>NC_048271.2:52711498-53976513 GCF_005286985.2 Setaria viridis
TGGCAGTGTGCATTTCTGGAAAAACGTCAAGTCGTCGGCCTGCAGCAGAAGTCGTCTCCCAAGCCGGCTATGGCAATATGTAGATTTTCGAACGTATGCACGAGCGTACTGGAGATGCTACCTGTCGGGTGTCTGTATGTGACCGCTTCTTCTCCACTGTGCGGCACAAATTCATTATTGTCACATGGCAACAGTGTTTTTATTTTGTGAATTGTGATGTCCATTGCAAATTACTCTCCAAAGGGTGAAGGTAATAATAAATAAATAATCTATGGTGCATTAGAGGTGACAGTAGTGCAGCTAGAAGCTAGGTTGTCTCGTAATTACTTATATAATTTATTAATTTGTGTATAGAAAAAATATTATGAATCGCAAGGCACACAACTGAAATAATGGTGTAGTAGTGTGGTTTTATAGTCCTAAAAATTTACCTTATTAAGGTAGGAGTAGTTATGAACGAAATAACCACATCAGCAAAGGTCAAGCAAACACTCGGGCCAACAAAGAAAAAAAAAAGCTAAGACGCACGTGCGAGAGACACATCAAAGCCCAAACGACAGTGCACACGGCCCAACTCCCAATTATCTCATCAACTCGATAATATCTTGGCTTGCGTTACTGATCTCGGGCACGATATGAACACGACGTGTATCTCTGCATGCAGAGATGCAGTAGGCCATCGCAATAACAGAATCGAATCCAATCCCGTCGAGCCGGTGAGCCCATCCGATCCCTCCCCGATCCCATCGTCCAGCGGGAGCGCCCGGAGCGGAGGCCACGCCGCAACCACATCTCGCCCTCCTCTCGCCTCGCCTAGATCGCCGTCGTCTCCTCGATCTCCTCGGATCCTTCCCAACCTAGCTAGCCTCTCCATCCCGCCCCCGCCGCCATCTCTCCCCAGCTCGCCACACGCGCGTCCTTCCCTCACGATCCGCGTTGAAAGCAATGATCGCAGATAACTTATAGGGCTGGGATACGACGTGCGTCGTCGCCAACGGCGGCGGTCTCGTCGCGAAGCGGAATCTAGTTGTCGGTCGAGCCCGATCCGCTCGATCGATCGAGATCGAGATGGCTGGGTGCCTGTGGCCATGTGCGACACCGGAGGTTGCTGGGGTTGGGGCTGGGCACAAGAAAGGAGGGTTGTTCCGCACCAAGCCTAGAACTCCTCCGGAGGTGGTGCAGTACGTTGCCGAGCTACTCACCTACATCCTCAACCACAAAGAAGGTTTCAGCGGCGGCAAGCGCGACTCCAAGCTTGAGCTCAAGGTAAACACGTGCCTTTCCTGGGGTGTTATCCATATATACTTGTTATTTTCTCCTCAGAAAAGTGATTGCGAATATACGTTACAACTTGATGTGATATGTACGGTGGATACTCAGTGGGGATTTAGTCGTCTATCTTTTCTGTTCTTGCAAGCTCTTTTGCTGCTAGCGTCAGTAACAACCTGTATGGGAGCAGTTCCACTCATGAAGATTATTTCACGTTTACAACGGGGACATCTCATAAGGAGAAATGTTTATATCTCTCTTTTCTTTTCTTTTCTACACATGTGGAGGTATACATATTTCACGGTTGTTTGAATTGGACTTCTATAGACTAACAAGATGAACACCAACAATTAATATAGGGAAAAAGACATGTTCATCTTTTATGTATATTTTTGTTTGTCGAGCCATGATTAAAATCATAAATGTTTGATCTTAGCATGCTTCAAAAAGTTAGAAGTGAGACCTTTGAGTATTTACCAAAATGGTTGTATACAATCCTTTATAAAAGGGCATTATATGTGGAGTAGCATATAACTTCATAGATCTAATAACGAAGTTGAACATGCAGTTCATTAAGTATATTTATCCTAATGCATCGTTTGAGGATGATTATAGGGGTTTAACCTTTTATGCAAATTGAAATAACTACTTTTGCTTTTACCTTGTCTGTTGTTAGTTGAAATATCAAAACTTGAAGTTTCATCATCATAATAATAAATGACATTTGATTCTCAAAGTATTGAACAAGCTATTAAATTCACATTTTTACTGGCCTGCAGACGATAGAACTAAGCAAAAGTATCAAGGAGATGAAAACCATTCTCTACGGTAATGGTGAAGAAGATCCTTGCGATGAAGCTTGCAAGCAATTGACTAAGGAGTTTTTCAAGAAGAACAATGACATGTTTCGTCATATAATTATTTGCCTTCCACACTTGGACTTGGAAGTAAGCCAATATACATATGTTTTGAAAAATATTGCAATTGATTCTTTCTAGTCAACTGCACCAATAATTAATGACATTATATATGTAGTTACTTCTAAAATAGTTTTACTTTTTCTTCAGACACAAAAGGATGTTACTCAAGTAATTGCAAATTTGCAAAGGCAAAGGGTTGATTCAAGATTGGTTGCCTCTGAGTACTTGGAAGCTAACTCGGATCTTCTAGATATTTTGATGTCTCGGTAAGGATATAGTTAACTCATTATCACCTCAATGACTTTAAAACTTTTTATGATTGAGTATCAAACAACTATAGTATTAAAATCATATATAATGTATTGGATCATTTAGATATTATATATGTGTGTTTATTTATGTTTATCATATTTTAAAATAATAATATGAAGTTGATTGAACATGCTTGAAGGTACGATAATATGGACATTGCAATACATTATAGTACTCTCTTAAGAGATTGCATACGCCACCAAGTTGCGGCAAGGTAGGTGCAATAATATTCAATGGTAGTATATGTTTTAGTCTTTGTTTAATATTTATCAATGATTATTTTGTAGGTACGTTTTGGAATCTAAGCATGTCAGGAGTTTCTTTGATTATATACAGTTTCCAGACTTTAATGTGCAATCAGATGTCTTTAAAACTTTTAAAGTGAGTATGTGTATACCTTTCAGATTAAAAATTAATATTGTTTAGGTTTTACATTTTCTAAGAATGTTACAATTTTATTAAACTTCATGTTGTATTTGATGTGGATTGTATTTGTTTTTTAACAGGAACTCATAACACGGCACAAATCAACTGTTGCAGATTTCTTTTCCAAGAATTATGATTGGGTAAGTGCATTATCATTGGTTGTGTTTCTTTGTGTATAATGTAACATAAAGCGGAGTGTATATCAGTATATGTGACTTGACTTAGCTAAGAATATTTGTATTACAATTAATTGTGATATCTTACTCAAACTATATATCTATCAGTTCTTTGCGGAATTCAACTCGAAATTGATATTACCTGCTTCCAACTATATAATCCGAAGGCAAGCTATTCAGGTATGTTTCTTTCATCTTATTATTTAGCATCATATATTTACTTTTGATATTTCTTGCCATCATATTCAGTTAGCACACATAAATTGATATTCTGTTCTACTTTGATTTTTTTTCACATTATTCTATTGATCTCATCCTATTTGTTCTGTGCATATTCAGCTCTTGCGAGACATTCTTCTAGAAAGGTCAAATGCAGCAGTAATGGTGCGCTATGTTAGTTCAAAAGAGAACCTCATGATTCTAATGAACCTTCTAAGAGTAAGGTTTATCTTGGTTTTTTAAGTTAGCTGCTCAACCGCTAGCATTCTTAGTACTTTGCGTGTACCTAAATGTGCTCTCCCAATTTAGAATTTGAAGCTTGTATACTTATCTGACCTAGCCTATTATGTTTCTCATTGCAAGGATCAAAGCAAAGCTATTCAAGTAGAGGCTTTCCATGTCTTCAAGGTACAACATAAGTCGACTTCCCTGTCTTTCCTTACATACTGGTGTAAGCTTTTATTTTCATTGGCTAAGTTAAAAAAAAATGTTTGCTATTAGTTGTTCGTCCTCAACAAGGAAAAGCCACCTGAGATCTCCGCTATAATGCACACTAACAGAAACAAGCTCCTGAGGTTCTTGAAAGACTTCACTGTTGACAAAGGTAAATCTGCCCCCACCATTGTTTTTCTGCACCTGATGAACCAAACAAACCATGTTCTGTATATATACTAATCCACGAGCAATTTCATCTGTTGTTGGATGCAGAGGATAAGAAGTTCGAGGCCGATAAAGGCAGGGTCATCTCAGATATCCTAACGCTGGCATTGAAAAGCAGATAGATACTTGGACGCGTCGTCGACATGCAAAGTAGCTAGTGACTCTCCTTCCGTATGTTTCTTCATAATTTAGAATTGTTTGAAGCTGCTGATGCCTCCCAGCTCGTTGATTTCTTTGGGCTGCTGCGTGCATGTGACCGCGCAGCACGTGCAGTGCAGCGCAGCTTGTTTCTTCCCACTGTCATATTTTACTTGTACTAGACCTGTTGTGGCGTTTGCTGTTAACTGCCTCTTGTGTCTGTCATGCGTGTGTGCTGTTAATCCGTCATGCACACAGTGATTTGCCTTCGGCTGTGGGCCGCCGGCCTGCTCTGCGGCGGGCGAAAGCGCACAGATTATCAACGGGCCGGCCCATCAACGTTCACAGGTAGCAAACGTAATTGAGAATCTACTGCACAAATATCTCACCATTCGGCCTTTTTGATGGCTTTGTGCTCATAATAAATTTAAAATGATAGCCATGTGGGTCATTGCTCATTAAGTACAATCCGATCTGCTCGAAATAAGCACCTGAAGAATTCTGACCAGCCGGCGATTTTTTAGTTTGGCACATGATAGTTCGCACACAGCTTGGTGAAAATGGAGACTGGAGAGATTATATTTGATTTCAGATTATGAATGTACAGGTTACACCGGCATATGATCCATTTTGATTGATCACTCCGGGGGGAAGAGGCATTCATAACACTACTCTTCCGCCGAATCAAAAGATAGTAGAGACTACTAATTAAGCGGAGAAGAGGCCGTCGACGGCGGCCAGGCCGAGCCCGGTCTTGGGCTCCAGCTCCCTGAGCTGCACGGCGACGTTGACCCTCACCCCGGACGCGGCGGCCGAGGCGGACTCCACCCACGAGCTCCACACCTTGGCCACGGCCCCGAAGTTCCTCCTCTCGCCGCTACCGTCCGCCTCGCCGCTGGCGCCGGGGGCTCCCCGCTTCACCCTCTTCTCGAACTCCTCCGCCACCAGCAACGCGATGTCCGCCATGGCACCTCTTACTACTGATGAACGCTTGGAAACACTTGCTGCTTTGCTTTGCTGTGGATGCTGTGATGAGTGGCTCGGCGGGCCGGGTTTTTATAGCGTGGGCGCGGTGGTGAACAGGCAGGCAGGCGATTGTTGCCTTGGCTTGCCGGGAGCTCCGTCCGGATAAGCATCGCCTCGTTTCTTTTTGCCCTTTTTGAATGCTGCTGTCGCGTCGCCGGTTTCAATTCTAATGGTGGTGGGGGCGCGCGCGACGCTGGTTTTGTTTAGGACGGAGGAGGAAGAGACCGTTTGTTTTCGCGGTGATTCGCGGCCCTGTCTCTTTCTGTGGGTCTCCCATTTCAATCCGGTTGGCCGGCGGTAAGGCAAGGCGGCAGCGACGTGCAAGAGAGGGGGGGGGGGGGGGGGGGGGGGGGGGGGGGGGGCGCACTGCCGCTGCGTGTTGCACGTTCTGTAGCACCACCTCCTCCTGTGTCAGCAATTTTTTTTCTTTCTTTTTGACGGGGTCTGTCTCAGCAGTCAGCATAACACTTTATCGGTACCCTGTCAACGATGAAAGCAGGGGTGATAATTTGCCACGCTTGGTTACGGTCTATGAAAACGGGAAGATATTCATCAGGGAAGAAGTGAAAGAGATTTCGGGGAAGATATCCTTTCACGTCCTGGCGAGGAGACGTCTCCATCTTGTGATGATGCGATGCGATGCGAAGGTAAACAAACAGTCACATGTAACATGTTGCATGTCCGCGCGCGTCACGGTATCTTTCTCTTGGAATCTGCACATGCTCGTGCTCCCTGTGTGCGTTTCCGCGGCGCGGATGAGCGACCGCGAGCAGTCGGCTTGCGTGATTGATGCTGCCGATCTTCCTCTTTCTAGACTGTTCCTAAGCTAGAAACCGAGGGGCGGTGCTGGGACACCTCACTTGGGTGCCTGTCGGTGCTTTCAACCATAAGGTACACGGTACTAGTATTATAGGGGACTTGGTTGAGGTTTTCTTTCATAAGCACGGCCTACTTAGGTCATCAAGATGACAAATCCAGACCTTAGCTGAGTCATCAACTCATCATCTTATCATTTCTCTCGGACGGCTGGGCTACCGAGCTGCATCGTTGAGATTATTCTAAACCATCGGCATTCGGCAGGAAAGACGACCCAACTTCTCGAGTTAACCGTCCACAGAAACAGCGAATCTCATAGCTGAATTGCAGAGTAAACGACCCCGCAATTCAGGGGGTGCAGTGTGCAGTGACGTGTGATCAGGAGGGGATTTGCGGCCTGATGCCATAAAGATGCCATCTTTTCCTCCCGCACCACAAAAGCCAGAAAACCATGTGTGCCGCGTTGCCATCCGTCCCCGGTATTCGGCCACGGCAGCGGGTCTCTGTTTCGTAAGCGAAGCCAGAAGCTTAACAAAGTTTCTGCTATAATTAAGCAGATTTGGTTCACTCCAACAGCGTGACCTTTATCATCAAGCGTGCACGCCAGAACAACAACACTCTACTTGGGAGAGAGAACTGCACGGATTCTTCAATTTTCAACGTACCCGTACAAAGGTCGCTGTAAGCTGTTCTTTTCGTAATCACAAAAAAAGAAACCGAGGAAGCACGTTGATGGGCACAGCCTCACAAGTCAACAGTTTACAAGACCTGATACTCTATGCAAACAAAAAAAAGAACCCGCTGCATGTCTTCAGGGGTTTACACGGTATGCCAATTCACCGGGGAGATTATACATTTCTACCACACGTGCCTGGGAAGCTCTTCGGTGTATTGTAGGCTTCAGAGGTAACCTTCACCCAGGTTCCGAAACTGATCTGAACAGGAGCCATGTCTAAACACTGCAGATCATAAAGAAGGGTCCCAGACAGCCTACAGAAACGATGGAACGGATACTTCTCTCATGAATCACTGCACAGAATTTCGGTGAAGAGAGTGACTGCCTCCTGCAGGTACGATGACTTGCGGTCATCAGGGACTGGAGCGTTCAGCATCGTCTGGAAACATCCCATGTGTAGATTCATTGCTTCGCCTGGGGCGTTCATGAAAAGCTCACATAGCTCCTCTGCCATCTTCGAGTAGCATGCCCTGCCATTATCGACACTGTCAGCAAGCCCGGCGTGAAAATATTCCGAAAGAAAACCTAAAAGGATTGCAAACACTGTGCTGATGAATTCAAAATAGAGTTAACCAGCCGAACTTTGAATAGTTAATATAATAAAAGTGGATTTCCTCAGGTAGCTTGAGTTTGCATAAGCTTATATGGAATTCAGTTGCAACAAAGGGACCAATTCCATTAAAACATGAACAGAAGCAAATGATAAAGCGGAGATTGGTTCTTAGTTTCTTCGGTGGTGGATCTGTTGTATATTGAAGAATCAAATGTTACCTTGATTCGACAGGTAATTTGCTTCCCCATACTAGTAATGAATCATTTAATCGGCCGAAGAAACTTTTGCATGATTCATTTTTCTTCTCAAGTGGATCCTGAAAGATGAAGTAATGCTGCTTTCATTCACATATCTTCAAAGAAATGTTACAGTAGCTGAAGAAAGGGTTCATACCAAATCATCCATTGCACTTTCTTCTTGCATTGAGTTCTTTAGAATGTAGAAATCAATATATATTCCGGCACCAAGGTCCCAGTCAGCAATTTCAGATTTATGATTCTCCAAGGCACTTGTGATCTCCCAGATCTCCTGATGGTTTGCTGAACCAAATATGGAGAAATAAATTGATTTCATACTAATATCGCAGCACCAAGAATGACATGTTTATATTGAAAAAAAAACAGAAGGGAAATGAAAAGGACACCTCCACCAAGCATATAAACAAATAGATAATGAAGAGAAAAGGAATAGTAAATTTATTGAACAAGCTCAATTTCTGGTAAAGTACATTTATGCAAGTTTTCAAAAAAAAAAGCACAGTTATGCACAGGAAATATATTGAATCAAGGTATTCACTAAAATATTTGTTCAGTGCACTGTAAAGGAAAACTTACATGACAGAAACATAGTATGAGCAACAGAGGTCATGAAAATAGTATGAGCCTTCTTCCAATTGCCACACCGAATATAATTCTCCAGTGCACCCTGACGATCTCCATAGTATTCATGATAAAGAGCCTGTATATAGAGCTCATTAGCTAAACATGCTTCATGTGTAATGTTTCTATTTTTAACCAACTGGCATCACAAAATATTTGCAATGCTTTTTAAGGGCCACATACTCAGCAAATATGAGCATTACATAATTTGTGATAAGCCAAAAAAAACACTCACCAGAGCTTCATGCATCCATTCTTCTGGTATACCAAGTTCCACAATGTATTGCCTTTGAGCGTCATCTTTACTCCATGACTCACAATACTGTGACAAAACTTCCCTGATTAACTTCTCATGGATGTATGGGGCGTCATCAAGATATGGCATGTGTAGAATGACATAGATAGCCCAATGGCACTTCCCAAGACAAAGTAATTGATAAACAAAACTCAAATCCAGCAAGTGAAGATCATCTGAACTGAAAGCACCAATAGCTTCCAAAATTGAACGTTGATGCCATATCATATGATAGTCCAAGGGATCGTATGAAGATGAGAATGCACTGAACATAGTTTTTAGCAGCCCAAACTTCTCATCTTGATTGGCATGAAGAAGCATTAGGTAAAAAGAGATATCAAAACGGTCACCTGGGGACCACTGAAGTGCTTCATCAAGTGGTCCTTCATCTATATATACAGGAACAGGGTAGGGAACTTTGCCCTCAGTAAGGAGATGGTAATAGGAATGAATTATAATATCAAGGGATGTATCAGGCTGTAATTGATACCACATGATCAAACCAAGGTACCTTTTCCAGTCGATTGGTGAATCTAGGAAAGCAGCCTGTATGTTACCAGCAAGCAACTCATATACCTTCAACCTGTCTTCCTCGATATAATTAAAATCCAGGCCATTCATTTTCCATAGATCCAGTTGTTGAGAAAGGTCAGATCGATTTGACATTGATCCACCTGCCTGACTTAGCAAGATAGCCAACCGGACATCACCCCTTGAGGCAGCAACTTCTGCAGCTGAGTCCAATTGTCGACCAGTCAAAAGAAGAAGAATAAGCTCCAAGTACCTGGCATCACTTAAGGAACCCACCTCGCCTTGCACCCGATGGCAAACACTGTCCTGCAACCAATTGCTAAAGTCTGCTCTCCTAACCAAAGGGAGTGCTTCAAGATCTATGTTGACAGAACCTTCTTTCCTGTCTAAAACCATGCCTTCCTGACCATCATCTCTTGTGGGCTCCAACTGGTTTCCATTTGCTCTTTCTGAGAACAAGACCCTAATTAACTCCCAGACTGTAACTTGATGCATTAACAGCACGCGCGAAGACATAGATAAATCACTGATTTCGAGCTGCCTTTCAATGATGTCAATATATGACCTGCAGATGTCTGGCAAAACCAAACGATTTGCCACAACTTTCTGAAGCTTTAGTCTGAACAAGTCAGATTCAGTCTCCAGAAATTCATGATCAAGACTCTTGTGGAGGTCCATTGGATCAGAGAAGACTAGTTCTGCTAGGTCCTCCTTAATCTTGTTCTTATCATCACGCACAACTTTGTCACTTGCAACTTTCTCTATGTGAATAACCGAAGATAGGCCAGTTCTTGGACTATTGACCAGACTACCTGAATGAACAAGCATACCATTTGGTCCCCAACCAACACGAAACGATCTACCCATTAATAAAGCAGCATCCACTACACAATTAGTATACATTTTTCCAGCAACAGGAGTTTCTTGCTCAGCTTGAAGCTTAAAGCCTTTAACCTTGGTCATTTTCACTGGAAATCCTTTGTTTTGCCCAGACATAAGCATACCCTGAGTCGATGGACCAAGCTCTGAAGAATTCATACTGTATTCCAAAAGAGCGAGTGGTTCTTTCCGAGCAGGCATAGACCTCCTGCCAACCTTCTGAGAAGACATGTGCAAGGGTGAGACAGACCTTAACCTTGAACCTTTACCACTTGAAGTGGGTGAATCAACATTCATCCTTTCTCTGCTAAGGTACCTCTCATCAGATGGGAACCCATCCTCCATATATTCATCATCTTCCTCGTTGTAAAACATAGCCATCCTCATTTCTTGCATCTTTGCAGGGTCAAGCCCAAGATGAGCAGGCAATGAATGTGAAAGCTCCATTTCGTAACCATTTGAAGGCAGGTCTCTTTCTCTTAGTTCGGCAATTGGCTGCCGAACAGCTGCCTCATCCATCACAGCATCTTCTTCCTCCTCGTCCACAAGCCCAAATCTACTAAAATGATCAACCTCAAATTTCCATTTACCATTCACTGGATTGAACGAGAGAAACCTAGAACCTTGCTTTCTTGCACGACACCTTAGCACTTCAACAAGGATACTGGGCTCCGGAAGATCCTTTAGATTCAGCAGCAATGACACTTCCGCTGCTTTATTTAGGCCATGCCCTACAGGCGGCTTACCAGTTTCATCCTCATAAACCACCACAGAATGTTTGTCAAACCTGACAATATCATTCAGGTCAATCCCCCTCACATCAGTGTTGCCCAGGAACCTAACCTGCCCATATCCAGCCCTCCCGATGACAAAGTTCGGAACCCTGCTGCAGTAGCCAGGATCAGCCTCCTCCCTCTCAACCAGCTCATCGATCGACGGCCTTGTGAAGTACTCGGAGGAGCGCAGAACAGGGAACACAGTACCGGCGGCCATGGGTGATGATGAGGTGATAACCCAGAGTCAGCAGCCGTGAGTGAGGGATCCCTGCCGTGCTCCCAAGTACTTCATTGCTCCATGCCCAACTAGCCCTGCTCCACAAAAATGGTTCATGGTGAGATCAGAGCACATGCCAGGGCCTACTGAGTGTCAATGCTAGAAATAGAGCCAGGGAGTGCTAAGTAATGACAAGCTAAAAGTTTCACAGGATTCCAGTTAAGCTATATACAGGAATCACTACTCCAACAAACCAATGCAGAAGTGACATACACAGATGACACGAAAGAGGGGAACTCAAATGGCTTCCAAAACCCCGGATTAGCAAGAACACCATCCATACTGAGCTCAATATGCTGTCTTATTTGCTCAAATCAGTTGACTTTAGTCGCTAACTTTTCTCAGAGCCAGAGGCACATATTGAACAGCATGTCTCCAACTAACTGAAATCCTAATTTGTTACTCGTGCAGAAATAGCTGTTGCGAGCTCGTATTACGAACCGTGGGCGTCGCCGCGTCGGCCGGCGAGAGGGGGAAACAGGGGAGGTACCGAGGGAGGACGCGGCAGCGTAGATAAGGCACCGGCGACGGCGAGTCGGCGACCGCGGGACGAGCCGAGGACGTACTTGCGGTCTGCAACCGACCTCAAAGAGGGGAGGTCAGCGAGATCCCAGTAGCGGCGGCGGCGGCGGCGGCGGCGGTGGTGACGAGGACGCACGGGTGGCGGAGGGACCCGATCTAGGGTTTAAGGAGGAAGGAGCCAGGGAGGGGGTACGAACGGGAGAGTGGCCGAGCAGAGGCTGCGATGCGCAGCGGGAACGCCGACGAGAGACCCACCGGGAGGATGCGCTTCCAATGCCGACGACAGACCGGGAAGATGGGCTTCCAATGCATGAGGCTTGGGCTGACTTTTTTTTTTGAGATATCGGGCTGACTGTCTGGTTGCGGTATGAGATAATTGGGCCAGCCCGTAACCCACATATCCAGCACCGGGCCTGAGTCCAACTTCTGTTTAAATCGAACCAGAACATTTTTTAGAATGGCACTTTTTACCTCTAAAAAGAAATATTTTTAGAGCGATTCTAACGAATGAATTTTGATTTTGAGACGAGAAGACAGCAGGTTTGAAGAACGAGCTAAGTGACGAAAATCACTCTTGGAAAAAGGGAAACATTACAGTTTGATGCCAAGTGTTCTCTAACAAGTACTCCCTCCGTTGTCAATTTGCTATACACGCAGGTATTACTGGACTTTGCTAGCCGTAAATACTGGAAAATGCAATTATACTAATGGGTAACAAGCTCGCTTGCTCGCTACTCCCTCCTCCAAATTATAAATCATTTTAATTTTTTTTAAAAGTCAAACCAAAATTATAGAGAGGATCACAGAAGTTTATGGCACCGGATAAATATATTATTTAAAAGTCAAACCAAAATTATAGAGAGGATCACAGAAATTTATAGCACCGGATAAATATATTATGAAAATATATTTAATGAAGAAACTAATGATACTTATTGATATCATGAATGTTAATGTTAGTATTTTATTGTATAAATTTGGTCAAATTTGATATGCTTTAACCCTCCAAGAAAGTTGAAATGACTTATAATTAGGAACGGAGGGAGTTGTAATTAGGAACGGAGGGAGGGAGTATTATTTATTAACTAATTCAAGCCGGACAATACATTCTGAATTTCTGATATTTTCTTCCCCTTCATTCATTTATTACTGGGGGTTTCTATTTCGCCATGACACCACCAGAAGCACGTCAACCAGGAACTTGCCCATCAAATCACTCGCCTTTCGGTATCAGGCCATGCATCTTGCGGTCGCAGGAAGTGTTGGTTCGACGCAGAAGCATTCTCAATTCAGAGACCTGACATTGCGTAGTCCATGGCGTCCACCAAGAAGTCTGCGATAAACAACGTTTCTGTCAGTTTCGTAGTTTGTACGCACAATGCAGTAACTGAAAGTTTTTTTAACGACTGGAGAACGGTTCGAACCTGCATCATCCTTTGAAAAGCACATTGGTGGTTTTATTCTGAAAACGTTACCATGCAGACCGCCTTTCCCAACTAGTATCCCGAGATCTGGTTAACAAAAAATTACGGAGGGAAAAAACTGTCAGGTCATGTGGTTATCAATATACAACCATGGGTCCATGGCTATAGAGAGAGTAAGAGCTGGCACCTTTGAGTTTCTCAAACAGTTCGGTAGTTTCCGCCTTGGCAGGGGTCTTCTCCTTTCTGTCGGTAACGAGTTCCACACCAAGCATGAGTCCCCTTCCTCTAACATCACCTATGACTGACACCAACAAGACGAATTGTAGCTCAGTAAGAAAAGTTCAAATTTTCAGAACAAATGGTTAGCAGAAAAGGTTGGACCAGAGAAAGACTAGATGAACAGAAACGGAGATTTGAAAATTTTACTTTCGTGCTTCTCTTGAAGTGATTTTAGACGCTCCACCAAGTGAGCTCCAACATCAGCACAATGTGCCTGGCGTTTCTCCTTGTCAAGAACCTTAAGCACAGCTAACCCACCAGCAGAACAAACAGGGTTTCCACCAAATGTGTTAAATTGGATTTTTTGAGACAACACACTTGCAATCTCAGGAGTTGTTACAACAGCTCCCAATGGTAGACCATTGCCGATTCCCTGAAACATTGGAAACAACAGAAAAGGCACATTACTATCTGGAAATATAGTTTTTTTTCCCAAGTGTCTAAAGGGGCATGCTTGCATGTCAGAGTACTTGATAACCTTTGCCATTGTTACAATGTCTGGAATGACACCTTGTGTCTGGAATCCCCAGTAATGACTTCCAGTACGACCGAAACCACTCTGAACTTCATCAGCAATACAAACGCCACCAGCCTTCCGCACAATGTCATAAGCTAGCTTTAGGTATCCTGGAGCTAGTTCAACAGCTCCTCCAACACCCTACATCCATGACAAGGAATCAACAAGATTTTTGACATGCACAAGTTATTTTGGAGTAATACCCAAAGACTCCTATGAATGGACTGTTCAAAGTTTATACCTGAAATGTTTCTGCAATGAAGCCTGCGACCCTTCCTGAACTTCCATAAGTTATATGTTCTTCGACTTCCTTGGCATAAGCTGCAGCATCAGACCCAAAAGTCCCCCGGTAAGGATCAGGGTTCATGACATGATGTATTTCACCCTGCAAAGTTTAGATGAGACTCTGATCATTAATGAAATAACAAGGGAGAGACAAATTACTAATGACTAAGAATCACCTTCTGAAACCACAGTGACTATTTTGTCTCGTTCTCATTATGACAGCAGTTGTTCATATAAAAAAGGCAATTTAACCAAGCTAGATGAGGCGTATGATGAAATTTTGATCTAATAAGCATTGTGATGGAGTCAATTCTAGTAGTAGACCATCTCTAAAGTGCATTAACTGATTATGCAGTACACAAACCTGAGGAATGGGATACTTCCACGTCTGCAAACCAGTCAATCCTATAGTTCCAGCACTTCCACCATGATATGCATTTCTGAGCGCAACCATACTGAGATTCCCACTATACAGCCGGGCCATCAACATTGCCAATTCATTCGCTTCAGTCCCAGAATTGACAAAGTATGCAACCTGTGGCATCCCAAAGATGAAGCAGTCTCCCACTATTAGATATGTAACTGAAATGATGTTCGTTATGACCACACCCAGAGACAGTACTTTACCTTTAGATTGCCGGGCATTTTGGAGGTGAGCGCCTCTGCAAACTCAACAATGGCATGATGCAAGTATATGGTGGTTGTGTGCTGGAGCAACTTGGTCTGCTCCACCACAGCATTGACAATATCCGGATGGCAATGGCCGCACGACACTGTCACGATACCCCCAAAGCAATCGAGGTATCTCTTCCCATGCTCATCATACAGATACTGCATTTTCCCCTCCACAATGTTGAGCTGTCAACACAATGAAATGAATTATTCAGTCACCGTGTCATTTAACTGTCATCCTGTCACTGTCTCATCGTCTACAGAACAAGACTACGCGGTGGTTGTTGTGCTGCCAGAGTTCTTGGCGTGATCAGTTACATGGTGAAGCTAACACATGGAACAAAAAATTTCTCCTAGAGATTAGTAAATTGGTAACGTGCCAACAGGACACTGCTGTGATCAAAGATCAACCCATGTTCAACGCAACTCCCAACTTTTTGGAACATCAATTTCATCGCACGCGGAAAAACAACAGTTCCAAAGAAGAACAGCTCGCACTGAGACAGACACGATCAACATCTAGAGGAGCTTTTACCGGCTTCTGGTAGTAGTGGAAGAGCGACGGGCCGAGGACGGCCTTCCTCTTCTCGAAGATCTCTGCGCCGCCCATCCCGGCGTACGGGCGTGGCTGGTGGTCGAACGGCGGCATCTCCGGCGGCGTCCGCGACGGCGCCCTCTCGGGCGCCGCCTCCGACGAGACCAGCCGCCGCAGCACCTCCGCCGGGCACCGCCGGCGGCCTGCGGCGCGAAGCAGCGAGGCGGCCATGGACGAACAAGAACAACCGGGAATGGAATCCGAACTCTGAATTCGCCGGGCTGGTTGGTTGGATGAGGAGATAGGGGGGCAATGCGAGTGGGATCAGCACGCGAGGGGGGAGGGAAGGATTAGTGGGTGGCCGCCGCCGCCGCCCCCGCCGCAGTGGCAGTGACGTGGCAAAGGTCCAGATTCCGATAGGGACGCATCTGGCGGGATCTTTATCTCCCTGACGTGTCGAGGCGTGTACTCCGTCACTGGCAGGTGCGGCCACTGCGCCGGGGAACAGGGTTGGTGGTGGCGTGTAGGAGTAGGAGAGTTGTTCGAAGTGGTGAGTCACGTCGTGGACCGTGACGAGAGCCTCTTTCGGTCTTTCCCCGTGGCGTGAGGATGTTTTTTCCTTAAAGAATGTTATCTTGGTACGGCTCCTAATCCCTGCCGGGCAGTTATTCAGGCCGGCTCCTGATCCCTGCCGGGCAATTATTCAGGGCCTGCTTGCTGCAACCCGTTAAAGTTTAACATCCGTCATATCGGATGTTTATATACTAATTAGAAGTATCAAATATAGACTAATTACAAAACTAATTGCACAGTTGGAATGTAATTCGCGAGACGAATCTATTAAGCCTAATTAGTCCATGATTTGACAATGTGATGCTACAGTAACCATTTGCTAATGGTGGATTAATTAGGCTTAATAGATTCATCTCACGAATTAGCACAAGATTCTGCAATTAATTTTATAATTATCTCATATTTAGTTCTTCTAATTAGCATCCGAACATCCGATGTGATACTGTTAAAGTTTAGCACCGCATATTCAAACACCCCCTCAATCGGTGATGGCTCACGCACGCTTGGATGGTTCGTATGCTTGGATCCGCCTTGCTCGTTCTCTCACGCACTTGAAGATTACGCCTTTGACGAAGCCAATTGCCTACATGAGCTCCCCGCGTCCCTTCCGTCTTCTAGGGATGTTTGGATACGAAGTGCTAAACTTTAACAGTGTCACATCGGATGTTCAGATGCTAATTAGAAGGACTAAACATGAACTAATTACAAAACTAATTGCAGAACCTTGTGCTAATTCGCGAGACGAATCTATTAAGCCTAATTAATCCATCATTAGTAAATGGTTACTGTAGCACCACATTATCAAATCATGGACTAATTAGACTTAATAGATTCGTCTCGCGAATTACACTCCATCTGTGCAATTAGTTTTGTAATTAACGTATGTTTAATACTCCTAATTAGCATCAAACATCCGATGTGACGGGTGTTAAACTTTAACACCAAACGGGCCCTTCAGGTCTCCGATGTCTCGCGGTGGCGTACTACTACGAGCTCGTTTGGATCTTCAGCGATGCTGATGCATTACGACTTGGACGATGCTGGAAGCCAGTTCCCGTTACTCCGTTAGCTGCTGCCTTTCGGCAGTTCAGAGTCACTTGAGTCAGTTTGGATTTTGCTGAGCATGGATCCTCCGTGGCTCTGTTTGGATATTGGAACCTCGATGGATTGCTAAGTTGGATGCGGGTGGAGTTATCCTGCAGACAAGCTGAGGCATCAGGTAAGATGAATCTCTCAACTGTCAAGCAGCACAGTGAAAGATGATACATCAGGCGTCGCATGCACACGGTCCCTGCACGCGCCTGTGAGGTTGTGAATGTTCAGAGAACTCGGTGCGTCAGCTGTCGCCGAAGTTCTTCAGAGAGTAACGCGCGGCCATGAACGCTAGACATCTTTCCCGAACCAAAATGTCTGGCATCTACATTTGTCCATAGAGACAGCAGACAAATCAGGTGATTTATGTCACTGCTTATCTGTTTCATACATTCAGGCGTTGGGATCCCTTAGGCATTAGTCAATGCAAAAGCTGATGTTCTGAAACAGGCGTCCAGACTGCAGACTCTGGAAAACCACGCACGGGGTTGTGAAGTCTGTACTGAAGCATTGTTGCAGTACAATTTTTTCTACGAGCTAGCAAGCATGGTGGTGCTGGACGTAAAGCACAGCAGCGAAGCATCTGTCCCTGCGCGACCTCCCGTGTGGTTTCAGTAGCATGGATTAGGCAGATTTGGAGATGCGGCTGCCAGCCTGCCTCTCTCTCTCCTCTCCCTCCAAAGAGACAGTTGGATCGGTTTCTGAAAATAGAATCACGCGACCCATCAGGAATTGGGCTACTTGGACACGTATTTGGGCCCAACGAGAGTATCGGGCGGCCCGTGCACACGGGCTCGGTCGCGGGGGGCTAGCTAGGTCCCGGCCGGCTCAATCATTCAAACGCGGCCCCATCCATCTCCCGCGGCCCGGGCCATGTCGCGCGCCGGTCGCAGCAGCGGCAGCCGCCGGCGCGGGGGGCTAGATCCGACCGCGATTCGACCACCCGTGCTCTCCCTCTCCCCGCGGCCCCGGCCCGATCGGGCAACGCGCGGTGGCGTCGCGCGCCGTACAAACACCCTCCGCTCCCCTGCCCGCTCGGCGTCGCTCGTTCAGTCCTTCTCTTGCCGACTAGCAGCTGCTGCGCCCCGGATCGTTCCTTCCGGAAACAGGGCCGTCGTCCTGCGGTGTCCCGCGCTGCCTCGGCACCCCGGGCAGGCGAGAGGACCGAGCGCCAGTGCCACAGGCACCCGCGCGAAAAGTTCGGTGGAGCAGGGCACCCAGCGCCTTTTCGTTTCTGCGATCTGCGGCGGGTGAGCCCATGGAAGCTGGCGGGTGCCTGGTGGCTCCTCCTCCTTCCGTGCGGTGGACGCGGGCCTGAGCCGGGTCGCTGTAGTGGTCCAGTGCCTGCGCGGGAGCGGCGCGTGGGATCGATCTGTACGTTGCGTTTTGCGATGGGGGGAAGGGGTGGGGAGGACCATCTTATCGGCAGGCAGCGCGTGCCCGCGCCTGCCCGGCCTACAGGAGGCTGGGACTCGCTTTCGTGCCGGTAACTGCCGCCCCGGATCGCGGTGCCCCGATCCAACGGCAGCGCCTCGCGGCACCGACAGCGACGCGCCACTATCATGCCAACGCCGGCCGGCGATCCCCCTACTGTCCGGCAAGTGGATGGATCGGCGTGCTTAGTTAGCTACCTTCTCATTACAAGTCACTCCCTTTCAAGATACACTACTGCAAAAACAAATAGTATACGAGAGTCGACCAATCGAGCACGTGGCATGCATGTATTGCAGACTAATGCTAACAATCAATGCAAACTATTAGTATTAATACGCCGTGCATTTGTTTGTCGTCATTGAAGAAGAGGAGGAGTACGATTAAGTGGTTGATGAGGGACGGAATCCTGGCTCTGTGCTACCAGTACGCAGCTGCCTGTCCTAGTATAGTGGTTGCTTGGACTTGGGAGTGGCGGATCGGAGCTCGCCGTTTGACTGACAAGACAAGTGAAGCACATTTCTAGGGCGCGCCAGGACAGGGTCCTCATTATGTGGGCACCGGCCTGCCCGCCCGACTACCTCACCGGCCCTTCACATCGCAGACAGAAAGCTTGCTCCCTCCTCAAATCGCTCCGAAAACATCATTTCCTCCCAGTCTCGGCGACACCTTGGGCTGGGTGGATCCTGATCTCGGCTTTCCATCCCGTCCCATCCGTCCAGGGTTTCGGAACTCATAAACAAACGCTTTTCTCTCCGACTGAGGTAGCCTGTCCCAGTTTCCCTCCTCTCAGACTCTCCAAGAGCCGGTCTGGTCTACCACAACAAGAAATGGCTTCTTCTGTGCACGCTCTCCTGTCCGGGTCTCTTCTTGAACTGCGAGTGATGAGCCATTTCCTAAGCGCTTGTGGTTTAGTAAACTATGCACACTAAACTATCTGCCAATATCTTGAAACGGGGGGGTCGAGTAATCTGTCCTGTTGGATGGAAGGTTTTGGACGCATCTGCACTGCACAAGTGCACAGCCCCTGAGACCTGACTGGATGCTGAGAGCAAAGCCCGGATACTCCTGCACAGTCGTTGAGATCTCGGCAGGTGCTGGGGGGCAAATCGGTACGTCCAGTCGAGCTCGACTCGGTAGCTAGGGACAAAAAGGTCCCCTGTTGGCTTGATTTGGCACGCGAGTATGGAAGTCGACAACTGCACACCGCCCGGATCTCCATCTCCTGCCCTTGAAAGACTGATAGAAAATAAAGTCGTCATGGTCATCCAATGCAAGAGCCGTTCGTTCAGCCTCATCAGCCAGCCACTTCAATCTCGATCATGAATGGCTCGTTATTAATCCAGATGTCTAATCGTCGAATCTCGCGGGACTTGGACTGAGCTTGGAAGCCGGTTTTCGTCATGTCTTAAGAGCGGCGTACTTGCTTGTCCCTGTATCTCGGACACAAGCCTTGATTCCTGATGGCAATGGAGCTAGCTCCGCGACCAACTGGTGCCAACTGCCAAGTAGTCCGGTAGGGAGCGGCGATCCGACGCGACGCCACCATGTCTGGAGAGATCTTGCAGCGATTGACACCTGATGGGTCCCCATGTCTGTGACTGTGTGTCCAAGATACGACTACTCCCTGAGAATCCAAGTCCGATGCATGACGGGCCAGGTCCCAGGCTAAGCCAAAAAGTTTGACCCTCTAGGAACTGGCTGGGGCCAGCCCTAGCTAGTTTCGACCTCGCTTTGGAAACCTAATTAAAAATTAACAAACTTGGAAAAAGCACCCTGTTTTTGAACTCCTAAACCACGTTGCGGTTTGTTTAACCATATCGATCGCTGCGTCTCTTCTCTCCCTCTTGTCGGCCTGTTTATTTCCTCTCCGGCCATCTGCCGTCGGCCGGCATGCATCGGGCTGCTGGAACTCGAACCATTTCCACGTTATCTGCGCACGTACGTTGGCGCGCGGCCGCACGAGGGGCCTTCGTTTTCATATTGATTGCACATCAGTCGAGCCGTTTGCCGTATCTGTGTTGGGCATCGCCACGTGAAGCCCTCAAGTGCTCTCTCCATCCATCATTCTATGGCGTAGAGTGTTCTTCGAAAATGGATTTCCGACCTCTGGTTTCCGCTTCCTCTCGATATATTCTCAAAAACGATTTACTACCTTTCTTTACCAAAAAAAAAGAAGATACAGTTTTTTTGCAGGAAAAAAAACAAGTAACGGATGGAGTGCATTATCGAGTTACATCAGGATGAAAAGACAGGGGAAACACACATGGTAGTATATATATTTTTGTCTCCAGAGTGGTCGTCGTTAAGACGTTAAGCTTGTCCGCCCATTGGCAAGGACAGAGACAAGAGCAACAGGCAATCTACACAGCAACAACTCTTACTCAAGGATGCATCTGCAACTTAACTCTGAACAGCTGCTACAGTCTACTACAGATATGGTGATGTGCTACAAGCTACCAGCAGTACCTTGCTTAGTCGGTTAATAGATGTCCATATAATCTCTACTAACCCCCTGGTCTGGTACACGAGAAGAGAGCCCTTCGTTGCCTTCTGAACACGAGGGCCCTCGGATTAATAAGAGACACCGAAAACAAGCAAACACACAAACCTGAAGAGGAAGAAGAAGAAAACCAAAGAACATAAGGTCGTAGCAGGCGAGCGAGCAAGCTCCTTCGTCTTCACTACTACTTCAGCTGCGCTGGCCGCCGCAGCTATGGCTAGATATAGCAGGCAGGCAGGAGAGGGCCCGGCCGGTCACCGGAGTAGGCTCCGGATTATCTCGGCCTGGGGGCTGTCGTTGTCCATGGTCGACATGAGCCCCGACAGCCGCTCCGAGAGGTCGTCCACCTCCCGGTGGAGGCTCTTAATGTAGCTGCACGTCTCCTTCAGGAGCTTCGACGCCGACGACTGCATGTATACACGGCCCGGCCGGCATCAGACAACAGAGACCGAGAGTAATAATCCATGTCGGGCTTTGCTGCTGCTGCACCGACGAAATGGGGCTGCGGCGGGATGTGCATTTGGAGAACGTAACGAAACGAAGTGAGCTGTGAACATACCCGGCTCGCGTTCCGGCGGCGTGAGGACTCCGGGAGGAGTGCCTGGAGCTTGGAGATGAGCTCGTTGATCTCGTCGTCGCTGATCCTGCCGCGGCGGCCCGACATCTCTCCGGCGGCGGCTGTTGTGTCCTAGCTCAGCTCAGAGAGTACTTTCAAGCTACAGCACCTGGTTGCTGATTCTCGTCGTCGTCTCTGCCTCGGCCTCCCTCGCAGAGCTCGCGAATATATGTAGTACGTGTGCGAGCTCGGGCGGTCAAGCGCAAGCGTGCAAACGGAAATAGCAGTGAAGGGAAGAAAAAGAAAAGGTGAAAGGGACCTGAAAAGGATAGGGTTTTAATGCCTTAAACCTAGCAGCTGTTACTCCGGGGAGCGTTTGTTACTGTGTGCGAGAGGACGAGCACTGGCAGAATAGGGAGAGAGGTGAGTGGACGGAGGCAGCTGGTGGGGAGCGAGGTAGAAGCTTGCGATTGCAAGTAGGAGGAGCCAGTGGGTTGTTCCGAAAGAGATGGGGAGGGAGCGCGTATTAATAGGGGAGAGGGACTGTCACTGCGCTGAGAGGGGGAGGTGGGCCCACCGCAGGTGAAGTCCGGCCCGGATGACCTCATGGGCTGCCCTGGCCCGGCCCATGGGCTCCAGGTACAAGGCCTAAAAGGGATGTGACAGTGGTACTATACCAACCGACACGTACTTGTGACAGACAACGCCAGTGTTGATCGTGTAATTAGTATCACTGGTACTGGCTTCCTACAAAGCGAGCAGCGATCTAGAGCATTTGCTCTCCATCGTAAGACAAATGCGTTAGTGAAGCAATCAAGACCACGTAAGCTTAAGTTATATCATCTTCTCCCTATCTCGCCTGTAGCAAGTTGATGCTGGTGACAATGAGGCGGATGACTAGGGCAGTCTTTAGGAGATGCAACGTCGTATTAAAAGGGGTATTCTTGCTGATGCAGATAACCGTCGAGCCACACTGGAGGTCGAACAAGAGCCATGTCGAACGTGCCAGTGCCACTAGGGGATGTGAAAACGCATACTCCCTTCATCTCTAAAAGAAAGTGAGATCTTGTGATTCAGAATTTGTCCCACAGTGCTAATAATAAATAGGGACTGACAATGTCATTTTATATTTTCATTAATCTGCCTAAGTTTTGCTATAATGACTTTCATTTTAGGGACGATGGAGTGAGTAAAACCAAACTAAATATCTTTATAGATAATTGCAAGTTTGAAACCACCTAAATTACATATGCCTTTTCTGTAGATTTTCGAAAAAGAAAAAAAACAAAATCAGTAATACGAAACCGTGTAGGCTTTTAGTACGCAATTAATTGACGGCAAATGGTGACTTCGCGGCGCCACATGCAAGGACCAGCTGATCGATCGATCAACGGAGAGTCGGAGAAGGTACTACTAGCGTGCAGTGCTGTCCAGATAAATAGAGGTAATAGTCGAGCTATCTCCATGCATGCACTCTAGGAGTAGACGAAAGGATGGAGGTTTTGGCGTTGGTCCGGACACGGAGAAGGACGTGCCTCCCCGTGTGGGGACGAGGCCCGAGATCGCGTGTATCTTTGGGATCGCCCCGTTTGAGGCGGTCCGGCGTGGTCCTTAATTCCGTGAGATCTTTTTCCCGCGCGATATGACCTTCATAACTCGCCGGGAACATGACACCCGCATACGGACCCACGTACATTTCATTTGGCGCCCCCGGGTGGATGTGTACGTAGTGGTCGAAGAAGATTATTCAGCCATCCATCCATCCATCGGTCGGTGTCCGCCATGTCCCTGCTGCGGGCATATTTTCCAGGCTCAAGTACCACTCAGACATGTATGAGAAAGCTGACCGCACCCCTGCCTTCTCCTCTCCCTGTTCCCACTGCATGCACACGGGTAGCTGATTCTGATTGCAATGGCCTTGGCCGGAGACCCCTTCCCGGTCATGTGGGCCGCCGTGCTAGTCTGTTACCGATACTATATGTCCCAACCGGCCTCCGTCAGTAAACTCACTCACCACGGACGTACGACGAGCCGCGCGGCTGCTAACTGGGAGGTGGTTTAATCGCTGTGCAGCGGGGCACGCCAGCCGGGAGGCCCTGGTCCGGGGGACCCGCTTGCCTCCCGGATAGGGATTCGCGGGCTTCGGAGCCCCGAGCCCCGGGGACCCCATGGCCGCGCGCGGGGCAGCACGGAGCGGAGACCTGCCCGCCGTGTGCCGCCTTCACGGCAGATACGAGCGGACTTCAGCGACGATACGATATGGACACGCACACTTGTCGACCGGTCAGATGTGACCATGGATGAGAGATCATCAGACCAGATGCCTCCATGGACATGTGACGCAGGTCGCACCACTTGGCATCACCAATCGGCACACCAGATGCCATTCATTCATACGTGCCCCTATATATGAACGGAACTGCTGTCTGCTCGAGGAAGCTGAATTATGATGTTCTCGTATCATACAGGCGTGCAGTGTTGCAGGTGCAGCCTGCTATCCCTGATGCCAATAGGATCTCTGCTCCTAGTATTTCGATCTTTACTTGGTTTCAGATTGCGCGGCTGCACATGTATGCACTGCGGTGACAAAAAGGTGATGCATGCCATTTACTAGTCTATTGATCGATGGCAATCGTTGCCCCGAGTAAGCTAAAAAGACGGCCCGATCTAATTTGAATGGTAAGAAAGCACGGCGGCGCGTGCCGTGGAAATTGAACAAGATGCTCCGTGCCCGGCGGCGGGAAATCAATCGCTGTCAGTAAACCTGCCCCCCTGCGCGCCCCTGACAGTTTCACATGGCGGCCAGACCAGCGAGCAGAGATCAGACCAGAAAATCAGTGGTGCTGCGAGTGCCGGAGCCCGGAGGCCGGCGAGAATAGCAGTGAGTAGGGTGTATGATTTGGCGTGCGATTCGCTGGGAGCCCGTCAATGATTGCGCCATGATGACGCCGATCGTGCAGCGTGGTAGGCGCCGATCCCGGCACCGCGACGTGGATACAGGGGCCGCTGCCAGTCTGTTGTGCTGCCGATCGCGCCGGCCCCGGCCCCGGCCCTGAGCGAGCGATCTCAAGGGAAGCCATGGAGCAGCACGCTACCACATGGCAGGAATCGATCAGGACCGTGCAGCAGTGCGATTGCGATCTCATTCGCGCTTTCCTAGTAGTACTTGTCACGAGCTTTAGCGTATGACTAGCGGCGTTCTCCCCAGCTGCCAGCAGTCTTGAGAAGCCGGAGCTTGTTGGTCTCCGCCGATCGTGATCCGGAGGTGGGTGGCCGCGCGGCGGGCAAACCATTTTGCGTGGGCTGTTCGTTTGAACTTTGACGAGCGGGCGAGGACAGAAAGCACGCTGCAGGCGCATGTGCCCTTGTCGACCTGAACCTAGCATTCAGCAATGTGCCTCACGACGGGCGGCCACCGGTCATAAAAGGCTTGACGATGGGAGTACGTTCTGCCTGGAACAGAGAGCGAGCCTTCCAGACACTGGAACCTGCATTGCCGGTGGATGGAAGGCCAAGGCCTTGTAGACCCTAGAGTGCAGCCGTGACCTGAGATGGAGTGGTAAGCAGCAAGTAGTAGTAGGCTAGGTTGGTGGTTGGCTCTGAGCCAGGTTCGTCCGACGGTCCGAGCCATCCGCGTCCTCCTCGTGCCGCGACCGCGACCGCGATGCGACCGGTGTGGGCAGTCAGTTAAATTCGTCGGAAGGGGCTCAGGGAGGGCTCCGCTGCTTGGGCTCCCGTCCCATCCAACGATACAATGCAGAGTGCAGCAGGGCCACAAGAAGCAGGAACAGTCTCCAGTCTACTAGCAGTGTACCGGCGGTGGTGGTGGCCACCAACAACCAACAACCCACTGGCAGTGCTAGAGGCCTCTGGCTACCTGTGGCAGAGCGTACGAGCGACCAGAGGTGCTCACTCGCATCACATCGCCGCTCTGCAGCCTCGGCTGCTGCTGCTGCTGCTCTGCGCGACTGCGCCACGGTCACATGCATCTGGGCCGGCCAGGCTCACGGTTGCGGCTGTCTGCTGGCGGCCTCGGGAAAACAAGACGAGGACGACGCGCGAGAGGACAAAGCACGCGCCGTCGTACCAGGCGTCACGAGCTAGTACCATCTATACAAGCACTCTAAGGCACCGGGAATATATGGGTGTACCCGTGGTTCTAAGGTGGGATCCAACAATGATTTGATATCACATGTTATATTATCTCCAATGTATAGAATCAGGTTGAATTTATGAATATGGGATCCGCAACCCTCCATCCCTCTCTTCTCTCTCCCATTTTCCCTATATTATATTGTATGAGACCTGGTTTCATATAGAATCAGCCTCACAGTGTATAGGACCTAGTTTCATAAGAGAGAGAAAAACATAAGACCAGCTAAGAACCACACGTTGGAGAGGCCCTAAGAGGCAACACTTCCAATAATCTAACTTTTAGTACATAACTCATAATATGAATGACTCATACGTTATCCTCATATAATCTTAAAGTACGTGTGTACGAGACTATCGATCCTTTCTGTTATTAAAATATGAGAAAATATTCTTTGAAATAGCTAAACAGTAACTATTGGAGGAGGCCCTAGGCGACCCTTTCTGTTGTACGTGGTACCTGCATACTGTCCTGCAAATCAGAACACTTTGGCATCTGCCGCCACTGCGAGGCCAGCCATGAATTTTGAAAAAAAGTGTCACCCGGCCCTGATTTTTGCCGCGGGGAAAAAATTTAATTTCCCAACGAGAAAGCACGGTTCATTATTTTTACTAAGTGGAACATGGCGTTTTCTTAAGCACCGAGTCTGTAAGGAATATCTCACTGCAAGTTTTTTTTTTTTGTAGAGGAATCTCACTGCAAGCTAAACAGAGGAGCACGAGCTTGGGCCGGATTAGTAGCGTCCAGAGCCCATTAATCTCCGGGCCTCTACACCAGAGCACACAGGGCCGCAATTAGCAGCCCACATCGCGAAAGAAGAGCAGCAAAGCAAGCGGCCACTGATTAATTCCAGTGGTTCATTTCAATCAGACTTCAGTTCCTCAAAAAAAAAGAAGAGGAAAATTCAATCAGACTTCAAACTGCAAGACATAGACCCCACACCGTATAGCCACGTGCGGATACGCGAGAAACCGCGTACACGCAGCCGTACTGGATCGATGGGCGTGCCGTATATTTCGGGCTCGGCGGTACTCCATAATCTCACGAGCCGTAAGCGAGGACCGGAAGCCCGGTCAACTGCGTTGAAGCAGCATGGGGGCGCATGCCGCGACCATACGGTCTCGGGCGACCCACAGCTAGCCAGACGCCGCCGCCGCCACTGTCAAGTTCACGCACGCAGGCGCGTGCGTTATCGAGCACTGGGACGCGGCACCGGGAACAGCGGCGGCGACGGCGACCGGCGAGACTGACGGGTCCGGGAAGAAACGGCCGGGGGGCTTAGCTTGTTGTTGCGTGAACGGCATCGGCAGGCGCCATGATTTCCCTCCGTCCATGCACCGCGCGCACCAAACGCGGGGGGGGGGGGGGGGGGGGGGGGGGGGGGGGGGGGGGGGGGGGGGAAGGCGAAAATGAGGTGTTCGCGAATAAAGGGGATTTAGGCATAATATATACGTTGAGCACTGACCGTTTCCCTAGAGATATATATTCTGTTATTCTCCACTGAGGTTTTATATTCTCTCCAGCTACGAATTATACAGCGTGTAAAATGGACCTTTTTTTTTTGCAGTGGATGATTCGGTGGTGGCAGCATTACGCTTGAAGCGCGTCTGGCGCAAAAGGCTTGTTCAATTCTTGCTGGCCATAAGCAGGCATGACAACAGAGAACTACTGCTTCACTCGCAAGATGTAATTCGGCAGCAGCCGGCTGATACCATCAGGCGTTTCAGAGCACAGATCAAGCAAAATTGTTGGGGAAAAACAAAAGTTGAAGCTCCCAAATTGAACATTAAGAACTACTCCACGGCTACTAGGGAACATGTACTGGTGGTAAAGCACAAAAGGAAAAAAAAAATCTGAACATGCCCTGGCAAGCAACCAGCTATATCCCGAACGGGATAGAAAGACAGGCAGGGAGGATAAGGCTCTGCCAAGCGAGGCATGTATGCAGTGGCCGCACGGCACGACCCGATACCAGAACAGCGAGCACAACAGCGACGTACATCAAAATTATTGTGTCACGAACAAGAAGGCCGCCAAGAAGCAGCGTCTGTCTTCAGGAGCGCTGCGCGAGACGTCAGGTTTGTGGATTAGCTGAACCGAATGCCAAGACTTGTGAGTAGTGGTTTGGGCTGGAAAGCTGAATAAGGCCAAGTAGCGAAGGAGAGCCAAGAGGGCCGTGAGCTCTGACGGTGGCTACTTAACCACCCGTCATCTCCTGTAAGAGACTATGAAATGTAATCCGGAACTTTGAATCGTGTGTCTCCCCCGCGGACCGCGGTTCAGCTGCGTTCTTCCATTCCCTATCCCAAATTCTTGCTCTATACCCGAAATTCCCCTTCCAATCCTGTTGAGATCATAACATATTGCGATCCTATTCCGAACGCAACGCATTCCATCCCAATTCCCATATTCCCCCCATCCCATGGAATCATTGCGGCCAGGCGACGAAGAAAAGGCGAGCCCGGCCGTGCTGTAAAGCGCCGCGGCCAACGTAGCCACAGGGAAACCCCCGACGCCACCTGTGCGTGAGGTCGATAGAGAGATAGTACACCGGCAGCTCCAGGAGTCAAAGGAACAAAGCTTCACGCAACACACCAAGAACAATTTGCTAGCTGCTACTCTCCGCACGCAAGTTCATTGGTCCCATCCGTGGACTGACTATTAAGTCACCTGCTGTGCTAAATTTATCAAGAGTTTAATCAGGTTGGAATACCTGTTATGGAAAGGCGCCAGATCATACAAGATTAAGCCAGGCTTTGTTGACCTTCTAAACCTATAGTACAAATGTAAGCAAGGCTCAGTCAAGATTCAGAATTACCAGCGCAGATTTTTTTTTTTTTGGTATGCGCTTCTGCACCACAAGGCAGAGAAACATGCAGGGAACCAATAAATTCTAGTTAAGAAGCAAAGCTTGAAATAGATGCAAAGTTTATATTCTTAGTATCCAACTCTACTGAAAGGAAAAACAGAATGCTTCCTTTTAGCAAATCACACTTGCTTAGCATATATATGCTAAACAGAATGTTACAAACAGTTTGAATGAAAATAGTTCACTGGTAATTCTAGTTTGTACAAGAAGCTCTGCCCCAAGTTACGAATCCCACATTAGTAGCAGAGGTGACAGTAAGGCAAAATTTAGACACACTGCCAACCGATCAAATGTATGGTTATGCCCAAGATATGTCAAGCACAATAACCTCCACACTTTAGGCAAGTTGCAGCAGAAAGAATTGTATCTGACTTTGGAAATACGGCAATAAACAGAATGCTAGAACAATGAAACTACTCATTCCAGCCTATAAGCAAATGCTGTTGTAGCTAGATAAATTAAGTAGCACACAAGCATTTCCCTTTCCTGCCTGCTTTACACAGCTTATGTTCAAGAGCCCTAGATCAAAGGGCATCTTCCTGTTCTACACTAGACAGCAAGACTTTCATTTTGACAAGTCATGGACGTGTAAGGCTGGCAAATGGCATCGACAGGTAACACAACCATTTAGTTGGAATTTCTTCATAGGTGCGCAACATATGTTTCGCAATTAGCATCAGTTATCCAAATGAATTCTGTAGTCTCATGTTTCCAAATACTGTTCAAGCATCTCAAGCAAGCAGAAGAGCACAGCAAAAGGATAGAGAACAAATGTAAATTACTATCGAAGATTCTAATGGAATCCTCATATTCTCTTATTGCAGCTACTAATTGATAATGATATCTAGCAGGCAAAATTACTAAAACGAACCAAGCAAATGAAACAGCTTCGAGGTTGTCAGGGATCATTTTATTATCAATTGAGCCAAATGGATCGAGCATAAGCCACATGAAAATTAACAACCAGCAGTTCGCATATATCATCACCAAGTACCAACATGGTAGCTCAAAACATCAAGATATGCACATTACGAAACAGGCGAGATGGATGAAAATGAATTAGCATTTGTTGCAGCTACAGGCGAATCCAGTATTTCTTAACAGGTTCCTCATCAATAGATAAAACAACCCTCTGGAAGTTTTTTCTAGATTATTAATATGACATTTTTTTGCATAGTCTCGTATCTTTGAAATCACGAGCAGTTGATCCAAATGCAAATGTAGAAATGGATTAGCAGGGAAACAGAAGTATTAGAACTCAAGGGTTACATGAGACTGCTGACAATCAGCTGATGTCCAGTTAATTGCGAAACTGGGCAGAAGGCAGAAATCGCTACGAAGAATAAGGGCTGAAGCAATTGGATAGGCTGCCTCTGTGCATACCATCCTTCATAAATATCCACTGCACTTATCTTTTATTCAGTGGACTCAGCAACTCATCACGGCGCAGTTATACACGAAGTTCCCAGAAGGCCGTCTGGCAATCAAATTCCACACAGGCGGCCGATCATTTGGGATCCATGAGTTGAGCTCAATAGTACCACCAGTATAGGTCCTTGGGCCTCCGATGACAATCAACCGGTCGCCACATGCTCGGAAAGCAAGCCCCCACCCATTCATTGACACAGACCGTTCAGGAAGTTTTCCAAGAGTGATCCACTTATTGTTCTTCTTGTCATACTTCTTGAGATCCTTCTCACTGTAGTCAGCAGCATACAGCTCATTGTTGACAACTGCAATAAGGGGAGGAGCGCCAGTCACTCCTTTGAGGCCTTCAGACATGTTCTCGATGATCCTCCAAGAACACCTCTTCAGGTCATACTCCTCCCCACAAGTCAGTACTTTGTTGTTGTTGGCCACACCACCTATCACATAGAACTTGCCATCCATGAAAACCCCAGAACACATCTTCCTTGCCCTATTCATGCTGGGGAGGAGTGTCCAGGTATGATTCTCAGAGTCATACATCTCTGCAGAGCTCAGTATGGTGCCCAAAGAATCGGTGCCTCCAGCAACGAAGGCCTTCTCCCCAACACTCGTTGACCCAAACAGGCAGCGGGGATAGTTCATTGCATCAGCCCTGGACCATGAATTGGTTAGGATGCTGTATCTGAACACAATGCGCGCCATCCCAAACACAAGCAGTTCAGTGCCAACTGCAAGTGATTCCTTGTCAGAGCACATGAAGCATTCATCCGGCGGCATCTTGGGCACCCGGATCCAGCGGTCTCGATATGGGTCATATGCATCCCACTCAAGAACATTGCAAGAGAAATAGACCCAATGCTCCGCCACCCCATTCTGGCGCCGCAGGCGGTAGATCTCCCCGCTACGCACCAGGGAGCGGAAGTCGCGGCTGAGGGAGGCCACCGAGCCGTAGTCCGACCGGGATAGCCGGAGGAGGCAATTGATGGTCAGGTCACGGCCGATAGAATGAATGGGGTTGCTCCCAGTGGCCTGCTGCTCTTTGCCACCGGAGGCATGGCGGCTGGAGCCGTGGCCCTCGGTGATGTCCGGCGTGTGCGGCTGCGGAGACGGCGGCTTGCTGCGCTTGCCGCCGCCGTCAGCTTCGTCGAGGCCTTCGACCCCGACATCTTCCGGCGCCGGGCGCTTGCCGCTGAGGACCTCGTTCGCTAGGTACGCCCACTCCGTCTCCGCCTCGCAGGAGCTCGGCACGGAGCGCGACACGAGGTAGGACTTCCCTTCCAGCATCATGCCTTCTCCCTTGCTCACCCCCGAAATTCTTCCTCTTGCTGCTTTATTTGCTCCTCTTCTTTTACGATTGATCTAGAAAAAGGAAATCTTAGCTTGCTTAGCAATCGAGACTCGTTGCTGCGATCTGCAGGTGCAAAAATCGAACGAAAAAAAATAAGCAGGGACGAAATCAAGCAGAGCAAAGGGATCAAGAACAGAGTGGGAAGACTTGAGATCTGAGGAGGCCGGACCTCGCGAATAAAACAGGCGCAAAAATCGAATCTCGCGGCGAGAACCCGGCCGATCTCCCCAAACCTATGAACAAGAGAACCAAATCTCTGAGCGCCACACCAACTCAGCTACCACGAATCCGAGCCAAGCAAACAAGACGCCAAAACAAGGAAAAGGAACGCACCTAAACCGAATCCATGGCAGATCGCAGGCACCAAATCTGCGCTCAGAGATCGCCCCCGGAAGCCCCCCAATCAGGTCCTCCCGGCCACTCCGCCCCCGAGAAATCCCCCACCGCCGGTCCTCCCCCACACTAGGTAGTTGGCCTGGTGGCGGCCGCTGCCCGTCCCCTCCTCCCCACCTTCTCGCCCTCCTACCGATGCGTGAGGATTTATACCTGTAGAGCTAGATAGATGGATGGATAGATGGCTGGCTCTATCTACTGATGCCACTTGGTTACCACTGCCGCTTCTAATGCTTCTGGCCTCTGCTGCAGCCCCTGCTGCCCCCTCCCTTCCCCTCTCCCTCTCTCCTCTCTCTCGTAGTGTGCTGGGCTGCAGCTGCTGGCCGGCTCTGCTCCTCCTCCCACCACGCCTCTCTCTCTCTCTCTCGCGTAGTACTTGGGGAAATGGGACTCTCCCCTCCCCCTCACTTTATTTCTTACCCTTTTTATTCCCCCTCCGTTTCTCTCTCCTCCGCCTTCCCTTTCGCTTTGTGTGTGCGCGTCCGTCTGTTTGGCTCGTCGTAATTGGAAACCGCGCAGGCCTCAGAAATAGAAAAGGCCGCAAGCGGCCACCGGCCAGCTCACCTGAAAGCTGAGGTGGATTCTCTCTCCCCGCTCCGCTGAGCTCTACTGTACACGCGGCGGCGTACGTCGTTCACGTTTCCTTTCAATTTTCTTTTCACCCGATGCTGATTGGCAGCAGTACAACTTCTTTTTCTCTTATAATCACAGTAGAACTTTTTATTATCAACTGTGCTAAAATAAACATACGATGTATTCTTTATTCCCTCGTCACTGTCTTGGTTATTCGTCTCCGTCGCAGGCTATGCATGTATACTATATATGCAACCACCGGCTTAAAGTCAATTCAACCACTATTCCTATTTAAAATGTGTACAGATAACCAGTGCATTGATTATGAGTATGAGGAATTAATAAAGTGGCCCTGCAAAGAAGTAATCCCTTTCTTTTGCGTATGGTAGTAGTAGCAGCACGTTAGGTTTCATTAGTGTTTGGATGCAGATCAGCACTTCAACGCATATGTTTTCATCCTCATTTGTGCAGAGGCCACTTGATGCATTCAGGTCCAAAACTAATTGCTATGCGTGGAAAAAAATGGATTTCCATTTAAACAGCTGAGGCTAGCATTGCGATCGGTCCTGTCTTTGCCCGACGGACAATTTTTTTGTCGCAAAGTTAATGTCATTATATTCTCGTTTCAAAAAAAATGTCATTATATTCTTGATTCAAAAGAACCTTTCTCTGAAGTAAACTTTTATATCGCATAAATGAAATATTAATAGAATAATTGTTTGTCAAATGCTTTGTCCTAAAGAAGTGAAATACATCTCACTATAATTTAAAACGGATAGAGTAATTTTTAACGGCCATGAACCGTCGTGGAGAAAGCGGGAGTTACGATATTAACTGCTCTCCATAAATACTTTCCATTGCGTAAAATGCAATGCCTCTTGTCGTAGGGGAACAAGCAAGAATTAATTTGGTGAATTAAACACTCATTAAGGATCAAGAAGATTGTGCTGGAAAATGTTAGCAAGACTCAACTTGAGATCATACTACATGAACCGCAAAAGGTATTTTTAACTAATTACAAAGTTGGGTGTAGTAGGTGGGTTTGCTTTTTGTACTATGAGTCCAGCTCCCTAAGATCTTAATTCTTGTGCGATCAAACTGACACTCGTCACCCCTCATCACTAGATCATCCAATGTAATGTCATTTTGGAGGAGTTGGAGCTGTGGGTACACTAGAAGTCATTGGGTGAGCTATTTGTTATTACCTTGGACTAAAAACATTGGCCTAAATCGTTTTATTTTACCTTTACCGATTCGTATCAAGATCGAAGTCATACGGACTGTCCAATTAAGAGGAAGGTGATATGCCATCACATATTCACATTGATGATTGTGTTAGAAAGTGGAAAAATAAAAGTGATATAATGGAATGGTTCATTGATTGAGGGGTACTGTTACACATATATAGAAGCCCAAACATGAAGGTATCCGTTCGGGAAGGACATGCCCCTTCCCGAATAGCCCCTTCGGTGACTCGTCACTAGCAGTTGCTAATGACATCATTAACTAATAATTAAATAATTAGAGTAATTGATCACTAATAACTGTGTTTCAACACACTCCCCCTTGATCAATTGCTTCTTATAATCTTCTATGGATAACTTCTTAAAAATCCTGTGGGAAAAATATAGGAGTAGTGCAGATATGTCATAGGAAAAACTCCTTTAAAACCCCTTAGGGAAAATATAGGAGAAAATATTATATGACATATATGATTGCTTTGTAATGCATATTGCCTCATTAAAAACCTATATATGAGAAAACCTTGATAGGAAAAACTCATTAGGCAAAGAGTGCAATATTCATAATCAGAAGATTATGTATAGGTTATATCAAGGAATGACTCCCCATGATGCTTGCAAATCTTTGAGTCGTCTCATGATGTTGGTAATGACTTTGTGACTAAATCTGCCAGATTATCGCATGATTTGATTTGCAAGATTTCTATCTCACCATTTTTATGTAATTCGTGAGGATAGAATAATTTAGGAGCAATGTGTTTTGTAATATTGCTCTTTATATAACCTGTATTCATTTGTGCAATACAAGCAAAATTATCTTCATAGATAATTGTAGGGTTCGTGATCAAACCTATACCACTATTGTATGTGATTAATCATTCTGCGAAACCATACGCATTCACGTGAAGCTTCAAATAATGCAATTATTTTAGAATGATTTGCGGATGTGGCTACAAGAGTCTGTTTTGATGACTTCCATGATATAGCTATTCCACCATGTAAAAATACAAAGCATGTTTGAGATCTGGTATTATTGGGATCAGATAAATAGCCAGCGTCTGTATATCCAATCATAGTTTTGTCTTGGCCAAAATTATAAAATAAGCCAAGATCTATTGTGCCTTGGAGATATCTGAAGATATTCTTAACTCTCGCCCAATGGAGTTTTGTTGGAGCAGCGCTATATCTAGCTAGTAAGTTTACATCAAATGCAATTCAGGCCTTGTGCAATTTGCGATATATATTAGCGCTCCAACGACACTGAGATATGGAACTTCTAGTCCCAATAACACTTCATCTTTATCCTTTGGTCTGAATTGATCTTTATCAATATCAAGAGATCGAACGACCATAGGTGTTTTGGATGGATATGATTTATCCATATTGAATTTCTACAAAATTTCGCCTAAGCAAAATTTCGTTTGACCCAAATCTTTCATTTCAAATTCCGTCTTAAGATGGTTGCGTGCTTTATTTATATCTCGTGTATTTCCAATGATATTGAGATCATCAACATACACGGATATAATACAAAATCCAGTTAAGGATTTCTTAATGAATATACATGGGCAATCATCATTATTGGAAAAACTCTTCTGTAGAAGAAATTTATTTAGTCAGTTGTACCATATTCTTCCCAACTGTTTTAAGCCATATAGTGACTTTTGAAGTTTTACACAATACATGTTGCGAGAATGATTCTTGTTCGGAATATCAAGTCCTTCAGGAACTTTCATGTAGATATCCGAATCTAGTGACCCATAAAGATATGCTGTCACTGCATTTATGAGATGCATGGATAGACCTTTTTGTACTGCCAATGATATAAGATATCGGAATGTTATACCACTCATAACTGGAGAATATGTTTCATTAAAATCGATGTCGGGTCTCTGCGTGAACCCTTGTGCTACAAACTTCGCTTTGTATCTCACCACCTCGTTGCTTTTACGGACGAAAACCCATTTTGATTCCACAGGAAAAATAAGAAGATAAGTAGGTATCACTACGAAGAATACCTCTCATTTTTTTAGCGAGCGCAATTCTGTCTCAATTGCTTCCTTCCATTTGTTCCAGTCGGAGCGCTTGATGCACTCTATCATGGACTTAGATTCTGGATCAGGTTGAAGGTCACTTACAATCTTGGAGACGAAATAAATATTGACATTTGTAGTCTTTCTATTGAATGATTATCCATAATCAATATAGTTGATGGAAATTTCATTTACCCCTTTGACTAATCATGATTTCCCATAATAATAGAGTCAGGGTCTTCCGATGTCCCAACACTTATATAATTGTGTGCACTTGTGCTTGGTATGTGATGTACCTGTTGAACATCCACATTATTTGGATTTACAATATCCAATTGGTGTCTATCAACTGATTTGCATTTACCGCTTTGGAAGTAACCTTCCTTAGTTTCTGCGGAGGTTTTTTACAGCCTTATCCTCTGTAACAGTAACTCTCCCCCTCCTATTTTGATTTGGGAGATCTTTGATTTGGGAGATCTTGAGTAGGAATTGCTACTCTTTCTGGTACATTAACAGCAGGATTATATAATTTTATGACACCTTTGTAGTCGGTAAATGCCTCTGTCAGATTATTTACAATATTTTGCAAATGAATAGTCTTTTGAACTTCACTTTCAGATTTTGTAGTACGTGGATCAAAGGACTGAATACCGGTGGCATTCCAATTTATTTCCTAACATTTTGTTTGGTACGTAGTGTCTCTCCCTAATGCCGAGAAATTATCCTCATCGAAGATGCAATCACTGTGCCAGGCTGTGAATAAGTCCCCGTAAGGAGCTCGAGGTACTTTATGATTGACGGTGATTTGTACCCTACATATATCCTCAATTTTCTATGGGGCCCATTGATGTATGCTGCAGTGGTGAAATCGGTACGTATACAACGCAATCAAATTTTCTCAAATAGGAAATATTTGGTTGATTCCCACGTATTAACTGCAACGGGGAAACCGTATTGTATGCAATAGGTCTTATTTGAATCAAATCAGCGGCATGTAAGACCGCATGACCCCAACATGATATTCGTAAATTGCAATTCTATAGTAATGATCTAGCAATTAATTTAACTGTCTTGATAAGAGATTCGTCTAATCCATTTTATGTATGTAGAACAGAATATTCCACATTAATGCCTAGAGCCATACAATAATCGTTGAAGGCATATGAGGAAAACTAAGCGGCATTGTCCATCCTGATGGATTTGATAGCATATTCAGAATAATGTGCTCTTAATTTGATAATTTGAGCAATGAACCTTGCAAAAGTATGGTTTCCTGTGGACAGTAAACATACATTTGACCATCTAGTAGATGCATCAACAAGTATCATGAAGTACCTAAATGGTTAATTAATGGATGAATATGACCACAAATATCTCCTTGAATGTGTTCAAGAAATTGTAGTGGTTGATCCTTAATTTTAAGATAAAAGGGTCTTGAAATTAATTTTCCCGTGACACATGCGGTGCACACAAAGTCTAAAGGCTTGGGAATTTTTGAAGTGTTGAATTTGTGACCAATTGAATTGCCGATAATTTTTCACATCATCCCAATTCTGGGATGACCAAGGCGATCATGCCAAACCTTGAAGACATCAAGATGTATGCAACATGTTATACTGGTTATATCCGTAATTTCTCAAGCATTTGCTTGTTATATCCGTAATTTTTAGTGATGAATAGATATTCATCTTTGTTGGCACTATGTGTTTCCACATGAAAACCATTGCGACGGATATCTCTGTAACTCAATAGGGTACGAGCTAAATCAGGATATATGAGTGTATCCTCAAGTACTATTTGAGTACCAATAGGGAGAATTATTGTGGCCCGACCGGAACCAACAATCACAGCATCGCGGCCCACGATAGTTGTAACATTTCCTTTACTCTTTTTGAGAGTTTGAAAATATTTTATTTCCCTGAGTATGGTGTTGGTGGTGCAACTATCCACCAAACAAATTTCTTTCTCTATTTGGATTGTCCCCGTAGGATAATCTAAAATGAGTAAATCAAAATTAAGATTTAGACTCATAGATAATATATACATATTTTATTTAAATAAGTATCATATGTCTTACAATACTTGTGACAACAAATATTTACAACACAATATTACATAAATATGGCTTATAGAACTAAGTTCTTTTGGGGAGCATGGAGACTAATTCATGTCTCCAAACATGTCGTTGGATTGAAAATCCATGAGCATATCACCAATGTTGAATAAGTCATCCAACTGCTGTGGGATCTTCTCATTGTTGTGTTCCACGGGAGCATCATTGGAGCAACTGGCATCAGTAGATTGAGTAGTTTAGTGCACTTCAAACTTATCCTCATGAACTTGGTTTCCAGCATATTTTTGGTATAAATCAACCAGATGCTTGGCAGTGTGACACTTTCTAGTGACAACTACATCTTTGACAAACTTGAGAGTTGTCATAACGAGTATGTTTCTTAAAAGTGCATTTGCCTTTGTTGGAACCTTCGCCTTTCTGGTAATTCTGCTTCTTCCATTTTCCCTTGAAATTCTTTTTGAATTTCTTGCCACCAAACCTTTTGTTATTGTTCTGAGCATTGAAGTGAACTTCAGGCAGAGGTGTTGCACCCATGGGGCGTAGTTGATGGTTCTTTGTTAAGAGCTCATCATATTTTTTTGCTTGAAATAAATCATATATTAAGTCAGAATATTTTGTGTAGTTGCGGCAGTGGTATTGCTTTTGCAATATCCTATTTGCATGGAGAAATGTAGACAAAGTCTTTTCAATCATTTCTACATCAGCCAAAGGTTGATTACATAAACGAAGCTTGGAACAAATCGTGTGAACTACAGAATTGTATTCTGCAACAGATTTGAAATCCATAAAATGGAGTAGAGACTACTCGCATCTTGCTTCTGGTAGAATTACACTTTGCTGTTGATTATAGCTCTCTTTGAGTGAATCCTAAAGTTTCTTATGGTCATCTTGTATGATGTATTCATTTTTTAGATCTGGATGAAGATGATGTCTTAGAAAGTGCAAGGTTCTGAACTTGTCTGCTTCAAGAATAGGAGCTTGTGGATTAGGTTCATTGAGTGTTCCAAAGAATTCTTTTGTTGTAAGCACTATTTTTACATCCATAGCCCAAGTCAAATTGTTGCTAGCATCTGCTGCAAGTTTAGTGAAATCTTTGTTGATTAAATGAGCTATTTTCCTACGTGAGAGAACCATGTATATGATTAATTTACTAAGGTAAATTTATGTTGTAAAGTGAGCAAAATAGTGAATGTAAAATGATTCTTACAATAAAAATTAAGGTGTAGGATATTTTAAATCCTATAGGAATAATTGACTTGATAGTCATATTCAATGTTGTCCATTTATATGAAAATTGGACATACATTTTGAAGGTAATCATCAAAAATATATAGACCTCTTAGTGATGAGCAAAAACTGCCTAAAAGCACAATCTCTAGGTAGATAAATTCTTAGAAAGAAACTTATCACAGCCGGTGTCTAGGTCACATCACTTTGTATTGTACCTTAATTTTAATTTTGGTTTATATTCTACTTGATGTAGAATATTGATTAAGTATTAATCAGGCAAACAAAAATAAATTGCATAGGTAAAAATTATTCTAACACCAATGAAAGATCCGCGGATCATGATGATGCGCAACTAATGTGGTAAAGTTGGCATTCTTATTACATGGGTGCTAATATGTGATGGTATATTTAACAATGTGCATGACAACGCATATTTACAGAACAATCCAGGGGTTAAAACATAAACATGCAGGACTGAATATTCTAAACATGTAAATAAATGTAAGCCTGGGGGTATCTTGTAAAACGGAAGAGGCAAGGTGGCCTGGTTCAGCCTGGGCTCGGCCCGTGGTAGCCCACCATCCTGCGGGTTGTGCAGGCCGCACCAACGTTCTGGACTGTGGGCCGGCTCCGGCCTTGTGGCGACCCCAGCGGCCCAAGTGGCCCATCCGCGCGCAGCCCGTATAGGGTGGAGGAACCGATTAGGGTTCCCAATCCCCAACTGCGCCTCCCTCTGAGCCGCCGCCGCTGGCCAGCCGCGCGGAGCCGCGCCCGCCGTTGGCCGCTGCGCTGCCGGTCGCCACTGGTGCCGACGCCGCCCCATGCCTCTGCCTCCATTGCGCCACCCCCTCCCCCTAGTCGCCGGCCACCAGCCCTAGCGCGGCGAGGCTCCAGGTGCCGCGCTGGATGCCCGGGCGACGGCCAATGGCCGCGATGCGGCTGAGTGGGCTCGGTGCGGCGGCCGCCTGGCTCGTCGCTGAGGACGTGGGTGAGGGGCCACCATCGTCTTTGAAGAACGCCAACGACCCCCACGAGCTGCCATGGTCCTGATGGTGAAGCTCGAGTGGGCGGTCGTGGTACTCCTGGCGAGACCGGAGATCATGGTGGCGGTGGTGAAGGAGGTGATAGCGGCGTGACGGCCACCATTGGTTGACGAACCGGCCTGAGGACCGAAGCCATTGTCGCCACCGCCGGTGAGTTGAGGTCGGGGATGACCCCGATGCCTTCCATGGTGCTCCCTGGGCGATGGATGCGCAATACCAGAGGACGGTGAGGTGGCTCCTATGGTTGTGTGGGTGTCGGCAGATGAGGCGCCACTGATCGTGAGCCTGGTCTAGTGGATATAATGCTGGTGGTGTACGGTGGTGTAGCCGTACGTGTGCGCTCGGAGGAGGCACTGGTGGAACTGCTTGTGGCCGTCGGCGCCTGGCGTGTTGCAGGCCGTGAGGGGCCAGGCCGCTGGCCTGGACTTAGTGGTGGAGTGCGGTGAGGACTGCGTCGCTGAGGCGACGAGCGTCCCCATCCAGTGAAGCCACGGCATCCTCAGCCACCACGGAAGCGGCGACCACGGTGACTGCGGCGGCCATGGATTGCAAAGAAGTTGCCGCCTCTGTTGCAGAAGCAAAACCTTGGGCGTCTACTATGGTTCCAGCACCGGCCACCGAGAGGAAGAACAAGGAAACCATTTTCTATGGCAATGAAGTGCAAGTGTCCCACTGGTGGTGAGGCCCTCTGGTCTTCTTCTTGCGCTCAGTGTAGAATAAAGTGTCTGAGAATGTGTTAGAAAGTGGAAGAGTGAAAGTGATATAATGGAATGGATTATTGATTGAGGGGTATTGTTACACGTATATATACAAGTTCAAAGAGCATGAAGGTGTCCGGAAGGATACGCCCCTTCCCAAATGGCTCCTTCGGTGACTTATCGTTAGTAGTTGCTAATGACGTTATTAACTAATAATTAAATAATTAGAGTAATTGATCACTAATGACGGATTGATCCCATCTCTCAAACGTCTTCGGATCTGTAATTATGAACTTCCAATGGAAGCTCCTTCAGGGCGGCTGTCAAAGCCAAAAAAAAAGACGAAGAAAAACTCGATTGGTGGCAGCACAAACGCAGCCCGAAGCTTGAGGTTTAAGTTCCACTCGATGAAGCAGGGAATATCTTTTCCAGAAAGCCTGATCAAACGGGCACGCTCTGCCGCTCTGAAACAAGTACGAGTACTAGCAAAGCGCATGGCAGAATCTCAATAAGTATACTGGGAATTTTACCTTTCCCCTGCACTTGTTCACTGGCCTCTCGTCTCCAACAGTTGGCTTGGGCGCATATGGGCGTCGCCGAGCTGCAGCGTAAGCGATGCAGCCCATGCCATTGCCAGAGGGGTGTGTTTTTTCTACCTACACGAAAGGTTGCAGGCAAGAAAGGGCAGGCCGCGTCAGCGCCCGGTACTCGTCCCTCGGCGGCCGAGAAAACTGCAGCGCACCAACCAGCCAGCCTCTCTGCACCTGGCTGCGGATCTAGCCGTGGCGCCGCTGCGTCTCCAACCACCTCCTGAAAGCTCGTGCCTGTGCTGCCGCATCTACACGGCAAAGCAGGAGCTCTCAGCTCTGTAGTCTGCACTACTGCCGGTGGACTTGCTCTCCCTGAATCTAGCTGTTAGTACTTCAGATTACAGATTACTGCCTGCATGTTAATTGCTAAACACCATTTCCTTCTCTTCTGAAATGTGAGATTTAGCGTGGCCTTTTGCAAGAAGCAATGCGTCCCTGACACGCAGCCAGGGTCTAGAACTGCAGTTAGAATTTGCAGAAGCATCAGTAGTTCAGCTTCAGTACCGGTAGTAGTAGTGATCAGCAGGAATCTCTCTGGTCCAAACCGAACGCGCTGGGCTAGCTTTTTTTTATCAAAACGCATGTTGGGGTGCGGATCTATCCATCAGACAAGCGACAGACGCAGCGATCTCAACGACCCGGGCCATATGCAGCGGCACGTACAACCAGCATAAAGCGACAGCAACTGGTTTGGTTCGAGCGTTAAGCAAGGTGGCCCGGCCCCCCCGGGCTTTGGCCACGCACTGTGGCCACCATCATTCCTGCTCGTAGCAGCGCCCACTCCATAGGTCTAGTTGCTGATTACCATTACCCCGCCTGCTAATACGAGAGTGCGTGGGATTTAGCAGGGGATCCGTCCTGAAAAGAAGTGCCCTCCAATCCATGACGCCAAGTGCAACGCCACTTTACCCTCACTCTCACACTCTCTCTTTCTGTGCTCTTTGTTCCAGTCCGTAAATGCACTTGCCAAAAAATTCTCCTCTCTCCTCCCAACTGCATCTCAGCATCTGCGTGTTCTACTGCCCTTTGCTTTAGCTGCAAATTCCCGAGGATGATGACAAGTTAACCCACCCACCAATGGGGAATTATTCTAAAGCCTGGGACTTTCTCCGACGATGCCCCCCGGTGGAATCAGGGCCGGCGCGGGGGGAAAAAGGGGGGACGGGAGGCGAAAGGAGGAGGGGAGAATGTGATTCGCCTCGTCACCGGTGTGAAAATGCGGCGGCGTCTCCTCCCCAGCGGTCACTAGGAAACGTAGAGCAAGTTTGGGCCGTGCACGTCGCCGTCAGCTTCTCACCGCTGCGCGCGCGCGCGACATGGGAGCATAGTTTTTGTTTGACCTCCGGTTCCGGGGGTTGCTTCTTCCGTTGCCGAGTGAGTGCTTTGGTGATACACACGATTCGAACGTGTTGCTTGCTTACGCGAGTAGAATATCAACTAGCCACTAGCTACTAGCCCCCCGCATTTGAAAAAATCTAAAGGGCAATGGGTCTGTGGCCGGCACGGATGATTATTCCGAGTTTCCGACCCCCAAAAGCTTCGGCTTCGATCGCTTTGCACTTGCAGCAGCAGATGTGTCTTGAAGTGTCTCCGTGCCGTGCGTGCAGGGAGAGACAGAGGCTCTTGGCACGCGACGCGACGCAGCCTGCTCTGAGCTAGGCTGGGGACTGGGGTGCCCGTGGCGCATGACGACAGGGGAGGGGAGAGCCCGCGCGGGTGGAGCAGGGGTACAGGAAGGCGAGAGAAGCCAACCGAGCCAACCAACTCGAACCCACCCAACTCACCCCATGGAGTGGACGGGGAGCGGCCACATGCGTGACGGATCTGCGCTGCGCGTGTTCTCTCTTCTCTGACCTGTGACCACTCCCACCACCACCCTGCTCGGCTGCTCCGCTCGACCCCCGCTCCTACCTAAAGCGACCTCGCGCTAACATGGCTCGGTCCGCGACGTGACGTGATGTTTCTTTCTGCACAAGCATGTTTTAAGGCCCACCTCATCCCATCTACTCCAATCTATCCATCACTCGCTAATTCAGAGAGAGATAGAAGGCGATGCATGTTAGCCACTGTACCCATCGGGCCCAATGATTCGCTTCGATCGTTTTCGTAAGCTAATCATGCCACTACGCAATGGACGCATGGATAGATGGATATGTTGGGCAGGCCTCCAAGTTGTTGCGAAATTAAATGTCACTTGAAGGGAAGGGAAGGGAAGGGCGCTCCCCTCGCTTTGCTTTCTTTCCACTGATCCATCCGTGCGGAACTGGTGAACACTGTGGAGGAGGTACGGGGGGCTTTCTCAGCTGACGGACACCTTACCTTCTCCAGCTCGATCTCCTCCCTTCCGCTTGACGCCACCGCACCTCGCCTTGTCTTCTTCCCCGCAGGTCTGCGTCGTCCAACGCCGCTGGTTGTACTACCGGTACTCTGCACCGTGTACAGATCGGTCCATACAGAAATGCAAGCGTGCTGACGCTGTTTTGCAAGCCAAATAAAGCGTAGAAGCTGTTTCGCAATAATAATCACAGCCCTGAACCAGGATAGCCAGCGTTAGACAGAAAAATACTTTGGACGAGCGGAGGCCAAGGTGACGTGGGCCAGGCAGTGAGGCAGACAGACGGCTCCATACCAGACCACCGCGGCGCCGCGCTGGCCGGCGCTCGTTGCCGCGTGGTCTTCGGTGCTCGGCTTCCCTGTCCAATCCGCTGCCGGCGCCGAGTACCCGCGGGCGTACGGGGCGCGCGCGCGTCCCATCCATCCGGTTGATGTGGTCTGGCTGGCGGCTGCGACCCAGACGTCGCCGCGCCGGGCGAGGGCGACGACGGCGATGGGAACGGGCCCGGAACCAAAAAGGCTACGCGCACGGCGCATGTCACGCACACGGCACACCACGCGCGACGCGACGTGCGCCACCGCCGCCTCTGGTTGGCTGGCTGGCGCCGTGGCGCGCGGTCGAGGTCGACCCGACGCGCTCGGTTCGGCTCCGTTCCCCGCGCCGCGCCGCGCTGGTCAATCCCGCCGGTCACCTCCGACGGTGACGCCTCGCCCAACCACTCCACCCTGCACGGATAATCTATATAAAAACCTCGGCCTCTTCCCTTTTCTCTCTCGGTTTTTACACGCTCGCTTTACTTTTTTATTATCTCTTCTCTTTTACTAGACCACACGGAGTAAAAAAAACAAAACACGATGGGAATCGACGAGTGACGAGCCGTCTACTGCGCATCCGGACTCGAAAGATGGAAATGGTTCCCTGACGCACGCGTCACGACCTGGCCCGTTGAAAAATTAGAGCGCAGGCGCCCTGTATCACTTTCACCGATGCGTTGCAAGTCCGCGACTGCTCCCGGGACCTACTGATCCATGAACCACGATGCCGCGGCAGCAGGGGAGGTGTGTGTACCCTGTACGTTCGTCATGCCAATGTTCATCTCGCGCTTGCTTTCAGGTGCGCCGTGCCGATCGGTCACGGGCCACGGCTCTCGTCCTCTTGCAGGCAGCTTGGGCATTCCGGGGAACCTGACGAAACGGCCTGCCTGACACATTCATTGGGGGCGCATGCCCGTGCTGCCGGGTTCCTGAATCTCGCGTAACTGGCTGGCCCGACCCGGGGGCGTGGTCCATGCCCAGGGCGCTCGCGTAACTGAGGGACGAAACAAAAGATGTGTGGGCGTGCGGGCTCACCGCGTACGTGCCAGCAAGCGACTGGCACGCTGCTGGCGCTGTACGATTTGGCCCTGCCTGGCGGCGTCTCAACGTCTCAACGGCGAGCTGAGTCGGCGGCGACGGCGACGTCCATACGATGGAATGGAATGGGCTGTGGCTTGGAGGTTGCGGACGCATCGGATCCCGTCCGTCCGGGTTCCAGCTCGCGAGTTCCGACTGGACTAGGAAGGCAGGGCGACGGATCCGTGGCCGTGGGTGGGTGCTTTCGTTATTGCTGCCCTGCCCTGCCCTGCGATGGCGCGCCACCGCCTGCCCACCTGGTCGGATGGCGACGCCTGGGCGGCCGCACGCGCAGTCCACCGCGCGCCAACTACCCCCCGCGCTGCGTCGTCGAGTCCGTCGGTTTCGCCGGCCAGCGCGATCCGTGTCGACTCCCACGCCGATGCGACGTGTAGAGCCGGCGTTACGCATGGGCCGCCACACTCGCGTCGGAGATGAAAGGCCGCGTGTACCTGTGGGCCGTGCCAAGTCAACTAGACAGGCCGGCTGGTCTAGTGTCAAATTTACTCGTCGCAGCCCATCCATATTAACCGTTGAATATTTGAGCCCAACGAAAGAACTATGGGCCCATTAAGGCCTACTAAACCGGAACCACTGCGCCTTTGCCTCGCCGCCATGGCGGAGCGCGAGGAGATGTCAGATGGAGATGGAGATGGAGACGAGCTGCCCCCCGCTTCAGCTTCCTCTCCCTCTCCCTCTCCTTCTGCTGGACCCCGCTCCGATACCCGCGCGGCTGTGCTCGTTCCGACTCCAATGCGGGTCCCGCTATGTTTTTATGCTCCGATTTTGGGGAATGGCGATGTGATCCCCCACTGGGGTTCCGAAATGTAAGTGCACTCGTTCTCCATTTCAAATTGCGCTGTGGTGATGCCTTGTTCATGTTTGTTTCGGTGGCCACTGCGAGTTGGTGTATTTGATTCTTCGTTGGTTTGAATTGAGCGCTGCCTGTACTGTCGAGTGCCGGTACAAATTTGTGCTCTGGTTCACCGTTGGTGCCTACATGTTTGCGTTCATTGGGATTTTGGGATGCTGATAAAGTTATGAGTGCTGAAATCTCTTCAAATCTAAAGTGGGATCGCCATGGCGTGAAGGAAACATAGTTGGTTTATATCATGCTTATTGTTAGTGAGTGGATTCAGTGGCTTTTCAAGCGTTTCCACACAAGAGAATCAAGCTACCAGTGAACTGGCAAAATGTTGCAAAGCGCCGGGAATAACTTGAATCCTCAATATCACTAAAACTAGCCTAACCGATTGAAGTAAGGTCCACCACTGTGCAGGTAAGGCCGTTTTGGTTGACTCTTGACTGGATAAAGCAATGGATTGTGTTCTAAATATTGCACCTATCAACATCAATGCCTTGTACCCTCAGATTTTCTTACACTTCCCTTAGGATGGGGTATAATGGAAGATTAGGAGGGCGACTGAAGTTCCCGTCGTCCAACATACACAGGATGCAATTATACTACAGAGCAGAATAATGGGAAGCCTTCAACTAAATTTTTGTTGTTTATTTTATGCTCTTATATTGTTCTTTTGATTCCCTACCAGCCACAGTTCTATTTGATTCAGCGAACTCCCTATCCTTTGCAGATTGCAACTATGTTTCATGGACATAATGTAATTGGAGAGATAACATTTGTTACACTGCAATGGAGATAGGTATCTATTTCCCTTCAAGTGGGACTTATAAATTTCTCCCAACTACACTGGGATGCTTTGGAAACCGATCATAGGCAAGTTCCATGTCTCCTAGCCTTCTAATTTGTATTACTCTCGTGATATAGATGCTGGGACATAGAGCTGTCCCTATGTATGTTAAAAATATATTAGGTTGATTAGTTTTTGACAACCGAAACATCTATAGATCTGGAACCTGCAGTTATCTTGTCAGTATTTTATTCTGATCATGGAGGTGGGCAAAAATATACTACTCAATTACTGCGAAGCTATGCTGTTCTGTTGACACCTGTGTTGACACCGAATTATCGGACTTCTATAATTAGTTTCGGAACATGAAGCCTTCGTACTTCAAAACTGGGGGACCTGTGTTAACACCAAAATCTAGAAATATGCTCTGAAAGGAAGGTATCGGCCGATGATGCAAAAAAATAATAAAATCTCCTAAATAAGGCTGAAGAAAGAAAAAGCAAGAAAAGGAAATCAACGCACGGGGCAAGAATTGAATAAAATATTCTGGAGATAGAGTTGGTTAGGATAAGCTTGATTAGAGATAGAGTTGGATTAGTTAGAGATAGAGTTTTGATTAGAAAAGATTGTGTACATGGCTTGCCTTGTACGTGGTGCGTCAAAGGCCATCCGCCCTATAAATATAAAGGGTCCTGGCCATTGTAATTTTTATCACATGATCAATATACAACACATTTATCATTGCATTAGGAGTAGGAGTAATGTAGCTTCTCGACGAGTTCCTTCTAGCAAGCTGGGCTGCATCGACCTCGACCTCCAGCAAGCTGCAAGTTCCGTCATCAGGTGTTCTAGGCTTTAACCACCGGGCGCATCGCTGTGGTTTCGTCTAGTTTTATCTACCAGTTATCGAGTATCTTGGATCTTTGACTTACGACGCATGGCTTCTGTCTTGATCTACGGTATTCACCAGTTATCCTGCCTTGATTAAGTCTGCATCGGCTGATATTTATCTGTTCTATCGTATTGCCGTTCAGTTTGCTTTAATTAGCTTTAGATCGGTTCATTATAGATGACAGATCGCTTAATAGCCTGTTGCATCTTAATCTTGGTTACCCCTTCGAGTGCTGTTGGGATTAAGTTTCGTTATGATTGGATTCATCGGCTGATGGGGTTCAGATTAACATCCTGCTAAATATTTCTAGACTGCAACTACCGGGCACATCGCTGTGGTTTCATCTAGAGATATTGGTGGAGAGTTTAGTTTTGATCTCATTGGTTTGTGGCTCTAGCTATGGTGGAACGGCAGCTCAATAGCATCTTGTTTTCTATCGGCCGCCTGGTCGATGGTTATTGCAGAATATATTAAATCGGCTGGATGGCTGATGATTACTCACGCTCGTCAAGGATTATATCGACCTGATCGGCCAGTTGCCTCGGACTTCACAACGACTATCATCTCCTTGTCAGTTGAATGGTCAAACTGACTGGCATGCCCGCGCACACCATGCACACTGATTTGGATTCTACACTGGAGTTAAGCAGATCTCCTAGGTCCTCATGTGCTGATGCAGGGTCCACCACCGCTAGGATTTTGCATCAACATGTTCAAAATAAAAATCTTGGAAGGAGACTTGGTTCATGACCTCACTAGTTATGCTAACCCCTCTAAATCATGCTACAGTAAATGTCCTGATCTCATTGCAAACTTTGTTTGAAATATCCTTGGGTATAGCTCAACTAGGTAAACACAGATACTTTACTTCAGTAGTGATATCTATATGTTGTTTAATTTCATTTTGGTTTCAGGGGTCAGCAGAAATGTTCTCCTTTTGGATATCTTTACTTCTACTTTGGGTTTTCGCAATAACACCACTTAGCAATTGCATGCTATGCTAAACCTTTACCGTATGAAAAGGTTACTCAAACTGCAATGAGATGAGCAAACCATAACCATCCCTGAGTCAGAGAAAAGGGGAAAAGCCCAAGCATTCATTATTGGAAGGTATGTCCATTCTGATCACCCCCAAAAATTTGTGGGGGTTGCAAAATGTTGGGATTTTGCATGCTTCCCTAAGCAAACAGACCTGATTTCATCTCCAAAAGTAACTAATTATTTCCCTTACATATATGAACCAGTACGCCATACAATTATACTTATAGTACCCCACTTGAAGTGGTTTGTTTTGATGATACTTATATTACTCCAAAAAGTTCAGACATGAATATGTTGTCTTCAACATGCGCGGATCAAAGGAATTAGATGCTTTCAGTGTTTTGTGTCAAGACAGCACTTGCCATGCACTGCTTCCTTTCCTCAAACTCATTTCCCTATACTTATCTTTATCCATTCCATATAACCATTATTCAGCATTATGGATGTTGGTACCTATTTTCTTATCCTACATCATTAGACATGAAGTTACTATTATTTAGGCAAAATTGGTGGCAGTCACCTTGCTGCGCTCTTTATCCCTGCCATTTTAGGAGCTCTTCTCATGTAACTGTATTTTCATCAATTCCCACGTGAGTTGTTACAGAGACCACAATCATATCCTGACCTGAATAACTTTCACCCTCAATTTTTAGAGTAGGGTATTATTGAAATATGCAATGCATACTTGGAACATTCTAGAAGATTGTGGAGATCTCAAGAGACTAACTTTGCCATGTATAAGGATAAGATCATGACAAGATAACAAGGTTTTTGAAAATTGGAAAGAATGCATGAGCCATAGTTGTCATGCTTCATGGTGAAATGTATAATACTCTAGAACTAGATACTTTAGCATGGTAGAAATATAAGAAACTAGATAAGGACGAGGAGGGTTCTAGAGTTAGGATATTTTGTATGGAAGAGTGTGGAAGTTGCCACATGGCAACACCACAATGATCATGAGCACCTACAAATAGAGGTACTTCCCTCCCTCCTAGCCATAGCATGGCATATAGTGGCATGTGAGCCATAGGTGAAGAGATGACAAAATTGCCATGTAGTGTAGTGGTGTCATGGTAAGGTAGCCACATAAAGAGTGTAAGAGTGAGTGTTGTATCAAGTTATGAGTAGGTGAATAAAAGATTTGAGTTCCCTTGTAGAGAGTTGGTCTCCCATGTTGGTGTCGGTGTGAATGTCTCCTCAGAGTGTGGGTATAAGGTCCACAAAAGAAGTGGTGTCACACCACTTTGGTGCCACTTCTAGGGAGTTGGTGTCACGGTTTGGATGTCGATTTCTCAACACTAGGTATCATAGCCAGGTTGGTTAGCGACCGTCATTGGGAGGAGTTTTGTGGTGAGTGCGAGGCACTCATAGTGGTCGTGACGAGTTTTGTGGTGAGTGCGCGGCACTCATAGTGGTCGGTGCAGTTGTTGGTAGGCGCAGGGCGCTTACATTGCTTTGTGTGGCATCGAGAGGCGCTAAGGGGAGACTCTGCCGGAGATCACAATCCGGGACTGTGAAGGAATGTTGGTCTGGGACCAAGCGTAGGTGATGCTGGGTGCCAGTTGAGATGGCGGATCTCTTGAGCGCAGGAGGTATGAGGAAGCTCAATAGCCACAACTATGGCTATTGGCAGACCTGCATAGAGTCCTACTTGATGGGTCAGGACCTATGGGAGGTCGTAGCAGGCACCGAGAAAACTCCTCCACCAAAGGAGAACACGAAAGCCTTGCGGAAGTGTCGAATCTAGGTAGGCAAGGCTATGTTCGTGTTGAAGACGACGATCGAGGAAGACCTGGTGGAGCACATCAGAGACACAGTGACACCAAATGAGGCTTGTGAGACATTGTGAAGCTATTCTCGAAGGAGAATGAGGCACAATTTCAGCTTCTAGAGAAAGAGCTTGCAGGTATCTCACAAGGAACTCTGAGCATTAACAAGTACTTTACTAAGGTAAAAAATATATGCCGGGAGTTATCTTAGCTTGACCCGGAGGAGAAGGTCAGCGAAGCTCGGATGAGAAGGATCATCATCAGCGGCCTAAGACCCGAGTACAGTGGGTTTATGGCTGCAGTGCATGGCCAGTACAGCCGTCCTTGGTGGAGTTGGAGAACTTATTGGCTAATCAGGAGGCATTAGACAAGTAGATGGGCAACATCACTTTGGAAGAGAAGGATGAAGAGGAGGTGCTCTTCATCAGAAAGAAGGGTCCACCAAGAGTCCGAGGAGAGGCGAAAGAGTGGACAAGAGGTGATAGGAGTTGCCCAAAGAAGAGCAACTATTCATGGGGAGCTCAACAAGAGAGCAGTGACGAAGATGACGAAGAGTTAGTCAAGAATGAGAGGAGAAGAAGAGGTGAGTGCTTCAACTATGGCAAGAAAGGGCATCTTGCACGGGACTGCTGGAGTCTACGGAGGCACTCAAAAGGAAACGTGGCTACAACAAAAGAAGTTGTCCTGAGTGGGTGGCTAAGCGAAGAAGAGTGGAATGCTGAGGCAGCAGCCACAATTGAAGATGATGGAGCTTACTTCGTGGAAGATTTGACAGAAGGTGAAACTCCATCAAATAGCATTGGAGAAGAAGAAGAAGAGTGGGATGCAGAAGGTGGCTTCTCCATGGAGGTGAGAGATCCAGATACTTTAGATGGATTCATAGTATTTGGATATGATAGTGATGAAGATTGGGAGGCTCTAAGTGACGAGGAGGAAGATATTAAAGATGAGAAGATAGAGCCTAGTCTTCATGATGACGAGGAGCCACAAGAGCATGGTGAAGATAGACATGGAGCATTAGTGATCCATGAAGATTTGGAGGAGCATGATAGGGCAAAGAAAATTATGGAAGGACGCAATTGTAAAGTTCTCAGGTATGACAATGATTCACCGGCTAAAGTTATTTTGCCTTCGTACAAGGAAGCATCTAGAGGACAGAGAACTAGAAGGGGGAAGAAGAAAGAGCATGGATGCATAAGTCTGTGGGGAACCTCCAACTGAAGACAGAGGTATATGAGTTGAAGGAAAAGAAGACCATGTCATGAGGGGAAGTGAAGAAGAAGATTCATAATGGTAGAGCGCAGAAGATCCAAGGGCAGGGACACGCAATGGTTCGATCGCCCGAGACAAGTATGCATTGAGGGAGAGTGTTGAAATATGTAATGCATACTTGGAACATTCTAGAAGATTGTGGAGATATCAAGAGACTAACTTTGCCATGTATAAGGATAAGATCATGACAATGTAAGAAGGTTCTTGAAAATTGGAGAGAATGCATGAGCCATAGTTGCCATGCTTCATGGTGAAGTGTATAATACTCTGTAACTAGATATTTTAGCATTATTTTAGCATGGTAGAAATATAAGAAACTAGATAAGGATGAGGAGGGTTCTAGAGTTAGGATATTTTATATGGAAGGGTGTGGAAGGTTCCACATGGTAACACCATAATGATCATGAGCACCTATAAATAGAGGTGTTCCCCTCTCTCCTAGCCATACCATGGTATAGAGTGGCATGCAAGCCATAGGTGAAGAGATGGCAAAATTGCCATGTAGTGTAGTGGTGTCATGATAGGGTAGCCACATAAAGAGTGTAAGAGTGAGTGTTGTATCAAGTTGTGAGTAGGTGAATAAAAGATTTGAGTTCCCTTGTAGAGAGTTGGTCTCCCGTATTGGTATCGGTGTGAAGGTCTCCTCAGAGTGTGGGTACAAGGTCCACAGAAGAAGTGGTATCACACCACTTTGGTGCCACTTCTAGGGAGTCGGTGTCAAGATTTGGGCGTCGATTTCTAACAGCTACATATTTTTGGCTGCTGATTATACCTAAAAGCATAGATGCTTTCAAATTGTAGCTTTGGTCTAGAAGATTTTATTCTATTTCTCGTGTACCAACTGTTCACCCTAGTATAATCTAGCTTTCAATGATGAGCATGTTGAGTCCTGCAGCAAGATCTGGATTCTTTTCCTTGTTAATTCGAATAGCTATACTGTATTCTTTTGGCTGTGAGCACAGGACATTGTCAGGTCTCTTGTTTCAATATTCATTGGTAGGTAGGTCTTGGATTTCCCTAAAGCGGGTGTATTTTTGCCAGCGTTTTCAATTGAAGACGGCTGACCTTCAGTATCTCCAGATAAGATGATACCTCTTGTGTCAGAGTAATACCTGTCATTTTCCAACTCTGGTTAAGGATCCTGGTAGTTATATAGAGTGGAAGCTTCTTGTGCAATAAACTCAACTTTGATAAAGTTTCCAATGTATTGCTTGTGTTTATCCCTGAAAGTGCCATAGGTACGATCTACTTTCATTCAGGAATCAGGATTTTACCCTGTTCAGTGATTTTGGAGTTATGGCAACATGTGGTGATGGCATAAACTAATTTGAGATGTTTATGGAGTTTGTTACATCAGAGCTCTAAGACAGTTTCATCATGCTGTGGAAATTGAATGTTAAGGGATTCTCTTACTGATGATGGCCAAATCATGTCAGTGCTGAGGTAGGAAAGGCTACTTTCTGTAACCCCACATATCCTAATCATTCCTGATGTGGACCATCCGCTTGAAGGATCTTTTCAGTATCAGACCATGAGGCTCGATCACCCTTCCTGGTTGATCTGCACAGATTTACTTGGTCCACATGATTCACATAAGCCTTTTCAAACTTTACGCACAAACGGAGTGACAGATTAGTTATAGGTGAGGCATGTGGGAGCTTGTTGATGTAGTGCTATATGCTAAGATAATGCATGTGATTCCAGCCATCTGTGGAGTAGGCAAGGCCTACTTGGCCAATTTTTTAGCTGATAGGCAGTACTGTTGATTCGCTCTCTCGATCAAGTGTAGACTTAAACAAAAGACTGATCTCACTTGGTTGTGAGTGTGTGTGACCTTGCGTGGGGTTGAAGGGGTTCTGCATAAATTATATCATGTTCACGTGACAACCTGTATGGTGCTTCCAACTAATTGGATTCAGCTACATATGCCCCGTCAGACATGCTGCCATCAGGATACGCTTAGATCATCTCCCACTAGCTGGTTTTGATTGGCGATTTGGCATATTCTACTGAATTAACATCGTACTTAAGGGCCATATGGTCACTTGCAGAGTGTCTTACCCTGCAATTGGTATTATATGCAAGTCTTTTGATCATGGTAATTATGCCACTAGCTGGTTTTGATTGGCGATTTGGCATATTCTACTGAATTAACATCGTACTTAAGGGCCATATGGTCACTTGCAGAGTGTCTTACCCTGCAATTGGTATTATATGCAAGTCTTTTGATCATGGTAATTATGCTCAATACGTAGCTAGGCTATTAATTCTAGTGTTTAGGGTCAATGGCTCGATTTTTTAAACAGGCAGCAGCTAATGATCTAGGATTATATTACTAGAAACAGTGGATCGCGCGAATTTGAATATTCAAGAGACAATGAGAATTTGAGCTGCATCTATATGCTGTCATTGGCTGGCTAATGGGATCTTTATTAGTCTAATGGGATATTTATTCTCTATTATTGGGCTCTTCCTATGTCATTAGTTTGTCATGATCAATACATCTTGCGCCACCCCTTAACCCCCCCCCCCCCCCCCCCCCCCCCCCCCACCAAAAAAAAAACCCAACCCAAAAAAAAACCTGAGGGTTACAATTTTCCACAATAATCTGTCAGAAAGAAGAATATAAACTGTATTTTTTCCTAATTCGTCAAGAGTAAAAGATTAGTATCTGAATCATGCAGTTTGGTGGAATGAGAATATTATGCTGATGCTTTACGTACTGCATTTGTGTAGAAAATAATGCTAGCCATTGGATTTGTATGGCAAATACAATTGTATTTGCAAATCTAGTTGTGAAATGCCTTCAACTATTCTACTAGTTATTATTAAGTTTCCCACCATTATCATGCAACCCTAGATCTCCATCAAGCTTATGGGGCACAATGCATCATCATTAATTGGAATTTTAAATGCTTTTTGTCTACTGATATATTTGCTTGTGGCATAATTCTATACATGCTACATAGATTGCACTAAATTGCACTAAAACAACCAAAGGGATCAAGCTGCCTGGAAAATATACATGTTCTGCTATAACATTTTACTTTTCCGATCCGCTTTTAATCAGTCACTGATGAGCAAACATTTAGAATTTACAGTTACACTTTCCTTTAGGAGTTCCAGAGAAAACATTGTGAAGATGAAAGTACAAATTCATACACATGCTAACAGTGTAAGATCACATTCTAATGGTTGAGCTTCTGGTGGTTGTGAAGGGCTAATCTATATCGTACTATTTGCCCATTAAAAGAACAAAGAAAAGCTTGTGGTACAGCTGGTAGTTGCACTATAGCTTCTGCACAGGTTGCATTGACTGGTCAAACCTCACAATGATTCTTCCGAGATGTGCACCAAATGTTCCCTTGGAAGCGCGGATCCATTATATCATTTGTACATATACTATTTTTCACTCACTATCTCATTGGAGTTGAGGTGCCTATATACTTTTACTCTTACGTCTTAAGTTATTACTTACTGAAGTTCATTGGAGCTGGAATCTTGTAAATGATTATGCTGTGCTAATTTTCCAAGCCGATTTCATTGCAAATCCCAATCTTAAGAAGGGAATTTTTTTTGTTAACCCCTGGTGCCAAATTTTATTATCATATGCCAAGAAAGAAATATTCTCCATATATTTCTCACTAATTATTAATTACTATATAACCGATTTACCAGCCATTATATACTTATTTTTCGCCCCAAAAGCTTGGTTTGTTATATTTGATGCGCAGTTTAGTAAGAGAACAAAACCAACTGTGGTTTGATTCAAAAGTGTTTATATAAGAAACAGTTTTTTAACAAGGTTGCTTGTAAAAAAATATTTTGCAATAAGATAATTTCTTTGTTTACCTCCATTTTTTTACTGGAAATTGTGCGCAGAGATCAGATGGATCAACAGCCAGCATCAGACATAACATTTACTTACTGTGAGGAGAATGGTAAATTAAACTTGACTATGCGACCCATACCTGTATTGATTATGAGGTGCCACAAGACATGGGCTGTGGGTGCCAAATTATCGGCAGACCAATCAGCATCAGGGCACTGCTGAATCTGATGTACAGTGCGAGGTATTTAACACTCTCGAATCTATTCACTGCACAATTAATTTTATATGTTCACCCATTAATTATTTTATCATTGTTTTTTTGAAAACGGCAGATGGTTTTTTCATGCATAGTGGTTATCTCTTAATATAGGATGCAAGAGCAATTTTATAGGGAACAAAGTTCAATGATGCTAATTCCCTCATTTGGCTGTAGATATGAACAAAGACATCAATCCTATTAGAACACACGATACCTGGGATGCAAATGTTTATTGACTGTAGTTGTGAACACTGAATTTTGACCAGCATTGTTAGTTTATTTATGGGCCCATGGGTTTAATTTCCCACTCCTGTTTAGGAAGACGAGATGCATGATGCATGCATGAGCTTATACTGAATCCTAGACAGGTACAATGAGAGTTGCCCACAACTTCATCTAAACTAGACATCTTCCGGTTACTATACACTACTGAAAAACTGAGCATTGGTCCTAGGACCGGTTAGATTTTGATCTAGTATTAATATGAGCATTAGTACCGGGTCTAACGGCTAGGTCCCCAGGACCCCTTTATTACCGGTTGGGAGCTCCACCGGGTAATAAAGGTCACCCATTAGTACCGGGTGGAGCTCCTAACCGGTACTAAAGGAGTTCCCGTACCTCGTCACCCCATCCGCCCGCCCCATATACCCGCTCTCTCTGTCCTTATCCATCTCCCCATACCCGTTCTCTCTGTCCTTATCCATCTTCGTCACCCCATCCGCCTCTCTCTCAACACCGCAAGGGTGCCAGCAGGAGGCAAGGAGCGGTGGGAGGGCACGGCGGATGGCGGCAGGGCCGAGCAAGGAGCAGCGGGAGGGCACGGCGACCAGGAGGACGGGGCGGCTGGGAGGGCAATGGCGGTAGGGCGTGGCGGGAGGGGGGCGGGAGGGCGCGGCGGATGGCGGCGGGGCTAGGCAAGGAGTGGCAGGGGGGCGGTGACCGGGAGGGCGGGGTGATCGGGAGAGCGGGAGGGCGGCAGGGCTAGGCAAGGAGCGGTGGGAAGGCTCGGCCGGAGGACGGTGGCGGGAGGGCGGCGGACGGCGGCAGGAGTTCTCAGGCTCGGGTCGGTGGGGTGCGGCTCGAGGCTCGAGCTCGGGCAGGGTGATTTCTTTTTTTTGTAAATACCCCTTTAGTACCGGTTATTTGACCCAATACTAAAGTCCCTCTTAGTATCAAAGTAGCAATATCGGTTGCACAACTGGTACTAACCCCATTAGGAACCGGCGCTTTTCCAACAGCGGTAGAACCACTTATGTCCGTTCATGCGCATATATTAAATACATAATGTGGGGGCAAAAACAATAAACACGCATATTTTGGCAGGGCAAGTCACATGGCATGCGTGGTTCCTTCTGACAGTTCTGGCCTCCAAGTCGACTTTCTCACTGGCACTTCTTCATATCCCGTTGATCAGAGGTTCTCCCACTTGCATGGCAATGCACGAGTAACACAACACTGACGCAAGCTCCTATAGCCATTCTCTCTCTCTAAAATATTTACAGCCTAGCTTTCACTAAAGCATATCCTACATGTGATGGTACTTTGTCCCTATAGGTCAGGGGACTTAAGCTGGAATATACACTATCTTAAGGCTACGGGAAGCTCGCCTCACCTTGCCTGCCCTTTAGGCTTCTCATATGGAGCTACCACTATTTAACACCCACAACCCGCCCATTTCTTTCTCCCATGCACTTGTCATTCTTCTCCTCTCATGCTTCTCCCCAGTGCTTGATTGCCATTGCGTCGTCAGCATCGATCTCAAACTTGTACCATCCTAGTTGGTCTCTCTCTTGCAAAACTGCTTCCTCCAATCTTCCAGGTAGCCACATTAACTGAGATGTCGAGCCGGAGGTCACGGTCTAGGCAGTCTGGCTCGTCGAGGATCACCGAGGAGCAAATCAGTGACCTCGTTTCCAAGTTGCAAGACCTCCTCCCCGAAGCTCGCCTCCAGAGCAATGCCAGAGTATGTAACAGTTCGTCGCCATTCCCTCTTCATGAGCTGAATGCTTTGTCCAGAACTAATTTCTAGCAGCAACCAACTTAAACGGACTACTGTTGAGCTGTAATTTACATTACCGTTGGACATTCACTAAATTAAGGCCTCAAAACTTGATCTTGTACCCACGGCCGATCTGTTGGTTGGTACAGCTACCGAGTTTGCCAAAATTGCCGGTCAAAGTTGAATGGCCCCTATTTCTATGCTGTAGAGAGTCGAAGATTCTATGAAGTAGTCAACTGCTCCTACAATTGCATGCTCTTCTTTCTACTCACGCTTCAACAGTTAGATATGAGCATATAGCATGAGCTTTGAGACTATGGAGAAGAATTCACCCTTCTTTCCTCCAATGCAGGTACCATCCGCGAGGGTGTTGCAGGAGACGTGCAACTACATCAGGAGCTTGCATCAGGAGGTGGACGACCTGAGCGAGAGGCTGTCGGAGCTGCTGGCGACGTCCGACATGAGCAGCGCTCAGGCGGCGATCATCCGCAGCCTGCTCATGTAGGGAGAGAGATCTTGGTACCCTTGGAGCGTTCATAGCCTAAGTAGAGTGATCTTTAGTACTTCGAGAAGCAGGTTAACTGCCTAATTCGCCAATGTACTTCGCCTACGTGCGTAGGCACTGTTGTCGTGTCGCTACCTGAGCCTGAGCTATCTTTTTTCGTGTACGTAAATCGACCCATCGTAATCCGTGCAAAGCTTATATCATTTGATCATTTCTGTCTGTTGCCTGCAATTGTGCTAGTACTCAGTAGCATGCCTGTTTGTCTAGTGGTAGGCGAAGGCGCGCGCCACCTCATTGCCTCTCTTTCTCGGTACCTTCTCAATGTGCTGCTTCCACTTTTGAGTTTTGTCTCAAGAAGATTCTTAGGACTTGCCTTCTTTTCTTGCAACAGGAGGAAGAGCAAGTGTGGCTTCCTTTTCTCCCTGGTTTTCCGATATAAAATAAACTTCTTTCAACTCGAATCTAAGATACTAACCGGGATTTAAAATAAAGTTCTTTCAATTTGATAGCAACACGCTTTGAAATGCAACGGCACCAACTGTTTTGAGGTGTTTGGACGATGAGGAGTATTACTTTATTTGGTGAAATTCCCCCGATCCGTATAGGTTCCTTGGAGGTTGATCTGTTTCATGAGGATGCATGGTCGACTAGAGCAGACGCATATGAGGATGGTAGACTAGAGAGCATGCAGACCAAGGAGACAAGGATGCATCTATCGGTTGTGGGGCCTCCGCGCATCTGGCGCTGGAGGCATCCCCATGGTAGCAGTAGCCAGTAGCGCTGCCTTTCCTTCCAAGTCAAATGAACGGGGTGAAATGGAGCTGAGGTCACAGTATTATATCCCAGACAATACCCGCTGATGCCAACCGCCAGAACTCGCGTCGCGTGCAGCACATCACTTGCGTTTTCTGTCGGAAGGGAAAAGGAAGAGGCCATGTGTGCTGCGCGGACCACCACAGAGCTCCTCTAGCTTCACCCGCGGTTGCTCTGAGCCTCTGGCCTGCCAGCGGTCGGCCGGCCGTGGTGTGGCGGCGATACTGCTAGAAAAGCCCGTGGGGAGAGCTCTAGCCGCGCGGGAAGAAGCATCGGGAGGTGGCCTTGGCCTGAGAGAGGAGAGGCGAGGAAGCGATCTCCGCGCCTGGCCCAGGAGTGATGACTGATGAGGTGGGGTGAGGCTGCTGCAGAGAGGGCAAGGAATTCTACCCGTCGTTCTCCTCGTGCGTCGATAGGGGCTGCGAACGGAAAGGCCCAAACAGATGCCATCAACATAGGTTCGAGGGCCCAAGGGCCGAGCCGAAATTCATCATGTCACAAGATCGGGGTCATGCAAAAATTATTTTTGGGATTCTGATTTTGCGACCACCCAAATCGTCGTTTCGGCCACCTGAGTTTTGCCCGGCTGTTCCTAAAAAAAAGTTTAGCCGGGCAAAAGTTTTCTGCCATGCTGGCCTCAAATGAAATTTTTTTAACGGACGGCAAAAGTTTTGCCGAATTTTTATTAGAAAAGGGAAAAAAACAGGAAAATACAACTTTCGGTGCCAAAGGTGCCCAACTGACAACTGAAACCAGTAAACAAACAAACCGGAAGAAGGAGACCAGCACTGCTCAAAAACATGTAACAAGAAAAACCCGCACCAGAACTAAACGTTTTGGTGTAGGTCTTGGTTGTTGCGCTGTGTTGACCCATGATATTGTTGAGCATCTTCCTTAACAAGGAATACCACATCCTCAAAAGGCTTGCTATCTTGGTTCTTTCCAGACGTTCCACCAAAAATAAATGACAAGCCCATCGAAGAGCGATCGGTTCTGCATCCCTATGAGCCTCCTGCCTTGCTTCCACTAGTTGTGAATTGAGAATGTCCCATTCGCTACCGGCAAGTGATGTAGATCAAACCATGTAGCCAAACGGTTCCACACCGCTGCAGTGTATGTGCAATCCTTGCATAAATGTGTCGACGTCTCTGGTTCCATGTTGCATAGCTTGCAAATCGGATCGTTTGGCCACCCCCTTTTTGCCAAATTATCTGTCGTTAGAATTTTCCTATGTAGTAGTATCAGGCAAAGATCCTGCACTTAGGCTCTGCTTTTGCCTTCCATATCGGAGTGATCCTGCTCTTCTTTGTTCGGCTTTGGAACTGGATGAGGTATGCGCTTTTGGTTGAGTACTCTCCATTCTCTATCCAGCGCCACTTGATCTCATCCTCTATGTCTGGATTGCGATGTTGCATATAAATTTCCTCCCAAAGATAGGTGTATTCTTTGATTTCATCACCTGTCGTAAGGGGACAAATCTGATCTATCCAGTAGTTGTCCTGGAGTGCTTTGTGTACTATGAAGTTTTTATGTCTAGACTATTGGAAAAGTATTGGTGCTAGGTTTTTTGGTGCTGTCCCATTTATCCAGGAGGAGTGCTAAAAGAGTATTTTCTTGCCATTGCCTACCGTCACTACTGTTGAAGCGTTGAAGAGATCCTTATCACTTTTATTACAGAGGATATCAAGCTCTATCCATGGTCTATCCTCATTTTTCCATTGAAACCAGCACCAACGTAGTCGAAGGGCCCTTGCTAGCCTCTCAATGTCAAGAATTCCTAATCCTCCCAACTCCTTTGGCATGCATGTTGTTGTTCAGTTAACCGAGCAATGTCCTCCATTCACCTTTTCTGGTTCCTCACCCTTCCATAGAAAACTCCTGCACAACCGGTCTATCCGCTTTACCAACCATTTTTGTACCAGAAAGACCGTGAGATGGTAGGTAGATTGTGAAGTTAGCACGGTTTTAACAAGCATCTCTCTTCCTGCTAGGGATAACATTTTTCCTTTCCAGCTTGGAAATGCCCACCAATTTTATCTGAGGGGTTGAAAGTCCACTCTTTGGAGCTTGCGTGTATGCAAGGGCAAGCCTAAATATTTTCCTGGAAATGAAGACACTTTTCCTGGGAAATCCGCTAGTGCTTCGTTGATGATGTCTATTGTGCATCGTATAGGAAAAATTTCTATCTTGGTCATGTTGACCTTTAGTCCTGAGCAGTCACCAAATAACTGTAATAGTTGGTTTATTCGTTGTAGTTCTATTCAGTTCGGGTTTGCAAATATTGCCGCATCATTAGCATAGAGGGAGCAGCGTAATTTCGCTGCCATCGGTTGGACTGGTTGGATTATGTTATTTTGCGCCGCCAGTTCCATTAGTTTGTGTAGAGGGTCAATTGCAAGGATAAATAGCATTGGTGACAGTGGGTCACCTTGTCTCACTCCTCTGGCATGTTGGAATTTCTTTCCTAGAGTTCCATTAAGTAGCACCCTCGATGATGATGTGGCTTGTAGTGTTGTTATCTAATACCGTCATTTTTGACCAAAACCCAATGCTTTTGAGATGTCAAGTTTAATGAAAAGATCCCGCTTCTTTGCTTTGTGCAACGCCTTTATCACACTCTAGACGTACACGAAGTTGTCATGGATACACCTTTTCTTGATAAATGCGCTTTGACAGCCCAAGACAAGTTCATTTATTTTTGGCGCCAACCGGTCAGCAAAGATTTTAGTGATTGTTTTTGCTAGACTGTTGATGAGGCTAATAGGCCGGAAATCTGCAACCCTCATTGTCGCGTCTGTTTTGGGAATTAGAACAATGTTTGCTTCGTTTATCAAGTCTAGGCGGTGGGTCCTGAGGGAATGGAGGCTTGCAAAGCGTCGACAAGATCTGCTCCTACTATGGACCAAAATTTCTTATAGAAAACTCTTATGAATCCATCTGGCCCTGGTGCTTTCTCAGCCGGCATGCCCATGATCACTCGCTCGATCTCTTCTGATTTGAAAGGGCTTTCCAGTTCAACTAGGTCGTGTGGCTGGTATCCCAAGTTGGTCCAGTTTAAACTTTGCATTGTTACTTGCGGTGTGCCCAGCAACTCGACGAAATGATTGTAGATGATTTCTTCTTTCTGTTGGTGGTTATTAGTCAGTTCTTGTGCCGCAATTAGGGCCGGTATATGCAGCCTCCACTCTCTGTTATTTGCATGAAGCATGAATAAGCGTGTGTATGCATCCCCTTTATGTATCCATGTTAGTCTAGAATGTTGCCGCGCTCGAGCACGCTGGATTGCCACCAAGCCAACCGATTTTGCTTTTAGGTATTTATGGAATTCCAATTCCTCAGTCGTGAGAGTTCTATGTTCTTGTGCTGCATCGAGGAATAATAGGACCTCATTTGCTATGGCTAGTCGGAGTGCCAGATTTCCTATATTTTGCTATCTCCATAATTTAAGTGCTTTCGCCATTCTAATGAGTTCCATGCTTCCTGCACGGTAGCGGCGAATCTTGGCATGGTTACCCAGTATAAATTCAAACTGAAAGCCCACGTAATTTTGTCTTTCGACATCTCCGGTTAAGAAAAGCAGGTAGTGATCAGAGCTCCTGGTAAACAGTGCCTGCATGTCCACATTTGGGAAGAGAAGGTGTCATTCTAGCGTGCCAAAGAACCTGTCGATCCTAGTGAATGTTGGGTTGTCTTACTCATTACTCCACGTGTATCTCCTACCGCGTAGGTCGATTTCCATCATCTGTGTCTCATCTAAAGCTATTCATAAGGTGTTTGTTGACTCTGTTGTTGTTTTTGTCTTCTGCCTTGTAGATGAGGTTAAAATCCCCTATTATTAGCCATTCCGAGTGGGATTGGTCCTTTAGACCCTTCAATTCTTCTAGGAAAGCTAGTTTGTCCTGGTCGCTTTGTGGACCGTAAATGCCTATCAGTGTCTAGATTGTGTTGTTATCCTTCATGATGATGGTGGCGGAAATGGTGTGTTCAATGGTGGTGCCGTTCTGGATGGTGAAATGTTGTTCTGCTGCCGCTAGGAGAATGCCTTTCTAGTGCCTGTCGCTAGTAGTGCCGTAAAATTTGTTGCGAATTGTTGTCCTAGGGTTTCAGATACTAAGCGGGAGTTCCAGTGATTGATCTTGGTTTCTTGTAGGCAAATGATTGTCGCTCCGGACGAGTGAACTATGTTACGGACACTTGCTCTACTGGAGGCTGCATTGAGGCCTCCAACGTTCCAACACAAGATGTTACAGTTTTTTTGCAACATGATACTTGACGACACAACTGGTACTGAAACTGATAGATTGCATCTCTTCCGTGGAGCACTCAGGCGTTGCACAAGAGGGGTTCCTACTACTTAGGCTCAGAAGGAAGGCCCATGCGGTTGGTAGATTGGCGAGTTTCTTGGACGTCGGTGTTGGGCCAATGGGCCACACACCGCTGAAGCAGCAGGGCCAAATTGCCGGCCCTTTTAGTGTTACATGCCGATACAAGTTCACTTGTCTCTTGTCTAACATAGTGGAAAGTAAAACAACTAGTGAAGTAACTTGGTAATCTTCTAGGCCTCCTGAGCCTGTCCTTCAATCGGGCTTGGAGTGATTTTGTTCCTCCTCTTCTTACTCTTGGGCTGATTCCCTTGTTGCACCAGGGTCCCGATCGCGTCCATATTCATGTATTGAGTGGCTGCGGGAGATGTTTAGCAAGTTGATTAACATCAGGGGTACTTGTATTTTTTTTTCCTTAGGTGACAACTCTCCTAGTTTATTGATAACCATATGCTGCGCCATTTGCATTGTGTCTTTGCCTGGGTTGAGTTTTGCTTTATTTGGTACTCTTTCTTTGTGTTGAGGGTGTTTGGGGATTGGTGTCTGCTGGTGGGATGGGGTTGACTCTTGGTGGGGTGCTCAGCAAAGGTGCTACCAATTTGCAGGAAATGAAGTCAATGAAAGTGGCTAAGTCATCAATCATGTTTTGTCCCACATGTCCCTCACAAGCTATTTAAGTGTTTTCATTGCTAGGTTTTGTGTTGGTGTGGTCTTCGATGGTCCGCATTGCAGTATCTTGATAGGTTATGAGGGTTGTTTCATTAGTGATCAGCAGTGCATCTACTTGGGTGGTGATCTCATCAGTGCTGCTTAAACTATGATCTTGCTTAGCAGGGAAAAAAGATGAGTCAAGTGCAGGTTTATGACAAACCTGCAAGTTGCTTTCATTCTGAATCTCTCCCTCTTCTGGTTCCTCCTCAACACCTCCCAGTCCCACTGGTGAAGATACTGGCAGCCAACCTTGCGCTGCTGCAAGCATGTCCATGATGCGGCTCTCTTTTGATGGTTGGCCTGCATAAGAGTGGACATTGCAGCATTCATCAAGCATCGGGTCTATCCACTCATTTTTTTGAAACATGTGAGGGTTTGTAGGGATGTAGTCGTACAGGGGTCATGAGCAGTGGCGTTCTCACCCTGAATCTGGACAAGTGGGTTGGCGAAGGAGACCTTCTTGCCGGTGCGCTTCTTCTTCCATGTCGCCCGCTGGCCTGTCTTCTTTGCGTGCCCCCCCCCCCCGCACCCTCCTTCCCACCATCTCCAGGAGAGGGGGACAACGCCCAATTGCAGCCTGAGTGTCCCCTATGCCTGTTGGTGTTGTAGTAGTCCTCCACCGCTCCCCTGCACCGTGTCATCCGCCCCCATGAGGATTGTCCTCTCTGACGCCTTACCCCGCGGTGGAAGTTGTCATCATGGTCGCCGTGGTCGTCCCTGCGAGGGCGGTAGTCATGGCCGTGGCGGTCGTCGTGACCCTGCCCGCAACATTGTTCTCTCAGTGAGTCCGGTGCCCCATAGTTCCAGAGGAACTCATGCCGCGGCTTCCTATGCCCTTCCCCGCCTAGCCCGTCGTTGAAGGAGAGGTCTTCAACGACGTCGAGGTGGATGTGGAGCTTGTAGTCGTAGCCGCCCTTGTAGCCGTCTTGCTCCCCATCCGGATCAGAGATAGTCAGCAGTACCTTCTTAGGGATCTTGCTTGGGTTGGCACACCAAGCCCACAAGTCGTAGGTGCGTGTGCGGTCTTGACAGGGGAGTGGCCCTCGATGAAGTGGATGGCGCAGTTGGGGATGATCTTAGCCAGCACCTCCTCCGACCAGGCGTGCACGGGCATCCCCTCGATGCGGAGTCGCATACGGAACTCCAGCATGCTTTCCGCAGCCCCGCGCCGCTCGGTCCAGGGCTCAAAGTTGAACACCCTTCCCCGGTGTGGGACTTCACGGTGGTGCACAGCACGGTGATAGGCGCAGCTGTTGGCGAAAAAGATCAGGTACTGCTCGGGGAAGTGCTTGACCACCTTGATCTCGTGGCGGTCGATGTGCAGCTTCTCGTTGAGGGTGTCAATGACGTGGTGAGGCGCGGTGTCGTGGCTGTTGCCGTTGAGCCAACAGACTGCTGTCTTTCCAATCAACGTCTCTCTCTTGCGCTTGATGGCCCCGGTCGCCAAAATTGCACAGACGGCTAGCTCAAGCCGCGCGCGCGGGTCTCCAGGGTAGGTCGCCATGTCCGCGGGTGCTCCCTTTGCTGCTTCAAGGTAGGAACGGCCGGGAATGGTCGATCCCGCCGTCAGAGTGTTGGGGCGAGGGGGTGGGGGTGATGTTGTGGTGGATGTGGGAGGAGGGCGTCGATGCTCTGCTGTTTCTTTAATCCTACTACTCCAAGGTGGATAGGATCGAGCGGTGTGCCCCTGCCCTGAGCACCTCCAGCATTTAGTACTGTACCGGCAAGCAGCTACTCTGTGCTTGGTGGAGAAGCAATTGAGACATTTCCCCTTGACCGGTGCTCTGTACCTCTTCCTCCTCTGCTCGGCCTCGTCTGGTTGGTGAAGCTGTTGTTCCTCTCTTGAATGCAGCTCCACTTTACGCCACCAGTACGCTGGTTTGACTACCTGGAAGCTATGCTCATCAATGATGGTGGAGCTTCATGTGCTGTCCCTTTGCAATCTTGTTGATGGATGCTTCTGAAGATCTTGTCTTTGCTGCCATTGCTTATTGGACAGTGAACTGGTACCTTCCTGGGGAGTAGAGGCATGGGCATTCACTGCTTGCCGACGAGCTCCCTTCCTTCAGTGAATTCCTCCTCCAACCTGAGCTGGCCGCTGTCTGGATTGGATGCGATGGATGTCCTTGTGATGGCTGACCCATCGTAGCAGTTCCTTCAATGTTCTTCCCCTTCTTTGCTCTCGTGAATCTCCTCTTCTTTGTCCCCATTTCTTGCTTGCTGAAGATGTTGGTGGCGGTGAGGTCAAGTCTTGCTGGCGGATCTTGGTCAATCTCCTAGTGGTTGAGTCTTTGAATGAGGTCTAGCGTCAGGGGGTCTTCGACGGTGATGCCTTCCTCGAGCCCCGCACCGCCATGCGTCGCCATGAATGAAGCTTATACCTGGAGATCTCGCACGAGATCCGACAGATGGTGGCCGCATCTGCGTGGGCTTGGGGCTGGATAGGCACGATGTCTTGCTGCTGCTTCTCCTCTGACTGCACAAATCTTGTCGCCGTGAGTTTCGGGTTGGCTGCATCGGCGGCCGGGTCGGGCCTCTTCTCACGCTCGATCTCCTCTGTCCTAGGCTAGATTAGGGCAAGGAACTTTAGGGATGTAGATCAGCCCTAGGCACAGCTGGATCTGGTGCGGGTGAGGTGGGGAGGCAACGGCTTGGGGGGATCTAGGTGGATGGGGTTCCGAACAGCGGTCGCCATGGGCACTGCCTCTCGCGGGTAGGAGGGGTTTGGGAGACGAGTGGGCTATTTCTTGATTTTCATTTGAAAGCCAAATTTCATAGACATGGTCAAAATTCATCCATGTAACAAATTGCACCAAGTAAGAAGTGTAGAACAATTAGTTCATATAAGGATCACCATTGCATAATCTATACCTAATATTAAAGAGAGGATGTTTCTTTCAACCGTCAACCGTCGTGGGCATTTTGCAAAAAAATCCCCTCAAATTTTCAGCAATCAACCCGCAGTCCCTGTTCGCCAGACAAAAATCCCCAGACCAAAAATTGGATCCGCATCTTCCTCTCTCTACTCTACTCTGCTTCCCGAGGCCCGTGGTCCCACTGGTGACATGGACACCAGAGATCCGAGGCCCATGGTCCCAGCGAAGCGCCCAATCTAATCTGTCGCCACCCTTCCACGAGATGTGCCAGCCGAGATCTGCTCACCGGCGGCGGGAATGGCCGCCGCGCACAAGGAGGCCGCGTGGTGGTCAGAGGAGGCAGCGCGGCGGGCCTGGGGCGTCGCCGTGCCGCTCCGTAAGTCTTCCAGTCTGCCGGTAGCGGAGGCCGCGGCGTGGTCGGAGGAGGCGGCGTGGCGGGTCTGGGGTGTCGTCGTGCCGCTCCAGGTCCACCTCCACGACGTCGATGTCACCGCGCTCCCCCCGCCGCCACCCTTCCATAAGATCTGCCCGCCGAGATCTGCCCACCAGCGGCAGGAATGGCCGCCGCGCACGAGGAGGCCGTGGCGTGGTCGGAGGAGGCGGCGTCGGAGCCCAGGCTCAACATCGCCACCACCCGATCTCGCATCTAGCAATCAGAGTAACAGTGATTAAGAATTGGAAGCCACGGGAGAAGGGAAGATGGCAGGGCAAGTTGCCGAGATCCAGGAAGTGGAGAGGTAGGAGGGGGCTTACCCGATCGATGGAGGCGGGGTCGTCGGGGCGCTGCTTGAGCGCATCGAGGTCGTGGAGTAGAGCACGAAGCTGCTGCTCCTCCATGGTTGCCTCACCGCCACTTGGTTGCTGCCCTGCTCCTCCGCCGCCGGTGGCCGGTGACACAGACAGGATGCAGCGTGACTTCAGTTCAGACTCACGTGCCTGGTGTAGACGCGTAGTAATGTCCCTCCCGCCGTCCCGTGAGCCGGAATCCCGTGGACGGTCAGCGGCGAGCAAGGGCAGGCCGTGGCGGCGGCGCCGGCCGGCAGCGTCAGGCAGAAGCGTGGAGTTAGAGTTGAGGATGTGGGCCGGCGCGTCAAACCTGAGCACAGTGACGGGACAAACATGACGACCTTGTGACTGCGGGGAGTTGGCTGGTAGGGTGTAGTGGGCCGGTTTGGGCTGCATTAGTCATTCCGTATCTTAGCGTATTACTCAGGAGAGTTTGTGCAATGCTTGGTGATATAATATTTTCACATTATAACTTTATTTAGATATCTTTGTATTCAATATAAGTTATCTAAACTTCAAACATCATGAGATCTTTTATTTTAACATACATCTCTCTTGGGTGCTCTAAATGTTCCTACAAAATGAGACGTTAAGCAACCATACTATTTTTTTAAAAAAACAACCATACATGAAAAAAAAAGAATAATAAGCTACGAGCATATAAAAACATGTAGCAACGCACGGACATTTCTACTAGTCATTTATCAATTCAACAAATGGTAGCTTCCCAAATTAGGTAAAGATGCAATCCATCGTCGCAGAAGTGGAAATAATAGCTGGCCACGCAAAGACAGAAGAATAGCAGAGTCCTGGTGCCACTGCGTTGATCCCATGTAGATCATAGTCTTTTTCGTGTTTTTACCTCATATGGTGAAACAATCACTGTAAGGCTTTTTGGCTTTCCGTAAGGCCATTAATCAATTCAGGTGGGGGATCTGAAGACATTTTTTTTTCAGCGCTAGTAGTTACCCGGTTGCAGAAGCGACCCTACAAATTTGCACTTTCGTGTCTTTCTAAAATTGAAGTCATGGTAAGATCTTATTCAAATCACAGGACTCCCAAGCATAACCGGCAACACGATGCTCTGCCATGGCCCTCGAACCATCTCCACCACTAACACTAGTACCCAACCACTGAAGCACCTCCTAGTGGCCTTCCTCAAGCACCTTTACGCTCACGGGAGGACAACCAGGTCCCGACAACCTCGAACTGAAACCTCGACGGTGGCTCATCGGTGACGGCAAGCAAGCATCACACCCGGCGACATCGTTGCGCGTGCGAGCAGGTAGAAGTGGGGCGGCGTACGCGGCGGAAAAAGATCGACGAGCCAAGCGGAGCCGCTACCTCATACCTGCACATGAGCACATCCGCCAGACTATCTCGCCGGCACGTGGGACGCGCGGCGAGGCGAGGCGAGGCAGCCGATCGAGCTGCTGCTAGTGTCGCGCCTGGGCCAGGGACAGGGAGTGAAGTCTGAGGTGAGGCAGTGCGGACGCGGGCCAAGGCATCGTGCCGGCCGCGCGCACTCGCCCCCTCCCTCCCTCAACAACCAAACCAACCCAGCTGCTGACCCGGGGCACTGGGCGAGCGCGAGCCATCATCAGGCAGGCGACTGGTTATTTAGTAGGAGTTAGGGGCCCGTGCGCGCGGCCGGGCGGTTCGTGCCGCGCCGCGTGTCGGGACCCGGGATCCGCCCGATCCTCCTCGCGGTTGCGCCGGAATCCCGGCCGCCCCCGTAAGGGGTTGACACGCATGCGGGCGCGGCGGGTGGGGTCGCGGGAGACGACCTGACCTGACGAAGCCGGCCGGCGCGCCTGTCGTGGCCTCGTGGGCTCGTGACCGACGGGGGGAGAAGAGAACGACGGTTAAGTAGGTTGGGTCCGTTTGTCCCGCCCCCGCGTGTCTAGCCTTTATTGGTCAGTCGTCTAGGCGCCTCTCAGCTGCATGCTCTCACTACCGGAGGGGACGGACGCGACGGCGCGGCGTGTCCATTTCCCGGTGGGGGCGAGCACGGCGCGAGTCAAGGTGTGGTGGCGGAGGCCGTGGCGGGCCTGGGGCCATTCGCGCGGGGAGCCAGAGACAACGCGGGGGGGAAGAATGAAGATGCTAGATGCCATTTCCCTTGCCCACAGTTGCCGGCTCGGCCGCCTTTGCATCCATCCCTTGGACGTCCAGACCAGATCGATAGGGAGTCCCGCGGGCATCTGACAGGAATCGTCAGAACGCGAGCCGGGAAAAAGAAGTCGCCTAAGCATCTCAAAGTGCCTGGCCTGGATAGGCTCGGCAGCACTCGGCGTCGACTCAGACCGCCGTATATTCGATCCCCACACGGTTGAATCATCGATGATCGATCGCCGCACTGCTGCTGCGTGCCAGTCACTGTACCTACCGATAACCCGATACCCCACCCACCCCCAACGGAATTATTGCGCCCGTTAAGGAAATAATTGTGCTCCTGCGGCTCCTGATCCCCCAAGCATTACCTCACGGCTCATCAGCTGTCGAAACCCACTTTTACGGGCACTGTATGCTAGGAATCTACTAGCTAGTTGCAGTCATGCTTCCAAGTAGCTCCTGCATGCGTATTACGGGAATCCGGAACATGTAACACGCGTTGTTAAGTGTCTAGCTCCGTCCGTCCTTATTACATATACTATGCGAATACTAGCTAAAATGCTCTCAAGTAGTTCCGGCATATTACAGATCAGCTAAATGAAGCTCCAGTATTTATACCTCCATTTGCGATCGAGCTCCGGGGTTACAAAACGAATAACTCTCTCGAGCGTCGTCGTCGTCGTCGCATCATACGCTTTGGTATAATGGTATCGTAGAAAACAGAAAGCGGCGGGAGCGCGCGCGCACCAGAACTCGCGCACCTCCGATCCGCCGGATCGGAGACGGTGGCCGCGCGCGCGCGCCAGCCACACCTGTGGTGTCTCCGTGCACTGAACAATCCGTCGTCTGGAAGGAATCGCACTGCCACGGCCGTGCGCGGGGCATCCAATAATCCAGAGAGGCCCTGGCCTTGCCAATAATCAGCCGCCGGCGCGATGGCGGCAGGCAGATGCCCGGCCCCCACCGGCGATGGCCGGCCGGCCGGTGCGTGCGAGCACCGACGAGCACGAGCCGAGCACACGTGCTACGGCGCTACGTGTATAGCTTAGCGCCTAAGGCTACGCGCGCTACGACGACGGAGCAGCTGGCTAGCTATCTGCTGGCCAGGCTGCAGGCGTAGTAGTGTAGTTAGGTCTCGGGCTCGGCCACATCACATTCTTCCTTATCCCGTCCACGTCAGCCCCAGCCGATTTAACACCTCGGTACTGGAAAACCGGCCGGATAGCCTCGGGAAGCAGAACCTGCTCTCTTCCTAGTTCCTCCGATCGTCCTCTCCTCTGTGTTGGTTGGAGCACGAAACAAACACAGATGGATGATGTGGTTGACTAGCCCAGTTGTACGTCCATCCCATCGCCCATGCATCCATGGCTCCATCTCCTTTGACTTGTTATTGGAGAGCAGTGCTCCATTCCATGAAGCCAGAAAGCGTTCCTTCTTGGACAACCAACCCCCTACAACAGTGTATATTCACAGGACATTCCTCCTTTCAGTTTCAGACACTTGGGCAAGCAAGCAAGCAAGCAACCCCAGTATATGACACTGTATATTCACAGTACGTACGAAAATCAACTAGGCATGCAGTTATTCTGAATTGAAAGCGGCCGGCGCTGCACTAGGATGCTGATCAAATGGCATTTCCCTGCATCCAAATGGGAGAACAATTTCGGCATCCTCTACTCGATCGTCTCGAGAAAAATATCGAGCAGACCGGCAGGCCTCGTCCGCGTCCAATATCGCGGGTATGGATCCGGTGCTCTCCCTCGGCAGCAGCTTTATGAAATCAATCCATACATCACAAGCGCTTTGAATAAAGCCCGTGCCGCCTGATTATTCCTTGTGCTCATGCATGATTGGATTGATATCCACTTTGTTGAGGGCTAGATGCGGATACCAAGGTGCATGGTACGTATAGCTAGCCTCCCATTCCATCTGGTGGCATTCTGCGTGCGTGCGTTGGATGGATGTATAGACATGTATATTTGCCTCGCTTATCTGATCGCCCGGCCCTAGCTCTACAATACGCTCCACTTTACAGTCTTGATATGTTCATCTACGAATATATGTAGCTCTCCATGTGTGAGAAGAAAGAACAACGCCTTTTTGAAGCCGCCCAGCCGCCAGTGTTTGCAGAGTCAGAAAACTGAGGCATCAGTCACCTCTCCAACAGCTACAAAAGATTGTTGTGTGGAGTAGCGGTTGTCAAAAAGGGTTGTGTAGAGCGTGTACAAGTATGAAGCAGGTGTTAGGTACTCGTTGTCGATTGTACGCGGCTGGAATATGTAAAGTGAAATGCCCAAATTTCTTATCGGCTTAACCTTTTGGGTGAACGGGTTGTGTTGAACACTACTAGAGCATTAACGCAGTCGATGCGAGTGATGATCTAACGAGTGAACAAAACCCTGAGACGACATTTGGAACCTGACTGGCATGGGTCCAAAAAGCAAGAGGAAGAAAACAAGAATTACTCCTGCGTGCAAGCATCCATGTGTGGTGACCACACCGCATTGATGCCTCTTGGGGGATGCTTGGCATTGGATTTTAGCATGCATTTGACTCCGACGTGGCAGATATAGTGCGTAGATAGATGATGAATTGGCATCCGTCAGTGCTGTACTTGTTTGTAGCTTAGTAGTACTCTAACAACTAAAGAAGTAAATGGTGGATAATTGGACGTTGTTGAAGTTTGATGGAAAATCGATGAAGGAATGGGAGGCGAGGAAAGCAGACTAAAGTTTCACCCTTTTTCATCTGAATTACACTCACACTTGCATATACCCTCTCATTTAATGGGGAGTCGAACTGTCCCTCTAAGACAAATCTCAATGAGAGTTTCATAGGAGTTTTGTGAGCATTAAATTTGATGCAACATCATCAAAATTACTGACGGCAAGATCCCCATGACACTCAACTAGCACAATTATCAAGTTTTTAGTCTTGATAACTGTACAATAAAACTGTGCACTGAGATTGGCCTAAAATTTACAACTGTTCTTCTCCAACCACTGTATTCCTGGTATATTCAAGTGTACAGAAAGTCGTAACGTAAATCAAGAAGGAACTCCAGGTGGTTTTCTCTCTCTTGATCATTCCAGGGTCCTCGCAGCTTTTGGCTCTCCCCGCCAAGCCTTTCCCTGGAGGTTTCGCTGGCGATCAAGCTCCCAATCGTTTCCATCCATTTTCCTGGATTCGCATCGGCATGCACACTCCTTATCGTGTGTTTCAGCCTCGCCACCCCTATTCTCGTCTTGAACTCTTGAGCTATGGGGATGTCGCCTGGCTCGAAACTTTGTGCGGTCGCTCCTCATCCCTGCAAAACAGAGCTTGCGCGCCCCTTAGCTAGGGTCGGGGGGTTAGGTGGATCGGAGGCCGTTCCCGAACAAAAGTCGTCTGCTTGTGCCTGGCAAGCGTCGCTCTGCACGCATGCCCTCATGCCGTCATGCGTGGGAAAGCAGCTCACTAAACCCGTGTTCTTCGTCGCAGATTATGGCACTTGACCCCCCCTCCGCGATATATATAGGCTAGCTAGGTGGGGTTCTGTGCAAGCGTGTATGAACGGTGACGACGTTAACGGGATGGAGCTCCAAAATTAGCAGGCTCTCTCTAGTGGCGTAACCCGCCCCGGAGCGGTGAGCCGGTGAACGAACGAAGCCCCTTTGGCACGTAGCACTTCACTGGTACCCTGCTTGTACGGGCGGCACGCGGCCGGTGGTGTGATTGTGTCACGCTGTCACTAGCTCCCATCCCCCGCCACGTCACCGCGCTTGGACGAACGCGCGCGGCAACTGCGTGGACCTTGCCCTAAAGACCAACGATCGCTTGTGTGTTTTTAGCCGCGGCCGCGAAGGGGGGGGGGGGGGGGGGGGGGGAGAGAGGGGGGTAGCATTTTGGCTCCTTCCTAAACGTCGGCGTGGCCATGCGGAGGGCAGTGGAGGAAGAACAGAGCCAAAAGGGTCCGCAGGCACACGGACACGGCCTCCCTCCGCTGCATGGCGGAGTAGTGGAGAATCGCTACGGGCACCCAAAAAAAACATTAATTGCTCGGAGGATAAAGCATTGGCATCGGTCTGATCAAGCAAGATCAGACGACCTGGAAAGCAAATGATCCGAGATGGATAAGGGCCCCGCGTGCTATATCTGCTTGCATCCTTCTTCATGCCTGCCTGTGGATGTAGTATAATTAATTGCTCCTGCTTGGTGTGTGTTTTTTTTTTTGAGCAAATTAAATCCTGGAGTGAGTGATAGGATGGCGGACGAGTGGCCGCATCCGGGCTAGGGTGGTCCGGGCCGGGCCGGCGGGTTGCGCGCAGGGGCAACGCCACGGCCTTTAAATGCCTCGCCATCTCCCCGCTCCAGACACACACCCACCTCGCTCGCCCGCCTCTCGTCCCTCCTCACTCCACGCGCTCTCAGCGCACCTCGCTCTCCTCCTCCCCTACCTCTCGCACTTTCCATTTTCGTCTCCCCCTCCTCCCGGGACTCCAGCGCCTTCCAAAGCTCGCTTCCCCTTTGGTCCCTCGATTCAATTCCGATCTCCCGGCCGGGCAACCTGTGCTGTCTGGTGATCTCGGCGGCCGAACGAACGCCATGGCTCGCGGCGACGGCGAGCTGGAGCTCACGGTGGGCGTCCGCGGCGCCGGGGGCGGCGGCGCGGCGGCTGACGCCCCGGTGCCGATCAGCCTCGGCAGGCTCATCCTCGCCGGCATGGTCGCCGGCGGCGTGCAGTACGGGTGGGCGCTGCAGCTCTCCCTCCTCACGCCCTACGTGCAGGTATACACATACTCACTTCCCCCTCCGTTCTTGGCGACCCTCTCGTATGTACGTGGCATGCGTGCATGCTACGAGATTATAATATGTTCTCGTGCGCCGCGCCCCCGTGCACGTACATGCACGCATGGACTCGGGGCACGCGCAGTGTAGAATTTGCTTGCAAATTTTCAATTAAACGCCGGCTATTTTCCTTGGAATACATATACTTAATTAATCGAGTTGTTTAAATTTGAAACGGTAGCTTTGACCAATGTTTTTCATTTTGTCTTTTATCTCGTCATGCTTACAAATAAAGTAGGGTATTGATCACCAGCATCTGCACATGTGGCCAAAACTTGCAGTTGATAGCTACACTTTGTTTCTAGCTACTTGATGCATGGTGGTTTCGTCTAGATTGGAGTGCATGCGTAGCTTTCGCGCCATGGATCCTTCCTGATCGATGACCATGCATCTCCTGGGGCTGTAGTTTTTTTTTCCTTTTCTTTTTTGACGAGTACTGCGGCTACCTAGTATTAATTGGCCACTTTTCCTCTACACCAGTTACTACTGCTACGTAGAGTCTGAACCTCAAACATTTGTTTCATCTTCGTTCTACAGTCGAGGACTTTAGTGACGTACCAGAATTACTTCTTCATCTGACACCCACCATGACTACCTATGGTTCAAAGAGGTAGCCTTCCCAGAAATCCGCAGGTAGACGGTGCACCTGCCGTCTCTCGTCAAACGAATTCTCTACCAGAAGTTCCAGAAGTTTGCAGGTCTGGATAGGGAAACCTCTCAAACCATAACCGACCATTTGGCCCGCCGTCCAAAGTTCCAAACAAAGACCACACGTTATGTATGGTAGTCCCAAACAAAGCCCAACCTTCCATATTTTCATGAGCACTAAAAGAGAAAAAAAAACTTGTATTAATTTATCCATGTCTGATTTGTAATGTCTCCTTGCTAATATTCTAGGTAGAGAAATAAACTATTCCAAAAGATCACATATCGTTTTATCATTTCATTCAACTGCCTTTTTTTTTCCATTGGAACAATCAGAGAAGGATAAATTTAAGAAAGATAATCCTTCAACATATAAATATATATAAATAGATAGTAAAAAGGGCGAGAGAAAACCCAACTAGTATGCCCCCTTAAGAATAAAGTTTTTTAAATAAAGAAATTAAAAACAAAGGATTGGTTTAGGATTTGATTCCTATAGGATTTTTTTTCCCTACATATCCCCTTTTTCTCGAGAATATTACATGTCCCTTTAAAACAGATTTTTTTAACAACGTAGAATCCTATTATTTTGGAGTAATTCATATCAACCCAAAGGAATTTTAGACGAAATCTAACAAGGCTCAACCTCTAGTTTTTCATGTGTTGTATCCAAACATTTCCATTAGGAAGTATACTACTCCCTCCGTCCTAAATTACTATTCGTTTTGGTTTTTTAGATACACACATTTTGATATGCACCTAGTTATATGTTTATGTCTAGATACATAGCAAAATTGATGTATCTAGAAAAGCCAAAACGAATAGTAATTTGGAACGGAGGGAGTACATCTTAAATTCGTATCGTACTGCAATTGATAACCAACTCGAATTCTATGTTTTGAGAATCTTGCTTTCTAAAGGAGGCGTGTCTCTGTCTATGCACACGGCACCATGCCTTCTTCCGGTGCCTGCCCATGCCGAACAAAATTAGCAAATGTTTTAGAGCGTTCATCGATTTTCCGTTAAAAAGAACTGTTCGTGGATGTTCGTCCAAAAAAAAGTTTTCATTATTGATCGAATGGAATATTTTATTATAGCCATCCCTATTCGGCGGACTACTTTGGATAAAGTTTATGCTCGCTGCGGTAGGCCGTAGCCTTGTTGAGCCAAGTGCCATCAAGCCGATTGGTGCAGGCGAATCTGTCAGGTTTGATCTGGCACGTTGCCTAACCGCACCGAGCAACCTGGATGGTCAGATTAAAGAGGAACCTTCTTTAGGCCAGATATATTCCTTTTTTTTTCCTGTGTCTCTAAAAAGACATGTCCTGTCCGATGTATCTCGACATGCACATACCCACTAAATAAAATTTAATGCTAATGTTCTTCTCTATTAATAATGAAACTGCCACTGTCTCCTGCCGGTTGTTGCAAGTAGTTTTCTCTAATCTCTATTAGCGATAATGTACCTGGCTGATTTGTCAGTATCAGGATCGGTTACATGTAGTTGTCTTTGCAGTGCAAAACAAACAGGCTGAACTAGTTACACAGCCATTATGTAAGCATGCTGCTGATCTCTGAATTTTTTGCCTATGTTTGTGCAGACTCTGGGGCTTTCACATGCCCTTACTTCATTCATGTGGCTTTGTGGTCCTATTGCTGGATTAGTGGTGAGTACAACACTATTTTCGCACCAATGTTACTGTCATGTTGCAGATATTATCCATTAATCCTTCTTCTACCCTGCAGGTTCAACCCCTCGTTGGCCTGTACAGTGACAAGTGCACCTCCAGATGGGGAAGACGGAGGCCATTCATTATGACAGGATGTCTGCTCATTTGTCTTGCCGTGAGAACCTCGCACGCAGCCTCTCTAATCTCTATTGCTATATTCTTAGAACTGAACTGAAATTCACTCACTGCTGCTCCTCACTCAAGGTTCCCTATTAACATTTTTCAATTTTATGCTGTGCAGGTTGTGATTGTTGGATTTTCATCAGACATTGGAGCTGCTCTAGGCGACACAAAGGAAGAGTGCAGGTTAGCTACTGCCTCAAATAAGATTATTTATCTTTTGCTTGCGTCAGTTTCAACTGATCTGATACTTGATGGTGTGTAATGCAGTCTCTACCATGGTCCTCGCTGGCATGCTGCAATCGTCTATGTTCTGGGGTTCTGGCTACTTGACTTCTCCAACAATACTGTGCAAGTGAGTACATTACATCAACAATTCAGAGTTTCAGACAATCAGTTTGAAAAATGCACTATTATAAAATCTGACATTTTGCATTCAACCGCCAGGGCCCAGCTCGTGCTCTAATGGCTGATTTGTCAGGTAACTTTCACGGCTAGCTCACTTCAGGGTTTAAACCAGTACTAGTAGTTGTTGTGACATCGATGGAATTCGCGACCTGATCTGCAACTCTCTTTTTTCGCTCGACAGGTCATCATGGCCCTAGCGCAGCTAATTCAATCTTCTGTTCTTGGATGGCGTTGGGAAATATCCTAGGGTACTCCTCTGGTTCCACCAATAATTGGCACAAGTAAGTCCGGTACTCGTGTATACAAATTTTCGGCTCGCTATCTGAAAACTAGTTTACTGAAAATGCGCATCCTGCATAAACTGATATCATCATATACAGGTGGTTTCCGTTCCTGAAAACAAAAGCCTGTTGTGAAGCCTGTGCAAACCTGAAAGGTGCTTTTCTGGTGGCTGTGGTAAGTTTTATAATATCTCGCAAAATGCTCACAAGATATTTATGACTACCCATATATTATAATGAGCTGGTTATGAGTCGATTAACAACCTTTAAGCATATATTCCTCCTATTTTGATTTATGATTCGTGTAGATGCTAAAACTTGGATGTTTTTCTTTTTGTTATCTTTACGCATATATTCCTCCCATGTTGATATATGATGTGGATAGATGCTAAATCTTGGATGTTTTTTTCTTTTTTGTTTATGCCTTCAGGTATTCCTGATGTTCTGCTTCACTATAACCCTGATCTTCGCCAAGGAAGTGCCATACAGAGGAAATGAAAACCTCCCAACAAAAGCAAATGGTGAGGTCGAAGCTGAACCTACCGGCCCGCTTGCTGTGTTCAAGGGCTTCAAGAACTTGCCCCCTGGGATGCCGTCCGTGCTTCTTGTGACCGGCCTCACTTGGGTACGCTATACAGAGCCATCTACTAGCTAGTTTACACTGATTTCGTGTAATTCTTCTGTACTGACGCTACCACTGTCATTGCAGCTCTCATGGTTCCCGTTCATCCTCTACGACACCGACTGGATGGGTCGTGAGATCTACCACGGCGACCCGAAGGGGACCACCACTCAGGTCGCCGCATTCAACGAAGGTGTCAGAATAGGCTCGTTCGGGTTGCTACTCAACTCGGTAAGATTACTGGTTCCATTTCATTTCCAGGCACTGTAAATTCTGTCCTAACAATAGCTGAGAGCTGACCACGAGCTTCATCACCCCGTGTGCAGATTGTCCTAGGGTTCACCTCCTTCCTGATCGAGCCGATGTGCCGGAAGGTGGGCCCGAGGCTGGTGTGGGTGACGAGCAACCTTATGGTCTGCGTCGCCATGGCCGCCACCGCGCTCATCAGCTTCTGGTCGCTCAAAGACTACCACGGATACGTGCAGGACGCCATCACCGCGAGCTCGAGCATCAAGGCCGTGTGCCTGGTCCTGTTCGCGTTCCTGGGTGTCCCTCTCGCTGTAAGCCTTTCTCCACCGAATACGCCACGCCACGTTCCAAGAAGGATAGTTTGCGCTGACAATGTCATGATCTCTGTGCGAACCGTGCAGATTCTGTACAGCGTCCCGTTCGCCGTGACGGCGCAGCTGGCGGCAACCAAAGGCGGCGGGCAAGGGCTCTGCACCGGCGTCCTGAACATCTCCATTGTCATCCCTCAGGTCAGTAGCGCTGTTCTTCAGCCGCTTAATTGCTTGACATAGTCTGTCCTCCTTTGAACGTGGTGATGTGCTCACGGCTGCTTGTTGTGCGTGCAGGTGATCATCGCGCTGGGCGCGGGGCCGTGGGACGCGCTGTTCGGCAAGGGGAACATCCCGGCGTTCGGCGTGGCGTCCGGCTTCGCCCTCATCGGTGGGATCGTGGGCCTCTTCCTCCTGCCCAAGATCTCGAAGCGCCAGTTCCGGGCCGTCAGCGGCGGCGGCCACTGAGCCCGGGCCCCCGCGCCTGGCCGGCCGGGCCAGGCCGCCGGCGTGCAAGAAGCAGAGTTTGCATGTTCATCAACAGAATAAGAAAGGGAAACAGTCGTGTGTGTTGTACTTTGTCGTGTGAGTGAGATAGGCTTGGGGCAAGTGGAGAGGTGAAGTGAACATCCGGCACCAGCTGGTTACCAAGGGTCTGGTCTCTGCTAAGCTAGCTAGTGTAAGGAGCGATCGAGTAGGTCAGTTAAAAAAGAAGGCTGGTGCGTCGTGAGGGCTCGGTCGGCCGGCAGCGGTCGCGCTTGCTCCTGTTGTTGTCGATCTTTGTGTGTAGCACAGCGGACTGATCCGTCAGGGGAAAAAAGGGATTCGAATTCGGTCAATCATTGTGCAGTGTGAACTGTGTGTGTTGCTTACATGATCAGAATTCAGAATTCAGAAGCTAGTGCTAGAGGTCAGAGGAGATGATTGGTCTAGAGCTAGAGGCCTACTCCTGTAACTATGTAATGTCCGCCGTTTAAGATTTTTGGTCGGAGCAATGCAGGCGCCTTGTTTTGCTCCATTTGTCCCGTTCTTGCGCCTCGCTTTTTGTTGCATATGGAAACGCGCCGCGACGGCGACAGTGCCGGCGCCGGCTTTGAATCGCGGCCAACTGCTCCAACCAGGCAACGGCCACCGCACCCGTGTCGCGAGCAGAAAGGGTGGAACGCGTACACGAACCAGTCCACGGCCGTTCCGGCCGGCGAAAGATTTGGGTTCGTTATTGGGCTAGACATACAGAGTTCAATTCCTCAGGCAACACCACTGAAGCATTGGCATCTGTTACTCATGTCATCCAAAAATCCAAATGGAAACACCACGATCATCCTGGACCGTCGATCAGGCAAGAATACAACAAGGTCATTCACAAATCGCAGGGAGCTTAGCGTGCACCACATCCAAGTGGCGCACGCAAGGCAAAAGGAATTGTGCACGTCATATCAAAAACTTCTTAGCCGCAGCAGCAGCACACGGGGCACCGCACGATGCCGTTCTCGTTGCACTCCGGGCACCGCCGGAACCCGCCACCGCCGCTGCCATCGTCGCCGGACGCGTCGTCTTCCTCCTGTTCGCTTTCGTCGTCCACGTACACCTTGCAGCTGCCCGAGCACGTCTCGCAGAGCACGAACCGCACGTCCCCGCATGCCTCGCACGCGCCAGCGTCGCCCGCGGCCGCCGCGCTCTCGCACCCGGCCAGCCTCGCCGCGAGCTCCCCGGCCTCGTGCAGCCGCTTCAGCTCCTCGGCGTTTCCCACGAGCTCCCCGTCCACGAACAGGCTGGGGAGGGCGGGCGCGGCCGGCGCCAAGAACTTGGCGAGCGCGCCGCCGCCCGGGACGCCGAGGAGGCCGTTGAGCTCGTCCCGGAAGCCGCGGTGCATGGACACGTCGCGCTCGTCGAGGCGCACGCCATAGCCCTTGAGGATGGCGCGCGCGAGGCAGCAGTCCTCGTACGTGGCGCGCACGCCGCGCAACGACGTGAAGTACAGCACCGCCCGGCGCGGAGGACGCGCCTTCGCTCTTCCCGCCTTCCCCTCGACGCCGTCCACCGCAGCGGCGGCGGCGTGGGGCTGTGGCAGCGGCAGCGGCGTGACCTTGGCGGACGCGGCGAGCTCCTGCGGCGCCGCGGCGACCGGGAACGAGAAGGAGTGGCGCCCGAACGGCGCCGCGAGCAGCGGCGAGTGGTCCTCGAGGCCCGCCATGAGCGCCCACGCGTCGATGTCCTCGGGCTCGTTGGGCGGCGTCATGGTGGGCGTGCGCGGCGCCAGCCTCAGCGGCGCGCGCGCCGCGGCGGGCTCCGGCGCCCGCGGCAGGGCCTTCTCGAGCTCGAGGGAGCCCAGCGTGGACGACGTGAGCCGGACCACGTGGACGCCGGCGTCGCTGGGGCACCGGGCCGGGAACGACTGGCTCCGCGGCAGCGCCAGCGGCGACGGGCAGTAGCGGAGGTCGTGCCGGGCTTGCCTGGAGGTGGTGCACCCCATGGCGCCTCTCTGGACAAGGCCAGCGACAGCAGCTAACTGGCAATGTGAAGGAGCTAGTAGTAGTTTGGATTGGTGTACCAGGCTGCCAGTGTGATCAGATCACTGATCAGCCAGCTAGGAGCACAATGTTGAGGAGTTCCAAGCAGTGAATGGATGAGCTTGAAAACTGATGTTTTGGGATCGGGGTTTCTGGGGTTTAGGATCCTTTATATATCTGGCTTTGGCCATTGGGGATATAAAACTACTGCCAGGATTAATGGATTATGACGTGACCTGCGCTGAGATTTACCAGCTGTTTATATGAACAAAGTTTGTCCAATGCTATGATTGACCTTAAAAGAATAACAGTGCTGGAACATTCTCTTTTTATTTTTGTTGGAGAGGATGGTTTTGGAACATCTACGCTTGGGAGTCTGGACTTTTGGAGGGAAGTTCAAATGGTGGTCTGTCATGTTTTTTTTTATATAACAAAAGTTGGAGAATGGCCCTCATTTTGTTTGTTTATGGGCATAGCCGCTAGTGAATTTAACTTTGGTTTAGGGCCGTGTTAGTCAAACAATCATTGATTCCTTCCTTTCGCGCTGCTTTTTCTGTACGCATCTGCGCTGCCCTTGATTCGAGGACCCTGTTCACAGGGCTCTGGCTTTGGAGCTTCTCTTTTGTAGCATTTGCACGAAGTTAGATATACGCGTGCAGCTTTGGGTGCAGGGGAAAAAAATGCAGCATGATTTTTTCTGGACATGGAAATGCACCATAACTTGGGGAAGTAGCTAGAACATACCGCTCGCCCAAATAGAAGAACTTTATTGCAAAATATTCGTATACCTAAGAAAAAGAAGAATAGCTGTAGTATGTAGAAAAACCAGCATTGACTGACAGACAGACCATAGTATTACTAGGCTCCCCGCCAAAAAAAAAAAAAGAGCAGGAAAGGAACCTATGTTGTGCACGGCCCATTTGACAAAAAAATCTATTAAGTTGGGCCGTATAAACACGTCACAAACTTCTGGGCCAGCCCAAGTTCTTTGGAGGCTGGATATGATGAGCCCCAACCCCCCTAACTCGCCGTCGCTACCCATTGACTGACCTGCATCTGCGCAACTTGCCTCGCCGCTGCACCATTCAGTATACATCTCTTCGATCTTTTGAGTTCCAGCAATTGATTTTCTTTCTTTTGAGAGGATTTAGGTCGTTTTATTTCGGATGATAAGATGAGCCATCGTCAGTTTCTGAACCTCGCATTGAGGTGCAGCCATGGCCTGTATTCAGTAAACCATCCGGACACCTCGCCGCTGTTCTACAAACCGGCCGCAGCGGCAGCGAAGAGCAAGGTCGGCGGCAGCACGGGAGCTCTGGGGCCTGGGGTATCCCGGAGCTCCGTCCGCCATCCACGCTCTATGAGGAGCAAGGAGATAGCTTGAAGGCCGCCCTATCCCGCGCCGGCCTTCGCCGCCGCCGTGCGCCACCTCGCGGAGCCGGAGGAGCTCGTTGTCGCTGGCTCCTGCGGGGACGGAGGCGGAGGTCGGGTGCGCTCGACGGAGGGGAGCGCGGGCGGGCAGCGGCGGAGGACGCGAAGGGCGCAGGCGCTGGCGCTGGCGCGACCTCGCCGGCGACAAATATTTGCACAATGCCCCCTGGATCGCGACATTAATCACGATCCGATATTTTGCAGTATTACCCCTTTATTTTCAAATAAGCCCCTAATTTGGATCGCTATAAATAATCGCGATCCGGATTTTTACGTATTGCCCCTGTATATTTGCATATAGCCTCTTAATTTGGATCGCGATTAATATTTGCGAACCGAATATTTTGCAAATCGGCCCCCGCTTTTGGATGGCCGATCTCTGTCGTCTCCTCCAGCCCTCTCGCCGCCGCCATAGTCCCCGCCGGACCTGCGACTCCTCTTCACACCTGCCCCCCAGCACCGACCATCTTTTCATCCATCTTGCTCCTTTGGTGTCTGGCTATTAGCCCTAAAGCCCCTAACTCACCGCCGCAACCTTTTTTATTTGCCTTATCCGCCGCCGCCATTCAGTCTACGTCTCTTCGATCTTTTGAGTGAGATTCAACAATTGAATTTCTTACTTTTGAGATTCAGCAATTGATTTTTTTTGATATTCAGGTTGACAAGATGAGTCATCGTCGGTTTCTGAACCTCGTATTGAGGTGCAGCCATGGCCTGTATTCAGTAAATCATCTGGACACCTCGCCGCTCTTTCTACAAATCGGCTGCAGCGGCAGCCAAGCAGAGGAACGGCGACAAGCAAAGCGGCAACACGGGGCTCTGGGGGATCCCGCATCTCCGGCCGCCGGCCGCGCCCAGCTTCATCTTCCAACCACTCAGGACGAAGCACTACCACCTCATCAAGGGCGCGGATGTGTTCGCGCCCTTCGGCGCGGCGAGCAAGATCCTCTGCGCCGACGGGGCGGGCCACGCCGTCGTGCACGACACGAGGTCACGCTCCGCGCAGGGCATGCCGGCGATGAACGCTCCCAAGGGGCACATGCACGTGGCGCTCTCCGTCCCCCGCACCGAAGCCCACGCCTCTGCCGCCGCCGCCGCCTGCGACGACTCCGGCTCTGACACCGGCAAGGAGTCCTACATCTTCCGGTGAGTCAACGGCGACCACACCGAGGCACTTTACGCCATGGACATGGCGCTCGGTAGCTACTTCCCCTTCGAGGTGCTCTCCTTCTCCTCCAAGGGCTGGCGGTGGCGGCCCCTCCCGCCGCCACCGTTCCTCCGCGACCCCGGGTACAGGCCCCGGCTGGACTGGGCCGTGGCGGTCGACGGCGCCACGATCTACGTGTCGCCCGCCGCCACCGCCAACCAGCAGCAGGAGAGCATCGCCGCCGGCACCTACTGCTTCGACACGGTGACCCGTGAATGGGACAATGCCGGTGAATGGGTGCTGCCGTTCGTCAGCGAAGCCGAGTACGTTCCCGAGCTCGGCCTCTCGGTTTGCAGGCTCCATCGCCTGTGCGCCGTGAGCTCGCTCTGGCCGCCGGCGGTGCGGCACGTCTGGGCGGATCTCGACCCGCCGGACGACTGGTCGCTGACGAGTCTCCACCTGGCGAACCTGGGATCCGGCAGGCTTTGCACGGCCAAGTACTGCGCTGCCGGAGATGATGATGACACGTATGATGATGCCAGTTTCGTCTTCACCGGTGTGGAGGTGGTGCGATACTGCGATGTGGAGATCAAGACGGGGAGCTCAAGATGATCAGGCACAAGTCCAAATGCGTAACCAGCGTGAGCATTGAACGCGTGCTCTGATGGAGGAAGAGTCCCGTAATTATTATGCATCACATTTTGGGATGGATTTAACCAGCATTTGGGATCAAATAATAAGTTATTAAAAATACTGAAATAAAAAAGAAATGTCGTTCACCCAGCGAGATAGGGGAGATTGTGATATGGTCGGCCCAGATAGTGCTTTTCGGTTCTGAAATTTGGAGTTCAGTCCAAGCATCTGGACCGATCGGCCTAAGCACAAATAAAACCAAACAAAACCACTGAAACCATGATCTAAAGCTTGTTGCTATGCTGTGATGTGCGTGATCCAAGCCAAGGTCGACTTTTTTTTTCTGAAAATAACCAAAGTTATAAGCAGTCCACCATGACTGAATGATTCGAGATAAACGATGCAAGAATTAAACGGAGCCAGTCCACTTGGGTCATCAGAAACGTCACTATGCCAGAATACATTATTGGAGACGCGGCACAACTCTCATTGGAGACGGAAAAAAATTAGTGTCACCAAATTTTCATCGTGATTCACATCGGAGACACAGATTTTCCACGTCACTGATGACCCCTCATCGGAGACGTGTTTTGTCAAAAAAAACGTCTCCAATGATCCTAATTGGAGACGCGGATCGGCAAAACACGTCACCAATGATCATTGGTGACGTGTTTTGCCGATCCGCGTCTCCGGTGATGAATTAAAAAAACAAAAAAAAGGACATTAAAAGCTACAGGAAAGTTCCTCTAATCACACATGCATACATGCGTGAAGTGTAATTTCCAACAACAATTGTTCATCTTAAGATTCACTTTACATCACAATTATTAGTAGCATCAGATTACAATCTTACATTACAATAATCTTACAGAATAGAGAAAGTTTGCACTATTGGCCAATCACAGTAAGTCACTAACCATCACACCATTGGCTGCTTCTTAAGTATCCCTATCCTACACAGATGATGGACAATTCATTGTACAATATCAAACAAATAATCCCTTAGTGTTTCTGTAGACGAACCTGCATAGTTTCTCCTCTTAGCTTGACAAGCTTCAGTTCATCCTCAAAGCTGCATGTTCTGTCGGTGTGTAAGTGTGCATATTTTGATATACTAATGCATCCAAGCTATAGTCACCAAAATGGATGTATTCATCAAGCAGAACATAATTGTCTAACAGAATACACATGGTACCAAAATGGACGTATTCAACAAAATGCATGTACCTGGAGCTTATTTAGTGCCATGGTACCAACAACAAACGATTAACAGAATGCACATGAGAAGAACATATGATCTGACCAAAAACATTTGCATTATCATCAAAGGGTAATCTGACCAAAAACACAAGAATTATGTTACAGTCATGCACAAATATAGATATGAATAACTTAAAAGGGATAAGCAATTTGCACTCTAACAACAGTTAGATAACATATGAATTGGTGCTGTCCCAAATTTTCATTTGAAGCTGCTGAAGATGGGCCGAGATAATTCTGGGACAGGAGATAATATGGTTAAAACTCTTTTGAATAGCTCCAGACTTAAATGTTTACTAATCATTTTCACTTAACAGCCCACAATTGAAAGTGCAGTTGTATTGATATGTAATTCTGATCCGTACAGCTGAAATAGATAGAAAATTCAGTGATGGGGTAGATACCTTGGTTTTTAATCACTCTTTCTCTCTGGTTGCTTTCTTATACTTGTCTTTGTAGAACACTATCTCATGCTTCCAAACCTACTCATCCAAGTATATAACTATACATACATAACACACATAATTTTTTTGACAAAATTTACCTTGGCATAATCAGCTATCAGGTCATCAATATCTAGCTTGAATGGAGCCATATCCATATTTGCAGGGATGGCCCGAAAACTGTATAAGAAAATAATTGCTCACTTGATTGGTGATAAAAATGACAATGAATTAGTGTCAGCTAGCAGTGCATAATGTAATGAATGTGTAAAGCACAAATTGTTTTGAATATGCAAGGCAGAAAGAATTCACCATTAGAATAACCATTTATTTTCACAATTTCCTTTGCCATATCTACACACATCAACTAAAGCACGCTTCCTTCCAGCTTCCTGCACATATGCCATTCAAAAGCAAGCTCAAGATCAGAAAGAACACATAACTGGTCGACCAAGGTAACCAGGGGCGTAGCCAGGAATTTGTTTTTTCATTGTTAGGGGAGACCAACAGTGCTAATTTTTGTAAAAATTTCATCAAATTCAAACTTCTTAATGCAAAACTCCTGGCCATAGGGGGGCCTGGCCCCTGCCAGACCCCCCCCACCCCCAACCAATCCCTCCGCTACTGAAGGTAACTACGTCAAATCCCCGTAAGATGCAAGTGCAAGCCACCAGAATCAACACAAATAGAGTGAAAGTGCAATGCAAATTGAATGGTAACAGCCTAGCTCTTTGAATATTTTGCTCGATGCAACATCATATATTGAATATTTTGCAACTGATAGCACTACCCATATCATGCTAGATGGAGCTAAACTGCAGCTGGATGATAGCACTACCCACGCGACCCCAATCTCAGAGATCTAATCCACCGTGCCTACGCCTACGATCTCGAGCGCAGGACCGAGCGCGGGCGGAACCCTAGGGTTCCGGGGTCGGCCGGATCGCAGCCGGGGACGCGCGGAGGAGTCGTGGGCGCGACGGTGGTAGCGCGCGGACGCGTGGACGGAGGCGGCGGCGCTGGGTGCTCGCGGCCGCCGAGACCCTTGCTCTGTACGGCGAGGACGGCGGCGGTGGAGGGGAGGTGGGGTCGGGTTGGATCGCCGCAGCAGCCGCGGTCGGGTTGCGTCTCAGTCTCCCCTCCCCCGGCGCCGACGGCCTGGAAGCCATGGTGGGGAAGCGCGAGGAGGCGGGTGGCGACGGGGGACGTTGAGGAGAGATTTGGACCGTGTTTGGTTAGGATTATAGAGTGATTCTAGTCATTTTAATCCAGCGAATAAACGCTCTGATTCTGATATGTTTCCACGAGAATTGAAAACTACCGTCGTATATAAACCGGATAGGGTTCGGCTCGCACCCGTTCCATCCATTCCGCCGCCCCTAAAGGTAGGGATGAGCGGCTCTTTCCAGCCGCCATCGCTGTCACCCCTTGCGGCGAAAAATTGGCCCGCTCCTCGCCGCTTGAGGCCCGCGTGCCGCGCCGCTTGACGCCGCCTGGGCCTCTGGCCGGCGCGGCCTCCGCCTCCTGTTGCCACCTAGGCCCCTCGCCAGCGCGGCCTCCACCTCCGCCGCCTGACGCCGCCCGCCTCCCCTACCAATCGCACCCTTCTGCCTGGCGAGCCCCCTCCAGATGCAACGAGCGGCAAGGCTGGCACCAGCAGCCCAAGATCTGCAGCAAGCAGAACCCCCGGAGACCTCCCTGCAGCGCACACGCTGAACGCCTCCTTGCAGCAAGGTAAGCAAATTTCCCTTCTCTGATTTGTCCAAAAGATGGATCAATCGTTAAAAAATAAGTTACAAATGATTCATATGTGACTGTTGTGCTATCGATCTACTAATTTCTGCATGATTTCTACAAAATCTATACATTGACCTTATAGTTAGAGGGTTCTGTCAAATGTTTTTTACACTCAAATTGATGCATTGACCTATGATATATGCTTAGATGGAAAAAACCTAAAAGTGTGTTGCGAAGTGGGATCCATTTGTTGCTAAGATTTTCAATCAGATTTGTGTGAAAGAAGTCAATGCCAAAAATAAGCCGCAGCACTATCCGAATAGCGTAGGATATGCAAATCTGATTAGGAAGTTTACGAAAATAACCGAGAGGCAGTACACCCATATGCAAGTGAAGAATAGATGGGATGCATTGAAAATGATGTATACACAGTGGAAGACTTTGAATCTTAGAGCCAGTGGTTTGGGCAGGGATCCTAATACTGGATGCATAGTTGCTAATAAAAAATGATGGGATCAACAGAATGTGGTGAGTTATTTTTTGGGCTGCACCACAATGTATAGTTCTAATGCATAACAATTGTCAAATTATTTCTTATTCTAACATATTTTTCAATCACATGTTTAGGCTATACTAGGTTGTATCATGTTTAAAGATGCATCACTTGAGCATGAAGATGATCTTCGCATCATGTTTGATTCAATTATCTGTACAAATGAGAGCTCATTTGTACCAGGGGCTACTAAAGATGACCCTACATATGAAGGTGAGGGTGACATTGCAAGGGCAAATGGTGTTGATGGTCAGGCTAAGGAAGAGGATGGTGCACTCAAGTTGTCACCCAATGTCCAGGAGCGTATCATAGGGAAAAGGTCTGCTCATGATTCTCCCAAGGGAAAGAAGAAGAAGACTTTGAGAGATCAGTATATGAGACGATTGGTTGAAGCATAGGAGTTGAAGGCACAGAATAATTTTGCAACTTCTCCTGCTGTAGACCCTGTTAGAGATGAGATCATTCAATTGATGGACTTGGTCGTTCAGGATGGGGCTGAAGAGGATAGTGATGAATAATTTTATGCCACACAACTTCTTCGTAAAAAAGGAGAATCATGATGTCTTTATGACTTTAAAGACATCAAATAGTGGATTGAACTGGCTGAGAAGAGCACGGGAGGCGAGGAAGCGTTAGTATGTGTTATGTGTAAGCTACTGTTATTTCCTTCATGTCTACCACTGGCTTTTTGAACTTATTATGTTCAATGCCTTATTTGTGTAATAATTGGACCTCTTTGATTATGTACTAAGACCATTGTGATTTAATTATATACTGAGATCACTTTATTCATCTACTGTCACTTATATGAATTGTGATGGTGCATGCAAATGAGCTCTTATAGTGAAAGTGAAGACTCAAGTGATGATGGTTGTATCAACTCAAAAATATTTACATTGGTGATGATAATGAAGATAATTTTATGATTGCATATGCTGCTCTGGAATGTATGAACTACCATGGAGGCTCAGGTATGGTGAAGGAACCCATGAGAGTGCCCCTCATGACTGGATTTCAATGGGTATAGAAAAATCTTGAGAATAGTAATGATTGCTATGACATGTTTAGAATGAGAAGGATAGTATTTCACCAACTGCATGATACTTTGGTCAATGAGTATAGCTTGCAATCAAGTAGATGAATTTGCACTATGGAAGCATTAGGAATGTTTTTATGGGCATGTGGTGCACCACAATCTTTTAGGCAAGTTAGAATGAAGTTTGGACACTCACTAGAAACTGTTAGTTTGGATATGCTTCACAAAATGTCATGGCGGTATGCAACTTCAATATGGGATTCATATTTGTTGTCACCAATTGGCCTGGTTCAGTTTCATGACACTCGTGTATTGCTAGATACTTTGGAAACATATAACCAACAATTTCCACATCCTCAAAAGGGAAGTATTATCTCGTTGATTCGGAATATCCTAACAGAAAGGGGGTATCTAGGCCCTTACAAGGGTCAAAGGTACCATGTATCCGAATGGAACATAGTCGACAGCTGGTGGGCTCCAAAGAGGTGTTCAACCGTGCCCATTCGTCCTTTTGAAATGTGATCGAGCATTATTTTGGTATTCTAAATATGAAGTGGCGCATTCTTTTGAACTTGCCTGCCTATCCCATCAACAAGCAAGCTAGAATCATATCTGCAGTTATGGCTCTTCATAATTTCATAAGGGATAGTGCCATACATGATGCTGATTTTGAAAACTATGTTGGTGATAATGATGGTCAGGATGGCATATGTATTATGAATAATGTGAATGCTTCAGTAGATGATAATGACATGGGTGCTTTGCGGGATTCCATTGCTGAATCTTTGGTAGCATGATTGCTTGTATAGTTGCTTTTGTTATTTTGGACATATAAGGAGGGACTGTAATAGGCTCTAGTAATGATAATTGATGCCTTAATTAAAAATTAATGAACTTGTAATGGTAAACATTAATGTAGTTATTGCATTCTCTGCTTTTTTAGCAACTAAACTAGGTATTATCACCCTCAGAGGCATACAGGTCATTATACACTCAGCACATATAATCTTCTAACAGAGAATCAGGTTGCCAAACACTCTGCTTCTCTTGCCAGTAGATTTTGTGGATAGCAGTTTTTCAGAGAATTGCTACTCAGAAAAGCTGAAACAAACAGGGCCTTGGATCGGGAGAGAGGGAGAGATGGGAGACTCGAAGAGGATGGGAATCTGAGATGGAGAGAGAAGGGGCCGGGTGCGGGCATGTACTCGGACGCGAGAGAAGGTTCAACTAGATTATATAAAAATTTCGGATCTAGGATACATGTGACAGGTGACGTATTTTTTGGGTCGCGTCTCCTATGACTGCCCTCTATTACTGGAGACGCGTTTTGCTGATCCGCGTCTCCAATAAACCTACATCGGTGACGCGTCTTGTTATTTGTCGAGTTGAGCCGATATATAGGTGACACGGGTTGTTGTGACGCGTCATCAATAGCATATAGGAGACGCAGTTCAATTCCACGTTGCTAAAGAAGGAGTCTTCTTCGTTGGTTTCTGGCATCGTGCGTGTTGACAAAACCAAGAAAATTGACGTCAACTGCGAGCCTGAAACGAACTCTGCCGCAAGCTTCTGCTAGGTCAATGTGACGCGGTGACGAGCTCCTCCGATGGTGGACTGTAACGCGACGTGGATAGGATAGGGTGTTTGTTTAGTAACCCTGCCGGGACATTACATTCCATTCCGTTCCACCATTTGTCACCTACCATTCGCAGCTAGCTAGAGGCAGTAGCTAGCTGCAGTTAACGACCGCGCGCCGCCTGCCACGCCAACGCCAATACGCCATGGTGCAGATGGAATTGATGAGAAAGAAGGAATCGCCGTCGGCGCGCAAGTGGATTGGGTGGCATAGAAAAATACGGAGGCGAGCATGTGCATGCAAGGGAGGATGTGGGTGGCACGTGAGGGTCGGGGGCGCGAGAAGGTTCCAAACGGCTTGGTGCGGCACTGTACGCACCCACTACCATGCAACAACACAAAACAAATTAAGGGGCTCGCTACCTGCACACACCAAAACTAGCTAATGTACATGTGTGACGTATGTATAATAAAGATATAAACATACCATCCCTACCATAAGTAACACCCATAAAAATTCGGTTTAGTATGTGAACAATGTACGTGTTGGAGTCTAAATACACTATGTTTCTTTAGCAGGGATGTATGGTACACACTATTTGAAACCGAATTTTCCCCTTGTGCCACGCAATTCTTCTGACGGTGCCATACCATAAAGGCTCACAGTCACAGGTCCAAGTATATCGTCGATCCAATACATATTGTCGATGCCATTGTGAGGTTCCATCTACATCCATCGAGTGATCGATGAATTGTACGTGTACGTTGCTAAGTTGTGAGATATTACAAAGACGTTTTTTTATACTTATATCACTACCGGGAAATGGATCTTTCGTCCACTACATTACTACCGGTTGGGTTTTAACCCGGTACTAATGTGAACATTAGTACCGGATCTAACGAATAGTTACACAGGAGACCCCGTGACCCCCTTTAGTACCGGTACTAAAGATCACCCATTAGTACCAGGTAGAACCTCCACCCGGTACTAAAGATCCTCAGGCACATTTGTACCGGGTGAAGGCTTCACCCGGTACTAATGGGAGATAGCTCCACCGAGTACTAAAGAGCTCACATCCACCTTATCCATCCCTCCGACCCGCTACCTACTCCCGGCCGTCTCATCTTTGCCTCCCCCTATCTTCCTCTCTCTCTCTCTCTCAGCATTGTCCCTCATCCCCTTCCTCTTCCTGCCACCGGCACCTCCTCTGCCTCCCCTCCTCTACCCCCTCTGCTCACCCCTCACTGGCAGTGAGGAGCAGCGGCGGGTGAGGTGAGGCGGCGGCAGGAGGCAAGTGGTGGGGGGGGGGGGGGCAAGGGCAGGGCTCGGGCTCGGGCTCGGGGGGGAGGGTGCGGATCGGGCTCGGGCTTAGGCCGGCGGGGTGCGGCTCGGGCGGGGTGGGATTTTTCTAATTTTTTAATACCCCTAGTACCGGTTATTTCAACCGTTACTAAAGTCCCACTCTTTAGCCGAATTAGCAATACTGATTGCGCAATCAGTACTAAAGGGGTTCCTAACTGGTACTGACGAGGCTTCCCTCAGTAGTGTATTAAGAAGAGGTTGGGGGAGGAGAGAGGGAGAAGGGTCCAAGGGGAAGCGGGGGCAGATGCATGCGATGCGCAGCTGTGGGATCTCCCTCTCCTCTCCTAACTAACAATGCAAGGCCGGCCATGTGCCGCTGGCCTCGCGCAAACGCCACGCCAACCAGCGCCAGGGCCACCAGGTTCGCACTAGCAGGGAGGGAGCACCCGGAACGACGGGTGGGCCCGCGCCCATGAGCCATGAACACTGCACGTCTCGCTGTGCCGCGCGCGGGGCCACCCACCACCCTTGCATTGTCATCCGATCGATCCCCCTCCCTGCTGCGAAGATGCATACGCATATGCATCCACATCTCCCCGGCCGCGGCCCCCTCCCCTGATGCTCCTTCGCTCTCACATGCCGGCGTTTACTGAACAGCCATTTTGTGATCTGAAATTTGCATGCACTAAGCTTAGTGTGTAGTAGTGTTGCTGCATGTAATTAGCGTGTGTGTTACCTGAACTCCCTGGATCTTCGTGTCACGGATCAACGGCCGGAAAGGAACCCCGGCGCGCGGCAGGCATTGACGCACACCGACCGGCTGCTGGGTCTCTGATCCGATCCGAGGCCACATGCGTGCGACGCGGTGTATGGCTGGTGCAGATGTCACTCTCCGCGCTGTGCCATCCATCCCTCGCTGCCCAAACTTTTTTTTTTCTAGCGGGGGCAGAGCTAACGCAAGCCACAATCTAGACAGCATCATCCATATGCGGGGGTGGCGAGAGAGTCCACGCATGCATCTATCACCCATCCGTCACCTACACACACGAAACGTTCAAAGCCCTCCAGATCGGAGCGCGCCACTCATGATCAGCTCTGTGCCGACTATACCTGTGTGCGGTGTGCCAATCGTGTGGAGGTCGGTTAGGATTCAGGAATCTACTTGGCGAATTGACGGCCAGGATCGGATCGAATCGAAGTCAATAATCATCATGCTGTATAATCAGCGCGCTAACTACTAGCTCTGTTTTTAAATATATGTTTCGAAGCGGATGGAATAATATATCTCCACAAGAAGAGATTTTTGCTTTGTCATGCAATTTTTTTTACATATACCACCAATTTACTACAACTTGGATCTAAACTTAAGATGGATACAGGACTGAATGGGTTGCACGGACCAAAATTGCACACGAGTATAATGGGGCCCCAGATTAGTAATAAATGTTCATGTAGCATCTAGCTACGGAAAGGCTTCAACTAGTTAGATGTGATGTACTCTTTCACAAGGATTTAAAGTTCTCTTACATGCATGTCAAGCATAATTGCACCACTGCAACCTATGATGGAGTGAGATACGCTACCCATCATTTCTTCATCAAGTTGGAATCATGTGTAGATTGTCATTGTGCCATCATGAATGTAGCTTTTATTCCGATGAAAAAAAGCGTGTAATTATTAGATCCTTGTCAATGTCTTGCTAGTAGATAGAGCCATTTTGTGCAATACGATGAGCCATTTTTTTTTGTATTTTGCCTAGGTCGACCATCTCTCTTCATTCTACGGTCCCTCGTACCTTCGCATTGTGATAGAGTAGGTTGCTATTCATTCTTTCTTAGCGTACCCTGTCACTATGGGTAGAGGATCATCTAGTAAGGATGTTAGTTTAATTCCCAACACATCAACATGAAGACGTGAAAAGAACTACACAAAGATGAGAAAAAAGTTGCATCAATGAATATGGATTCTACTTAAACAAGATAAAGGAATAGTGGAAGCTAGGATCTATTCATTTTGAGGGTTAGCCTTTAGGAAGTTGGTCCTTTATTTTCCCTCGTGCCAGCTCATGCAGTTCACATAAGCACTGCCATACTGGTATTTTTTCTTATAAAAGTAACTTGAAATCACTAGGCCATATTTTTCATAACAACAAGCACTAAGGCATATTATATAGTATGATATAGCTTACTGTGTACAATCATATCAGTTTTGTATCATTTTTCACATCAAAAATATATGTAATCTTAAGGACCACCTAGAATTTATTTTGACTTTCTCGAAGAAAATATTTTTTGGATTATTATTTTAATTTCCAATTTTCTTTAGTTTTGTTTTTTATAACCACCACCACCCCGTTATATTTCCATTTCCTCGGCTCTCCCTCTCCCTCTCCCTCTCCCTCTCCCTCTCTCTCTCCCTCTCTCTCTCTCTCTCTCTCTCTCTCTCTCTCTCTCAAATACTCCCCATGCTCCTTGCCCTCCTCCTTTGATGAGGCCAATGGCCAGCAATGGCATGGCGTCCTCCCCCTCGCCATTCTTCCCTCCAAACTTCCTCCTCCAAATGCAGCAGACGCCTCACGATCATGACCCCCAAGAACACCACCACCACCACCATGAGCACCACCTCCCTCCTCCCCTTCATCCTCACCACAACCCCTTCCTCTCATCCTCCCAATGCCCCTCTCTGCAAGACTTCCGAGGTACGCAGACACTCATCGATCGAGCGGCAAGCAGCTGATTCCATGGCAGCCACCACCTCGATCGCGCAGATCGAACACTGGTTAGCAGCTGCCTCCGACCGAGAACTGATCCATCGCGCGCGCACATGGATGCAGGTATGGCGCCAATGCTGGGGAAGCGGCCGATGTACGGCGCGGACGTCGGGGGCGGCGACGAGGCGAACGGCGGCGGCGGCGTAAACGAGGACGAGCTGTCGGACGACGGGTCGCAGGCTGGGGAGAAGAAGCGGCGGCTGAACGTGGAGCAGGTGCGGACGCTGGAGAAGAACTTCGAGCTCGGGAACAAGCTGGAGCCGGAGCGGAAGCTGCAGCTGGCGCGCGCGCTGGGCCTGCAGCCGCGGCAGGTGGCCATCTGGTTCCAGAACCGCCGCGCGCGGTGGAAGACGAAGCAGCTGGAGAAGGACTACGACGCGCTCAAGCGCCAGCTCGACGCCGTCAAGGCCGACAACGACGCCCTCCTCTCCCACAACAAGAAGCTCCAGGCCGAGGTACCTCCTAATTACTACTCGCCGCATCTGCTGATCCTCGCCGGCCGGCCCGCCGGATCTAGGTGCGCGCGAGCTATCTGTGATCCGCGCCACGCTGTATTGATCCGGGTTGATTGGTCGTCGTGGCTTCAATTCCCAGCTCAATGATTGGTAGGTGACGCCTAGCTCAGCTCAGCTGGGATCCAGCATGTGGGTTTCAGTGCACGCAGCAGAAAGGTTGTTGGAAGCGGCGCCCATGGCCGGCGCTGGCTTTTCACCTGCGCGCGTACGTACCGCCTGCCTGCCTTTGTGGAATCCTGCAGCTGCAACGGCAGGGCGCAGCGGCGAGTGAGAGTGGCTTTCAGAAAGGTCATCAGCAGAATATGCAGCGAGTCTCTGTTCGTCTCTCTCTCTCTCCTCTCTCTGAGAGCGAGTATTTTGAGGAAGATGCTGTTGCTGGGCCAGTCAATGGCTTCATCATGGCTGGTCAGGCATCTCTGTGCATGTGTGCGGCGTGCCTTTGCTTTTCAATCGGATTTGCAATTGCCATGATGTGTGCACTGTGCATTGCAGAACTTTTGGCACAATCAGTACTCGTATGATTGGGAATGCAAACGTACTGATTATTTTTTATTAGATGATACTCGATTGGGACCGTGTAGTAGTACAAAGAATTTCGCATCAAGCTAGCAGTACTAGCAAGAATGTCCTAGGTTTACAGTGATAGATAAGATCAATGGACTCAAATTTCCGATGATCTCTCAAAAAGATAAGATCAATTGAATCCAATGTGTTTACTGACTGGCAACTTATCAGTTCTTGGCTCGAGTGGCGTTGCAGATACTGGCGTTGAAGGGCAGGGAGGCAGGGTCGGAGCTGATCAACCTCAACAAGGAGACGGAGGCGTCCTGCAGCAACCGCAGCGAGAACAGCTCCGAGATCAACCTCGACATCTCGCGCACGCCACCGTCCGAGGGCCCGATGGACCCTCCGCCGCCGGATCATCAGCACCCCAGCAGCGGCGGCGGCGGCGGCGGCGGCGGCATGATCCCGTTCTACCCTTCTGCCGGCCGCCCCTCCGGCGTCGACATCGACCAGCTCCTGCACACCACGTCGGTGCCCAAGCTGGAGCAGCACAGCGGCGGCGGCGTCCAGGGTGCGGAAACCGCCAGCTTCGGCAACCTCCTGTGCGGCGTCGACGAGCCGCCGCCGTTCTGGCCGTGGGCCGACCACCAGCACTTCCATTGATCCATCACGGATATCACAAGAGCATTGCAATGGTGTGATCGCAGGAAGATCCGACGAATTCATTTGGATTCTTGATGACATGAAGGAAGAGGCTCAAAGCTGTGTGTCATCTGATCTGATCGATCGGCGAGGTAGCCACGAGATATTGAGAAGGTGATGCAATTTGGGTAATGAGGTTGATGAGAAGGGGCCGGGTTGTAAGTGGAATAAGTGTGGCGGTGTAATTTAATTAGGTAGATTTTGGTTTGAATTTTGATAGTATCTTTTCCACTTTTTTGTTTTTTTTGTTTTTTTCCTCTTTTGTTGACACATAAAAATTTGTGAATTGTGAGCACTGTTGTAATTTGTATAGGTGCATGATGTTTTCTTTTTGCAAATTGAATGGATGAAGAGCAATACATCTCTCTCTCTCTCTCACACACACACAAAAAAAAAACACAATTTATTTTCCTGTAAAAAAATAATGCGTGGTTGGTTTTTTGACATGCGACCAATGATCCAGTGACAGACATTGTATTCAACGGTTTTCTTAATTTGTGGATAAGGTTTAGATGTTTTACAAAGGAAAAAGGAACAAGGTCACTGAGGCTATTATATAAACACAGTGTAAAGTGTAGTAGTGTGCTGCACTTCTTCTCTGCATGTGTCTGATGAATTGGATGTACCAAGTGAGATATTATCCTTGTCAAATCTAGCTTCCCCCCATTACGTACTGACCCTGAACATGGATCCATCATTCCATCTACCACATTCTTGTGACAATTTGTGATCATATTAAGAACCATATGCATGCATGCATGGCATCCTACAGTGCAATTAAGGCCGCTTAACAAAGAACAGAAAAGCATGGGCAACAGCAACATTTGGACAGCTATCTTTGTTTCCTTGGTCCCCATTTCCCCCTTTCCACGAGAGGTTGCTCACCAACCACTTACGCTTCTGAAAAAAGGCAACTTGTTTTTGACAGAGCTCAATCAATCAATCCCATGGCAAATTGGCAATCCGTCCGTCCAGTCAGGGACAAACACATGTGTGTAACAAACTGTGTGCTAGTGGCTCTCGTTAAGATGGCCTCTTGATCAGGTTGCCCGCAAAAAAGAAAAGAGAAGAAGGATGGCCTCTTGAGGTAATGAACACAAGCATCGATGATTGATCTGGATGGAGCTTAGCATTGCAGCTTGCAGGCACCAAACTTGATTAAATAGTGAAAAGGAATGCTTATGTTTTTTCATTTCTACCTGATGCAGCATGCAGGATCGATCTCATGCGCCGTACGTACGTCATGCATTGGCTCATTGCTGGCAGCTACAGTTTGTCTGAATTGGACTTTGCTACATTGTTTGCCTGCGACGGGCGAAAAATAATTGGTGGGATGGGAATTGCAAGGCACAAACAGAGCAACATAGGTTAAAAAAAAAGCGCAAAGATTGGATACAATAAAATTCTCATTAAACGAACCAAGGCAAATTACCAAGATTGCGAATAGAAAACTACCAAAAACCCAAAAAATGCTATTCGTTCGAGTGACATTTCTGAAGGAAAAAAGTTACATTCCAGGGGATGTTTGGCAGCACTCCACTTCAGAAAAAATAGCTTCACTTCACCAACTCCACAAAATTGCCTGCCAAACACGTCCAGCTCCAGAAAAAACGTGGAGCTAGGGGTCAGATCCATATTTTTTCTGGAGTACCTCAGGGGGTGCTCAAAAATATCAGTTTCAGACTTCCTTGTGGAGTTAGGGTTATTTACCAACTTTTACCACTAGTTACACAACGTACCGATGCGTTTCTATTTTCCCGAGACTCCGACCTCCTCTTCGTCTCACCGCACGGAGAAACCAGCTGCTGCAGGGAGCGCGCCGCCGTCGGCCATGGACGGCGCCGAAGGACCGCCGGGCCACCACCCCCAAAATCAACTCCGGCCACCAGTCTGCTCCTACCCCATGCGGCGTCGGGTCCCCGCCGCCACTGCCTCTTACGGCGGTGGCGGGCCGCGCCGCCCGCCACCTGTGGCGCCAGACCCATCGCCCCTAACCCTGCCCCAATCCCGATTGCCTCCTCCACCTCCACCTCCACATCGTCGTCACCAACTTCCTCCACAAGCCCCTCAGGTCACTCTCCAGATGCTTCTGCGGTGACGATGCCAGGCCTAAGCGTCGGGGAGGCAAACACTCGAGGCCGCTCAGGGACCGGGAGCGGAGCGCTGCAGCTCGCTCGCAGCAGCATCTGGAGCTCCTCCTCTGCATTGCGTTTGACGCCTTCGATGCCTGAGAAAAGAGAAGGGGAGGAAAGAGAAGGTAGAGGAAGAGAGGAGAGGAAAAGAGAAGAGACTGACATGTGGATCCATTCACAAAAGGGTAAAATAGACTATTCACAATAAGTCCTCATGTTTCTGGAGCTGGAGCACTGCAATCAACCAAACACGAACAAAAACTCTATATTTTTCTGAAGTTGGTGGAGTGGAGCTATTTTTTCTAGAGTGGAATGCGGCCAAACACCGTCTTAATGCAAAATGAAAGAAAAATACGGTCAGTGTAGGTCACGTCATGGGCAGGTCCACAAGTCGTGGAACAATCCCTTGTGGGTTGATCAGCAGCGGCGGGGCCGAGCGCTACAGGCGCAAGAAACCAAAGGACCGTGCCTGGCCCCGTACCTCTATGCCGAGCGGGTCCCACACTGCAGAGAGGGCCACGCCCGCTTTTCAGTTTTTTTCACAACGTCACCGGCTGCAACCTGCAAGTATATCGTCTCTTTCGCCATCGCCTCCCTTTACAGATCGACGAGGCACGGCCAATCGGGCTATCCATGGAGAAAAGAGCAAGCAAAACATTTTACTTTTTTCGCGGGAGGACAAAGGCTTTTGTTGTCTCGTGTCATGGTGGATTACGATGGCCTATGGAATACGGATTTTGGTGGGTAATCTGGTGTCAGATGAGCAGCACGATTGTACTGGAGTACTGGACAGTGTGCCCAAGCTAACCGAAGCGAACAGTTCTGTACGACATGCAGTACCGGCATGAACAGCCTGATCGATCTGGCCCAGATGTGGATCGTGAGAGAAGTGTGAGCATTATTCCATATCCGTAGACCGTAGGCTTGTAATAAGCTGCTAGCGTGTTATTCAGTTCTGCATCTGGCACGCTGATGAACAGAATGTTTTTTTTTGAAAGAGGACAGCATGGTTTCATTTACTCGGTGCAGGTACGACATCCTCCGATTTCTTTCGCTTGTATAGGCAATTTTTCTTCCGGCGCGTTGTGGGAATGGAGAAGGAAAAGCCAGGAAAGGACGGCAGCGCGGTAGGGTCTCCGCCCGCTGCAGATGCGTACGAGATGCTCCCGATCGATAGGCTGGTCAGCTCAGCTCAGCTGGTGATGGTGTATGTACGTATAGTGCGTCCAAACTGTTGCATCCATGGGCTCAAGTGGACAGTGCCTGCCTTTGCGATCGATTCGATCAGCAGGGCCACGCATTGCTTGCCCACCCAGGGGGCCCGCTTCCTCCTCCGCGCCATGTGACAGCACAGTGCCCGACTGACCACCATGTGTCCTCTCCCATGTCCCAGCTCGAGCCCAGATCCATGCCATCGATCGATCCATGGAGATTTACCACCATCCTCGACGCGACGGAGCCCTGCCGACGGATCGCGTAGAAAACCAGGTGTTGTGGCAAGGGCGGGTGGTTGGTTATGCCGTGTGCACATGAAGTCAGCCCGGGCGCCATGGCGGAGCCTAGTTTTTTAGTCGCGCGTCGCAGGGAATGAGAGGGAATAGCAGATTCGCAGTAGCAGGCATCGAGGCATGTCAGCATGTGTCGCCAACTGCCTGCTCGCTCTCTCCAACTGACACCCCGGTAGCCGCATGGCGCGCACACCACACACACACCGAGAACTCGGCGTCATGTGATACAGGTAGGATCCTGTACCAACGGATCCTCCCTGACGACTCGTTCCGAGCATTCGTGCCTGTCTCGCATCGGCAACGGCGGCGGTGGGCAGGAGATCCGAATTTCTGCGCACCTGCGCGTGCCGTTCGCGGAGTTTTCCCCGGCGGCGGGCACGAGACGGGCAAGGAGGGAGGCCGAGGCGCGCGGGGACAGACGGGCAGACAGGTGTGCCGCACATGGCATGTAGGACGGAGGAGAGATTGTCTGCCTTGCCGCCCGCGGCTGCGCCCTTGCGCTGCGCGGCACGAGGCCGCTTTCCACGGCACGCCTGATCTCAGAAGAGAAAAAAAAAGTCGGGAATTTTCCTGGCGCCATGCAATGCAACTGCGTTCACGGCTTCACGCCTTCTGGCGCGATGCGACTGCGTCCAGCAGATCTGCGGATCCTGGTCGTCGTCGTCAGTGCCGGTCACTGTCTTCATACTGTTCGTGCTGTTGTCAGGTAATGATCGTCTGTGATGGAGAAGAGCTGGAGGGTAGGACTGCATCTCAGCATCTGCGTGCGTGCTTGATGAGGTTGCCTATCTACGGAGGTCATTGGCGGCGGTACGTATACATCTTGGTATGTATGCCGAATGGCCCGCTCTTCTGAGTTTCTGTCAGTACTCCATTCAGACATGTACAGGCGAGAGTAAACAACGTACTGCAGCTGCAGTACTCTAGTTGGAAAGGTCATTCAAACAGGAGGACAGTTGCACGTGAATGTTGGAGTAGCGTTTCTTGTGCTGGGTTGCTGGGTTCCTCCTCCTTAACAACTTTGTTAAATGCGACCAGTTCATAAGAAAAGTTTCTTCCGTCTTTTTTTTTTTGCTGAACCTTGGATCAGTTTTCGCAGCGCAAACAGCTAGTTAGTTCATCAGCAGCCCAAAGTATGGAGACCAATAGCGGGCCGAAATGACAAGGCACGGGTATGAGGCCCAGGAATTAAGCCCACGGAACTCGTGGGTCTCAGGAGGCCTACGTGTACCAATTCAATTCGTCCACGCGTCCCGAACCGCGCGCGCACGATAACCACCAGAATCGCGAAGAGCCCCACCCGCGCGCGCTTCCAATCCCTCCAGCTCCACCACCAACCAGAGTCCAGCGATAATCCACCGGCACGCCATGCCGCCGCCGCCGTCCGCCGCCGTCTCCTCCATTCTCCGCCCGAAGACACCTCCGGATTTCTCCTTCCGCACCATTCCCCTCCCACAGATCAGGCGCGCAGCAGCTGGCGCCGCTTCTTCCCGACTCGTCCTCGCGCGTGCCGACTCGTCGGGGGCGGCGCGCGGCGAGGGAGCGGAGACGGTGTTCTTCGACGGCGGCGCCCACTACGGCGACCTCGCGGCGAACCTGCTCCTGGGCCTGACCCTGCTGTGGCTGCCGCTGACGCTGGCGGCCGTGTCCCGCGCCTTCATCCTGCGCTACCGCTTCACCTCCCGCCGCGTGACCGTCGTGTCCGGGCTCTCCGGCGCCGACCGCACCGACTTCCCCTACTCCTCCGTGACGTCCGTGGTGGTCGTGCCGCGGTTCATCGGCGAGTGGGGGGACATCATCATCACGCTCAGGGACGGCACCAAGGTCGACCTCAGGAGCGTGCCCAGGTTCCGCGAGGTCGCCGACTACTGCCGCTCCATGGCCGCCGCCGAGGGCTCCCTCGTCACCCAGTGAGGAGGGGGCTTTGCTGAGGGCGACGAGCGAGGCTGGTCATGATCCGGCCGTTGGGTTTCAGAGTCTTCTTCTGTACTGCTCGGCTCTGTTTGCTACACGAGTACATCATCTGTAATTGTGAAAGTTGAGAAATTAACGGTTGATGATTTCTTCAAATTTCATACATACCACTGGATCCCCCTGTACTGAGATATAAGGCATTTTGGTTTACCACAAGTGGAATTTGGTGAATAATATTCTTCACGATAGGTTCATGTGACGAACAACCTGAAACGAGATGCAGGTGCCTAGTGTTGATGTAGACCAACAATCAGGCTGCTGACTGACGCTCTACGTTCTTGGTTAAACCGTTGTTACTTGATGTTATACCATACAGTGTACAATTAACAACGACAATCTGAAAGAGAGATCCGAGCAGTTTGTGTCAAGAGGTCTAGTTGAGGACAGAAGAGAGCTCGCTGAAGATTGGACTAAGAATTTCTACACCGAGAATGATTGCCTATGCCTACCGGTCTTGTGAAATGGCCCCAAACCGGCCCGGTTACAGATGCAAGACGCGGGGTCCAAAGCCGTGTGCTTCCTCACAGCAGATCTGCATCAGGCGGGCTTGCGAATTGTGATGGACCTTCGCCGCGGAATACCACTTCACTTCGGTGCCAAGCTGCCAGACGCCTTGGCGAACGTACGATCAGTGGTCGCCACGCCTACGCAGCAGATGTCGATCGGAGTTGCCATCACCGTCGACGATCGTTTTCGCCAGCAGGTTGCCTTCGCACTGGATCCTCTCCTGGACCAATTTGCCAGGCACGGAACGGAATTGCGCCTGGTTCCTCCAACCTCCATACGAAGTCGGCATGTGCGTGCACACTGCTCGCTTGTCTAGGCCATGAGCAGTCTGTAGACTGGCGCCGCGCGGAGGACAGGGCACAGGGCAGTAGGGCACCATCATTGTCCGGGAGAGCGCTGGCGCGGGCGTCGTCGCCATGGCATACTGTTGTCGATGCCAGCAGGGATTCCACCACGACCACGATGAGCTCCTCCCTCACCTGCGGCACGCGTGAGGGGACCATTGCCCGTCTGCCATGGCGGGCCCGACAGTGGAACAAGACTTAGAGTGTTCTGTAGGTGTTCATCTCTATCTCTGAACGTGGTGGTCCTAATCTTGGTGTTAAACACTGCTGTGGATAAGCATCATCAGAGGACAGTGGATGCACACCAAGGATTGAACGCTAAACTTATCTCAAGTTGCTCCATACATGGGCGGTGATCCCTGACCGGCATTCGATTCTCGCGACAATTTGCAATTTTAAAACGATCCGCAACTTTTACTCCGTCTTACAAAAAGACGATACCCCTTTCAGGCTTTCACGAGCCAGAACACAAGAAGATCGCGTACGTGTACGTGCGTGCCTCTGCGCAGTGCCTTTTCTGGCAAATGGCGATCCTTCTCTTGGCAAAGGCATTTCCGTTGGCAAAGCAAAGAGATGCCGGATGTGCAGTGGAGGTGGAGTGCTGGGCCGGCAGAAGTGGACCGGCCTCCCACCATGGCCCGGGCGCCGCTAAGCCTTCTCTTTTCCTCCTCCTCCGATTCCTTTGCCTTTTCTCCGCATCTCCCCACTCTGCTCTCGCTTTGCCCTCTGCTTCCCCCTATCAGAATCAGTGGCCGTTCAGGGTTCATAGATTTTTTTTTGAAATAATGGTTCAGAGAAATTGTCAACCGCTTGTTACTAGTGCGGGGTGTCGAGAGGGTTGAAATGTTCCCCGTTGCTCCGCGGTTATGTTTGTTAATTCCAGCAAAAGCACAGATGGTGGGTTGTTTACCATATCTTGAACTCTTTGGGGTTAATCTTTGTTTCTGATGGTTCTTTTTTGGCTTAGAACAATCTAGTACATTACTCACTGTGGAGAGATAGTGCTCGCCGCCTAACTCAGGCCCCTCTTTTGGCTATCTGCAACCTGCCACTAGCTGACTCCTTGCTTGCTGATGTTACATTTGCATGTAGATTAGAGCAGGGGAAAAAATAAAGAATCAAATGCAAGTTTTTTTTTCTCTGGCAACAAAAGGCTAGTAATGAGTAGTAGTTAAGCTTTTCTTGCAGTGAAGCTTGTGCGTGAGACACGGGAAAGGTCAAACAAGACTCTTGCAACCGCAACCAGCAGCGTCCTACTGCAGCTTCCATATTCTAGATAGATCTTCAGAGCAAGATTCTTATCCTTTCATTTTCTATGCCCCTTTTTTGTTCACTCGTGCAGGATTATGCAAAATTGTTGGCAGGCCTGGCCATTGACTTGCTCCGGTCAGTGTGGACGAGGATTTGGGACTCTGAATCTGAATGCGCCCCATGCGTCGCTGGCTGCAGTGCGCTGTACTAGGCAGTAGTGGGTACCGCAGCTCAGTCGGATTAGGACACTGCAGTCTTCGGCAGTATTCATCCGGTGGTTGGACCTTGGACCAGGACTGGACTTGATTCCTGCTGTTCCCCGTGGCACGACATGAAACCAATGCAAGAATTTGGCATTGGCAATCCATGGACCATGGACTAAGGGCTACACTCTTTGCAGTCTTTAATTGATGTGCTAATCCTTATAACGCAGACAATCTCCCAGTTTCTTAGCATCAGAGTTGGACGTCCGACTAATAAACATGTTTTTCGCTGCATGTCTAGCATCCTCTCCCCGTCAGGCACAAATCTGCATGCACTGCTCAGGTTCATCATTCACCCTGACATGTAATCTTGATAAGATCATAACAACGAAAGCACAAGGGACAAGAGGGCAAAAGGAAGCAGTCCCCATCTGCCTGCCTGTCAATCCGTCGTCTCCTTTGCCGCTTTAGGCACAGGGTCACGACGACAACAACACATCACGTACAAGGGAAAGGGACGTACGGGCGTGATTGATTGCCATGCCCCTGGCTGGCTTGCTTGAGCGCCTGAAAATGCCAAGACACACATGGACCTCTTTTCATTTCCCAACATGCAGTTAGGTCTCGGGAAAGGGAAAGGGCCGCGGGTGGATGCATCATGCGTGTCGCTGGAATCCTTCTCTTCATGCAGATGGGTTCAGGAATCATGACGGCAGCGTAACGACCATTTCAGTTTTCAGCTAAAGAAAGCTCCTTTCTGGCATGACATCTTCAGTCCCAGAGAGGAGCTCTGAATAATCACAGTCCAGCGTTCAGTCTTTAGCTGAGTAGAACACTAGAATCAAGGCCTTTAATCAAAATCGTAAAGATGTTAATCGGAAGCTTAGAATTGCGTTTGGAGCATTTGGAGATGCTCCAGCAACATCTTGTTGGCCATGCAGCTGCTTTTTCCGGGCACCATGGGAACGTCCTTGGCCTCTGGCTCACATGCTGGAGCAGGACAGTGCCCACATGCGATGTATCTGAATCTGTGGAAACTGAGGCGGCTGCCGCTGGAAAGAAATTGAATGCAGAGGTCAACACTTGAATAAAAATTGATCGGGATGTTGTTGTAGTTGTTGTTTTGATATTCAAGCTTTGACAAATGCTACATGGTCCAAATGTAAACGCTTTGACGTTGTGTTTTAGATTAGCAGCAGCATCATCTTCTTCTTCTTCTTTTTATCGTTGTGCACGGACCCTGTTTGTCACTATCACATGGGGCGACAGAAACAAGGATGTCGCTGTCTACTCTGGTTTCAAAAGGTCAAACTTTAAAAAACAATTAGTTAAATTACATGTTTAGTATATAAAATTTTGAAGTACAGATTCATATTTTAATATCTTTTAATGTGATATTGATTTTTGTAGAAATAAATAATACGTTATAAAATAAAAGTAGTGGTGGGCAGATTGGAGCTTGAGTAATTGCAGAATGAAACATCAGGCTTTGGTATCTTGCCTTGACGACCAATCTGATACCAGCAGGTGATTTGATGGTCACTTAGCACCTGCTCCAACCAGGCACGTTTGCATGATTCTTACGCCGGATTTAAACACGTTTTTATGTTGCATCCATGTGTGTGTGTGCTCGCCTCAAAAAGAAAAGAAACCCCGGAACGGTGCATGCACCTGGGAGAGGGGAAATGGATCAATAAAGGGCATAACTGCAAGTGGTGCGCGGACAAGGGGAGTGAGGACATAAAAGGAAAATGACAACGTGGGATTCTCGAGCTCCCTTTTGATGCAGCATTTAGAGCCTGATGTGTTATTGTTAAAGTTTAGTAAGTGCTAAATTTTAATCCATCTAAATTTAGCACTGCCGTTTGAAGACATAGCTAACGGATAGAGCTAAAATTTATGAAATGTCACTTTTACCCCTTTATCCCTCACCTCCTCCCTTCTCTCTCCCTTTTAGTCTTTTCATAAGCTAGGCACATTCCAATCAGCTAATGCTTTTTGCATTTTTTGGGGTGGGCTAAAGTTCAATCCTCCTATTTGGATAAGGCTAATGCATTTTATCACTTTCCCTTATTAGCACTCGAATCAAACGGACCTCGAAAAAGCGAGACGATAAGGTTGGGTTTATTTCAATTCCCAAGGTCTCAAGGGAGGCTTGGACAACGCAGCAATGAATACTCTGCTTGAGCCTTGTGATCATGTGCATACGTGTGTGGTTTACCATTTGGCCTGTTTGCTTCAGCTTATAAGTCGGCTGAAAAGCTGAAACGGTTAATTTGTTGTGAGAGGAAAACACTGTTTGGTGGCTGATAAGCCGGCTGAATAAGCTGAAGCGAACAGGCCTATTATTTTATTTTTCTCAAGGACACGGATCATTCTGTATTCCAACTCCTGTTGCTGCACGTGCTGGATACTTTTCCCCGTCCGCAAGCAATTATAGTAGTATGCCCCAAGTTAAAGACTATTCTCGAGTTAACACCGATAATTTTTGGGTATTAATTACTGGCTCATTTATCAGTATTCTTTTTAACATAATAATGTAGATGCAGACGCTCACTCACGCACATAAAATGTAGCTTTGTCTTTCTTTCTTTCTTTCTTTCTTTTCAATTCTTTCTTTCTTTTCAAGTCAATTTCATTTGAGCTTGCAAATGACGTGAACCGAAAGCGTGATTTTTATTCAAAATCTACTCATTTGCTTTAGCAAAAGTTTCAGACCAAGATTGGTGCTCAAGATCAGGAAAGATACCCTGCAACTTCTCTGCAAAATGCACTATTGCTCAGGGGCATATGCGCTGGGGATCATCCCTACCCAATTCACAGGATCCTTCAGGGGTATATATGTAAATCTCCACACCCCAGAGCGCAGTGCACAAGACAAGAGGGAGGGAAAAGCCAAAGAAGCCACCGCTCCCATTCGCAGCTTCCACACCTCACCACCTGAGCTCTCGGTCGGTGGCGGGCTGGCCGCTTCCTTCCGTCTGCCGCTTTGCTTGCTCCTCCACCACCCCAACCGCACGCCCATCTTCTCCGTCCAGGCAGACCCAGGTCAAGCGATCCGGTCGCATCTTCACGCGCACCTCGACCTCCCCGTGCGGTTCTTGGTGGCGACTGGTGAGGGTGTGCGTGGCGGCGGCCTCGAGTTGACTCCTCGAGCTCGAGGTGTGTGAGCTCCGGCACCTGCTGCGGGGCGCTCGTTTCTTGGCGTCGTGCGCGGCCGCCGTTGTTGCAGCAGGGTTTCGTCCCGTCCCGTGAGGAGTGGGTGAGTCCGTGGGCGGGGTTCGATCTGAACAAGGCTTGGGGTTCTTGCTAGGGGCGCTCGGTTGGTCAGCTCGCAGGAGAGGAGCTGAGCTGGTTGGGCGTGGAGGCTTTGATTGACTTTTGAGGTGCCGGGGGTAAACAGGTTGCTTCTTGCTCGCTGGTTTCTTGGCTCTGCGGTTACTGGCCTTGCTGATTTTCCTCCCGAATTAGTGGCGGAGCTCCATCCTGACCTTGCAAAGGTTGGACCTTTGGGGCTGCTTGTTCCTCTTGATTCCTTGCATTACTGGTCATCTCGTGCTGCGAGCCAAGGGAGACCATCTTTTCCCGTTCGGCTCTGTAATGTAAGCGGAGGATTGAGCTGATCTAGCTTGGTGAATTGGTACAGAGGGAAACATGGGGAATTGCATGGACACCACGGCACGGGTGGATCACAGCATGAACAATGCTACCTGTGAGTGCCCTGGTTCTCTCTCTAGAATTCTTTCGCACTATATTTGTCTAATTTTGTCTTCTATAGCTCTGAATTGCTATGGCGGTCAATGAATTTTGCCCCTTTGTACGAGATAACTTTGAGATCGGAGTACTTGTTTTGGTTCTACTACCTATTTCTGTCTAGAGTTTTTTGTTCTTAGCTGTTAGCACCTTCCTTTCTACTTTTGCTCCTCTTTGTTACTTCTGTAGGATAAGACAGAGCAATAGGGTTTAAAGGCAACAGTGGGAACTTTTCTGCCTGAATATAGTTAGGTCACTTTTACAGCATTTCTAGGGCCATTGAGGTGCCAATCGAATCTGACAATTGACCTATGAGTGGCATGACCATCCTGATTTACAAATCGGAACATTAGGCTTGACCGCTTGATGTACTCTGATTTCACATTAGCAAAACGAATAGAGGCTACAACGGATCTAGTAGGAATTTTGTTGCATTCATTTATGGTAAGTAGGTTCACAAATTTGGTAGAGCACCAATTAGGGAAATACCCCCACTTCTGATCAGCTTGGAACATTGGTTGCTGTTAAATTGACAACCTCGACATGTTTACAATACCATACAATTTGCTAAATTATCAGTATAATTTTGGTACCAGAATTCATGAGTATGACACCATCATAATCATTAAACACTACCGTTTTTTTGAGAGGAAACCATTAAATGCTATTGATATCAAGTTGTTCTCATGCATGTTTTTCCTTTGCTTCTTGTTGAGATATCAGACCCATCAAAAGTGACCAGCAAGACAAGTTTATCATCTCTCCCTTCCACGATTAAGAGCAACTCAACTCGCTCAACTTTGACTCTTCCATCTATGAGAGATCGAAGTGAGCTTCCCACTCCTCGGACGGAAGGTGAAATCTTGTCGTCTTCTAATTTGAAGGCATTCACGTTCAATGATCTAAAAACTGCAACCAAGAACTTCCGACCGGACAGTCTTCTTGGGGAAGGAGGATTTGGGCATGTCTACAAAGGTTGGATTGATGAACACACGCTTGCTCCTTCAAGACCGGGGAGTGGTCTGGTTGTTGCTGTCAAGAAGCTTAAACCAGAAGGTTTCCAAGGACACAAGGAATGGCTGGTAGGTTTATCACTCTTCTATGTATTTGCTACTTCTCCAAGGACATCTTTCATTGTTCCTGATTGTTCTTACTCTTTCCATGCTGCAGACAGAGGTTGATTACCTTGGCCAGCTTCACCACAAGAATCTTGTTAAGCTCATTGGTTACTGTTCAGATGGTGATAACCGGCTTTTGGTGTATGAATTTATGCCCAAGGGAAGTTTGGAGAATCATCTGTTCAGAAGTATGTATTTCATCTCAATGGCTCTGCCTTGTGGAGTCCCAAGTTTCTTACAAATTGGTCATTCAGTAATGAAATATTTCTACTTTTCAGGAGGTGCTGATCCTTTGTCATGGGCAATAAGGCTCAAAGTTGCTATTGGAGCTGCTAGGGGTTTGTCATTCTTACATGATGCTGAAAACCAAGTTATATATCGTGATTTCAAGGCCTCGAACATTCTCCTTGATTCGGTATGATTAATACTAGGCCAACTCTGATTGTGAAGCATGTGTATCTTGTTGAATGCCCATTTATCTTGTTCTTTGTGGTTGTTTCAATGCAGGAATTTCACGCGAAACTCTCAGATTTTGGCTTGGCAAAAGCTGGTCCAACCGGGGATAAAACCCATGTATCCACACAAGTCATGGGCACTCATGGATATGCAGCTCCTGAGTACATTGCAACAGGTTAGATATTTTGTCTCACCATAATTATAAAAAAAATTGGGGTGCGTACTGTGCATTGTTCCAGTATGGCTTCGTCTTTTTAATGGGAGATGCCAATGTTGGGTCCTTGTACTGCATTGGCTAAAATTATCTTGCTTCCTACCTAAAGCATCTTAGGTGGTCCTTGTATAATAGAGGACTACCTGTTTAAGCAAAAAGAAATTATTCTGCCGTCCTGCCATCGAATAAGTGTCTTTGCATTTCCTTTTTGTTTCAGCAAGTTGGAGTGAAATGTTCTGTTTTTGTGTTACATTCCCTGAAATGCTGCACTTCATTTTGATACGTCACGTTAGTCCTTTCATGTAGTGAATGCTCCAGTGAATTTTGTTCCTACTAAGTGCAGGGGGCATAATATTCCTGGATTTAGGAAATAATCAAACATAATGATAACAAACATACATGGTTATTTCCGGATCTATTTATTCTCATGTTGCTTGAAATTTTGCAGGCCGCCTCTCTGCAAAGGCAGATGTCTACAGCTTTGGGGTGGTGTTGCTTGAATTGCTCACTGGAAGAAGAGCCCTGGACAAATCAAAGCCAGGCATAGAGCAGAACTTAGTTGATTGGGCCAGACCTCACTTGGGTGACAAGCGCAGGCTATACCGCATCATGGACACAAAGCTTGGAGGTCAGTATCCAAAAAAGGGTGCAAACGCCATTGCAAGCATTGCCTTGCAATGCATCTGCGGCGATGCCAAGATGCGGCCTCGGATGTCTCAGGTGCTGGAAGAGCTGGAGCAGCTGCAAGATGCAAAATATGGTTCAGCGTCACCACTGGTTGACATACGGAAGGCCTCACACGCCGTACCAAGATCACCAAGATCGCCAATGAGAGTCCAACCTTCGCCGCGGCGCTCACTTGGAGCAGCAGCAGCAGCATCTCCCTTGCCAGGATATCGCACTGCACAAGTGCACTAGAATCGAACTTAGAAGATGCGACGTACCTGTAGGTTGTATATTTGTTGGTTCAGCAGTGAGCAGTGTTGTAACTTTTTTTGCTTCTACTGATGTTTTGGCGATCATGGATGACGCAGGAATACCACTATATCAATCTATGATAAATTATCTTGCTTGGTTCAGCAAGCCTATGTCGTGCATGTTTTGAAATTCACTCGCCTGGCACCTGTAACTTCCTTGGTCTCTATTTTTGCTGCAATGGAAAATGGTAATCGAGTTGTACAGTTTCTACAGCGAAATACATGAATTTTGCTCCAACTCCATTGCGATTCAAAAGTCTTGGTTTTGTGTGTAAGTTGCATCCATACATAAATTTTTTTGTGCAAAAACGTAAGTTGGTTGGTAACAGCTGCATTCTACGTTTCTGTTTTCATTTCTCAACAATGAACTCCTGAATCTCTATCCCAGTGTGACGAGCGCCACCCTGTTTCCTCACCAAAACTTCATCACCAACCTTCAGCGAAGTCACAGGAATAGCTGTTCTTCCACTTGATCCTGTGCCAGTCAGTAATATAGGCCAGGAATTAGCTGATTGAAAGAGACTTAAAAAATGATAGTTAATAATAACAAAATTAGTTACACCCAACGTTTATATCCCCATCTTTCAATCTTGGAACATAATGGATTTACCTGACTCATGGGTGACGAGCGCAACTGTCTCTGCATTCTGTAGGAAAATGCTATACGTATCATCTCCAGAGTTGTCCTGCAGCGAGCCAGTAGTGCCATGAAATGGACATTTCCATGAAAAAACACGTAACACTCACAGCAAGGAACACCAGTTTTTTTTGTACCTTTGCTTCTACAAGGATGAGAGGCCTTGATTCAATCTTCACGCGACCCACAACCACAGTACGCCATAGCCCATGTTGATCAACTACAATGACTTCCTTTCCTGATCGGAGCTCAGAGAGGTAGCTAGTCTTGCCCCCAGGGACAGTGACATATGCATGCACAGGCCCCTAAAGTGGCAAACAACAAGATCGTATGGGCCTTTGCAGTGTTACAATACACTGATAGCCACAATAGCTTGCTGCCATCCAATTTATTTTAAACTTACCGCATTGACCCTGAAAGGCCTGCTTGCAATGTAGTTTGTCTCCAAGCATTCAGAATGAACAAGGAACATTCCTCTTGCATAGGATCCAACCTGAAAACAAGATGCCATGTAACTATAGATGCAGTCTTGTATGCTCATATATGGATAACATGAATCAACAAAATGCCATGTATTAACAAGCCAATAAGGCAGAACGGTATATCCATGACCATGAGAGCACAACAGTGAATATTTTAGTACTTCCATAACATTTTTTTTGTATGTGTGGCAACAGTGACAGTGAGATATATACACAAACCAGAAGGCCTTCACCAGGTCGCATGATACTGCAAAGGTCCACACAAACACGATCACCCATACCAACTACGTCAACCTTCGAGATAGTAGCTTTTGTCAATGGTAATTGACTCTTTGCCTCATTCCTTCTGTCAAAATAATCCTGAGTCATTAAAAGGGGAGAACAAACGTCTGGTAAATCATACATTCAGAAAGAAAAAAAAACAGTAGCAAGAAGTAGCCTCTTGTACAGTTACATATAAATACAGTGCAATGATGGTATTTAATACTACAACCCCATTTTATACTGGCAGGGTTTGCTAGTTAATCACAGCGGAACTTTGAAAAGATTTATGAGAAAATACCTTGAGCTTAATGATATCATCCATGTCATCTACTTTAAGTACAACTCCATCAAGCCCTTGCTCCAAGGCCTACCAAATGAGTGTCAGAAACATGACAGCCTCAGACAGCATAATTTACAACAAATACCAACCGGAATTGTATGAGTGAGATGGTGTTACATCTTATATGCTGAAACCTCTGGATAATTACCTCAAGAAAAACTTGAGCCTCATTCGAATTAGTTGAAACAGCCAATACAGTTCCTCTACATCCTTGGAATGCAGCAACTATATTTTCGGCTGGTATAACCTATGAAATGTGGAAAGGAAATACCACTGAATGCCTCTGATGGACAGGGTAGGTTTATGCAATAATGTTTAGAAGCCACTGGTCAGGCAAGCATATGTGCCATGCACGCGCATGCGTGCACACACACTCCTTGCATGCCTTTGATGAAATACAAATAGAAAACCTAGAGTGTAGTAATGTGATAATCAATCTCAAATCACTATGATGATTCATATTTCAACCGGCATATCTGAGGTAAAAATAAACCAGAACTTTGAAGCAATTTCCTTGCCATGAGTCAGGGGATGAATATAAGATCCAATGCTTATGCTGCAATGTTCAGTAGTCTAACCTGCCAACCACCTCGAAAGTCTATGACAACGTTCACAGCTTCTACACTGTCTGGTTGTACGAGTTCAAGCTCTCTGGGTGAAGAGACTTGCGAAATTACAGCAACCTTTTGATTTTCGCCATCGAAAATATTGGGGCCATCGATGAAGAGAGGATTGATGCGAGCAGTTGCTGAGAAACCAAATGAACATTGCAAGTCATGAACTACTCGAATGAACTTTGCACGCTGTGTCAAGCAAATCATCAGACATTCAGATATATGACTCTACCAAGCCTGCGCTAATTTAGAGGCCTAGGCACGTTTTTACTCTGTTTCTTATGTAAAGATTAGTCTGCCTCAGTCCCAGGAACCTGTGGATTCTAATAATTCGAATTATGGATTTAGGCTATGGAAACATTCATCTAGTTGAACCAGCATTAACATAAATAATATTAAGGGCTTGAAATAAAGCAAAGAATTGTCCTGACATGACCAATCCTTGCCGAGATCTTTGGATCCGAAGAGGAAAGTGCTCCACCCCCTCTCCACGGCCGCCGTCATCACCTGCCGGTTCTCGGTCCACACCCAGACGGTCTTCTTGAGCTCCGCCGGCGCAGCAGCAGAAGCGCGCATCCTGACGGAAGCGCGGCGCAGCAGCGAAGCTGACGCCGCCACCACTGCATCACATCAATCAGAATCCCAGCTCACGATCATTATACATCGCAATAGCAAAACCATCAGTTGGCTGGCTACTTGTACACCCCATTTCACGCCAAACTATGAAATCAGCAAGTGATGGAACAGGGGGATGGATCGAGCCATCGAGTCGCCAGTCATGAATCAGGTTGAGGGATCTGCGTTTGGGCGAGGGAATCCATAGTAGGAGAAACCAGACAAGACAGGAACGGGGGTACCTACCTGTTCTTTGGGGGGTCTCGGGCGCGAGGAGGGAGGCGTGGAGGCACGATAGGGCTTTGGCCGAGGCCGAGGAGGAGGAGACTGCCATTGACGACTAGAGTTTTGTGGTTGCATAGCTTGTCTCCCGCATCATCTTCCTCCGTTTGTGATGAGAGCGCTTTAGCATGGAGGCCCATGCAGCACACAGAGCGATCATTTGTTGGGCCAAATGCCCAAGTAAGAAGCCCACACACACATGCAGCAGCCGGTGGATTGTGTGTGGCCCAGGCAGGGATCCAGCGGCCCCGATTGATTACTGTTGTGCGAGTGCGACTTGTGCGTCAGCCATTGTGTGAAACCGTGTGCAACTGATACAGAAGCACCTGACAAGAACGGCGACGAAACGAAACCGATCTGAACGTACGGATCAATAAAGCTTCACTGGCACGAATAGGAACGGAGCACCGAAGGCGCATCCAGAGTCCGTTGCTGATGGCTCCTGCAGGTACAAAAGCCCGGAAGCAAAAGTCTCGTCCCCGTCCTGGTCGTGGTACGCGTACAACGGTACAACCAGCCGTGGCCGCCTGGAGCCAAGATTCCGTTCCGTTTCCTCAGCTCTTTTTTTTTCTCCCCTGCCAACATACCAGAGTGGCAGAATGGCGTGCGCGGAACTTCCGTGATTCCGTCTCCCAATCCCATGCATCCCACCACGACGTGTTCTCCGCGCAGCACTACCGCCGCCGCGTACGCCGTGGAGCCGTGTCCTCGGCTACTCGGCGCCGCCCGCGGCGAGATGGCACGCGCTAGTGCTCGTTGTTGGTGTGGTGTATTTCCACGGAGAACGAAGTGGAGGAGACCGACAGCGGTGACGACGTGCAAGTTACAGGCGGGGCCAAGTCCCACGCGACGGGCTCCACCCAGAGAGCGAGAGCAGAGAAGCGAGCGGCGCACACGGAGACGTGGTCCCGCCCAGGAATACGCGGCCGGCCTGTCCCTTTCCATCATCTCTTGCTCGGACGGAGCATGGCCACATTGGCCAGGTCCAACCCAACAACGGCTATCCCGAGACAAAGCTATAGCATCCGAGGGAGGGGGGACTTTTTCTTGTAGGCCCTCTTACTACCTACGTTTTAGATAACGCATGTAAACTGGTCGTGTTTCTGAACGCGCTTACTACAATGAGTGATTTGGCGAAGCACCAGGCCCTGCTCTGCAAAATCTCCCCAACGGTCCGTTCAACCTTCGTGCTGTCTCATATAAACGAGTTCGCTCCCTCCAAGCCTTTACCCCACCCCCAAAGAGGCTGAAGAAGATTCAGCTGCTGCCACCATCCCGAGGAGCAGAGCAGAATCCACCAAGAATCAGCCACTGCCATGGCCGGCTGCTGCGTCTTCCTGCGGTGGCCGTCGGCGTCGCCGCCCCGCATCGGCTACCGCCCCCTCGACGACGAGGCGGCCGCGGGCCCGTCGCCGGCGGCGGTGACGGTCGTGGTCGGGAAGGAGCGGCGGGCGTTCTCCGTCGACCAGCTCGTGCTTGACTCCTACCCGTTCCGGGTGCTCCTGGAGACGGTGGCGCGGAAGGAGGAGCGCAGGGGCGGGGCCATCTTCGTCGATGTCGACGCCATCCTCTTCGAGCACATCCTCTGGCTCGCATGCGACGGCCGCTCCGTCTCGCAGATACTCCAGCTCGACCTCAAGGAGATCATCGACTTCTACGCCCAGGACGCCTGATTAATTCTCTGGTCGATCGTTCATGCCCGTCCTTGGATTTGGGACGCGCATCCTGATCTCTTGATCAGATTGCTTAATTCTTCGTTCCGTTCCTCTTCATCTTATGCTAATTAATGTGCATATTGATGAGCTTCTGTTACAATGATACTGCTGGAAATACTGAAGTATAAACACATGGCTGGTAGCAATTTCTGACTGCCGTGCACTTCTTTGGCTAGAACTTGGTCCTTCTGAAGTTTGCTGATCTGCTTGGGTTAGCTCTGTTTCTCCTTCTCTGAATTCTTGACCATTTACAACAAGACGCTGTCAAACATGCGACGCAGTTAGAATTTTGGAAGGTTTCTTTTAGGGATGGAATATCGTTCTGGCCATTCTCACTCGATTTGTTTAGAAGACGCGTTGTTAGTTTGCTCACGAGCTGTATAGAATAATATGCTTTCAGTTGCTGTCTAAAATTCTGAACATGACGTCCACCAACTCAAAACGCCTTGACCATTTCGTTCTCACGGACTGCTGATCCAACTGTCGACTACCTGACAAAGAAAATGCAGGGAAATTGAAACGTCCGGCATTATTGTGGGACTGACGAGAGAAAAACAAAGGGCGTTGTTCGTTCCAGGAAATCTCATCCTTTGGGTGTATGCACAAGACTCCAGCTATTTCAGTTCTGTATCGGCATCAAATCGTCCTCATCGTGTCGTAAACAATGCAAGGAGATATTGCAGATGGACCTAGAAATGTCAGAGATACGCTACGCCTGTTTCTTTCGTCGGCAACCTTCAGATTTCCAGCATTTTGTACTCCAGTTTCTTTTTCTTGATGGTATACTACAGTACTAGAATTTTGTACTGCAGTTGTTTACTGCTACTAACGGCTAAGGAAGCCGTAGAAGTTGACAACAAGTGCTTCCACGCCCTGCTCGCCTAATAATTGACTGTGTCATCGGATTATTATTTTTTAATTCCGTAAAAGCCGCCCTACCTGTCATTGTTACTCGTGTGCATTTCACACCTAGCACTTGCAATGCAAACCACTGACTAGGCCAAATGATGTTTGGCATGTCAGGTCATAGCATGGATGGGCTAGTTGAGGCTCAAACATAGCCTGGTAACGTTTCCTCAGTGCTGCAGCTTTTGGAAGAGAAGGCATCATCGTAATCTGATGAAAGTTTATCATTGGTGTGGTACCGTGCACCAACCAAAGCAGTTTGCTGCACAAAAGAATGTTCCTTGTAATAACCAACTCTAACCTTTTTTTCCTAACAACCGAACCGGTTGAGAGTTGAGACACAACTTTGGTTTGCACTAGTTGATTGCTCAACTGTCAGCTTTTGTATCATGAAATCAGTACTGGTGTATTCCCTCCATTCCAAATTGTAGATCAGCGTCGTGTCAGCTGGACCTAGAAAAGTGCTAAAATATTCACACGTCGGAACATTTAATCAATTGTAGTGTTGCATGAGCACCTTCAGTTCCCAACCAACAAAGCTACATACAATCCATTGAAATAAGGTGCAAAAGTCTGGTGCCACTGGAAGGTGGAACCAAAAACTTTGAACTGTAAAGTCTAAACGCATCCATCAGAAAAAGGCACCATCTGATAGATATGCTTCAATCACAGGTGTCCACCAATCCAGAATATTTCCCATGCATGATGAAACCTTGCCAACGCGTCCAGCCGCCAACGCTATCATCATGAATGAAGGAATTCATGGTAGGGAGAGCATTGGCAGTTGGCACCAGCACGCTGGATCGGAGCCTGGAGGCGCCGAGAACAGCGGCAACTGTCTGAACCTCTGAAGTCTGACGAGTCTGAAACCTGCCTAGGAGATGTGGACAGGAGTGCAGGACGCATGCTCCCGTTTCTCTGCAAGTTGAAGCCATGGACTGAGCGAAGGAAAGAGGAGCTCGCTGTCGCCTCCGATCAGCAGTAGCAAGGAGTTAAGGCCGGGTCCGGGTGATCCTCCGAATTCTGCCTCTCCTTTTGGGGGCACAAAGAACTTGTTTGGTTGTTGGCTTGAGCAACCTGCCTGACGAAAAGTGCTGGTTGAGAGTTACCGGTAAATTTTTCGAGATATGCTCGGTCAAGTAAGTTGATCGATAGTCCGTTTGGTTGAAAGTCTGTGCCTAAGAGTACTAATAAGAGAAAAGGACATATTATTAATGTGTTTGTAATACCTATATATGATTATGTTAACATTATTCTTTTTTATTGATTTAATAAGGTTTTTAAAAACATGTTTGAAAAATATCCAATATTTTTTGTGTCCAATAGTTTATACCCCATATCCTGTAAATGCTTCTATGGAAAAGAAAACAAAAAAATAAATCGTATTTCAGCTCACTGTAGTAAACATTGGACTTAATTAAGTAGCAACTAACAATAAAAAAGCTTTAATACATCATTAGACCAGGCAACCTGAGCTGTGGAGCTAGGCAGTCGATTTTGGATGCCTGAGCCTGCGCGCTGCTACCTGCGTCAAGCAGATTGGCAGAACTCCATCCAAACAACGTCCAAGCAACTTCCAGTCCAACCAGGCAAATCATGCCCAGGACCACGTCCAAACAGGCCCAAAATCGCTGCAGCGAGCTGGCCACACGGAGTCGCAGATTTTTCTTTTGCCCGCCGACCAATCACCATGCTCTGCTCCCGGAAAGGCAGCTCCAAGTTCGGGTTCAGCTCGCAGAGGCAAAGGGCCTAGTTAGGAACAGCGGCGGGGAGAAACGTACATAAGTATGAAAAAATACGTTTCCTCTAAGAAGCGAGTTATCCTGCATTTTAGATAGTGTTTGGTTCGTGCTAAGGTAATGTAAACGTAAAGGGAATCAGATTACAGTGTATTTGGAGGTGGAATAGGTGATTGCCCTCTTTGTTTGGTTGCACTCTGGTAACGTAATCAGATTACTGTGTGGTGCTATATCTGATTACGGTGGGGGAGGAGGGGTAACAAGCTTGTATAGATATTATTTAGGTAAGAGATTCGATTACAGTGTCAATTGATTACAAACCACCGCAACCAAACATATGTAATGGGATTCGTTACCTTCAGTAATCAGATTACGTTACATTTAAACCAACCAAACACGGTGGAGAGAGGGTTAATGGCGGATCCTCAAGGACAAATGATTGATTACCTATTCAAAGCAATTTACGCGAGGGACTTTCTTTGACAGAATATATAATTTCCTGCTACGGAGCTCGAAAAGGGTTGTAGATACTGCTGTACGAACAGCGGATGAAGCTGCGAAAAAACGAACCGCTTTACTGTTAGTTCCAGCTTATTTTAGTCAGGATTTAAACGGTTAAAAAGGGCCAAAGCCGTGTGGTCGATCTGTGAGGAAGCTATGGCCGGTGGGCCGGGTGAGTCACCGGTCACGGGTTTGTGGGCCCAAATCGGGAGGCAATCATCAAGACACCACAGCATGTCACCAGCTGGCCGGCCGCCTGCCCGCCTCCGCAGACACGCGTGGTGTGCAACGGGCAGTCAGAGGAGCTCTCCCTCACGGTCACGGCACTGACGAGCCAAGATTAGCAGGAAGATTAGCCGCTAAGTCTGCCGTGGGCACTCACTGTTAGCTTGATACCAGCTGGATTAGCATTTCCCTTTTTTCTTTTTGCCTTGTCATCAGCCTATATAACGTCCAGCTCGTCGTCCTCTCCTTCCCCTCCTCTCCTCTCAAAACAGTCGCTGTGCGGTGCCCGTGCCTCGCGAAGAAGACAAGTCCAACACTGTTGCTGCGTGACTGCTGAATTTGCTCCACAGCTTCATCATCAGGGACGACAGGGGCCAAGGAAGACACCAAGAACAGGAGGGAGAGAAAGCGAGAGATCATCCATGGAGAACCTAAAGGAGGTAACATCGATTTTCCATCTCCCTGAATCCTTGCCTTCCTGTGAACAAATCCTTTCTTGCTTCCCGGTTGCTTCTTGAGGAGCTTCGCCTTCGGATTCCTGCTGCGATCCGTATGTCCACGAACTCGTTCTCACTGCTCGCGTGCGTGCGTGCGTTTGGTGCGTGCAGCAGCGGGGCCAGGACGCGGCGGGCGGCAACGGCTGGATGACGGTGCCGGCGTTCGGGGACTGGGACATGAAGAACGGCGCGCTGCCGGACTACTCCATGGACTTCTCCAAGATCCGGGAGATGCGGAAGCAGAACAAGAAGGAGCTCTCCCGCGCCAGCCTCGGCGGCGACGACGACCTCGCCCAGGCCCAGCAGCAGCAGCAGCGCAACCAGGCGCAGGCCAAGGCGCAGCCTAAGCTCGGCCGCCCCGCCGACGACCACCGCCGGCCGCTCCACGACCGCGACCACTCCCCAACGGTAAGGCTCCCCTTCCTCCATGCGCGTTCACTTCTCTCATCGTGTTCACCAGACGGTCAAAATCCCAAGCCTCATTTCAGAATCGCAATCCAAATTAAAGGCATCCTTTTCATATATTTTCGCGCAAATCCAAAAAACTTGCATTTTCGATTCATCTGATCCTTGGTGAAGCGCAGAGCAATAACTAGTGTAAAGATTTTAACTTTTTATCATGTGACAGGAGTACAGAGTACAAGTTTAAATAAACTAGTCCGGACGAGTCAAATTATCAAAGGAGACAATGGAGTTAAAAAACTATCAAGTGGCAAAACCAGTTCTTGGAATGTACTGCATTGCAACACAGTTAGCACTTCACCACTTCGTAGGTAGCACAGCTGCAGTCTGTAGAAGCTCAGTTTCCCATTCTGAAACAGATTTTTCGAAACGGTATAATAGTAGTGGCTAATTAACAAACAGCTACCGCGTGAGGTTTCAGGGTCAAACTCATATTCCAAAGCATTGGTAATCTTACATGGACGGTGGAACTGAGCATGTGAATGCGCGTAGGAGAGCAACTTGCATTTACGTGTGGTAGTACTAGGAACTGGGTTAATAGTTAATGTCTTAAAGCAATGTTCTCTAGTAACTTTGAGGATAGGATGCTCTGCAAGCTTGATCGCTTTTGCACTTTTAAAATGCTGGTATATCCTTTTGTTTAATACTATGAGGACAGGATTAGAAGACAGTGGAGTCAAATGGGCTCACTGCAGCTCCCTGATGATTCCTCTAAGTACCAGCATATACTGTAAATTGTGGTTGTGATAAGGCGTAGCAACTAGAGCAGTGTGAATTAAAAATCTGATTCGCTTCTGAATGCAGGGTTTAGAGAAATAATAACATGAAAGATGCAAAAACCTCCCAATTATAACGAACTATTATTAAGAGTTCTACTGAAATATGATTCAATAAGTTAGATGATAGGTTCATTGTGACTGCTGCCTACTACCCGAGTTGGGGTCGGAGTTGGTTCAAACAGAAACGGCTATAGATTGGTTTGCTATCTACTGATTGGCAAGGACGAATCTTCTTATTTTCTTAATCATATTCTCCATATCTACATGCCTTTAGAAAGCTGCGCTGATGTATTAGTTGTGTCACTGTCCAGAGGGGAATCTTAGGGAAACTAATGATGGGTCATGGGTTGAGTCAGTTGAGGGGATAAGCAACATTCAGGTTGTAGCTTGGCAAAATTGTTGAATACTATGCAGCAAACTAAAGATTAGTTGGCAACAAGCTAGAACATTTTGCTACAGTTTGTTGGCGTGTTTGTAGTATATTAGTAGTTCCTAAAAAAAAATAGTATATTAGTATCTCTGTTTCCTTACTTTGTTGCTTGTGACAATGGAGAATTCCCTTCCACAAAACATAATTATACTCATTAAATTAAATCACAACCCAATTGCTGCCACATATTCAAGGGTGCATGTACTTGTGAAATATCAGATATGAAATTGTACGATTAACTGAAACTCAAACAATCGCACATTGAACTTTTACTTCACTGTTGTCAGACATCTTTCTGTGTAACATTGATCCATGCATCTTGATTACTGATCTGAAATTTTGTTGACGCAGGGAGGGAAGAAGTTTCTGAGCTACTTCCAGTGCTGTATCAAGGCCTGAAAGAGGAAGTGCTGCCACTGCCTGTTCTGTGTGAAAGCACAAAACATGTGAGCAATTAGGTCTGGGTTTTGTTAAGTATCCACAAAAGTGTGTAATATATTTGTCCTTGTATGAAGAACAAACCAAACCAGTTTATGGGGTAAAAAGCGGTCTCCTTGTACGCGTCGTCATCGATTAGTTTGCGACTTGTGGTACAATGTTACCCTGTAATCTACTCCCTCCATCCCAAATTATAAGTCGCTTTGACTTTTTTGATACATTCACTTTGCTATGTATATAGATATAACAATATGTCTAGATGCATAGCAAAATGGATGTACCAAAAAAATCAAAGCGACTTATAATTTGGGATGGAGGGAGTAATATATTGGAGGGAGGATTGGCATCTGCTCCATCTTTTTTTCGTTCGAGTGAGGGCCATAATTCGTTTGGATTGGTTTTGGAACCACGATGTGAAAATATATGGAAAGAACAAGGGATGACCCTGCTCTTCGCTCCAATTTCTCTGCTCTGTCAGGATTCTGCAGTGTGTTATACCATGTTATTCAGTGTGCTGTGTTGGTCAAGCTGGATAGGGCGAATTGTGCATTCTGAATTGGTGCTGTTTATTTGAAGCTCAGTTAACACTTAACACGCTCTAGCTAATTAGATAGATGAAAGAAACAGGGGGAAATTACTTCACAAACACAACGGTTCAGTTTAAAAGCTACATTCAGTTTGGATTACAAATTTTTCCCAATTTTATAAACCGGGATTGAATTGATCTTTTGAAATCAACGATATTCCAAGCTTGCATACGTGCCCACACTCAGGCGATAAGACCTGGACTTCTCTTTTTCTATCTTATCCGGATAGGGCCCACTTGGCAGCCTCTCAAAAAACCCCAAGGACGCTGAACCCTGCACGGCTGCATCGCCCCACACAGCGGCTCATCGACGAGGGCACGAGGCAGCGATGGTGGGGCGAAAGCCGATGCGCCGCCGCCGAGATCGGCAGCCGCCGCCTCCGCCGCAGTCCTTCGGCGCGACGGCTCGCCCGACCTCCCCGCGCTCGTCCGCCTCCGCCGCCGCGGTCGCCGCCGACCTGGACGAGCTGCTGCTCACGGCGCCGCCGTCGTCGGCGTCGGAGCCCCGGAGCTTCCCGTACGCGGTGAAGCAGCAGTGCTGGGAGAAGGCGGAGCGGGTGCCCGGGCGCGACCCGGAGAGGTGGCGCCGCGACGCGCTCGGCAACATCGTCTTCCGCAAGCTCGTCGGCTGCCCCGGCTGCCTCTGCCACGACTACGACCACATCGTCCCCTACTCCAAGGTTCCAGCATACTTTCGTGCATGTTGGTGCGAAAGCCTGGGAATCCAACGGCTCCTGGACAGCAATAAGACTCACTAGTCACTAGTGTCTAGCACTCGAATATTTTTAGTGCTTCTAGATCGTATATGCGATTTTGTGGTGACGTTGTATTGTATCAGCAGATCACTGACCCCGTTAAATTGACAGGGCGGGAAGAGCACATTGGAGAATTGCCAGGTTTTGCAGGTACACCATATCTATTCTGTTCTGCAATTGAGAATTATTTGAAGATAAAATCACAAATATTCAGTGTCCTTAGACAAAAAATTTCTAAATTAAATTATGCGTGATTGAAACAATTCGCCTGTGTGATATCTTGTTGGAAAAGCTGTATGGCAATGACAATTGGCAAGTAGCATTACTAGTGTGATGGATCTGTTTCTTTTTTGAGGGCAGAAACCCACAACTGATGACTGATGTAGGGATTCATGCAGGCTACAGTGAATCGATCTAAAGGCAACAAGACTGAGATATCCAAATCCGAGCTCATACAGAAGAGTGCATATTGTAGGGTTTCAGGTAAATAAAATCTACCTTAAATGGGTTTTGTTTTAGTGAAGTATTTAGTATTTTAGTTATTTGGGTTCTCAGCTTGCTAAGTAACTTTTCTGTTATCCGCAGGACGGGATATGGATCTTGTTGAACTCTCCGCCTATGGAAATGTTCGGCGAGGGCCAGATTCAGGGGGCTGTAAAATACAATGAAGTACAGAAGTAGATATATCTGAGGAGTTCTGTTAATTAGATTGAATTAGGTGCATGAATCTGAATGGAGAAATCTTGATTAATTGTTCTCTCAAACACGTCCAATTATGTCTGTACTATGTATCTTGATGCTTCAAGTGATTTATCTGAGAACAGCAATTGTGATGTCTTTTGAATCAATGATTTTCTGCATTCAGACTCAGTAAACCTCCCCACCCCCACCCCCACCTCCAAAAAGAACTGCATAGCCCATCGACGGATCTCTGATGAAGACCATAGTTTGGTACCCATCCAACTAATAACAGGCTAAGTGGGTAATCTGTCTGGATTCTGAGATTTGAACATGTGCAGGGCGTGGACTGCGAGCCTTTAGATGACTACACCGACCTCCCAATGAAAACCTTTTCTTTTACTCTGCAGCATGGAAAGTTTAACATCATATGAATTATCTGGAAGCACTAATGGCAGTATGAACTATACATAATGTGAACGTTTAATTCGATTTGATGTTGGGATCCTGACAGACATCAATTGATAAGTTGCGTGCTTGGTTTGGATGTTCTGTTGTCCTGTATACTCTTATAAGTTTTCACTTTATTTTTTGTAAATGCTTCATTGATTTTGTCATGTATTTGAGAAACTTCTGCAATTGCCGCTCACATTCCAAGGATTGATTATCTAGAATGTTATATGAGTTGGGGTCAACTTAACTGTGCTGGACAAGATCATTCTTTTTGACATTCCATACAAAGTTCAAAAGTGTGGTCAGGTCAGTCATGTAGCAATGCATTTTGCTTCAATTGCGACATCACAATTAATCTCATTTCTTGCACTTTTCTGCATATTTTGTTTGCAGGAGTGTGTACACTGATACTGCAATCTTTCCGCATGAATTGATTGATCTAGCATTTGTATCCACAGATGTATGTGTGGATGAGGACGCATGAAGCCCTATAATCTTAAGTGACAACACACACAGAAGCAATATCCGTATCTGAGCCATGATGATGCCAATGAAGCGACAATGACTGGTATTATCTTGAGATTTTTCAGTATGTCCGGAAATCTTAACGGTTTTATACCATTGTTTAAACTTTAAACCTGAGCATGATTTTAGGCCTGTCCTGAGTCTCAGTGTAGTGTAACCGATCGCATGTTTTCTATCATTTTGAATAACACAAAAGTGTATACTTCTGTTGTTGCATGACAGTGTGAACATATTTGTGCCTTTTATGTTAAGATAGTCAACAAATTATGGCGTATTTAACTTTTGTTAATTTATATTTGTTGATTAACCAAGTTGGTTCAATAGAAATCAGTGTTGTTGATATCCATGAGACTGTGTCAGATATATTACGCCATGTGAAATCTAGATATGAAACTCACATGCTTAGCTTTACCTTAGAAAAGAAATGTGCTATGTGCGTTGCAAAGTGTTTTAAAGTAGTGCTACAATTGCTGTAAAGACCAGTGGAACGGTTTGCCTAGCAGCTCTTTTCCATGTTAATTGGCAGGTGCCAGGATTAGATAGACAAAGCAAGGTCTCCAAGTCATAGTCAGGTTACAACCTAGAACTTTACCAGTCAAATTTAGAACCATTCCATATCGTGCACATGTGGAAAATAACAAATGATAATTCATTGTCAAGGTCATTTTGGGACCTGGAACTAGCTTAATAAAGGCAATTTGATGCATTCAGATTAGAAACCTTCGAAGTTCCTTTTTATTTTAATTTTATTGTTCATACATAGATAAGGATGGAATTAAATATTTACCAATTCCATACTCTGGATTTTTCGTTGTAATCAATACTCCTGAGAGTTATCTGCTTAAACTAATTTGTTTAGCATGCTTGTTCTGTTTCCTGTTTTTGAGGATGATGTGCCCACTGCTCTAACTGCGACCATGGTGGGTTAGTTGAAATCTCATTGTCATCTATCTTTTTCTCTTTTTCCTTTTTTAAAAATTAAACTTTGACTTCATACATAAAATAACTTTCAAAGCAACCATGATGGATTTGTTAAATACTTGTTGTAGTCTAGAAGGTAGGTATTCTCTCAGTGACCAGTGAGTCTACTTTAGCATTCCAGTGCAACTTTTGCGTTACGTGCCTTTGATAGGAAAGTGCACTAAAAAAGTTTGCCAAAGTTAATGTCCTTAAGGTTTTAAGCTGCCAATGGTATGTAGACACCAAAAGCCAACTGCTTATTGGTTTGACTTTTAAATGTCAAAAGGGATCATTCACTTGTTTCATAACATGGCCGAAAGTCACGATGATAAACATGGTGCGTGCCCAATAATTGAGAAAAGTACGGTTTCCCCTGTCATGTTTTATTAGTACAGAGAGTAATTCCCTACAAACGTATCACATTAAACATGTGTTTTCACCACCAAAAGATTGCTTAGAAAGGAATGAAAGTCAGAAGTGTGGTTTAATCAGAACTATGCTTAATTAGAAAACCTTTGTCCTTATTTTCAAAAAAGAAAAGAAAACCTTTGTCCTTTATGCTTTAGAAGTTGGGGAAACAGCATCTTTAAGCACATTTTTCTTTCCTAAATTCATTTATTGATTTTCCATGTCTTTACCTGAGTTTTTTTTTCCTTTGGGGGTGCAAAATCAGCATTTTCTCTTAATAAGTATACTGGATATTAGATGGACAATGGAAGTTCTGATTTAAGGTCAAACATGCTGGCATATTAAAGTGGTTGACAATGGTCTGGGTGGAGTTGGCACTGCCAGATTTCAATGAGTGAAACTTAGGATGAGTGGTGGTAATAATGCATATTATGGAAACATTTTAAAGGTTGGAGTGTTACCTAACAAATGGGAATGTTTGTTTACTAGTAGTACCTACCAGCGTATGTTTCATGATGAGATGGGTACAGGATTTTGTTCGAATCTATGGTTCCCAAATTTCAAGTTTCAGCTAACGAGAAATCCGTTAAGCAAACCTGTCTGTGTCATACTTTAATGTCAACACACATGGAGGAGATCCAACTGAAGAATATCAAGTTATCAATATTACAAATACTGCTTATTTGACATTGTAAAATGAGATTTTGACTAGAATATTTTTAAATAAAAAACGGAAAAGGACAAACCTGCTGTGGATCAGTTAAAGAAAAAGCTCAGCAATTAGGTTTAAATGCACTGGTTATCTTTTTTTTGTCACAAACAGACACTTTTTGCCAAATTAGAAATTAGACTTTTTGCAGAAGCTTCTATTTCTTTCTGATCGTGTGGCTGCATCTTGAATACCAGTCTACACTTATCAGATATTCAGACGAGAACTTGCGTGAATTGAATATTTTTTGTGACCTTGTTTTCTTATTGGCTAGATTTTTCCGCAGGACAGTTGGCAGTTTGTGTGAAGGCAATAATATATTCATCTTTCGCATTTAAGGTCAGTGGGACATTCAGTAGTTGTCTATCGCTTTCCCACTTTCTTCTGTGCCTTTGTCCACTTTTTGCATCACTTTCATGATCCAATTATCTCAAATAAAAGGAATAAAGAAACAAAGGATAAGCCGAGAAGGAAAGATACTGACAAAAAAAGGAGAAAATTGCAGCGGAGCACCCTGAACTTGCTTGATTGTCTCACCTAGACCCTTAGGTTGCAGTTTTCTTTAGCTGTTCCTTGAACCTGCATGGTTGTCTCGCCTAGCTCATTGGACTGCTGTTTACTTCCTCAACCCCTTGAATTGCACTGTTATCTCGCCAAAACTCCCAAATAGAAGCAAAATTTAAGGAGCCTGGGTGAGAGAAACAAGCAAGTTTAAGGGGCTAGGTATGTCAACTACACAAATTTGAAGGGCTGAGGGTGCAAATTGCTACTTTGGAGGGCTAGCTGAGACAACTGCGCAAGTTCAGGGCCTATGGTGCAATTTCCTAAAAAAAAAAAGACTTGGATGCTGTTTCTTCAGCACCTGCCAATTCCTATGGAAAAAGAAATAGACAAATGGAAATGAGCTGGATATATGCTCAAAAGTATCAAATTTCCAAGGATGCAGTGGACCACTTTTGTTCACTGAAATGAGCCAACAGCCAGTTGTTCTGATGCTATTGCTGAAGAACAAGTTTGTAACCAAAATTATTATATTATTTATCCACAAATAAGAGAACTTGCTCTCTCTATCCGTCCCCAACCCATATAGCTATCTACAAATATCTATTGTTGTTACAAGGTCCACTTGCAGCTACGAGCTATGTCATACACTCCATTGCCCATACCTAGTTTACAGTCCTCTAATGTACAAAATTTCAGCTGTACCATGATAAATGGTCGGTCTTTATATCATTGAGGCTTAAGGTGATACTTAAGATCCCTCCTGGAAGGTCAGTGAGCGTGAGAGCGCAGCTGGGTTCCCCTGCAAGAATGGCAAGCTGTTGATGACTGCGTGAGTTGCTGTCTTTGCCTCTTCCTTCTGCTGCTCAAAAACTCTTGCAAGCTTGCACCCTCTGCCATCTTTGCTCGCCTTGTCGCCATTGATTCCAATTAGAGACAAGATGGAACTCCTGGCCACCTCATCTGCATCATCGATCCGGATTGTCTTTGGCACCCACACCTTGCCATGTCCTTTGGTATCTCCTTCCTCATCACAGTCTCTAGAGCGTTTTCCTGGCGTGAAGCAATTGGACTTTGTGGATGCTGGAGAAGCAGTGCTAAGCGGTGAAGCAGACTCAGACTGGGAGTGAGGAGGCCATGGGGTGTTCCAAGCTCCTGGAACCATACAACCCCAGTAAGCAGCAGCGGCCGGGTAGAACGGAATTGCGATGCCCGAGGTGTAACAGGCAGGTGGTGGTGCGCAGCTAAATGGCCACATGGTTACCCCGTTCATGCCTGGATGTGGAACAACATTTGCAGATTTATCTGCTGTAACTTTCTCCTTTTGGTTCGAGTCTTCTACCTTTGCAGATCCTTCAGTGCAAGAACCAGCTGACCGGTCATCGCTGCTCTTGATCCGTGTTATTGGGACAAGTTTCTCCTTTAGGTGCTTCATCTGTTCTGTGAGGTCCAAGGAGGACATGTCGGAGCCAAAGCTGAGCACTGTGCCATTAGTCTTGGCTGCTGCACAGAGAGCATCAATGGGCAGAGCAGCCCTGACCCTCTGAAGGAAGTGGGAAGTGGCCGATGCACTCTTGCTCTTGCGCCGCCCTGCACCCACAGGCACGTTGCGCATGGCGCCACCAGCCGTCCAGTACCTCTGGCAGTTCTTGCAGAAATGGCGTGGCTGGTTGATGTTGTAGTTGTTGTAGTAGCAGAACTTGGTGTCCATGCTGTTGCACCGGGGGCACGGCAGGATCTTGTCAGGCTTCTTCAGCTTCTCCTTCTGGTTGGCCGTCTCGCCCTGCTGCTGGTCTCCTGATGACTTCTTGGTAGCTGATGAATCTTCAGTGTCCGCAACCTCCTGCTGCGGAGGTGAGCCCGTGGAGTCCTGAAGGGTGTTCTCTTGTCCCTTCAGTTCAGTCGTGCTGCTGCCACTTTGTTGTATGTCCTGCAACCATGCAGATAGTCTTGCTGAGTTCTTGTAAAGAGTGTTCAAGTTTTCAGTTTTATTGTTGAAAATTAGAAGTTCAGACCCATGGATAATTGCGCCGGTTGGATCAGTGACTAACAAAAATCTTGTCCCCGAATCCTGACAGCTAAGAAAACAGCTGTCGATGTAGTATGAATTTATGAACTTCTATTACTAGAGCATGGTGATGTAATCGATGCGTATTAGTTATTACACGGCATATATGTTCTAAACTCAAGCTTAAGAAACAAATCAAGGGATGTTGCAATCTGTGTAGTGGTTGATATAGCTGCTTCTGGAGCCCAGTAGCGAAAGAAAAAGATACGAGACGCTTTCAGCAAAATCTTTGGAGGCCAATCAGAAGAGGCAACAAAGCAATAGGATTAGTGGTTCAAATTTTTATATAGATTGATCGTGCAGCACCTTTGAATAAACTGCTACTGGAAGTTTCTTCGGCTGACAAAACCATGCCCATAACTTCAACGAGAACATCAATAACGCTGTTGCTATCCTTGAAAGGGGTGGTACAGACTACAGAAAGAAGGCAAATTTGCTTGCTAATGGAAGCCAAAAGTGGCAAACGTGCCTGCTTACACAGTTACCTACCAATCCAAAGCAAAAACAGAAAGAACGTAAAATTCAACATCCTATAATCAACTGTAAATTCCATGAGTTGCCATGATCAAACCGGGGGGGAAAACAGAATAATTCACCACTTCCAGACTCGAGAAACCAATATAATCCCCAGCCAGAATTCAACACCCAATTCTGATTGACCGGATCACTGCGTCCAAGCACATACTACCACCACTTCCTCCAATTTCACGTTCCCCGCCCATACGAAACGCGGAGGCGTCAAATTGTACGGAGAAAAGAAGATGTTCGAAGGCACCAACCTTATCAGCCTCGCCCACGGCGGCGGCGGCCTCCGGCACGGGGATGGTCTTCCCGAACAGCTTAATCAAGCCGTCTCCGCCGCCGCCTCCGACTCTGCACTCCGCCATCTCCCCGTCGTCTCACTACTCACCACTCGAGCTCTGTTTCTCTGCCTGCGTTTCTTGGGAAATTTCTCGCGGCGGTATGATTTATTTCACCGCATCGTACCGTAGCTGCAAAGAAGGGAGAAGCGAAGCAGCCGCGGCAGGAGGGAGCGATCGCTCTGCGGGAATGAGATTTTATCTGTGTCCGGATCGATCTGCTGGGCGCGGCCCCGACGGCAATGGGGGAATGGATAGTTTTAAGGAGCGCGGGGTGGGGGGTGGGGGCCACGTAGGCGAGCGGGCGGCGGTCGAGAGCCACAAGCTTGATTTGTGGCCTCGGGGGTGCGGTTTTTTGATTCTCCGCACTATCTCGCTTTTGCCCCTAGGTCCCTCTCAACCCACCTGACTTGGCAATCAAATCCTTCACTGCTGACGTGGACACGGAACACTACTTGCCCTTCTCCTCCTTTCCTCCTCCTTTTGCTTCCATTTCCATCGCCACCGGGTTGAGTGCTTGAAAAACAAGAGCCAAATTCATTTGGGACCTATACTTTCTGCAAATTTTGAACAGATAATTTTTTTTGAACAGGCAATTGATCAGAGGGGGTTTTAAAATTTGAGGTTCGAATTGGTGCCCCTAAAGATCACCGTCGAAATTTTACAAACCTAGGAATTGAATCAAAGATGGTTGATGGCGACATCTAGACTTCGGGACACCAATTGACACCCCTATTTGAAATTTATGCCCATGGATTCACATTTAAGGCCTCTGGAAGGGAAAGAGGCTCGGGTGCGTGTAGGTTGTGCTGTGATGAAATTGGTTATGAGAAATTCGTTTATGCTCACAGAGTTGGCGTGATTCGTGTTGCTTTTGCAAAAAGCACCGTGGGTTTTCCCTATAGGTAGCATAGGAAAGGGTGGAGTATGCTGCAATTTCACCACCTGTCACCTTATGCAATTTCGAAGAGCTAGTGCATGCATGTAAGAGAGACAAAACTGCTGATGTCATCCCACATGCAAAATCGTTTGGCTTAAAAATATTATAAATCTTACACCGAATATCAAAATTAAATTCCGATTGCACCATTGGATTTCTGACAATTAAAGCTTCACAACAAGATCCCACTTAACTATATTTGGAAGAACTTTTTTTCATATTTTTTTAATCAAAGTTGCATATTTTCTAGACTGAGTTCATATAATTTGTTCCCAACGTACAAATTTTTATTCCATAAGTTTGTACAATTTATTCCAGATATATACATTTTTGTTCTATTTTATGTATTCATATAACTTCGTATAATTTGTTTCAGATATATCATAAAAATATTTCACCTTCATAAAAATATCCATAAATAAATTTCATCCAAATATAGCCAAGTGTGGTCTTATTTTAAAGATTTTGTTGTAATAAGATTAATGGTGCAATCGGAATTTAATTTAGATACTCGATTTATGAGTTATGACTTTTTATAAACTTCAAAACTGCATGCATGTCGATAATGTCATCAAACTTGTCCTCATAAAGTTTGATAAAGCTGGGCCTTGTGGGCCAAATAAGAATACATATGTCATAGCTGCATAATCTTGAAGTGACATGTGGTAAATTTGTCGCCTTCGGTGATAACTAGCCGCACCATAGGAAAGTGTCGGGCTCTAAAAGAACAGTTTGAGCAAATGCCATTTGGTAAAACTCGTACATCTTTCATCATGTGGTACTTAGCTTCTGAAGGCGATGTCCCCCTTTATATTTCAGGCTGCCAAAAGAAAAGCAAAGAATGACAGTGTTGCTGATATGTTTTAGTCTCCACTTGCATCGTCTTTTCCTATTTGATTCTTTTCAGCTTTATTTCCCATAATATATTTCCTTTATTTTGCAGTTTTTTGTGCCCCTCCAAGTTTGGTTCATCAGTATGTGTCGTACGCCATTTCTGTGGGAAGGACAATGTGATTGTGATGCTGTTGTTGTCGTCGTCGTCCATATTTACACCCGCGTTTATAAGTAATCGTCCTGCGTTTCTGTTCCTTTAATTGCCAATCTATCCAATACCTGTCTGATAACACACCTGCTTCTCTGCTAATTATGTGTCAGGTGTCCCTTGTTTGAAGCAAAAACCTGCATCTGAAAGAGATTGTGCATTTGATGGTAAGATCACCATTATTGTAAGTCAGGTTTCCAAGTCCAGGACAAAACACCAACGCATGCATCGAGTATGGGACTTGAACCCATAATCTACATGTTCTGCTTTCTGATTTTTTTTCTGAATATTTTGGTTTCTGATGATGGCGGCATTATTGGGAGCGTTGCTTGTCACCAGTTGGACCTCAACTTAGCTGGCACTACATCATGTACTTTGCTTCTGTTTCGATACAATATGAAAAAACTGTTACATCTCATGTCATGTGTACGCAGGACATCCCCAGATTATGGTCCCTGAAGCTAGCTCTACACGTCTTCTCATGTCCCTGTTCATTCGGCAAACCTTTCGTGGCTACTTTGGCTAGGGTACATGTTCTGTTTTCAGGCATGTATCACAAGAAAACTGGAGGCTATTCGGCTAATGTCTGTCTTTTATGTGCTACCCCACCGTGATTCTCAGCCGTTCATTCCATACCAAACTATTATGAACTGCAACTAGGCGTAGCTACGGAGTTCCATCAACTTAAAAGTTAAAGATGGCAGTTGAGAAAAAAGGCTTATGCTTTCTCATGATACCTGGCGACTTCTTGCGCTGTAGCAAGACCTCTCCTTGCAAATTCTATGCGTTTAAGGCCTGAAGCTTCATCAGGAAACGTTGCAGTTAATTTGGCAGAAAGGTTTAACGAGTTTCTATGCTCCATGTTGATGACGTCGTGCATGCTAATTATGTCAAGATTATATATAAACATTATAATTCATGATAAACGGAAATACACTAGAAATATTCTTGTGGTGGTTATAGAATTTTTTTTCATATAGTTAGTTTATGGATCCATTCACGTCGTAGTTATTTGTGCCATAAAAAAATGCTACGTAGATTTAGGATTGGGACTTAGAGAAAAGAGTTTATAATGGACGTAGTGGTATTGCCACTATCTCCACGAACTGCCAAGATTATTTCTTTTCTGAATCTTTCGTCGAAGTGGGTTCTTCGTGGTTTAATTGGTTCCCCCCTCCGGTTGTATAAAGTCATCCCCTCCAATTACATATTTGATTCCAAGTTTCTCAATTCTTTTCCAAAAAGACACGCCTTACGATTTCTAGATACTTTTGCTTCTTTTTTTTATTGTTATTATCCCTTGCTTTCACTAAACTAGAAAATAAACTACTCTAGCATGAAATTTCCACTTGAACGAGGAAAACTTGAAACAAGGGACCTTGTGCGTAGCGATCTTTCTTTGCCATCCCATTTCGCGCCTGGTACTAGCGAGGTGAGCCTGAGCCAGTACGCTCCTGGAATCAGTTTGCAGTGTTCTTCTAAGACCTTCTCACAAGTGATACGATTGTTGGCTTTATCATGGTCAGACGCGCACATCATTTTATACTAGCATATCTCGTGCCTTTCTTGTTAATTATTTTATTGTTATACAAGTAAACACCAACTTTGGTCGGCGGATTTAGTGTACGTGACACTTTTCCATCGCAAGTACCTTTTTGTTTCTACGTGTCAAACGTTGACGATGGACCTTTTGGTCCTGGCCCCTGATTTTTTTGCATGAACCAAACGTCCAAGATATCTTACACGGCCACACACACAGGACTGATGAGACTTGTCCTAATAAAAAGATTATCCTGGCTGGAAAAGTTTTCCCACAAGCCCGTACACGTGTAACGAGCCAGAGGGCACCCCAGGCGCGTCATATCACGATACGTGCACCGAAGGGAATACTTGCTCGAGACGGACCCACCTGTCAGTGACCTGAACTGTCCGAAGCCGTGACAGAGCAGGTCACATCGAGGCCCCGTTGGTCGGCCCCCTTTTCTTTTCCTCCAATTTTCTTGCGCTCTCGTGGTACAGGGAGCGAAAAGAACGGCCACGGAAAGCGACGAGAGGGCACTTGGGTCGCGGGCATCTGTAGAAAAGACCAAATCCCCCGCAGAGAGAGAGAAAAAAAAACCCGGAGGCGTGAGAAGAACAGGTGTCAATCAGAGCAGGGCAGCTGGGACCTCATCTGCAACTAACACAAAGCGAGGTACTGGCAGGATTTATAAATCCGGGAGCATGTCAACCAAGGAAACGGGCGAGATTTTTTGGTGGCCAGTGGCCTGAAAGCGAGAGGTTTGTGTGCTTCTTGGCTGCCCTTTTCCGTGAGAGAGCTCGGGCGTTTCTTGCTCGGCCTTCCGGCCTTTTTGTTTGCTTCTCGTTTGATTGATTGCTCGCAAGGGTCGTGTGAGTCCATGGGTCTTACATTATTTGTGCCGTCCTGTAGCCGATGAAGGCGACGGCGGCGGCCCCGCTGCTGACTACTGTCTGTCCATCTACGGATCCAGACAAGCTCTCGTGGGCTGCTTGATTGAGGCTTCTGGTCCAATCCAGGCCCATACCCCAACCACACCAGGGTGCTCTCTGCAGTCAGTCCGTGCTCAGTGTTCAACGATCACCGGGCTAATCACCTTCAGCGGCTGTAAAAATGCAGAGGGCACTGGTATTCACGTCGAGCGTTTATTCTGTTCCATTTACAGAAAAAAGAATTGCATTTTCTAGTTACAGTGAGGCAAATCGGGGAAGAATGCGGCCGCTGCTATGCTATGGACAACAGGGCGCAGTTGTGCCGACGAAGCCAAACCCCAGCACGATGAAAGCGAAGGCCTGGAGGAAGATGTAAAGGTAGTAGTGGCCGGCTCCGAGCACGAAATCGTAGGAGGCGCATACCAGGAGGTAGAACGCAACCACGAGCTCAGGAACGTAAATCCTGCAGCAGAGGTCAGATCAGGCAAGCAGGATCAGACACACATTCCTCCCCCCCCCCCCCACCAAACCACTGTTCTGACGGTACGCGAAGGACACCTGCTACGTGTCGGAGTGATCGGATTGCTTACCTCTCGACGCACTCGGTTGGCTTCAACGGTGTGAGGAGAGGGACCTCAAGCTTGTCCTTCACATGATCGCCTACCTTCTCGGTGACCACCCACTCGTCCACATACATGGTCTCCAGCAGCCCGGTCAGGGCGGCGCGCATCCGGTGCATGGACATGACGTTCTCGAACAGAATCCATATTGGCACAAGATGGATAGACCTGGCAAGGATAACAAAAAATCAGTAAACATGCAAGATTAACGAGCAGATAGGGAAAGCCACTCTGGAGATTGGAGAAAGATGGGGGGCACTTTACCAAGGATTCCTGATGGCGTTCATGATGGTGATGGAAGTGGGAATGTAGAACATTCCCCAGATAGGGATGCTGACTTCAGGGACCATGACGGACAGTGGAATCACAATGCAGTAGAACAGGAATGTCAGGATGGGAGCGATGACCCTTCGTACAAAGAAGAAGCTGTACAGAAGATGAAATTTCTTCCATACAGATACGCCCTGCATCACAGGGACAGTTAGGTTGCTTACTAGTGTATGACAATGCCCTAACTCCATCAGTCAAATTAATTAAATTATGCTTGCCTTGCTTCTAACAATGCCCGGTGCCATTTTTCTGAAGAGGCTAGTAGCACCACAAGTCCACCTGTGCTGTTGATGACGGTAGGCCTTTAAGGTACTCGGGAGTTCACTCTTAACCTATACCAAAAAATTGTTACTGCAATAGATATAATGTATAGGCAGATGCTATGCTTATTGAAGAATTGACTATTGGAAACTTGCAGAAAAGACGCACCCTTATATCACCGACATACAGGAATTGCCATCCCTTGAGACTCGCTCGTACAGCCAAGTCCATGTCTTCCACAGTGGTGCGATCCTTCCACCCTCCTGCTTCACTAATTGCTGATACCCGCCACACACCAGCAGTTCCTGCAAAAGTTTCGGTCAGAAACGATTGAAAACTCAAAAGATTGCTTCTGACTGAGGCTCTTACCGTTGAAACCAAAGAAAGCATGCACAGATGAGCCTGATTCCTGCTCAACCTTGAAATGATAATCTAGCGACATCTTCTGTATCCTTGTCATTAAGCAAACATCATAGTTCACTGCAAAATTTCCCGGCAAAGGCCAGATCAGGAACATCCTGAAATCAGAATGAACAACAGTTCTCACTCCAAATTATCAACACAACCACATTATCGGTAGGCGGAAACTGCGTCCAAATATTAGCGCTAGTCAAACTAACTCAATGTCCAATAACTAAAAGTTGTACTCTATGTAATCTCACACTATAGAAAGTAAATGAAAAGCTTGCTTACCAAACTCCCAACGTGTCTGTACCAGAGCAATCTTCGGGTTATGCACAAGAAATGGTACAGTTCTTAAAAGGAAGTCTGGTTCAGGTTGGAAATCTGCATCGAAAATGGCAACAAAATCACACTCTTGGGCATAGCTATGTTCCATGCCCTTTCTCAGGGCTCCTGCTTTGTATCCCTTCCTACTCTCTCGAATCTCATATTTTATGTTGATGTTCTTGCTGGCCCAATCCTTGCATTCAAGCTCCACAAGTTCCTGCACTTGATTAAAGATGATAAAAACAATAAAGCAGTCAATTCAATGAAAACAAACAGAGCTTGTATAATAAGCTAAAGAGTGAAAAATGGATCTCTTTGGAGTTTGTTGGGAAGCTATTACTGATTCTACCAAAAATTATTTGGTGCAGCCATCTTTTTTTTTAAAGTGAATAAGGCAGCATTATTGTTAATTTATTTTGATTCACACCTACTAATTGTATGATCATGCATGTTAATTGAGTACTGATTGATTGAATATCAATGTCCTGCAGTTGACTTAAATAACCTGAAGTTTCTTCAGAAAAAACTTTTTCAGATTAACAGGCTTCACTATTAAAGTCATAGCAAATTGCTACACTTTCTGATAGCATCACACAATTGCACGCACACTCTTGTAATTCAAGTCACTAATGCTACCAGGCGACACCTAGCTGCCCTTTCAAGCTGGCTATACAAAATTTGTCAGCTCAATCAAAATCTGATGCAGATGGGCCAAATTTAATTGATCAGCATTTCGTTAATGACAGGTGGGGGAGGGGACATGGTCTAATGCAGAATTAAATGAACAGTCACATTTTGGTCTCATAGCGTGCAACATATCAAAATCGTACGACTAAGCAGTGCGATGCACATTTTTTTACCTCATGCGCTTCTGTAGCTGATTCAGTATTAGATTATCACAAGAACTGCTAGGTACTACCTGTTTGACACGGGTATCACATGAATGGATGAACTACATCTTGATCCAAAAACTTAGTGCGACTTTGAAAATGCTTGGGTCAAGCAAAGAAAAAAAAATCAGCTTATGTGCTGCAGTTTGGTTACCCTAATGAACGGATCGGTGGAATCATCCAAGACTTGGATTATAATACGGTCCGGCGGCCATGTGAGGGCACATGCTGCTCCAATGGAGAGCTTGTAGACCTGCAAAATAATGGTATACGCATCATGTTCATTGTCACATGTTGTAAATGACCAAGCACACCCCCGAGTGGCTGCTTAACATTCTGGATTCCACCAATTAGACAGATTGGACGACCTATCAGATGCTGATCGCAAGCTGCAGCTTAAGATATTGTCCGGGCTTACCTGGGACATTGCTGAACCGCATACAAATAAGACAATCTGCTCTGCATTTTGCGACGCTAGCAATGTGGGCCCCACATCATGTACCAAGTACCAACTAGCAGCAAGCATACTGTTGATTGATTTCCACATGATGACAACATCTAATAGAACCCCAAATCTCCTACTAATCTAGGCCCAAATTTAGTCCCCCCCCCCCCCCCCCCCCCCCCCCCCCTCGCTCCGACTTTCCCCACCCGGAGAAAAATGAACAACACAAGCAGCTTACTCGGAGCACCATAGAAACTCTGAACTCTATAGGACGTACTATTTACCAGCAAGAGTCGGAAAATTAATAGAAATTCTCAGAGCTAGAATCGAAGCAATGCGCTGGTAAGTGTCGCATTTGAAAGTGAAACCTCCTAATGCAAGCCAGTGATCCCGATGTTCCAACTTACAATTGCAAAACGGGTTGCGATAATAATGAGAGTCAGCAGCTATGGGGGAGCGAGAAAGCGAGCTGGAAGCGCCTCACCTCCCTCTCATTGTACATGGGGATCTGCACGAGCACCGTCGGGTACGCCCCGCCACCGCCCGCCGCGGCCTCCTCGTCCTCCTCGCCCTTGCCGCTCCCGGGGAGCATGGGCATGGGCTCCCACTTGTACCGCCGCTCCGGGACGCGCCGCAGCAGCTTGACGGCGACGAAGCTGACGATGCTCATGTAGCACACCTCGAGCACGAGCATCACCGACATGGCCAGGCACAGCCACACCGCGGCCTCCAGCGCCGGCGCCACCGCGCGCGCGCGCACAGCCGCCCACGCCGCCGCGATCCGGTCCCCCGACGCCGCGGCGGCGGCGGCGGCGAGCGCCCGCCTCCACAGCCACTCCTCCATAGCGCTCGGTTCCGGAGTTCGGACTCGGAGAGGTGGGAATCGGAAATGATGGCGAAGCGGAGCTTGCAGCAGCTGGCTGCAGCTTTCGACTCCGTTTTGAAACGGAGAGGCTTGCCAGGTAAGCTTAAGCATGGGCCTGCGCTAACCCGGATTCGCGGGCACGAGGAATAACACACACTGTTTTTTTTTTCCGAAACACACACTGGCATTTTGATATGCGGGGAATGGGAATTCTGTGATCCTTCGGCCCGTGGCATTTTGACTGTACGCAGCAGGCGAGAGGATTAACCCATTGAACACGTTGGTAAACGGTGATAATTAACGCGTGCCAAGCTGCGGCCTGGAACTGGCTGGGAACACAGAGATGGAGCATCACTGCACGATGACCTCTATGCTCATCCCAGCTGTCATCCTCACGAGCTGGGGCCCTATGCTCATTGTCTGTCTGTCTGCTGGCTCTCTGGCTGGCACGCTTGCCGTTTCCGCATCCTTTACTATTGGGGCGGCGCCGCGCCGGGGCCCAAACCCAGGCATCTCAGCGAGACAGTGACTCTATGGCCCTATATATCTGCAACTCGCTTATCTGACGAGCGCTGAAGAATCCGCTGTCTGAATAAGTTAGGTATTTGGCAATCCTGATTATTTTATGTTGATTGTCTGTCCTAACCGGTAAATTGATCTGAATGCCTCTGAGGCTGATAATAGCTCATTTTGTTGTGAATCTGAGGAGAAGATAATAATTCTAATATTTTTGGAGTTTGTTAAATAGAAATTGCATTACAATAATATGAAATTTATATGATAAATCGGTCTAGTATGGAAACATCCGTCATGATACAACAACGAATCATGAAACCATAGCGACAACAATAGCATCACACAATGCATCCATATCCATGTCATCTCCTAAAGCACCACCACCACCACTAGGGGCGGGGGCCAAGCCCAGGGGCGGCAGCGGAGGCAGGGAGGACGGAGCTGGCGGCGGGCGGCAAACGGGACGGGATCTGGGCAGGAGGTGGCGGATGGGATCTGGCAATGCGCTGGTGGAGGGCAGGATTTGGGCAAGGAGCCGGTGGAGGGCAGGATTTGGGCAAGGAGCCGGTGGAGGGCGGCAGGCGGTGGACGCACTCGGCGGCGGCCACGGGATCGAGATGGCGCGGGGGGCGGACAACAGGGACGTAGGTGTCGGTGGGGTGAGGGTATCGGGGAAAATCGCTTCGCTTGCGCGAGAAGTGCCCCCGAGACCGCGTACAGAATAAGCGGTGCCCTAGTTGTTTTCTAGATTGTGGCTAAGCGGCTTGGGTGATAAGCGGAAAATAAGCAAGACGTTTGGATGGATTTATGTTCTACGAATAAGCAGAAATAAGCGGATACAAACCAGCCCGTATCCGGCCATGAGGCCACATCCCTTCCGCCAATAGCACGCAGCGCGTACAGCAACGCCTAAACTGCCCTGGTACCCAACGGCAGCGTCCCGCGCGGCCGCGTGGCACCTGTTCGACGAATTGCCTCGCTGGCCCGGCGCTTCCCCGCGCTATGGCGTTGCCACGCGCCGCGATTTGCCAGCCGTTCTCGCCGTGCCCCGCGCTCCCGGCCTGCCGCACTTCGACCTCGACGATAGGCTCCGGGCCTAGCTTCGAGTTCCCGCGTCCGCAGCATCCCGGCGAGCAGAGCCGCCGCACGCCGTTCTGCGCTCGCGCCAGCGTCGGTGCGCCGCGGCGCGCGTACCCCAGGATCGAGGCGACGGCGAGGCGCGGCGCGCGCACGGAGAACCCCAAGGTCAGGAACCAACGGCTGCAGAAGAAGGTAAGCTTCGATGCTCTCCGTCTGGGTTTTCAGGATAAGGTCAGCAGCCACCCCCAGCAGTTAGTGACCACCGTTTCGTGCAGTTCAATGGCACGGCGACGAAGCCCAGGCTGTCGGTGTTCTGCTCCAACCGGCAGCTCTACGCCGTGCTCGCCGACGACCACAACAAGAAGGTCCTCTTCTACGGCAGCACCCTGCAGAAGTCCATCTGCGGCGACCCGCCCTGCGGCACCGTGGTAAGCCGCCGTCTTCTTCGTCGTCGTCTGAAATTTGCATCCCGGCGGGCAGGCATTTAATTTTTGAGGTGAGTTTGCATTGACAGGAGGCTGCCCGGAGGGTTGGGGAGGAGCTCGTCAGGGCGTGCGAGGAGCTTGGCATCTCCGAGATCTCCTCCTACGACCGCAACGGCTTTGCTCGGGGCGATAAGATGATGGCGTTTGAGGTTCCCGTCTCACAGCACGGGTTCTTGCCAAGATGAGGAGGCACCAGCCTTGCACTGACAGTTCACCGTAGCAGCTTATTCAGGAGACAATGAAAGAAGTTGGTTTGGTTCCATTCCATGTGATACTGTAGTTTGTATGATCCATCAGTCCTTGAACAGCATGTAGTTCATATTTCACAGCAGCCACTAAGCAATTGCTAACAAAGACAGTATGTCCGAACTCTAAACATGATTCCAGTACTAACTGCTCAGCTCTTGTTACATCCTCCGAATTTATTTTCTACTAGGTGAAGACGCTTAAGTGGGCATAATAATGTCCTACGGTGAAGCCGTTGAAACTGGGAGTTTTGTTCCCAACCTGTGGAGCAACCATGGATTCTGGACATCTGGATCGATGAAAGTTTTTACTAGGAACGGTATAGCTTCATCACCAATCAATTCTTTGCACCAAGCTACCCGTTCCGACATGCTGGATCCTGGACCGGAGCACCTGTGAAGAATGCCAGTATCAGTTGGCAATGCCAAACGTGCCTATTAAGCAGCAAGACATGAATAGCCTTAGAACAAGAACAGCTCCAGCTAGAAAAGAAAATGAGTGATCCACCAATAAACTTTCTTGATATTTTTAACTTCAAGTGACAATATTATTCAGGAATATAGAACAGATAGACAAAGCCGATACCTGTACTCACAGAAGCAAGCAGTTCGTTCATTCTCAGGTTTGTCCCCATTATGCCACCCAGCAGGCTCTATGCAGTGATCCATAAAAGTCTCTGCAAAAACAACCCTTCCGAAGGGCTCCCAGGGCCGACCTAGGTACATGTACGCAGCTTCCCCATTACCAGTAATAACACACCTAGATGATATTTTTTTTCATTTGGTAAGCTCGTTAGAAGAAGTAAAAGGAAATGGTAAACTCACATGCTCAAGGAAATATCATTATCCCCTGTTAGTGTTATGCAAGGTGATTCAATTTCGAAATTGGCCGATAGGCTCACTCTAGTCTCTAGATAATCACGTAGCAGGTTTCCTTTATAAAAGTTAAAAGTGAGAATACTGGTGGGTAATAAACTCACTTGAAGAATACAAATCCAGTTGATTCTGAAGAGGATTTCCGGCCATGAGCAGTAATATATCCTGTTGATTTGCAGTGGATATGGCAATGCTCCAGAAGGGCACTAGAATCCCCGAAGATAAAGTCATAGTTACCTTCAATGTAACAGTTTTTGAAGAACTGATTTCCACCATGCAAATGCAAAGTTTCCTGAATGATTTTGCATAGCAATCAAAAGACATCAAACCCCATGCAACATTCTTACGTGTCATAAGCATAGTACAATTCCAGTATTATATTCACTTGTGAATGGTTGAGGCCAGATATTCCTTAATCTAAAAAAATTCCAGTATTCTACTAAGCTACCACCAGGGGCGACTGGCTGACAAGTCAACCAAACAAATGTGGTTATCCAAAGCCTCGTGCTAAAGTTAAATGGTTATACAATTAACATGTATGTACCTTTATGCCATTACGACATATTAGACAATTACATTATGAGTCAAATTAAAAAAACAGATCTAAAAGATTCTATTTCTTGTAACAGGAAACTCAGGTAAGAACATTTTGCCAAAGAAGGAAACGTCCAATAAGCATGCACAATATGATGAAGCACCTAGAGCTAGAGTGCAAAAGAACTAACAAAAAGAAGAAAACGAGAGAGAAAAGGATGCCAAAAACAATGAGCTGACACAGCCAGGAAGAAAAGAAAAGTACTTGCCACCCCAGGAATCGGCAATTGTAGAAGGCACACCTATCTGCTGTCACACAGACTGCTGCTGCTTGCCCAGACACCTATAACACAGAAGTTCACATCATTCCATATTTACATCAACACTCACTGACTGATTCGATTCACCATAGCTACCACATAGGTCAGCTAGGATAATACCTGGGGAGCTGAGTTCTTAAAAATGACATTCTCTGCAATGAAATCATCCCCCTCCACAATAACTGTTGCACTGCTAAATGTTCCTGTACCAATCACTTTTGATGACTGGTGAGAGAATAGATATGGAATATGTGAGGAGTATCCAGAAGAGCACAAGGAGAAAATCATAACGCACGGACTTTGTATACACATCGTTGCTCTTTTAAAAAATATATGTCATCACTAGCAGTTTCTCGGTTTCTCCTGGCTGAACAAGACTTGAAGTTTAAGGATGTCTAGAAAAATTATTCCCTGATGAGTTGAAGTTTGTTAGAGGTGTGTATCACTCGAGTTTGAGACCAATAGTTATAATATTCAAAAGCCACAACCGTTTTGATCACCATGGCACACTAATGCTTTCATAAGGGATACAAAATATGCAAAAACCTCACTTCGGCCAGCAATAGATCGTGTCCAAAGCTAAATGGGCACTAGAAGTACTTAAAAGTCAATACCCTTTGTGCAGCATACTGTACCTGTTCAATGCAAAATGCACTGGTCACCTTGACAAACACTCCCTCCGTCCCAAATTGTAGGTCATTTTGACTTTTCTATATACATAACTTTTGCTATGCATCTACATATAGGTTATGTCTAGATACATAAGAAGCCAAAACAAACTACAATTTGAAACGGAGGGAGTAATATTTTTCACATCAAAATGACATGATTGTTACACATCTAACGAATAGCAACCCTGGATAAGTGAGACTTTAACCAGGCAATGTTGTAATTTCTCTTAGAGATAGCACATACATGATAGACTATCTATTCAACTCTAAGGTTCATGTCTGATCAAGCAGGAGGCCAGCCAGAAGGGGCACTACCTGGGTATGCTTGATGCGAGTAGCCATGTTATCCCAACAGATCACAGTGTCCTTTATTTCTGATCCACGGAAGGTGATGAAGCTCTTGGTCCTGGGAATGTGCACTGGTTGCTGGTGCAAACCAGGTGCAATCCTGATGATAGTGCGAACTTGGTTGTTCAGTGGCACAGCATCCACAGCATCCTGCACACTTGCAAATGAGCCAACTCCATCATAACCAAAGGCTGCTAACTCGGGAGACGCTACAACTAAAACCCTCCTATCCTCCATTGCTCCTTAGTTTTCCAAGTCTTTGGTTGTTGAAATATTTTGGCCCGTAGAAATGTTGGAATGGTTGGTTTTTATGAAGCCTAATCCTTCAAATACTTTATTTTATGAGGTCTGATCCTTCAAGGTTCGGTGCCACCGAGGCTCATACATGACTGCTTTGTACTTTCCTTGCTGATGTGCAGGATACCACTAAACAATACAGGTGATAGCTATAGACTTGGACTATCTGTAAGATGCATTCATAAATACAGAATTTGACTAGGTTCACAGTGCCTTTGTACCTGTCACCTTGTTCATTCAGCGTAACCATCACTGAAAGAAGAACTGCTGTACATCAGCCATTACAACATCACTAGGAAGGCAGAGACACGTTGACATGTAATCAGTCCATAGGCATCCTCTGGTTTTAAGTGAAAATTGATTGATATATGCCTCCAGGAGAGATTAGCTTGTGAGCCAAAGGCCAGCCATAGGCATCGGCAAACTACTGTTGAGGCAGACAGGCAGTAGTCCAGCTGCTCCAGCCTGTAGTCTTCTTGGCCCCAGTTTCATTCATGACCCGTCTAACCTCCGTGGCATCTGCTGTTCGGCCAGCGGCTGTGTACATATCTATGAGCAAAATGTAATAACCACCCTCCTGCGGGTTTAGGCTCCTTAGTTTATTGACTGCCTTCTCTGCCATGTCAATATTGCCATGCATCCGGCATGCACCAAGTAACACACCCCAGATCACATCATTGCTCTGAATCGGCATTTGCTCTATCATCTTGTATGCTTCCTCAAGTTGCCCTGCCCGACCAAGCAAGTCCACCATGCACCCATAGTGCTCAATGGTGAGCTCCACGTTGCCATAATTTCCTCTTTGCATCGCATTGAACACAGTGCGCCCCTCCTCAACAGAGCCCTTGTGTGCATACACGGTGAGCACTGCGAGCAGTGTCACCCCATCTGGCTTCACGGAATTGTCATCTGCCAGCATCTGATGAAACAAAGCAACTGTGCTATCCACATCACCATGTGATGCATACGCTGAGATAAGCGTGTTCCAAGATGCTAAGCTCCTGACTGTCATCCCATAAAACAAAGCACGCGCTTCTGTTAGGCAACCACACTTAGCATACATATCCATAAGCGCATTGCGGAGTGAAACCATCCAACCAAAACCATTGGAATCAACATACTGCCGCAAACGCTCCCCAGTTGCGAGGTCCCCAAGTGCAGAGCACGCCGACACAACACTCACCATGGTCACCTCGTCTGGCTGCACTGGCATTGCATCAAACAACGCCAGGGCCTCCTGTGGACGCCGTGCCTTGGCATAGGCAGAAATCATGGCAGTCCAGGAAACGACGTCCCGGTGCAGCATTTGGTCGAACACCATTCGTGCGGAATCCAAATGGTTGCCTTTGAGGTGCGCGGTGAGTAGCCCCGAGAAGGAGACTACATCCCGGACGTGCATTTCATCAAACACCCTGCGCGCGTCGTCCACAGCGGCCCGACACGCGTACGCGTGCAGCAAAGCATTGTGGACGTGAGCGTGCGAGCTCCGCGCGCCGAGGCAGCCGTGCTTGAACGCCTGGGCGTGTAGATCAGAAGGTAACCGCCCCGGCGAATGGCAGCGGGCGCAAGACTTGAAGACGAAGGTGAAGGTGAAGGCGTCGGGCCCGGCGCCCGCGCGGTGCATTGCGGTGAAGAGCTCGATGCCAGCGCCGGGCGAGCAGGAGGCTGCCAGGCCGCGCATGAGGGTGTTGTAGAAAAAGGCGAGGTGGGAGGCGGCGGCCGAGATGAACGGTAGGTGGAGAGAGAGGAGCACGGAGGCGTGGCGGAGGTCGCCGGCGGGGGAGACCGCGGCGAAGCGGAGGAGCTTGGCGAGCGCCGCGACGGCGTCGGCCGCCGGGAGTATGTGGCAGCGACGGAGGAGACCGGCATGGAGGAGCCGGAGGTCGCGCTTCGTGGAGCACCGGCCGGAGCAGACAAGTAAATCCGCCAGCGAGATCGACGGCATCACGGCAACTGGCTGCGCGCCATCTGTTCGCCGTCGAGGCCGTGCTGGCTTTTGCGGCGTCTTGTACTGTTTCCTTCACTGGTTCTATTGCTAATTGATGTGGTTCGCCGTTTAAATTGGAAGCAAAATTTCTGGTTACTCCAGCACTTAATGCAAATTCAGATTGAATATTCAAAAACATTATTATGACATGCTCCCTCCGTCCAAATTTTAGATCATTTTGATCTTTTTAATTATATATTTTATTATGCATTTAAATATACTCTATATCTCGATGTAGTAAAACGATCTGCAATTTAAGACGAAGGGAATAGCTATCTAGCGAAGGATTAGTTCACCCGAACGAGAGAAATTTATGTCCGGAAGATTGTATGTGCATTACGAGGACTTAGTGAATTTTTTAGTCCATCTTAGAACTCATTTGAGAGCATGAACAATTCAATAAAAACCAAAGACAACATACCCTCAAACATAGACATTCAGGTTTGTAAAACGTTAAGTTGACAAGATGAAAAACAAAACATAAGTGAAAACTATCAATTTCTTGTCGATGAGTATCATCCCAAGTCTATGGATTTTGAAATTACAGGTTGGGGCCTATAAAGTAAATGTACCATCGACGTCCACGGTGCTAAAAATACTTCAATTGTTGCTAATGTGGCATGCTATTATGGAGATTTCGTATCGACACGTTAGAATCATAAGATGTTTGGCCATTTTGGATACAAAACACACGTTTAACAAGTTCGATGAGACTTTGTTATGCTGATGAAAAGAATGTCGCAATAAACAGGAATTGGTACGACAAAGATCAAATTGAAGAAAGTAAGCAGCGTACATTTTTCCACGCACTTAGTTATAGACATGAGATGTCCGTACCTTCTATGCTTCACCATACGAGATCTATACAGAATTTAAATTTTAAACTACGAGCCAAATATTAGTTCTAATAGATATTTTTTTGAGTGCTTAACACTGTATAGCTTGCAAGTTATTATGCTTAACATTGTTTCTACAGTGCGTTCTTAAATTTACTAGTGGCATAGAAAAGGCAGTTACTCCCTCCGTTCCAAATTGTAAGTCATTCCAAGAATCCTGAAGAGTCAAAGTATCTCAAATTTATCATATAAATAACATTTATGATATCAACTAAGTATCATTAGATTCTTTATCAATTATATTTTCATAGTATATCTATTTGATGTCATAAATCTTTATATTTTTCTCTATAATTTTGGTCAAACTTGAGATGTTTTGACTATCCAAGATTTTTGGAATGACTTACAATTTGAGACGGAGGGAGTAGCTTTTATCAATTAGTTATTCGGCTCTCTTCTAGTCTTCTTTAGGCCAAACCTACCGGACTCCGTCGGCCTTGATCGCGACCTGGGTAGGCTAATTGCCCATCCTATCCAACATGGCATGCCATGGTGGCAAAATCATCCACCAAAACCACCTCAGGGGTTATTTAGACGGTATTACATTAGTTTAGGGTGTATAATATCCGGTTTTGTAGATGAGGGGGTGATGTGGATGACCTATGATAGGTTGGGGGTTATGTAGACTTTTTCTAAGAGAAAAGAGAAAAAAAGGATGGAAAGTTTTTTTGAAGAAGTCTATTTTTAGCCATCGAACTATGATCTCTGTTTGGTTTCGACCATCGAACTCAAAAATCAGAAATCTTTGACCATAGGATTGTGTAAACGGATAGACCATTGAACTGTGTAAACGGATAAATTTAATCACTAAGCTGGTTTGAGGTGTTTTTCGCTGACTTGGATGACAAGTGGCAACAGGATCCATCTGTCAGTCTTGGCAAGGTTAGGCACAGACAATAAAAAATTAAGAAACATAATAAAATATAGTGGGTCCGGCATGTCATCCTCTATCCGTTCATCTTCTTCCTTCAGGCGTCTCAAACTCATCCACTCGGGCTGGCTAGGACTACAACCATGACCCTTCTCGTGCCGCCACTCTGCAGGACCCACCCCTTCCCCTTCCGCCCCGCGCTAGGACCCGCTCCTTCCTGTGCTGCCGCTTGCCGTCCTTGCAAACAATCTTGCTCCGAACTTCAAAAGCTAGATACATCAATTCTCCATGAGAATGTCAGGTAATTGGGCTGATCCACCTGATGCCCGACGCTGCAGCCAGCAACCCAGCGCTTAGCCACCCTAACGCCGCTGCCAAGCTCACCGTAAGTATCGCCAAAGGGCTCCGGGGTCTTGGTGCCGGTTCATGGCCATGGCAAGCCACCGCCACCATGCCCGAGACCACGACGGACAAGAAGACCGCCGCCGACACCGCGACACCGGCCCGCATCACTTCACCCCGAGCGTGAGGGTGGACGAGGGAGGAAGGTTCCAATCCTGGGGCACATGGCGTCAGCGGAGCGGGCTGCGATGGCGCCGCCGCAGCACCCGCAGAGCATCGCGGTGTAGGCTGTGGTGATTGTGTGGCGGAGGTAGAGGAGAGAAAGGAAGGTGGAGAGGGGAGAGAGAAGAGAGAAGAAGTGTTGACATGTGGGCCCATTGCTATGTGGCGATCACATCAGCAAAACCAGCCACCAAAACAATCTGATGGCCAAACTTAGGGGGTGTTTGATTTGCCCCTGCTAGGGACTAAACTTTAGTCCATTTTAGCCCCTAAACCTCCAAACAGTCCTGCTTATTTGGACTAAACTTTAGCCCCTGAACTTTAGTCCATAAGCCACCAAAGGGATGGGGGCTAAAAGGTACCCTAGACACCCCCTGCCCTCATTGAATGCTTGTCTGTTTGCCTCCCCTTGTTGCACCCATCTGCACGTCATCCCCGCCTGCGTCGCCCCCGGTCCAGGCCACTCCTCCACTGCCGCTAGCCCCCTTCCTTTGCTTGGCGCCGAGGTGGGTCGGGGCGCGGGGCGTAGGAGGCAGGGTGCGGTGCACGAGGGGGCCAGAGGACGGGCGGAAGAAGAAAGGAACATGGAGAAGGATGCAATGGCGCTCGGGAGGAAGGAGCAGTAGCTAGAGGAGGGAAAAGGGTAGGGGCAGTATTGATCCCTAGGTCATTATTCAAGTCATTTATTGCTCTTTAGTCCCTATAATCAAACAAGGGGGATTAAACTTTAGTTCCTAAAAATAAGCAAGTTTTAATCCCTAAGTAAGGGCAAACCAAACATGCCTTTATCCGGTTTTGATAGATGGATGGTCAAAGATTCCTGAAATTTCGTGGTCGAAACCCAACTTGTATGGTCAAAAATGGACGTTGTCTTTTTTTTAACTTCACCCTTTGTTAAACTGAGTATAAGTTACGGACTCCATCGGGTGGATGTGAAAATCTGCCGGCGGCGGGCTGAGTGTTGGGCCAGTTTTGGGCCGTGCGACTCGAAACTTCGTACCGTCAGATGGGAGAAAATCTGCCGGCGGCTGGTCGAGTGCTGGTCCAGTTTTGGGCCGTGCGACTCGAAACTTCGTACCGTCAGATGGGAGATGCGACGGTGATGATCTGGTCCGTCTATGCGGACTGGACGGTTTCCGGCCGTTGGATGCACCTCCCAGACATATATACATAGCGAGCAGTGAAGAGCAGCCGCACCGTGTCCTTTTCAAACCCTAGAAAAATTTGAGGGCAGCGGCGGCGGGTGGGGGGAGGGGGCCGTGGGGAGAGGGAGCCGGAGCGGCGGCGGCGGCGGGTAGGGGGAAGGGGCCGTGGGGAGAGGGAGCCGGAGTGGCGGGGAACCCATTCGAGGAAGATGACGCTTCAGCCCTTCGGCTCCGTCGTGGCGAAGTTCGCCTGCTCCATCGTCCGGCGCTCCCCAGGGATAATGGGGCAGAGGGCCGTGGTGGGGCAGAGGGCACTGCGGGCGTCGGAGATGATAAGATCTACGGAGTCTCTTCCGCGCTGCTCGGCGGCGAGCGGTGCAGCACGGCCTCTTCATGGCCAGGTAATTTCAGTTTCTCGCATCAATACAAATGTTCTTCTCGCAGCAAACCACCACTTCTCGCAGCTAATGACATTTCTCTCGGCGACGCGGAGGTGCCTTGCCCAGGGTAACAGCAGTCGTGACGGCTGTGTTAATCTAGCCATGGTGTCTTTGTCTGTGTTCGCTACACTATCGTTCATAGGCCTTGTGTATCTAACATCGTCTTGACAGGCTTCGAGCTCATCTAGACCACGTCCTGTGGAAGGTACGAGCCCCTCACTACTTTACTTTACCTGCGACTGCGAGTTGGGTTGATGTAGTCTTGTGAGTAGCAGATACTGTAGGGTTTGGTTGAGGAACCTCATGGTGGTCTCTCATGAGTTCTCTTGCTTAATACTAATTATTATTACCTTGTGACTTGTGAGGGATGACGTGGTGTTCCATTCCACAAACCAAACAAAAAAGCGAGTGGGAAGATGATTGACCACTCAATTTCTCAAATCAAACACCCTCATTACTAAGGAAAACTGTTGATGATTTTATCTGTTTAACCATACTGTATATCCATGATTAGCTGTTGTTGGGGAGGCGGGTATATTTTGTTACCAAGAGGTAGTTGTTGGATATTTTCTATTGTCCGTACTATGTTTTTCATGCTTAATTGTTGGAGACCATCGAAGAATATTATCATTATTGAGAGATATGTTGGAGACCACCTATTTATCCATATTGTGTTTTGTCATGATTAACTGTTGTTAGGATTGAGGTATGCTTTTGTTAATAAGAGATAACTGCTGGAGATTTTATCTAATTATCCAGACTGCGTGTGTCATGCTTAACTACTGTTGGGAACTGGAGCTTTCGTTAACAAGAGATAACTGTTGGGGATTTTATCTGATTATCCAGACTACATGTGTCATGCTTAACTGTTGTTGGGGACTATGGTCTTGTTGACTCACATGTTTTGTTATTGAAACTGTGCCGTTGTTGGGATGATACTATTTTGGCAGCGGGATAGGTAGATCTTGTTAAGTAATGTACTTGTTTGTCAATTGCAGAGGATGAGCTCCCTGAATCGGTTGATTGGACAGCATGTGGTGAGGATGGTCAACAACAACTACCACAGGCTGCCTCGATACAGCCCTCACAAAAGATTCCTCGCTATGGCTCTGAGTATATCTATAGCCATGGATTAGTGCGGCGACATCCTTTCCTACATGAACACACTTAACATCGGCCCCAAAGCCATCGTCTAGGATGCTCCTTCTCAGTGGAGATCCCACATCGCTTCACATACTCAATTGTGTCTTCAATCTAACCCCCACTACAACACCAACATCATCTTTGTCAGCACCACCTCGTCGGAGATACGCGAAAGGGGCCAGATTGAAGACACATTTGAGTATGTGAAGCGGTGTGGTATCTTAACTGAGAAGGAGTATCCTAGATGATGGCTTTGGGGCGATGGTAAGTGTGTTCACGTAGGAAAGGATGTCGCCGCACTAATCCATGTCTATAGATATACTTAGAGGAATCTTTGATGAGGGCTGTAGCGAGACAGCCTGTGGTAGTTGTTGTTGACCACTTCCTAAAAGAGAGTAACTATAAAGGTTGGCTAATTTAAATTGAAGAGTGGCCTCCTGCTAAAGACTATGAAAAATCTCACTGCCATGCGGTTCTTGTTGTTGCTTATGGCACTGACACCAAGGGTAGGAAGTTCTGGAAGATAAAAAACAGCCGTGGTAAAAAGTGGGGGACAGAGGTTTCGCGTATCTCCAGCGAGGTGGTGCTGACTAAGTTGGTGTTGGTGTTGTAGTGGGGGCTAGATTGAAGACACATTTGAGTATACAGGTTAGACAACTTTACAAAGAGTCCATGAAAATTTACAAAGGGTCCATGAAAATTTGAAATGCCTACTAATCCGCGGTCACCAATTTAATTCTACACGTAAGAAGAAAGTAAAATAAAAAAAATCACGCGTAAAAAATCGCAGTGATTGTGATATCTCTAATCCAAAAGCAGATCTCAACTTTCAATCTCTACCTTTGAGTCTTTGAGTCACCACCGTGCAAAGCCTGGTACATTTGAACATGACTTAAGGGTAGTAGACTCAAAGGTAGAGGAGGGTCATTCCCTCCGGTCCTCCACACTCACCGTCTCGCGGCCTCACCTCCCCCGAGTCCCCCACCCTCCCACGGCCAACAAAATCACCGCATCCCCACCTCCCCGGCCGTCGCGAATCTTCTAGAACATTCTCGAACCGCCGGAAATCGCAACCGCCACCGCCACCAGGACCTGCTCCAATGCCAGTGGCGATCGGGAGGCGGCCGCCCGCCCGCCGGGTCTAGGTTGCGAGCGATGGCGAGGTCGAGGCCTAGGGTTTGGCTCCTGGCGGCCTGCGCCGCCGTGCTGCTGTGGGCCTCCGTCGCGCAGCTCGTCGCCGTCGGCCGCCTCCTCCTCGTGTTCGGCATCGCGGGCGACGCCGATCCTTCGCCGCCGCCGTCCGTGCTTCCGCCCCCAAGTGCGTGTTGTTTCTGTTTTTTTCTGAATAAGTTCGTTTTGATTATGTTCTTATTACTCTGTTTGCATGGAACTTATTAGAGTGCCGAGGGAATGGAAATGGAAAAAATATTTTGAGTTAGAAATGGTGAATGGTATCGGAGCTGTAGAGTGGATGCATTTGTCACCGTCCGTACACAACTTGGTACACTTGTACGTTTGCTAAGCTGCAAATGTTGCCGCCATATGCTTCGATGCGATTAATTCAATAAAATATGTTGCCTCGGAAAGGCATGCCAAACATATGCTGTTGTATATTGATCCTTTGATCTGTTGACACCCTCATGTTTTTCTGGAGGTATTATTGTGAAGTTGCAAATAGCCTCATCTTTTGTTGAGATGAACGTTGTAGGCTCTGTAGATGTGTTGGTCAAATATTGCAGTTCCATTCAATCGCCAATGCAATACAATAATTTCAGTCGCTGTTCTATTTTTTCAGGAATATACAAGAGCAATGGTTATCTCAAGATATCTTGTAATGGGGGTCTGAATCAGATGCGATCAGAGGTCATTTGTTGTTTGCTTCTTCCACTTAATTTCTGATTTCCCTTTTTGTTCCTAACTTTTGTTACTACTTGGAACCTTCATGTATTTCAGATTTGTGACATGGTAGCAGTTGCTCGTCTGCTAAACCTCACAATGGTTGTCCCGGAACTTGACAAGAGATCATTCTGGGCTGATCAAAGGTAATCTTCTTTTTATTGGAGAGGTACACTATGCAACTAACATATTTGATATCTAAAGTGATTAATGTTCTGTGTGGCCGACAGCAATTTTGGAGATATATTTGATGTGAGGCATTTCATTGACTCATTAAGAGATGAAGTGCACATCATTAAACAGCTTCCAGAGAGGCTTGATCCAGGAGATTCGGATGTTATACTTCAAATGCCACCTGTGAGCTGGTCAGATGAAAAATATTACTTGCATCAGGTTTGGAACTCATCTGTGATATACCCTTGTTTTCATGGTGAATGCATCACCTTATACTCTTGATAATCTCTCATCTGTGCAGATCTTACCACTGTTCAGCAAATACAGTGCTCTCCATTTTAACAAAACAGATGCTCGGTTAGCCAATAACGGTATCAGTACAGAGCTTCAACTGCTTAGATGCCGTGTTAATTTTCATGCACTGAAATTCACCCGTCAAATTGAGGGATTGGGGAATAAACTTGTACATAAACTTCGAGCTAAGGGATCATTTGTAGCCTTGCATTTACGCTATGAGATGGATATGCTGGCCTTTTCTGGTTGCAACCATGGCCTTTCATCTGAAGAAGCTGAGGAGCTAAAAAAAATGAGGTTTGTGGCTTACCCTGTGGCCTGTGTGCTGCCTGAGTAGCACAGCCATCTTTTGGATATGACTCAAGTAGTTCTTTATAGGAAACGGCGAGTTATCGTATTACTTCAATGATCTTTATAATTTGTATGGTGACCATTCAAGAAGGGAAAAAATTGTTATGCACTTAACTTGTCTGCCAATGCCAAATATGATGGCATAGATAGTGTGCATAACAGGCCGCTTCCTGTTATCCTCCAAAACAAAAGCATTATGATTCATTTTTGTGTTTTCATTCTAAGCAAAGTGTTGTGGCATCGCTGCTGTTCTTAGCAAAATGGACTGCTAAAATGGCCCATCATTCTTGGCTTTGTTAAATTAGTTTATTGCCAGCTTATTCTGCTCTTTCTCATTTTGAAGAGCTAAGTACAAAAAAATGATGCGGAAAGGGGCAGCCACATTATTGAATTATCTCCCTGCTTCAATTCCAACCGAATGAGCAGAATTGCATAAAGAAAGGGATATTCAATACTAACCATAGAATCTAAATCCTACTGTGAAAGGCATTTGATAAATCACAGCACAATCTATTACCTACTTAATATCTTTGAAACAGTGAAAGTAACAATACAGATTTATTTGTCATTTATTGGCATTTACACCTTATTAGGTAAACAAGTCATTGATAATGCAAAATTTTCATTCTAACTGTAGAATGAGAATAGTTCTTCTGAATGGTGTGTGGTTCAACCCTAGTATACTAGACATGGTGCTTAATACTGACTGTTATTAGACTTGGCCTGCAAGGTATATTAAGGTTCTTTCACTGGGTGCTATTTTTCAAGGATAACCTTTTTTCCCAATTAGATATGCTTATCCATGGTGGAGAGACAAAGAAATTGATTCCCAAGCGAAGAGGTCACAAGGACTATGCCCACTTACTCCTGAGGAGACATCACTTGTTTTGAAAGCCCTGGGATTTCAAAAGGATGCTCTTATATACATTGCTGCTGGTGAAATTTATGGGGGAGATAGGAGATTAGAACCACTCCGAGCTGCTTTCCCTAAACTTGTAAGTTTTTTTCGTTGTAAAAAAATCTGTCAAGTATAGCACACCTTGCCATGTCATGACAATAAATATTTTGCAGTTTTCTAACATACCATTATTTAATGAGATTTCCCCTGTTTTCTTCGAACACCAATTCAGTTATCCAATTGACCAGCATGTCTGGAGATTTCTTTTTTGTTTTCAGTATTCTGTCAAAGTCATTGTGTAAGCAATGCTGAATATCTTTCAGGTAAGAAAAGAGATGCTGCTAGACTCTGAAGTTCTGCGTCAATTCCAAAATCACTCTTCCCAGATGGCTGCACTTGATTTCATTGTTTCCACAGCCAGTGATGTATTCATTCCCACTTTTGATGGTAACATGGCAAAACTTGTTGAAGGCCACCGGAGGTATGAACATTACAGCTAAGGCCATCTGATGAACTTGATTGCTTATTCAGAATAAATGCACAGACAGAGATTCTGCAATAAGTTTTTCTTAAAGGAAATCGGTTTATCTGGTTATGACATACTTGCTTGGATTATTATCAACAGGTTCCTGGGTTTCCGGAGAAGTGTGGTGCTAGACCGACGGAAATTAGTTGAACTTCTAGACCTGTACACCAACAAGGCAATCTCTTGGGACAATTTTGCATCTTCTGTTCAGGAAACTCATAAGAGCCGTGTAGCCCAACCATCCTGCAGGCAAAAACTTGAGAACAGACCGAAAGAAGAGGATTACTTCTACGCTAACCCCCACGAATGCCTGGCCAATTCAAGCTTGTGCAGCTAAACCAACTTTCCAGTCTCTGTAAGGTGAGCAGATGAGAGTAAAATCATTTGCAATCTGCTGGAGGCAAGCAGTCGTTTTGATGTGCAGGGGACTGAAGCCAACGGACACAGCCCTTCACGATCATTTGACTGACATTCCTGATTCTCTGTTGTATAGGTCAGTTTTGTTCGTTTCGCGATTGATTCATTTGCTTCCCGACATGCCAAAATAGGGGCCTGTTTGGAGCATGTAAATTTTGGTTTGTTGTCTGCCGTACCTGTTCATTGATGATTTAGTCGTGATAGTGAAAGGGAGATTTTTTTTCCTTTTGCAAATGCTTCTAATTTTACAAATGTTTAGTGGAAACTTCGCTTTGAAAATCGATATGTCAAAGCTGGAGTATGCAGGACTTGCCTTTCTTTCACGGAAAAGACATGCCAATTTGCTAAGGTTCGATGTAGTTGACTTTCGAAACGGATGCTTGCGATTCTGTATCAGTGTAAGTCTCCTCTGGACTTAACGATTCTGTATATGCCTCGCCCCAGGCCCGTGGCGTGGCCAAAGCTAGCAACGACAAACAGCTACAATGGCATGCCAATCTCCCTACCAGTACCAGGGCCCTCTTCGGGCAGAATGGCGAATTTGAGCGATGTGGTGGCAGGAATGGCGTCGAGTAAACTGAAGACAGAAGCTCACAGTTGATTCGTGAAATGGTTGAAACGGCTACGAAAACAGTACTAAAACTGAGTCTTCCTCTGGAGAACTCATAATCACAAACACAGCAGCAAGAGATGCATGTAACGTACTCCCACAATCCCCAGAATTCCATACGGTTTAACAGTGGAAAATTGAGGGGGCAAAACTCCATGAACGCCCTGGTACCGGTGTTTCAGTCAACTGCCGATGTACACATGGGCGGATTTCGCGAAGAACGATCCCATGCGCGTGTTAATATCACAACATTCTGGGAGCAGTACAAGGCAGGCACCCTCACGGAAAATGAGAAAAGAAAGGGTATATTTCTTTACCACCTCCGTCTTCTTTGATCTCCAATATAACATATAGCTCGACAAGACACATCTATACAAATCGCAGCACTGCTAAACTTGCACAGGGTAATTGAGTATACTTCCAGTTCCTCAGGCCGGTACAGCTACAGGTCTTTGGCTGGTCTTGATTCCTTTGATAGCTGCAGAATTGCATGAGGAGAATCAATAAGAAATTTAGTATCACTTGGTAATGTATACTTGATTCGAAACCTATATGAAATTTCAAATTTTGAATATCAAAAGTAGACAATTGAATATGGATGCTATCGAGAAGAAAACACGCCTGCAGCATAGTCTGGAGCTCCAAAAACTGCAGAACCAGCAACGATGGCATTCGCCCCAGCTTCAATGACCTGCATGTAAGGAAATGTTAGCTCCTAGCTGGACCAGAAGTTCAGGATTGATCCGTGAAATGAGAGGATAAAGTTAAATGGCAGCACGAAAAAAATCTAGACATGTTACCTTGTAGGCATTGTTAGGACCAACACCACCATCAACCTCAATCCAGGGGTTCACTCCCTACAAAACAAAAAAAATAAATAAATTTTCGATGCTTTGAACGTCAGGGCAGTGAGAATACTTGCAAGCAAACAAGGGGTATACCTTCTCTGCACATAACCTTCTCAAGTCTGCAATTTTCTTTACTTGACTCTCAATAAAGCTCTGGCCACCAAACCCAGGATTGACAGACATGATCAAGACCAGGTCAACAACTGCACACAAAAATTGAAGTAATGCGATTAGAGTGTCAGTACATGTTGGCTTTTCAGTTATTAGGGCAGTGATGAATTGATGAGAAAAGTAGTTAAATGTATACTCAAGCAACTACAAAGTTTTACTGAGATCTTGTCCAATGCAAGCCTTGTGACTACATGGTGGATAGCCAAGAAAGTCAAGAGTGCCATGTGGTCAAAACTATCACCAAATTCTTACAAGAAGAAGCACCATTTTCCTCTTAATAACTAAAATCTCTATTGTAGCTATGCTGGTAGAAGAAAAGCAAAATCAGTGGCGGAATAACAGGATTGAGTAGCCTGTTTAAAGTTTAAACTCCACATGCCTACACGAATGGCCTTGTACTTACTCCAATATCAATCCTCAACAGTCATCATTTACTATTAGTTATAAATAACTAGTAATGAATATATTATAGGGCTTTTGGAACCTAAATGGCAAGAATAGATAGTCTGAACCTGGTCTAGTAACATCAACAGACTTTTTGAACTTCACACACATGTCAAGATACCAGACACTGAAATGAGCGTCATGATCTTACCATCAAGAACATAATCTATTGCGCTGAGTGGAGTCGCTGGATTCAAAACAACTCCTGCCTTTGCTCCTAAACTTTTAATCTGACAGAAAATGGAATACAACATAAGTTCCAACATTCACCATGGCATTAAAAGGGATAACATGACACCACAATGGCTGGGATATTCAAAGATCTGCAAAGCAACTTGTTGTGCCTAGTCCTAAATCACAACTATAGTACATCTCGGAACGTGTTGCTTATAGGCCTAACACTAACATGTAACAAGTGTGCTCCTATAGCACGAGCCTAGTAACAGTTCAACCTCACAAATCACACACAGAAAAGGCACTCTCATTTTCGATAGCAGTCCATGATTCTATACTAAATCATGAATAAACAGAAGTACAATGAAGTGTTTAAGTATTAATTGAAACCATTTGTATTGCATAGCACCATGTAAGCAGGAAAAAACACATTCATTGCTTTATATCCAAATAAAATTAAAGTTATCAGCAATAAACTCTATTAACTGAGACATTAACCGGTAACATAATGGTGGCGTAAATGTTTACCTGATTGACTGTTCGGTGCAAATGGATGGTTGATGATTGTTCACAGTGGACACTAACAATATCAGCACCTGCCTTAATAAAATCTGGGACTCGCTGCTCAGGTTCCACAATCATCTGCAGTAAAAATCAGAAATCTCCACATTCAGCAGGGGTCAACAAGGGATGAAAGTACATCATATAAGAACCTAGAACTTGACTGGGGCTTCCAGAACAATACCAGATGTACATCCAATGGAAGATCAGTCACTGGACGCAGAGCATCAACAACCAAAGGTCCAATCGTGATATTTGGCACAAAGCGTCCATCCATGACATCGACATGAATCCAATCACATCCTGCCAGCTCCACAGCTTTTACCTAGTAATGTTAAACATCATGGCAAGATGAGCACAGAATATTTGTACATTGGCATCAAGAAAATGCATGTTATTTACACCAGAGCTTATTCCATTGCCTTATTTGTAGGGAAAGAAGTTGCTTATGAGCTGGTGGAACAGGAATACATTGTGTAAGGCCAAATTTGCTGATGAATGGATGAATATGGCATTATCAAGCTATTCCGTCAATAGTAGCCTAACATGCGTGTATGACATATTCCCAAGCAATGGTCAGTGCAAAAAAAACATGTCAATGAAATGGAGTTTGGTGGATGTTGGTATCTTAACGGACCTGCTCACCAAGCTTGGAAAAGTTTGCGGATAGAATGGAAGGTGACACAATGATGTCATTCTTTGAGAACTTGTCGACCCGAGATGTTGCCCTCACTTGGAATGCCTTCCTGGAAACCACAAAACAAAACAAAATGAACTTAAGCTCACAGTTCAGAACAAAAAGAAGCAAGAACCAAACAACAAAGTCGCCATCAAATGCCCTGACTAGATTTGGTTTTCTTTCTTTCTTTTTTTTGGCCCCTTTCCCTTGTTCTCTCGTCAACAGGTAACATGGACCGAAGATCACATAAAGAGCATCATGGACATGGGAGCTGTTAACTTCAGCATAAGCAAGGACGATCGATTGCATTTCCAGACTGACGAATTTCACCACAAGCAACATCAAAGTAACATACGCAATTCTTATCCTCGCCACCCACTATGACAAACTATTCGTTGTCAGGGACTCGGGCCATTTGATCCAGAGCGCGCAATCCATGTTCTGCTTCGCCGACGGCATAGCTCACAGTTTGCAGCAGCGCCGCTCGGAGCCATCGGGGAGGCAACGGAACAAGGGATCGCAAGTAACTTCCGACGAGGAGCGAGATGGAACAGAATCGAGCAGGGGGTCAAACCGCCCGCCGCCATGCTAGATGCTACTACCTCGCGCGCGGGCGCCGACACGGCGAAACGGGAAGAGGGAGAAGGGAGTGGGCCAACCTGGGGGAGGAGAAGGCGAGGCCGCGGCGGTGGCCGAGGGAGGCCGTCCGCAGGGATGCGAAGCTGGAGCATAGCGACGACGACGGCGACGCCATCTGACTACCTGCCAAAGCCACCAACTCTTCCCTTCCGGCTCTTGGCTTGGTGCACGAGCAGCTTTGTTTTCTCTGGGTCTGGGGGCGAGCCGAAACGCTTCGGGTGGAGAAGCGATTTGGGGTTTGGCGGAGGAGAGAGCTGGATGGAGAAGGCGATGCCGGGGCTAGCCGCCAGTCGTTGGTTATCCGCTCGGCAGCGCGGTCCCCGACCCAATCGGGAGCCGCCGGGCCACAGAAATCGCAGCGCCTCCGCCCTCCGCCCCTGCGCGTTTACACGTCAGGCAGCCTTGAGTGTAATACAGTTATCAGAATAGCCCCTACTAATTGGACTGGATTTAACGGTTCTAATAGAATAGGTTTCGTTTGAAAATTATTTAGATTGATTATTAATAGGTTGATTCATCGAATAGTTGGTTTGGTTTGGATTCCTCATAAGAAGAAATAATTTGGGAGTGGTTTAGAGTGTGTTGCATTGGTTTGATTCACAAAACAATTTAAGGATATGAGCCACATACAAGTCCAACTATATTTTTTCGCATGAATTATCTAATTATTAAACTAAATCATCTCCAACAAATTTTAATCAATTTCGTTAAAATTAAAGTGTGCCGACTCTTGATGCGGGACCCACATATATGTCCAACTACTATTTTGCACAAAGTAGCAGACACTTAAACTGAGTCATCTCCAACAAATTTCGATCAATTTCGCTAAAATTTTAAAGTGTGAACGCAAGGTTTAATTCTAGGATCCGACTCTTGACGCGGGACCCACATGTATGTTTAGCCATACCATTTTACACAAAGTAGTGGGCAATCAAATTGAGTCATCTCCAACAAATTTTGATGAATTTTGCTAAGGTGTGAACGTGAGGTTTTAATTCTAGGGTCTGGCTCTTAATGCGGGGCCTAAATGTATGTTTAGCCATACTATTTAGCATAAAGTAGCGGGCAGTCAAACTCTGTCATCTTCAACAAATTTCGATCAATTTCGCTAAAATTTAAGGTGTGAACATGACATTTTAGTTTGAGTCCGGCTCTTGACATAGGACCCACATGTCGGACTCACATTTATTTCAAATATATATGAGTTTTTTTATACGAGCCTATAGATTTATATAGCAAAACTATGGGTTTTATCAACTAGTATGTGATTGACTTGGATTTAGATAATATAAATATAGGGTTGATGTGTACAATCCAATTAGCAGGCCTACCTGGGAACTAGGTAACTGTGGCCGTTGAATGTCAGAGGATGAAACTCCTCTCACGTATGATAAAACTTCTCCTCCTCTCCTTATAAATATTTTGTCAAATCAGGAAAATTGATAATGTGACATAAAAATTAATGGTCACGAGACTCCCGTTAAAATTGACCTCAGAGGTTTTTGGTGGCGGCCGAGCCCCACTACCGCGGTTTCGTCGTCTACCAGACTACTCGGCGGCCTGGCCTGTGCCGCCCACGATTCCGCACCGAAATGGCACGAAATGGACCGGAATGGCATCGATCTTCGGAGGCGCATCCGCTAGCCTTGTCCACTGGAATCGGATATGCCACCTGTGAATGCTGACAGATTTTCTCTGACGAACATACGAGAATCAGATACCATTTGCTACAGGACAAAAAAACTTCTGTTTCTGGAAACGAAACAACTCCTGTCATGCTGCCACGCTGATTGATTATCCTTCCACACTAGGAACGCAAGTAATATCTCCCCAAGCTCCAAGCCAGGATATTCACCTCTAGATCCCTCTGAAATGGTGAATTATTGGCAGTACCTTTTTCACTTTCTGACGATTACATCATAAGGCAAACAAATCCTCAGGGAAAAAGAAGCGCCAAACTGATAGTAGCTTCACACAATGGTCCTACTACAAGACACCGTCAGTAATACAATAACGTGTCCACCCTTGCCAAGAGCAGAGACAAGTTTGAAATGATACTATGAAATTCAGACTAGAGTAATTGTACCATAATTAAACGAGATGTGAGAACTTTGGTTGGTGGTATTGCATTTTCAGAGGTCACTAGCTTGGCGCACAAACTGAAGTAGGCAAAACCAAACACTTATGAGCTTGATTCGCTGGGGTTTCCTCTTTCTCCGCTGCAGCAGTAGAAGTGAGGCAGCTTCACTCGGCCACAGCACCTGCAAGGCACAAAAACGAGTCATGCCTTTGGCGACATGTCACAACAGGAATAGGAACAAGTGTACAATTGGATTGTGCGTGTTGGGAGCATTCAGAAGATGAAGTATTTTTCTAAGACAAAGTTCAGGTATTTTGCTCTAATTATTCTACAGCAATATGACGAGAAGCACATGAAGCAAACATCAACGAAGTATGAAGGTGTAGCCAAGAATGGAAACTGAAACAGGATAACCATTTTCTAGACCATGTTGTGAAGGCAACATATATACCACACTCAGTTACTACAAAGCAAAACTGTTGATAGCATGACTAGTGTCTAGGTCTGTAACCTACTGTCCCCCAGTCTCCCAGACTCTGAATTGTGGAAAGTACATCGTGTGCCATTAAAACACTCTCTGTAGCCATTGGTCGCAGACTCAGCAGTGCATTCTTAAGGGTGAGGGCATTGCTAAAAGTAGCCTTATATTTTCATCTGACCAGTCAGATAATTGTGCAAGACTGCCAGCAAATGATAAAACAGCTACAATCAATAACTCTCTTGCATAGGGAAAATATGATAATCACTGATATACCAAGATCACATGATAAAAGACTAGCAACAGTCAAACAAATTAAATAAGGCATATTAGCAAACTTAGCTTTTAAATGTACCTGCAACGGACAATCACTGGCACAGGCTTCAAGGCTTTGGGTCCGTTCCTCAAGCCCTTCTTGTATTTGGAGACCTGACATGCATAAGAGAGTATAAGGGCATCTACTGACATCAGTGTCTAGAAAAGGCAACAAGCACAAACCAAAGAACAATTTTCTAAATTCCAACCTGAAGAATGTAAAGCTGGTGAAACGATGCATATTGGACTGACGAACAAACATATATACCAGGCCAAAATATGATGCATCTTTTAAGACAGTTGGATACATATGTTGTTATGACAGAGGTACAAGTCAATGATTTTTCTATAAAATCAGTCCACTGCATACATCCAAATGTTGAAAGGTGTTAGATGATCATAACATGCCTGAAATAAGAACGATTTCTGAATGGTTGTTCAGTGTTGATTCTTATCTGTTTCCCTGATTTATCACACTGGCCAAACAGTATCATGATGAGTTACACCTACATCGACTTTACCACTCAAACCATCAAACACATAAAAAACAGTTTGCTTGCTCTGTTATTAATACCAAAACTTAGACTATTTTGATAATCTTTGCACGCATTTGGAAATCAGCCCAAACTATCGTACCCCTTTGACTTAAGGTACTTAATGCTCCAGGTAGATTATCCTAAACACGGAACACCATCTACCTTTATGATCCGCTAGCACAAAGGTCGAAATGACACACATTTCTGCTCACAGGCAATTCAACAAACACCTAGAGTGCAGCACACTATATCGCATCACCAGCCACGATCACCACGAACAGACGACACACCTAGTAGGCACATAAGTAACAGGCTTGAACGCGAAGTATAGCGGGGAGAAGTGAACACACCTTCTTCTTGGGAACGGCCATGAGCTCCATGGAAGGTCCCACGGCGGCGCCGAGGCCGGGGACCACGAGCGACTGCGCCTCGGTGAGAGGGGCGGGAGGAGGAGGCGGTACGAGGGGAAGTCCGGAAGGCAGGCGAGGCACCGCCACGGCTGCCGCACGCCGGAGCCAACCCGCCGCCGCCATGGATCGCCCTTGGGGTTCCGGGGGTTACGAGCAGAAGTGGGGAAACTCCTCAGAGAGGCGTGGGAATGGAGCTGATCTGACCGTTGATTTCGATCGGGCGGGTTAGGTGAACCAGGAGGGGAACCTGAAGGCGGAGAGCGTACGAATACGTAAACGCCTTTGCAATACGTGTTACAGAAATCCAATTCACAAGCTGTTTGTGCAGGCTAAGGTCCGCAGAGCTGTGGCTGTGGCTGAAATAGCTGCGATTGTGGCTGCTTTGGTAAAGCAGCTTCTCCGGTGAAGTTAAAGTCATTCTGGAAAGCGTTTGGTAAAACAGCTTCTCCTGTACTTGTAGGAATAGTTGTGAGAGGTCAAATGTCCTGTATACTCTTTTTCTATGGATCGTTAGAATGGATAAATTATTGAATGTTTATCGCTTTTTCTTTTTTTAATACATCTCTTTCTTCTGGTATTATCGGGTTCCGCACATTTTACCGCAGCCTATTCTTTCCCGTTCCTTTTTTCCCTTTTTTTTCTTCTACCTTTTCTTCCCTCGTAACCTCTTATCTAGTTCCATTCTTATCTTTTTTGTTTGGTCTTCGTCTCTGTCCCGTCTCTTTTTCTCCGCCGTTGTGTCTCTACTGCCTCGCCGCTCAAGCCTCACCCGGGCGCTGCCTCACCGTGACGGGTTGTTCCTTGCTACTCTGCCTCGCCGCACCTCGTCACCGCTTCCCTGCTGCTCTGCCGGCCAGCGCCTCCGTTCAGCACCCAGGCACCCCGCCGCCGGCACCTCCGCTCCCCGCGCTGGCCGTCGGCCGCCTCCGCCGCGCGCCTCCACCCAAGTTGGGCCTCGCCCGCGCCGCCATCGCTCTGCCCCCTCCTCGTGCAGTCACGCTCCCTCTGCCCCTCCTCGTGCTGCCTCTCTCCGATTGTGGGTCCCAGCCGAGGGCAAGGGTGGCAATGGTGGGGAGGAGCTGCAGGGAGTCGATTTTTTTGGCTCCCCCTCCATCAAATGGCTCCAGTCAGCACGATCCCAGGAACTTCTCCACCGAAGCTGTTTTCTGCACCACCGTTTGGTACAGCTTCGCCTGAAGTCGGAGGAGAAGCCGCGACAAAAGCCCTACCAAAGAAGGCCTAAGATTCACTTAACTTTAGCATGTGTACATGCAGCTCAACTTGACTGACTTGCTAAAATGCAGCCTAGATCTTCTCACATCCATTTTCAACCTGAAACCGATCTCTTGATCAAAGCCCAAGTGAGGACGAATACGGAAACAAAAGGTGTGAAATGCCGAAATATAATGATCGAACAATCTATGCATTTAATTCCCCTATGGCCCGATCATCGCTCTTCTACTATTGCTACGTGCAGATGCAGTTTTCAAACTCAACCATTCAGAATTTCAGAAATCGTTCGTATTTCGTATTAACACGCAATAAAAAGCACCATTACTGAACCGACCTCCACTGACAACTCATAGCCGTTACTCCGGTCTCCAGCTCCAGGACTCCAGATCCATCCACAGCATTCAAAATTTCCCAACCCAAACCAGCACCCCGACATCGCCGCGCCGCGCCCACTCAGTCCTCAGTGCGCCGCTCGCAGCTCGAGTGCTCCACCTGCAAGTCCCAACCAACAAGCCCCGCAGAGAAGTGCATTAATCTCGCTCGCAGCTCGCAGCCCACGGCCCTACAGCCGAGCGATGGCCGGAGTCCGGGACGGCGGCCTCGACGACGAGACACTGCAGCAGCTGCGCAGCCGCGCGACGCAGCTGCTGCTCAAGGAGGACTGGAGGGAGTACATCGCCGTCTGCTCCCGGATCGTCGACGGCGCCTCCGACGACCGCCGCGTGCTCTGCTCCGCGCTCGCGCACCGCGCCGACGCCCGCGCCCGCCTCGGGGACGCCGCCGGCGCGCTCGCCGACTGCGACGCCGCGCTGGCGGCGGACCCAGCACACCCCGCCGCGCTGCTCTCCAAGGGCGCGATCCTCCGCGGGCTCGGCCGGTACGCGCTCGCGGCCGACTGCTTCCGCGCGGCCGCGCTCGCCGCGGGCGGCGGCGGCGCGGACGAGGCGCGGGAGCTCGTCGAGCAGTGCAGGCGGCTGGAGGCGCAGGCGAGGAGCGGGGCGGTGGATCTGTCGGAGTGGGTGCTCGCGGGCTTCGCCGGGAAGTGCCCGGATCTCGCGGAGTACGTCGGGCCGGTGGAGGTGCGCCGGTCCGCGCACGGGGGCCGAGGGATCTTCGCGGTCAAGAACGTCGAGGCGGGGTCTACTCTGATGGTGACCAAGGCGGTGGCTATCGGGAGAGGGGTTCTTCACGACACCGCTGATGGCGGCGAGAAGATGGTGGTGTGGAAGGACTTCGTCGACAAGGTGCTCGACGCCGCCGAGAAGTGTCCGAGGACGGCAGCTCTGATTCATACTCTGTCCGCCGGCGAGGAGCAGCAGGACGATCTAGTTGTTCCGGAGATAGCATTGTTTAGGCAAGAACCCGGGGATCTCAATCTCAGTGATGACGGCACCAACGTGGTGAGGGAGAAGGGAACACAAGAGGTTCTTGATGTGGACAGGATACTGAAGGTGCTCGACGTGAACTGCTTGACCGAGGACGCACCAGCCGCTGATTTGCTCGGGAAGAATGGTGTTGTCAACTGCGGTGTGGGGCTCTGGATCTTGCCGTCGTTCATCAACCATTCTTGCCACCCCAATGCCCGGCGCACTCACGTCGGAGACAACGCCATTGTCCACGCGTCCAGAGACATCAAAGCTGGGGAGGAGATCACATTTCCCTACTTCGATGTGCTCGTGCCGGTGAGCAAGCGCAGGGAGGCATCGATGGCTTGGGGATTTGAATGCAAGTGTGATCGGTGCAGGTTTGAATCCGAGGATTTCATTCTTAAGCAGGAAATACTGAAATCAGAGAATGACTTGGTCAATGGGGGAGACATGGGAGCCCTGGTGGTGCGGCTGGAGGAAAAGATGAGGAAGTCCATGGTGAAGGAGAGGCGAAAGGCGTTCTTGCGCGCGTCGTTCTGGAGTGCATACTCGGCCTTGTATGATTCTGATAAGCTGGTGAGAAAATGGGGCAGGCGAGTTCCCAGCGAGGCCATTGTAGCAGAGAGCATTGTTGATGCGGTCGGCGGGAGTGAGAGCATGCTGAGAGCAATGCTGAGGGGTTCCAGGGATGCTAATGGCTGCGGCAACCGGCTAGAGACGGAGGACAAGGTGGTAAGGATAGGGAGGGCGACCTATGGCAAGGTGGTGAAGAGACACGCAATGAGAGCTCTCTTCAGACTTGCACTGGATGAAAATAATAACATTAACCTTTAGATTTTGATCCTGTTACTTCTAATTTATTCTTTATTAGTTGGGGCAGCTTCAAATAGGTTCATGTTACCAATTGTTAGGAATTTATATACAGCAAATATTCAGGTTTGCACAACATTTGTAATAAGCGGGTGAGAAAGAATCAGAGATCATCCATGAGAGCTCTATTTTCATGCTCTCTTGGTCTTGGTTTCAGATTGTTCTTTCGGTGCTCGCATGAATCGTTTAATTTTTGAAGTGACGTTCTTTAAATTTCATTATCCTCTCTTCAAGGATTGGCAATTGCATGACTATATTCCATCAGTCATTCTATGACAAGAAAACAACCCGCTTTGTTTTCACAATCGCTCCTTTCATGACTACTTTTTGACAGTTCAAGATCAATGACTGTATCATTGTGCCTCAATTAAGGAACTGTGGACAACAAAGAATTCAGAATTCTGTTTCTGATTGGTACAGTTTTGAACTTTCAATACCGAGCTGAACAGGCACAATATTGGATACGAAGCCTGGCAACAGAAATATGAAGTCCTAAATGAGATAAAAATGCATATAACCTGTATATAAGAGCGACTCATTTTCTTGGTGGGCAGATCACAAAAAGGAACACAAAAGTAAAGCCCCAACTTGTCCGGGAGTTGTCAGGGACACCGTGTACGAGGTTATCTTAATTCCAGTGATCCCGTCATACCAATATTGTCTCAACCAATCTTTCGAGAAAAATAACTTGTCTCAAGCAACGGCAAACACCAAGCCCAAGCCCAGTTATCCTTTTCTCTGGAACTAATTGGGCTGGCCTTTTGTTCGGAACATTTAATTTTATTCTTGGAACAATGATCCTAATTGGGCCGATCTATTTGGGACTCCTTCCCCTACCATTTTACGATATGTTCAGTGTTTTTGGTGAAAAGTTTTTCTATTCATTCTTCAACTTGTATAATAGTATACAACCTGCTAAAGTTGCTCTTGGCATGCAATGTGTTCTTTTGTTTCTTTTCAGCGTGGAGAAGAGTAGCATGAGTTTCGCGTGAATTGTTTCAAGATGGGGTGATTATATTGTCTCTGCTACTGAGCAGCCTAAGGCTAGCTGCATGCTGCGTCTGAAACAGTGGCTGATGCAACAATCAAGATTGTAGATTTGGTTTAATGCATAGCAGGAACTAGAATTGGAGCTAGAACATGAAAATTTGTATCATGTATTTATAAAAAAAGTACATATAAAACGTTTATATGTTTATTGTGGTAGCCGTTGAAGCTAGGTTTTGGGTTTAAGCTACTACTGTATTTGAGACGAGTTGTCTCATGCTGGTAATTGCATTGGGGTCTACTGAGGCGTAGATTGGACCTGGATACTGAAAATCGTCATCATGAGATATGATCAATAATGCTAAATTTAAGGGTTTTGCCCCTTTGCCTTGAATGCCTTGCCTACATATATGGTGTATGCTCATGCAGTTGAGTTGCTGCTGATTATCTGCACTACTGTATGGTTTAAGGGCATGCAGCACTAGCTAGGGCGTTTTAGATGAACTGGTATCTCTGGTGTGTGTCATGGCCAGGCAGGAAGCAACAACATGCTCCAGGTCCGTGGCTGACACGGTGAGCTTAGCTTCTCACCTTAGTCCAGGACCAGGTGGACCCAACATAGGATGTGGGTGTACACATGTACACCCAATATTTTTTCAAAGAAAAATCTGAATTGATATGTATATAATGCGTATATTGTAACTATATCAGACTGGACTCGAACACAAATAGCATAGCGTAGGGCTCGGGGGTGCTCCATTTCGCAAGCAGTAAGGAAAGAGACGGAACGGAGGTGATGAGGTGAAAGAACATGAAGACCAGAAAAAAAGAGAGTTGAACCTGTGGAGGGTGGAGGAGGCGAAAGAGCACGCTCTATAGGTAACAAACCATAAACGGGTCCAGTTCATAACCCCTTCTGGAATGCGTCCTTTTTTTTTATGACTTCCTCATGTTCTGTTTTTGTCCAGTTTGGAGTACACGTCAAACCTCACATCTCTAAAATTGTTGCTTGTTCTTAAGCAACCGACTCGAGTAATAGCTTATGATGTACATACAAGTATTCCTAAATTGCAGAAGCTTCGGGTAATCACACTCTCACTCACACCTAACTACTTGACGAATGGTGTGGTTCTCCTTCAAAAGTCAACTTTGGGATGTGAAAAACAAAATACATCATGCTTCTGTTCAATAATTGCAGTTTGTATGCTGCAGCACCAATGTGTAGGTACAACATTTTTTTTATCTATGTTTGTAGTATTTAGTGTTAAAGGGTGTAAGAAAATGAATGCGTTGAAGGGAGAAGATGAAGTAATGATATATTAAATATGAGACTGTAATATTATCAGGCATTGCATGCAGCACTCAAATGTATAGTTTCCAACACTTTAATCATACGGTAGAAAAAATCACCATGATAGATATTTTACGTTATGCAACATTTTAAATCATATGGTAGAAAAAAATCACCATGATGGATATTTTACGTGCTAGTTATGTAACAATTAAATTAAGCTACAAATACATGATTAGCTTCGAGAAGTTGAGCAGTATACACTATATACAATTTAATTTGGTATTTATATCTAAAATCTTTCTACTTCTAATTTCAAATTATTGTATCATAAACATGTACATGAACTCACATTTTTCGTGACTTATTTTCTCTTAACAATTGTTATAATTTCAATTTAATCTTAAAATAATATTTTTGTAATAATATTAAATCATGAGGGAAAATAATAAAAGTTCTTGATATGATCTATTGTTAAAACATATTACAATGACTTATATTTAGAATTTGATGGAGTATAAATTTTTTTATATTAGTTATGTACACTAAATTTTGAAGGTTCGCCACTATCCAGGGCGATTCTTGAGTCCTAGACAATTCAACAACAACACAGTAAGAAATAGGAACCAATACAGCTTCGGTGCATTCTTGTCAAGCGTAGAACGATCCCACATTCAAACCAAAACCTTCAAGAAGAAAGGACGCAAGAACGGTGTGGGTGCGCGCGCACGCACGCACGCGCGCGCACACACACACACACACACATATATATATATATATATATATATATATATATATATATATTAATACAAACCATGCAGCGGTCACTCATCCCAACTGATATAGAACCCATAACAGCAAGTGAGGTATCATCCCAAGCAGAGTAAGTGAGGTATCATACCAGGCAGAGTATTGTAAGAATATTCATGATGCAAATAAATGCAATGCACCTAGTCTGATCGATCTCTTGTCTTGTGGGTGTTCTTGTCTGCTAACAAACAGGCGACATAGAACCAGGTACTGTAGTTGCATCATGCATGCGTCTCCCTACCAATAAAAACCAGAGTAGCACTCATCGTTGCGTTACCATGGTCGTGCCACCATCCGCACATGCTAATCGTAATCAATCATCAAACAGTATCTCACTGGTCGGTCACGCTAGAACCGCATGCTGGAGCATGATCTATATAGGGTCTTCTGCTCTGGCCTCGTCGCCATTGCCATCACGATGCTAACGAAGGTCGGTGGTGGAAGGCGTCGATGTTAAGGGTCCTTGTCCAGCATCCGAAGGAGGAGTGGGAGGATGAAGAAGGCCGGTGGGAGGCGTCGATGTTGAAGGTCCTTGTCCAACTTCCGGAGGAGGGGGAGGAGGAATCGCTGCTGCTTCCGTCTCTGTCGCTGCAAATACGGGCTGACTTCTTGAGATGGGTCATGGGTAGGTAAAACGTACATGGGTAAATAGTGAATCAATAGTTGGATGGAGAAAACCAACAACTGAGATAAATAATGTGATTACATGTACGTGTGGTTTTGCATTTTCCAAGAGTTGGGCTTAAATATGGGTCAAATGCGAACGAGTCAACAAGGAGGGAGGCAATGCGCAATCCGCCTGGGATTCCTATATAACTTTCGTCTTCATAACTTTCAGTGATTGAGATTTGTGCGGATCGTAATGAACGACTAGGATTGAAGCTGACGGGATGGGCAACTCAACAATTGTCCGCACATGGGTAGTTGCATGGATGGTTAACCGATAAGATTTAATTTGATTTTTATCTTTAAATCCATTTTCCTTTCAAATTATAAACTTTTTTGAAATCTGTTTGAACCATGGTGTTAGTTAAGATTTATACAACAAAACAAGATCCAATATGATTGTATTTTAATTTATATATATTGTTTTAAAAATCAACATTCAGAATATATTGTTTCAACATTTTTAATATATGTGCTCAAGGATATACTATTTCAATATTTTCATATAAAATGTTGAACTAATTTATTAGAATCGTTGAACTAAGTTTGAATACATGTTGAATCTATTAGTTTTAAATTATTAGATTATTTTGAACACACTAGGTTAAAATATTTTACAAAATATTGAATCATTGACGCACAGAATGCAGTAATTATGCTTTGAATTTATATTTTGGGACAGCTATGATCCCCTAACAATTGCCCAAACCATGTAATAAATAGGCAGAGTAAAAACATCTTTTTTTTTCAGAAAAATCAACTTCTGCTCTTCATCACCTCCTAATAGCGGAATGAAATTACGGTATTCTTTTTTTTTCATCAGATCATTGCAAAGGATATCACAGAAGCTATCGACAAGGGTTTGGGATTAGAGCACGTCCTGCTTGTCAAATTGAATGATGAAACTTGAAGTTATAGCACTTGGTGTATGCAAAAACAGGATAATAAGATTTAGAATACCCGGATCACACTGTGCTCTGGAGACCACTTAGCGATCTCAGAATAATTTTGTCTAAAATGTGAAACTAGGCAACTTTTTTTTTTTTTGAAAAATGTGAAACTAGGCAACTTTGTGTTTTTAGAGTGGGGACCTGGGAGTTCTTATAGAGGAGCCCAACCAGACGGCCTGGCCCAACATCCGTCTAGAACGGTAGCCCAATCAGCCCACGCCGGGAGTAGCCCAGCAGCAATCACCACGCGCCGCCGCCGCACACCTCCTCCAGTCACCCACCGCCGGCGGCGCCGCCCCGCTCAATCCCCACGCGCCCACGCCTCTGCAGCTCGACACCTGCCGCCACATCAGAGCCGCCCGCCGCTGCTGTTGCTGGCAACCGGAGATGGACGGGGAGGAAGAGAACGTCGGGCCCTTCCGCCGGACGAGCAGCCGCACGCGCCGCATGGCCACGCGCATGGCATCCGCGCTCGCCAGCTCTGACAACCGCGCCCAGGTATTTCTAGAGGAGTTGGATTCTCCATTACGTCGATCGCTCCACCTGATCTATATATCATAGGGGTAGACTGACCACTCCTGCAGGCTGCAGCTTCCCCCTTCGATTCCAAGCTATTTCCCTCCCGTTCATGAATGGCACCTCCCTTTCCTCTCGTAGTATTCTTTGTTTTACAGTTAGAACTGCAAAGTTGGCCTAACCTAGTAACCTTCTCGACATGGATGCATGAATGCATCTTCTGTCTGCTCATGTGTTAATGTTGAAATGCTCCAATTTTTATTTAGGGGATATAGCAGAACCATTTGAAGGGATTGGCCTCATTATAGTTTCCATCTTTGAGAGGAAGGGGTTGGCCTTGTTGGCAAGTAGTTTTGGTAATATATGCTCTAGAAGACTCTTTAGGCAAAGTGTTCTATTCTGAATTTACACTGCTTATTTTGTGTCATATGTGTTGTGGTGCTTTTGCTTTTCTCATGGTCCCTTGCCAAAGAACAAAGAAACAACTATTAAGAGGGAATTTTAGAGCCTTATTCACTTTTCATATCTCTTAACATGTGCATCATTTATCTTTCTCCTTTTTTCTTTCAGAAAGTCGACATTCAGAAAGAGCTTTCCCCTTCCAATTTGTTACATTTTGTCTAAACAAACACTTTGATTTGTCATCAAAATAGGTGCCAATATCTTAGTAAACGCAAGCTCCACTATACTGCGTAAAACACTATGCTCTTCCGCTGCCATGATGTATGGTTTTTGGTTTGTACGTTTGCTTTCATATCCTCTTTCCTTCTGTCAGACTGTAACTCTATTGTTCATCCCTGAGTGATAAATTATGAAGAATTTAGGTGTTGACTCAGCTTCAACTCATGTTAAGATCATTTTTGTGCTTATAATTTCTGATCTATAGTTGTGCCTGAAATAATCTTCTTGATGTTTTGCTACCCTGTTGTGAAACATATCCATTTCAGGCTGCATTAGCTCGTCTTGAAGCTCTTGAGAGTGATAATGCTGGGGTTGAGGTGGTAGATCTTAATGATGATGAGTATGGATCCACGGATGAGGAAGACCCTGGTCAGTTTCCTTCCTCATTTATCTTTGTAGTAATCCATGGTCCAAAAAGGATAAGGTTCATACATTATGTAGAAACACAATGACAGTTAACGATTGGACATCTTAATCTTTGCAAATTGCAAACAGAGTATGATATGTTTTGTTATTGCTTGTAGTATCAATTTTTCAGAATAGACAGCATTCTTTATTTCTTTTCCTTGCAAAAGGAATTGATAAATAATTTTAAAACTAACCTTAACAACTCTGATACAAACAACAACACAAATTATTCGTAAGCTGACTGTGTTATTGGCATCAGGAATGCCCTATGAACAGTCATTTAGATATCATTTAGCTCCACATGCAACAGCTTCTCAACTATAGAAGTTCATGGGCTCGTCATTTCTGGAAATGGTGAATTTAGGCACAGTATATAGGGCTTTTGGGTTGTGGACCAGTGGATGTATGTTCAATTCGGATGCCCTAGCCACAGATAGCTAAAGTTTGATGCTGTAGTGATCTAATAGCAGTCTTCTTTTGTTTTCTGCTTTCCTTTCTACAGTGCTCATGCAAAAGAAGCAGTCCAAGATCATGAAACGCAAGACAAGGCAAGGGAAAGCTTTGGAGAAGAGGGCAGCAAGATCTTTCATGGATGTGTTGCAAGAAGTAAGTAGCGTTGTGCTGTAAATTTGTTTCTTATCATGCTTATTTGTAGGATGGGCACTTAACAGATTTTGACTTGAACTGTAATAGGCAAATCTTGAGTCCCTGCCTCCTAATGTCCCAACATATTTGAAGGCGGCTGTCGGTCCACCGAGTACTTCATCTCGACGCCACTACTGCTCGGTTTGTGGGAGTTCTGCAAATTACACATGCGTGAGGTGTGGAACACGGTTCTGTTCATGCCGCTGTCAAGTCATACACAATGACACTCGCTGCCTTAAATTTGTAGCTTGATCTACAGGATTGTACAAGCTACATTTGATGTATATCTAGTCCCTAACGACTCTTCATCTATGCTCAGTAGGGTATGCTTGCTGTGTATGTTTTGTACTCCATAGGCAAGGTTTGGTTCTGTGTAGAAAACCATTTTTTCATTAGGTACTGCAGTTGTAGTTACCAGGTAGATCTCTTGTAGACTGACTATGCTAGACTGATAATCACAAATTCAGAATGTCCTGGTTCCATGCACAGTAAGTCAACAACACCATAGGATTTGATATACGTGCCAAATTAATCAAAACTCTGCCACAGAGCAGCACATGGCATGCGCAGTTGTAGAATCACCAGGTGACGCAGTAGGATGTCACCTCCCTTTGGGAAGATCGGTTATGGCATTCGCTGGACATGACATGGCAAGACAGCACTCTCTGGAAAAAAAAAACCCCGCTTTGGGTTCACGATTTCTTTCAGGATGTAGTTATTCACGTGAACTGTCGACTGCATTGCGCCTCAATTAAGAACTATAGACAGAATTCAGAATTCTGTTCCTGGTTAGTTCAGTTTCGGACCTTCAGTACCGAGCTGATGGATCACAACACTGGATACCATGTCAGGCAACAAAAAATCGGTCAGATCCTAATTGTCATAAAAAGAATAACCTGTGTATAAGAGAAGAGTGACTCATTTTCTTGGTTGGCAGATCACAAAAAGGAACACAAACGCTAAGCCCCAACTTGTCCGGGAGTTAGGTCAGGGACACCATATGAATGAAACCATCTTAATTACAGTCACACCAAGATTGTCTCAACTTGGGGTAACTGCAGTGTCCAATATATCACCTAACAAAGCCACCCAACGCTGCATACATAGCATCTCCTGCGGACTGAACCCTTTCATCAGGAGCACACCATGGTGGAAGCTCATGCCACGCCGGCGGCGCCGTTCTTCCCACTGGCAGGGCTCCACAAGTACATAGCGATCTTCCTCGTCCTCCTCTCGTGGATCCTGGTTCACAAGTGGAGCCTGAGGAAGCAGAAAGGCCCGAGATCATGGCCGGTCATCGGCGCGACGGTGGAGCAGCTGAGGAACTACCACAGGATGCACGACTGGCTCGTCGAGTACCTGTCGAAGCACAGTTCAGTGACCGTCGACATGCCCTTCACCTCCTACACCTACATCGCGGACCCGGTGAATGTTGAGCATGTTCTCAAGACCAACTTCACCAATTACCCCAAGGTAAATGAACTGAACCCAGAAATGTTAAATTTCTGTAGTAGTCAACGTGTTAAGGTTCAGTACTGAAAACTGATTCAAATGTCTGAATAGGGGGACGTGTACAGATCCTACATGGATGTGCTGCTCGGCGACGGCATATTCAACGCCGACGGCGAGTTGTGGAGGAAGCAGAGGAAGACGGCGAGCTTCGAGTTCGCCTCCAAGAACCTGAGAGATTTCAGCGCCATTGTGTTCAGAGAATACTCGCTGAAGCTGTCAGGCATACTGCGCCAAGCTTCCAAGGCAGGCAAAGTTGTGGACATGCAGGTCAATCACCTGTTCACTACTCTCCCTCGCCAACATGAGATCAACGTTCTAATTAACACGAGAACTATTTGCAATTCAGGAACTGTACATGAGGATGACGCTGGACTCGATCTGCAAGGTTGGGTTCGGGGTTGAGATCGGCACGCTGTCGCCTGATCTCCCCGAGAACAGCTTCGCGCAGGCGTTCGACGCCGCCAACATCATCGTCACGCTGCGGTTCATCGACCCGCTCTGGCGCCTGAAGAGGTTCTTCCACGTCGGGTCAGAGGCCCTCCTCGAGCAGAGCATCAAGCTCGTCGACGAGTTCACCTACAGCGTGATCCGCCGGAGGAAGGCCGAGATCATGGAAGCCCGATCCAGCGGCAAGGAAGAGAAGGTATGCAATCTTTTCGCTTTCATTTCTTTCACCCTGCAGTGTTGAGTGGACATGATCGATGTGTGGGTGCTCATAGCAGATCAAGCACGACATCCTGTCGCGGTTCATCGAGCTGGGCGAGGCCGGCGAGGACAGCGGCGGGCTCGGGGACGACAAGAGCCTCCGTGACGTGGTGCTCAACTTCGTGATCGCCGGGCGGGACACGACGGCGACGACGCTGTCGTGGTTCACCTACATGGCCATGTCGCACCCGGACGTGGCCGAGAAGCTGCGCCGCGAGCTGTGCACGTTCGAGGCGGAGCGCGCGCGCGAGGAGGGCGTAGAACTTGTCCCCTGCGGCCCCGACGCCGACGACGACGAGTCGTTCGCCGCCCGCGTCGCGCAGTTCGCGGGCCTCCTCACCTACGACAGCCTCGGCAAGCTGGTGTACCTCCACGCCTGCGTCACCGAGACGCTCCGCCTCTACCCCGCCGTCCCTCAGGACCCGAAGGGGATCCTGGAGGACGACGTGCTGCCGGACGGGACGAAGGTGAGGGCGGGAGGGATGGTGACGTACGTGCCCTACTCGATGGGGAGGATGGAGTACAACTGGGGCGCCGACGCGGCGAGGTTCCGGCCGGAGCGGTGGATCAACGAGGACGGCGCGTTCCGGAACGCGTCGCCGTTCAAGTTCACGGCGTTCCAGGCGGGGCCAAGGATCTGCCTGGGCAAGGACTCGGCGTACCTGCAGATGAAGATGGCGCTGGCCATCCTCTGCCGCTTCTACAGGTTCCAGCTGCTGGAGGGACACCCCGTCGAGTACCGCATGATGACCATCCTCTCCATGGCGCATGGACTCAAGCTCCGGGTCTCCAGGGCCGTCTGATCATTTAGTAGTTGACCGTTTCCTAGATCATGTAATCTTTGGGATCCTCAGACATGTACTCAATCAATAAGCCACATCTCCTATACACATACTATTGCCGTCGATTCAGAGAAAAGGCAATATGACAATCTGTAAGACAAGGTGCATATGACAAATGGAACATATGTGTGTACGAAGGTACATCAGATAGCAATATTCACTTTAAACGGGCATGTGTCAGCTGCCATACAATTGTGGAACATTGAAAATATCAATAGGGAACCACTACACTATTTATTTGGATCTTATTTGCAAGCATCCAAGAGGTAACTTGATGGTGGTGGTGGATATATAAAGATTTAGTAGTCAAAATTTAGTTTTTGCCATCCCAAAAAGGTGAGTTCAGGGCTCACGAATCACATATATTCTAAAATGGAAAAGAGGGGCAATTTAGTTTATATTTAGGTTCGACATACTGTAGTGGGAAAGGATGATATGTGTAGCTAAGAAAAAGTACCTCGCTCTCACAGGATAAGGGATCTAATATGACGTGGATCCTACATGTTTCAATGATCCACATGATTCACTATCGCCACCGCACAAATAGTGTGCCATGGTGGTAGTAGACATAGAGACGCCAACCACGATCGCGCTCCTATACATAGGTTATCTCATCCCTTTGAGAAAACACCTCACTCGAACATTAGGCACCTTTGTGGATCTAAGAGAAGAAAGCACTTCTTGCAGCTTGCAACAATTAGCCTATAGTAGTCGCATATCTTTGAAGGCAATCATAAATCGTATTTTCAGGAGAAACACATCACATAACCAATGCAAACACATGCACACCGCCACACCTATGAACATCTAGGGAGTTTCAGCCGGCAGATCTTGAGATTGATGAAGTCATCATTCTTTACTGTCCACGGGCATGCTGCCTCGTAAACAAGGTTGAGGCATCAACCTTGGAATTCCATGGATGGAGAAAACAAGTATGTTGGTAAGTGCATAAATTTGCAGTGGAGCTTCCTTGGTTTTCTATTTCCTTTTTTCCAAGTGAGTCTTAGTTATTTATTCAGATTTTTGTGCGTAGGTTACCTTGTTTGGAAATTCTGTATGTAATCGAGTCCTTAAATTTTCATTTTTGCATTTATTTGCTCCAAGAGCTGGTCCTATAGGATTATTTTCCCTAGAACTTCTTAACTCCAAGCAAAAGCAATCAAGTTGCCCAGTGTAGATAGAACGCCACGTCAACTTACCTTTGTTCAGAAATTACATGCATGTTTTCTTGTAGTGTAACTCACTAGTAAAATTTAGAGTGCGGAGATTGCAACTTGCAGGTAAGGCTAAATACATTATCCATAGTAGACTCGGCATGTAAGCCTAGCGCGATAGTGCAAAGCAGATCATGCGCATCAGATGGGAAGTCTGAAGGACTGGGATATACACAACCAGAGGGCTGACTTGCACTATCTCCTGATGCCGAAAGGAAGAAATGCAACTAATTCACGTAAAACAAGTTGATCACACAACCTCATTGCAGTATAAGACACACCGACCTTCCACAATTTCAGCAAGAAATCCAATCATACATTCCAGTAAAGTAGATTTAGATATAGATACAACAAAAGGTCATCTTTTTATCCAAATACACATCAGCTTCCTCCATCCCAGAACACAAGCCGTGCCGCCTAAGATAAAGGTCGGAAGAGAGTGTAAGAAGCACCAAAGCTAAAGCTTGGAAATAGGTAACTGAAGAAACAAAGCACCTAAAATGACCACAAGAAACAAATTTCTGACTGTACCTATATCAAATTGCACAAGCAACAGAACCACTTTTGAGAGTGATAAACATTAAACTGAAAAGTTTAAAAAGGGGGTTGTGTAGGCAGGATGAGGTATACGCGGCTTCTGAAACAAAATTTTCTTCAGCTATAAATACCTCAGCCTATGCCATCCCCATTTCACCATCACATAATTTCCATCTCTTGTAGAGCTAGTCCAGTTAGTTTGAGGCATGTTGTGCTTTTAAATGCGCCCTTTTCTGTAGCATTTGTTATGGAGGTACTGACTTGTTACATATTCCGTTCTGTTTTCAGTTCAAGGACACTGATGGCTTCAGCTTTGATGAACCATTGGGTTGTTGGTCGTTCACCTCATCGTGGGTATAAGAGCAACAGATCTGATGGTTGCTTCAAGATATTGAACTGGAACTACCATGGGATCAAGGGGAAGCAATTCTTGTCCAGAGAGAAGGTTGACTCAACTGGTTGGCAAATCACTAGAGCTGTACCAAAAGATCCCAAAAAGGTGATTTCCATACTACTCGGAAACTATTAAATGCTTGGACATATTTGATCACAAAAAAACACACACATTCCCATAAAGGTAATCCATCTAGAATAAAGTCAATATAGATTATCCGGTTCAGATCAATCTATGTCAAGTACTGAGTATCACGCAGTTCCTGGAGGACAGGGGATCTAAAAATTTTAGAAAACCATGTTGTCTCTTAATTTAATACAGAAAATAAATATGTGCACTCATGGTGTAGACATGGAATTTTGGATGCAAATATTCATTCAAAATGGTATTGCTTCAGAAAGAAATGTCTATGTTAATAGAAATTAAGTTACACCAGTCCATTACTTTAGGAACATATTATTAACTGGGTGGTTTTATTTTGAAGAGATTTAGCTGCTTAGTCAGACATATTACGCAATAATGGAAAGTACAAAATTCTAAAAAGCTGTTGGATTAAGATGCCTTCTCTATCTAAGCTTACAGTAAAATTTGCCTGAGATCTAACAACACAACTCAAACATTAATTCTAACACGTGCTGAAGCACGACAAAGATGGCACTGATATTTAGTTGTGGTATTAGGGTAATCACACAAAGTGGTGGGAGAAGGACATGAAGGGCAACATGAAGAGTATCAAATCCCAAGATGACTTTGACGAACAGCTTTTGATGGCTGGAGATAAGTTCACAGTGGTGCACTTCTTTTCACCTAGCTGTCGAGCTTGCAAGGCCCTACACTCAAAGGTAAAAAGAAGACAAGCATGCAGATTCACCAAGTTTACAATTATATCATGTTTTACATAAATTCATGTTGATATAATACCTTTTTTTTTCATGCCCACAAAGGTACATCAATTTGCCAGGATGCATCCAGGACTGCAGTTTCTCATGGTCAACTATAATGAACAGACAGAGATCTGTAGGAGACTCAATGTTTATGTCTTGCCATTGTTCCGCTTTTACAGAGGCGCTGAAGGTCGTATCTGTAGCTTCAGCTGCACAATTTCAACTGTAAGTATTAGATGATCCAACGCTATTTGTCAATACACCCTATTAAGCTATTTTAAACTAGAATTTTGTGCTATTCAGATTCATAAATTCAAAGATGCTCTGAAAAGGCATGGGGTTCAGACTGAGAGTCTTGCAACAGAAAAGGGTTTGGAAGAATCTGAACCCAAGAGCTTTGCCCCACCTACTGATATCCCAAATGCAAGTGATCCTTCGCCGAACATGGATGTAGATGACGGTCCCGTTGAACCGGGCTATGACTAAATCAATTTGCTGCAGACTGCCGAGTTCAGTAGTTCTTATGTATGCATATAGAAGCTAAGTAATTTAAAAATTAGGACCCATATGCTCTTGTACAGCCCTTCATTTTAAAATTTTGAGGGCTAATAAACATTAAATTGCTATCTAGTTCTGTAACACTAGCTTTTAAGCTTCTTTGTCTTTCATTTCCTTGTAAATGATGGTAGTGTGCAGTAAATCCTTTCCTTCACTTTTTTTTCTACACATAAGCATTTAAATGCCCTAATTAATCACATAGACTTTTTGGAATATGGAGGACACCCCATCAAATACCACATGACGAAATTTCTCTCCATGGCACGGACTAAGGTCCGCATCCTCAGGACCGTGTAGTTATTTAATCCAAATTATGTATGTAATCTTTGTGTAACTGGGTGTCTCGAGGCGACCATTTAATTTGTTGATAATCTCTTATCTATGCAATCTGCCATGGATGCTGCTCCAGTAGCTGCATAGGATGTTTGCCTCTCCGATCAATTTGTTCAGGTTGTCACCGATGGTAGTAATTAGTGAAGAGTTGAGTATGTCACAAGCTGCTTACCGTAAAGCATGTAAATTTGAACGGGTTCCGAGCATCCAAAGGGGTCGGACGGCAGGTCCCGGTTGCGGCGGACCATGGCGGCATAGGATACGGCATCCTCTCGCGGCGTTTCGTCGAACACGTCGAGAGCGGCCACAGCCGCGCGAGGACGGCGGGATTTTCACTGGCGGAAATGATATCGCCGTGGGCGAGCCATCGCGGAACCGTACGGGGCTTCACAAAGATGATGTGGACGCGGTGGAACGAACAATGGGAGAGAAGAGGAACTGACGCGCCGCCGCCGTCATCGGGGACGACGACACGCCGACAAGCAGCAAGAGCGGAGCGGTCAACGGAGGCGCGGACTTGTGACCGCAGGTATTTTGTAAAAGAGACCCTAGTGTTGAAGTTTTCGTTCAAACACATCCCCGGAATTGGATCGCGATCATGAATCGCGATCCAATCTGGAACGACTCTTAGCCGTCAGATCGATTATATGCGGCTGGTAACGCCGTGGGGCAAAGTGCAACGGCCATTTATCGAAAACGCTCCTAATATTTCAGAATCCCTTCAAACACACCCCAAATCGGATCGCGATCCGATCTTGGAGGATTTTGAACCGTCGGATCGGGTACATACGGTTGGGAACGGGACGGGGCAGAGCGGCTGCGGCATTTTTCCGAAATAGTCCTTACACTTAAGAATTGGTTCAAACGCACCTCAAATTGGATCGCGATAATCCAATTTTCGGGTGACTTTGAACCGTCAGATCGAACCTCCGCGGCCCAGATCGAGCGCTAGCAGAAACGGCAGGTGGGATTTTACAAAAACGACCTTTCATTGACAAGGCCCGTCAAGTGGTAACTTGAACCCGCGGCGGCGGCGGCCGGCGACGAGGTGGTATCCGCCGCCGCTTCGAGCCTTCCCTGGCAAGTCACTGCTACCGCGCGGCCGCGGAAGAGCGCTCCGGCTCCGCTCGCGGAAGGGCACTGTCCTCGAGGTGGATCTGGGCACTATACTTGGTGACTTTGGTGTAGGCTGGCATTTCGGTGTGGCGCTGTTACCCAGAGGGTCCAGTCGGCGGCGAGCAGCGAGCTCTTCATTGGAGACCATGAAGTGGGAATTTCTTCGTTGTCTCTCAATGCATCCACCGAAATGAAGCAGCTTCACTGAACCATTGGCGCGCGTGCCCTCTGCCGCGCCTGCGTCCGCGATGCTGCGAAAGTCGGGAACCCAGCGCCGGCAGCCGGCGTTTTGGCGGCGGTGCCGCAGCCTCCGGCAGATCAAGCAGGTCCACGCACTCATGGTCCTCCGGGGCTTCCTCTCCGACCCCTCCGCGCTCCGCGAGCTCATCTTCGCCTCTGCGGTCGCTGTCCGCGGCGGCGTCGCGCACGCCCGCCTCGTATTCGACCGAATCCCGAACCCGGACCGGTTCATGTACAACACCCTCATTCGCGGCGCCGCGCACAGTGACGCGCCCCGCGACGCCGTCTCCATCTACGCGCGCATGGCCCGGCGCCGCGGAGACTGCTGCGGCGGCGTGAGGCCGGACAAACTCACCTTCCCGTTCGTGCTCCGCGCCTGCGCCGCGATGGGCGCGGGGGGCACCGGGGCGCAGGTCCACGCGCACGTCGTGAAGGCTGGGTGCGAGTCTGACGCTTTCGTCAGGAACGCGCTCATCGGCATGCACGCGAGCTGCGGGGATCTAGGCGTGGCGGCTGCGCTGTTCGACAGCGGAGCGCGCGGGGACGCCGTAGCATGGTCGGCGATGATCTCCGGCTGCGCGAGGAGAGGGGACATTGGTGCCGCCCGGGAACTGTTCGACGAGAGCCCTGTGAAGGACCTCGTGTCCTGGAACGTGATGATCACAGCTTACGCCAAGCGGGGTGAGATGGCCCTAGCGAGGGAATTGTTCGACCGCGTTCCTGATCGTGATGTCGTGTCATGGAATGCCATGATTTCTGGGTACGTGAGAAGTGGCTCACACAGGCATGCAATAGAGCTCTTTGAGCAGATGCAGTGTGTGGGAGAAAAGCCAGATACTATCACGGTGCTCAGCTTGTTGTCAGCCTGTGCCGACTCTGGTGATCTCGATGTTGGCCAGAGGCTCCATTCCTATCTGTCAGAGAGGTTTTCAAGAACTGGTCTTACCACCGTTCTTGGAAATGCGCTGATTGACATGTATGCAAAGTGTGGGAGCATGAAGTGTGCACATGAAGTGTTCTGGTCGATGCGAGATAAGGACGTCTCAACTTGGAACTCCATCATAGGAGGATTGGCATTGCATGGACATGTCAATGAGTCCATAGATTTGTTTGAGAAGATGCTAAAGGGGAATGTCAAGCCAGACGAAATCACCTTTGTTGCTGTCCTCGTTGCTTGCAGCCATGGAGGCATGGTTGACAAGGGGCATAAGTACTTTAACTTAATGCAGCAACAGTACAGGATTGAGCCCAGTGTCAAGCACTTTGGTTGCATGGTTGACATGCTGAGCCGTGCAGGACTGCTCAAAGAAGCATTTGAGTTCATTGACACAATGAAGGTCGAGCCTAATTCTGTCATATGGAGGACCTTGCTTGGGGCTTGTAGGATCCATGGTGAAGTTGAACTGGCTGAGCATGCGAATCTGGAACTTCTAAAGGCAAGGAGTGATGCAAGTGGGGATTATGTGCTTCTATCAAACATTTATGCTTCAGTTGGAGAATGGCTGGGGTCAGAGAAAATGAGAAAGTTGATGGACGACACTGGTGTCAACAAGGAAGCAGGCCGTGCAGTTATTGATGGCAGTTCAAAGGATCTAATGCAATCTTCTAGACAGTTCTAATCATGTTCTGGATTCAAAAGATGTTTTTGGCCTAGCTGCAGGGTCAAGAAATTGGATACCTCTGCCCGTTCTTCTATCAATGAAGAGCAAAAGGCCCAGTACCGCTACCACTTCCCGTGCTATTATTGGCTCCAACATGCTAGAGACATTGCTTAAGTTTTACACAGAAATGCAGCTAAAAGGGCATGTGAGCCTGATCAATTCATATGCATCCAGTTGTCCCTGTTATTCAATAATTTCTTATGACTCAGTCATGCAAGTAAAACACACTTTGATCTATGCAGCCACCAAGTGAAACCAATGGTCTATTGAATATTGTACACCTACCAAGGAAAGTAGTTACATTCCAGTGTATATTGATATGATGCAGTCTGGTGTTAACATTCAAGTCAAGCAGATAAACGGGAGCACAAGAACCAGCTGAGACGTAGTGGTGATATTTACAAATCTGTACTACTTTCTGGGTATCTGGGTGGCTGCAATCCCGCTTGAACTCAACCATAGAACTATGAGACCGGTCATGTGCCATGGTCATAGACCTTGTGATATAGCAGCAGAACATTAGAAAAGTTTGCACATGATCAGTGCATTTGGATTTTGGAGTTCCCGGCCATCTTAAGGGAGTGAGTACTTTTTGAACAACACAGAGAACAGACAAGTAGATGAATAGGCAAGGGAAATATATAATTGATTATCTCGAGCAAGAAAAGGAAGCAAGTTTGCTGTATGCAATAATAACCATTTGGTCTGTAAGCTTATTCTTGCCATCGGAATGTACATCTGAAATGTTGAATGTAGTTGTTCTGAAGCTTTTGCTTTGTACAATCGGTTGCCATTTGCTCATTTGCGTAGCTGCACTTTAAGGATTCAAGTAAATAGTAATTGTAAATTTCTAAGAGTGATACTTTGGACCTAGACTGTCGCCTTAAATGAATCATGTACTTAAACTACAAAATCAACAACTAGCTGCTATTCCATGGAAATCTTTATATTATTATATGGATGATTTGATTTCATGGGGCTCTTCTAATTAATAGCAAGAAGAGAATTCTGCATGTAAGCACCCCAGTTTACTCCGTTTACTACACATTAAATATTGTATAATTCACTAGAAGCTATTCTTCCTTGCGAAAATTTAATATGATGTGCTATGGACAATTTGTAGTACACATATTGAATATAACATAACTTGTTAGAAAATGCGTATGAAAAGTGGAAAATGGGGATAAGAAGGAACACTAGATACTAATCTTAACTTTAAACCAAGAACTAGCCATAGTAAGTTAGCTTTCTAATTTTAGTGTGGCAATGGACTTTGGACGGTTGCTATATGTTGTGATAGGGACACTTTTTTTTGGATCTTATTTGCATGCACCCAAAAGGTAACCTGGTGGTGATGGATAGGATATATAAAGATTTATTAGTGATCAAAATTTTGTTTTTTCCCTTCCCAAAGAGGTTCACTTCGGGTTTCAGAATCAAAATATATTTTGGTTTAGATATGTCATAGAGGTAAAGAATGATCTAAGTAGTCGAGAAAAAGAGCCCAACTTCACTAGGGATACAAGCAATAAGATACCTAATATGATGTAGATCCTTCATTGTTCCCATGGTCCACCTAATTTACTACCGCCATCACACATATGGTGTGGCATGATGCCAGTAGACGACATACTAATATGCCATGGATCCTACAAGGTTTCCAATGATCACCTAATTCACTATTGGCAACACATATAGTATGGCATGGTGGCAATTGACGACATACTAATATGACATGGATCCTACATCATTCAAAGTTAGTAGACATAGCATGGTCGCCTGCCTCTATATATACATTGTCTCATCCCTTAAACAATATACATTTCTCAAACACTAGGCACCTTGTATGAGCAGGGGAAGGTCCTCTGCGGTTTTTTTGGCGACTACATGAACCCCACCGTCCATGGGCATGTTGCCGCATAAAACAAGTATGCTGGTGAGTGCAGCTAAACTTCATCGCCTGGCATAATTTTGTGTACCTTCCTTGGTTTTCTATTCCCTTTTCCAAGTGGGTCTTAGTTATTTTCTAGAATTTCACGCGTAGATTACCTTATCTGAAAAGGCTTCGTGCAGTCGGGTTCTTAAATTTTCATTTTCACATTTTTTTTACACCAAGAACTGGCCTAACACCAAATGAAATCAATCAGCATTCTTATAGATAGAACCCAACGTCAACATACCCTAGTTGCAAAATTACATGCATTTTTTCTGTAGTGTAACTCGTAAAATTTTGACTGCAGATGTTGCAACTTGCAAGTAGTAAGGCTAAATCCATAATAGACTCAGCATTTGAGCCAACTGCCGAGCACGACATTGCAAATCAGATCATGCGCATCAGAAGAAATGAGGTATACACAACCAGAGGGCTGATCTGCACTATCTGCTGATGCAGCAAGGAAGAAGTGCAACTAATTCACGTAAAACAAGTTAATCACACAACTTTACATTCCAGTATTTGACACACCGACCTTCCACAATTTCAGCAAGGAATCCAATCACACATTCCAGTAAAGTAGATTAATACATAGATATAACATTTACACATCATTCATATATCATATATCCACAATGCATGAAGAGCGGCAACAAAGAGACGAGCACTCTAGCTCATCTTTTTATCCAAATACATCAGCTTTCTCCCTTCCGGAGCATAAGACGAGCCGCTTCAAATAAAAGTTGGCAGGGCGTGTAAGAAACACCAAAGTAAAGCTTGGAGATAGGTAACAGAAGAAACAAAGCACCTAACAAATCCAAAACCTGACCACAAGAAACAAAATTCCTGACTGTACATATGTGAATTTGGATAAGCAACAGAACATTAAGTGATAAACATCGAACTAAAAAGGTTTAAGAAACATGTTGTGTAGCAAGGATTGGGTATACTTTGCTTCTGAAACAAAACTTTCTTCAACTATAAATAGCTCAGCATGGCCATCCCCATTTCACCATCACAAGATTTCCAGATTTTGAGAGCCTGCCAGTTAGTTTCAGGCATGTTTACTTTTAAATGCACTCTTTTCTGTAGCATTTTTCATGAAGATAATGATTGTTATATATTCTTTCTGTTTCCAGTTCAGTGATGTTGATGGCTTCAGCCTTGATAAACCATTGGTTTGTTGGTTGTTCATCTCATTGTGGATACACGAGCAACGGATCTGATGTGGAACCACAATGGGATCAAGGGGAAGCAATTCTTGCCCACAGAAAAGGTCGCCTCAAGTAGTTGGCAGATCACCAGAGCTGCACCAAAAGATCCCAAGAAGGTAATTTCGTTACTGCTCAGAAATATATGATCTTATGCCATTACTTTTAAAACAAAAGGAAAATGCTGACTTAAATTGTTGGACATATTTGAATCACAAAAACACAAGTTGCTAGGAAGGCTTTCCAGCTAGAATAAAGGCAATATCCAGTTCAACTCAATAAATATGCTTCTTTATTTAGTACAGAAAATAAATCATGCTGCCTATTTATTTAGTACAGAAAATAAACATGTGCATTCAAAATGGTATTGGTTCAGGAAGAAATTTCTATATTAGTAGCAATGGAGCTACACAACTGCATTACTTTAGGGAACAGATTATTCACTGAGTAGTTTTATTTTTGAAGAGATTTAGCTGCTTGGTCAGATATATTATGCAATAATGAAAAGTTGAAATTCTAAAAAGTTGTTGGCTTAAAATGCCTTCTCCGTCTAAGCTTACAGTAAAATTTGCATCAAAACAGAGAAATTTAACAGTTTCATTAAAAAAATGACACAACTTAAACATTCATTCAAACACATGCTCAAGCACGACAAAGATGGCACTGATATTTAGTCATGATATTAGGGTATTCGCACAAAGTGGTGGGAGAAGGACATGGAGAGCAACATGAAGAATATCAAATCTCAAGAAGATTTTGATAAACAGCTTCTGATGGCTGGAGATAAGTTCACAGTGGTGCACTTCTTTTCACCAGGCTGTGGAGCTTGTAAGACGCTACACTCTAAGGTAAAAGAAGACAAGCACGAAAATTCAACAATTTTGCAATTATCGACAGGAGAAACAAATACATGTTCTACATAAATTTATATTGATATAATACTTTTTTGTCAAATGTGCACAAAGGTCAATCAGTTTGCCGCTATGCATCCAGGACTTCAATTTCTTATGGTCAACTATAATGAACAGACGGAGATCTGTAAGCGTCTCAATGTCCATGTCTTGCCATTGTTCCACTTTTACAGAGGTGTTGAAGGTCATATTTATAGCTTCAGCTGCACAATTGCAACCGTAAGTATTAGATGATTTAACACCCATTCCTGAATACATCCTATTAACCTATTTTAAACTAGAACTTTGTGCTGTTTCAGTTTCATAAATTCAAAGATGCTCTGAAAAGGCACGGGGTTCAGACTAAAAGTCTTGCGGCAGAAAAGGTCTCGGAAGAATCTGAACACAACAGCAATGCCCCACTTACTGATATCCCAAAAGCAAGTGATGCTTCACCGAACATGGATGGAGATGACAGCCCCATTGAATCCAAACAATGACTAAATCCATTTGCTGCAGACTGCCCAGTTTGGTAGATATTATGAATGTGTATTGAAGCAAAGTAATTTAAAAATTAGGGCCCATAGGCAGTCGACCCTATGTTTTAAAATGTTGACGGCTACAATCATTAAATAGGTATTTAGTTATGTAGCATTAAGACATTTTAAGATTCTTGTATCCCATTCTCTTGTACTATAGGAAATGATGGTAGTGTGCAATAAATATTTTCCTTCAGTTTGTTTGCTACATAAGCGTTTAAATGCCCTGATTAATCATATCCAACTTTACAACATGGAGGAGCACTAAAATATAAAGGAATACATAATGACACTATCAGTTACCATAAGCAGTTTAGCATGCCACATATGCACTAAAGCAGAAAAAACAAATGTAACACTAAAAGACAGATAGTAAACCACAAAAGGAGCACGTGCCACATACTTAATACAATGCAGGCTTCAACAAGACAGATCATAATCTTGTAATGGCGAGGTTAATCCAGAAAAGTAGTACTGGTACTGACAGTAGCAGAATTGTTCAAAAATTTCTAATCATTGCCTTTTATACCACCATAGTTTGTTATAAGGGGGAAATAGTACCTCACGAATCACGATTGTGATGAAGGGTCATCTCTGACTCTCACAGCTGCTAACCTGCTCCCCACAATTCCACAACGAAAGAAACCTCATCTGCAATTGACTGCAGTCTTCTATTTAGAGGGATCGAAAAGCACTAGGAGCAAATTACCTTTGCTGGAGTGATAATATCAGCATGTCTTGGTCAATGCAAAAGGTAGTTCACATTTACTTTCCGTCCATGCCAATGATGAAAAGCCAACTTTTCAATATCACTTTTTTCATTCTTAAGAGAGATAATGCTACTGCCTTCGAATAATCCCTTTAGCAGGGGCACACCCTGTAAGCTAAGTTGCAGAGAAGGTTGTGATGGCTCAAGTAATGACTTGATTCCCTCTTTTGATAGTTAAAAAAAAAGATACATAGTTTTCCCTCCTATGTATTCTCACATTCTATGAGCCTTCATTCCCAAGAACATTTGAGTTGCCATAGGCTTGGTTTGACTAAGATTTGTCAGTTCCACTAGGGTTTAACTTGACAATAGGCATCAGTTACCATTTTCCAAAAACAACATATCACATTATGGGGGATTCGCACAAAGAAAAAGGTTTGGCAAAATGGGCTCTCCATTTCCTTCAGTTTTCTTGTTGGTACTGCTGAAATTGCTTATAATAGACCAATGCATCTCAAAGTTGGGTACTTGGCCTGCTTGTTGCATGTCATGCAAAAGTGCCGTAGCCTTCTGTAGATTGCTGTTTCTGCAATAGCTATCAAGAACAACTCGATACATGCCATGGGATGGTGTGGATCCCAAGGTGGTTAGCATTTCCAAAATCTTCCTAGCATCACAAGTTCTTCCCAGGGCACAAAGACCATGTACAAGTGCATCACAGGAGGACTCACTTGGTCTTAGGCTTGCGAATTGCATTTCAGCAAGAAAATCAAGTGCCTGATCAAATTCTTTCAAAATACACAGCCTGTATATGACAGAGCTGTAACTGACTTCACTAGGTAGTTTGCCCTTCTTTAACATTGTATTTAGCAGGTTAAGTGACATTCTCAAGTCTCCTATTATGCAGAATTTCTTGATGAGTCCATCAAAATTCATGTACGATCCGATAAATTCACTTTTGCTCAGGTTGTTCAGACATGACTTTGCTTCCAAATGTCTCCCAAATGAAAGGAGACATGAAGTGAGGGTGGTTTTAATGATTAAACCATGCTTCCATCCACTGCTCTCAATCAATTGAAATAATGCTAGTGATTTCTCAAGGTTTCCTAGCGTGCAGTAATGACTCAACACTATTCTGAGACTGCGGTTGCTTGGTTGTAATCCCTGAGAAATACAGGCATCAAGCATACTAACTGAACTATCGGTATCTCCAGACTTGTGAAATCCATAGACAAGGAAGTCATAGGTCGTTCTGTCAGGAGAAATACCATTACATTCCATGTCCTTCAATAAATCATGAACCTGCGAGGTGTTTCTTCTCTGAGAAAGATAAAATATGAGAATGTTGCATGTAATTAACTCTCTTGACTTGTCACTATGTTGGAACAGTGCTCTAAGGCTTGATGCACTAGAAAACCGACTTTGCTCACACATTCTACAGACAAGGAAGCGATAGCTAGGTATAGAAAGGTCATCATCCATCTTTAGCATCATGCAAAGAACTGCATCTAACTTTCTCCAATTTTTTAGACAACCATATGCTTGAAGCAAGGAATTTAACAAGGTGCCACTGAGCTTCCCATGAGTTGATTCTGGCAAGACTGACATGACCAGCTTCATATTTCCTGTTTGCACTAATTCCTTCAAAATGCAACTGCAATATGAGAATTCAGGAAATTCCATGGTCAGTGCAGATTCTGCCAAGTTCTTGGCTCGATCTGTATCAAGCCATGGTAATGAAGGCAACACAGATCGGTAAGTAAATGCATCTAGTTCTTTGCATCTGTTAAACCAGATGTCATACATTCCAATTGATTCAGCAGTCCTCTGCTCCTTTAGGAAGCCCTCCATCACACAAATCAGTAGTGAGTGATCCACAACCATACCCTTTTCTTTGAGAGCCTCCAACATTGCACATCCAACACTGGTATAACCTGTCCTGCACAATTCTTTGAGAAGTGCAAAATATGCACTGGAAAACAGATCAGGATAACAGTCAAATAATGGGTTCATAAACTTCAGGGCTTCCTCAATTACTCCCCATTTGCACAAGCAATTTGTGAGGGCCATCATATCCTTGCTATCAGGTGACCACCTATACTTTGTTGCAAGATTCAAACAATCCCAAAACCCTGCTATGTTCCTTTCTTTACAGAAGCCTAGCATCAAATAAGTATATGTGTCTTTACTTATTGACAAGCCTTCTCTGAACATTTTTTCTAAAACCAGTCTTGCATGAGCTGACATCCCTTTCCTACTCATTGTTTGGATAACTAAATTAAGATTGTGAGCACCAAACTTGTCAAATATATCCGGCATCTCCTCCATAAGGTCAATGGCATCTAATAAATATGCAGGGCTCACACATAAGGCCTTGAATAGTTCTAAGCAGCTAGCTGGTGAAATGTCATATCCCCACTGAAAAGCTTCATCTTTCACAAGAAGAGCACTTGCAACATTGCCTTGCTGAGATGCACTGACTAGCTCTGAGTTAACAACTGGGTGAATTGCCGTATCCAAAATATGTGCCAATGAAATCTCAAACTTTTTGGAATCAGTGTCCAAATACAGTCCGTTGCCAACTGAATCAAAAAACTCAGCTTTCGGGAAACCAGTGGCATTATCTCTCTTAATTTTCACTCCTAGGTGATCTAGCCCCAAGAATGATAAGGCCTTAGAGAAAGCACAGTTTCCAGAGGGGAAATCATTTACACCAATGGTTTTCATATCCCTCAAGACTTGCTCAATATCATCAAACTGTCTGTACCAGCAATATCCTGCCAGAATTATCTTATATGTTGAAATATTGGGTGTTACTTTTCTTTCAACCATATCTTCAAAGACATACTTTGCATGTCTGTACAGTCCCTCCCTGAAAACACCACCTAAAATAGCATTATAAGCACACACTCTAGGTTTAATATGTCTAGAAAAGCACTCCGATAAATATACGAATGCAGATTTCAGTTTCATTTCTCTACAGCTATGAAATATGAAAATTCCAAAAGTAGTAGCATCTGGAGCAAACCCTAAGTCCTCCAATCTTTGGAAGATCAACCATGCCTGATCAGTACCAACATTGGTGCATGAAGATGCAAGGATTCTGTTGCAAAGACGCAACTCAGGTAAACACCTCCACTCTTCCAAAAAGTTCATCATATCCCCAATATCCTTTCTCTTGTTAAATTCTTCTACTACAATTGATAGGGATCCCTTGCTTAATTTAATGCCCAAACTCTTTAGTTGCCTTAGTATACCAAGAGCTTGCGCAAATTTATTTTTCTTGATTAAAGCCATGACAACAGAATCAAGAACGTCTCCTTTGGTGCAAGAACCGAATCCAACTTCTAGCATGTCCAAATATACTCTTAAAATCAAGTCATCCTTTCCCATTCTGATCAGAAAATGAAGAAGTAACTGATAGCATGAAACTGAAGGAATCAAACGCTTACACCTTGCATAATCATAGAGTGCAACTGATTTCTCGAGGTTGTTTGCTTCTGAATACACCTGGATAATCCGACTGAATAGTTCACTTGAAACAGGCAGACCCATATGATCATCCAATGAGAGCAGTAGCGATTCAGCTTGACTGAGCATATGAGCATCTGCAAGTACAGATACCATGGTCTCATTTGACCTTGGCAGATGTTGGAACTCCTTGCTCTGCTGTGACGCCCACCTGTACAAATTCCACAAGAATCTCGCATTTCTCACTTGTGCCGCGCTGGACCCAAAACCAATCAAAATGTCAAGAAAATCCTCAGGTTTCAGCTCAGAGACACGCCAGAACCGGCGGAGGGTCTCTGGCGAGAGCCACAAACCAGGCTTAAGAACATCTTGTAAGCTGCACTTCCCATCAAAGTTGTCCCCTCTGCTCTCAAATATGTGAGAGCACTTGGCTATAACCAGACTCCCAATGCCAGAGCACGATTTTACTGCAGAATGGACATCGTTTTTAAACTTTTCTCCAGTTTTCTGCTCCAAATCAGACCCAGCTTCCTCTGGAGCGCCTGCAAGGATTGAATTGCGCTTCTCCCCAACGTGGCTGCTTCCACCTCTCAACAAGCTCCCTCTGTTAGAGCTCAGCTCCGGGGCATCATTGGCAAAGCCTCTGACTCCAATCTTGGCTCCTCGCCTGACGTCCGGGATGCAATTGATCGAATCAATTAGAGCGAAAGAAATGTCGGTAGATTTCATAAGCTGAAAGCTGTCACTCGCTCACCTGAGATGCCGGATACGAATTGCGAGGGGTAACCGCCATGGCTTCCACATCTAATCCGATGGAACCTCCCAGCCCCGCCGCTGAGCAAGGACCCGCACGCCGCATCTGATCAGCGGCTCCGATTACTCCCGCCGGACCCGGATGAGGTCAGGGCCTCAGGGGAGCTGGAACTGAGAAACGACGGCGGCGCGAGGAAGACGACGCTGCTCCGAGGCGGTTGGGCCGTCTTCTGATGGGCCAGTAAAACTGAGGGTTCTCTCGTTAGTTAACTGGGCTGCTGGTCGGCCTTGGCCACCTGCAAATATCTCACACGCGGAAACGGCTCAGCCCGCCAACACGTTCGTGTCTTCCTCGTGGCAAGCAGTTCCAGCCCAGCTCGGTACCCTCGTCTCTGAAAGCGTAGAAAATTCTTTCAAGCGTAGAAGTTGACCTAGTTAGGTAATTAATCGGTAGAGGCTGCTTGTGTTTGCTAGCACTAGTAAGTTCATCTGTAGTTTAAAAAAAAGACTTGTTTGTCATCCCAGTAAAAAAAAACTTGATATGTTACTGTGGTAACAAGAGAAGAAAACTACTAACATAGATTTTTGCCATTTTGGTAAAAGGGCAAGGAAGGGATCAACACAAGTTTTTCTGGCATGCTTTGCACAGCCGTGCATTCTTGTGCCCTTTGCGTTGGGTTGTTGTCAGGTTGGTTCCGTACACGCGCAACTTGTGAGCTGAAATATTTCTAAAAAAAACAAAAACTTGTGAAGTGAAATATCTGAAAACTATGAAATTTGAATGAAGCACAACTCTCCTTAGGCTCGTAGCTAGTACCTTTGTACTTGCACAGCATCATCTCCCTCCAAGAAAAGGGGTCAATTTGCGCACATGGCAAGAGAAGTGTGCTGATGAACATCTGCTGGGGCCAAGTAAGTGAATCACCGCACGCAACAAAATATCCTGGTCCCTATGGTTACGTGTATCCATCAAATAGCTGCGCCTAATTTCTCTTCACATCTTTTCCCATGTCTGCCGCTGCAATTAACATCTGAATTACATGGTTGGAGAAGACTTTAGGGAGCTCAGCAACCACGAAAAAACTCTCGGAATTCTCCTGGCACGATTCGGAAGAAGAGACGCGGCGCCTGTACTTCTGTAGGACCTACACCTACTACAGAGAGACAGGCTCGATTACCTTTCCTTGCAAGAATGCTCAACCCGGCACGCCACCATGGAGTTACTTATTGGCCCAGATCAGGGAAGCCCCATAAACTCGAGCAGCTATTAGGAGGAGAAGAGCGAGAAAGATTGCCATTACAAGCTAGAGATGACAATGCTACACCTCCCTTCATGCCATCTTGCAGCTCATCCAGGTACCTGACTTTCCTTCTTTCATGGAACATTAATTTAAAAACTTCATTTTTATTTGAGAATTTTGCTAGTTTCGTCGAGCATGCTGCATGCGTATATGACTGACAGGGTGATGTGACAGTGTATAGGGGTGCTGGATCAGGAGCGAGCACAACACTCAGATCGGTGGGAGATCAGAGATCAAGCTCAAGATCAAGAAAGGGCCCTTTTCAGAACTGTCCATCGCCGCGGTCGTTCACGACATGCGCTCTGAAGACGCCTTCGTATGGCGGCAGGTCGAGGGAGAAGATCAATCCCAGAGACCTGTTCACCTTCTCCTACAGGTTCAACACCGACATCCCTATGAGTGAAACACAAGGGGTAGGTCGCGCATGTCATGTATGCCTCTATGAATTGGTTGGAGTTTTACCATGCAATTTTCAGATGATCTGATATTCTGATTCCATGGACCCTCTCTGTGCAGGCTTCCATCGATGAGTACCTGCAGAACAGTCCCAGGATCGTTGGAGCTGTGTTTCCGGATCAGCGCAAGAGAAGAAAGCTCAATGATGTTAGTTGCTTTATCGTTTCGTCATCAATTTCTTATCTGAAGTCTGAATTGGTTTTGATCAGGACTTGCACCAAAACTGCTGAAAGTTTTCAGTGCCTTCTTTTTCGTTCATTGACTCCGACACCAGACTTTTTGAAATAATCACCAGCCACGGTTTTCTTGCCGGCAACCAATGGTTTCAGCTTCTGGAACAATCACTGCTTCACGGAACTATTCAAGTGAAGGATACACGCAATGCTAATAGAGCACCACCGCAATCTTTCAGGAAGAATGGAGCGTCCAGCTTCTGCCCATCCAGTTCCTCTTCCTCTCGGCGTCGCCGGTGATCGTGATGCGCTTCGCCAGAAAATCCGGCGGGAAGGAGTACCCGCCCAACGTCCCCGTCCACGCCACCAGCCTCCTCCTCATGGAAGTGGTAACTGACAATCTCCAACCATGAACCATTTCTCGCTGGCATCAGACGTCTGAAACTTTGAAATCTGGATGTGCCAACTTTGAAATCTGAATGTAGCCTGACGTGCTCTGTTTCTGCTGCTGCAAGCAGACTGATTACAAGCTGAACGGTCTGGACAGCAACGCCATGCCGTCGCACCTCGCCCTCACCGTCCGGGGCTTGATGTACCCGCAGCGGGAGGGGAGGAAGAGCCTCAGGGGCCACGTCGAGATGACCGTCGGCTTCAACCTCCCGCCGGTGCTCGCCATGGTCCCGGAGAGCATCATCCGAGGCGTCGGCGAGACGGTCGGAGTCTGATCTCACCTCCTCTTGCAACATGAATCATCGGTGTTCCTTCAAAGGATTGACAGGAATTCGATCCGTGAACAATGCGCAGGTGCTGAGGCAGATGGCGGAGCAGATGAAGCAAGACTTCGATACAGGGCTGGCGGCAGATTTCAAGAAGTACAGGAGGGAGAAGCTGACTGAGAGGCGCACTTCGCCCTGAATTTTGAGGCACTCACAGTCACATTTCACAGCTCCGGTAACTCTAGGCAAAGCAGCAGGCATGAGCCTATGACTACGAATTCTTTGGATTGGCCGTGTCATCAACAGGGTTGCCAACCCCTTGTACCATTCACAAGTTTGATGACACCAGACTAAGAATGACTTGATGGATCGCATTTGTTTATTGTAAAATGGAGCTTTGGAATGTACATAATTACAAGAACATTCAATTTCAAAGAGAGATCTGGTGTTGAGCTATCGTCTGTATTTACTGTCAGAGTAGCCTCTTCATTTCAGATAGGGAGATCTATGTACGACCCAGTATACAAGGCCTAGGGCCTCTATGGTTTCAACAGCTAGATGAATACAAGTAACAGTTCTATACAGTGTAACCAACGATCTTAATCAATCTTAATCTTCCATTGACCGCTTTCTCGCCCTTAAATCACGCTCGAGGCTTTGAGGCAACGGAGGAGTCCTCCCACGGCGGAAAAGAACAGCAAGGGCTTTCATTTTCTGGCACATGCTGAAAACCTACAGACAGGCAAAATCATGACAAAGTGGTTACGTGTCTGATCTGTTGCTAACCAGCAAGTACCACCTATGAAAGCCCATCAAAGAGTATCTTACTGATGACGCTTCTATCTCTGCAATTCCCTCACAACCTTGACCGCCACCCTGCAGAAGGTCACAATATTTTACAGCATCATCCTCATCCTCAAATACCTGCAGAAAAGGAAAAAAAAATGCTCAGTAGGCACCCACTAGGCCACTAGTCATAAATAACACCCTTCTTTAGGCACATGTGGCCATCAAATTATTATTAAACCCACTGCAATGGTCAAGCAGTCCCTTCTCCTGATTGACTTTGTACGTTGACTACCAAACCAGCAGCATATTTATATTTGAGTTTAGCAGTGTATTGGCCAAAAGAGTGGAGGTTTTTTATTTTAGCTAAGTACCATCCCAAAGATGCATAAGTTAGAAACGGAGCGTGAAGATTATGGACTAAACAAGTGACTGTACTAGTTAGGCAGAAGAAAAGGAAGAATGGCAAGTTGCCTGCCAAGAACATATCCCAAACATGTACTCCTTTTAGACAACTACTCACCAGAACTCCCTCTCTGATATCTTCAACAACCATATTAAACTTGGAGCCAGAGTACTTTGATTTAGTCCCAACTCCTGATCCCCCTCCCTTTGAGAAAAGCATTCCAAGTTCCCTTTCGACTTCACTGCGGAAGATAATGAACAACATCAGCAGTTCATAATGGTCAGTACACTGCAGAGTTGTGACAAACAATGTAACAGTATCAATTAATTCTCACTTGCGACTCCTGCGAGTTTTCATTGTCCATAGATGGTTATCACTTCTGGCCAGAACATAGACTGGCTTGGAATCTTCTCTCCATGGGTTTGTCTCCAATACTGAACCATCATGAAACACCAAAATGTTACTAAATTTCAAACTGCCTAGTTCAAATACTATGTGTATTTAGCTCAAGGAGAGAAAGAAAAGGGCCAATACCAACTGGCTACAGTCTCTAGTATGTGCATCAGGACTCAAACTAATCAAATGCCCAAAGCTGTTTGGTCACTGGCAAGTGGCGACAGTCTCTTGTCACACGAAAAGCAGCTTATGCATATCAAATTATCAATTAGTAATTGCCCACACCCCACAGCAGACTTGTCCAATTGCTCACGCAAGGCATGGCACGTGATTTAGGACAAATATGACGAAATTGCTTGGGATGCAAGAGCTAATCACAGCCTACACACAAAGCCATATCTTGGCCTACCTGAAACTACACTCCTGAAGAAACACGGGACGCGTGAACCAATCCACAAGACTCACAGAGTAGGTGCTGATCTCCAGTTCATTGCAGCACGCAATCTTCCCGTGCACACAAAGATAGCATCATTGGACAATTGGTACCGAGCATTTCAGCAAACAAGACGCACGCACAACTAAACCCTGAACATTTCGGCGGCCTAATCGCCACCAAATCCTAAGCTATTCTAATTTGCCAAACCCCAAGTGCGAAACCAAACAAACCAAGGCAACGAGAACATGATCGATCATGGACAGCGTTGAAGATCCGAGAACCGTTACCATCGTAGGCGAGGGAGTCGAGTGACTCCATGAGGTGGCGCCGCATGCCGTAGGCGCGGGAGGAGACGCGGCGCAGGAACTCGCCGGAGGTCCCGGGGATGCCGCCATCCATCCCCATCGCCCTCTCCACCTCATGCTCGTCGCCGCCGTCCCCCTCCTGCGACGGCGGGGGCGGGGGGCGGGGCGACGCGGCCGCGGCCACGACCGCCCGGCGGTGCGCCGCGGCGAGGCGCGGGCGCGGCGGCGGGATGGACAGGAGGGAGGAGGCCGTGAGGTTCCCGGCCAGCGTGGTCGAGGCCGCGGCCGGCGGCGGCGGCGGGAGGGACGGCGATGAAGTTGCCATTCTTACGTTCCAAAAGCAACAAAGCGAGGCGAGAAAGCGGAGAAGTGTGAGGGGGAAATGCGGGAGAGTGGAACGTGGACACGGCAGCACAGCAGCCACGCTACTGTCTTCCGGAGATCTTTCCCCTTCCACCGCGGTTGTTGGGTTCGGCACGTTTCATACGCGCGCGGCGGCGGGTCAAGGGAGGTCGGCCACCTTGTCTGTGGCGGGCCGTAAGGTGATCACGGCCCAGCCCATCTCCAGATTTTGGACCGATCTTGGGTGCACACACAGGGGAACCAGGACAAACAAAGCCGAAAAGGTAAAACAGACCCCTTGGAATGAGCGTGCGTGCCCAGTGCCCTCAAGGGAAAGGAAAAACTCACAAGGCTAGCTAGGCTGGTCACATCTAAAAGGATGTTCAGAAATAGATAAACATAAACGAGCAAGGCTTAATTAAAGAATTGATTTCACTTATCATGGTCATATGTGCACACTAGAAGAATGTTAGGGCTGTTATTAAGGTAGCTACTAGGGGTCCAACATGGTAATGAAAACTATATTTTTTTCGTAATGCCTGATAATAAGGTTAGAAGGTGAAACCGTTACATACATGTAATCCTAAAATACTCCAATAAAAAATTATTAACGAGGAAACATAAACCACTAGTATTGCAATTTAGAGTGCATGACCATGTACCAAATAAATAACCCTATATAAATGAGATAAAATCCAATTTGTCAAACCTATTATATTGCGTAGGGGTGGGCCTAAAGTAAAATTCGAGAGGGGACACAGCTTAAGAATAGCTAAATTTAAGAACCTTAACCATGGTGAAAGTTGTGCGATTATTTTTTCTTTGATTTTTTTGGGTGGGTGGGTGGGGGGGGGGGGCATATGGCCTTGCCGACCTAGCCTCTGCTATGGTGTGGTCGCTATGAACCTTACATCATCTTAGCTCGAACAAGTCAGAGTTGTTCTCCCAACAAGACCTATATATGTCGTCTCGGCAAATAGTATAGCTGTGGTGCACACGAACAATGACAATGTAGGAACTAGCCATGGATGATGTATTGCAAGCCGTGTGGTCATCGCAACCTGCACACATGTAACCGTGGGCAATGGTTGAGACTAAATAGTCCTAACTAGGTGGGGATCTAGAATGGCTAGGTTGCCAGCTTTAGTGGAAACACCTAAGATAAGATATATCTTTTTATTATTTGTTTTTTATTATTTGTTTCAAATTTAGTATTGTACAAATAATGGTGGTATTATAGTAGTACTGAGTAAAGTATTGTGCGCCGTAAAACCTAGGTAAAGCCTGAGCCAATGCAAGGAGAAGTAAGGCTAATCAAAACACGAAACAGGAGATGGTAAGGTAGATGGCCAACGCAAGCGTGGAGAAGCTAGAGGGGTTGTCGGTGTTTTATATCAGTCAACCTACCAAGAGGTATCCCGAGGTAGTAGATTGGTTGGTGGGGGATCATCGGACTTGGAACTTGAAGGTAAAAGTGAGGATACAAGATATAGATTTATACAGATTCAGGCCGCCAGAGTACCCTACGTCCTGTTTGGGATGTTGCATATTGCGCCCTGCGCTTGGGTGTTGTTTGGTGTTGAGAATTTGGTCCTATGTTGTGGTTCTCTGAGGTCTTCGTCTACCGATATAGGGACCCCTGACCTCCTTTATATACTCTAGGGGGCGAGATTACTAGTCGGTTACAAGGAGGAGTCCTAGTAGGATTACATGGTATAAGTCCTAGTAGGATTACAGAGGAATCCTAATAGGAGTCCGTCTTCTTCCTTTCTTGCGGGTACTGGGATCTATTCCCGACAAGCCCCCGAGCGCTTCATAGTCGAGTGTAGCAACCTTCGAGTACTTTTTAGATCCTCGCCGAGTAGTTTTGGTGCTCCTCGAGTATTTTATCTGACTGAATCTTCAAAGTTCCTCAAAGCTGCCATTAGGGTATGGTGTGCTCAAGACCTTGATCGTCCTGATTTTGTAATCTTCATTGTGATATGAAGGGTGGTGAAAGTCGCACTCCATATGGAGTAGCCCCCCAGGCTTAGGTTGAATCGAAGAATCAAACTGAGGGTCAATAAAATCTTGAATCTTCTTTCTTCGTCTTGAAAAAAATCAACTATTAGGTGTAGCTTATCAGCTCCCGAGCCTTGAAATGATTAAATAATCAATTCGAGGGTCTTTAGTCTTCATGCCAGTCGTCTTTTGAGTAGTTTTGCGACATCCAGCCCCCAAGCTTATGCGCCAGGTGAGTCGTAGAAGCCACGTTGAGTAGTTATTTGACGCTTAGTCCTCGAGCTTGGAAGTTATCTTAGCCATTGGAGATATTCCGAGCAGTAACTGGCGCTTTGCTCCTGAGCCTGGGAGCTAGCGAAGCCTTTGGAGGTACGCTGAGCGTCTCGGAGAGTTGTCGCCGAAGCTTGACCTGCAAATTGAGATGCATAAATTATGTAGCATATTTGTAGAATTTGGAACTATTAAATTTATTTAGTGATAAATATAATGTAAATATTGTGTGTCATGCTCTTGTTTCGACCATATTTTTCCCAACTAGTTAGCCTATTACATTTAGTCTCTCAGTCCCTATTTAGCTATTGCCCACTGCGTATGAGATCTTTGTCTCGTGTACGCGTACTGGCACTGCTGCTACGGAGATCTTTGTCTCGCATCCTAGCGTTTAGGCATGATAGAAGATTCAAGATTTTCACGAATTGAGACGTGTTCTGCTCGAGTAGATTAACAACTGCTAAGAGAAGACATTTAAAATAAGTAGTCAGCATTGCGATAAAAAGACTACACGATTGCACATAAAGAAGTCATTGAGATTTTTCTACCTTTTTAGCAAGGAGAGCGCATGTTGCCGCGCATAGGATTTGTGCCTCCTTAGGGTGTAGCCGTTGCGAGCCTCCAGCACTCAGTGCACCAAACATGTGGCAGTAGCCTTCGAAATTCGATGTACCAAGCCTGTTGGTGGAGCTTCCGAAACTCAGTGCACAAAACCCGTGGTTATAGCATCCGTAATTCGGTGTACCAAGCACATGGCTGTCCTAGGAATAATTGGCAAAGTGTAGCTCTGGAGGGTAATTTCCGTCGAGAAACGTACACAAAAAAGTACTCGGCACGTTGCCCTGCATGCGGAAAACAAGCCAGAAAAATTATAAAAAATAATTAAAAAAGTGACTTAGCTTGATTCGTGGATGATTGTCGACGAAGTCGTGGCGATCGTCGTGAAGCCGCGACGGTTGTTGATGAAGCTGACTAGTCGGAGTCGATTCCGACTAGTTGTTGATCATGTGGAACCCACTCTTGACTAGTTTGTAGTCGAGACGAGAAGTTTAGGTAGTCACTATTGTGTCGCTGAGCATTCCGGTGAAGCCAGCGCAATCATGCATACTGAAGTCTCACATGCATTTCTTGAGTACGTGTAGTGAAGAGCAACAGATCTCGTGATGTCCTTTCTGGTACGTGTATCGAAACTCCAAAAAGTAGGCTTGCATGGAGAGTACTCGAGTTGATAGTTTGCTCGATCCACGCACGAGCAGTAGATGGGATATTGATTGGCCTTCATTACTTCAGTATAGGATTCAGCAACTGGAGGTAATTAGATTAAGATGCATCGTCGGTGACTTTGACTCGGAGATGGAAAAATAATTCCGCCGGTATTTTTCCTTCTCACGGGCGCGGAGCAATAGCGGATCATCAGCCTTGAGTGACGTACGGAGCTACGGAGGATGATCAGCTATAGTAGTGCGACCAGTGCTGCAGCTTTTTGCATGGAGACGAGTCAACAACCGATTGATCTCCCGCAAGCTTCTCGTATCCGCTTCGAATTGGAACTCGGCAACTTGCTTCTCGTTGATTAGATTGATTTTGAAGATGAGGTCCTTCAAGCTCGCCTGGTGATCTCAACGATCACCCCTACTTGGCACACTAGATGTTGGTGTTTTATACCCATCAACCTACCGAGAGGTATCCCGAGGTAGTAGATTGGTTGGTGGGGGATCGTCGGACCTGGAACTCGAAGGTAAAAGCGAGGACACAAGACACGAATTTATACAGATTCGGACCGCCATAGTAGCGTAATACCCTACGTCCTGTTTGGGATGTTTTGGAGTCTTGTATATTGCGTCCTGTGCTTGGGTGTTGTTTGGTGTTGAGGATTTGGTCGGTTCTCTAAGATCTTCGCCTACCGATCTAGGGACTCCTGCCCTCCTTTATATACTCCAGGGAGCGGGATTACTAGTCGGTTACAAGGAGGAGTTTTTAGTCGGTTACAAGGAGGAGTTTTTGTAGGATTACATGGTATGAGTTCTAGTAGGATTTCAGATGAATTCTAGTAGGAGTCCATCCTTTCTTGTGGTGGGTATTGGGGATCTATCCCCGACAGGGTGAAGGAGAAGGTTCTTGGCCCACCATCGATAGCGGGGAAAGAACTGGAGCGCGGAAGCTGGATCATGAAACCGATGGTGTTGGATCATGCATTCCACTTTTTAGTTTCATGTCCACGTCATTTTCGGTGTATTCCACTAGTTTCATATGTTATAATATATTTACTTCATGTTCAAGTTGGCACTCTTCCTGCTTTGTACAATAATTATATGATTACCTAGACAAGCTTGTGCACAAATGATCTCTGGTTTCTTTTACCTCAGAAGTGGAATTGTGACGGCATTGGTAGGTACACGATGACATAAAAAAATACAGTAATAATATTACAGTGCAACTCCGTTCCGACTTCCGATTCAGTGCAACGCATCGAGCATCGGCAATCAACCGTGAGCATAAATCGCCATCTATACTGGTTGTAAACGAGTCGCGTGCCGCAGCTAGATCGCGTGTACCGAGGGCCAATTTGATAGGGCTCTATCTCCTAAAAACAGTTCTATCTATGGCTTCTTTGATGAAACCTCTGGTGAAGCCAGAACCATTTTGAAAAATATTTGATAGAACCGTTCCTCATGTATTATGATGGGTTAATTGGATATATGCCATTGCAAATATTCGAGTTTGGAGAACTACCATTAAAATTCGTCTATTTGAAACATGCCATTACAATTCATTGTGTTTCTTTAGATGTACCATTTTGTACGTATTTGATGCTCTTGACCCACGTGCTGGCTGTGGTATTTTTGTATGGACCAAAATGCCCTACCCCATCTCTACCGTTCACTCACTGACTCGTGGGCCCCAAGCACCGTCCCCTACCTCCTCCCTTTCTCCCGCAATCCGCATTCTTCCTCCAATGGCGCTCTTTCCCAGTCCCGCGCGTGCGCCGCCGCTGCCGTGCTCCATCCCAGCCCCTTGCGTTCGCCGCCGCCACGCTCCGTATCAGTGCCGCCCGTGCGCCGCCGCCGCGGCGCTCCGTCCCTCGCGTGCGCCGCTGCCGCCGCGCTCCGCCGCGGCCCTGCTCCCACCCGGCCTCGCCCGTGCGGCACCGCGGTCGCGCACTACCCCGGCCACGCTCATGGGCCACCGCCGTCGGAGCTTGCCTCCATGCCTTCTGTCGACCGCCACAAATCCCGCCACCCAGTTCAAGGCCTGGTCGAGTTGGCCGCCTCCCGCCGCAGCCCAGATGTCGATTGGAGGTGGACGCAGAGGAGGTCGGCGCGAGCTCTCCAATGTCGGCGGTCCATGGTGAAGGTGCGAAAGGGGGATGTGTTGGAAGGGGGCGCCGATGGTCGGGGCGGCGGAGGCAGAGGAGGTCGACGTGAGGTGGCTCGACCTCCAGCGCGGGATGAGGTCGAGCTCCATGGCGCGTGTGTGGAAGGAGGGGGAAGGGGAGATGGATGAAGACGTGCGTCGATGGTAGGGTGGCGGAGGCAGAGGAGGCCCGCGCTGGAGTGGGCTCAAGCTCCAGCGCCGGACTGCCGGCGACTTCATGGCGCGGGCGTTGAAGGAAGTTGGATCGGGAGAAACGGAGGATGGGGATGACGAGTGGGACCCGCATGTCGGTGAGTTTGAGAAAGAGATGAAGCAGGGGTATTTTGGGCTATACGTAAATACGATGCCCTGCGAGTGTGTCCAAGAGCATCAAATACGTACAAAATGGCACATGTCAAGCAAACAACGAATTGTAATGGCATATCTCCAAATAGACGAATTGTAATGGTAGTTCTCCGAACTTGGACATTTGCTATGGCATAATATCCAATTAACCCATTATGATGAATGGATCAATGATGTCAAAGTCCAGTACGCCATTATGTATTTGATTTGGTACTTAATAGAGTTTTTAGATTTTCCCTCAATTTATAATGTAATGTTTATAAAGCATGGACAAGTATCCTGCTGCAAAATCCACCCTTGGTGAAGGCATGATAGGCTGGGTCGATTTCCAGCATGGCATGCTGGTGTGCAACCTGCACGAGACGAATCCCATTGCACGTTACATCCCATTGCCTGATCCGTTGCCCGGAAACAAAGACAAACTACAAAGGGCACCCGGGACCATACACAAGGCGATATCGGGATCTCGTGTGCGTCAATGGTGTGCTCAAGCTTATCGAGATGGAGCACCATGTGGTGGTAACAACCCCAAAACCTAGGTCTTGTTTAGTTGCCAAAATTGGGAGTGTTAAAATTACTGTGCCGGCACCGCACACTGTAGCGTTTCGTTTGTATTTGTGAATTATTGTCTAAACATTGACTAATTAGGCTTAAAAGATTCGTCTCGCAAAGTACAACAAAACTGTGCAATTAGTTTTTAATTTCATCTACATTTAGTACTCCATGCATGTACCGCAAATTTGATGTGATGGAGAATCTTCTTTTTCATAGTGCTAAAGTTGGGAGTTGGGGGTAAACTAAACAAGACCCTAGTTTCCCCCCGGGTAAGGTCCATGATTCGCACTTGATCATGTCACGCCAGCGCAAAGAGCCCAACGCTGGAAACATGGGATGGTTGGAAGGCCGTGATGTGGAGTCGGACCGTTTCATCTGACGGCTGGGAGATGGGGCGTGTTCTTGATGGAGCTGACATCGTGTTTGACAATCCGGTGGATTTATCACTGCTGAGTGGACTGATGAAGGGCGACGCTGACGTTGGTAAGATAGCGTTCAAGGATCTGTACTCTGCTTTCCCAACCCTAAGCACAGATGGTGATGATATTCTCTACCTGGACTCCAGGACCAAGTTTAATGATCCGGATAGACGGATGGTTGCTCTTGACCTTGGGACCAAGAGAGTGAAGGCAATGGCGGGAGACTATTCTCTTGCAAAGCATTCTCCTTTGGTCAAAACTCTCGGTCCCTGTACAGTGCTCCACGTAACTACAGGTGATTAAATCTACCCATATTATGAATATGGTTTCTGCTTTATCCCAGTTTATGGCCTTACGAGTTTTAGTGATTTGTGCATGGTAGTACTGATATGCTCTCTGGTTTATCCCTGTTTTTTACTATGGCCTTATGAATTTTAGCCGTTGATGTATCAGCAGGCAAAGTCCCGGCTTCAGCTTGTGCCCGTATCGAACAGGAAGACAGCTCCACACGTCATCCAAACAATGCATCAGTAAGTATTGCGCACCACTTCTTATTTTAAAGAATTTGTGCCAACTAACTTTGTCTCCCTTCTGTTCATAGATCTGCGTGGGCCATCCTAGTTGCTGTGAATCTGATAACAAAAGCCCAAGGCAAGTTCCTTACTCTGTTTGGAACTCTGTTCTTAAAAACCGGAGCACCAATGATCTGGTTGATAACCTTTGTGTTTTTCTAATGCTATTTGCTAACTAGTTGTGCCTGATATTGGAGAATGTTATTTAATTGGACTTGCTGTTCCTCAGGCTTTTGGCTGAGAAAGTCAACCATGGACACAATGGAGCTCAGAATATCGTGCAAAATGATCATATTTCTGTGGTCAGGCCGTCTCAAACTATCCGGTATGTTGCATTCCATGCACCCTGTTTCCTATGCATCCATTTTCCCGTCATCATATAGCAAGGCTGATTAGAGTGTGCCATTATTCCAGCCAACACAACAGCGCTTCATAAAGCACTACATGCCCTGCTACCCTCAACCAAACAATCAGGTATACTGTATTCCATATGCCATCTTACTGGTTTGTTTTCCCATCATCATCCAGAAAGATTAATAGAATGTGCCATTCCAGCCATCTCAGCAGTACTTCAACAGGTGGGATGGATCCCTCGACCCTGGCTATGCACCGTCAGCGCCCCCTCATAAGCTGCCGGAATATTCCAATTATCAACCACTGTGGCAGCATTCACAACCATCGGAGCAGCAGGTGACTCGAAGCAGCGTGGTTAGACGTCCTGAGGTAAAAACATCTGAAGCTTGTGATATGCTGACATCTCCTCATTTAACCTGCAGTGGCAAAAAGTCTGCTTATTGGAATTTACTTCTGCAAGATATATGCTCTTGCCAGTAATTGCGTCACATGTGCCAAGCGCCTTTGCATTGTATCTTTTGAAAGTTAATTTGATCATGGCCACCACTTTTAAATAAGTCCAAAAGCAACTAAACCATTCAAAGTTTCAAACAATTTGATTAACATTTAAGTTCATTGTAACACAATCAGTAGTAAAGATGTGTCTGCTACGCTGGACCTTTTTATGTCCTGTTCCCTATGTCCTTACAATAAGCTGTCGCCTTTGTTTCCAGGTGTCACAGCCAGGCTTCAGTTATCATAAAAGGATCAGCTACCATGAGTACAAGTTTTAATATACAAAGAGCCAAACATTTTCACAACCATGAATGGCATGGAGCAATTTGGATGTGTTGAGCCACAGGGCAGGATAAACTTTATACTTGTCCATCGTGAAGTCAGAGCAATATCTAAATGCACATGTGTGTAACCCAATTCTACCGTAGGTATGAAAGGTGAAAATACTGAAAGAAACATGTATCAACACTTTGCATCTTTGGGCTACAAACAAATTGGCAAAGCTAAATATCCCTATTGCTCTACTGTTAGTCTGTTACCGCCACAGATGTACTGTAGTTCTATGGCATGGAATCACAATAGCAATTAGAAGTAAAATCAGGAGGGAAAACAAATGTTATCATACATCCAACAGGATATTCAATCAAAGTACTGTTAAAGTAACTGGGTCACAGTACAAGTTTTGCGATTACGAATAGCTCTAAGAATAGGCACAGAAGCAGGAATTTTCAGAGGCATAGAATATAGTTGCGTCTGCATGTACAGATAGATGCATGAAGAACCTAGTGTTTCATAACCATGAACGGCACAAGTAGAGCCGAGTGCATCTTAACCTAAGCTATAGAACAGTTGATATTTTATTCTTATTCTTGTTGTCTTCTAAATCAGGTACACATGGTTTGGATGAAACAAAAAGCAAGTTAGAAGCACACGTCTGAATCCAATTTTAATTATGCCGGAGGTACGGAAGCCAAAAATACCGAAGGCAAAATGTACGTCTTCGGACTGCAACTAAATTGCCAAACCTAATCATCGTATATTGTAAAACGGGTGGTTTTCTGTGCGGTTTGTTTGAAATGTTGTGGTAAACCTCTTCTTGATACTTAAATTTGCTCTATCCCTCCAAAATCCTCGCGGGATGCATATGCCCTTGCCTATGAATTTAGCGGTCTCTGTAATTTCTAGGCACTGAAGTCTCTCGGCCTGTGGCAATATCGAACAGGCCATGGATGGTCTTGAAAGTGAAAAAGGCAGCACGCTGCCTAATTTATATTGGGCCGAAACCTAAATTGGGCCGAAATACACAACTGGTGCATCCGTAGCGCGCGTGATGACGGTACAGTGGTACGGTGTCCCGTGTGCTGCCCGCCTTCGCGCCCCGAACGGCTCGCTCTCGTGTACGTGTGTAACATTTTCGAATGCACCGAAGCGACGAGAAGCCTGCCGCCCCAAGGCCAAAGCGATCACGGCGACCGACGAGAAGACGACGTGTGCGGCAGCGTGCCACCTCAGCCGGACACCCGTCGCCCCGCCACACGCCTCGATGGAACCGCCCCCTACACGCGTCCAAACCCCTCCTCCCCATAAAAACCCCGCGCGCCCCTAAACCCAACTCGATCAGCCGCTTTATTCTTCGCATCCCCGACCAAGCACGCGAGGTAGCGCACGACTGATAGAATTCGCTACGGCATTAGCGCGGCTGCCAAGCTTAAGCGATCGTCGATGGCGCGGTCGATGAGGCTCGCCGTCCCGGCGGCGCTGCTGCTGCTGCTGCTTCTGGCAGTGGCCGCGGTGGGCGAGGTGGCGGCGAAGACGACCGTCGAGGACGTGACGGAGCAGGGCGGCAAGGAGGAGGAGTCGTGGACGGGCTGGGCCAAGGACAAGATCACCGAGGGGCTCGGGCTCAAGCACCACCCCGACGTCGACGAGGAGGAGGCCGCGCGCAAGGCCGGCCACACCGCCAAGTCCGCGCGCGAGTCCGCCCAGCACGCCGCCTCCGGTAAGAAATCATAATTAATTAACTCAAGCCGCCGCCACCACCATTTTTCGTCTCGAAGCTGAGCTTGCCGCCGTGCCGGTGCTGACTGCTGACGACGCGCGCCGCCGTGTGTAACTGAATGTTGCAGAGGTAGGGAAGAAGGCGGGGGACGCCAAGGACGCGGCGGGGGATGCGGCGGCGGGCGCGTCGAGCAAGGCGGGCCATGCCAAGGACCAGGCGAAGGAGACGGTGAAGGGCGCGGCCGGCGAGGCGTCGAGCAAGGCGGGGTACGCCAAGGAGAAGACCAAGGAGGCGGCCGAGGCGGCGAGCCAGCGGGGCGCAGAGGCGCACGAGCGGTCGAAGCAGGGCAAGGCCAAGGTCGAGGAGAAGGCCAGGGAGAAGGCCGGGCAGGGATACGAGGGTGCCAAGGACATGGCCGGCAAGGCGCACGAGACGCTGCGGCAGACCACGGACGCTGCCGCGGAGAAGGCCGGCGCGGCCAAGGACGCCGCGTGGGAGACCACGGCCGCCGCCAAGGACAAGGCCGGCGCGGCCAAGGACGCCGCGGCGAATAAGGCCGGCGCGGCGGCGAATAAGGCCGGCGCGGCCAAGGACGCCGCGTGGGAGAAGACGGGCTCGGCCAAGGATGCGGCGGCGGACAAGGCCGGCGCGGCCAAGGACGCGGCGTGGGAGAAGGCGGAGGCGGCGGGCAAGAAGGCGCAGCAGTCGAAGGAGGCGGCCAAGGGGAAGGCCACGGAGAAGGCGGCGTCGGCCAAGGACGCGGCGTGGGAGACGGTGGAGGCGGCCAAGGAGAAGGCCAACGAGGGGTACGAGAAGGTGAAGGAGAAGGCGCGGGAGACGGCCGACACGGCCAAGGAGAGGATCGGGGAGGTGAAGGAGAAGGTCGCCGGCCCCGACACCGACAACAAGGGGAAGCACCGGAGGGCGGACGCGGACAAGTACCGGTCGGAGGACGAGCTGTGAGGAAGCCGGCCGGGGTTGGGATCAGTCATTGCAAGCCTTCTTCTAGGCATGTTGTTCCTGCTGTTCATGTTGTTTTCAGTGTGTTGCTCTAGTTTTTCACACGGTTCTGTACTCTTGTTCCAGCCATCGTGCTGTTCCTACTTTTGTATAATAATCTGATAATGTGCAGACATGCTTCTTTCACTTCAAAACTGGGATTGTTACACGACAACATAACCTTCTCGTATTATTACAAAGTGGCCTCCTTCCAAATCTAATTGAAAGAAAGCGACGACAGACTTAAGTTCCTCTTCAAACCTAATTGAAGAGGATGCAAACTACTTCTTTCTTCCGTCCAAAGTACATACAGAATGTGTCAGAGGTCACCTCCGGTTCTTGAACACATCTTTTCAGACAAGTAGCGGCGCTTCCAGCGCAGCGGCTGTCGGAGTGGCGGCGTCCTGCAGCCTTAGCGTGGAGGTGACCACCAGGGAGAGGAGGGCGAAGCAGGAGGGGATCAGGCCCGTCCCGTACCTGCTCACCGTGTTCAGTCCCCGCGTCTCGCCGCAGCTCATCGTGTCTGCCACAACAAAATAAAAAACCACGGTGTAAACACCCGATCCTTTTTGGCCAAAACACAAAGATTCGATCTTCTTTGACGCTGTTCTTGCTGATCTGAACGTTACCTTCGTACGATTCGAGGACGAACAGAGCGATCCCGCAGGAGATCTTGTCCAGGAAGCTGAGCGAGCCGTAGACGAACGCGCAGCCGTTGAGGTCCTCCCCTACCAGCGCGCTCTCCAGCCCAACCGTCGTGACCTGCTCAGTGCTCACAAGTCAGAACAGGCAAAAGCCTAAGCGAGCTTTTAGCAGATTTCGGCAGCCAAACCCGGCGTCAGGTAGGCGTGTGGTTACCATGAGGAGCGCGTTGGCAACGCCGATGACCATGGCGAGAGGGTACATGAGGTTGTGCATCTGGCTCGGGAGGACGAAGACCGCCACGCCGGAGATCACCCACAGCGTCGCGCCGACGGTCAGGAGGGACTTGAGGCGGCGGCTGTTCCACTTGATCTCCTGCATCGAATGCAGTTACAAGATGTGTGAGGCAAAGCAGAGAGCACGTTTGTAACGGGTTTTTGTGCAGTGTTGGACCTGAAGGACGATGGACACGACGAAGCTGCAGCAGAATATGATCGCTGGTATCTGCAGACAAAGATCAAAGTGGTGAGAAAAAGAGAAAGCAGAAGTATTTCTTAATACCTGTCGGTGCCTTGCTCAAAAGATTGAAGCAGAAAAGGGATAAAGAAACTCACTGTTGCTTTCGAGTATTCATTCATTCTCAAGTCTCTGGTGACGTAGAAAGCGATGAGCGACTGGAGGGGGGAAATGCATGTAAAAGATTAAATGCCAGAGATGATAATATGGTTTTAAGCATGGCCTCCATTCGAAAAAATGCTCATGACACAAGACACTGTGATTTTTTAAACATGGTTCATTTCAACAATGTAAACTGAGAAGCCAGCTTTATTATCTCCTTTAAAAATAGGCCAGGATTAAAGATTTGGTGCATTTGAAAAAGTCCTAGTTTAAAATTGCTAAATTAGGAATGAATGGACACTTCAAAAGGATATCTTAGTGACTAATGTTCGCATGGCAGGGATGCGCTGGTGATAGAGCATGCCATGCGCATTTTCATGCCAATTATAAACATAAAACTTTCTGATTGGACATGGTGCCATATGCCAACCTGAGAGACGTTTGTGATCAGTCTTGCAAGCATATACAGGAGAGCAACTTGGTAGTACAAGGTCTTCTTGAACCAGTATCCCCAGGAAATCCGAGCTTTCTTCTTGCAGTTAGATTCAGACTTCAAGCTGCAAAACCAAACATTCAGCATAAAAATAATCATACAGCATATATATCGTATTCCAATCTGAATGATCCATCAACATACGTCGGTTCCTTGGTTCCAATGTGAAAGACCACCAGGAAGCAGCATCCTAAGAAAATGGACAGATATGCTATCCACCGGTACTATAGGGTGAAGACATGAAGGGCAAATTAGTAACAAGAAGCATCTGCTTATATTTCTCTGATCTATAACTGCAAGTTTTTGCTTCTGTCACCTGAAGAACAATGTCTGAGCATTCTTTCGCCTTTATGACACCAAAGACAGCTAATGCAATCGCATACAAACCAAGATTCGCCACCTGTATGCATTATTGTGAGTATAGGACCCATGTGAAAGTTTGTTTAAAGGGGAACACAGATCTGATTGATCAATGGACATTAATAAATGAGTCCACACACTTCTAGCATATCAGTTTTAATAAGAAAGGGACAACAGGAAGAAGGTCCGTTTTTCATGTATAATAATAAGTTCTAGTTCGATTGCAGAACTCTAGTAAGAATAACTGCCAGCTATGTGTCTCCAAGATGAACATGCTACTCACTCACCATAGTAAATGCATTTCTGCAACTTGCTAAGGCTACACGGCTTGTTGGATTCAGTGTCATGCAGTTCACCATTGACCTGACCAAAGAAAATTCATCAGTGACAATTAGAGGTTCAGAGCCCAAATTTCAGGCAAAAAGTTCAGTCCAATTGCAAGAAGAATCTTACATGTGGGAAACTTGTGTGGCTGCCCAACCGATGTTGAACACCGCTGCGAAGAAACTATAACCGACTGTCCTCACGAGATATGAATCTGTCCCTAGAATGGTGCAGAGCAGGCAGCCACCGAATACTGAGGAGAAGGAAACTCCAACTAGGACTGATCCTCCAATGTGCCACAACTTAAAGCGGCCAAATCTGTCGATCTGATAATGTGATGCGTTATTCAGATTCAGAGATCAACTAGTAATGTATCATAATATGCAATAATGTTGAGTTTCAGCTCTGCTTATACCATCTCTCCTGCGAGGATCGTCATCAGCCCATCTGCAACCTGGCCTGAGAGCATCACAACTGCGGCATCTCTGCAGGAGGAATCGAAAGCTTTAAGTCAGCTGCTGTTAAAGTACTTTCTCCAGAAAAGAATGAAAGTGTCAACTGTCAATAGTGCGATGCTATCGGTAGAGATTCTGTTATACCTTGGAGCAAGGCCGATTTGCTGCAAGAAGAGCAGCAGGTACGTGAACCAGCAAGCCGAGGTGATGTCGTTGAGCATGTGCCCGACGCCGTAGGACAGTATCGGCCACCGTCCGAGAGGCTGAGCAACCTGTGCCTCGGCCATGACCCCATCATCCTTCGCCTCGGCCATGGTGAGTGCTGGCTGGTAGCCTTCGTGGCCTCTGAATGCCTTCAGCTACAATTCTGAATTTCGAGACAACTGAAACTGCATCAGAATTCAGAAAAAAAGGGGGAAACTGTCTCTGCGTCTTGTAAAGTGCAAAGCAAAAGTGTAACAACAGTTTGACAATGTCGCAGCCTTCTGTTCAATAGCAAACGAGTTGCTCAAAGACCAGGCTTTTTGGTATTGGCATTGCGTACAGACTGAAGAACAGAATAAGGGAAGGTGGTTCAGAGCAACAGCAAGAGACGAAACTCGGACAAAATCCACTCGGAGAGAAACACAAAGAAAACACAACAACGCAATATCCCCCAAGAAGAGCCGTCAGTAACAAAACCAACGGAACTGTACGCCTCACGCCGTAACTCCCAGCAAAAAGACAATCTAGTCTTCTTATCTCGATCGTCTCGAAAGAAACAGGTCACTAGGTCAGACCTTAGATCCTGAACACGTTGCGAGACAGCAACGCGCGCGCCGCGGCGGCGAAGAGAAGCGAGAGCAAGAGCGCACGCGATGGCGTAGAAAAGAAGAGAAGAAAGCGCGCGCGGTCGCGTGCGTGCACGTACCCTGAGGAGAGGGGAGCAGCGGTGATCGCTGATTGGCGAGCGCAGCACGGGACGGCCCGACGGGATCCGGCGGTGGAAGGGATTTATAGGCGGCGCGGCTATCTGCTCCCAACTGGACGAGCGTAGTGGGCGGTAGACGCCGCGGGGCATTGAAAGTTGAATCGAATCCTCCTTATTTTTCCCATGTCGTTTTCGATCCTCTTCCCCGTTCGGCGCTGGAAGAGAAAAGGCAGAAAGCGATCCGGCCTCCCGCACGTCCAGACGCCGGGCGGGGTTGCCTTTTTTGCGTGCGTGCGTGCGTACTGGAGATCCTTTCCGGTTCCGCTCCTCATCTGGCGTCGGAGCCTCGGACTCTGTAACGTCGCGGACATGGCATGCTTGCTTGATGCTTCCATTATCTTCCCCGCCCCGTCGGACTGGGACTCAGATTCGAGCGAGTTGCAACTTGCAAGATACTCCTACTGTTCAAATGTACGGTGAAGCATCCGACGCTAGGGCCTTCAGCGAGGCTGCCACTACCACTTACAGACGCGGCGGCGCAGTTCCGGCGATGGCCGGAGGCAGGGTTAGCGTTACTGTGTTATTACGGTGATCTTACTTTTCGTTTGGTGTCCTGCAGCCTGCTGCTGCTCTGTTGCTGGGTCAAGAAAATGATGTGAATCAAGGAACGAAAATCCTTCGTGAAAGTCATAGATTTGGGCAAATATCTCATGAAAGTCACCGCAGATTTGGTCGTTCCACGAAAGCAGGAGCGGTAGCCGCCGGGGCCTGAATCGTTAGGTGTCACTTCCCTTTTTTTTTTTTGAAACTTTAGCTTTCACTTCCCATTTACGAGCGCATTTTTGCCAGATCTCTCCCTAAAAAAAGGCTGTAAAGCTAACTACTGAAGTGCTGAGAATAGCAGGCACGGATTATTCTGTGCCATAGCTTTCATGTGATGTTGATATCCCCTAGTCTTTACTCTTTCGACCATGTGCCATGCGTCCATGCACCATTGTGCAGTAATTAACATCTTTGCGGCAATCTTGCAAATGCCATTGTTGATCCAACATAAAATCACCTTCTCGCAGAGAAAAAAATCGAATAGTTAATAGAACGAGTTGTCAGCAACATTGACCAAGTTGGCTGGGGACAGCCGTCCACATTATCCCTTTCCTTCATCAGCAAATGGAGACGGCATCCAAACTTCCAAAGGAAAGGACCAGCAAGACAGGGTCGGGAATTCCTACTAGTTATATACTTCACTTGCTATATTAGCAGCAGCATTATTTAAGGAAAGAAACATTAGCAGCCCATGGTATGCCTTTGACAAGGAGGGCAGGGGCTTAGCAGCCCATGGACTTCTGCAGCTGTTCTTTCCCTGGCTTCGACCTGCATATACCAACTAAAGGATCAGATACTCAGATCAGCATGAAAATATTGCTAGTTCATCATCATCATCTATTCCTGCCTCTGAAAATGATTGCTAAACAACCGATCAACATTTCACTATCTCAGCACCGTGCTTGTCATGTTTCGCAAATTTGACAAATCATTTCCCGGTCAATGTTTTCAACTGCTGGACATGGTAGAGTGATGCATGTTAGGTCAAACTGCTTGAGCACTAGTTCATTAACATACACCTGACTCGATTTTCAAGCAAATTCATAAAACCAACTTTGGATTGAGCCTGGAGCCTAAGTGCATTACAATGCATATGGGGGCAAAAAATATCAAGCAGGTATATATGTTATTCAATGCCATTGAGCTGATTTGCTCATAGTTCAAAGGGCAACCTTTAGGGAGTCCTTACAAGATTGCATTATTCATAATTCAAAAGGAGAGAATGCTTGCAGAAATTTCTTTTGGAAATAGCACTGATCAGTTTCAACAACTTCTCAGCAAACAACACCAGGCAGGTATTCGTTTCCACTTCCCATGCCTGGTAAGCAAAAGGAAGATCTGTACAGTGACGAGGCTCGTCATTCTTCCTTTTTTGAAAATGTTCGACATCATGGCATCAACCTTTGCTGCCTACATCAACAGTATCAGCCATGCAAATTCCTGAAGCACCAGCTCAGCAATATCATGGAGTACTGCTGAAACAACCACCTACTCCATGGAAGCGTTTGGAGATCTGCATTCGGTTCTACAAAACTGAACTAATTGCTATCTGTACCAATCCATGGGGGACTTTAGTCATAGTGCCCAACCTCTGCTTTGCTCCTGCTCTAAGCTTAGACCGTCCTTTGTCAGTGCTTCCTGCGACTTCTGATTTTTGGAGCCCAAGCTGCCATTCAACACTGGAAGCCTCATAAGCCATGGCAGATTCTTCCTCCGGTCCCCAGTACCAATATCTTGGAAGCTTATCTGATAAATAGGATGCAACCATGCCAAAATTAGAAAGTTCCAAAGACAAAATCAGTGGATGTTTACTGAGGCAAAGGCTGGTCTCTTTGCTAAAATTCATACCCATTTCAGCTTCTAACAGGGCCTCTGAGCCTGAGGATTGTATCTAAATGTGAGTATGTTTCCACTTCACATATGGCCAACCTCAAACCTGGAGCACTTGACAATGCATAATATCTGTCTTCAGGTTACGGCCTGTGATGGTTGACCACAGGTTTGCCATGAAAGACCTGTGCTGCCCCTTTCGAGCAAACGCATCCCACATGCGTGCACTGTCAACCTCAATAACTGTTGTTGGGTCTGATAAATCAATAAGAGTGATGCTCATATTGTTACGGATAATGCACAGCTTTCCATTAAGGGAGACAAAGGCTGCAGCTTCAAGAGCTCGTGAGCTTCCCAGATGGTGTCTGGTGTCAATGAATCTTGTCCATGATCCTGCCTCTCTATTATAAACTCTAAGCTTACAGCCATCACGGCAATCAGAAGAATAAAGCCGCCCGTTGAATGAAATGCTTGGATTCCGCCAACCAGCGACCATTTCATTACCGGTGGCTGACCACATTTTAGATGCTGGTAGATAGACCTCACTCACGACCTGGCGATGAGAATTGAGACCTTTTAGGAACCACTTGCCATCATGTACTACTCCAATGGAGGGCACCATTCCTGTGCTCATTTCAGCAATGCAAGACCATCTATTCCTGTTTGGATCATATACCTCAGCAGACCTCAGAGTTCTTTGTATCCCTTCACACTCCCCACCAGCAACATAAAGACAGTTGTTTATGACACAAGAACCAAAGAAGTGCCGCTTTTGCAGCATATCTGGAGCTCGAAGCCATTTGTTTATCCGAGCATTGTAAAATACAACCCGCCTCATAGACCCATGTACTGGGTCTTTGCCGCCAAATAAGTACAGGTAGCATCCATTGAGAACAGCACAACCAAAACCAACAGCTTCTGAATACTCTGGTGGAACTGGAGGCAATGACTTCCAGAGCTGGTTTACTGGATCAAAGGCATACCAAGATAGCTTCTGATCACGATCCCTTTTGAACACGTAGACCCATTCTTCTGCCATACCAAATTTCTTACGCAAGGAGTAATAGTAATTCGCAGATAAAAGTCGGTTCCATCGTTTACAGACTAACCGCATATTTGGGTGCCCGACCCGAGCAACCCGCATAAGACAGGAAATAGCCAGTTCATCAGGAAGCCCAGGTAGCAGTGGTGATTGAGTTTGGGACCTCTCCTTGCGCGAGCTCCTTGACTTGCGCTTGTTTGGTATGATGTCAGGTTGCATGCACAGCTTTGCACCAGGGACAAACTTCCTAGCACTTACAACGGTTTTAAGACCTCCATCTACCCTGCAATAGCAGGAGACAGACTCTACCTGCAGACACATCAACCAATCAAGTTAGAATGCTTATATCAACCTGAACGTAAAACAACAGAAGATCAAAACAAAACCACAGCAAAGCAACCATCCTTTCATCCAGATATAAATTATCGATAACAAAATATATATTCTTGTCCACCATCTAGTAAAATGTTATGCGGATGATATTCAGACACTCATTGCTGGAAGACTAACCAAGTTATATTTGAAACTATCAATCTTGGGCATTGAACATACAAAATAGAGGGAACATCATTCAGCAGTCAAGTTGGGACAAACTATTTGATAGCTGGTACGTTGGCTTAGAAGTTCAAAATCTAGGTATATCCTTACTCCGTTGAGGTGCTGAATACCTAATAAAGAAAAATTAAAATGTATGGTGTTACAAACATAAAATTAGCACTCAAGGAACAAAAACAACGGGAGCAATAGCAGGTACTGTCCAGATTCAGATCTGAAAGTACACAAGAGTTTATTCTGCTTGCAATCCCAGTAGACAAAATCATGTTAGCATTTGCTATGTAGCTTCATCCTCATTTGACACATCAAATGCTCCAAAACATGTAACTTTTTCATGTGAAAACAGATGGAGCTGTGCTAAATAAGTGATGCTCACACCACGATATCAAATTCCAGTGCATTCAAATTAGCTGCAAAGTGCGAAAGTAGTGCCTTAAGAGCAATAACATCTTTATGTTTCCATCAACTATTATGGGGTACTAACATTGGCACATTGCTATGTTAGTGTTACCAGGTAAGGTAATGTTGCTAAACAGGGTGCTTACAAAATAATGTTGCAACGATTAGTCATTCTGGAATCCCAATTCTATATAATCAATGTTTTCATTATGATTTATTGATTCCATATGATTGGCATGGGCTTTGTCAGTAAGTCTTCTGTCCTTAAAAACTATGCTTATAAACACAATCCCTAGCTAGGCATATAACACCTGTGGCTCATGAGATGTCCCGATGATAGACTAGGCCATGAGACTATGCTAACTAGTAGTTATAATTTGTCTAAGTTTGATTCATTGTTAATAAACTAAGGATGACTTCGTGGCAAGTCGGGCCAATAAAAATGCAACACATGTTATGGCGATACATTGTTATGTCCATGTAACATTGTTCCTCACCAATAAGAAAGTGGCATCTCCACACCACAGCTAAACTCAAAGTAAAATACAGCTAACAAACTAACCCTAAAAGAGTATACCAGAAAAGAAAAATACCGAATCCTCCATGGACAATTGGATCGAAAAATTGGATCTAAACTCCACAGCCAAGCCCTACTACCCAGATCGAGACTTGGAACCATCCCCAAAACTCGCAAGCTTTATCCGCGGAAACGCCGGATTCATGAAGAAAGATCTCAGCTTTTAGGCAATGGTGGCATTTTTGGCACAGGAACCGCCATCTCTGAGCTAATAGTAACCTACATCTCTCCTACGTGCTGCTCGAGGCCAAGAAAGGTGGGAGAGGAGCGGAGCTCACCAGTGGGGCGCGGACACGGATGCCACCCGCACGTCGCGGCGTGGCGCCTCCGGCCGCCGCGCGCATTGCCGGATCGAGGCGAGCGAATGAGGAAGACGCTCGATCTTGGCTTCGGGAAGCGAAGAAGTCCACAAGGCTTCACTCACTCCAAACGAACAGTAGCTTTGACTGAGAGGTCGGAGTGGATGGAGGTGGTGGTAATCTCGGTGCGGGGCAACACGATGAAACACCTGGTGGGCCGGCGTCGGTGCGGGGGAGACTGGCATCACCGGGACGGCGGCGGCTGGAGTGCTCGCCCCCAGCCGATCCACGCGGGGGCCCACCGGCAGCGTCACAGCTCGTGCCAGCTACTAGGCCCATCGACGTGGGCCGCGAGCCCATTCCCCGCAGTCGAGGATTTGCTTTCCCAGCCAGCCACCAAACTAGCTGCGTAAACGAACAAGGAGGAATCACGAGACAAGAAACCACCCGCACCAAAACGAAAAAAAGCAAGCCGGCCGGCCAGCCAAACAAACACAGCCAGCCGGCCAGCCGGCGGCGTTCCACGCGCGGGGAGGCCCCCATCTGGCCCGCCGCCAGCGTCACGCACGCGCGCCAGCAGAGCCCATCGCCGTGGGCTGCGACTGCGAGCCCATTCAATCCCCCGCACCCGCAGCCACCAGACCTCCTCTCTCTTTCACCGTCGCAGCCTCTCACCCCCCACTCCCTCTCTCTCTCCCTCTTCCCGTCTCCTCCAGAGCGAGATCTAGGTTCTTCGTCCTTCTTGGGCCGAGCCCTAATCCTGCTGCACCGCCAGCCAGTCCGCCAAGCCGTTGGTGGGTCGCCTCGCCTCCGCTGCGCCTGCTCCTCCTCCTCCTTCCTCCTCCTCCACGTACGTAAGCAAGCCCCCTCACTCCCAAACCCCCCCGCGCTCGCTCATCATATCCTCCTCTTCTTCTAAATCCGGCCCAAGAATTTTTGCCTTCGGGTTTAGATCTTGTGAAGTTGTGGTCACAGTCCGCGTTGGTGTGCGCTCGGTTCCTCGAATCTGCAGGTGTTCAAGGGTTTCGCTGAGCGGGTTCCGGGGGAATGGGTCTAGATCTGGCGCAAATTTTCGCTTAGACTTTTTCTTAGTGGGCTTTTGAGTGCTCCGTTTGGCGCTAAGAATTATATGCGAGTATATTTTGTACGAGCAAAATATGGCATGTTTTTGAGAGCTCATATTTTGCATACCGTTCTTGTTGGTGGGACAATTACCTTTTCTTCCAACCATCCCCTCTGCCTTTTGATTTCGCAACGGGATTACTCACGGTTTGGCGTGGCTTAGATTGATGCCCGAGGCCTGGGTTGCCGTCTGCGGGGAATTTACAGTAACAGTTTCACTTTTTGTCAAGGTAATTGTAACCTTAACGGCACGGGTGTTATCTTGTTCACATATCTAGGGAGAGAGTCAGTACTGTGCGACCTGACTGTGCTCGAAGCTGAAATTCTGTGGAGACATCCACTGGTTTCTTTGTGAATCTTGTGCCTACCCGAGGGTGGGGATCTTTGAAACGTTGAGCCTAGAGGGTGGGGATGCTCAAATGGTTGAGATGAGTCCAGTGCCCGATAACCCAGCTAGGATTCATGCTAGGAACTTAGTACCACCACCACCTGTTTCGACTGGGAGCTTGGCTTGTGCAAAGGATGAACATGATTATGTTTTTTGCGAAAAGGCTACAGTACATTTGGTGGATGCATTCTATTCTTCAGCTGTTTATGTGCAGTCCCTGTGGTTCTACTACCGAGGTGCTATCCTCAGAACTTTTTACTTTCTGTCGCAATTTGTGACTCTTGAGGCTATTCAACCATGTGCATTCAGCCTTTTGCTTTGCCTGGCTTGGTGACATTGTATCCACTTTTCCGTTGTATTTGTAATGCTACATTGATGCATGATGCATACCATATGTGCAATGTATTCTAATTCTTATACTTACCATCCTATATTTTGATGATTGGAAAAGTCAATCTTTATATTGCCCATTTTACTATATATAATACCATCATATAGCTTCTGGAAAAAGTTTGCATCCAGGTGGAGGTGGTCTGTGGATCCTGTCGTGTAAATTTATTGTTGGTTACTGGCTTACTGCTGCTGTAAACGACCAGAACCTATCATTTATAAAATTGTGCAAAATATCTGCTGTCTTTTCTAGTTTGTTATGACAACTTTGGTGATTTACCCGACAGATTAGTTTTGTTTAATTTTATCTATGAAACTATCAAGTGATCTGATGTGATTAAAATATACCTCACATGATTTTATTTATTCTGTTCATTTTCACAGGCCTTCTTGGGTTCCATCAACAACAAACAAGATCTAGCACACTGCTCGGCCTAGCTCGTACGGATTCTGGATCTTGGCCACCACCTCCCGCACTCCTGTAAGCTATCCCCTTTCCTCCCAAACTCGGCATCCGCGTTCCCTTCCTCACTCGTTACAGTTCGTCTCTCTCATCGTGTTGTACTTTCTTTATTCTTTTGAGTTCATAGATCTGCGCACGTCTGGGCCCAGATTCTGTTGGATCTCTAGGGGGTCGCACATGATACATGCTATATCGATACATGTGTGAAATATTGTTTGCATCTGACTAGACGTTTGTATCGTGAAATTATGATCTATTTGTCATGGTGTGAATACATTAATCGGTTTCATTAATGCTAATGTGTTGAAGTTTATTTAGCTACCATTTTAGCATTTGGATGACGTTCTGATTTTACTATGTGATAACTGACAGATTTCACAAGTTCAGCTGCTAGCCTATAAGCATGGTTGAGGAAACTGCCAATGACACTCAGGTGGCCCAAGATAATGAGATTGCCCCCAATGATGAGGCAATTCAAGGTGATGAAATGGTGCAAGGTGATGAGTTGACCCAAGGTGATGAGTTGGCCCAAGGTGAAGAATTCGTTCAAGGTGATGAGTTGGCCCAAGGTGATGATTTGGTGCAAGGAAATGAGCTGGTTGTTGCTGAGGAAACGACCCCTCGGACCGGAACCAGACGGAGGAGAAAGAAGTCCTTGGTATGGGAGCACTTCACTATTGAAGAAGTTGCTGGAGGGGCCACACGGGCATGCTGCAATCTCTGCAAGCAAACCTTTGCTTACAGCTCTGGCTCAAAGATTGCTGGGACTAGCCATCTCAAGAGGCACATCACCCTGGGTTCTTGTCCTAAGATAAAGAGTCAAGAGCAGAGGCTGGCACTGCCCTCTACAGGTGGTACTGACAATGATGGTGAGGGAAGTGTGGAGCGGCGAACCAAGAGACGCTACAGATATACTGGTTATGCTAATGCTGCTTTTGATCAAGACCGCAGTTGCTCATACCTGGCAAAGATGATCATTCAGCATGACTACCCGCTTCACATTGTTCAACAGCCGACATTCGCCTCTTTTATTGAGAGTCTGCAGCCACGTTTCAAGATTGTGGATGTTGATACAATGGAGGGAGAGGTGTATGCTGTTTATCAGAAAGAAAAAGAGAACCTACTGCAAACATTCAACACCATGCCCGGAAGGATCAGCCTCACCATAGGATTGTGGACAACGAGTCAGACTCTTGGCTATGTTTCACTTGCTGGGCAGTTTATCGACTCTGAGTGGAAAGTACACCGAAGAATGCTTAGCTTCATGATGGTGTCTTCTCCCCATTCGGAGAATGCACTTAGTGAAGCAATTAGCATGAGCCTTTCTGACTGGAACATGAAGGACAGACTATTCACCATCACATTGGATAATGAATGCTCCTCACATGACATCTACAGTGCAAATCTGAGGGATCATCTCTCCAACAAGAACAACCTCATGCTTAAGGGACAGTTGTTTGTTGTGAGGTGCTATGCCCATATCCTTAATGCTGTTGCACAAGATGTGATTGCTTCGATTCATGGTGTTGTCTACAGTATCCGTGAAAGCATAAAGTTCATAAAAGCTTCTTCTGCCCGTGAAGAGAGGTTTGCTGAGATTGCTCTGCAGCTGGAGATTCCCAGTACCAAGACCCTCTGTCTGGATGTTACAACGCAGTGGAACACCACTTATCTGATGTTGCTGGCTGCCTTAGATTATAAGCAGGCTTTCACTACACTAGAGACATGTGATGATAATTACAATGAAGCTCCTTCAGCAGAGGACTGGAAGAAAGTTGAGGCTGCCTGTACTTACCTGAAACTGCTATATGACTCTGCGCATAGCATCATGGCAGCAGCAAACCCAACTTCAAACCTTTTCTTCCATGAAGCTTGGAAACTTCAGCTAGAACTAGCAAATGGCACAGGACATGAAGATCCCATTTTTAGTAGCATCGCAAAGGATATGCATGAGAGGTTTGACAAGTACTGGAAAGATTGCAGCCTCGTGCTAGCCATTGCTGTTGTCATGGATCCACGTTTCAAGATGAAGCTGGTTGAGTTCAGTTACTCAAAAATTTATGGGGCTGAGGCTGCAAAGTATGTTAAGGTGGTCAATGATGCTGTGCATGAACTGTACAAGGAGTATGTGGCTCAGCCACTCCCACTGACCCCAGCCTATGTTGAGCAAGGTGAAGCGAATAATGGGCCAGCCAATGCGAATAACAGTCAAGGAGCTCCTTCCACTGGTGATGGGCTTCTAGACTTTGATATGTACCTTTCTGAGATCCAGAGTAGCCAGCCCTCGAAATCTGAACTGGAACAGTACCTGGATGAATCCCTCACTCCACGTATCCAGGAGTTTGATATTCTGAACTGGTGGAAGCTTAACACTGTCAAGTTTCCAACCCTCTCTAAAATGGCCCGTGATATCTTGGCCATTCCAATGTCCATGGTAAGCAGTGGCAGCTCCATATTCACTGCTGGAACAGGAAGCCGCATGCTTGATGATTACAGAAGCTCTCTTCGTCCCGAGATTGTGGAGGCACTTGTCTGTGCGAAAGATTGGCTCCAGTACTCACCAGCTACCACTGAGGCACCAAGTTCTGCACTGGTCAAGGCTGAAGGGTCTTAGATTCACGTTGGCTACTGCGTCCTTGTCGAACCATGAATCTATCTGTTTGTCGTATCTATGAGTGTAGGTAACTGTAGAGGCATATTGTAGGCTGAGATTGTGAACTGATTGTTATTCTGGTATTTATCTCGTAGAGGTGTAACTTGTTTGTGTCGAACTCTGTTAACTCGTCCTTGTCATGTTATAGGTTTTGTTGTACCATGTTCTGGTGCAGGATGTATCAGCTGGTTGTCTGTACTTTACACCCTGGTTTTGTATTCAATTTGTTATGTACTGTGGATGGATATGGCATGTTTGTGCATAGCTGTGTAGAATGTCTCATTGTAGTATATGCGTCATCAGCCAGTTGTACTGAATCACTGCTGTGTTTGTGTTTGAAATGGTTATCCGTGGCGTGATGGCACCATGTGTTCAACTGTTTTGTGTATTTATCTGTTTAACTGTTTTGTGTAGATACAATATGCCTCTTCATGTGTGATGGCACTCATAGATACAATATGCCTCATGTTCAATGCTTCTTTGATGGGTTTCTTTATTTATGCTGTTTCCTACAACAATGACACATCTTTGCTTCGGTGAACAATCCTATCCTTTTGCTCTGCTTTTTGTACATAGGAGATGTGTCATTGTTGTAGGGCTCTGTGTTGTTCCTCTTAATTCTCATTTTTTATACTTACTGCTTGAGTAACTCTTATATGGAAGCGAATGTAGCTCAGGGTTGCTGCTGCTGTTGAGGTCGCTGAGCAGTGAGCAGTGAGGCGCCAGCCAAGGCTTCAGGTTCTAGGGATTGGTTTGTGAATGTGACTGGAACATGGGACCACCAGGCAGTGGCCCCGCCAAAACCTTCTGACAGGTGGGTCTCCGAGCCTTCATCTCCCAGACAACCCGCGGGCCGCGGGGCTTCCTCTTTGGGTCTCCACTCCACGTCGCCTGACGCCCACAGTTTCTCAGCCACTAACATACTGGCCCCACTCACCGACCAACCTGTCAGCCGCGGACGCGTAGTTTTCCCAGCCACTTGCCACTGCGAACGCGGCATGGAGCGAGCGGGCCCATGTGTGGAGCAGGACGGCCCACATGGCAGGTGGCCGTCCCGTCAGTACCCTCTCAGCCTCTCTCTCTCTCCCTCTCCCCGTCTCTTCCCCCCGTCTCCGAATTTCTCCCCCACTCTGTCAGTCTCACTCCCCGCTCTCTCTCCCTCTCCCCCTCTCGCCTCGCCGCCGGCGACGAGCTCGAGCTAGAGCTTCTTCCTCGTCTCGCCGACGGCGGCGGCGCTATGGAGCCTATGAACGTTGACAACGGCTGCTGCGGTGGCCTCGACGCGCAGATCGAGCAGCTTATGCAGTGCCGCCCGTTGGCCGAGCAGGAGGTGAGATCCAGCCCAGCTATGTCCCCGTTCCATCTGGGTTTCCGGTTCGCTGGGTGCTGATTTCGCGGCACGATCTGGTGAAATGCTGTGTTCTTTCGATCTGTTTGCGAGGACACGCCTAGGGTTTCTCGCTGGCCCTTTGGTAGCACTCCTTTTTGGGTCAGAAGTGTGATCCGGCGATTTTGGGGCTATTTTGCATTTGTTGTGATATGCCAAATTAATCAGCCCAAGCGATAGTTACCGTTAGGGTGTGATGGTACATGTACACATTTGGGTCGATGTAAGTATTAGTCTGCTTGACTAAAAGCAGGAATATTTGCTGTGTAAATGTGCATGTTCATGTTCTAACATTCTTGGAATCGCAGTAATGGGTCCCACATGTTTCAGGTTAAGTCACTGTGCGAGAAGGCCAAGGAGATATTGATGGAGGAAAGCAACGTTCAGGTATGTCATGCTGGCAGTTCGCCCCTCACTATTGGGCTCAGCATCTTTCCCTATAGATGTGTCAGGATATCTAAATTTCTGGTTCCAAAGGCTGTTTGAATGATGTTGGATACGCTTTTGCCATTGCATTCGAGCAACATCGTTGTTTATTGTGTTGCTCCATTTGGATTGGCATTTTTTGTGGTTCCAAAGGCTGTTTGAATGATGTTTAAGAAGTTGGACTTTGAATCTTTCACATTTTCAGTGCTTTCATTTTGGTTCATGTTCCTTGCAGAACGCAACACTGACGATTGAAATAAAACATAGTAATTTAAGGTTTTCCTCCTCCTGTTTCATTCCAATCCATTTGCTCCATCATTAGCTTCTACTGTATGCACCTAAATGAACCAGAGTATGCCTGCATATAATGGTGCGAAGGTTTCCTAGAAGCATTTGCAATTTAATGTGTTATGTACTTTGGCGAGGATATAAGTATCTGAGTTCGAGCTTTTGTAACTTCTGCATGCAGCCTGTCAAGAGTCCAGTGACGATATGTGGTGATATACATGGACAATTCCATGATCTTGTAGAGCTTTTCCGAATTGGCGGAAAGGTACCAACTATGTTGAATGGGCTTTCCTTCCTTTTTTTTTCATGAAAGAACTTCCTACCCAATATTGAAAACATCCATTCCATCCTCTAATCCCTATCAGTTTTATTCTCTCCTGTTTCCAGTGTCCAGACACCAATTACTTATTTATGGGGGATTATGTGGATCGTGGCTACTATTCTGTTGAGACTGTCACTGTAAGAAAATAAATTACTGCTTATTTCCTTCATCAAGTTCTTTTTTCTGGAATTTTGCAGAATTATCTAGTTTCACATATAGTTGAGACTGCAAAAAAGAAAATTTATGAGCTTATGTTTCAGCTCATATTATGTGTTAGTGTTACATATTGACATCTATTCCTTATCCAGCTGCTAGTAGCACTGAAAGTGCGCCACCCACATCGAATTACGATCCTTCGTGGAAACCACGAGAGTCGGCAGGTACCCTCAGTTATTACTTTCTTGATGCTTATGGCATGTGGCTTTTTGGCTACCATTACTTGAAATTAGTCAGAGATCATAGATTATTGACTCTAGTTGTTAAAAATTAAATTATTTCCTTGTTCAGCACAGTGATGTTGTTGCAATTTAGATGCCATCCATCTTAACGATCGAATTGTTTTTTTTTCAAACTGAAACTCTTATTTTACTATGGTTGCAGATCACACAGGTGTATGGATTCTACGATGAATGCCTACGAAAGTGAGTTTATTTAGATGTTTAAAGTTCAATTACTATAATTTTAGGTCTAGTATGTTCCTATGAATTGTTTCATTACCTGTACGAGAAGATTTGTGCATATTCTTCTTTTCTTAATCATAGTTCTCTGATAGCTTCAGATTTATTTTCATAGTATAATATATAGAAATCCCATTTTTTCTCACGTACGCAAAATCTCTTTGGCATCATGTGCCTTTTCTTTTGCTGTATTAATAGGCTTCTTTAGGATGCTTTATAGAGACTCCTTGGTTCATGCAAGTTGATTGTAAGAATGATTTTTCCTACAAGTCCACAACATAATCCTAGCATGCAGTTTGTTTTACTAACTCTTTTGTTTCAAACCAGGTACGGCAATGCAAATGTATGGAAGACATTTACGGATCTTTTTGATTATTTTCCTCTGACAGCTCTGGTGTGTACTCTTTAAGACTAGAAACTCCTTTTTTCTTGAGTGCTGCTTCTATGTGTCATCCTGTCCACAGGCATCATGATAATTTAAAACACTTTGAGTGGTATAGTAGCTATGACAAATTAACAATATATTTATGGGATATGGCCTATGGGTTGTGACTCTTTCTTTATCCCATTAGAGCACGTTTGAAACTGAGAATCCGTAAATTCTGTATATTGTATTTGGGTGTTCCAGGTGTATGGAATGCCCTTGAACATCAACCTTCTTCATTCTTTAGTTGATTCCAGCACTGTAGAATCAAATGTTTGTGAGACCTCAGAGTGTTTGGCCATTAGGGTTATCCAATATGTTGTGCTTTGTTGCTGTCTAGCTTTGTTTTTTATACTTTCTACATTGTTTACGCTTGTTCAAGAACAAGTAATCTGGTGGTGTTGTGGCTGACTGTTCTGTGGAACAGCAGCTGGTGACATTGTGGTTCATCTTCTCTGTTGAAACTATGTTGTCCTCTCTGTAAATCTGTAAATATCAAATTGTATGAATTGATTTTTTTCAAACATTTATACATTCTGATAATGCACAAACAATTCTGTGTGTTCTGTATCTACAACTACAATTGTTGTTTGCTGTAGTATTGCACCGTAAAATAGCTGTATCCCTTGCATTTTCTCAACGTTATAGCATTGTCTGTCCACGGTCTCTACTGATACTATGCTTATGTTCTGCTTGAAGGTGGAATCAGAGATTTTCTGCCTTCATGGTGGTTTATCTCCATCAATTGAAAATCTTGATAGCGTGCGTAGCTTAGACCGTGTCCAAGAGGTTCCTCACGAGGGACCTATGTGTGATCTTTTATGGTCAGATCCAGATGACCGATGTGGTTGGGGCATATCTCCTCGTGGTGCTGGCTACACTTTTGGACAGGTACTACACAATCTGTTTTTCTTTTACCTCTTTTTGTACCTTTTAAAGTCAAATTTATTCATTGATTCCTTTGTTTCTCCAGGATATATCAGAGCAGTTCAATCACACGAACAATCTGAAACTTGTAGCTCGGGCTCATCAATTAGTTATGGAGGGATATAACTGGGCTCATGTAAGCTGATTAAACCTTCAGAAACTGAATCAGCTGAGTTTTGAGTGAGTAATCTTTCATGACCACACATGATTCTTGTATTTACAGGAACAAAAGGTTGTCACCATATTCAGTGCTCCAAACTATTGCTACCGATGTGGCAATATGGCATCCATTTTGGAAGTTGACGACTGCAACAGTCACACCTTTATCCAGGTATATTTACCATATAATTGTTCCTTGCTACTTTCCATTTTCTTGGGCTTATTTATGTGGTATCACCCTGATATGAATGTACTATTGTCTATTGCATGTATTTTTTTTTTAATATGAAATGGTTGAAACTTGAAGTGGAAATTTAAGTTGGCACATAGTGTGTTTCTAGAAAAGACATCATCCATTACCTTATCTTTGTCGTCTCTCCCTAAATATAGTATGTTTCTAAAAAGACATCTCCGTTACCTTATCTTTGTTGTCTCTCCCTAAATAGAACAGCTTTGATGCCAGTTTGTTTTTCCTGTCACGCAGTTTGAACCAGCCCCAAGGAGAGGTGAGCCAGATGTGACGCGAAGAACACCGGATTATTTCCTTTAAGTTATCGATGTTACCTATTCCCAGCCTATGCTGTAACGATCAACGCCAGCATCTGCTGGATCAAGGGCCAGCCAGAAATAACAAGCGAATGCGAAAGCACTATACAAAACCTGAGGTCCCCATTGGCCAATGCAAGAGATGCTGCTATCCTGAAAGAAAGCAAGTGTGCCATGTAAAGCCATGCCTGAGTTTTGAAGCCTTTCAGGTGATCGAAGGGCCGTCCACTTCAACTCTTGCCCTCCCTTTTAGGCATATTTTTACAGAGGCATGGAATTGGCAAAAGACTGAACATCAATTTGTACGTTTGTAGCGTAAGCGTGTACCGATAGGCCTGTACTGATTTGTATCATCATTCATCAATGGCAAGGCACAGTTAAACCCCTTTTCAGTAATCTAAATTTTGGTAAAGATGTGCCATAGTACATGCACATGACTCTTCCGAGTTGGAGAAAGAGAAACATACTACATACCATGCGTGTTAGTAACTGCTGAAGTGTTTTCAGAGTTTGTGCATCCCTTCATGAATTTCGATAGACTGACAAATTCCACACCCTCTGTAGTTTTCTTTGAACAACTACACGATAATACAAGGATCAACATGGAAGAGATGAATAGTGGTATATCTATCGTGAATATTGCAAGCATCATCAATGAACCCACGTCAACCTTAGATTACTGCTACTATGAACCACCAATTAACCTGTCAGGAGACGAAGAAGAAATCGGCCATGGATCCAACGGCAAGATCGGTCGTCGGTGATCCATCGGCCGTGGTGGCGTAAGAAAAGGGTCTGTACACGCCGCCGCGCATCCCTTCGCCCGCCGGCCGGCCGGCCGTGGTGAGGTCCGTCAGACGGAGGTGCTGGCGATCAGCTGGTTGGCGGCGGCGACGCCCCTTCCCTTCATGACGTGCTTCCGTAGCCCCGGGATGTGGACGTTGGTGATGTAGTCCGCCCAGTCGACGCTCCGCACGTCGAAGTGGAAGCGCGCCTTCTCCGCCACCGACATGGCGGCGAGGAGCGCCTCCGTGTTGCCGTTGTCGAAGCGGCCGCCGTAGAAGGTGTAGGGCTGGTAGATGCTGCCCAGGTGGACGGCCTGCTCCACGGACCTGGCGCAGAGCTCGCGCGCCCGCTGCGAGAGCCGCCGCTGCTGCTGCTCCGACCGCAGCAGCGCGTCCGTCTCCACGTAGGCGGCGAACTGGTCCATGCTGTCGAAGAGCCGCATGGGGGGCACCGGGATGGGCCGCCCCGCCGCGTCGCTGTAGGGGCACCGCGTGAAGTGCTGGAACAGGAACCGGCTCAGCTCGCCGAACACCAGCGGGTTCACCGTCGACGACGACACGTGGTACACGTGCATCCCGCCGGGCCCCGCCGCCGCCGCCGGCGACGACGACGACGTGCCGCCGTGCTTCGCCATCGACGCTAGCGTCGCGTTCACCACCATGTCCGCCGGGACCTTAATTTCTCAGCGACGCAGATCGATAGACATTGTTACTGACAAATGCTTGTGCACACGTACGAGATACTGTACCGACTCGACAGACAGCTGCTTACCACATCGAGAACGCCCTCTGGGTCGGCGAGGAACCCACTCAGCTGGCCTTTGCCGTAGTAGAGGACGACAGGGTCCATCATCCTGTGTGTTCATCGTATCAATTCGCCGGTTGCAAGGGAGATCCTTGAAGATACGTGCCTGAATATCTGATCACTGAATTGCTTTTTAACACATACCTGTTCCCTTCCATCCAGCCGGGGAAGGGGTCCCTCCAGGTGCTCTCGATGACGCTGGGCCTGATGGTGACTACCGGCACCTCCCCTCTCATGCTGTTGATGACCATCTCTCCCATGGCCTTGGTGAACACATAGGTGTCCTGCCACCCATGGAGGTTTGCCCTACCAAAAACAAAGAATACGGATCAAACAAAACGAATAATGCTACTTCATCTCTGCACTTCACATTTTTTGCGAGTTGCACTTTGCATTAGATGGATTATTCAGTAGAAGGAAAAGAAAAAAAACACACTAGCATTTCGTGCACTGTACCTCTCCAGGCCTAGATCTTTCATTTCTTGAGCAAACGAAGCAGAATCAACGGAGCGTCTTCTGGAGTAGTCGAAGGCCAGCTTGATCTCTGCCTCGATGTCCAGCACGGTGCTGCTGTGTTCTGAAGATCCCAACTCCTTGGCGATGGTGTCTCCCATGCGAAACGGCTTCTCCAGCACCAGGCCTTGCCTCTGCCCGTTCACATACGCTGTTCGACAAACACGTATAGCATTCAAACACAGTTGCACTCTGTTCGACAAACACGTACAGCATTCAAACACATACGCTGTTCTAAAGCAACTGGAGTAAAAAACAGGAGCTTTTGACCACAACAACTCGTGTGTTTGCACTCTGTCTGACCTGTCGACACTTGCAAGAAGAGCTTGAGCCGTCGGAACCGCTGCGCGAAGCTCATGATCCGGAACGGGCCCACGGTGTTGATGTCCATGGCGACATCGTACCTGCGACCAAAAGTGCGGCAGACTTAAGAGATCGATGTTCATAATGAAAGATGACAGAAGCGTGCGTCTAGTGCCTTTGGAGCTAGCTAGCAATACTGGTAATGCGTCACGAACCTCTCGTCGAACGTGGTGTTCGCCGCCGAGTTGACGATGATGTCCACCTGGCCGGCGATCTCATCGGCGAGCTCGGGAGCGATGCCGATGTTGGCCTCCCTGACGTCGCCGACGACGGGAACCAGCTTCCTCGCGATGAAGCTGCTGTAGTCGTTCCCGTGGATCTCCTGCAGGCATTTGAACAGCTCCGTGTCCACTACCTGCACACACATATACAGCATCCATGCAGGAAAAAACATGGTCATCTGGATGAACAAGGAACGAATGTTAGTGCGAACAAGCAACAACCGCGAGCCGTATACCTCATTTTGCAATCTCCTCAATGCTGCTTCGCTGTCTTTGGCCTTGATCAGCACGTATATCTTGCCAACGTCAGGATTCGTCCTCAGAATCTTCTCGATAAGAACTGCCGCAGAAAAACAGTGCGGAAATGAAGCACAGAACTAGGATTTGGATACTATATGTCTATATATACAGTTATACACTAGCAGAAGCTATCACCTTTAGCCAGGAAACCCGTCCCGCCGGTGATGAGGAAGTTCTTGGCGCCGAGGAACTCGGCAATCCCAATCCCGCCGGCGTGACCTGCCGGCGACGTGGCGGTGGAACCGGCTCCTGATGAATCACCGCCGAGCCCGCGCACCGGGAAGGACGATGACGACGGCCTTGAGCCTGCCGTACCAGGCGACGAGCAGCACGCCACGGCGGCACGCTTCGACAGTAGCGACGGCGGGAGCAGCAGCGCGCCGCCTCCGCCGTACCGATGCCCACGGCGGCGGGCGCCTCCGGCGGCGAGGCCGTGGAGGACGACGGCACGGGAGAGGTTCACGCATGAACTCCCCATGGCCGCGCGCCAACAAAGGGATGCAGGTGCAGGCTAGGTGCGAGACCCGTAGACAATGCGGAGCTCCGCCCCCGCGGTTGCAGCAGGGTAGGTGGGTGTGTGGTGTCGAGGCGAGCTCCTCTACTTCCTGCCTGGAACGAAACGGAACGAGACCAAGGCGGAGCTGGAGCCGAGCCAGTGACCTACAAAACCCCGCGAGCTGCGCTGCAAGGAAGCAGGGAGAGATGGCCAGCTTTAAAAGTTGGTGGTTCGGCGAGGAAGCCCCAGGCCATCTTTGTGCCGCCGTGGGGAGGAGCAATTTATAACGCGCGCATGATGGGGGGATGAGGAGGGGGGGAGGGACCAAACGGAAAGAGAGCCCCGCCCCCGCCCGGGGCGAGCTCTGAGGCCGCCCAACCCAGCTGGTGTGGCGCCGTAGGCGAGGCACGCAAAGCTCGTGCACTTCTTGGAAATGCGGTGACGCGCGACGGGCGATCGGTCGTGCTGGTAGCTAGCTCTGGCGTACACACAACACAAACTAACACGAGTTCGCAACGGCCAACGGTGCCTCCGTACAGCGTGCTACATCCAGATCTCTCTCACTCTCAGAGAAACGCTATGGACCTGCAGCAGCTGTTTCTTATCTCTGTTGTGCCGCCACTATACATGGTAGTCTTAGGGTGTGTTTGGTTGGTCTATGACTTTTGGAAAAGCTGCTATGAGCTGTGGGCCGTAGAAAAGAGCAGAAGACTGTTTGGTCAGAGCAGCTGTGAAACTGTAGGCTAAAAATCTGAGGTCTGTTTATATGCAAATTGCTCGTAATAAAATAATATGTTCACTAATTCGCATTGAAATAACTATTTTAGAAAGGAAAATAAATAAATTTCATATGTTCTTCATCCATCAAAGTGATTGGTCCACAAATAGAACAACATCCATCAAAAGGCTTATACAATGATGTTTGTAGTAGTTAAAAGTTAGCACAATATTTAATCACTTCAGTTATTTTGAGCAGCATGTGTTCCTCGATTATAGTAGTTAGAAGTTAGCACAATAGCAATAACATTGCCTCAAGCAGAAATGTGCTTCACGAAGTAAATGGCTTTGTATGAGTTGTTCTGCAACTTGACCTTCAGAATTGAGACATTCAGTGCTTCATCAAGCAAATGGCTGCGTATGAGTTGCTCTTCACTTGACCTTCAGAATTCAGACATTCAGTACATCTGTGCATATGAATTGTCAGAGCATGACATGTTACGATCAGCAGTTCTGCACAAATTGTAACGCCTCACCCTGACATGCATCCTCTGCTCTCTTAGTTCTAGTACATTGTTTACTTCAACCCTGACATGTTAGATTAGCTGCCATGATATTTTTCTGTGCTTAGAGGTAAGTGTCGATTCTGCACATACTCCTGTTGCTGAGGCAATAGCTCAAACGCTGAATCCACTAACGGCGGCTTGCCGCGCGCAGGAGCACGGGTGCTGATCAAGTGCAGCTTCAAGGTGAACTCGACGTTGTCGTCGGAGCTCTCCCTGGAGGCGGAGCGCACCACGGACCAGTACTGGAAGTACCTCTTGTCGTGCCTCCGGGTCCAGTTGTTCGCCGGGTCCCCAGTCGTGGCCACGAACCGCCGTATCGAGTAATACTTGGCGATGCGCGCGCAGAGCGCGTCGAGGCGCGCGTCGGTGACGAGGAGCGGGAACGGGGAGGTCGTCGAGGGGTGGCAGGCGCAGCCACCGGCGGCGACGGCGGAGCGGACGGCGCAGCGGTGGAGGATGTTGGAGTTGACGAAGGAGAGCGAGGTCTTGGCGCCGATGTCGGCGGCGTAACCCGCGACGCGGGCGTTGTTGAGGCGGACGACGAGGTCGTGCGCGTCGATCTGCGTGCCCCGGCCGGAGCTGAGGAGGATGCCGCTGTTCCCGACGACGGCGCAGGTGGGGAACCGCTCCCGCCGCCGCCCTGCGGAGGAGCGCATCGCCGCCGGCGTAGTACTGGGACGGGCCGCGGGGGAGGAACAGGCGGCGGCGGAAGGGGAGGGAGAGGAGCGAGAGCGCAAGGAGGAGGACGAGCACCGTCGGAAGGTGGCGGCGCGGTCGCCTTCGCGCGCGTCGAGATCCGGTGGCGGGTGGTGAGCCACCAGGGGCGGCAGACGGTTGTCCTGTGCGGGGGAGGAGGCGGACGGAAACGGATTGTGCGTGCGGGAGAAGAAATAGAACGAGGAAACGAACCGGTACGTTCCCAACCTCGGAAGTACGAGGGAAGATCTTTTTTTACTAAACGTTCCCAACCAGTGGTTATCCTGAAATACCGAAAAGTATGAGGGAAGATCTTTTAATTTTGTACTAAAGTAAAAGTACCTAAAAAGGTAAAAGTACATATGGTTTTTAGATTCTTAGTTGGTTTTTGGCTTTTGCAAAAGCAAAAGCAGGTTGGAAAGTTCAACCAAAGGTAGCCTTAGTTTGAGGGTCGGGGCGGATCTAGGACCCGGGCTGCTAGGGCTGCAGTCTGGGACGAGTCCATGTAGTCCACGTATGTGGTGTTTAGAAAAAAATATAATTTTAATTAGAAAAAAGGAGACTTAAGAGGTGTGAATCAGCTCAACTTAGGGCGCAGTTTCGTTCTGGATCCGCCCCTACGTAGGTTTACGTGGAGATGGTGTTTGGCAAACTGGCACGTACCGTTTGCAGGGTTCTCCATTGTTGTGCTGGGGACCGTGATCATTCACATGGGCCATCCACCACATTGTTTGCGTTAATATACCTCTATACAAATTTAGCTTAAAAATAGATATGTCTGACGACGTAGAATAAACTCGAATGGTCTACGTTTTGAGACGGAGCAAAGTAGCTAGATACGCAATATGGCACGGCTTATGATTGGATCCGAGCCAATCATGAGCGCGTGCAATGCAAATTGATGATCAACTTGAAAATAGAAATGCGTGTCGTCGAGTGATGCTATAATGCATGATCGAGCCATGACGCTAACACCGGAAACGAGATGGGCTCTCATTTTTTTCATAGCCTGGCAGCCTTCTTCGCGGCTTTGCCTGCGCTTTGGGCCGCCCCATCTCGGGAACAAGAGCGTGCGAACAAAGGAGAGGGCCCATCACCTGACATTCGCCAGAATCCACTAAAAAGAGGCCAGAAAGACGACAAATGATGGGCTTGTGGGCTGCCAAACGGGAGATGCGACGGATTTCTCACAAAGTTTAAAAAGATGATGCAACGGATTGCTAGAAGAATGTACGGTTTCTAATTCTTTTTCTCTCTCTGAACATACTGTATTCGAAACATTTATTTAATAATTTTTAAGAAGACAACGGGTGACACCATCTCTAAGTATTTTTCACATACAAAAAGATACTTTACTCCGATCCCCGTATGAATATTCCGATACAAAGCATTCCCTCCTCCATCATCACAACATCTACCTAATCACGAAACGCAATACAAAATTGTTGAACCGGCCCAGCTCCCCTCAGCAGGCAGGTCCCAATCTTTTTCTGTGTGCTAGCACACCATCCTCTCGGACCTTGCAGGTCCTTTCGCGAAACGCAATGAACTTGCCATAGGTTCAGACGTTCCAATCCGTCGTCACGCTTTAGAAACTCTTTGACACCGTACATGCGTTCATCACATGGATTGCTATGTCCTCCTAGTTTATCCTTTCTTCTTGGAACGGGCACTGGAGTCACCGAGACAAGCCACCAGTTCTCTGAATTCTGAATGTAACCATCGTGGCAGTTCGTGCTGGTACTGAATCCCCGTGTACTTTCCGAGCTTCGATTTGTGCTCTGTGTCTAAGTGACGACGGATTAGGTCCGGTTCTGGTCCTAATTCCCAAAGGTGGTTTACTTTTGGAAATGATCAAACAAATCCGTGATCATGCATGTCTAACCAAACCATCTTGTGTTTAGTACGCTGACGTCGATATTTTATGACGACAAAGCTTGAGAGAAAAAAAACTAGTTTTAGTTAGCCAAATCATTGCTGTGGCATCACTTCTGATCTGATGGAATCACTTGTGCTACTGAATACCCAGTACCAACTGACCAACGCCTGATCGCATCATATCGTTATCAGAAACAAAGCAAAGATCCCACATGGCGTGCCCTTGCTCGAATCTCGATAGCTTCCCCGCACTGTTCCTCTGATGCAGACGATGCATGCATTTCGGCTGAGATCTTTCGGGACCATACCAAGCTTATACAGTTTCACCTCCAACATCTTTCGCCGACGGCCGACGCTTTCTTCTCGCACGGGGCCACAGGGGAACACAGAGGGTAGTCGAGTAGGTTAGTAGGTAGCTACGGTGATGACTGTTGCAACAACTTGCAAAGCCGATAGGCAATTTTGACATGTCGTTTGATCGATCCACAGGAGATGAGCAGGACCAGCTGCGGGCTGGCATCACGAATGGCATGGCCTGGTGCAGTGGTGCGTCGTCGGTCAAGTCAAGCTCGATCCGACTCTCGCCGTGGTCGAGCAGGCGAGCTGATGCAGAAACACTTGAAGCAGGGCCGCCATGTGCGAATTGTCCCCTGCAGGAGGAGGCAATGCGGGTCTTGGCCTCGTCAGATCGCCTTGCTGATGAACACGGCTAGATAACATGAACGTGTACTGATCGATTAGTACTCAGCAGCGAGCATGCATGCAGAGGTCTGGTGTCTCTCTCGAGAATTTCGAGGAGCGTGTGGTCCTTGACTGACTGGGATATACGGAGCAGATCACTGAGGCAACCCATCACCCATGTGATCCTCGAGTCTGTTTGGGCGATGAAACTGAAACCCCATGCAGAGTTGCAGTAGCCGCAATGCTCCATGCCTGCAAAAACTCAGAAGGGATCATCAGGGTGAATACTGTCCCAGCACAGCTGCCATCTGACTAAATTACCGCGAAGGAAATCGACGGCTTGCCGTGCCGATGCCGTGAGGAAGACAGGCGGCATCCCGGAACAGAGCAAGGCCCCGGCCGGCAACCGGGGGCGTGGCGGACACGGCTTTTGGTGACGTGATCGCGCTGGAAACATACGCAAGTGCTGATGGCCAGGGGCAAGGGGACAGGAGGCACAGGACAAGGGGAAGCAACAGGCAGTTGCTGTGGAGGCGGCATGGCGCGGCTGTGTTAGTGTTAACAGCAAAGGATTATGCAGAAACGGACGGCATATGCTGATGCCGCTCGTTCGCGGACAGTGTCAAAGTGCCAACCATCAAAGAACCACCCGAACCAACTTGCCAAAGTGACCACCTCCTTCAGCTGCAATGATCCTACTGTCATAGGGGCAGAGGGCATTCTCTAGTAATATACTTGTGCACAAAATCTTATGCATCACATCACGGATGCATCTTACATTCAGATACTTGCAGCAAGAACAATGGAGTACAAAAGGTTAAAGTGAACCTACCTCATGGACAAGTGTGCTAACCTGAATCTTTCTGCAACCGGCCTCAAGAGTCAAGACAAATGTCTGTTCATTTTCAGTACATTGTGTACCCATAAAACTGGAACGAATCGCAGATCCAACCAACGTGGCTTACAAATTTCGTCGTTATTATTTTTGGGTAAATCAGATTACATATATGTACATGCACGATCGTTGATGCCACGCTCACTCACGAAGTTACAAAGGGAAGACGGAGATAAAAACAAAGCTACAAAGCTCTCTCTACGCAGACTATGTTACACGAACGCCGGGACCTCACGCGCGCACGGTGGGAACTCACTTGCCGGCGGCGATGGCGGCGCCGTAGGACCGGCTCCTCCTGACCTCCTCCGGCGGTATGAAGGCGTCCGGGCCGAGCCCCGGGACGTTGAACGCCACGTCGTCGATTGTCCACGACTCCTCCATCCGCGTCACCACCCGCGCGGCGCGGACGTCGACGCCGAACCGGGCGAGGTGCGCCGTCGACGTGCCGGCGTGGGCCACGGCGACGCCACCGTCGACGGCGCGGTAGTCCGACACGGCGGACGCGATGGTGGTCTCCCAGTACATGGCGGGCGCGCCGGGGCACTGGATCCGGGTCAGCTGCGAGTCCTCCAGCCGCGCCAGGAGGCCGCTGCGCTGGCTGAAGAACCCCGTCAGTCCGTGCCGGATCACCTCCGCCGTGCCGTCGCTCCAGCTCGACAGCACCGAGGGACCCACGTCCAGGCGCATCACGAAGCAGTCCTCGCCGTCCACCTGCTTCTCGCCGGCGTGCTCCGCCGTCGAGAAGATGGACGCGATCGTCACCGGGTCCAGGCCCTGCATCCACAAATCATCGATCACTCTACTGTCACCGAACATGCAACTGATCAGAATCTTGGCAAGCTCACAGGGTGTACATCTGCTAAGACTTAGTCTTGGTGAATGCTTACAACTTGTAAAACAGTTCATGCGCGCGCGCGCACATGGATGCAGCAAAACCGCAACGAAAAATGCATCTGTCTGTCAGCAAAGTTGAGCCGGCAGATAAATCTCCTTGACCTGTTGGCATACATGTGTTTGGTGCTTTAGGACCACCACCAGTGCTAGCAAATTTCAGAAGAGCAGATCGGATTCTCCAAGAAAATGGTAATCTAAGTGTGCCCGAGCCCAAGTGCATATTCGCTTGTGGTCTGAAATTCTGTAACAGATAATTCTAAACAGAAAAATTTCTCAGAACTTTCTGCTACCGCCGTCGAGGACATTAGGACAATGAAACATGAAACAGCTAAGTGGGAACTGGCACTGCAATCCCTGCGTCAGGGTTTAGGTAAGAACATGTCAGTACACCATAATTTATTGGCATGGGACGAGAGGACACTGCTGATATAATGATGCAGTACTGCTAAACAAAAGCACCGTTGCTTAAAATTCTCTATTAATCGTACAAACAGCTAAGAGCCTCAACATATGTGCTGCATCCGTACAGGGCTCCAACATGAATACATTTTGATGTAGCTACGAGCCTAAGACACTAGTTGCACTAGGGGTTTGTTGAAATCTAACAACGCTCATGAAGACTGAATGAATTGTATGCTTCGCTTCATCAAAGGAGCCCACAGACTCATATGCTCACTTGAGCTGTTCTTATTATCCAATTGGCCTACTGGTAGACCCTAAAACAACGACTCGAACAATAAACTAGTGTGTAGGCCTCATCAATCCAACGTTCAAACAGTTAGGCTTGATCAGATATAACCTACTCTGCAGAATTTTATAAGAACGTTTGGTAAGCATCAAGATATTGAGAATCAGAACATGACCTCAGCACCCAATTTTCCTACTGCAAACTAAAGTGGGTCATGCTATAGCGTTGCTACAAATACCAACTGACAGCCTTAAGTAAAGAGAGTGTCAATGGGCCTAACCAAATAAAGCACAAATTCTGGAGTTTATTTCCTTTCAGAGGATTAGGAACACTGTTTCATGACCTAAGCTTTCCCGAAATAAATAAGAAAATACCAATGCATTTTCGTAGACAGACGACCTGTATATTCTCCTTGCCAGCAAGTTGTTTCAGAAAAAAAAAAGAATTGTTTTCGTCAACTCCCATCCTCACACTGACATACACCCCTAATGTACTAAAGAGGTTCCACTTGCCAAGTTGATCGGGCTAAGCCTAAACAAAAGCAGCCAATCTAAGTTAATGATGAAATCAAACCCAGTGATCAAACAAACATTCAGACATCTCACACTAGGCTGATGAAGCTCTTTATAAAAAGAGCATACTGCAGACAGAGATATTCTTATTCTAGCCCCCATGTGATGGTCTGATGGATGCAGATTAAAGGTATGCTAATCCCACACTACCTACTGCAAACGCCCTCTCCCCAAGTCAAACATAGACAGTTTGGACTTGAGTTCAGGGCTCCTCCTGCAGAGCTCAAAGGAGAGGAGCAGAGCATGAGGCAATCATGACATCAACAGTATGGCATCCTGCAGATCCCAAGATAACAACTGTGCAAGTGCTCAAGTGCAGAGCCCATATATGACATACTACTACGTCCAAGTGCTCTTTTAACAAAGATTCTTCTTCATTGCATTCGCATCGAGTTGTTTAAGGGATCTTCTCTGTTTTTTTTTTCTCTCCCATGTCGTGTCCTGTACTGCAAAGCGAAAGGGCGTGCGCAAAAGCAGGAGGCTATTCGCTCGATGGCATGCGAAAGCAGAGGAGAAAGCCAGCAGTGGCGCCAGGTGGGGCCCGCCTGTCATGGATAGTTCCAGGCTAGCTCGCAGCAGTAACGCCGTGCATGCGAGGCATGCCATGGCGATCGGCAAAGCGACGAGGGAAAAAGGCGAACGGAAGAAAAAAAAAAGGAACATGGCATCACGATGCGAAAACAAGAGATGCCAACCTGGAGTGCGCGTCGGAGCGGGCGGGAGCCGCCGCGTGCGGCGTGGGCGCCGAGCCAGGGCGTGCGGCGCCAGGCGACGCGGCCGTCGCTGCCCGCCGCGACGCTCTGGCCGGCCACGGACATCTCGACGAGCCACATGCTGGGCGCAAGCTGCCACAGCACGAAGCTCCCCTCGTGGGCGCGCCCGCCGCCGCCTCCCCCGCTGCTGGGGTCCTGCAGCATCGACAGGCGAACCCGCCCTGACGCGTACATGCTCTTGATGGCGCCGTCCTCGAGCTTCCCGCACCCCGTCGTGGCCCTGAACTGCTCGATGATGTACTGCGCCGACGACGCCACCTGCACGGACACACACATCGCTCATCTACCATTCTAAGCAAAGCAAGCAAGCGCGCGGAGCGTACACACAGGTGCGCGCAGGCAGCAGGAAGGTATACGTACGTGGCGTGGAAGGCGCGGGAGGAGCGGGACGGGGGAGAGGGGGCAGGCGAGCACGGAGAGGAGCACGCGGAGGTCGGCCGCCGGGCGCGCGTCGTCCCCGGCGGCGCCCCCGGATAGGAGGCGCGCCCACCGGTGCAGCGCCGCGTGGAGGCCCGAGCGCCTCCGCGCCGCGTCCTCCTCCCCGCCGCCGGGCTCCTCCGCCAGCGGCTCCAGCGCCACCCTCGACCTCATCTCGCTCTCCGTGTCTCTCTCGCTAGCTCCTGCCTGCCTCCGCGTAGCTTCTGTGTCAGGCCGCCGCGCGTGCTCGCTGCCGCTGTTGCTTCTCGTTATAAGAGGAGGGGGAGGCCAGGCCGCACGCGGGCGCGTACACGAGTTGCTTAACGGTAGGCTCGACTGACCCGTGGGCCCGTGACGCCGATGGGTCCGCGGCGTCAGTGGAGGCGTTGGCCCCGGCGCGCCGTGTGGAGTGCGAGGAAAGGGAAGGGGAGCGTTCAAGGGAGGCAAGAAGAGGGAACGGGGTTTGTTTTGGGTTGGGGAGCGGTCGAAATCTCGCTGGCGCTGGTGGTGGCGTTGTTGTTGGTGGCGTGGCCGTGGCAGCTGAGTGAGCTGGGCGGCTGCCTGAGCCGCCCGCCGCCGGCCTGCTTCCCACCCAAGCCAAGCCAAGTCGATCTCGTCCCCTCCAACGCCAGGTCGGCCACTAAATCCTGCTGACACATACAGTATCGTTCAATCCACGAATCGCTACCACTCCATGCATCAGCCAGTAAACGCGTGAGGATTTCCAAGTTCTTACCAGAACCCAACCGTTCCACTGTGAAAATCCTTGCGTTCCAAGCAGGCCATTAGATGCGTGTGAATGCACAAATGGATGCTGATGTAGTGATGTGCAGCTCGCACTGTTGAGGAACGGTGGCTTCCGGCCTTGTTTGTTATCGATCGCGGTGGAGTAGCGACCACGTCTGGCGCGCGCGAGGCCGACGTGGACGGGGCGGGGGCTTCCCTTTCTGTTCTGGGGACAGGGGGATTTCGTTGATGTGCCCGGCCGGGCCTCTTCTTCCCCGGATGGCGGATGCGCATGCTAACGCCGGATTGCATGACATGGCTCGGGTCGGTATGGCTCCCGTTAGCCGGCGGCGGCGGCAGCAAGCATCGATGGCGAGGCGCTTTCGGCTGCACGGTGGCGGGACGCGACGGCGACTCGGCAACCCGTGCAAGCAAAATGCACGCCCGGGGGAAGGGAGCTGGGGTTTCCGGGGGCGCTGCAACGACGGAGCGACGGCGACTCGGCAACAAACCAGCAGGCGAGCCTTTTGGCTTGCCCAGCATGTCTAGCTTGGCGCCTTGGCTTCTTCATCAATCCTGGACTAGAATCCAGGGAGATTTCTGTTTCTCTGATCTCAATTGCTTGCGCCTTTTTCGGTATGCACACGGGATCATGCTTGAATCTGAAGTTTTGCTTGCTGTGCCCAGACGTGTAAAAATTGTAATGCGTCTTTTGACTCGTCTGCTCAACTCTGAAGAAGCGTGTTTAATTTGTGTTTACATATTCTTATTATTATTATCAAGCCATCAACCATCCATCGCTGTCTGAATCAGTGACAAAAGAATTCATGAGAACTTCTCTGCCATTTTCAGCAGCAGAGTATTGAATGATCCTGCGCGGTGTGGGAGAGGGGGGGGGGGGGGGGGGGGGGGGGGCTCTCCCTACCTCGCTGACGAGTCATATCTCGCCTTAAATCCTGCTCTGCCCGTTCTGAATTGGCAATGATTTTTTTCTGAATTCCGGCAAGCAATGCAATGACAAGTGTACGAAGAATTCAGGGTGACGTACAGGCGGTGGCGCCATTGCTCAAGGCCTGAGATAATGGTTGCGCGCTTTATTGCTGGGCTCAGGTGCTGCCCATGCAAGCAGCAGTAAGCAGGATCCATTTATGTTATTGTTACAGCATCAGTGTTCTTGGCACTGAACACTTCAATGATACAGTACGCCAGTTATGCTCATACCAGGTCCTTGTCTTTTAAAAAGAAATATTCATAGCAAAGCTAAACCTTTCCATCTCTGTGCTTTTTCTTCACAAAGAAGTGCTACTGTCCCTGCAGCCAGTCCAGACAGGCTGAGCTATCCCCAAAAGAAAGTATATCTGATTAGACACTAATGTAGGATCTGTTGAATGTTTAGTCAATTGAGCTGCAAGCTTATACTGCAAGGATGGATGACAACGATGTATTCAGCTACTTGCATTGTGCACCAAGCAAGTTCAACCAACGTAGTGGACGCAGCAGAATATCAGTTTCCGGGTTACTGTCAGAATGATGGCACGGTAGCTGCTGGCCCTGCTGCTGCCTGGCTGGATCAACCACTGAAGTGACATAACGAAATTGCAATAGTGCCTGTTCCTAGGAGGAGGCAGCATCGACCGGACCGTGATCCATTGATCCGTGTGAGTTCAAGTCCATCGCGAACTGACCGGAGGAGGGCGTGTCCCTGTCATGCGATGCAACTTGAGTCAGTGCCGTTTGGTTTGGCAGGATCTGGAGATGACCAGAGGACCTGGTACCATGTGCTTCAATGTGATCATAAGAGCGTAAAGTTTGTGACTGTGTCAGCGTCGGATGAGCCACACTGACATTAACACTTTTGATATTGTTATATTTTAAATTAGTTTAACTAGTACATCAACCTATTAGCTATTGTATTTAAAAATTATTTAAAAATTAAACTCCTAGCTAATAATCAAAATTGTTTACCTACTACTCTCTTATTTTTCAATACTTCAACATAATACTTATATAGATATGTACCTATCTTTATCCAGTTGTGATTGATTTTTAATTAATAATTACTCGATGCACATTTTCATCCATATTCGTACTTTTTCCATTTTGTATCACACCTCCAATCCTCCATACATTATGTTTAGCATACAAATCAATATTTTTCATCGATTCCTCACATACATGTATAAATGGTCTAAATGGTAGCACTCATCATGTGTATATACTTTAACTTAGTATTTTTATATTAAAAATGACATAAATAGGTAATTTAGAATTATATATTAGTTTACTTTTTGATATTTCTGTATGATGCACATGAAGATAATTAGATTAATATTTAGGTTATTTTTAATAATGACACACGTGGGTAACATAGATAAAATTTTAGAATGACATTTTAAGTTATGCTTTATAATGATGTGTATTAGTAAATTGTATAAAGATTATGGGGTTACTTTAGATTATTTTTTATAATAGCTGAGCTCGGTAATTTAGATATAGGTTTAGAGCTCATTTTTTAATATTTTCATAATGACAGTGGTGGGTAACTTTTTAGAAAATATAATAGATCAATGACTATGATTATTAGAATTTATAGGATCGGTGTTTGATGTTTTTAATTTTTATGAGAATTTGTCTCTTTTTTCTAGCTTGTCTCATGGAAACTAATGTGGAGTCTCCAATGGGAAAAAAATAAGACTACATTGCTACAAAACTATTACCATAAGTTATCTCTTGCTTGTTAAATATCCGAACACAATACTTATGTAGATATATACTTAATATCTTCATCCAATTGTGTTAGATTTTAGTTAGTAATTACTCTATAATATTTTCATCCACATTTATAATATTTAACCTTTCACTTTGCATCGCAGGTATGCGCTTGAATTTGTTTAATGAACTCTAAGTTTGAGATACAATTTTAGCACAGAAATCTATATTTTCATCACTTTATATCCTTATAAATTGTGACACACATCATGTGTATGGACCTTAATTAGTATATCATATATCAATAGTGAAAGATATAGACGATTTAGAATTATATATTGTTGTATATTTTTCATTAAGGTTATTTGATTCAAACATAGGGTTATCTCATGTTATTTTTAATAATGGCATGTGTGGGTAATATAGATGCAAATTTAAGGGGTTAAAGTTTTTTAAGTAATAGTGGTAGGCAATTCAATTGCAAATTAGGGGGTTATTTTAAATATTATTTATAATGGCATAAGTGGGTAATTTGGATGAAGATTAGGGGTTACTTTAGTTTATTTTATATAATGGCATAGGCGGGTAATTTATATATAGATTTAGGGGGTTACTTTAGGCTATTTTCATAATGGCATAGGTGGGTAATTTTTTAGAAAATATAATAGATCTAATGACTATGATGATTTGAATCTATCGATTGATGGTCGGATGTTTTGCTTTTTTGTGAGAATTTTTTGGATTTCTCTCTCTTTTTTTAGAGTGTCCACCTAGAAATCCTAGGTGGCTTCACCTAGAGGCTTCAAAAGAAACTTCCAATTCAGTAATAGTAAGATTGGGGGTGACCTTTGTGTGTGTGTGTGACAAGCATGAGTTTAGTGACTTTGGAGTGTCTCATGGTTACTATTTCTTTGACAATTTGCTGATTGGGTCATGGGTGGTGCTGGTGTACTTTCCTTGTCATCACCGTTTTTAAGCAACAAATTACGCTTTCTGATTCGGGGGAAAAAGCTGGTGTCACTTTTGCCGACCTTATAATTCCTCCAGGAGAATCACAAGCGCATACACAGAAGGGGCAGAAGCGTAGCAAAAAAGAGAAGGGCGGAGATAATCATGGACAATAGATAGGCCACCGAAGCCCAGAATGAGAACAAGCATGGGCCTCCAAACTTCCTGGGCTCACTGAACCAAACATGTGTCTTGTTCCCGCCGGACAGGACCAGCCGGAAACTGCGAGCAAACTGTCAGAGCCTCAGTGGCAGCGCCATGCGTGGCGGCGGAGACAGCTAGCTGCCGACGCATGTGCTTGTGCAATGCACGGGCGCAGCGGCGGACAGGATCAACAGTTCCTTCCTTCCCCAGGGGCTCGGAGAGGGAAAAGGGAGGGAGCATGGATCATGTTGCTGCTTTGCAAAGTGCAGGAAGCGGAGAGGATGACTGAAGAAGAAGGCTGGAAGCCGCGTCCGGATTTCGGAGTGCGACCCAATCTCAGTACGCAGCGCAGTGGTCGGTGGGTCGTCGGATTGTCGGAACCACGGATGCCAAGTTCTGAGGTGTTCGGTGGAATGCTCGTGAGGTAACATCCTGCTAATTTGGCCTGGTTGGTGCGGTATTTCCTTTTAACTCAATGTGGGTGGCCGGCGTCGGAGTCAAAGTGTTGGATCAGTTCTTGTGCTGGCCATTGAGCGCCAAGAGAATTCTTAGCAACCAATGCTGCCAGTAGTGTTAGCCCTGTGGTGACTGTCACTTGCATCTTGATTGTATGAGTTCTACGCTTCTAGTTATACACATATCGTGTCCGCTAAGTGCTGTCTATTTTTAACAACACCAAATAGTATCTTATCTTTTCCTTTTCTCCCTGAGAACATTCAGGCACCTCAACCTTGCTTTGTTATTTATAGGGTGGAGACCGGAGACGAGCCACCGCCGTGTTTTTGTCACTCACCCTATTGCGTGGTCATTAGCCATTTACCAGTTATGTGTGGTTGCTTCTAAATCTACTCTCATTTGCCCTGAAAATTTTGTTCTTTCTTTTCAGCCTTCTGCCTCGCAGATCTCTTCTCAAGAGGTTCTATTGGATGGATGGTGCAAGAAATTTCAAGGTAGCTGATTGTTGTTTGATTGAGCTTCTTTTTTCCCTAGAATACTTATGCCCAGATTTCTTGGTCTCTTCTTTCTCTTCCCTCATTTTGCCGTCTATCTCAGAACACATACAGAAAACAACTTTTTTATTGCAAGAGATATAATACAAGACTTTTCTTGGTAAAATCATTAATAACGAAGAGAAGTCATGAATCTGCTTCACGCTATGTCCATTCAAAGAACTTACATTTTATATTCCTTGATTTCCTTCTTGACAGAGGGTGTCAGAGCATTCATAAAGAAGTAAAGAACACGACTGCTGAAGAGATTTAAATGAGGAACAGCAGCAGGAAGGAACATCAGAGGAAGCGATAAGGAAAAGAGAGAACAAAAGAAAAGCACCACATTGTTACAGTTTACTCGGCAAAATGGGGCTATCAATCTCATACCCACCAGATGACTACCTGCCTGAGGATGATGATGATGATGATATGGACAGGCTCTTTGTGCGGTCTCTAAGCTTTGATAACCTTAGCACACTTGATACCCTTGAGTCACCACCGGCATTGCTCGATGCCCTGACTTCCAAGAGGCTCATTGTAAGAGGTTCTTTAAGCTCTGAAAAAAGGAAGGGTGATTCCTTTCAAGTTGAAACTACAGTATCGATGGTGAGTCCTAAGCCTGCAAAGAAGAGTTGCAACTACAAGCCTATCATCCTGCCAAGATATGGGTCCTTGGAGAACCTGCCACTAAATTCTCCAGTGATTGGGATGGTCAGCCCGGAGCACCAAGCTGCAGCATTGAGGGTGCAGAAGGTGTACAAGAGCTTCAGGACAAGGCGGCAGCTTGCTGATTGTGCTGTTCTTGTTGAACAACGCTGGTTTGTGCTATGCCATGTGTTTAATCTTGCATTACCAAACTTGATACAGTGTGTTTTTCAACATTGGGGTGATGGTAACTTATGAACTGTGATGCTAAATCCAGGTGGAAACTACTTGATTTCGCACTGCTCAAGCGCAATTCAGTGTCGTTCTTCGAGGTAGAGAAGCCGGAGTCAGCGCTTTCAAGGTGGTCTCGTGCCAGAATGAGAGCTGCTAAGGTAAATACACGTGTGTACAAATTATGGTACAAAACCATTAGTTTGAGCTTGGAACTTCCGAATTGCTAGCACAGTTGTGTGGTAGTATTATGGTCTTACAATAGTGGCTCATGAGTCTGACGTTGTTGTGGTCCCTCCATTGGTATTAATGATTTTGATAATATTGTGAACTTGGTAGATTGAACAGGTTAAACTATTTTTATTCTGCTGTTACTGGTAAATTTGGTCTGGTGTTTTTTTAGTTGCTGAATGGTGCCATTAATGTGGCAAATGTTGCTATGAAGCTGATATGCCGAAGTGCAGAAACAATGTAGTCTGTTTACCATAGGATTACCAGTGTATTGTTGTTCTAGTACTATTGAATACTGAATTCATATCATAGGTGTTTTTTCTGCTTTTGCTTCAGGTAGGGAAGGGTCTTTCCAAGGATGAAAAGGCTCAGAAGCTTGCACTGCAACACTGGCTCGAAGCGGTACGCATAAAAACGATTCCCTTCAAACACTAACTGATGGAAGTAATGACAATTCATTATGTTTCAAGCACAGATTGACCCTCGGCATCGGTATGGTCACAATCTCCACTACTATTACCAACACTGGCTACACTGTGAGAGCAAACAACCTTTCTTTTACTGGTATAGTTCATGCAAAACTTTTAAAGCTATCCTCAAACTAGATGAAGAAAAGAAGTCAAATGTTCTCTGAAATCATGTTTTAATAGGTTGGATATAGGTGAAGGAAAGGAGGTTAATATGGAGGATCACTGCCCAAGATGGAAGCTGCTTCAGCAATGCATCAGGTATCTTGGTCCAGTAAGTGCTTCAGCCCTCACACCAATGAATTTGAAATCTCAAAGGGGAGAAACATGCATATCTGAACACTAGGATTTGCTACTTTGTGCAGAAAGAAAGGGAATTATATGAGGTTGTGGTTGAGGATGGAAAGATGATGTACAAACTGAGCCGCAAAATCGTCGACACGTTCGAGGGCCCCAGGGATGCAAAATGGATCTTTGTGCTGAGCACAACTAGAATTCTATACATTGGAACGGTATGTCCGGCCGCACTACCGTGAAACCAGATAGAGAATAGGAGTATAGGACTTGAACCATGAAGCTGACCTCTATAACAGATTAAAGAAACACAATGTTGCAGAAGAGCAAGGGCACATTTCAGCACTCGAGCTTCCTCGCTGGTGGAGCCACATCTGCTGCTGGCAGACTTATTGTAGAGAACGGAATTCTAAGGGTGCATGGACCAACACTTCTCTACCAGTCTCGTATGTAGTGTTTTGCTGGTACAGCACCGAGCTCACCTGTCTGATTCAGTTAAGCATCTTTCCAGGCTGTCTGGCCACATAGTGGGCACTACCGCCCCACAGAGGCAAATTTCAGGGAGTTCATGAACTATCTGAAGAAGAGGAACGTTGATCTTACAAATGTCAAGGTAAAGGATCAAATCAGAGTGCTGTTCTGCTACATATTTCATCTTAGCCCAGGAAGAAAAGCCTATTGCATTGGTTCTTCTCTGACACAAGATCATCTTTCTTTCTCTTGTCGGTTTTGCTACAGTTGAGCCCATCAGAAGGCGAGGAGGACGAGTGGCTCCGGCACAGGGGCAGCCTCTCCCAATTCAACTTTACTGAGAGCAGCAATCCCACAAGACAAGAAGACTCCAAGCCCCAGACCCCTGGCGCCGACCAAGTCAAGGCCACAGCCAACGCCACGGCCACGCCAGCGACACCACCCTCCGCGAGACGCGATACAGCAACCACCGCAGCAGGAGGAGGAGGCACGCCGGTGATGAAGAGGTCGTCGTCGGGCAACCGGCTGCATCGCAAGCGGCCGCCGCGGCTGACGGTGAACAAGAACCGGCTGGGCAAGGGCACCGCCGAAGAGCAGGGTGCGGGCGCGTTCGGGGACTGCCTGGACTTCTGCAAGGAGAACCTGTTCGGCGGTGGGGAGGGCGGCGAGGAGGTGGTGGTGGTGCCGCAGGAGAAGATCATGCACCGCATCAACTCCAAGATGGCCCTGCACTCGTACCAGCTCGGGAACCAGATCTCGTTCCGGTGGACCACCGGCGCCGGGCCGAGGATCGGGTGCGTGCGGGACTACCCGCCGGAGCTGCAGTTCCGGTCGCTGGAGCAGGTCAGCCTGTCGCCGCGCGCCGGCGCCGGGCCGGCCAGGTTCGGGACTTCGCCCCGGCAGAGCCCGTGCGCGCCGCTCGTGTCGCCCACGCCGGGTGGCCTCGTCTCGCCGCTATACGGCGCAGCGGGGACACCTCCGTCGCGGCTGCAGCAAGGTGCAGCCTAGAGCTCTGAGCACGTACCTGGTGGCTCGCCGGTCCACGAAGTCGTGACAACCCGTGAGCTGTGACCATGATGTCCTTCTCAGAAGAGGCGCGCGGCGGCTGGACGGTGATTTTATTTTATTTTTTCATCGGAAAGAACGGGGAGAGGGAGAAAATGAAGGAACAAGCCACCGTTCAAGTTTTGTAGAAAACTCATCTCACCCCCGACCCTACAAATACGCGTACGATTTGATGTGAGCATTGCTATTTTTTCCTGAAATTTATGTGTAAATGTAATAGAGAGCTGATGTCCTAGATTGTTCCGTCGCTTCGGATTTGGGTCTGTTTGAATAAGCCAAAATAAGCCGTAGCGGTGGTTCAGCTAGCTTTTTTTTTTACTTCTCTCTGTTTTTAAACAGTAAAAAAAAGTCAGCTGCGATTTATTTGAAGCCCAGCCGAACACCCTGGTGTACTCTTTTTTTTTTTGCTTTAGGTACTGCTTAAAGGCAATCTCATCAGTATTGAGTTGCGCCTCGCCGCGCTTTCTTTTTCTTTTTTCTTGCCGCTGATGCATGCGATGCGATGAACACTATTTACACTCTTTTTATCTACTCCTTTCATCGTTTTAACTTTTGTAGATATATAAATTTTGCTATATATTATATAATTTTTTAATATACACACAACTACGTATTAAAAATAAAATAACCTACATTTTGAAATGGACAGATAACCGCTGAAAAAAAGTTAGCAGCCGATTCTGCAGTGCACGGGCCGAGTGCATATGCCCGCTAGGCGGCTAGGCCCAAGACAAAGCAGGGAAACACACACATCAGGGACAACCTGAAAGTGCTGAACAGAAGTTCCTCTGTCTGGCTGTCCACCTCTGGAGTCGGGTTGCTCCACCAGCCATGACAGCCGGCTGGAGGGAGTCCACCAGCAGAGAGTCTTATCTATTCCGTTTACCTTCCTTTTGTTCGGTCGTGCTAGTTTGCAGCGCTGCAAGCCTGCGACTGTGTTGCAGCAACAGTCAGCAAACAGCAGCTGCTGCAGCCACACAAACACGTCGGTTTACTGCAGCAATTAAAAATAGCATAATGAGGAGATTTTATACAAACGAGGAAGTAAAGCTTGCAAGTAACATAGCCGAACAGCTGGGCTGAAACCTACAGGTAAGACATTCAATACATCATGAAGCATGCATTTCTAAAACGTGCAGTATTGTCATATCCTGAAAGACGCAGCATTGTTGTACTTAAATGCTAATCGTGATTTGCCGATTGGATTGACTGCTTGCATAATAACAATTACATGATCGATATGCTCACCAATAAACATGCATTGTTTATGTTCCAAATTCCAAATGGAAACTGTGATTTTCTAAGTACTATTGTTGACTGCTTACTGCAAATATGGAAGTACATGTTGTTTCAAAGCACGTTTTAGCAAATTTCCAATTTAATTGATTCCATATTTGAACACTCTCAAAAGCATAATTCCTGAAGAGCCTTCTGGTGGCCTCTCCCTCTCTCTTTTTCTCTCGCTCTTATAGATTAAAGAGTTTAGAGGGGGAAGATAATTTCATGACCCTGTAGCTGATCTTATAATACAGATGCAGAAGATCTATCAATGCCATTGAATGAGCTTATTGCGATTCTGAATTCAACAATTGATGGTCACCAGGTATGAATGATTCTAAAATCTATGCTTGTGACTCTACAGTATAGATAATCCCTCATAAAATTTTCTATTCCATGTAGATGGAACAAGCAGGAAGAGTTCATATTACACCTGATGATGTCATTGCAGTTAACCAACCTGACCATATCATGTTCTTTACAAAGCTCCCAAACCATTTTCAATGTGAGCCTGTCTTGCAATATTAGCACTATAATATAAACTTTCATGATGAATAACTATTTTTTTTCATATACAGTTGATCAGGCACTGGAGATATCAACGCAATATTCTTATGTGACTGCTCTAGATTTGTTGGGGAAAGTCAGAAGACAGGACCATGAAAAGTGGCTATCAAGACACGGCTTATGCATTTCTTGCGAATGCACAACTTTTTATGTGTAACCAGGTTTCAGATGCAGTAGGGCGTGATGATGGTTGTACTGCAGTGACAAGTGACCAGCAAATGTGCCAACTTGAAGTGGACTACCTTGGCTATACTACCACTTCAAGAGAACTGAAAGAAAGACAGCTTAAGGTATGAATCACAATACGTGTTATTTGTTCTTGGATCTGTACTTAGGGGTAGCAGTAGTGTCTATGGGAGCCTGTGGGGTCAATGGCAGGGTTCATGGAGGAAGAAAAATTAGACAGAAGAGACAGGTGTGCCGCTGCTAGGTACATGCTGATTAGGAGACTTGGCCTTGTGATGTGGTAAACAACTGGGCTTATTGGGCTCAACGTTGGTTGGATTCATGGCCTTATTGTTCGTTCATTGGGCTGGCTCTCTCTCTCTCTCTCTCTCTCTCTCTCTCTCTCTCTGTGCCCGGTACCGCAAGGCCTTTTCATTTTGCAGCTTCCTACTGGCCCGTTGGCGAAGAACATGCCGGGTACACAGCGCAACGAACCGCCAAAATTTGATGTTGGATGCCGATTAATCCAAAACATTCAAATAAACTGGTTCGATTAGAAGACAGAAGATATCCGAAAACAATTAAAATTTGCGGTATTTTCCGAGAGATCATAACATAAGAGACGATCCAACTCACATAAGAGAGATCACCAGAATAGCGACACTTGGTGAAGCACTGAACAGCTTCGTTATTCATGCATCGACAGGCACACGACCAGACACCTCAACGACTATTATATTCAACCAGGTAGAATAAAACCTCAGATTCAGCTAGTATTCAATTCATGCATCGATTGAGCTAATATAGCGAAGGATGACCATGGCAGATGTCTCAGGATCTCAGCACAACAAGTGCACTTTGAACCTGGATCAAAAAACAAAACTGCAATCTTATCACCAGGCTTACTAATCATAAGGGTCACACAAAGTTTGACAAACACAGCACGAATTCGATGACACCCAACTCCATACAAGAACCACCATGGCACCAACTGCCTCAGCGCAGCCTCCTGGCCTCCCTCTCAGACTCGAGCAGGGTGAGGATGTCACCCTCACGAACGGGGCCCTTGACGTTCCTCATGATGAGACGGTTCTGGTCATCCAAGAACTTCACTCTAACCTGGGTCACCTGACCCCTGGAGCCAGTCCTGCCCATCACCTTCACCACAACAGCAAGCTTCACCTGGGTGTCCATGCTGCATTGATGGAGGCAAATGTCAATTATCAAGAAGCATGGTAGTAGTAAATAGAAACTGTCTAACAATTTAGAAACAGAATAAGATACAAAATATGGATACAACACCCGCTATTTGTTTTCCAGATAATTGTACTACAGCACGGAAGATTTGTTGCAAAATGCTTGATCTAGAACAATTCAGTATCTTCACTAGAACAGGCATTAACTTGGTACGAACTACAGGCAGGGGCAGCAAAGAAGTTCCTAGATCCCAACCATATATTTGGTTTGCTAGATGATCATGCACAGCCAAGCATCAATGTAATGATTTACACTGTGTTAAGAAAGAAAAATCCATGTCTAATTCCACAACTAACTATTTGCATTCGTTATTATTGTAGCATCGACATGCAGGCAAATAAAGTTAGCAGAAATATTTCTTCACGAACTAGACCTACTCTGCAAATCAGCTTCATCCGCAGACCATATCAAAACATAGGATACAATTATGCAAACGTTTTACAGATCACATCAATTAGCAAGAACTCGACGAGGCCCTACCAAATTTCCAGGTTATACAGCATCCACCATATAAATCGCGATATCCTATGCTAGTATGCTAATCTAGCAAATACTAACCGTTGAACAAGAGCAAGCACGAAATACCCAGGGATTCAGAACGCTCACGCACGAATCAAGGCTCGCAAGCAGCAAATTAGTAACAAGTAAGCACACGATAGGGCATAAGATCTACGAATACTGCGTTTCACCAGGGAAGGAGAGGAGAAGACGCGCACCTCTCGTTCTCGCGAGAACGCGGAGGCCGACGAGCTCACGAGCACGCGAAGCGAAGGGCGGGGACGGCGGCGCGCAGGGAGCACTGGAGGAGGAAGGAAACCCTAGGCCTGCGCTGGCTGCTTATATAGTAGGAAGGGGGCCGTTGAGGACTTGGGACCACCGTGGACAGGATGCGCGGTGCGGAGGAGCGGGCTGCGTGTGGGCCTCGTCGAAAACCTAACCTGACGCAGTAGTAGTAATGGGCCGAGCATAGCTGCAGGCCGCTGACGAATCCGGCCCGCTACGGCCTAGGTCGCCCAAAAAGGCCGCATTTGGTAGAAGCACCGAATTTTAGGCAAAATTCAAGCTGCATCAGAATTCAGAAGCGACGCATTTGGCCCTAGAAGCCGGTGTTGCCAAGAAGCGCTCGCGTGAATTCGTACGTGCGTGCAACGCATTCTTGTCACGCATGCGTCGCTGTTCACAGCAGCGAGTCTTGTTTTGATCAAACGCTTCAAATGTCACAGCAAACATCCAAACAAATGCTTAGGATCCGAAACCAGAGGCACTGGCATAAATCCAGGCTAGCCAAACCCATTCGTTTAGCTTCTTTACACACTCCGTACGCTTAATACCAGTAGCATAACAGGGAAACAACGCAACACCAACGCGAAACAGATCGTCTGTCACGAACTACTACAACATAACACAAACAACACAGCACCAACGCGAAACAGATTGTCTGTCACGAACTACTACAACATAACACATCCCGGCGATTTCTCGTGGCACTTGACAGAGGTCTAGAATGAGCTTGGCGACAGCTCCGGCACGAGCAGGAGAAGGTAGCCCGCGAGCACCGCCGTGAGTGCAACGCCGGCGGTCGCCGCCGTGGAGACGCCGCCGCCGCCTCCGTTGGTCGACTGCAGCGCGTGCGAGTCGGTCGTCGCCGTCGAGTTGTCCTTGGCTGCCAAGAGAAACCAGTGATTGTCAGATACTCAGATCCAGCTAGGTGGAGATGTGTTTCCTACAGGCTACAGTTGAATTCGGTTTGACGAAATTGACTTATTTTTAATTCTGAATTTGACAAAGAAACAAAGAAAAAAAAGTAAAAACGCTTTGATTTGCAGGGAATTCTCACGTTCACGGCGACAAGGAAGAAAAAGCGATCACTGCGTGCAACATTCTCTACTGTCCATTGAGTTTAGTAGTCTTTTTTTTAGTGGTTCTGTACTGAAATGGTTTTTACAATGTGACATCTCTTTAGCAGCGGAGGCAATTTTGTTGTAGTGGACACTAGGACAGTCAGGCTCACCTGGGGCAGCAGAGGAGCCCTTGTCGCCGCCGGGGCTGAAGATGGCGGCGTCTTTCGATCCCGGAGGAATATGCAGGAGCTCTGCAAAAGAAAACACACGCAGATTCACTTCCAAGGTTTGCAGTTGCTTGCTGTTGAAAAACGAAAAAGAAAAAAAGAACAGTTGCATCTTTGCTACTGCCATGGAACCAGCTCTGCATTTCCATAAGCAGAACCTGGTGCAAGATCCAGCTGCATTTCCATGGCCAGCTAACCGCTTGCTAAATACAGAACACGGACGATGTCGATGGAGCTTACGGGCGCAGTGGGATGCGTTGGCGCGGGTGGCGCCGCATGCGGAGGGGAGGGCGAGGGCGAGGGTGGCGTTGATCTTGATGCCAAGGTTGGGGTCGTCCTTGTCCTTGACCAGCACGCACAGGCACTTGGGGCTCTTCCCCAGCACCTGCCGGAGCCCGCCGCAGCAGTCGGGCGGCGGCGCCCGCGCCTGCCCCTGCACGTACTGCAGGCACGGCGCCAGACCCACCAGCTGGTCCGCGCACTCCGTCCTGTCCGCGTTCATGTCGCCGCCCGCCACCGTCGCCGCCGCCGCCACCGCCACGACCAACGCCCACCACCGGACAGCCGCCATCGTCGTCATCTTGCTTGCCTCTCTCTCCCACTCTCCCTTCTCCCTCCCTTGGCTAGTTGGCTGTATCAGCGGCTTGAAGTTGAAGGCTTTGTAGGGACTTCGTCGGGTGTTGGATGGGAGTGAGTGAGTGAGTGAGGTGATGAGGGGTTGGTGAGGAGGGAGTTATAGCGGCCGAACGGACGAGGCAAACAGAGCAGGAGCAAAGGCGACGTGACGTGCCCGGGCGCCTAGCCCTCCTAGTCGTGTCGTGTGCCCGCGTGGACAGGCGGGTTCGCAGTGGCACACTGTTTGATGGCCGGGACCGGGAGGCCCAGCACCAGCACCAGCAGTCCTCTGCCGCCGCCGGTAAAACAAACAGCCGTGCAGTGTGGTAACTGCTCCGGCGAAACGGACGGTCAAAATGATAAGGGTAAGGGCCTGTTTGGCTCTATGTCCGTCACATCGAATATTTAATACTAATTAGAAATATTAAATATAGATTAATTATAAAACTAATTGCACAGATGGAGTGTAATTCGCGAGACGAATCTATTAATCTTAATTAGTTCATAATTTGACAATGTGGTGCTACAGTAACCATTTGTTAATGATGGATTAATTAGGCTTAATAGATTCATCTTGCGAATTAGCACAGGGTTCTGCAATTAGTTTTATAATAGCCTAATTAGTCCATGATTTGACAATGTAATGCTACAGTAACCATTTGCTAATGATAGATTGATTAGGTTTGATAGATTCGTCTTGCGAATTAGCACATGGTTATGCAATTAGTTTTATAATTACCTTATGTTTAGTTCTCCTAATTAGCATCCGAACATCCGATCTGACAATGTTAAAGTTTAACACCTCATATCCAAATACCCCCTAAGTGTGTTTATCCTTGGCTAATATTTAGTCTGAGTCACCTCCGATGTTTGATGCTAATTAGAAATATTAAATATAAACTAATGATAAAAATAATTGCATAAACGAGAGCTAATTCGCTAGACGAATCCATTAAACCTAATTAGTCCATGATTAGCACATGTGATGCTACAGTAAACATGAACTAATCATGAATTAATTAGGCTTAATAAATTCATCTCGCGAATTAGCTCTAATTTATGCAATTAATTTTTATTATTAGTATATATTTAATACGCATCAAACATCTGACGTGACACGAGCTAATCCATCCACTGAACCCAGTGTTGACCCGAGTGACGTGAAGTTGCACAGAAGAAACGCTCATGTCTGTGATCAGAAATGGCCAAATGGGCACGTCGATGGCGCTGCCAAAAATGCGATCGATGCTACAAGAATCCACTGGGATCCGCTGCCAACTCTCTCGGCGATCGCCCGTTGGTGGTGGGGCGCAAAGCAAAGACAGCCGGCCACTTGATCAGTCAGTGATGATGATCAGTTGATCACTGGCGGATGGGTGCAGTGCAACCCGGCAACACACGACATGATACAAATGCAGCAACAGTAGCCCGGTTCTGATCCTTGGCATGATGACTAGGAGGATGGGAGCACCACTAGACTCTGCAGCGCCCAATAACTTCTGCATTCATCCTCCCCTGGGGTGAAAGCCTGAAAAACTCCATGTGGCATGTGGACTAGCTGACATCCGGACTGACAGCAGCAAAGACGAGGAGCTATTGTACTGTTACCATTGCCATTGCCAACTTTTTCTTCCTCACATTTATGATTTATATCTTGCTTCAGTGACGCACCACGCACTAGAAACTCCAAAAGAAAAGAAGCAGGAGGACAAACGCACGAACGAAAAGAATACGCTCCAGAATTCTGGTTGATACTGAAATTTACATTGCCAAAACAGGAAGAAAAAAAAAACATCCATAGACCCAGAGGAAGCAAGCAGTAAAACGGAATGAGGTTATCAACAGGCACTGTGTCAAAAGTGAGTGATGGAGGCAAGCCAACTAATTCGGCTTTAACTTTTCTGTACGAGGGACAGCAGCAGCAGCAGCTGCTGCAGTGAACTATCGGCAGCATCTTAAACAGGCTACTGTAGGGTAGGGATTGCCGTGAAGCTGCTGCCAGCACAAGTGAAATCAAGACTTGCCGCTTGCTTGGGCCGTCTCCACCCATTTTTACACATACATTTACCGACATGCCAGCCTGAATTACTGGTCTTTCGACCCCACCAGTAATGTCAACATTGGGGTTTTTATTAAAAAAACTGGGAAAATTTCATCTCTGCCAACCACTTTGCAACATGTCATTGTTCTCACTTACCTTGTGGGTCAAAACAGATTGCATGACAAGTTCAAGATAGATAGAGATGGCTGATGCTCAAGAAAAAGTAAAACATCCCAAAAGACATCAAATTTCACAGTTTTCATTCAATATAGCCTCCCCAGTGTGAAGCTCAAAATTCTTACAACAGCCTCACCAGGTGCTGTTCCATGTCCTCCATGATAACCCCAACAGCGCTGTTTTTTCGACTAAGCATCTTCAAATAACAACTACGTCTACAAAACAAGCGCTAACCCCCCATACAACAGAATTTACATGTCACAAGAAAAGGAGGCATACACAATGGAAGGGATCATTTCCAGTTTGTAAGAACTAAATTCCAAGGTAAGAAACAAAAATGTGGACATTGGACTCACTGAAGGTGAGGGGTGAGAAAGTGAGGCTGGAAAACTAAAAATGACATCCAAATCTATTAAATTATTTCTCTTTGCAAAGATATATCATCTATAGGAAGTCGCTTTCCAACTTGAGCCACTAGAAAACATCAGGGCAAAATGTAAAAGGGTGAGGAAAATCACAAGCCTCTTTCCCTTAGGCTTTCTCATTCTTGACTTCCACGAAGGCATTCTTCTGATTGTTGAGAATCCCTCCCCTACAGCTCCTCCTGGCGAACATGAATGAATAGGATATTAAAGATGGTTGGTATGACTTGCAACAAAGCTAATAGCGGAACAAGGATTTTACTCCTAATGGTAAAAGGGGGCAACGTGAGCACATCAACCGTAAAAATTGTAGACTGAAAAGTATAAATAGCATACAGGAAAAGAATTATCATGCAGGATCAAGACATGCCCACATATACTAAAACAATTTGTAGCAGCTCATGCATTCAACTGAGCTCCACAACCAGCATACCACTTGCAAGAATATAGGGGATGTACCATCCTATTATTTACAAGATAGGATTTTTTTTAACCCAAAGAAAAAAAATAAGGCAAAACAAGATCAAAGGCAATACTAGCAGCAGGCAGTACCTAAAATTATCGTCTAACTCTCGGCTTGCACCGGAATTCTGCTAGGAGTGCGATATGATCCGATGACCATTCAGGGGAAGGAAGAGCTGTGTCTTTTCTCAAGCTATCCTCGTCCAACAGTTCCAGTAACGACTCCACTGTCAATGAATCAGCTGAAATAGTAGAGCACATTGTAAAAGACAAAGTTAACAACATCTACTTATCCAGATCAATAGATATAGCCAAAGTTAAAGGAACACAGCATAGCAAGCTCTTGAACCAGTTCAAGGATTTAGGTACTGACCTGTGTAAAATATGTAATCGATGGTACCAGTGAAATCCCTCGTGCAATTTGTGAACAATGGCTCATTTGTCGTGGGGTCCATCCTCCTTCGCTGGTGATCCAAATCATAACCAACACTAGCCATCCTCGCAAAAGATGAGTATGCACTGACCTATGAACAAGTAAATCTTCTGTTCAGAGCCACGGCCAGGAAAAAAGAAAAGAAACCAACTGGGAAGAGGCGTGATAGCCTAAATGTACCAGAGGAAGCTGGTGTGTCAGTTTGCTTGGTGGGCGCAAAATTCCAAGAGGATCTACCCCCAGATCTGGATGCAATTGATCAACTTTGCCCATAGCAAGAAGCCCATGTGATGTACTACACGAAGAACATGATTGTTTACCACAAAGTATTCACATTGAAAGACAACAATTATAACACAAACAAAAAGAAGTGCTGCTAACATCTAACAAACCTTCCAGGGATTGAATTAAAATCTCCACAGACCAACATAGGAATATCCGCACTGACAGCTATTTTCTCCAATCCTTTCAGTAGGGTGTGTATCTACAAGAATTTCTCGAGACATGAGATTCATTTGTTTAAGAAAAGCTAAAATGATGTTAAAATATAGGGGGGGGGCGGGGGGGGGGGGGGGGGGGGGGGGGGGGGTTGAACCTGCCATAGCTTCACATCTTTCAGGTCATGATGGATATTTATATGTGTATTCGCCTGCTTAGCATAACCAAACAATTCAAGAAACAAGTGAGATCCACAGGGCATAAAAACATGTTATTATCATCTCTGGTCTAAAATAAATGCCAACGTATGATGGACAGAGACGAACTTTCAAAACACGTGAAAAAATGATATGAACAGATCATCATCCTTCTCCATTACTATAATGTTATAAAATCTCGATAGCATACACTCAGAATAAATAATGTTCAAATAAGTGCACTGGTACCTAAATGACAAGTAAACAGGAACGAAAATGGTACAAGAGAGAAGAGGCCCACGCATGGAAACAAGATCAAGTCATATGTTTAAAAGCACAAAGAAACTTGTCAAACGGACAACCAAGTAACCGGCATAATCTAGCCAAAACAGTACTGTTTACTACCCTTGAACTGGAGAAAGAGTCATACAGAGACTCGCACAAACCCACATAGACACGCACACACATACGCAGCTCTCCTGCGTGTTCAAGAAAAAAAAAACTACCCTAGAACTGAATACTGTTCTCCAATTTGTCACTGAAACTTTGCATTTCTCTATCTACCACTGTCTGGTAAGGAATTTGGTTTCCTTGTCATTCTTCTCAGGCCAAACATGGTTGACCACTTTACAGATGTAATGGTAATAGCAAAGAGGACTAGTTTACCTGTCTGTCTTCCAATACTACTCACTCCCATAACTATCATCATCTTTCCTACGTCTAGCAGGATTTCCAGGACCACCATGCCTCTTCTCTTCAATGAAAAAAAAATCCCACAATCTATTCTCTGATCTTTCACTGAGAGTTTGGATTTCTCTATCTTTCAAATGTTCTGTAAGGACCTCGTTTTCATGTCACTTTCATCAGGTCCAACATGGTTGACCACCATCAAAACTTGACAGCAACAAATTTACCAGTCTACCAATATCCTCTTTACTACCCTAACTATTACCATTTTCCCAATTCTAGCAGATCAGGTAGTTTAAGTAAAGGATGAAAAACTAACAATGGCCAATGAACATTGACCTAACACTAACAGAGGTGGCACCCTAAATCCATAATGAACTAGTGATAAGAAAGAGAAGTGCCAAAAATTATCTGGCAGAAGAGAGCATCGTTCTCCTTGATTGGAAAAGGAAAGCTTTTGCACCTAGTAAACATTCTGCCAACTACTCAAAACACAACAGACAAATTACAACAAAATATAAAGAATCTAGAACTAAAGATTTTCAGAAAAACAAGTTGTATCTAATAACACTCAGCTTACCCATGGGTCACTGTGAACAGAGATAACATGCATATAGCCCTCTCAAATAACGAGTACACCAAAACTACTTTAAATAAAAATAGACACTGTTGATTGCTCCAGTGTGCTATTTGTTTTCCTAACCATGAGAGAATATCATGGTGATCTAATGTTCATTAAAAGGACATGAAAAGCTTGCATGAAATGACAACCTTCATCTAGACTCAAATGTTTCAGGGATAACTAATCAGCCTAATGGAAGAAATTTGATCGTCTTCAAAAGCAGCATAGATGCTATTAACAATGCTAACCCCAATAATAAGGAAGCACTTACAACACAAAGAAGCTGTCTTTTACTAGGATTTTCAGTCCCATTGTTACCAAATTTAGCTTCTAAAACAGCAATTAACGCAATATTATCCTGCATGGCAGAAAAATTATTAGCAGAATACTTAGAGATAAGGTAATGACTAACCATGAAGTATGTAAAGTATATTCATAGTTTTCAAATTGGTTGTACCTTAACCAAACGAGTTAGAGCCAACTTCTTTTGGGCAGCAGGAATAATAGCATCAGTTAAAGACTGCGCAGCCTTATTAAACTCAACCTGCAAAGAACGAAGTCCAGAAAGTATTAGAATGCTGATAATCCCAAGGACCACAAAAATACTAAAGGCACACACCTCATATTTTTTGACATGAGAAAATCTGTCCCTTCGGAAAAAAGTAGCACAACCATCAATTGCTTGAGGACTTCCTGCGTACACCTGTTAGAGCAACAGTTATGAAATTAAGCATGATATCATACTGTGGTTTTACTGCAAACAAAAAGAACCAGACAAACCTCCGTTGTCCTTTTTTTATAAAGTGCTTGATATCCATGTTTATCAAGCTCTGGTGCAAAAAATTCTTCAAAGTGATTATTTTGTACCTGGAAATAGTAACATATAGATCACCTTCCGAAACATAGGAATGTAATGTTTTTATTTTATGTTAATTGCTATGAAAATGCTCTCTCTATTCTCTCTGAAACATCGATCATATGACAAGTAACAATTGTCGGTGTCATTTATATGGGTTGGGAATTCAAAGGAGGATGTAGCACAATCAAGTAGCAAAGACCAAAGAATTTAAAGCAAGTTCAGAAGGCAGACAGAGATGTTGTGATAATACTTCTCATTCAAAAGAAAGATGCTGAAATAATATCCTACCACACGCCAAATTATTGTTCTAAGTTCTAACCTCTGCAATTTTTAGTTACTCAGAAATAACATAAGAGTAACTGACAGTATCATGAAGCAATGGAGCAATTTTTAAGGAGCTAGAAACTCTGAAGTCATTTATCACAAATTGGCAGGAACAAAACAACATCAATTGGTTGTTAAGATCATCATGCTAAATATAATAGTTGCAATTTACTAAAAATTAAAGAAGTAGTTCAGATCATTCAACTTCAAATATGAAAAATAAAAAACACATATACCTCCTGAAGACAGATAATATCAGCATGGTAACCAATAATTTCACGCAGTAAATTTTGTCTTCTGTAAGCCCATGAAAGTGCCCAAGTTGGACAATAGCTGTATGTATCACTTGTTGCGTATGTATCAGCGAGAATATTGTAGGACAGCACAGTAAATGTCCCAAACGAAGTGGTTCGGTTATCTAAATCAAAATGCCCCATTGCATCAGCAGCATTCACAGGGATCAAGCGACGTGGAGTGGGGGTTGGTGCTGGGATCACACGGGATGTCATGACCGAAGTAGGAGCTCGCACAGTCCCCCTTGTTTCCAAATCCACAACTACACATTCAAATCTTAATACATGCCCAATATCATCAGCAGTTGCTGTATATGTTCGTGAGCGTCCCACTTCGAACCAAGTTTCACCGGAACTCTTTTCAGTGCCTGTTGGATACACAGGTGTAGGTCCACTATTAACACCTGAACTCTGCGAAAGATTTGGTGTTGAACCAGACAACGCAGCACTAATAATCCCTGAACTCGAACTGCCACTGCCAAATTTGCCAAATAACTCCTCCTCTTCTGTTCCATTTTCATTTAAAGCACTAATAGCACGTTCGTGCAGAACCCTGTGGTGTTGCCAGGCATCAGAGAAGCACTTAGCAGAACAATGGTAGCTCTTAGCAACAGGAATTTTTGATTTCAGACACCCTATACACTGAAGCGTTGCTTGTTCTGTTGGGTGTAAGCTGCAGACAGCGGCTCTTCGATCACTTTGTATGCGGTACCTTCAAGGTAGGAAAATCAATATTCAGCCATTCATGGGTATTGTCTAAAAAGTTCAAAACTGTGTTAGTGGAGACTAAGCAAGAAACTATGGGTCCCGTGAATGAAAGATTATTGTAAGCCGTGCACTGTATGGAGACTCCACACTATAACAGGAGTTGATTCATAGAGAAATGTTCAGCCGGTACATCAATTTCTAAACAATGTTCAAGCATCCTATAAATACCAGACTGTTGAAAGCACCATAATAAGAACATAGCAACAGCAAAATGAACCTTAAGCATCCACCAGTCAATATGCACTACTGCAAACGACTATACCATACTCATAGATGAAGTTGGAATCAGTAAGTAGGCTATACTGGTAAATGAAACATGCAGAATTTCAAACTCATCAAATTACTAATGATTTTGCAGATATGATATTTATCTAACAAGAGCCATAATGAGTTTTCGAACTAGTTATGTATCTATGAGCACAGAGTAAAATCACACAACCAAAAAGAAAAGATCATTTTGAACAATCTGAATCTTAAATTTTTCATATTTCATATACCTAACCAGAATGTAAGATGTGCTAAAAATTGCTAATAATTCATTCATTCTGGACACAGTCAAGTATTGGAATGGTGAAACCATTAAATCAATCAGCTTGCATTCAATTAGCCGCTCCGATGAACAAACTGTGCTAGGTTTACTATAAATTACCCTGCAACTGAAGAGATAGAGGTTCAAGGCGGGCTGCTTACCACTTGTAGCGCATGAAGTACCCATCAACGGGAGAGGCCTCAGACACGTCGTCGGTCAAGATGCCGCCGTCGGGGCGCCGCACGAGCACGTACGGCGTGATCTCACATCCAACGATCGGGATCTCCGACGGGAGGTGCACACGCAGCACGGTCAGCATCCTTCCCCCAGGGGCGGGCTTCACCTGGGTCATGGGGGTTCAGCTGAACCCCCAAATTCTCGAAAAATCAACTCCGCCCGCACCTCGATTAGGTACGGGAACTGCTACGATGCCAACAAGAATCGATCTTGCGCGCCGAAGAAGACGAACCCTATCGAACCAAAAAATGGATGGATTGGATTGCGTTAGCAGGGTAACACCACGCGGCACACAAAATCGACGACTAACCGAATCTGAATGGAGAGGAACAGGGATTTGGGTTTGATTGAGAACACAACCAAATCCTCCGTCACATCGGAGGAACCCATCCGAGCAAACAAGGATTACTAACCAACACGAGAAGGAACCAGTCGTCGTCTAGATGGCGATGGATCTCCGGCTCCGCTAGACCGATAGAGGAGCAGCGGGCGGAGGAGCCCGCGGAGGGGGGAAGGGGCCAGCGGCGGCGGGGCTGTGCTCGGCGGCGAGGCTTTGGTGGGTTAAAGCCCTGCTGCGTCCATTTGGAACACTTGAGGGGAGTGTGGGACCAAGGACCAAGTCTGATTGCAGCAACACGTTAAATTCACACAATCATATTTCACACTCATATTATTCAAAAAAACATTATTTTACACTCATGAATCATGATACATAAAATGGCACACGTTCCTTTTATAATAGCGTGTTCCTAATAAATTTATTAAACACGCTATCAAATCAAATGTGCCTCATAAATATATTCAGCAGTCATTCTCTCTCGGTGTAATCCACCACCTCAACTCACATTTCTTACTGGATAAATAACAAATCGTGATAGATCTTACCATGAATCATCTGAGGTGTAGCTCATGTTGTGACAGTATAAACATTTCTAAGGAGAATCATGACAATATAAAACTTAAAAAGACTCAAAAGATTATGTTGGATTGTGACAATTACCTTCAGATTAAACTATATAAGGACATTACTTTTTCTCTCTCCCTCTCTCTATATATATAATAGCCACCAATACTTGAATGTTTGTGCTACGGACGTGATATTATGTTGGAACTGCAGCAATGTCGCAAGAAGCGCTCACTACTTTTATGGACACCTGACATATCCCAACGTATCGAAGTTTTACATAATGTAATAGATACTCAAAGGACACACCAACAAGAAGAAAAAGATTCAACCATAATATTATAGATACTCAAAGGACACACTCATAAATCTTAAAATATTTTAGCACCTTCATAAATACTCAAAAAGGTTATTCCAATACACATACACAGGTTTTCGTATTACAGGTATCTTCTCTCCTCTATCTATTTATCGATACTTCAATACCTTCAATTGACTAGAGTTATTCGGAATGTTCGATAGACTCGTGCATATGGAATCTGCTTCTAATTTTTATGTAATTATATTGAACTTATCACCATTTCTCTCTTTTAACTCCTCATCTTATTATTTTTCTACCTATCCTTGTTTATTCCTCCCTTTCTTACTGTTTTACTTCTCAATGGAGCCCCAACGCATAGGGGAGGGGAACATGAGCCCCCCCCCCCCAAACCGTCCAACACACATCTCAACTCCCGCATTGGAACTGCTCAAACCACAAACCTCAGTAATATTTTTTTCTAAAGTAAGACTTCTAAAATTACCTCTTACCTCCACATCCCGGTTGGGTCTGCACCTTGCCTAGACTCATAATATTTTGGTCTCTAATATATTTTTCTTAATCATGCATTATTGTGTTATCATTTCAGATGCATCTCTATATCATTTTCTTTTTCAAGCAAGTAGGGCGGTTCATTATAAGAAGTAATATACACGTGAGTTTGTCTACAAAACTAGATGAAAACACGCTGAAACTTTGCTAGGAAACAACGGAAGTTTATCATTTTGTTTTATCGTCCAATTAAAAGAAAATGGAAGAATAAGAAAAGTGACCACGAACGAAATGGCTCAGGTACGCTTTCTAGGCCGAATGTACGCAGCCTGATACAGTCATACAGAGATAGCCCAATGGGCACGCTAGCCCTTTCCAGCTGAGCGATCGCCGATTGGCCGCGGCGTGAGCCGTGCCACTAATGAGAAAGCCGACCGCGACCAAGTGGCGATCGCTCCTCGACGGCGGGCACCTCCTGCCGTGCCACTAAGAGCAACCACAGTGTGCCTTCACAACTATGCTTGAAATTCCTCTCTCTTCACCGGGCATCGGTTTGCATTGGACGCTGCAGCAGCCGATGCTTGAATCAAAAAACCTGGCATCGGATTCGATCGGATACTTGGATTGGTGCAATCGGGGCAGCACATGCCATCAACTCCATGAGATCGACGCGCAACCTCCCCTAATCGATGAAAGCGCTCGCGCGGGCGAGCGTATGATCATTGCGGCCTTTGCTTCGTTCTCAGAGTTTGGACCCGTCGTTCCTGCCCGGGCACACGCGTCGCTCACACTCAGGTATATTTTGCTTTCAGGGTGATGAGACGATCGGTCAGGATGATAGCCTAGCCTACTTGCCCCAACACTGACCGCCCGGGCGAATCATCATCGCATTTGCTGGTGCCCGGGGATTATTGTCATTTCGATGGCTCTTGTTTTAATTTGGACCTGCAGAGTGCAGGACCAGGCTACGGCTACAGGTCGCCGGGCAGTTCGCTTCTGCAATCCTGATGCACTTATAGATGGTTTCATGCATGCCCTCGAGGTCTGATGCTTGTTACTGTCTTCTTCAGGGAACACGTGCTAGAGAGGCGCAGTGCCATAGAGAGGGACATTGTGGTTGGATTCATCTGTTGTGGAATGCATGGGGCTGCTACTGCGCTAGTGGTGTTGCAGTTTGAAGTTTGAACAAATAAAAGGAGCGGCGGCCGGCATGGTTGTTGGTTTATGGGTGGTGAAAAGCTGAACCAACAAATGCACTCGTGGAAGCAACTAACCTTTAATTTCTAGAGCTCTTTGGACTTGACAAGACCGTAAAAGAGGCCAAAACCATGGGCGCCTACATGAAAACCCAACAAAGTCCAGACGACCAGCAGCACATACCACTGCATCTGCATGCAAGAGTAGCTAGCTAGATACTGATGATGAAGCGTCTGCAGTTGAGTTATCTTCTTTGTGCTAGTCCAAACACACGACTCAGAACGCACGGGCCAACCACCCGGAGCTATTCGATCGTCCTGCCTCACGATCGAGCTAGTCTCGCGCCATGAATTCGCTCCGTGCACGCGTCAGGGAATTTGCTTGGCCTTGCCATTCTGCTCACAGCACCACGCCTCACTCGGATTCGCAATCCGGCCGATGCACGAAAGCGATCATGGCATACTTGACTACTTGAGCACGTACGTACACTCGCTTATTCTATTTCCAGAAATGGAAGGTCCCGGATCGAATCGTACGAGCCCAATACAAAAAAAAAGTTTCAAAAAACGTGATGAGTAGTAGTAGTACGACCACTGTTTCACCATGGCCGGAGATGGAGGTTTGCAGCTAGCTCCACGATGATGTGGATCCTCCAAATCCTTTCCGCCCTTTTACCGCTCACCAACCAACCGTTATGCTGTCGCCCGCCCTCCCCGCGCGCCGCGCAGCCCACATCATCACGTACTCACGTCGCGCGCCGCTATAAAACACCCCCAGCGCAACAAACTCGTTCGCAGCCACGGCCAAGAGCCCAAGACACGACGCCGCGCGCGAGGCAGCTGAGCTATACCACAGCGCGATCGATGGCGTCGGGCGTCGGGGAGCCGCCGTTCCCGGCGGTGGACAAGTGCGACGCGTCGCGCCTCGGGACGGAGTCCACGGTCGCGGCGGACCTCGACGGCACACTGCTCCGTTCCCGGAGCGCGTTCCCGTACTACGCGCTCGTCGCCTACGAGACGGGCGGCGCGCCGCGCCTTGCGCTGCTGCTGCTTCTGGCGCCGCTGGCGGCGGCGCTGTCCCGCCTGGCGTCGTCGCCCGCCGCGGGGGTGCGGGTGCTGGTGTTCGCGGCCACGGCGGGGGCGCGCGTGGCCGACGTCGAGTCCACGGCGCGCGCCGTGCTGCCCAGGTTCTACGCCGCCGACGTGCACCCGGCCGCGTGGCGCGTCTTCGCGGCGTGCGGCGGGGGCAGGCGGCTGGTGCTCACCGCCACGCCGCGGATCATGGCGGAACCGTTCCTGCGGGGCTGCCTCGGCGCGGACGCCGTCGCCGGCACGGAGCTCGCGACGTGGCGCGGGCGCGCCACTGGGTGGGTCGACGCGCGCCGGGGCGTGCTCGTCGGCGAGAGGAAGGCTCAGGCGCTCAGGGAGATGGTCGGGCACGGTGAGATGCCGGACGTCGGGCTGGGCGATGGGAAGTCGGATTACGCCTTCATGCGCATCTGCAAGGTCACATCATACTAACTAACAAAATCTTGGCACGTATTTCAACGTTAACGAAGCAAACACTGTGCATACCTAGCGGGACGGCGTTTTGTCATCGTAAAAGAAAAACAGAAAAGGTAATGTATATACGTGTGTTAGGGGGTGCTTGATACTTGCTAAAGTTTAGCCCGAGTCACAACAGATATTTGAATGCTAATTAAAAGTATTAAATATAGGTTAATGATAAAAATAATTGCATAAATGAGAGCTAATTCACAAGATGAATCTATTAAGCCTAATTAATCCATAATTAGCACATTTTTACCGTAGCATCACATGTGCTAATCATGAACTAATTACATTTAATGGATTCATCTCGCGAAGTAATCCTCATTTATACAATTATTTTATTATTAGTCTAACATATTTCTAATTAGCATCAAAACATCCGATGTAACCCGGGCTAAACTTTAGCCAAGTATCCAAACACCTCGTCTCACCGGCAATCTATTTTGGCCACTGTCGGGTCGGATTGGCATCCTGCATATTCAACTCGATCATCCTCGCTCTAAAGTTTCTTCAATTCCGACCTGCTTCCCGTTGAGTTAGGGTTTGAGATTAGGGGTCACTGAAGACTTGAAGTTTAGCAAAACTAGATTAGGATTGCCAATGCTAGGGCGATAGGAGGAGCGGAGGCGGCAAGGAGACTAGATTAATTCTCTGCATGTTTTTCTTCTCACACAATTTGCTACTGTAACCTTTTAAGTGCATTTACTTGCTAAAAGGTGAAAACCTCGTCCTTTACAAAAGTGATGACTGCAAGCGTTTGACCTAACCAGTTCGAAAACCTTGTTGAGTCGTCACACACACATCCATTTAGCATGAATAAATAGATCGTAGTATCGTACAAGTCTGTACGTGTAAATGGATTAGTTTAGGTAAGCAGGTCATTACTGTACTTGGCAAACAACTTTACCTTCTTAAACACAGATGGCTTCTCTATAATCATGCAGGAGGCCTACCTCGTGCCGCGGACGCCGGTGGAGGCCGTGCGCGCTGACGAGCTGCCGAAGCGGATCGTCTTCCACGACGGCCGCCTCGTGCAGCGCCCGACCCCGCTCGTCGCGCTGCTCACCCTGCTGTGGCTCCCCGTCGGCCTCCTCCTCTCGCTCGTCCGCGTCGCCGCGGGGGCGCTCCTCCCGATGCGGTGGCTCCACGTCGCCTTCCACGCGCTGGGCGTACGCGTCGTCGTGCGAGGGTCTCCGCCGCCGCCGCCGCGCCACGGTGGCGGCGCGACGGGCGGCGTGCTCTTCGCCTGCTGCCACCGCACGCTCCTCGACGCGATCTTCCTCTCCGTCGCGCTCGGCCGGCCCGTGGCCGCCGTCACCTACTCCCTCTCCCGCCTCTCCGAGTTCCTGTCCCCGATCCGCACCGTGCGGCTCACCCGCGACCGCGCCGCCGACGCCGCCACCATCAGGACCGTGCTGTCCGAGGGCGACCTCGCCGTCTGCCCCGAGGGGACCACGTGCCGGGAGCCGTTCCTGCTGCGGTTCTCGGCGCTCTTCGCCGAGCTCACCGACGACATCGTGCCGGTGGCGTTGGAGTGCCGGATGAGCATGTTCCACGGCACGACGGCGAGGGGGTGGAAGGGGATGGACCCCTTCTACTTCTTCATGAACCCGAGGCCGGTGTACACGGTCACGTTCCTCGACAAGCTGCCGGCAGACCTCACCTGCGGCGGCGGTAAGTCCAGCCATGAGGTGGCCAACTACGTGCAGAAGGTCATAGCCTCCACGCTCTCGTACCAGTGCACCGGCTTCACCAGGAAGGACAAGTACAGGGAGCTAGCCGACAATGACGGCGTAGTCCGTGCCAGGTAAATAAACACCACCGAGAAGGAGCGCGTCCTTGCTTGGTAAAGACAGATCAGTTACCTGGTAGTTGTATATGTTGTACAAGTTTTAACTTCACATTGCGTAATAATTTCGTTTAAAAAAAAACATTGTGTAGTAATAATCTGGGCTGGTGACGCTGATATGCGATACAAATCGACTACTGGACACTACATCACGAGGTGCACCTACGAAAGGGAACAGAGTGGGTGTTAGGACTCCTTGCTCTTTGACCATCCGCCCCCAAAAAAAATTGAGGAAAAATCCTTTCCAAATTTGGAACGGTGCCGATCACCATCAGAACTTGGAGATGGACGTGCAACCTCCTTAATCAAAGCACTATACTCTCATCCCGTCTCATACGATTGCTTCTCAAAATTTCTTTGACCCATTTAAGACCGCCTTCGGTTGCTCGAGAATTTCCACCACCATTTCCACACCCTCTCTCTGTGTCTCAGCATACACATCACTCAAGAATCGCACGCTCAACGACACTGGCTTTGTAAGAAAATCAACAGGATGTCTCATAAAATGATATATATATTATCCTCGTAATGATGAAGAAAATTAAAGTGCATTGATCAGTTGGAGAAGGACAGGGTATGGGGAGATGATCTCACTGGATGCTACACCGCCACAGAAAGGGAAGTATTGGACCGAGGTGTTGCGGCCTGCATGACATCCATGGTCGTCCTCGTCCAAAATACTATCCCAAAACGCAGTGCCAACAGCTGAACCCTATTCGGAATGGCACCAATACTATGCATGTTCACAGACCTTGCTTGTAGTCATTCACAATGCATGGAAGCTATTCCATCGCAATCTTGGACGTGCCAAACTGACAGGCGTACTCGCATACGGCATACCGTTTCATGGCGTGCAACTACTTACAACGTGGACTCTCCCAATTGAATACTTCCATCTATCGACCGCTCACCAACTAACTACGTCGCGCGCTGCTATATAATCCCTGAACAAACTCGTTAGCAACCATGCTAAGTTGCTAACAGCACCTAGCTAGCACAGTAGCACTACCAGAAAAAGTGGATTTACTACCGATTGGGAACTCCCCTCTAGTACCGGTTGACCAACCGGTACTAGTCAATCGGTACTATCGGTACCAGAGGGTACCCCTCTGGTTCCGGTTGGAATAACCGGTAAATAAAAAAAATAAATTCCTCCCGACCCCGCCCCTCCCCGCCACCAGCCCCTCCTCCCCCCACCCCCTTCCCCGCCGTCGGCCCCTCCACCCCCGCCGCTGGCTCCGGCTCCGGCCTCCTCCCGGCCCCCTTCGCCTCCACTCACCCCCGCTGTTGCCATTGCCATCCCGCCGCCTCCTCCTCCTCATCATCATCTCCCTCCTCCTCCGCCCCTCCCCACACCGGCCCCCTCCACCCCCGCCTCCTCCTCCTCCTCCCGCCCCCCTCCGCCTCCACTCGCCGCCACCGCCGCCGCCTCCTGCAGATCTAGGGAGAGAGAGAGGGGGGCGCATCCCGCCATCCCGCCGCGCCACCAAACCGCCGCCGCGCGCCATCTCGCCGCCGCGCCTCACCCTAGGCACGAGGTGAGGGGCGATCGGAGGGGGAAAGTGTGGGGAGGCCGAGGGAGAAGGCGCGCTAGAGGGAGAGGGGCGCGGTGCCGGTGGAGAAGAGGAGCGGAGGGAGAAGGAGGAGGGAGAGAAGAATAGAGAGAAGAGGAGCGGGATGGAGAGAGAAGAGGGCGTTGTGCTGTGCGGAAGAGAGGAGAGAAAAATGGAAGAGAGAAGGAGGAAGAGATCGAAGGAGATAAAGCATTGCGCTGTGCTGTGTGGTGGCAGGAGAGAGAGGAAGATAGCTAAAAAATTCTAAGTTCTCGAGGCAGACGTGGGAGCAGCCTCTAGTATTGGTGGGTAAGCCCATCCGGTACTAGAGGGCCTCCGGCGACTCTCAACTTTGGAACCGGTACTAATACTAACGTTACTACCGGATCAAAAACAACTGGTACTAGGTTGAGGATGAAAGGTCATTTTTCTAGTAGCGTAGAATGAACGTTGCTAGCTGCGAGCCGTTCCCGGTGGTGGCCACGTGCGACGCGTCGTGCCTCGGCGCCCAGTCGACAATCGTGTCCGACCTCGACGGCACGCTGCTCCGTTCTCGCAGCGCCTTCCCCTGCTACGCGTCGCCGTCGAGACCGGCGGCGTGCCGCGCCTGGCCCTCTGAAGAATGGCAATTGCCCTTGAGATTGTATTGATGTTACAGAGGCCTTATATGGGCAGTACAGGTACAGAATGTTGTACTTATGAACGGTAGAGAGGAGGTCAAAGGGAGCTACATCTAAGGAGAGTCCTACATCTAAGGGAAGCCTTGCATGTCAAGTAGAGGACCGGTTCTCCTGGAAGCCGTTGAAGAACGTGTGCTGTTGGTGCTGAACGTTGCATTCCAATACCCTCCTCCCGCTGCTCGCGCCGGTGGCCTCGGCGCTCCGCCACCTGGTGTCGCCCGCCGCGGGGGTGCGGGTGCTCATCTTCGCGGCCACGGCGGGGGCGCGCGGGGCGGACGTCGGGTCCGCCGCGCGCGCCGTGCTGCCCAGGTTCTACGCCGGGGACGTGTACCCGGGCGCGTGGCGCGTGCTCGCGGCGTGCGGTGGGAGGCGGCTGGTGCTCACCGCCACGCCGCGGGTTATGGCGGAGCCGTTCCTGCGGGACTGCCTCGGCGCGGATGCCGTCGCGAGCTCGCGACGGGGCGAGGGCGCGCCACGGCGTGGGTGTGGACGCTCGCCGAGGCGTGCTCGTCGGCGAGAGGAAAGCCAGAACGCTGAGGGAGTGGATCGGCGACGGTGAGATGCCGGACGTCGCGCTGGGCGATCGGAGCTCGGAGCTTCAGATAAACAGCTTTGTCAGCGGAAAAATAAAAACAAACGCATCGTTTAGCTTAGAGCTGGGACGTGCCGGTACGGCCTGGCCCTCTCGTGCCTCGTGCACTTCTAGGCACGCCACGTGCCGGCATTTTTTTAATAATGGAAAGAATTCCAGCTTCATCCGAAATCAGTCCACACATTATTACACATAGTAAACTAACGCTACACGCACCACCGCATAAGGTTTAAATAGAGCATCTAAACTATCAAAAGTCAATTCGTAAACTAAACATCCATCCATGGGAAGCAAAAAATTGAAGAGCCGATGTCTCCGGTGAGTGGCGTGCTAGGATCATCATCTCCTTTATCTCCACTACGCTGCAACTGCGCTCACTACATTCCCCTGAAAAGAACATACATAAAAGTTTTTGGTCATTTATAAAAACAACTTCATTTCTTGTGAGCCAAGCACCCTGGCAATAAGTGTGGGTTTGATTTTTTGCCCCGACCTTTGCAACCAACCATCGATGGAACGAAATCCTCAGAGTTCTCAAAAATAATATGTACTGCACGCCAGATTATCTGGCATATGAACACTAAGAAAACGATGAATAGTCTCTTCCGCACAACAAAAGCTACAGATCTTGTTACCATTCTAACTTCTCTTAGCTAGATTGTCTTGTCGTGACATGTGGCATGTCACGTCAAAGTCTTTAGCACGGCTCATGGCACGCCAGCATGTTATCATGCCGTGTCAGTCTAAGCACGACCCTAGCAATACATGTGTTTGTTTTTTATTGGTGTTTATTTGCTTGCAAATACTTTTGCTCTCGTACGTAGAAAATAATTTCTAAAATTAATAGAGGAAATAACCGTATTATATAAATGTTGTACCTAGAAAATAATTTCTAAAATTAATAGAGGAAACAACCGTATTATATAAATGTTGTACGTGAATGTTATGCCTACATGTGACCATACGATAATGCAGCATTATTACGTTATGAATGACCATTATCACAATTCCATAATTGTAAGGTAGATTTTGTGGGTTTTTTTTCATGGTATTAATTATGTTAGGCTACATAACACATAGAACAAATGATGTTAGGATGATATAAACCTACAGATGTGCTAATGGGTCATTTTCGTGCCGTGCTGGTCCAAGCACAGCTCAAAGATACGTGTAGTGCCGTGTCGTGCCACCTATCGCCCCGAGATCCTAGGCGCGGCATGGTCCTCGCATTCGTGTCATGCCGGCACGGCCCAAATTTTATCGTGGTGTGTTGTGCTTTAGGCTATGCTAAAATGTCATGCTTCGTGCAGCCCACAAATAGCATGGTCCAAGTCTCAGCTCTTTAAGGGTATGTTTGTTTGAGCTGCAGCTTTTGAGCTTTTGTGAAGCTACTGCTGACTTTTTAATTCTGAAAAGCCAACGCTAGCTTTTCGAAGATGTATTTGGTTTTCTGAGCTTAGAAAGCTACGAAAAGATTATAAAAATGAGCTTTTTAATTTTTCATATAAACTTAGATTTTCTGACCTTCTAGCTTTTCAGAAGCTGCGCTCGTGTCACGTGTCCACTGCTCTATGGTACTGTACCGTAGGAGAATTTGAGTACTCTATGGTACTGTACCGTAGGAGAATTTGAGTATGTCAGCAAGTTTTAGTCAAGTGACATATGGAGACTCCTGGGACGGAGGAGACGGTGATTTATCCTCTCTCTCTCTCTCGCGCGCGCGCTACAGCAACTCACTTATTGATAAGCCAATTACATATGGACCCCACTTGCCAGGCTTCACGCCGTTGATTAGTAAGCAAACAACACTAATTTAGAAGATTTCGACCTCACTCGTCTAGAACATTAAGCAAGTTGAGGAGCTATATTCTCTATTTATCTAGAGTCTAAGAACCTATAAGACATAGCACATATTGCTAGTGCAATTTACAATTTTTTTCTTTTTTCTTCTAACCGATAAGGATGAGATACAAACATTTTTCTTTTGAAAACGCAGGAGGCCTACCTCGTGCCGAGGACGCCGGTGGAGGCCGTGCACGTAGACAAGCTGCCGAAGCGGATAATCTTCCACGACGGCCGCCTCGTGCAGCGTCCGACCCCGCTCGTCGCGCTGCTCACCCTGCTGTGGTTCCCCATCGGCCTCCTCCTCTCGCTCGTCCGCGTCGCTGCGGCGGCGCTCCTCCCGATGCCGTGGCTCCACGTCGTGTTCCGCGTGCTGGGCGTGCGCATCGTCGTGAAGGGCGCGCCGCCACCGCGCGACCCGGGGCGCACGGCGGGCGTGCTCTTTGCCTGCTCCCACCGTACGGCCATCGACTCCGCCGCCCTCTCCATCGCGCTCGGCCGCCCCGTGGCCGTCCTCAGCTACTCGGTCTCCCGCCTCTCCGAGTTCATATCTCCGATCCGTTCTGTGCGGCTCACCCGCGACCACGGCACCGACGCCGCCACCATGAGGAGGGTGCTTGCTGAGGGCGACCTCATCATCTGCCCCGAGGGGACAACGTGCCGGGAGCCGTTCGTGCTGCGGTTCTCGGCGCTCTTCGCCGAGCTCACCGACGACATCGTGCCAGTGGCCATGGAGTGCCAGATGAGCATGTTCCACGGCACGACGGCGAGGGGGTGGAAGGGCATGGACCCATTCTACTTCTTGATGAACCCGACCGCGGTGTACACGATCACGTTCCTCGACAAGCTGCCGCACGAAAACACCTGCGGCGGCGGCAAGTCCAGCCACGAGGTGGCCAACTACGTGCAGAAGCTTATAGCCTCCACGCTCTCGTACCAGTGCACAAGCTTGACTAGGAAGGACAAGTACAGGGAGCTCGCCGGCAACAACGGCGTGGTCGCCGTAAACACGGCGAAGAATCGCTTCGGTTGATAGAGAGAGGTCTCTTGTGATTTGTAAGAACTTCCTGGCCGGTACCAGAACAGCTGTACAATAATCTGCCTTGGGTGATAACGTATATACATACTCTTATACGATGAAAAAGGCAAGTAATTTGGGTTTCAGAACCACAGCTTTTCTTTATTCTGATCATCAGCCATTGAATTCAGAAGTTTACAGCTACACTGCACACAGGAACCAGGCGAGTCTCTGGTACCCACCATGTATTCCGGGTTCTTCGCACACTCCCCGGCATCAGCCCACTTTGGGCACATATCATCTTTGTCTCGGCATTCTCCAGTCGTTGCCTTCGGGGAACCGAAGGATCGCACATGGATCCATTTCGTCGCCGACCACTTCTCGCCCTCAATGACAGGGCAGCTCCCATGCAAGCTGTTTGTGTCCGTTGTCGTGTTGGGATGGAGGCTGAAGAACAGCAACGCGTCGCCCTTCACCGGTTTCACAGCCAATATCAAGCCAACATTACAGCTGATGGGCCAACTAACATTCAGATTGCCGCCAAAACACATTTTTGTCTTGAATTATCAGGATGAACTGGAACTATATGTCATGTCACTATACCTGCATAACCCAATCGTGCACATTCAGACCATGTATGGTCTTTCTCCTGTGTCAGCTGGTCCTGTGTGGAAAACCCGAAGTCATTGCAGAGAGGTCTCTGGAAATAAAGCTAGTACAAGATGAGAAGGTAAATTACCTCTGAATTTGGGAAGATGGTCTCTCCGCCCATCTTGACATCGGACAGGTACACGAGTACTGGCAATTCTGTGCCCTCCAACGGCTTGATTCTTTTTTTTTTAAACGAACCAGGTAGGAAAGCTCCCGATTATAACATCAACACCAACGGCTTGATTCTGTTTATCACTGAAGTAGTCAAAGTGCGGCTCGTACTTCTCACCATTCTTATAGCGTAGTACTTGAATGGGTTCTCCGTGTTCTGAGCATTTCAGTATATAAGAAAAAGAAAAGACTATGACATTCAAAGAAAACAGTACAAACATATATGCTCTGCAGTATAGAAGATAAGTATTAGTAATGTATATCCATGGCAGTGTCCAGTGCATTCTACCTGGTGGAAGGAAGGTCCAAGCAGCAATCCTGTCCTCTATTCTTGCAACGACTTCATCCTTCAAATGGATAGGTAATAGGTAAAAAATACAAACCAAAACGTTGTTCAGATTAATCTAACATGAGGCTAACATGATTATCTCCTTCCACTGTATAGTACAATAATGATAAACCATTCCGAGTCACCTGAAGCTCCTGCTCTTTAACCCTTGCTCTAGTACAGTAGTCTTTATTAGGACAACGGAAACAACCCTGAATTCCCTAGCACTGAGCTTATACACCAGAATCACAATAGTCACAAAATAATTTCCTCCACAGTAACCAATACCATCTGTAAAATTGGAACAAGATTCCAAACAGCGTCATCTGCCTCTCAAAAGAAAATTTGGCATCAGAATAAAATCATTAATCCATTTCTCTTGAGTTTGATGAAATAATCCATAATCCAAATAGTGTATGCATATCCCCTTCAAGGACATGGGCTCTCAATGCAGTGGTACATTAATAATACATGATCAAACAAAAGGGTGACAAGTCGCCTTTCCCAGGAACGAATTTGCAAGTGAATGAAATCTCGAACCTCCAACAAGAGGACAGAAAATTCTTCCACCCCTAAAATGTTTCAGATAAAAGAGAGTCTAGTATCCCCAATTCCCCACAGCAAGCCGTCAGAACCGAACAAATGTTTCCCGACAATTCACAAACGGGTTGCCGAGATTGATGGCCTGAAGCCCTGAACACACGCAGATCTCCACAAAAACGGGAAGTACGAAAGTTCATAGGGCCCCCTTTTGACGTTTAACTAGGCAAACATTTCCGCCCGCAGCACAAGCCTTCAGATCATCCACAGACCACACTCATCCATCAACCGCCCAAACATGTCTCCAGCCCACGATCAAGGGAGGAGGGAGTTGGGATTCTCACCTGCTTCTTGGTAAGGAACACGCCGGAGCTGGTCCTCGCCCCGCTCTCCACGTTCTTCCCCGACTCGCGTCCACCACCATCGACTTCTCCAGCCTGCCCTTCTTGGCCTTCGGAGCTCACATCCAAGAAGCCACACGTCAGCTCAGCCAATGGGCGTACCCGGTACGACGGTGCAGCCAATGGACGACGCGGGTGGGAGAAGCAGGACAGCGACGAGAGCTCGACGGAAGGGGAGAGCCATGCGGCGGCGGCGGGGACGAGATGTCACTTGTCAGGCTCCTCGTCGTGGTCAATTACGGAGAGAGAAGCGGGCTCACAGAAAGCGGCCCCACGACAAGCTGACGTCGGACCGCGCGGAGTGTCGGAGAGAGAAGCGGGCTCATAGAAAGCGGCCCGGCGCGTCGTTCTCGAAGTTTTCCGGACTGCTTGCTGCGCGGCGGCGCCGCGCTGGACCATATGGGCCGCCCGCCATTAGGCCCATATCTTGTTACAGTACCCAGGCGCAAATGGGCTTCAATCAGGATAATTTATCGTGTGCTACAGGAAGCATAATTTTGGTGAAGCCCTGCCTATTTTTATCTCTACCACATTGTTTATTCCAACCGTCGTGGTGGTTTTGCTAAAAAATCCCTCAACCTTTTCGTAATCAACCCACAATTCTTGGAATAGTACTAGATGATTTGTAAAAAGATCCTCAAACTTTACTGCAATTGACCCGAGATCTAGCCTTTCCTCCTGTTCTTTTGTCCCGCCCACACAGCGCGCTTGCCGGCGAAGGCGTGGGACGTTCGCGTAGCCAACCCTCCCTACGCTCACCACGCACTACTGCCGCTCGTCCTGGCGGGCTGCTGCTCCCTCGGGCTAAACACCCTACCCACCACATGGACCTAAAAGGTGAGGAGAGAGGAGGAAGGGGAAAAGAAACAAGGAGCCGAGTGCCTCCTTGCAGTCAACCAAGTAGAGCCATGTGCCAGCGAGGGCATGGCGCCAGGGAGGGGGCGTAGCGGCAGTCGGCAGGCAACGCAAACAGGAGCGGAGGTCGGGACCTTACACCCCTCTCTCAATGACGTCCATCCCCTTCAGATCCGGAAGGCCTCCACATCTAGCAATTGGGGGCTTGATTTTGTGCTTGATTGGAACAATTTGGAGTGGATTATAGAAGGGAGGTGGATGGAAATGAGAAGAGGAGGAGGACGCACTCTTGCTCATGGCAGCCTGAGGCGCTGTGGCCTAGCGCTCGAAGCAGGAATGAGGCTAGGCACGGGAAGGACGAGTGCATGCCTGGGTGACGACAAGGACGGCAAGATGCGTAGCGCCTCGGCGATGGCGAGGATGGGGCAAGATGCAGGTGGCGCTGATGGACGAAGAGGCAGCAACTGACTGGATGACGATGAGTATGGGGGAAATCGAATGAATGGATAGAGCGGAGGTTAAGCGGTGATTTTTTTAATTTCCATGTGTGTGTCCCATGCAATAAACATATGGCATCAAACCACCCACAAATATCTTCTACTACTATACTTGCAAAAAGAGTACTACTAGAGCCAATGCACCAATATATTGTCAAGCGAAGCCAATATATCAGGAACAAGCGAATAATAACGTAAGAGCAAGTAAGGATTCGTAGCAACACACGGATATTTCTACTAGTATATATAAAAAGGGTAATATGTACAATGGAATTACGCAGGCTTGGTGTTGTTGATACCTGTATTGCATCGGAATATTGGTCTTATTTGGCCAAATTCCAGAAAATATTTGGTTCATTTGGAATTAGGTGTTTATAGCTTCAAAAAATCTTGAAAAGATACATCGGAATGTTTAGATGAATCATTGTATTCATAGTTTAGACTAAGTACAAATATTTAAATCACCTTTTTTTAGTGTCCAAATTGCAGATACATGCCCAATTATGTAAATTTTAATTTTGGATTCCACTTGCATGATCTTTGGTATTTTTTTATTTAGAAGGGTGACACCATACATCAAAATGTATAAATTACTAAATGCATCCCGTGGTTTTCTTGTAAAAGGATTGCATTTTCTCTTTTTTGTCGACATTATTTTTCCCTTTGCTTCCCAAAAAAGAATCAAGAAACACTAATGGCAACCCTTCGAGTTGATGAAATTAATAAAATTCTCTGCAGTACTATCATGTTAGTATTTAGTGGGCACCAAATAAGAATAATAAGAAACATGTGCATTGCTATTTTTATACACGTAAATAGTGGCATGAATTTTAAAAAGGGTGAAGGAAGTGAAGAACAATGATTGTGTTTTGACTTTTGAGTGTGCAGTCTTTTTATTTGGTCTTAGTGCTTAAGTTTCATTTTTTTAATTGTAGCACTTCAATATTTCAGCGAGATACATCAACATACAATTGCTTGGACTTGGTTCATCAAACTTCGTTCCATCCAGCAAATAGACACCATAGCACTATCAAGGTCCTCGCCCGCTTTGGTGCTATGATTTTGTTTCTTTCTACTAAGTCCATGGCATATAAAAATCGAGGTTTGTGGTGCATGCACTTGATCGGAAGTTTGCCCGAATCAGTTAGAAATTGTGTCTAAGAATATGAAAACCCGCAGTATCTGTTCAACCCATTCTTATATGATTACCCTCACGGCCTCACTAGATTCGACTGGAGGATCAATATAGACCATTCATCATGTTTTACCACGCAAACACATCAACGTTCATACAATTTTTTGGACCAAAAGACATTTAACAAAGTGTCATATATACATCTATGGTGGGCATATCTATAGGCTCACCAGAAGATTTGGATAGTTCTAAATATGGGGTTGGACACGAGACGCATCTGACATGGCGCAGAACGACGTAGTCTACATGGAAAGATATGAACTAGTCGATGAAAAAGTACTTGTTGTAATAAGGGTAGAACTCCTCTGGTCGTATCCGACTAGTATTCTTATAACCAACCGACCTGTAACTTTGCCCCCGACTATATAAGGCAAGGTAGGGACCCCCTTCAAAGCATTTCAATCCAACCAACACATGTCTAAATCGTGTGTCTGCGTTTACCTTCGAGTTCCTGATCTTGATGAGTCCCACTAACCAAAACACTATCTCGGGCACCCCCATCGGTAGGTTGCCGGGTCTAAACACCGACAGCTGGCGCGCCAGATAGGGGCCCTCGCCGAGAATTCACTGGCGAACTTGATGGCACAAGTCATCATCAAGCCACTCGTCGCATTTGAAGCAGGCGTGACGTTCGTTTTCAGCTCCTGGGTTTGCATCGCAGACGGCACTGGAAATTTCTGCCGCCACATTGCGTCGATCCCAGAGAAGAAGTAGCAAACCATGAAGCTCCAACACCGAGCTCTAGAGGATCTCGTCGAGAATTTTGGTGAATTTTCAATTTCTGACCTAGTCAGGGGCTGGGGGGGACGAGTCAGAGTTCAACTCAACTTCTTCTGTCGGTCAGATTGACTTTCACGAGCTGGCGCATAAGCCATTGTGCAAGTCGGATTACCATCAGAGTTGATTCCCATTCGGACTCCGCAATACGACTACTGTTTGTCATGCTGCCCTATCCAAATTACAATCCGATACGGATACGATTTAGGATCTCAACTACTACTCAGATTCGGACGAGGAGACTCCTTTATCAAGTCCGCAGCAGAGCCTGGTAATCACATCAACTCCTCAAGACAGATTTGTCTACTGGCCTAACATGAAGCCACCTGGTTTTACCAAGGATGACGATTCACGTCTCATTACCTACCTCGACACTCTCCCGTACCAGGAGGGAGCTCCTTTGTCGCCCATCTACGAGGAAGGTGGCACCACGGAGGTTATCACTTCAAACTCCAGAGAGAGAACTCTCTGCCGTCATTACTGGACAAGAGGATGAAGAAGAAGAGCGACGGAACAGAAACCTGAGACATGAGCGTCACCCAAATGATGTCTCCCAGCATGAGCTCATCGCCAACGTTATCGGAGAAGAGAACAAAGCTCAAAGAACTCGACGACAAGCAAGAAACGCCGCAAGCGCAAAGCGCCACCGCCACCTTGTAGCATATCTACCAATCTAGAACCTGGATCACCTGCACGATGCCTCAGAATAAGTACACTAAACATTGGCTGAACTGGCGGAACTCGCGTACGAACAACTCGATCAGCAAAATCTGATACAGTCAGTCCAACGCTCCGCATCCCAGCGAAGTTAACACGGCAACAGCCATAGAGGCCATCCGTCCAAACCAAGTCAACTCGGAGGCGCCAGACCAAGCCAAGCTGGAGCTGAAGATAGTTGGGTAGGACCCTCGTGAGGCTGTGGCCACCATGGGGCTAACCCAGGGCCTGAACACCCAGTAGGAGACCTCCGCAACAAGATCAACGCTAGCCACGATACCCGTACTATGATCAATGGACAGCGCCGCGAGCGCAAGCAAGAAGTTGAACACCCAAGGGATGTTATTGACGGATTCCCCGCCTTCTTCAGATGTGTGATAAGGATAACTCTACCGAGAAGTTCAAAACCCCGGCCATCACCAAGTACGATGGCAAGTAAGACATAGTCCAATGGCTCCGGTGCTCCTCATTGTCGGTACAATCAGCCGGGAAATCGATGACACCAAAGTCATCTACTTCCCCATCTGCATAGAGGCGGTGTCACTCACATGGCTCGAATCGTTGGATAAGAACTCCATCGACTTGCGGAAAGATCTCAAGGTGGCTTTCACCAACAACTACGCGGGGGAATTGCAGTGTCCTGGCAAAATGATCAACTTACCTTAGGTTGAGCAATAAGAAGGCGAGACCTGCGAAGCTATTTACGTCACTTATTTGATAAGAAGGTCACAATCGTGGATGTCACGGAGCGCTACATCATTGACTACTTTCAGAACGGCCTCCACGACTGCCGGATGTTTTAAGACTTCGACACAAGATGCCCCACTGATGTCAAATCTCTCAAGATCATAGCATAGACGTGGGTAGATGAAGAAGATAAGGAAATCGAAAGGTTCGAGTCCAATTGCAACAAGAGCCAGAACAATGGCCAACGCAACGACAAGAAACACAACGATCGCCCCAACAATAATAATCGAAATAACTACTCGAGAAGTCAAACAGCTCAAGCCAAACAATACTGTCGCAGCAATCTCGCAGTCGTCCAAGGAAAGTGGCAGCAAGAACCAAGATAGGTCCTCGTTTAACGAGCTCCTGAAGAAAACAATGCCCATGACATCCATACCACAAGCACTCTGTGTTAGATTGTTTCAGTCTACGGAGAGTCATGAAGGACCTGCCAGAGCCATCTGGTACCAAAGACAAGGGTAAGGCTAAGGAAGAAAAGGACGATGGTGACAATGGCAAGTTCCATAACTCATCCAACACCATCAACATCATCTTTGGCGGAACCCCGGGTACTGCTACTAAGCAGTCCCAAAAACTCACTTTTCGAGAGATAATGTCCATTGAATTTGCGGTGCCAACGTTCCTCAAATGGTTCGAGGTGCCAATTACCTTCTGCAGGAAGGACTAATGGACTAGTTTCTCAGACCCAGGATGGTATCCCCTCGTCCTTGACCCGGTCGTCGCTGGCTCCGAACTTACCAAACTACTCATCGACGGCGGCAGCGGTCTCAATATTCTATTCGTCAAGACACTGAAGAAGATGGGCATCAACGTCACTGATATGCTCACCTAACGAACTCTCCGTTCTATGGGATTGTTCCGGGCAACACGGTTGTACCCCTCGGACAGGTGTTTTTGCCAGTTACCTTTGGGACCAAAGAACACTACCGGACAGAATACATCCGGTTCGAGGTGGTGAACTTCGAAACATCATACCACGCTATCCTCGGTAGACCAACAATGGCGAAATTTATGGCCATCCTGCACTACATGTACTTAGTTCTCAAGATGCCAGGACCCAAGAGAGTAGTCTCCCTGCGCGGAAACTTGAAGAGGTCGTACGACTGCGACACAGAAGCCGTGGAGCTAGCTGCAACTACTCAAGTACCAAACTCGATGATGCAAGTCTTCGCCGCGTCCAAGAAGCTGTCCCCGTCAGAACTCGAGATTTCACAAAAGAAGTCGGGGGCAACAAGGTCAAGACGACAAGTGAAGTAGACATCAAAGTCAATTACCTTGAGACTGGTGATGTAGCTCCAAGACAACACGGATTGGCACAGGATTGGATCCTAAATAGGAATGCGCGCTCGTCAGCTTCCTCTGGGCCAACTGAGACATCTTTGTGTGGAAACCAGCGGATATGCTGGGGGTGCCCAGGGAGTTGATCGAGCACTCACTCAACGTGAATCCAAAAGCTACACAAAAAGGCAATGCCTACGATGATTTGCCCAAGACAGAAGGTAAGCCATCAAGAAAGAGCTGGCCAAACTACTCATGGCGGGCTTCATAAAAGAAGTCTGTCATCCAGGGTGGCTCGCCAATCCCATCCTGGTGTGAAAGAAAAACAATAACGAGTGGAACATATGTGTCGACTACACAAACCTGAACAAGCACTGTCCAAAGTATCCCTTCAAGCTCCCTAGGATTGATCAAGTCATTAACTCCACAGCTGAATGCGCCCTGCTCTGTTTTCTCGATTGCTACTCAGGGTATCACCAGATAGCTCTCAAGGAGGAAGAACAGATCAAAAACGTGCTCATCACCCCATGCGGAGCTTTTTGCTATACAACAATGTCTTTCTGGCTGAAGAACACCGGTGCGACGTATCAATGGGTCATCCAAGAATACTTTAAGAAGCAGATACACCGCAACGTGGAGGCGTACTTGGCCGACGTGGTCGTAAAGATCAGAAATCCCGACGACCTGTTTGCGGATCTAGAAGAAACTTTCGCAAGTCTGCGAGAGTTCCGATGGAAGCTCAACTTGATAAAGTGTGTCTTCGATGTGCCTTCCGAACGGGTTCATCGTTAGTTATCGAGGCTTCATGGGTTCATCGTTAGTTATCGAGGCATTGAAGCCGCTGCTTATATGCTATATGCTATTCTTACCATACGTCAACTCCGTATCGATAAAAGAGCAAGCCAAATATTCCATAATCAGGAAAGGAAAAAAATGCGAATCTCTATGCACCTGCGCAGCCAGATCCCTCCCTCCGTCAGAGCGGCCGCCACCCACGGATGCCGTTAAACCCTAACTCCAACCTCTTGCCCTATTTCTAGGGTTTTACCCGCCCCAACAGCGCCCCTTCCTTCCCCTCCCCATCCCCCTTCAACAACAGCAGCGCCGCCGCCGCCACCGCCACCGACTCTCCGGGAGCGTCGCCGGGGTAGAGCGCCATGGATCGGTACCAGCGGGTGGAGAAGCCGCGGCCCGAGGCCGCCGCCATCAGCGAGAACGAGATCCGCATCACCACCCAGGGCCTCATCCGCAACTACGTCACCTACGCCACCTCCCTCCTCCAGGTACCGCGCTCCTCCCGTAGCCGTCGTGCCGTTCGACTCATCGATCCCGTACGCGCCGCTTCCGTCTATATGCTTAGGCGCCGCGTCAGACCAGATCCCGCTGCCGCTTTTGGATGGCTGCAATAATTGTTGAGCGCGGGATGGAAATGCTTGTTGGGTTGGAACGTGTTTGGAAGTGAGGGTTTTGGATCGGGGCTCGAGTGTTTTAGTGTACAGTTGTGGATTGCGGTCTGTGTTATATAGCTGGGTAGTTGATGGCGGCGTACGCCTGCTGCGGTATGTCTTGAGTTATGCGATTTGCTCACCCTTTGTGTTGTGGCGCATCAAAGCCTCAGAAATTTCTGGCAAGGTGATATTTTCCCCCTCTTCCAACAAAGGGATGGCATTTGATGGAGCACATACGGGTGCTGCAGCTGTGGTTTATTTTGTCTACCATTAATTCAGGACATAAAGAGATGGAGGCAATTTTTTATGCATGATACCTTCTAGAAATATCCATGCTCTAGCTATTTGGAAGGTTTTTGTGATATGTCCTGTTGCTGCTACGCAGCCTACGCGTGTTCTTGTTTAATTGGTGCATAGTGTGGTGGTTACGGAATACACATTGTAGGTTGGGTGTCGACAATTGATTGCGTGTGCTCTGTCTGGAGTGCAACTGGCAACTGTTGGCGCGGAGTGTCCATTGCAGTCTAACAGTAAATGTGCCTCTTAAGGGTCTGGTGTTTATTAAGCTATTGTAATTGAACTGTGTGCTTGTTGCGTATTTCATTCAGCCTGACTTCATGCTGCGCAGAATTGGTTCAAGGTTGACATTCTTCTTTGTCTGAACTGTTCATTGCAAAAACAATCATCAGGGAGTTGTGCTCCCACAACGCCATGGCCAACTGTTTGCTAATGAAAGGATATGATATCCAAATCAAAATAGGAAATATTCTTCATGGCCACATAAAGCTGGTTTCCCTCGCACTTTGCTTTCCTCTTGTCAATCCAGTTTTGCTGTAACACTGCCACCTAGGCTAATTATTGAACGTCATGCCCTGAGACAGTTAGAAGCTGTTGTAGCCCATGTGAATTCCCTTTGTGATTTTTATGAAGACATGAGATTGCAACCTCAAATTTAGGAGTGAGCATGCCCCCGTGCATAAATAAAATTAAATATACAGTATCATCCATATTCCTATGATGTACCATGCCAATTTCTTCTATTGGGCACTCAATATATGCATACTATGAATCTCATAGGCTCTTTAAAGCAGGAAAAACGGGTTAAAGAAATTGTGCTGAAGGCTATGGGCCAGGCTATAAGCAAGACAGTGGCTATTGCAGAGATCATAAAGGTTGGTTTCCCAATTGTCATTTGCTGTCTAGTTCTAGTCAACATCTTCCTTAGTGTTTGGTTTGACTTGTATCTCTACTAAACTGCAGAAGAGGATTCCTGGGTTGCATCAAGATGCAATAATCAGTTCTGTCAGTATTACTGATGTATGGGAGCCCATTGAGGAAGGCCTTGTACCGTTAAGTTTCACAAAACCATTTTCTCTGTTGGTAAATTGTTGGATCTCTCTTTTGTTTCTTATTTATGTTGTATTGTTGCAGATTGGAGATGACTCGTCATGTTTCAATGATCTCAATTTCCTTATCGCCTAAGGAGCTTAACAAGAATTCACCTGGGTATTTTGTTTGTCTCGCTTCCTTTCCCAGAACTAGATTGTTTCTATGAGCACAGCAATGTTTAGTGTATTTCAAAGTAATGTTGTTGCTAATTTGCAGGTATCAAGCTCCTCTGCATTCTGAACAAGTTAAGCCACAAAGATACCAGCAACCTCAGCAATATCAACAGCACCAGCCAAGACAAAATCAAGGTCAAACAGGTGAACAAACTGCCAGGAAATTAGTTTCCATTTTGTCATTATAATTGCTAACATGTTTATAATGTATTGAAGATTCATATGGACGCGGCCGAGGTAGAGGCCGGGGACGAGGAAGGGGCTGGGGTGGCAGGGGTGGGTATGGTGGAGGCTATGGTGGATATGAGTACGATAACCAAGGAGGTTATGGCGGATATGGACACCCAGGAGGATATGGACATCAAGGTGGATATGGCAACCAGGGAGGATATGGCCACAACCAAGGTGGTTATGGGGGTTACGGTTACAACCAAGGTGGATATGGAGGATACGGTAAGTACTGACATGATGTGTTTGTTTACCTTATTGTTCAATTTGTTGACATCATTGAGATAACCACTATGCCAGGAATTCAGTACCATCAGATTGCTTCAGTTCATATGTACTTTTCCTGTGTTTCATCTTTTTGATTCTATACACAGCCATGCATGATAATATTTTTGTCATCAGAAAATGGTGGTGGCTGGAACTACAACCGGAACAGAGGAGGCGGTGGTGGCCGAGGGCGGGGCAATTGGGGCTATGGTGGTATGTACAGTCTCAGTAATCTGTGCTCTATAAATTTTTTTCTTCAGTTGACCTCTGTGTTGTCCACTTGTCCTTCTGATAATGACTTTTAAGGGTATATCAAGTAAACTTTGTAAGCACTCAAGTGTATGTTAGTTTTCTTTTATTTCCTTGGTAGATAGACCATCATGTGGACCAAGTTGCCATTCACCTCTTTCTTGGTCCCTGATAATGTGCACTGCAGTCATTTGCCAAGCAATAACTTAGGTTGGTAACTATACTGTAGCAAGATGGTTATTTAAAAATGTAGAATTGCATCATGTTGGGTGTTTTTTATTTTGATTGCTGCATCTGCATTAGCTTTAAAGGTACAAGCTTTAATTTTTAGTATCTTATTGGTGCTTGTCCTTTTAGATTAATAGAGTTTGCGAGGTCATCCCTTTCTGTTCCTTTGGCATCTTATACAACCACTTGTGGCGCTCAATTATACACAGGTCCTGGATATGACCGTGGTGGCAGAGGTGCAGGTGGCCCAGGCGGCAGGGGCTATGTGCGAGGCCGTGGACGAATGGGTGGTGGCCGTGGGCGGGGCAATCAAAACTACTAGATTATCAAGGGTTGGATGTGCCTAACCCTCTCCTGGTTTCTGTATGTCAATGGAAAGGGGAAAAAAAGATAAGGGCGCTTTCCATTGCTGGAACTGTAGTGCTGTTCCCAGCTTCTCCCGGATTTTAGTATAATGGTCAATGGTGCTTGTACCATTGCTTCAATTCTGTGGGATTTTGACATGAGTGTTAAGTTTTCCCTGGGACACCTTTCCTGTATTTAAGAGTGCATTTTTGATAGTTTATCAGTAATCCAGTTTCAGCCTGTTGCATTCCTGTGGATTTTCATGATAGTTAATAGTTTCATCCGATTGAAATAATTATCTAGAAAGCCATTTCTAAGAAAGTTTGGAGTACTCGAATTTGCGGCTCCATTGTCATACTCGATTTCTGATTACATTCTTGTAATCGCACTATATTTCCTACAATGTTGCTGCGATCCCAATTGTCGTTCCTTTTTACAGCTGAAGCCTTTAGAAGTTGACATCTCTTGGTGCACAGCACTGCCGTACGGCCTGAAAATGCATCTGTCATACAAGTTGGTTTTTTTGTACATGGACTGGAAACTGTGAACATGCGCTATTGAAACCTGAAAGTGGAAGGGACTCCCATCAGAAACTCAAGAGAATCCAGCAGGCATGACGGCGGCACCAACCAAAGCTCCTCCGATGTCTCAAGTTACTAAGACAGCTTATTAAAGCGCCGCAGTTGATCGACACAGCCTTGCTAGAGTCCGTATGCATCAGATGCTTCAGTTGAAAACCTGAACCAAATGTTTTCCAAATCTAGGTTTAAGCTTTTGCATGAACTGGATTGAACATACAGACTCGACGTGAAAATGCAATGAAAGGAGACTGTCGATTTTACAACAGTTTAACCAAAACGAGAAGTTTTGATGATTGGATTGTCGTCCATTCTTTAGTGGTAGAAGAAGCATGGCCCTCTATGTAAGTACTTCAGCCTTCAGACTCCGGAGATAAACTCATCATATAGTTTCTTTGCAGTCCCATGTTGAAACCACGTCATTGCAGTTACTAGATAAGATCGAAAGACGACGAGGCAAATATATCGTATCCCTTCGTCAAATTGCAGGTCATTTTATTTTTTTAGATTTATTTCTTTTACTATGTATCTAGACTACATTATATCTAGGTACATAGCAAATACCACGTATTTAGAAAAATTAAAATAACTTACAATTTAAGACGAATGAAGTAGCTATATACCAAAACTGTGCAAGCTTTTCGTGTACCCAATAACAACAGCGAGTTGGATGAGCGTGGCCACAGTAAACGCACGGAGAAACGCGACGGGCCGTCCCACACGACACCGGCGCCGCGGGCCCCTGCGCTAGCTCCGGCCGGATCTCCTCCCTCATGTGGATGGATCGCTCCAGTGCCACGTACTTTACGTCACGCGAAGGGGGTTCTTATCAGGCGCGACCAGCTACTGGACACGCCGCGATGAACTTGCCCCGCTATGCAGGCCCCGAGCCGACCACTGCGCCCGGTGAGGAGTGAACCTGGACGGGTCCCCGTCCACGTGCGCGGCCGCGGGCAGGTTCATGATCCGCTGCCGTCGCGGCTGGTTATAAACAGGGACGGCTCCTCCGCCTATCGCCATCGTGTCTGACCGTACGGCAGCAAGCGAGAGGGTGGGAAGCCTGAGCCAATCATTAGCTAGCTACTGCGTGCAGCTACCTCTGGAGGAGGAGGAGGCAGATCGAGGCATGGATCATCAGCATCAGCTGGTCGCCATGGCTCTGCCGGCGAGCCCGTCGACGACGACGACCGCGGCGCCGCACGTCGCGCACAAGATCCCGGCCGGCGACGGGCCGTACGCGAGGGCCAAGCACTTCCAGGTAAGAGCATCGTCCATCGATCTGCATGCTCTTCTTGAGGTTTAGAGGATATTGTGGCAATCCAATTAGAAATGCAAGCATGGTCCTTACTCCTTCGCTGGCGTGGTCGTCTCTAGGGATCTATGAATTGAAGGATAAGTAGCTCATGTGATAAAGGTTGGATTTGTGAGATGCAAGAATTTTTGAGAATAGTTTATTATCGGATAGTTGCCGAAGCTTGGTTGGTCTATGTTTTAATTGGACTTTTTTTAATCAGATAGTGCATCAAGAGGTTTATTTAACGATTTACAATATTATTTATACAAAATATTTTTTTAGATTAAAATTCTATCTACGGAACTGCTAGTGCCCGGTGTCGGACGGTTGAACGAGGAAATTTCCGCTGCAACACGCAACCTGTTGTATGCAACAACTAAGCATGATACAACATATTTTACAAATAAGTATTTGTATATCGTATATGACGAGTGGATGGGCATCTATACTAGGTGGAGGGGTTGAGCAAAAGCAGCGCCGGTTGCGAGAGCACCCGGTGGTACGAGATGAGAGATGAAGAAAATGAAAATCAGAAAAGAGAAAAGAGATGAAACAACTCAAATCAGACTGCAGCATAAAAAATTTCATAAAACAACATCTCGGTTTTACTCTTGCAACATCAATAGTAATAAATGAGAAATCATATATTGTAACACCTCAAATTTTTTAAGCAACATGGGAAATCATTTATTGCAACACCAAAAAACACTATTTGTAGCATCCAAAAATTACTGCAACAACTCTAATAAAAAACTTAAAAATACAGCATCTTGAATCAAAATCCCGCAACATCAAAAAACAAATGCTGCAATATCTTAGATTGTAAGGTATTCCAACAGATAAGAAGGTCTTGAAACAAAATGAAATGTCCACTGAAACATCTCGGAAGACCTATTGCAACATCTCGGGAGACCAACATATAAGAAGAGCTCTTGCAACAATTTTTTGCACCTGAATCAACATGAACACGACAAGCTTATTAATGAACATATTAGGGACTTCCTCCAACACGGATGTCGCCACCACCAAGGATGCCGACCTCCACCCACTGGCCGAGATCTGCGATTATGTGATGCATTCACACTATCCTGCTCGGGTTAGAAGGAGATTCGGTTGTCTTCGTCGCGAAGATCGGCGAGGAGATGCAACCTCGGCAGCACGCTCTCACCCTCGCTCACCGGCGGTCGATGCTGCTCAACTCGCAAAGCACCTCATGCTCCTTCTTCTCCGTGAGAGAAAATTTGTGAGGGTGGAGGGGGCTGCTCCGTTGTTGAGCATGCGTGACCGAGGGACTGGCGGCGGCATGTAGCCCGACGGCGTTGCTGGAGAGGCAGCGTTGGAGAGAGAGATGCGAAAGGAACGAATGAGGTAGAGAAAGGGGATCACAATGCATTGTTGGTGGGAGCCAGAAATGCGTGGATGAGAATAAGCAATAGGAAAGGTGGGCCTGGGCATGGGAGCGTCCGATGCCTCCGGACGACTATGGCGTAGCATTACTTATCTATCTATATTAGCTAGGCACTCTATGACTTTGTATAACCTAGCTAATTAGCGAAATCAACAAGGTTTCCTTGAAAGCAAAATGGTGGGATCAACACTCTTGTTTTGAGATATATAGCCGACATGCCTCCAACACAACGGCATACACATAAGCAAGGCAAAGTGATGGGATGGAGTACATACCAACTGACAATAAAGCACATACGAACACTCAGCTCGAAACTAACGTCAAAATTTGACTGACACGAGCACTTTTGCCGATGAAACTGAAGCTGGTGGAGAAGGACCTGGACGCGTCGATCGCGTGGTTCTGGAAGGCGATCAACACGGGCGACAAGGTGGACAGCGCGCTCAAGGACATGGCCGTGGTGATGAAGCAGCGCGGGTACCTGACCGAGGCCATCGACGCCGTCAAGTCGCTGCGGCATCTCTGCCCCAGGCAGTCGCAGGACTCCCTCGACAACATCCTCCTCGACCTCTACAAGGCCAGCGGCCGCACCAAGGAGGAGATCGAGCTGCTCAAGAACAAGCTCCGCAAGATATACCTCGGCGAGGCGTTCCACGGCAAGGCCACCAAGCGCGCCCGCTCCCACGGCCGCAAGATCCTCGTCTCCGTCAGGCAAGAAACCTCGCGCGTCCTGGTAAGAAGCTTTCATTCTTCGCTTTCAGGCCCGGCATCGACGATGCCTTTTACATGGAATGTATATATATGTATATATTTTTGAGATCTGACGCGAGCTTGGCCGGCCATGGCCATGGCCGTGCACAACACAGGGCAACCTCGCGTGGGCGTACATGCAGCAGCGGAACTTCATGGCGGCGGAGGTGGTGTACAGGAAGGCGCAGATGATCGATCCGGACGCCAACAAGGCGTGCAACCTCGCGCTCTGCCTCATCGAGCAGTCGCGGCTCGCCGACGCCGAGGTGGTCCTCGCCGACGTGCTCGCGGGGAGGTACCAGGCGCGCGACCAGCAAGACGGCAAGATCGTGAGGAAGGTGGGGGAGCTGCTGGCCCGGATCATGGAGCAGACGTCGCCGGGCGGCGGCGGCGGTGCGTACGACGGACGGCGCGGGGGCGAGAGCGATGAGGACGATGACTGGGTCGAGGACGAGATGTTGGCGCTGCTGGACGTGGCGGCGGTGAAGCAGTGGGTGGCACCGTACCGGAAGAGCAACAGGAGGCTTCCCGTCTTCGAGGAGATCTCGCCTATCTTCATGGAGCAGATGGCTTGCTAGAATCTAAAAGTAGCAGCATCTTTACTCTTTAGGAAGTGACAAGAGCTCCATGCATCCATCATTGATCGAGTCATGTCCTCGTCAGCTGAAGCTTTTGAATGAACTCGTAGGATTATATTCATTGGATGGACTCAAGAGATAGTTTGTGCAGTAGCATCAGGTAGAAATGTAAAGCGTGTACTTGAAGTGTTTGCTCTCTGTGCTTGCGTCTGAAGATGTTTTGCACGCATGTATGTGTGTGCGTGTCTTAGTCATGTAGTATGTGCATGTTTTGTTGATCCATACATAGAAATGCTCCCTTATTCGATCTCTGCTGGACATCAGAAATGGACAAATGGTGAAACATTCACTATAAGGAATCTAGATGTTCTAAGAGGTTCTCCATTCGGCATGGATGCAGATTCTGGAAAACATTTTCTTTTTTACCTTGGACATGGCATGAGGGTAAATGAGGCATCTTTTTTGAAGTCATACAACCATTGTCCATATTTATTTACGTTTTCTAGGCATTAGTTGAGTTAGTCAATATTTGCCAGCGAGGAATACTGCATTAGTTGAGTTAGTCAATATTTGCCAGCGAGAATACTTGCAGGGGTAGTTTAATGATGGGATTCATAGGCTCCCCACCTTAGAGGAATGCCCGAGGAAGCAGGAATGCCAGCGGTGGCAGAGTGGTTGTGGGAGGAAAAGAAGTAGGGACTATACGGCACCATTTAGTGTGACAATGAGTTTGGAGGCATGTATTCGGCAATATACAACGGGGCTGTCTAACCAGCGCACGTGCGTTGGGATGGCTTCCAGCCATCGAATCCCGACAGTCCCCCACCTTCCTCGAACTTTCCATTTTTAAAAAATTTAAATCCCGCAACTTTCTATTTTTAGAATATTATAACTTATACAACATAATTTTGTACTAACAATTTTTTACGAGAGAAGTTTTTAGCACAACTTTGATAGCATACAAAACTTATACGTACAACTTTTAAAAGAACAACATCGACTTTCACTTTTTATCATTTATAACTTATACACATGATTTGTACGTATAACTTTTCCCTAACAACAACTTATGTGATAAAATGTGTAACGTGGTTTCATGATATATACAACTTATACACATAACGTTATTCGTAACTTTTACGAAAATGTTATTAAGCAACTTATGCATATAATTTATACGCATAACAATATTTACTCAGTACAAATTGCATTGAAAAAATAATTGAAAATAAAAAAAGAAAAAGAGAAAAAATGGACGGCAGCAGCAGCAGCACGTGGCCGGTGGGCCCCCGCTCCTCCCGTCGCGTGTAACGGAGCGCGCCGGTGCGCGGGCGCCAACTCAACATTGTGACATACAACGGCATCAATAGAAAGAGACAAGGGGTTGGGGGTGGGGAGCAAGAAAAGTTGGTAACGGGATGTCATTGGAAGATCATGAGAGAAAAGTTGGTAACGGCATGTCATTGGAAGATCATGAGAGAAAAAGTTGGTAACGGCATGTCATTGGAAGATCATGAGAGAAAGAAGATGGAACAAAGTCCGTTTGATCTTAACTAACGGTGGGAAATAATTGACTATGAATATAGTCGCTTTGCGGTTTACCTATGTATGGTCCCTACTAATAAATATCTTATAAAACATAATAAGGCAACAAGTGTCACCGACTCGGAAGCCAACTGCATGAGCAATCTCTGCACTGAGTCACAGAGAATACCATATCCGATTTACAATTCACAACAATATACTACTATTACAATTATTAAGAATAATAGAAAGAGCTCTGTAATAACTTTGAGCCCAAAGATCTAGACACAACTAAGGACAATGTGATCAATGTCAACATCACACCGCGGATATGGATTCTGGTCCTATGGTGTGATGGTAATGCACTCCCTACGTGGTTGTTTTCCTTTTCTTCCCTGTGTTTCCTTCTTATCTGCAGGAAGAACAACATCAAGCTGAAGGCAAGCTAAGTAATAATAACCAGTGGGGTGGGCTCTATAATTTTGCATCACCAGCAATTGAAGTCCTTGCAAACTGTCAAGACAATGAGGAGGATCAGGGCAACCACAATGCCGAAAACAATGAGCTTCATCTTCATATTCTCCCACCACATCTTTCGCCGTATCTTTGTCCCCTGTTGCCTGAAGTCTTGTGCCTATACAAGCGAAAGAGGTGAATCTTGTGATAGCCTGATGGATGAAGTGAATGAATTACATTGCAAGTGCAAGAGTAAGTATATACTGAACCTGCGACCGTAGGTCCTCTGTTTTATCAACGAGCAGTTCAATTTTCTCACCACGATCTAGGACCTGATGACCAATATAGAGCCATTTAAGTGTCGAATATAAAGTTAGTAAAAGTAAAAATGCTGATGATTCCTCGGTAACCAGTGTAGTAAAACGAGATACACCTTTTCGATGTTTTGCATCATTACTCCCTTGACCTCTGTGACCTGAGCCTTCACTTTTGCAAGCTTGTCAATCTCCTCAGGGTGCTGGTCACAGTACCTCATGTGCTCTTTAAGTTTAGGCCTAGAAGCAAAGACTTGCATTTAGTATTAATCACACTGACCATGTGAATAGTTTAGCTTTTATGTAAAAAAGTTAGAGAGGTAAATGCAAGGAATTCACATACCCATATTCTCGCTTGAGGCCGTTGGCAGTAGCACTTCTGGCTTTCCCTCCACTATATTTCTTGGAAAAATCTTCCTTAACCCTCTCAATGAAGCCAATTGGAAGCTGCCGGCCAGCAGCTTCAGTAGCAACAACGCAGTATGCTGCAAATTCAAGATAGATTGCCACATGAAAAGCTTGCAGCACTAGCTTTCTTAGATGCCAACACCATTTTCTAGTATTGTTCTGTTACTACCTAAATTGATAGAAATTAAATCAAAGAGACTATGTGGAAGTAGAGATGGAAAGATCATGTCCAATTTGATTCTTCACTGCTATGAAAGGATATATTCATGGTCAGAACTCACAAGTCATGCACATTTTTCCCTCTAGATTTGTAACGTGCTCACAAAAATTATGAAATAAGAATGTAAAGAAATAAAAAAAAATTAACCCTAACTTGTACACATCCATCGGTATCATCATAATTAGCCCATCCTCAAACAAATAAAGGAACATTGTTATTGTGCTACCTACATCGATCAAATAAAACACCGCAAGCAAAGCACATCTTTGTACTAAAAATGCCACAACTTTTTTCTTCCCCACAAGAAGTTTTCTCCAAAATGCAACATCGCATTTCGGTTTCTTCATGTCTTTCTCAAGATATCAGTGTAAAGACATGCTTCAATTCCCTACTGCATTTCATGATCGCCATCGAGCAAAAAGGTAAAAAGAAATGGGACACATTCCTCATTAAGACAGAGAATCACATGCTAATGATATATAAGCAGAGACAGAGAGAGGCAACGATGGTGATGAGAACGGTTTGCATTACTGAATCCATCATGGACGTGGTAGTTGAACGTGTGCCCGTCGCAGTTGTAGGTGAAGCGATTGTTGTTGGCGGGGAGCTTCTGCAGGCACTGCGCGGCGACGGAGGCGAAGTTGCCGGAGACCTCGGCGTGGTCCGCTAGCACGGCGGCGCCCCGCGCCACGAAGCTGTACACCAGCGTGCGCTGCTGCCCCATCTCTCCGACCACGCACCGACGCCGGCCTGCGCGGGGGAGTCTCGGAGGTGGCGGAGCGAAGGGGTGTGGCCGTGTGGGAGTGGTGGAGGAGGAGGACGTGGGGAGGTTGCGATGTTTGGAGGGTGGCGGAGAATTGTGGTGGCCAGGAAGCATGGATGCTAATTGTAGACTTGTGGTGATCCTCACGCCATTTGTGGTTGCATGCTCCTCAATTGTATCTTCCCCTTTTTCTTTTTCAAATACACTTTCTTCTTAATTAAGAGAAAAAATACACTCCAAAATTAAGGCTATCAATAAGTGTAAATGTTGTGCGTGTATCGGTGTATGTGTATAGATAAGAAGGGGTTGAACTTGAATTGCTCTGTACCATTTTAAATATCACTTGAATATAAATATGGACTAATTGTGTTGAGTTATCTTTTACTCCCTCTGTTCCAAATTATTATTCGTTTTGACTTTTCTAGATACACACATTTTGATATACACCTAAATATATAGGTATGTCTAGATACATAACAAGAGTGATGTATCTAGAGAAGCCAAAACGAATAGGACGGAGGGAGTACCTGAGAATGCCTTGCATAATGTACGGTAAAATGGTTGAAGGCCAGTAAATCACATCAGGAGCTTGTCAAGAAAACGGACGACACATGCGCACTAATAACCTCTGAAAGTTACTTCAACTGAATATAGCGTTACACTTTTATTGTTGAAGAAGACCTTCACACCTTATGTTTTCTTAGCTTGCAGGGCATGGTTTTACCCACTATGTAGATTGAATTGCAATAACTAGTATAATTTTTTGCATTCGGCATGCCGGTCACACGTATGCTATTTCATTTTTTTTTGTCTTTGTAGCGCAGTTAATAATCATGCGTAAGATGCACATTTTCCTTGGCCAAACACGTAACAGATGCAAAAATTGACGCGTGCTCAATCCAACCGGTGACCAATGTACACATTGAAGTGGTCAATTGTGTTAGTTGCATCTCATCATAAGGTCGAGGTGGCTCATTGTCGAATGTGTGATGTTCAATTGTACACATTCTCTGGATACTCATTTTGTTTTTTTATTAAAAGTCTCTGGCTACTGGATTGATCCAAGAGATCTCTCTACTGTACTGCTACTTACTCCCTCCATCCCACAAAGAGTGTCCTTTTAATTTTATCCCAAATCAAATTATCTTATGTTTGACCAAATTTATAAAAAATATATCAATACTTTTGATGTCTAACAAGTTTTATTAGATTTTTTATGAAATATATTTTCTTAGATTACCTATTTAGTGTTGATAAAATTTAAAATAGTTTGACTTAGAACAAATCTAAAAGGATATTAGTGGGATGGAGGGAGTATATTGTTAGGCTATCGATCCAAATTATAATAAACCCTTTGTAAATTTTGCCACATACGAAACTCTAAAAAAACCATCACGTTATTTTAGTAGGATTATTATAGTACGACGATGTAATCTTCGATCAACACTCGGCAGCGGTCAGATTCGATCCCTGATGCATCGCAAAATGTCTCTCGTGGCATCCATCATTCATTGGTGGTGACCGGCGAAGTGAGTGAATCAGTTTTTTTTTTTTTTTTTGAGAAGTGAGTGAATCAGTTGATAGTGAAGGGAAACCAAGGCCCAAAAGAAAAAGGAAACGTGGCCCATGGGGCCTGATTAAATCACCGGCGAAAAGAAAGCGCACGCGACGCTGCAGCTGAACCGAGCGCGAGAGGTCCGAAGTCCCCATCAGCAGCACCAGCACCAGCACCTGTCTCGCGATTCGCATCGGATCGGCTAGGCGCACGCTCGTGTTAGGTGGTAGACCTAGACCCGGGCCCACTGGCAGGAATGGAGAGTGTGGTGTGGGTCTGTGGGAGGGGCACTGCGCTCCGGCTGCGGCTCCGCGTTTTTTTTATAGGGCATTCCGCCGGTTCGCCCCCCAAATCTCATTCCGCTCCGCCGATGGGCAAGAAGAAGCGAACCCCCGCACCAAACCCTACTCCGCCTCCGCCCGACGCCCCCCGCCGGCCGCCGGCGGCGGGGGTCGGGGGCGGGGGCGGGGCCGACGCCGCCGTTCGTGCCGAGGTCGACAAGGCGCTCGCGTGCCTCCAGCGCGGGAGCCACGCGCGGGCGCTGCGCCTCATGAAGGACGCCGTGGCCCGCCACGGGGAGGGCGCCTCGCCGCTCCTCCTCCGCGCCCACGGCACCGTCCACGCCCGCGCCGCCTCCGTCCTCGACGACCCCGCCGCCCGCGCGCGCCACCAGCGGGCCGCGCTCCAGGCGGCCCAGCGCGCCGTCGAGCTCGCGCCGGACTCCGTCGAGCTCGCCCACTTCCACGCCATGCTGCTCTTCGACGCCGCCACCGACGCCCGCGGCTACGAGGAGGTCGTCTCCGAGTGCGAGCGCGGGCTCAGCATCGAGGCCCCCTCCGACCCCGCGCCCCACTCCCTCAGGCTGCCCGGCCCCGACGTCGACCAGGTCCAATCCGAGCTCCGCAACCTGATCCAGAAGGCCAACCTCGCCTCCATCTCCACCTGGGTCAAAACCCTGGGCGGCGCGGGGGACGACAAGCTCCGCCTCATCCCAGTGCGCCGTCTTGCTGAGGAACCCATGGAGGGCCGGCTTGTCCCCACCTTGCCCTCCCCGCGCCGCCCAAACGAGATCAAGAAGGCCACCAAGACCCCCGAGGAGCGCCGCCAGGAGATCGAGGTACGCCTGGCTGCAATGAGGCTGCTGCAGCAGCAGAAAGAGCAGAGCAACGGCGCTGTGGCTGCCACCCCCACTTCTTCCCAGTCACAGGGAGATGATGCCCCCTCCTCATCGTCTCAGTCATCGGTGGGTGGGCATCGTGCTGACCGGAGAAGAGGCGGCTCTAGGAAAGTCACGGTTTCATCCACGTCTGATCGCATGGACCAGGTGCGTGCCTACTGGGCCGCGATACCAGTGGAGCAAAGGCTTGCATTCTTAAACACTAGCATTTCTGAGCTCAAGTCATACTATGCTGCCATGATGCATAAGGAGAAAGATGCTGCCAGTGTGGCATCTGATGTGCTTAATGAGGTGCTAGGGTTTGCCGCCAAGAGTGGCAAGTGGGAGTTCTGGGTATGTGGCAGGTGCCGGGAGCAGTTTGCGGATGCAGAGTCACACCGGTTGCATGTGCTCCGGGAGCATGTTGGCATACTCTCACCTGAGCTACAAGATATGGTGCCACATGAGATTGATGCTGGCTGGGCACGAATGCTCATTGGTTGGAACTGGAGGCCATTGGACGCTACCGCAGCACTGAAATTGTTCGAGGAAGAGCAAGCCGACAATCTTGGCCTGGATAGGGACAAGGATTCGATGTCATCGGACAGTTGGAGTAACAAAGACAAATCGGACACGTCAGAATCATCAGTCTCACCACACAACGAGGAGTCTGATGGTTTTGCGGTGGTGATGAGGGAAGGTTACCGTAAGTGGCCACTCTCGGATGATGGTGAAAGGGCAAATATTTTAGAGAGGATCCATTCATTGTTCCAAATCCTTGTGAAGAACAAGAATCTTTCAGTGAGCAATCTGAACAAGGTGATACAATTTGCTATGGAGGAGCTCAGGGGGATGCTGTCTGAGTCACTGCTGCTCAATCACTCGTTGGATGAGTCACCACATTGCATTTGCTTTCTAGAGGCATCATCACTGAGGAAGGTAGTAAAATTCTTGCAGGACTTAATGCAGTCCTCTGGACTCAATAGGCACTTAGAGAAGGATGAAGGACTAGGTGATGGGGATACTTTTCCAAAAAATCATGATGGACTGGAGAAGGTTACACTTAATTCTGATTCATCAGAACTGATCATTGATGGAGAGAGTTTTGGTAGAAAGTTTGTCTCTGAGAATGTTGATACTGATGCACTGCTTTCATGGTTGTACGCTGGATCTTCAATTGGAGAGCAGCTATTGGGTTGGAATCGTATGCTCGAGGAAAGATCAAATCAAGGAGTGGACCTTCTTCGGGCACTTGAGAGGGAGTTCAACAGCTTGCAGAACTTATGTGAACGGAAGCTTGAACAGCTGAGAAATGAGGAGGCCTTGATTTCTGTAGAGAGCATCTTTGCTCAAGAGCAAACCGATAGGGATGAGATGGGGCACTACCAAGGGTACGAGGAGCTCCTCAGGAAGCGGCAGGAGGAGTTGTTGGACTTCAATGCTGAGGTGATGACCAACAGGAGCAGAACTGAGTTGGATGTAGTCTCATCTATTTTGAAGGAAGTTCACACATCACACTTTGGTTATGATGAGGCTTTTTCTAGCATGGCCCCACGCCTTTGTGATTATGATGGGACAGAAGAAGAAGGTTGGAGGCTGCCTGATTTGCAATCAAATGATTCAGTGGTACATGTGGTTGTTTCAAAGATGAAGGAACAAATTACAATGGAGGTCAGTTCTTGTGGATTTTAGCTGCAGGAGTTACTTGAAATCTTCAAAATGCATTTACAATATATGCTTTTTAACCCTTTTTTTGGTTTGCAGCTTAGCAAGATAGATGCTAAGATTATGCGAAATGTAGCTGTGATGCATCAACTGGAGCATAAGCTTGGACCTGCTTCTTCTCTTGATTATCGAACGGTTCTTATACCCCTCATGAAATCGTTCTTGCAAGTTCGTATGCAGCACCACAAACTCTGTTTTTAGTGCCTTAGGTTTTTGGTTCTTCATTGCTTAATTGTGGCTGTGTTATGTATATGTAGACCCATCTGGAAGAGCTGGTGGACAAGGATGCCAGAGAGAGATCTGATGCTGCAAGGGAAGCCTTCCTGGCAGAACTTGCCTTGGATGCTAAGAAGAATGCTAGCAACCATGAGAAGTCAAAAGAGAAGAAGAAGTTGAAGGATTCTCGGAGATCCAAGGACCCCAAGGTGGTTCTGATTTTAAGTGCAATAGGCTTTTTGTTTACAACAAGGAAATTTCTTTTCTTGCTATAATTCTCCTAATTGATCCCTAGGATTCAAGCTGGAGTGACCAGTATCTTGTTTGCCAAGACAGTGCTGATGAGGAAACAAGAGATAAGTTGTAAGTGATTCTTGTAGTACCTTTGTTCTCATGAATTTGATTGCTAAAGAAGAGCTCTTTCTGAGGGGCACATATATTCAAGTTTCTCCTTAATTGGGTACGGTGCCCTGACATGTTTCCTTATGGAAGCGTTTGGAATTCTCACTTTAATGTTTTGGGTATCCGTTGTTACTTAGTTCTACTAACTTGCATCCTGTTCAGCATATGATATGTTCTTGCAAAATTGGATTTTTTTCAATAGAATTTACTTGAGGAACGATGTTTGGTTTTGTTATTACAAGGTTGCTTTGTTTGATACTATTTTTTTTTATTTCTTTTCGTGCATATATCGTGGTATGTATCATCTGGCCACAGTAGGAAGGAATTGATGTGGTATACTTTTTATTTTACTTCCTGAACGAGATGTTAGCCCTACCCAGTAATTTTGGTTCCATTTGAGCTGGTCATGTTGCTTGATAGGTTTGCTGGGTAATGTTGAGAACAGTGATGGCACTGCATGCTATCATGCAAATATTATTTTAAAACCATAAATTCCACTTGTGTAGATTAGAGAGTTAGATAATATGCCTTCCAATACCATCTGAGGTCAATTAATTGGTTATTGTGGTTATAAATGTCAGCCTGATAAGAAATTTAATACAAGCCATTCACTTTCGATGATCAATGGCTAATAATTGTTGTGGGAAACAGGATTCTGTTCATGAATGAATATGCCCCCCTAGATGTAGGTGATCAAAGGGGTAGGAATGTTATGTGTACACAGATAATGGATTCAGGAAAAAAAACTAATAGAAGTCTGTGTTTCTTTTTTGTTGGCTGCATCAACATTAACCCCCACCCCCTATCAAATGAATGCTAAAACTTCGGTTTAATATTGTTTGGCAAGTTTATCTCTATAACAAATCATATGATTCTGGGTTATCGTGACATCATGTGAATGCCTTGGTACCGTGTGCCTTCACGCAAGCTGCACATTTAATGTCTATCTTGTGCTTGAGGCCATCTTTATCTAATTAATGCCGAGATGTTTGTATGTACCTTTTATGTGCTTCTGTTAGAAATTTACTGCAGAATGCTTGTTTCATCAGTCATCAGTGCCTAAGTTCTTTAGATCAGGCAGCATGATTAAAAAGAAGCTGCAATGGAATATGCCTTTCATTGACCTTTTTTTTGTTGCATGCTTGTTTTGACCATGCTAATATTTTTGCAGTCAACTTGTTGCTGATTGTGATGATTTGGATTGCAAACTCTCGACAAGTGATGATTACTTCAATGAACAAGAGGAAGAACTTAGGCATAGAGTACAACTTGAAGCTGAGGAAAGAAAGCTGGAAGAGACTCTGGAATATCAACGACGGATAGAAGAGGAAACAAAGCAGAAGCATCTTGCAGAACAATTTAGAAGTACCTATGCATCTTCTGTTGTTGGGACAGCTGGTCTTTCAAGCACTGGAAAAGGGAATCTCGAAGGCATTAAGTTTGGCGACTTTCGCTATTCTGATGTTCCATTGCAAGAACACTCTAGCTACACTGAGAACAGTTTTAGGGGGGAACATAATGGATGGGACTCACCCGGGGAACAGGCATTAACCAGCAGTGATATGAGGGTCTCTAGGTTAACACTGAAAATGAATGGCATTTGGACAAATGCACAACATATAAAACCTCAGGGTAACCCTAGCATCCAAAAGCCTAAGAAAAGTACTAGCGAAGGACAAAAGAAGTATGTCCAAGGTTGTGGGTTATGGTGCTCTGCCTTGTACAAGTTAAGAGCTTTCATTATCAATGCCATTTACAATTTTAACATTTAATATCTGTTTATTGTTGCAGGTGTGCCTGGTGCTGTTTATGATGATGATAGGGCATGTGGTCCACAATTTGGTACGGCAGCTCCTAGATGGAGCAGTAGAAGTAAAATAGCTCCCTATGCAAATCACAACTATCATGATGGAAAACAGAATCAGCTGCATGTGTTGCCTTCAGATGATCGACAGTTTGTTAATAAAGGGCACGCTGCAGGAACAGAGAAGTCAAATTTTGAGAAAGGTAGCTATTTTTGTATATCCATGCTATTTTTGTATATCCTTAAGTCTATCACTCTATCCATATAAAATTATTTGCACTATTATTTTTCAGTACGGGATATAGTGGTTGAAGCTTCATATAGACTCTGCTAAGCTTGACACATTAAATTAGCATATAGTGGCATGTATAGTAATAATATGCAGTGGTTCCTTCTAACCTGTATGGTATCGAATTTTACAAGCACCACAACATTCCTGGTTCCGTTTCCTTCTGGACTTGCCTTTTATTGTAAAAAAAAAGTTTTTTTGGGTTTCGTATGATACAAACCCATTCCATGAATAATAGAAATCAATCAGATTGATAACAAATAAGTTTAATGCATCTTGGAATGCCTGAGTATAGAGCTAAAAACTTATAAATCATTGAAATACATCAAACCATCAATTGTATTGTATTTTTGCTTTTAGTTCCGTAGTATTCTTGTTCTTGCTTTAAGCATTCGTGTTACTTGACGAAAGCAACCTCTAGGTATCTTGTTTACTATGGCCATTTTTACATATTTGTTCTAATTTTTCTTTAGGTCCTAATTCCTTGACATCATGTCTTGTAAATTATCAGATAAATGGAATTAATGCTGCATATATTTTAATTTCTTTTTTATCCAAACTTCTGTATTCACATCCAGTTGGCAGTGATGGAATACCATCAGAAGATGTCTGCATTGAGGATGATTTTGATAAAAGGTTTCAGGAAGATCTCGATGAAGCTGTGCGCCAAAGCCTTGGTACCTTTCCTTTTCATTGCTGCTTCCATTCTCTATGAATATGCTCAAATCTTAGGCTCACAAGAACATCTGTATTCAACACTTATACGATCTACAAATATTCTGCTTTTATAGCGCGCATGAAACATGTTTTCCTGTTGTTAAATGCATAGTGGTCTAATAACTTATTGATGCTGTGTGTTTCCATATCAATGTCCTGTTGCCCTGTTGAAGAATAATTTTACGATTATAATACTAATCCGCAGTATTTATATAGTTACCTCAGGTTTCCGACATTAGGATCTAAGCTTGATTAGAGTAGTTCTTGGAAGAGTATGTATTTTATTGTTGTGTTGCTTCACCAACTTTATGTACTTTAAGATGATATGCTAGTTGAGGATGCAGAGGGATTTAAATAACTATTTTCTTATGCTGGAGATGATATGCTAGTTGAGGATGCAAATGGATTTAAATAGCTATTTTCTTATGCGGAGCGATCATTATATAGGAATGATGATGTGATGTTACGATGATTGTTCTCTTAGTATCATATGTTAATGGTGATGATTTTCGTCTTCTGCAATATCCATCATTCTCACTTAAGTTATATCATTTAAGGTTATGATACTTGTCCTGCTGGTACAATAAGTGCTTCAAATGGGGCAGAAGTTTGTGGGGCTGGCCTTAAAAATGCTGCTGGTGAATACAATTGTTTCTTGAATGTGATTATTCAGGTAAGCATAGACTTGTAATGTGCTTTTCTTCAGGATCAAGTAACCGTGCTTGTTGACAGTAATGTTCTTCTGTATGCAGTCATTATGGCATATAAGGCGTTTTCGGTACGAGTTCGTTAAAACATCATTACTGCACAAGCATGTTGAAGATCCTTGTGCTGTCTGTGCATTATATGATATCTTCAGTGACTTGAGCAAAGCTTCCAAGGGTCAAGGAGAAGCAGTTGCGCCTACTTCATTGAGGATCGCTTTGAGTAAATCCTACCCGAACAGCAAATTCTTTCAGGAGGTAAATGGCGTCCTCCCTTGATAGTTCAAATGCTTTACACACAATCCTTCAGCATTTTATCATTATATTCTTGCGATCTCCATGTTCATTGACCCTAATCAATTTATGCTCATTGCAGGGGCAAATGAACGATGCATCTGAGGTACTGGGGGTAATCTTTGAGTGTTTGCATAAGTCGTACACTTCTCGTACTGTCTCTCATGGTAAATCTCATGAGAAGAATTGTGTTGGATCATGGGATTGTGCAAATATTTCTTGCATAGCACATAATCTTTTTGGAATGGACGTATATGAACGGATGAACTGTCACAATTGTAAATTTGAGTCTAGGCGCCTCAAATATACCTCATTTTTCCACAATATCAATGCTAGTTCGCTCCGAACTGCAAAGGTTAGTTTTCTTGCTTTGATTGTGCCCTCTTTTTTTCTCTAAGGGTAATCTATGGTTTATATATTGCAGTCAGGATAGTTACTGATTCCTAGCTATTCCTTCTTCTTCAGATGATGTGTCCAGATTATTCATTTGATGAACTTTTGAAGATTGTCGAAATGAATGACCAGCTAGCTTGTGATCAAGATGTTGGTGGCTGTGGAAAATTGAATCATAAACACCATATTCTTTCTAGTCGCCCGCACGTTTTTACAGTTGGTAAGCATTTTGCTCTTGGGATGTTTCAGGCTGCAATTATTTTTTACTTTGGAGTTCCATGTCCAGTCAAGCAGTTGTTTGGCAAATATTTGACCTTGCAGTATTCTCTTTGGATTGTCTTATGTTTTGTTAATAGATTGCTGTATTCTCTTAGTTGACCATCCTTAAATGCGCAACTGCAATTCTTGCCTGCTTCTGGCATGTTATGCCTGCACTTGAACACTTCATGCTCTATGTCTGGTGAGATCATTTATTGGCATGCCTCTACTTACCTTTTGAACTTTCATTTTAGTTTTGGGATGGCAGAACAACAAAGAGAGTGTGGATGACATATCTGCAACTTTGGCTGGTATTTCAACTGAGATAGACATTAGCATCTTCTTCCATGGTATAGATCAAGGAAGCAAGCACACTCTGGTGTCAGTGGTATGGCCATGAAGACCCTTTATTTTGTTCTATCTCATTCTGAATATATGGATGGTTTTGTACATTTGTTAATACTTGTTTTCTTGAACTTGTAATTTATATTGTTCTGTTATGCATGTCGAGCATTACTTGTATGAGCAAAAATATGCTCGCTTTCTTCTGCAATCCTTTTATTATGCTGGGAGGTGGGGAGCTACCAAAATAACTCCAGCTTGAGAAATAGGATGCTATCTCCCGCTAGGGCATCTTTTTGTTTGTTTTTTGAACTGTACGCTGATAGGATATGTAATCAGTTGTGTGTGTGTGTGTATTTGCAAAGCCGGTTGAATATATTTAAGGTGAAAAGTGACAACTAGACTATAACGTGATTGTCAACAGCAGCATATTATGCGTAGCAGTTAGATGCAGGTGTAGTAGCAAATTACGTTCAGCTGTTCTAAAACCCATAACATCAACGTGATTGTCCTACTATTACCCTTCATAATCGCGGTGACATATTTATTACTTCTGGTTGGCAACTGCTTCAGTAACATGGCTCTTCAAGTTCCAAAAACAATTGGTGTAAATTTTAGTTTTGTTTCTGTTTTGTAGCTTTTTATCATCTTATATTTGTATGTTGCTCTATACCTATCAGCTGGATAATCAAATAGATATAGATTTGTTCTCTTTCCTCCAAATTACAGATTTACAGTAAGGTTGTTATATCTTTAAGTAAATAGCATGAGTTTTCACTAGATTACCTAGTCTTTACCTGAATCTGTTGTTTAGAAATCTGTCAATCCAAACAGTATCAGATGTATATCTTATTGCTCTTGACACCTGCAGGTTTGTTACTATGGCCAGCATTATCATTGTTTTGCTTTCAAGGATGGAAGGTGGGTCATGTATGATGACCAGACTGTTAAGGTAACCAGATAACCTAAAATGAACATCCACGTCTGCTTTTTCTACTCTTGCTTAGTATGACCTTGTATGTCGTTTGTGCAGGTTATTGGTAGTTGGGGTGATGTTCTTGTGATGTGTGAAAAGGGTCATTTGCAACCGCAAGTGCTTTTCTTTGAGGCTGCGAGTTAGTTATGCTTCAGCTTCTGGGGAGCTGTGCAGTGGTTAACATGCCCTCAGATATATAGATTTTTCCCAGTGGTCGTGAAGATTAGAAATAGAGTAGCAAATTCGTTTTGAGCGGGGGGATAGAGTATTCAACAGCTGCATTGATCCGTAAGCTTTTGTCGAGCCCTTAATGAGCAGTCATCTGAGCATACTTGGGCAGAAAGAGAGCTGATTATCCTTGTCTCTTATTTTCCTTTAACCTTGGGTATAGTTACTGAGCCTCTGACCCTTCCATCTGCCAATAAGATTTCACTGCCGATCAAGTGGGTGGGGGCATTCGCACTGCCATCGAACAAGTCTAGCTGAATCTGTCTAAAGCTCTTCATTATGCACCAACCATGTATAGAATTTTGTGCTTACAATGTGGAGTCTGGTATAGGAGCCTTTGTTTTGCTGTCGGAAGGTTTCTAATGGGAGGAGATGGAATGAAGATGTGGTGTGAGCTGTATTCACTCGTTGAGAAATGTTTGGAATAGAAACACCATTTGGAATACGGTACTAACTCTGGGGCAGGTATTGTGTTCAGAGAAATCTGTAAAGCATGAGTCAACATAGTGACCCCATGAGATTGTGATATGGTTATAGGCGATGAATAACAAAATCCTCATCAAATACTGTTGCATGTTGGTGCCTCTGACTGATTCTGACAGTAGCAACCAAAAAAGCTGCTGCTGTTTTTCATGTTTCGCCGTTCTCCCAGCGATCATTCATTTGGAATGTAACAACAGGTCATGAGGCCTTTTGGTGGTTACTCGTACGAGATGATAACACAAACTAAGGGCCTTAGACGCAACTAATCTGATACTAAGTTCCAAACAGAAAACAAAACATTGATAATCTTATGAAGTCTAAAGTCGGTTGACGCTTGATTCGCCATCTTCTGCGTAGGACGAGAAATTTGAACATAAACTTCCTTCCGTTTCGAAAGCCTGAATTGAACGGCACTTCTTGTTCCTTGAGGAACTGAGGTCTCTATGCCTCGCACTGACGCGCCTGCTGTCCCATTCGCCTGTTAGAGATAAGATGCTCCCTCCCTCCCTGCAGCAAGTGATTTGGCTCGAAACGGGGCTCTCGCCATGGAGCTGCCGCTCCCGCTCTCCCCTCCGCGCGCCCACGCCGCCCTCCTCACCTGCAGCTCCACTCCCATCGCCTTCGGGCTCCGCTCCCACTCCCACCCAGCCGCTCCGAGCCGCGGCGCTTGGCCGCTCCGAGCCCGCAGGAACAAGAACTACCGGAGCGAGGAGGACGCGGCCACCGCGGAGCCCAAAATCATCACCCTCGGCCGGCCGGGGAAGAGCCGGCGGCGGGGCAACAGGAAGCAGCTGCCGCAGAAGGCAGACGCCGACGGCGAAGGCGAGGACGAGGGTGACGACGACGACGAGCGCGACGTGGCGATCCCGGAGGTGGTGACGAACCGGATGATGCGGCGCGTGGGGGTGTCGGTGGGCGCGCCGCTGGCGCTGGGCGTGGGCTTCTTCCCGTTGTTCTACTACCTCAAGGCGGTGCGGAAGGTGGACGTGCCGACGTGGATCCCCTTCGGCGTCTCCTTCGTCTTCTTCGGCGCCGCGCTGCTCGGGGTCAGCTACGGCATCGTGTCGGCCAGCTGGGACCCCGCCAGGGAGGGCTCCCTGCTCGGCTGGAACGAGGCGCGCCGCAACTGGCCCGTCTTCTGGGACTCGCTCCGGGGCCGCTCGCGTGGATAGGCTAGCTAATCAATCGAGGCCAGTAATTCCACTCGTATCTTATTTGCTACGTATTTTACTTGTCATGGCCATTCTTGGATTTCTTGCAGTAGACGTAGAGTGTTCTAATAGCGTTTATCTTTGAGGCTACGTAGTACGTATTCCTTCTTGGTGGGTTATACACGTCAACAGCTTATAGCTCCAATGGGTCTGATATGTTTCATTGCGTCGATTATGCTATGCTACAAGTGACCAGTTCACGCCTGTTGACCTGTTGTGAATATGAGATTAGTGCGCCACTTCAATCGATTCTTTGAACTTGGGAGTTGGAAAGTAGGCTTGGCTCGGTGGCGCGGCGCATTGTTCCATCTGCAATCAGCAGCCAATTCATCCCGAGCAAGCTGTCAGTAGTGAGGATTAAGGGGAGCAGCAAGTCAATTTACAACATTAGTCCAGGCGGATGAGAGTCTAAGAAAAAGACATCAATTTACTACGGACGAATACCACATGTCTGGTTTCTCAGAGTTCAGGACCGGAATAAGTATGGCGAAATAGGAGTAACAGTTTGCAAGCCTGCACCTTCCATACAAAAACAAAGATTGCTGAACGTTTCAATTCCCATGCCGTAGCTGGGAACGAAAACAAAGTGCACGCTAGCAGCACGGTTGCTTGAGGATGATTCGGCGACATGTGGACTGATGCTGTTTGTGGAAAGATGCATGGGCATCGATTAACACTGCACATCCCCCGTCCTCAAATGTTATCTGAGATAAACTTTCTGCGAGGAACCTCCAAATTAAACCCATTTAATTAAGTCATATCAACTCAATCCTGTGTCATGAGCCATGTCCAGGATTTAAACACACCTCACAAGCACAACTAGTTGAACATCATCACAACATAAGCATAACTATACATAGTCCATCACATTAAAGAAGTTTAAGTTCTCATTCATAACAACTTCATAGAGTTTTGCAGTGGAAAGTTAATTCATCGCGCTCATACGATACAACACAAAATAAAAAGGTTAACACTGTATGCCAATAGTGCCATTCTCATAGCTATGGCCATTTACTTCTTCCTCGGACCTCCGTCCGCGGGGAAGAAGTACCCAAAGACGATATCCGGCTGCAAATCACCTACAACAACTTAACGGCGACACCGGTACTCAACAGGTCTTATCCAAAATATGGGTATATACTTGGCCGACTCTTAAGGAGAATGCATTTGGTTAAGTAGTAAGGAATGACATAGGTAATTAATTTGCATAAAGTATCTAAATTTGATAAAGTTATAATAAGCAAAAGACATGGCGTTCTATGATCTCACAGTCAAGCATCAAGTAATTGTAATAAGTAAAAAGTAAAGGTGATCATGAACATGAGCTCAATCTTTCATGAACTCCATTTGATAACTCTACGTTAAAGTCAAAGTACAAGAGCGTGCTGTGGCGGAACCGTCTAAATTAACCTAGCTAAAGTGCACTTAAGTCGCCTAACACGCGATCATGCACCTTAACAAGTCAACTTAGTCGTCCGTCGGATTTCATCCGATAAACCACATACTCAGGATCAAGAAGCATTGCTCACACGAAGGTGAGTGGTTACAGAGATTACAACATTCACATCACATTAACATAGTTCAACAACTTATTACATCAGAGTTTTCGAAATTCAAACAAAATTTGCAAGGTTTCAAACAACTAAGAAGTAAAACATGCGGAAGCTAAACGTCGATACACGATATCATGACGAAGCCGATCATGACATCAATGACCCCTGTCCTCACCATCCGAGGGGGATCCCACTTGCCCGTCCAACCCGGAGGGAGCTGGGTAGGCCAAGTAAGACTAGCACCCAAAACAACAGCAAACTTGAAAAAGATAGCCACAAGCAAGGCTGAGTATACTAATACTCAACAAGGCTTACCCGTCAGGTGGTAACTACTCCACCGACTCCTAGACATGCAAGGCTTTTTGGCAGTAGGTTTGTTTTTGCCAAAAGCGACTAAAGTTGGTCCTTACTTTCAATATTTTAGATCAGGTTCTAAGCTCATTAACCAGTCTAAATTACCAACTTATGCTAAGCAAACATAGTTTCCAAACAATTAAAAGACAAGCATCAAGATTTACATCGTCATCATGTATCATGTTCCATCTTTACTCAGTGCGGAATAGCGATCAAGTAGTCCCAAACTATGAGGGGCAGAGGAATCGATTCAAATTTATTAACCATGCATGGCGAATCTAATCCCACGACATCCGCGCACCACGAAGAGTCGCTTCACTTGTCAGCCGTCCCCATCGATCCCTAGGCACGTGTCAGGGCCAAACTTCCCTTGGCATGCAATGCTCCACAGTTCCGACCACTTGTCGTATTGTGACCGCACTTGCACCCACATGATGCACCATGGGAACCTTGTTCCAGGGACAGCAGGAGTATAATCCACGCCCCAGTTCAATCATGTACTAGGCTTCCCCTTCCCATACTAGGTATGAGATTAGTACTTTCAAACACTTGATCACGAACGCCGACACGTTTCGACCTTAGTCCATTTTCATTTAGACAGACGGGGCAATCCACCAACCACTCAAACAGTTCACAAGGCCCTACCCCACCCGTCGTCCTTATGGTTGTAACATAAGTAAACAAACAACTCCTATAACTCGCGAGTGACAGGAAATCACTCGACTTTTACCGTATCCTATTAAGCATTGCATCTACACGACTTAGCATGCTAGTGTTCAGATCAAAAGGGTACTAAGTTCATGCATCTAAGGTTTCAGAAAACGCCTAGTAACTTAAATGCACAATCATAATCAACATAATTCATTGCAAAAGTTTAGAAAATTGGGATATGCTCTGGAGCTTGCCTGGAATCCACACTAGGTTAGTGTTTGTTAGACGACACTCGCTTGGCGAGCATCTCCCATCTCGGCACTTGCTTAGTCCTTCCATCTTCGGGATAGGTCCACCATATACCATCCTCGGGTTCGGTTCCATCATCACGTCCTTCACGTGATTTATCTAGCGTATCTAAATGAGATGCAAGAGCATGAATACGAAGAACGGTAAAATGAGATGCATTACACAAAAGCATTCAGGACAAGCACAAGGTTACACCACAAGACATAAGCACTTAGAGAGAAAGTTATTTAACTAACTATCACTCAAGTCTACCATAGAGATAGTAAGCCTAACAAGCATGGCACACTAGTTAACTCAAGTCAAGCTATTGCAAGCAATTAACAATCAAGAGCTAATTAAGCATAGCATCATACAAGAACTAGGGTGATGGTGCTTATCAACATGCCATTCATAAGTGCAGGTGATAAAAGTATATTACATTTATTTTTAAACCACTCATACACAAGCAAGTCACACACCAACATCACTAAGGTTCTAGCAAGCTATGCAGCAAGGTTACTTTGCAGCAATATGCATACATGACCATTTATTAGTTAGGTACTTGACCAACATTATAACACATTTATAAGATCCTCAGGTAGATCAAGTTAACTCTAATAGTGATATGAGATAACTAGCCAGCACACAAGGCAACATCAATTTAAAGCTAATAACTTAAGCACATACAGAGAATCTAGACAGCAGTACAGTAGTCACTTGTTTTAGCTATAACTAGAGATATAAGCATCCAACAAAGGTGACCCTAGAATTTATGTAAAGTTAATGAAATTATATAAAACTTTATTATTCATTCCAAAAGCTAATTCATAGCTTAACATGATCAAATATGCCAATATCTTAGGTCTGTACCGATAAGGATAGAAAACTAACATGAACTTCAGAAATGTATAAGTGGAGTTCTAATCATCCAACAATCATGATCCTTACCTTTATAGAAATCTTATTAAGTTATATATAACTTTATTATTATCATATTTAGGTGATTCAACAGTTATTTAGCCTTAAACACACAAAGCAACAATTTTATCAAAAATATGTGTTGAATCTAATATGCAACTTTAGACAGCAATAAATTGAGTTCTAGTTTTCACAACAAGGGGTTCTAAACTTTTTAGAAATATTAAAAAAAAATACACAACTTTGTTATAAACACCACAATCTAAATCCAAAGTTAACCAGGTCAAACATCACAAAGAAGACATCTCTGTCCAGATTAGGACAGATTCTCTCATTCCACTTCACAAGCTCATAACTGGAGATTTAGACAACCAAAAGGGGTGATATTTAATAATTTGGAAATATCATGCAAAACCCTACACTTGTTCTATTATCTCCAAGATATGATTCAAAGCTTAGCTAAGTCAAACAACACAATCATTCAGACCTATACATAGAGCACGCAAAACCTGACAATGAACTTGTAAAACTTATAGCTCCTAAACCATCCCGCGTATGGTCATGAAACTTTAACACAAGATATATTATGAAGTTACCTACAACTTTTGTATTTACCACATTTACAGAAAACATCATTTGCATTATGAAAATATGGCACCACAAAAGTACACATGCAGCCAATTTCAGAAGGTAGCATAATGTTGGTTTTCACGTGTTTCTCTCAACAGAGATTTCATACATATCATTCAAGGGCTCCAACAACATCCATATAGCTCAACTACATTTCACAAGGTTGGTGTAATTAAAGTAGCATCTCATGGCTTAGGAATATGCCTATTTGTTATTAACTTCCATAGAATGACATGTATATATATTATTTTTAGTGCCATATGAGAACAACTAGTTTGGGGCTGAGATTTTTATGAGTGGTATATGCTATCAAAACATGGCTACTGTACAAATTTTACATGCTCAAGTTGTATAATTTAATTGCTACGAAAAAGATAAGTTGCTAATGCAGGAAAACATGTAAAAGCAAGATAATTCTAAAGATCATCATTTTCTATAAACACAAAGCCATATAATATGTTATTATGGTATAACAACCACATACAAAAGGTAGTGGAACCATAGTTTCTATTTTTAGACACTCCTAATATTTATAAATCACATAACAAGCATTAAACAAGTTAAATCAACAACTCAGTCATACATGCACCAATAAATATGAAATTTTTACCACAGCACAAGAGAATCATTTACAGCCTACCATAAACATTTCACAGAAATTGGATCACCACAACTTTAGATATAAAAATGACAAGCAAAACAAGCTAAAATTGCCTATTAAATCAAAACATGATAAAAACAGCACACCACTAGCATGTTTAATATTTTTCTTAGCTAGAGAGTGTCATCAAAATACTAACACAACTGGAATAACAATCTTTGGACTTCTATAACTCAAAATATGCATCCAACCAACTTAAAAGGATTTTTAAAAGCACTTTCTAAGGATAAATAAAAACATCAGAAACTTTCTACTAACATATATCATATTATATAACTGCTGCATAGTTATTCTCACAAGGATTCTAAAACATATCCATTTGCTGTTTTACGAGTTTTATACAATTTACTATGAATTTCTAAAATTGCAGCCTTTTTAGATCTAGAAAATAAAGAAAACCGAGACAATCTTGCAATCTAGCCCCTGGATCTACGGGTTAATTGCGCAAAAGTGCCTGAAAACTTTCCCATAACCCCCTACACTTCCTTCTTCTTCCCCACACAGATCTCCCATGCACAAAAGTATAGAAATAGGCACATGATTCAAACTTGCCGTCTATGGCCCTCGGGGTCGGCGGGGGAAAGACGAGCCACGGCTTGGGGAGCAGCGGGGTCGAGCAGGGAGGCTAGGGGGTTTCTTACCCGCAGCGCAGCGATGAGGAACTAGCGGCGCAGAAGGGGCCCAGGAGTTTTCACAGCAACAGTTGGGGGCGGATGGGGGCTCGCCGTGGAGAGAGTCGCCCAGCGAGGGAGGACGGCTGGGAAGTAGCAAAACGAAAGCGCGATGTCGAGAGGATGCTCTAGATGCAAGGAATCGATCGGAGACTCAACAATGGCGATGAATTTGGTCAGCCAAGAATGGGGATTTGGAGGTCGGGGCACTGCTCATGGAGGATGGGAGGAGGGGAGGGTTGGGGGCTTTATATAGGAGGAGGATGGCGTGGTGACTTACCCCCGGGCGCAAGGATTGGAGGGAAGGGGAGTTCCCATGGGCGCCGGCCAGGTGGAGCAGCCCCTCCAGGCCAACGGCGTTCGTATGGTAACGTGAGGAAGGAGAAGAAGTGCTGACACGATGGGCCCGCGGAGAAATAAAATGTGCCAACTTTGACCCCTTAAACGACCTAGCTATCGGTGTCCAAAAATTCTTCAAAAGTACTCGTTGGAAAGATAAAATCATAAAGAATCTAATGCAACAAGAATCAGCTCAAAATCTTTTATGGTTTGGACAAAATCATCAAAACAAAACAGCTAAAATTGAATTTTCAATGAATTTTTAACCCAATCGAACATCTCTGAAAAATTTGGTAAAAATATTTTTAAAACACTAAATGGTGTCTAGTATTTGAAAAAAATATTGGGGGGCACAGTTGTATGGAAGAAATTGGGGTTCATTCACAAATTTGATTTTTCATCAATAAAAGATGAATTTCTGGGCACTTAACAATGCATGGCCAAAACATTCATTTATGCACAAATGATGCTTATGACAGCCAACTATGCATAAAAAGATGTTCATGATTCTTAATTATGCATGATGGTGCTCATGATACATGTCGTGATGAAGGTGTCGTGTTTAACGTGTATTCTCACACCAAGTTCGAATTACGCGGTTTAATTTCCAAAAGTGAAGGTTTGGGAACAAGGTATGTGCTATGACTTTTATAAAGATCAACAAGGAAAAGCTCGATAAAGTTGGGGATAGGATGGTAGGATCTTTGGTGGAACGTCGGTCAAAGCTATTTTGGACTCGGATTTGAAATTTGGCCGATCGTCTACTCGATTTGGGAACATCCTCTGCTCAAAATCAGAAGAAGTGTTGTGAGTGGAAGGTGTTCAACTTGAAAAGTTCTACCACTTTTATATTGGCCAAAATTAAGTTCTTATGTGAAGTTGGTTTTTATCAGCCTCAAAAGTTATTCTCAATAGGAGAAGTTCTTAACATCTAGCCAAAAATCTAAGATGTTTTTGGGTTCTTAACTCTTAGCATCTTAGAGTTAGCTCTCACTTATTCCTTAATTCCTTTGTTGATTCTTAGATTTAGTTTCTTAATCACTTTGATGATTCCCTAATTTAGTTGCTTAATTACTAGGGTTGTCACAAGTGCTCTTTAACCGGGAGCGCGGCTATTGCAATAGATCATAACGTTGCAGGGGTGTACAACTTTTTCCCAATAGGTCATAACCCTGCAGGGGTGTACAAAATTTCCCACACGAGACGCAAGACCAACAACCATAACCTCAGCCGAGGATAAGTGTTGATTCATGCCCCCGACCGTTCACATACCCACACCCGGCTACGAACAAACGGTCAGAATAGATAGGTGCACTGGACAAGGCCAATCACACCTCATCCCACCTGCACCGAATCTGGTCAAGGCAAGGTGCAACTTATGCTACTTGGCTTGCCATGCCCATATTAAGCATATGGTTTGTACGGAACAGTGCTCAAGTATCAAAGCGATAACGACCAGACCTTAACCAACTCAAGCAAGCTAAGCCAAGTGAGCTCCAATCTCAACATGACCCTACCATTCCTGCTCAAGTTCGATTCATCATTTATAATTGCTCAATTTTAATCCATTCCTAGCTAACCAAGTATTATTTAATCAAGCATCCTATAACTCGCGAGTGGTGATGACCTTGCCAGCTCTCGACTTCTACCAAAACTAAGCATGGATAAGCAAATTAAATTCGTGACACCTAAACAAACATACTTACCTAGAAAGAGTGGTTCCAAATCAAGGATGGATAATGCATCAAGTAGGAGCTAAGCAACATATACATAAATATTAACTCATGCACATACAAGACACATATACATCATTGATCCAAAATAGGGTTAAAGGAATGCTTAGGTGCCTGCCTTGGGGTTCAAAGGAAGCGTCGTCAGTGACAGGCTCTGGCTTGGGCTCACCCACAACTTGCTCCGGCGTTTCGATCTCTACACGAATGCAATAATGCATAATTAATAAATGCATGAAAGATGCAAAAGATATATGAGATGCATGGAAAAGAAAGTAAACTATCTGTATCATACTAGTAAATCAATTCAAAGCATCTACTACAAGGTAGAACACTTAAATCCTACACAAAACAATGATAGATTCACGTTATACTTAGAATGGCAGAACCGTAAATAACTCGTCAAGTTCCCGAAAATGGCATTGATTCTGGCTACCGATTGCAATGGGATTTGATCCTAGAGCTTCCTTAGGTGATGGGGATTCAGTTTTAGGTCATAGAAATGACATGCACGTAGTTTTGGACGACATGCAAAATTAATGGAGATAAGCTTTTACGGGGATTAATGGAGGAGCTTCCAATGAAGGAGAGAGGATGGAAAAACCATAGGGGAACCTCACCAAGGATGGGGAAGGACGATTCAGAGAGCCGCAAGTTGGAGTAGAGCAGCGATGGAGGAGATCGGGCTTGGACTTGCTTCACCGGAGTTGAGGAATAAGAAAATGAAGAACAGCTTCCTGCAGCTTGATTCTTGCAAAGGGGAAGTCGATGTGGATAAGGGGGAGCTCGTCCCTGGCCTGCTCAAGACCTCACCGGCCAGCTCCTGCTCTGGTGACGGTGCTGGCGAGCAAAGGAGGTGGAGCGGCAGGTGCTCTTGGAAAAGAACGAGTAAGGGAGAGAGAGAACCAGAGGGGGAAGCCTGGGAGGTATTGTGGGAGGGGCGAACGGCCTGGTGACGACATCCCGGCATGAAAGCGACAGAAAATGGGCACATGGGCTAGAAAACGGACAGCACATGATGAGGGAACGGCGTTAGGAGGATTTGAAGGAAAAATTGATTGGTGCGGAAATTCCGAACAATTTTACGGAGTTTTCCGGAACTACGGAAAACTCCAGAAAAAGTTGCACAGTTTCGGCAACTCTCCCAGAAAAGAGAAAACTTTGGAGAATCCGCAAAAATCTCCGGATACTCCGCAAAAACCTACGGAAATTCCGCAAAGCTTTTCAAAAACAACGCACAAAATATCAATGATAGCTATTCTAATAGTTTTGGATGGATTTAGGAAGAACAGGCTACTGGGGCTGAAACGAAACACACAGAACTGATTAAACATGGCAATTCAAATTGAACCACCTAGAGATCTCTAAAAATCATGAAATAAATCATGGAGATATATAAATCAAGGGCGATCCATTTTGCTCATAGCTGGCATCATAGCTATTGCAGGTTTGGAATGAAAATTCTTCCTGAAATATTATTTTGGGGTTTTCAGGTAAGCTGTTTTGCCTCAAGATGGTCACTAAAAATCTGGGAGAAGTTACCTAAATTTATGTTTGGAGAAGTACTAATTTATCGAGCTATCTTTTATATGGTAGAAATCTAAGTTCATTCACAAGGTACATGCTAAAAGCAAGTTTTTAATTTAATTTCAAGTCCAATGGTAAAGCAATTTGGCTCAAAAGATGCAATGATGCTAGAGATGATGCACATGTATGTTCCATGACATGATTAACTATTTTGGGTTGTTACACTTTCCCCAATTTCCCATGATTATTTATAAAAAGATTTGCCAAGAGAAATTTTGGTGGAAATGTTATAAAAGGATTAAAGGAAGTTTGTTCCAAAGTTTCAAGATGATTTTGCAACACAACTATTCGTCAACAAAGTAATTTCACGTGAGAAAGTCGACCCAAAACATAAAGGAAAAGTTGGACAAAACATTGGTGCAAAATCAACTCAATTTTCATACAAGTGTTTAGGCGCGGATCATCCAGCGGCGATGGCGGGATGACTTCTCCAGCAACGGTGATGGCATCCATTGGCGTTTGCTGAGGAGTGGGTGCAGACAAAAGGCGACCTGACCGCCTCATCAGAGTTCGCTTGTCGGCGGCCACGGTGGGAGGCTCCATTCTGCCCCTCACTCTCCTCAGCAACGAGGGCGACACGATAGGGAAATGGTGGCAGAAGAGTACGAGGGAGGTGTCGTGTCATCATGCCATCATGCGCAGGCTAAAATGGTGGTAAGGGCTGTTTGGATATCAGGGGCTAAAATTTAGTCCTATCACATCGGATGTTCGGATGCTAATTAAGAGGATTAAATATGAGCTAATTATAAAACTAATTGCAGAACCCCTAGGCTAATTCGCGAGACGAATCTATTAAGCCTAATTAATCCATCATTAGCAAATGGTTACTGTAGCACCACATTATCAAATCATGGACTAATTAGACTTAATAAATTCGTCTCACGAATTAGTCTCCATCTGTATAATTAGTTTTGTAATTAGACTATGTTTAATACTCTAATTAGTATCTAAACAACAGGACTAAAATTTAATGCCCTGAGCCAAAGACTCCCTAAGTCGTCGGTCGTCGCCAGAAGCCAACGAGCCCCTTTCGAAGACTTTCGCCTACACCGGTCTGCTGTGGTAGCCTTCTTACAAGTTACATCCTGCGACGGCAACAGCTCCCAGCTACGGCATCGCTAAAATTTGTTAAAAATTGTCATATATCAAAGTGCTTTAAAATATGTTATTAAATAAGTTTGACATTGTAAGCAAGCAATAGATAGCTAGCTTTTCGAATAATCTTTGTACTTAAAAATAATTTGACTTGGAATAAATTTAGAAGTTCATTTTGTGGGCAGAGTGAGCAGTCGGTAGTTGGTCCATATGACGCATTCTAACATGTATGTATATTTGTCTACTCTAATACATGTGGTGTGTGGACGTAGTCAACCTTGCTAGCAAGCTATCTGCTCAATGGAGATTAGTGGAAGCAGCTGCAATCTGACTCAGCATCACCGCAAAGCAAGGTCAGCTAGCTAAGCGGCAATAATGGGAGGCTCCAAGCTCTCCGTGCTCTCGCTTATCCCATTCCTTCTCCTCGCGGCCGTAGGCGAGGTCGCCGGCGGTGATCTCGCCACGTTCATCGTCCACGTGCAGCCCAAGGAGAACCAGGCGGCGCTCGCTTCCGCCGGCGACAGGGACGCCTGGTACAGGTCGTTCCTGCCCGAGGACGGCCGCCTCGTCCACGCGTACCACCACGTCGCCAACGGCTTCGCTGCCCGGCTGACGCCGGAGGAGCTCGCCGCGCTGTCCGGGGCGGCCGGCTTCGTGAGCGCCGTCCCGGAAGAGACGTACGAGCTGCACACGACGCACACGCCGCTCTTCCTCGGGCTGGACGCCCGCCAGGCCCAGATCGCCAACCATGGCTCCGAGCGCGGCGCCGGGGTCATCATCGGCATGCTCGACACCGGCGTCTTCCCGACACACCCCTCCTTCAGCGACGACGGCATGCCGCCGCCGCCGAGCAAGTGGAAGGGGCGCTGCGACTTCACCGGAGGCCACGTGTGCAATAACAAGCTCATCGGCGCCCGCTCATTCATGTCCCACGACTTGCGGGTGCAGCCGGTCGACGACGCCGGGCACGGCACCCACACCGCGAGCACGGCCGCGGGCGCCGTCGTGCCAGGCGCTCAGGCACTCGGCCAGGCCGCGGGTGTCGCCGCCGGGATGGCGCCCCGCGCGCACGTCGCCATGTACAAGGTGTGCAACGAGACGAACTGCCTCAGCTCCGACATACTCGCCGGCGTCGACGCCGCCGTGGGCGACGGCTGCGACATCATCTCCATGTCCATTGGTGGAGTGTCGAAGCCGTTCTACCGTGACGCCATCGCCATGGCGACGTTCGGCGCCATCGAGAAGGGTGTTTTCGTAGCCATGTCGGCTGGCAACTCCGGCCCAAACGCCAGCTCCGTGACGAACGAGGCGCCATGGATGCTCACCGTCGCCGCGAGCACGATGGACCGCTCGATTCGCTCGACGGTCCGCCTGGGTAACGGCGTCGTCCTCGATGGCGAGTCGGTCTACCAGCCACGTGTCTCGGTCCCCACCTCCCACCCGTTGGTCTACGCTGGCACCAACGGGAAGCCGTACGCCGAGCTCTGCGGCAACGGCTCGCTCGACGGCTTGGACGTCGCGGGCAAGATAGTGCTCTGCGAGTTTGGGAGCGGGCCGGGGCGCAACATCTCGAGGATCTTGAAAGGCGCGGTGGTCCGGAGCGCCGGCGGCGCCGGCATGGTCTTGCTGAACAAATTCGCCCAAGGCTACAGCACGCTCGCTTCAGCGCACGTCCTCCCGGCGTCGCACGTCGACTACGCCGCCGCCTCGGCCATCAAGTCCTACGTCAGCTCCACGGCGAACCCCACGGCGCAGATCCTCGCCGGGGGAACAATACTCGGCACGTCGCCTGCTCCGTCGATCGCCTTCTTCTCCTCCCGCGGGCCTAGCCTCCAGAACCCCGGCATCCTGAAGCCTGACATCACGGGCCCCGGCGTGAACGTGCTCGCCGCGTGGCCGTTCCAGGTAGGTCCGCGGACGGAGTCTCCCCTCCCGGGACCGACCTTCAACGTCGAGTCCGGCACGTCCATGTCGGCGCCTCATCTCAGCGGCATCGCGGCGTTCATCAAGAGCAAGCACCCCGACTGGCCGCCGGCGGCGATCAAGTCGGCGATCATGACCACCGCCGACGTCACCGACCGTGCCGGCAACCCGATCCTCGACGAGCAACGCGAGCCGGCGGACTTGTTCGCGACCGGTGCCGGCCATGTCAACCCGGAGAAGGCCGCGGACCCCGGCCTCGTCTACGATATCGCCGCCAGCGACTACGTCGGCTACCTCTGCGGCCTCTACAATAGCCAGAACGTCTCGGTGATCGCGCGAAGGCCCGTCGACTGCTCGGCCGTCGCGGCGATCCCGGAGAGCATGCTGAATTACCCGTCGATCTCGCTCGCGTTCCGGCACGCGTGGAACCGGAGCACGCCGGTGACGGTCGAGCGCACGGTGAGGAACGTCGGGGAGGTGCCGTCGGTGTACTACGCGGCGGTCGACGTGTTTGACGACGACGTGACCGTCGGCGTGGTTCCACGCGAGTTGGAGTTCTCCGAGGAAAACCAGGAGCGGAGGTTCAAGGTGGTCGTGTGGGCGAGGCGGAATGGCGGTGGCAAGGTGGTGCAAGGCGCGCTCCGGTGGGTGTCAGGCACGTACACCGTCAGGAGCCCCATCTCCATCTCCTTCCCTTGATACCAATGCACACGTTGCCCGTAAGTTGTGACTGATGTAAAGCTGGATTTACTTGCTAATTAACTCGACTCATATATCTCCACTATTTCCGTATATCTTCACTGTAATACATTTCAAATTTAATAGAGTTTCAAGAAGGATAATGATATGATGTGAGTTTTTTTTATTCCTAGGGCGGGAAGCTTAGAAGCTCCCATGTGAATGAACCTATCCATGAACCGAACTCGGTCTAAAAGTTGAGTGGGCCTGCTAGTACATGGGCCGTAAGGACAAAATTGATTGGAATCTAGAATTAGGGGGGACATGTGTCCCTATTGGTCCATCTTTGGGTCCGGCCCTGAGAAAAAAAAAGGAGATTGACACTGTATTTTTTTTTTTGGGCGAGGTTCTATTCCTTGTTTCACGGTGGTAGGCTGGAGCAGCTGAGCTCACTGGAATGGACCTCTACTACATTCTTCAAAAATCATTGAGTTGAGAGACGTTGGGAAGAATCATAGAACCTTATTGTTCCCGGTCTAAACTTGAGCGAGTGATTGATAGTACATAGGTGTTTGTAGGTTCTTGAAATAAAAACAAAATTCAACCGGAATCTAAAATTAGTGGGGCATGCGACCCCCATTTAGCCATCTTTAGTTCCCCTGCAGAAGAGGATAATGAGATTGTCGTGGTGAACAATTTGTTATGTTGGGCGAAGGTTGTGTTCTTGTTCCTCGGATTCCTTGTTCCTTTGGCCAAATGGCCATTATGGTGTGAAAGAGCTCAAATCATCATCTGAGTTGCAGGAGATGCTCAAATGTCTGGTGTGCTTCTGCATTTAGAATGTCTATGTTGTCACAACAATTAGATAGTCGATATAAAAATTAGATTTGGAACAAGTCTATGTAATCGACGTACGAGACTGGACCATGGAACTGCTTCTTCTTTCTTTGTGTTAGTTCTCACGTAAGAAACAAAGAGGCTTTGATTCAACTGATTGGGTCATCCGGAGGTCCATCTGTGCTGACGGCCAGAGGTTTAGTGGCAAACTGCGGAACATAACTAATCAGATGAGATCCCATGTGAAATAACTCAGTAGTAAACCCTAACCCGGCCTAGCGCCTCCGAGATTCAGATCCGTAACTCCGTACGCGAGGGCTCTCGGATCACGAATAGAATTAAAGAACAGTGCAACCGACGCGAGCTATCAATGTCCGCCCCCGCGCCGCGCCTCTGTTGCTTAAAGAAGAACCAAGAGATCCAAGGAAGGAGAAATCAATGTTATGTTAATAATCCCTTGCTTCCTACCCTACTCCTCTCTCCTCTCCGTAGGAGCATCTCGGTGGCTTGGGTTAGGTTGACGTCGCCCGCCACCGACGCAACCGCCATGAATAAACTAGGAGCGGCGCGGCCTGCAACCAGCACGCGGCTAGTGCGAGCAGCGAGCGAGCGGGTGGATCTGCCTGCCTTCCAATCCATCCATGTGGCGTACGAGGCGGCAGCAGCTGCCGTGTGCCCTGCTAGGGCTCCCCGCCGCCAATCGTGCTAGCTAGCTGGTGCGCTTCCCACTACTGAACATCTCGCTTCACATTGGACTATTGGTGACGTAGCGATTCGGTCACCTGCCCCGCCGATAAATGCCCTGGCGCACTGAATTGTGAACCCACGCACACACGCATGCGGAGCGCCGTGCACCGTGCATGTTCAACTCTGGGCGAAAGGACTCGTCTCCCGTAGTACGACGTTTTCCAACGAATGAATGGCCGGCGTAGCATCTGCATCGTCTGATCAGGAGCTACGAGCTACGATGTGGTGGAGCGAGGTAGAAATGTAGAGTCTCCGCAGTGTTCGTTGATCTGCCGGCGCTGCACACGTACACGCTCTCGAGCAAACATGGAATACAAATATACGTACAAGGATCCGGTAGTAGGTACTCGGTATTGCAGGAATGGGATGGCACGCGCGAGCGACATCGTGATGTTGCCTTGGCTCCCTAAATCCTAAGCACAAAAGGCGACGCTTTTAACGAGCCCTCGTTCCCGCCTGATTCAGCGCAGGCCCAGCCAGCAAGACGACCTAAAAGAGAAGTTGGCGCCGCCCCCGCCGTGCCGAGCGCCGAGACCTGGGGGATACTGGCATGCTGCTGCGTGACTCTGCTTTTCTCAGGTTGGCAAGCGCTGGCCGCTCTTTCGGCGGCATCAGCGTCGCTTGCCTGCCCCGCGCGCCCGGTGCCCATGTACATGCTTTGCCCTCAGCCTCAGGTAGTCAGGTGGTCCGGCTGCCAGGCCTCCGCGCTCGGCCGCTCTCTTCCTCTCGCTCTCCCACGGCTGGGAAATGCCGTGATACATGTACGGTTGTATCCGCGGTAGAATACGAGCGCTCTGCTGCTCTGTGACTGTGATCTGTGAGTATAGTAGCAGCACCTCCAGGCTCCAGTACGGGAGGCCCACATGGAATGGGGCTAACTGCCTGATTGACCTGTCTACTGACTACTGGGGGCGACGCGACCTCTGCACGGCCATGTGGCCATCACCTACCTGCCTGCCATGGAACGCGGATCGCTGTGACTGTGACTGACGTCCTATGTGGCCTGTCACTATTTACCTTACCGTACCGGGGCTGTAAATATACCAACAACAGGGCTGCTGTTACCGGCTGCCACTAGCTGGTGTCGCCGTGTCGGGAAGGAGATGTGTGGACTGCGCAATGCCACGATGTTTTTCTTGTTTGACAATAAGGAGATTAAGTTAAAAAAAAACAATAAGGAGATAGCTTCATCCCAAGTGGCTACAGCCTACAGCCTTCCGTTTTCTCTCTTGACGGATCGGGAATGCGGCTGGATTTTGGATTTGCTAATCCTCTCCTCCTCTCAGGCTTCTCAGTGTCAATCCCTCCATCTTTCCTTCCGTCCAACAAAGTGACGTAGCACCGAACAAGATGAGAACGACGTGCGAAAAGGCTGGGAGCGTGGTCCAGGCGCCGCTTCAATGTACTCGTATACACAGAGCATGGACCGCGCCCCCTGACATACCGCGCGTATGCACGGAGTATACACAAGCTAGTATACTGACGATGAGATCCGCCATCTCAGGCATTCTGTCCTTTTGCACTCGGATAGCGCGAGATGTACGTTGGGCGGGCCGTCGTACGCGTCCCATGTCCATAGTCCATGTCGCGGCTTCGTCTCCGTTCCCGAGAGCCTCCGAACGGGAACAAAGGCGTCATCCCCACCGCCGTGCGCGACCGAGCGTGATGACGAAATTTTCGCAGGGCACGCCGAGCGATGGAGAGCGGCAGCAGAGACGCGCACACGCCGAGCATGCGCGTCGCGGCGCGGCGCGGAGACCAGAACGAGACAGGGACGGGCACGGGTGGCGCACGCTTGGTCTGGATCACGGGGAATGGCCGGAGCACTGCGGGATGCTATGGCCTATGCCCCGTTGGTCCCTCCACCGCTCCACTCCTCAACTCGCAACCGTTTTCCCCACTAGCTAGGAATCGCCACCTTTTCCCTTCAACTCGATCGATCACCTACCTAGCTTTACGAAAGCTCCCGATATGGATGGAGTACACGCCGAGAGTCTTGTTCTTGTAGGTGGGATACGTGGTGCCTCGCCCAGCGTAATGTTGTCCTGTCCTCGTCGACGCTGACACGTTGCTGCGCAATACTACGGCGGTGCGCTACGGCGACTCTCTGCAGCGTGCCAGTCTCTCTCAGTCTCTCTAGACTTCACCGTCTAGTAGATTCCTCGAAGAATGGATTGCACCGACGTCCGGCGACATTACGACGAGAACGTGCAGGCCTCTGGAGCCAAATTTCCCCATCTCTGCTCTCTGAACTCAACGTGCTGTGAGCCTGTAACCGAGAGCGTTGCAGATGCCGTGCCTGCGGGGCGAATTGAATGGCCTCTGGCCGTTTACAGTTACACCACGGGATGGAACCCATGGTTTCACCGAAACCTACCTCGTTCCCTCTCGGGACTTCCCCCAAGAACCCACCCGTTTCGGGTCACTAGTAGTAGCACTGGTGTAGCCGTCTCGGCATGGTAGGTGGGTAACGAACTCGTCAGTCTTTGACATCAGCGTGCACAGAGCAGCGTCGCCAAAAATGGGCACTTCCGGGGTGGCATCGCTGATGAAGACTGCAGGTGGCAACGCACATCTTGATGACCGGCCTCTTGCGTGTCCTTGGCCGCCTAAGCACTACACATTAGAGAAGAAGACTGAAAAAGACACGCATTTGGGGGAAGATTTAAAATCAAAAGCGGTCTTGATCGTCGAAGGAGCACGGGGTCATCATCATATATGGAAAGCTTAGCTCTTAAGCTCGCTGGTGTTTTTTTGCTCCCTCTCCTGCTTTTCTATACACTGTATCTTTGCACTGGCCCAACACTTTGCCGACAGCCTGAATATACACAGGTGTACCACTACTAACGCGGCGTGGATGTATTTGCGCCCATTTTTCTCCTTTACATTACACGTGCAGACCCACCCACATCCAGACATCCTGACGTGCAAATGTGCCAACTAGGAGTCTACGGAAACTAGCTGATAGTCCGGCCAAGCCATGCATTCCTGGTGGAGAATTCTATGGCCACTACCACGGTACCACCAAAGCTTTTCATGCCACATTCAAATCTCATTTATTTCTTTTGTCAAAGACAACGCGGCACATCTAGGAAAACAAATACTACTGGGTTCTAACTTCCAAATGAATTAATAACGAGGCTTTGGTTAGGGCTTTTTGGGAAAACACAAATCTCTTCCAATACATTTAGGGCCTGTTTGGACGCGAGGTCATAAAGTTTATGACATGTCACATCGAATGTTGAGAAACTGATTAGAAGTATTAAATATAATCTAATTACAAAACTAATTACACAGATGGAGTCTAATTTGCGAGACGAATCTATTAAGCCTAATTAGTCCATGATTTGACAATGTGGTGCTACAGTAACCATTTGCTAATGATGAATTAATTAGGCTTAATAGATTCGTCTCGCGAATTAGTATAGGGGTTCTGCAGTTAGTTTTATAATTAGCTTATGTTTAGTCCTCCTAATTAACGTCCGAACATCCAATGTGACCCCTCCTAAAGTTTACCTTGTATCCAAACACCCCATTTGAGTGAAAAATATAGTAATAAATCCCTTCCAATACACTTGGATTTGAGTGAAAAATATTGTAATAAGGTCAGTCTCAGCGGAAGTTTCATTGACATTAAATTTCATACTACATTAACAATTTTACTGATTTGACAAGGTCTTTATGAGGAGATTGATGTGAGAGTTTCATCATATGCGAGAGGAGTTTCATTCCTGTGACACTCAAGAGGCACGATTACCTAGCTTACCGTTACCGTTTTTGGTAATAGTGCAATAAAACTGTGCACTAATTTTCATGTCAATTCCTTCCCATACGTATACTAGTTTTGAAGGGATTATCATGTATAAAAAAATGTCTTAAGTGCTAATCTACCAAACAAAACAAAGTAGGAAAGCCGGGCCTCTATAATTTCTACCGTTACAGCTTTGACTTTTCCTTTGAAAGCAGTTTCGACTAGTAGTGAGCTTGAGCCTGGGCCCCTGGGGCTTTTCTGAACAGAGTAGGGACGAATTGCGACGGAAGGACGAGACGAGCCCCATTGTCAGATGGCCATCTCTAGATCGCAGTCGCAGGGAGGAGAGGCCATGGTGGCCACCCCGCACCATGATGAGCTGCCCATCTTTGTCCTGTTCTTGCTTCCCTCCCTACTCTCCGGTGCCCTGCCCGGCTGCACCCGTACACACACGGGCCGCGTCTAGCCTGCTACAGGCCTACAGCCACTTTTCTAAACCCTCTTTCTTTCTTCCGTCCTCCGCTGTCCGCTCCCCCTTCCCTCTCTCTCTTGTTACGCGGACAGAGGGCAGCAGACGGAGGAGCCATTATAATAGCACACGATAGCCAAAAGCTCCACTGGAGACGAGCAGCTACCTGCTACCCCCCACTGTCACTCCTCCCAAGAGCCCACCTCCAAAGAATCCTAGAATCCAAGAAAGGCAGCAGCAAAAACAGGGGAGGTCTGAAGGAGGAGGAGGAGGAGAAGGTGGTGCTGGAGGGGAAGACCAGTGTGTGAAGACCACGGTCTCTCACACACTCGCCCACTATCAGTGTGCGCGGCGCGGTCTTCTTCTTGGACCACCTTCTCGGAGTGGGGGGCTAGCCATGGGGAGGTGGTGGCCGGCTGCCCTGCTGGGCTGCGCGGTCGCGGTGGCCGTGCTGGCGGCCGCCGTCGAATGCGCGGTGACGTACGACAAGAAGGCGGTGCTGATCGACGGCCAGAGGCGGATTCTCTTCTCCGGATCCATACACTACCCCAGGAGCACCCCTGATGTAACTGCATTCCTCAAAATCTTTTCCTTTTTCCTCTTTCCCGGGGAGGTTCTTTAGATGGGTTATGGCTGTGGTCGGCGGTTTCTTGATACAATGTACTGAAAAGCAATCTGCTTTCCTATTTAGCTGCTGGTCTTTCTTCCACGGGCAGTTTCTTGGATGGGGTTACAAAAGGAAGGATTTTGAGATTTTATCGGGGTGCTGTCTTCCATTTCTCTGTTCTCCCCAGCAACCATGTTTCTCGGTTCTTAATTTGTTGCTCAGCATTGGGATAATCTGGTGTTGTAGCTAGAAATTTTTGACAAAAACAACTATTTTGGGTGGTTCTGTGGCTTATCTTTGGAATCTACTGGTGCTATAGTGATTGCCTCTTCTTGCCTTTCTTAATCAGATGTGGGAAGAGCTGATTCAGAAGGCTAAAGATGGAGGCTTGGATGTGATTCAGACTTATGTCTTTTGGAATGGTCATGAGCCTACTCCTGGAAATGTAAGCAATTTAACACCTCTTCAGCTCTTCCATTCCGCTGTCATTATCATGTCACACCGGATTCCAATGGTATTTTCTCGCTTTGCGCAGTACTATTTCGAAGAGAGGTACGATTTGGTCAGGTTCGTAAAGACTGTCCAGAAGGCCGGGCTGTTTGTACATCTCCGCATCGGTCCCTATATTTGTGGCGAGTGGAATTTCGGGTATCCCTCCATTTCTTGAAAACACCTCTGTAAAATGGAGTATTATGTTCTCCAGTTTTTGTGTATACATGCAGCACTCCTGTTTCTTGACTTCTGTTGCGATGCAATTTCGTAGTGGCTTCCCAGTTTGGTTGAAGTATGTACCAGGCATCAGCTTCAGGACAGATAACGAACCTTTCAAGGTGGGTCCGTGAGGTCACCAACATTCTGGATCTAGTTGGAGATGCTTATTATTTTTTCATGGTTGTAATGTTGCCTTTTGTTTTGCAGACGGCAATGCAGGGTTTCACTGAGAAAATTGTGGGAATGATGAAGAGTGAAAAACTCTTTGCTTCCCAAGGTGGCCCTATTATCCTCTCTCAGGCGAGTATAACTGTATAAGTGTATACACATTATCCAAAGTTTGGTGCATAGGTTTGTAGTTGAGTTACTGCATATGGTGATAAGCAACTGCACCTTCTACAACATGCTAATATGCTTCGAGATTTTGGACCATTGGTATTAGCATATTTAACATTTGAGCGCTTTGCTAGTTTATGCTGTTACACCTTGATACAAGTCTGAAATTAGCATTTTGTGGATAGTGATTTCTAGTTGATTCTTCTTGATTTGCATATGTTCCCAGTAGTTCATAATGTTGACTACTATTATTTCGTTGCGCAGATTGAAAATGAATATGGGCCGGAAGGCAAAGAGTTTGGTGCCGCAGGCCAGTCATATATCAATTGGGCTGCAAAGATGGCTGTTGGATTGGGCACTGGTGTGCCATGGGTGATGTGCAAGGAGGATGATGCACCAGATCCAGTGGTACAGTAATCCTCCCTATGCCAATAACTCTATTTGCACTGTATGTTACTTATGGTCAAATGGTAGTTGAATGGAAACTGGTCATCATGTGCTTCTGATAATGTGCCCAGGTGCTTGGCTGTTATCTTTCTTTACTTTATGCAGTAGTATATATTCCTGTAAAAAAAGGATATTGTTGTGATTCCCCTAATCATCAACATAGGGTGCTCATCCCCAGTTCTAAAGAATGACACTTCTGAGTTCTGATGTCTACGAATCCTTGCGTTCTAGATTTTATTAGTCGCATAATTCGTAAATAATGAGATGGAATCTTAATGCATATTCTGTATGCATTTAGAGGGCCAAATCAAATCAACGTCAGCTCTTTTTGATTTAGACGAATGTATACTGTAGCATCTAATCTGTCCTTTAAAACCAATTCTTGAAATTTAATTTGACTTGTTTCAACAGATCAACGCATGCAATGGTTTCTACTGTGATGCATTTTCTCCTAACAAGCCTTACAAGCCTATGATGTGGACTGAAGCTTGGAGTGGATGGTAAGTTTTTTGTCTTTTCCTTTCCCTTTTTGGAAGTTAGGCATTGATTCATCCAGATTTTTATTTTTCTGTTGTAGTTGCTGTTTATTCTCAGTGGTCATATGCATTAGTATTTTCAACATCTGCCCTAAAAAGAATGTTCACAACATTTTAGGTTCACGGAATTTGGTGGGACCATCCGCCAGCGACCGGTTGAAGACCTTGCATTTGCTGTTGCTCGATTTGTACAAAAGGGTGGTTCATTTATCAATTACTACATGGTATCATGAAAAACAAAGTTGTGTGCATTATATTTATTTAAGAAGTTTATCTCACGCTTCTTGTTGTGAGGTACTCATGGCTGGTGGTTTTATTGGTTTTTGTCAATGAAGTATCATGGAGGAACAAATTTTGGGCGTACTGCTGGGGGTCCCTTCATCACTACAAGTTATGATTATGATGCTCCAATTGATGAATATGGTAAGTTTACTAGGAAGCAATTTGGTAGATTTTTTGCGGATGTGTGCATTGCCACTTCTATCTCTATAAAGTGTACGGATATATTATTTTTTTTAAATATTGCATCTATATATTCTAAATATATTGGTCCCAACCAGACTTACCCTGTAACTGCATTTTGTAGAATATATATATATATCTTGTATAAGTGTGGTTATTGGTACTCATACTCTGCTTTGTTATGTCCAGGACTTGTTAGAGAACCAAAGCACAGTCATCTAAAAGAACTCCACAGAGCCGTCAAGTTATGTGAGCAGGCTTTGGTTTCTGTTGACCCAGCAATTACTACCCTTGGAACCATGCAAGAGGTATGTCTTGGTCGTCCTTTCTCCACAGTGAACCATAAATCATAGATGGGTTGATATGTCACTGATATACACCATCTATACTTCAGGCCCATGTCTTCCGATCTCCATCTGGTTGTGCCGCTTTCCTTGCAAACTACAATTCTAATTCCTATGCGAAAGTGGTGTTCAACAATGAGCATTACAGCCTTCCACCTTGGTCAATCAGCATCCTTCCTGACTGCAAGAATGTAGTTTTTAACAGTGCAACGGTAAGTTTCATTTATGCTTTTGTTTCAGTATGGCATGATGTCCGCTTCTTGCATCTTCCCCTTTTGTTCTGCAACAACTGTATGATAACTGGCTTTTCTGCTCAAAATTGTTTGTTTCTGCAGGTTGGTGTTCAGACATCTCAAATGCAAATGTGGGCAGATGGGGCCTCCTCAATGATGTGGGAGAGGTATGATGAGGAGGTCGATTCTCTGGCAGCTGCTCCATTGCTCACGACAACTGGTTTGCTTGAGCAGCTTAATGTCACGAGAGACAGCAGTGACTATCTGTGGTACATCACCAGGTACTGATGCATCCATGTCTTGCAGATATCAATTTGTACAAATGTAATACTCTAAAATGAGGTCCCTTTTCTTCTGAAGAATTTATTTGGATTTCTTGGTTATGGAAGCCTGGGTATTTTGTATCTGAAAAGCTTTAATCATTGTCTACAGTGTTGAGATTAGCCCATCTGAAAACTTTCTACAAGGTGGCAAGCCTCTGTCTCTCAGTGTGCAATCTGCTGGTCACACCTTGCATATCTTTATCAATGGACAGCTTCAAGGTATGTACTGTGAAAATTCGCCTGTTTCGGAACATTAGTGTCATGGAACATAGTTTGTGAATAAATCATTTTTCTTTACTGTTGTAGGTTCTGCTTATGGTACCAGGGAAGATCGAAGAATTAAATATAATGGCAATGCTAACCTTCGAGCGGGTACTAATAAAATTGCACTACTGAGTGTTGCTTGTGGATTGCCGGTCTGTCCCCTCATTACTGTGTGAATCTATATATATTCAGCTTATAACCTAGTATATGACTATTCAGATTTTTCATCCTGATATAGAATGTTGGAGTGCATTATGAGACATGGAACACTGGTGTTGTTGGTCCTGTTGTCCTTCATGGGTTGGATGAAGGTTCACGAGACCTTACTTGGCAGACTTGGTCCTATCAGGTACGTTTAACATCACAAACCTTCGTCCATGAATGGATTATGAAGAAAGAAAGTAAAGCTGCCTTTCTCCATGCTAGGTTGGCCTGAAAGGTGAACAGATGAACCTGAACTCCCTACAAGGCTCAAGCTCAGTTGAATGGATGCAAGGATCGTTGTTAGCCCAAAACCAACAGCCATTGGCCTGGTATAGGGTATGGAAACATTGCAATGCCAACACCACCATTTGCTTGTGGCTACATTTGCACCCCCATTGTTAATATATTTCCTATTCATAGGCTTACTTCGAGACTCCCAGTGGGGATGAGCCACTGGCTCTGGATATGGGTAGCATGGGCAAGGGCCAAATCTGGATAAATGGACAAAGCATTGGACGTTACTGGACAGCATATGCAAATGGGGACTGCAAAGGATGCAGTTACACGGGGACATTCCGGGCACCTAAGTGTCAAGCAGGCTGCGGTCAGCCCACACAACGCTGGTAAGAACATTTGTACCAGCATTTGAATTTTCGGACTACTACCTCTTGACTTCCATTTTTTTTCCAGTATTGAAATTCATACTGCACTGTCTAGTGTTTTGTTCTCCTTTTTTACCTTTTCTTGACTATTATGGTTCTGCTTGTTCATGAGATGCTAGCTAGTGGCTGCAACTCCACTCTTTAACATTTCAAATTGGTACCTGCAGGTATCATGTGCCAAGATCCTGGCTGCAACCCACAAGAAATTTGCTGGTTGTTTTTGAGGAACTTGGTGGGGATTCATCGAAGATTGCTCTTGTGAAGAGGTCAGTCTCAAGTGTCTGTGCTGATGTATCTGAGGATCATCCAAATATCAAGAAGTGGCAGATTGAGAGCTATGGTGAGCGCGAGTACCACAGGGCCAAAGTGCACTTAAAATGTGCGCCTGGGCAATCTATTTCTGCCATCAAATTTGCAAGCTTTGGGACCCCTATGGGAACTTGTGGAAGTTTCCAACAAGGAGATTGCCATTCAGCTAACTCTCACACTGTTCTCGAGAAGGTTGGTTCATCATTGTTTTGGCCATTTCAGTTATCGCCCTGTAAAAAAATACTGGGCCATGAACTTTGCTGTGTTATTTAGCTTCATAACACCATATTATGTTTCATGTGAACAGAAATGCATTGGCCTACAAAGGTGTGTCGTCGCTATCTCTCCCGAGAACTTTGGAGGAGATCCCTGCCCGAACGTGACAAAAAGGGTGGCGGTTGAGGCAGTATGTTCTCCCACTGCTTAGCCTACTTCTCCAAGCAATGTATTTGAAGGCGATTGCCAAAAAGGTGGCCAAAACCAATGCGGAGAGTTGAATTGTAAGTATCGACTTCGAGTATATGTGGTTGGATGATTAGGTCTTGAACTTAGCATTCGTCGGTCTGATTCCAGATTAGGATTGATGCCCTACTACATCTCCATGAATTGTTCAAAGCGGCCACTTGGTAACTGAAGATGGTCCGTGGATGGAGTGTAGAGGGGAGTAAACGCAAAAGATTGATGGTAGATTCTTTTGCCTGTATTAGTAGTAGTCCGCGAGCTATCTCGCCTTTCTTGAAACGGAGAAAGATGCGGGTGAAGAGTGCATTGTACCTTTTTGATTGACTAATGGTAATATGAGGAGACTGTGTGCCTGAAGATGCCGATGGTAACTCGGTGTTGTGTGTCTGTAACCGAAGTTTAGATCTGGTAGCGCTTCTATTCTGAACGAAAAGCCTGTGGAATTTCTTTTGGGGTTATTAATCTTCACCTGTGATTAAAAAAATACATGACGCGTGTGCTGAAGCGTGGGAATTGTTTTCTTTTGGGGACCAAAGGCTGAGGGATTGTTTTCATACTCCCATTTCTAAAGGAACGCGTGTCGTTCATACAGTCGGTCAGCGTTGGATGCGTTTTCTTCGGTTCAGGCCATCATTCTAGCAGAAATCTGCGTCAGACTGGCCAGTGACCAGTGCCGAAGATACATTATCCTCAAGGGAGGGCACCGGCAATGAGGCATGGAACATGTTCCCTCTTCCAGAGACCTAATGGTCTCAGAAGCCATTGAGAAGAAGGGCAAGAATGTAGGTTAGTGATGATTTTGTAGTGCGTTCCCGGTGCACGGCACAAATGATCATGGTGAATGACAGAATCAACATGCGGCAGCAATGACCCAAACCACGACCAAGGTAATGCTGAATTTGCAGCGTCATGGAGTAGGCAGTAGACATCACTAACTGAAGCGACCAGGCATAATCATGGACTAGGAGAACGAAACGAAAGAGTGAGGTGGTAAAATTGAATTATACTAGCAGAACAGCAGGTAGTAAGCATGCACGTGAATTCACTGGTAGCATGGTAAGGTAAACAGGTGAGGTTAAATAAAGCAAGGGGTGACTGACGCGACAAACGTGAATCCTCCTGCTTCAGATCTGCAGCGCAGTGCGATCGCAATAATAAAACGAGCGTCCTTTTTGACGATGTGCTCCCCGTCCCGTCGCTGCACCTGCTGGGCTGGATGGCTGATGCGCTCGCGGCTCGCGGTTGCCGCCGCCCATGCCGCCCCCCGCCGCCGCCGTCTCGTCTCCGGACGGGGAATCAAATCCTACCGCGGCAGCAAAGCGGCAAGGCGCGCATTTTATAACCCGAGTCTTTTTCCTCGAGGTGTGAGCATGTGTGGCCTTTTGGCTTTGATGCTTTTTTCGTGTGCCCCTACGGCCCTACCTGCTTCCTGTGCATTTTGGGGGCCGCCGTCAATCCGTCATGGTGTCAGTCTGTCAGACTCAGACCGCGTTACCATTCTCGAGGATTTTCATGGACGTGGCCTGTTCAGTTCCGACCAAGTGCTTTGGTTGGTTAGATTCTTTCGATCCTAACGAAGCGGCCACGCCCACGCATGATGGACGGGGTGGACAAGTGCATTGCCATTGTTGTTGTCATCTAACGCGCGCAGTGTTTGGGAGCAGCAGAAGCCTTTACCTTGGCAGGGGTCATCGCGACGGGTCTTGCCTTTCTCCCCCACGTGCGGGCGGTGCCACCGCGCCGCCAGTGCAGGTTCCATTTCTACCGTCCGCGGGCACCGAGGCTTCACCGCCGCTCGCCGCCGCTCCAGTGCTGACTGGTGAGTGCTACCCCCGTGTCTTCCGGTGGCACCTAGTGAAACCTGCGGCCAACGGGCCGAACCCTACGGCCGCCGTCTCAGCTCACTCAGACAGAGGAGGGTGGCCGCCTCTGTATAGGAAGCAACCCACGGACCGGAACGCAGCTATAAGGAAGGATCTGCAACAGTTACCCACCTAAAATCGCCTACGGGGGCCCATTTTCTGGTCCCCTTGCGGCCCGTCGCCGTCCCACTCGGCCGACCGTTTCTCTCATTCCACAGCCCAGGATCCAATGGCAGGCCGGCCCACCTATCTAATATCAGGCCGGAGCCCACCACGAAGCGCACGCAGAACCAAACAAACCGCATCCAGTTGTGCTGTGGTGGCTGGCGCACTGTGCCCGTGAGGCCAGGTCACGCTCACGCCGCGCCGCGGCATCCAGACCGCGGCCGTCCGTGGCGGCGTGGCGCCCACTCCGCCCCCGTCCTCCGGCATCCGCGCGCCGGACGAGGGCCCCGCCGGCGCGTGCACGGCCATCTCCTCCGGCCTCCGCACCCCCATGCGGACCGTGCGCGCACCGGCATCTGCAAGTACACCACACACACCGCCCTTAAACATCACCTCCACGTCTGGATCCCCCGCACACATGGGCTGTCCGTCCCTTCTGTTCTTGCCTCGCCCCTCCGATGCTCTCGCGCTCCCGTCTCCCGTGCTCGCAAAGCGCGGCGGCCCCGATCGCGCTGCGCTAGCTCCACAATTATTGGCGGCGGCGGGCCCCCGCGCGCCCGGAACCCTATCCTATTCCTATCCACCACGCTTTGCGCAACTGTCGCAGATCCTGGAGGCTGGCTGTACTCAGTGGCGGCGCCTGTACTTGAGGAGTCACTAGCCAGTCGGGGGTACTTGGCGATCGACGTGCGCTGGGGCCTGGGGGCCAGGGGATCCTCCGCACCGCGGCATCGCAAAGCCCCCGATGCGTGCCCCCCGGCCCCCGTCGGGTGCCGACGCTTTTGTCTAAAGCGCCAGCGATATATGCTAATCCTGATAGAAAGCGCGCGCGCAGGAAAGACAGGGCAAAGGGAAAGCCGAGCGAGATGCCGGTATAAAGACGCCCGGAGATACTATAGTTTTCGTTTGGTTTCCCATCGCCGCCGGCCGGCTCAGCAGCTCCGGCTCGGCTGTCTACGTTCGCCCGCCGTCACCGGCAGCGATGGAGAGCTACCGTCGATCTGCATCGCCGCTGCCGCTTTTTTCTGCCCATGCGTTGCCTCCTAGTGTCGCATGATCTGGAGCGCAAGTCCCGTATCCAAGCTAACAGAACGTGACATCATCCAAAGATATTCACTCGCAATTTGCACTCTCACTCTTAATTTGCAGCCCCTACTCGTCACACACTGACTGTCTGCATGAGCCCTTGCTCAAAAACCTGGCTGTGCAAACAAGACTGGGACCCTGAAGAAGTTTTACGTCTATTGAGATTCAAGGGATGGATTGGGATCACTGCACGGCATCAGCGGCTCCGTGCTTTGCGCGGGCACCAACTGCTGTGCCACGGTCAATGTTTACCTGAAGGAGATAGGCTTCAGTTCGATCATCAGGGTCGCTGAGGCACACGCATGAGTGCAATCATTGGCAGCTGATGGAGGATGGTTATTCGTGGCATCTTCCAACTCCGAGCTGCCCGAAGAAACAAGTCAGGACGACTCAGGAAAAAATTGCGTCCGGAAAAGGAGGTGATGACAGACAATTCAGACGGGGTTAGGTAATGAATGGGCCTGCCCCATCAAGCTGATGGCATTCTCAACCCTGCGCGTTTCACGTGACTTGACAAGAAAATCCTTCTTTGTCCTCGTTTGGTAGAGCACCATCTCGCAACGCTACCCAACCCTTATTTTTCCTCCTCCTCCTCCTCTGGTCGCCACTAAACACCACAAGAAACCACTTTCCTTTTTTTGGCATAAAATTAAGCACCAGTTCAAGCTTGCTGCTGTTGTGATTTTCTTTTCGTTTTCAGTGAATTCCATTTGATATGAACTAAGTCACGTTCTGGGAGACGCGTGTGCGCATTGTTATCCCCTCCGACTCCGACGATCTCTTCAACGTCACTGTTGAGCGAAGCTGCCGACCAAATCCCTGCACAGCTCGCTCACTCGCTCGCCGAAGAAAACACCAAGCCTTGTCCTGCTCGGCGTCCGCCTCTCTTGTGAAGCCGCCACTTGTTGGTGTGTCCCACGCACATCTCCTCGCTCCCCATCCAAGCTTTTCGTCCGAATGCAACGCTTCCACGCCTGCTGCGATTTGGTCTCGCGCGCGCTCGTCGTCAATGATCCCAGACAGCGCCTCTTCAGCGAACTGCTCCTCCACAGTCCCGGGACTGAAAGCACCCGGGAGTTTCTCCCCTGTTACCCAACAGCGTCCCCGTCTCCTCCTCCCGAATTATCAGAAACTTCTATTGGCCTGGTGACCGGCGAATCGCCAGGCGACACGGCCAGGCGAGCCCCGGTCGGTCACCCGGTTCCAGTGGCGATCTGGCAGAGTTGAGGTCACCTCGATTAGGATAAGCGGTGAGGACAAAGCGAGGGGACGATCGCGAAAAAGCTAAGCCTACTAGCGAGCGAGACAGACAATTTGCTGGGGTAGTTTCTGAGGAGCGACACGTCAGGATCCGACAATGGCGTCGGGTGGCACAGGATCCGCGTCATCTGAACGAGATGCGCCGCAACCGGGCCGAAGTTTCTTCGTGTCAGGAACCGACATATCGGTTAGCTGTAGGTGTAGTGTGACCCGGTCTGATGGGATCGATGTCCATAACGAAACTTGATATGGCATGGCATGGCAGCGTACGTGTCTTAAATAAGTGATGTGAGCTTCACATTTTGCAAGACAAGTCTGGCTCTTAATCAGCAATTGGGCGGGGAACTTCATCACTGTCCCGGGAGCTGAAGAAGAAGATGTGGAAGATTGGTGGACAAGGACCCTGAAGCCTCTTTCAACAAAACAAAGAAGATCAACAGCTGCCCTTCTCTGTACACGGCATGGCAGGAGCGCAATAGACGGGTTTCGAGGGCAAGACTTTGAGGCCGGAACAAGTTTTCAGTTTAATACAAGATGACATCAACCTACGACGACGGGCGTGTGGCAACCCAGAGTTGGGCTAGAGTTCTATTTGTTTCCTCGTGTATCGCTATGCTAGGGTTGAGAGAGTGTTAAATCTTTTATGTAATATCACCTATATTGTAACCTGGACCTTATGCTTTCCCTTCTTAAATGAATAGCAGTGCTCCTGCTTTAGTTTTAAAAAAAAGGCTTCACATTTCTCCAGTGTTCATTGCTAGTGCACCACAAATTCTTTTGAAACCAAGTGGCGCACTGCTAACCTTACATCTTAATTATTTCAGCAAGAATCGATCAGTCTGAACTAAATTAATGCTTATCTGCTAACCTTACATCTTGTTTTTTTAAAAAAAATCCGGGGGGCTGTAAGCTCATAGTTGAAAAATGCTAACCCAATTTGTAAATTCAAAGATAATGTTTCTCGAGCTTGAAATCGCCGGAAGATGTTCATCTAAACCTATGAAGATCGCTGTCACCATTCAATTAATTTCTGACTGACTGAGGTCAGTTTAGTCTTATACTCCGGTCTGCAGTAACTAGACTTCTAGATAATGCAATCAGATATTGTAATGATAAATAAATAAATTTTGATGTGACCTATGCTTCTTGACCATTGAAGCCTGACAATGACACCCACATATTATTTTTCTTATAGGTTGTCATAAATCACACGAAGCAACCGATATATTACTAAAAAGAAAAATTTCGGATTTTTCCTATGCTTGGATGCGGCACATTCGCTGAAAACTATGAACAGTCACAATCTTGAGAAGCACACTACGTATCCTTTAAATTTTTTGGCTGAGGGATAACAATAATATGCATTGGCAACCAAATACGCTCCTATTGATTCACTGAATTTTCGCCGAATCTCGTCTCGTCGAGGTTGGCCCACACGTCAGTGAGGCTACCTAGAGCAGATGAATGGGAGATGTTGGCCGGTCAAATTCATGATTGGAGGGGACCAATGAGGCACTTGTCCTTGCACATCACTACCACATGCCCAATTTCAAAAGCAAGTGCTGCCACCAAACTGAAATAAAGGTGGGCATTAGTTATGTGGTGTTAGGGGCACCCTCTGCACTTTTAACCAGAAATGAAACGAAAAAAAAAAAGGAGATTTGGGCGTGCAACGCTGCACATCTGGTGGTACATTTCTGTTGCTGCACTTCTTCCTGTGAGACGTCAGCGTCGCCTCCCTGTGCACTTGCTCAGGAGCATCTGATGATGCATGATCAGTTGGGAGAGATTGGGAGGTTCAGAAGGCAAAGAGGGTTTAGGTCCACCAACTGGTGGTTACGAGACTAATACAGCTTAACAGATGCCATCACCTACTCTAGCGATTGGCCTCCCAGCAATCAAGACCTTGCGAGTGAATCACCTGAAAATGGCAACTTGGGGGACTTTTTCGGGTAAAAACACACCAAGCAAGTGATCAAATACCTTTCTGTCCGGCAAGTGAACTAGGCAACTAGCTGGGTTCTTCTGCTGAATGGGCACTACTGAAAGTGAAATCACATCAGTATTTCCAAGAAGCGTAAAAATTAAGAAATTAAATGGCTTTTGTTTTCCTTGTATACTTAGTGGAGAAAACTAAGCTGATCCACAGATGGCTATATCTGATCGCTTACGGGGAAAAAAACTTTACATTTCTTGTATGGATTGTATCGATGGGGCCTTTGGACATGGATTTTACTAATATATATGGAAAAACAAAATGCCAGAAGCTCTGAGACTCACCAAAAAAAGGGTGATCAGGTGAGCACCGGAGTTGATGCTAGGACACGAACCATTGGATAAGATGTTCAGGTAGGCGAATGCCGAACGGGCTTATCGTCGACGGCTGAGATTGGGCATTAATTGAGTGAAAGAAATTGCAATTTCTTGCACTCAATCTCAGCCGTCAATCTCCTAATCCCAAGCATGCAGCAGCGTGCGAACAATTTTAGTCGACCCACGAGAGTCGAAACCTATGTGAGAAAATGATGGAGGGAAAGAGATAGAGAGGAATAAGAGAGAGGAAACAAACAAAAATGGTGGTGGGGTTTCTTTAGGATTTTTAGGGAGATAGTGTTAGGCAACCCTTATTGGTGGCAGGAGTATATTATTGCTCAAGGTAGGAGGAGTGAGAGGTTAGAACAACTCAAGCCTAGAGAGGGAACCAAAAGGGAAAAATAACAAAAAGATAGACACAGCTCCCTTCTTCTTATTCCAATCTTCCCTCATCTTGCTGATTCCTTCTTCCTTTGGATCAGCCCTGTCCCCTTGCTGGGTGGTTTCTGTTATAGCCAAGAACCCTTGCTTGATTGGTCTCAAGTTCAGTTTCTTGCAGAGGTATAGCCTTATCTTGTCAAGTTTTAAAGTATTTTTTGCATCGTAATTTGTCTGCGAATAACATCTGCCATATGAATTCTTTGCTTTGTACTTTCTACTTGTTGCTTGTTGAGCTTTCAATTTCTTGTTAGCTCCTTGTGCTGGTGGTGGGTGCACCAGCTGAATAGGTTGGTTCTTCTTTGGCTTGTTTCTGAAGTAGTAGTTAAGGTTCTTTGAAATCGGACTGAATTTCTCTGAAATGTCTGGCTGTGTGCATAAATTTGAGATTTCTTTCCTTCCATAGCCACTAATTTGGACTGTTGCTTTTGCTCAAATTAGGTGCTGCCTTCATCAAAACGACTGAAAGGCTTGGATTGCTTTCTATATGCAGGTACTTTGAAAGCCCCGGGAACTGTGTTCGGCAGTGCAGTTGTCTGAACTTTATCATCATAGGTAGATAGATGCCTCGAAGCCTGTTGGATTCACTCTTTCGTTTTTAGCCTGATTTACTTCACTTAGCTTCGCTCGGCCAAATAGATGAGTTTGCGGTTATGCCTATTGGACGCGCTATGTTTGTTTTCTGACGAATTCAATATCCTTTTCTTTTATCTCCTTACATGCAGCCAAGCCGAATTTCTGATGGTTTGAAATCTTTGTTTTTTTTCTTTTGCAGCCAGATCCTACTTTGAAGCCAAATACAGTATCTCTGCAGCTTCCATAACACCAATCCGATGACAAAATCAATCACTATCTCCTGCCATCGCTGTAATGGTCTATCAGCTGGTCTGATCTCCTGCTTCTGAAGAGGATGGCCACATTCTTCTCCGCTTCCGCCGATCAGAGGGACCTCGCCGCCGCCGGCGACATGTTCCACCACTACACCACGTCCAATCCGTACTCGGATTCACCAACCGGCGGCCTGATGCCTTTCCCCGCCACCATCGTGTCTGAAGGCCACGTCGCCCATTGCGGCGACGGCAGGGACGAGCCGGCCTCGTTCGTGAACGCGAGGGACGGGCCAACCAGCGGCGCTGGGATGGGCCTGCAGACGCAGCTGCTGATGGCGAACGCGTCGACGGCGCAGCACCAGGGCCTGTCGCTTAGCCTCGGCACCCAAGGCGTGCCGGTGTCTCTCTACCAGTACCGGCAGGCCGGCATGGCTGCCGCCTCCTTGCTCAGCCCGGGCCAGACGACGACGGCGAGCAGGAGCGCGCAGAGCATCTACATCCAGAACTCCAAGTACCTGAAGGCCGCGAGGGAGCTGCTGGACGAGGTGGTCAATGTCCGGGACGCGATCAAGCGCAAGGGAGACAAGAACCAGATCAATAAGGATTCCGGCGAGGGCAAGGACGCCGAGAAGAGCGAGGAGAAGGCCGAGGAGCACGAGGGGAACTCCTCCGCCGAGCTGACGCCGTCGGAGAGGCAAGACCTTCAGAACAAAGTGTCGGCGCTGATGGCACTGCTGGATCAGGTAATTTTTTTTTCTGTCACCGAGTTCATGGCTACGTGGTGCATGCTGTTCTTTTGCTGCAACCTGCAAGTGGGTATTGGAACAAGAACTTGGCATAAATGGAGGGTGATTTTGGCGGCAGGTCGACCGGAAGTACAGGCACTACCACCACCAGATGCAGATCGTCATGTCGTCCTTCGACGCGGTGGCCGGCGCCGGCGCGGCGAGGCCGTACACGGCGCTGGCGCTGCAGACGATCTCCCGGCACTTCCGGTCGCTGCGCGACGCCATCGGCGCGCAGGTGCAGTCCCTGCGGCGGAGCCTCGGCGAGAAGGATACCTCGGCGCAGGGCGGCGGGCTGTCCCGGCTGCGCTACATCGACCAACAGCTCCGGCAGCAGCGCGCCATGCAGCAGTTCGGCATGATGCAGCAGCCGCAGCACGCCTGGCGCCCCCAGCGCGGCCTCCCGGAGTCCGCCGTCTCCGTGCTCCGCGCATGGCTCTTCGAGCATTTCCTCCACCCGTAAGAACAACCTACACGTCTACTACCTTCTTCGTCTATCACCATGCACCACTCTATTGCTCACCAATGCTCCATGAATCGATGGCTCAGGTACCCAAAAGATTCTGAGAAGTTGATGCTCGCTAGGCAGACAGGCTTGTCCAGGGGCCAGGTGAGACACGAACTCGATGGCTATGCCGTGCTTTTATTCTACTTCAAGGAAAGAATTCTCATTGTCCTTGCTAAGCTGCGCGTGTCTATAATACGTAGGTGTCGAACTGGTTCATCAACGCGCGTGTTCGCCTGTGGAAGCCGATGATCGAGGAGATGTACAAGGAGGAATTCGGCGCGGAGATGGACTCGCACTCGTCGTCGGAGAACGCGGGCAACAAGGGCAAGGACGAGGCGATATCTTCGGAGGACCACGACGAGTTCCAGAGCCCGTCGAGCGCCGCGAAGCACGGCACAGCAGCTGGACACCTCAACGCGTTCAAGTCGGAGGCCATCGGTGGCATGGACGCCGGCGGCGCCATTGGCTCCTACACAACCAGCCTCAACCTCGGCGCCGTCGGCAACGGCAGCAGCAGCAGCAGCCTCCTGCAGGACGCGCTCGCGCACCACCACAGCGACCCGAGGTTCGTGGCGTACGGCGACATGGTCGGCCTCGGCGGCTACGACGGCGGCAGCGTGTCGTTGACGCTGGGCCTGCAGCACTGCAACGACGCCGGCGCCGTGCCGGCCGAACAACCGGGCCTCCTGTACGGCAACGCCGGCGACTTCGAGTTCATGAACGCCTCCGAGGACAGGCAGCGGTTCGGCTCGTCGCAGCTGCTGCACGATTTTGTCGCGTGACCGCGGCTGGGGCGCGTGGGGAATAACGGCGGACGGCGTCAGAAGCCTGGGATGGCCGGCCGGCGCCGCCGCGGGTATACGGTGGTCACAGTTCCGTCCATCATGGTACAAGGTTTCAAACAAGCAAGAGTCTAAGTATACGTATATACTTACTGGTGAGGTAAGTGAAGTAGTAGTGGGGAAAGGGGGGGTATACAAAACTGTATATGAGGTGTGGTAAGTGTAGGGGTGCTGTAAAGGATATTAGATTGGTATTTTTGGTAGCTTGAAGATTCGTGTTCGGATGATTCAAGTCCATATATGATGTGTTGTTGGTCCAATTGGACCTCAGTCCATGTCTTCCTTTGGAGATTTATAGACACAGACTTTCATGTTTTGTATTGTACCTGTTGTTCAGTTCAGCTCTAACAGCAATGAAGAAACAGAAATGTGTTTGAGTGGTTTTGGGTATAAGCTCATGATTTGAACTTGTCATGACATCTGATTTGAGACAGATATATGCAGGATCGGCTCTGTAATTTTAAGGGCCCTTAGATAAGCAAGAAGATAAGGGCTCTTTGAACTAATTTTTAATATCAAAACTAAAGCATATAATACAAATAATAAAAATTACTTTACAATATATATAGCTTATAAAACATACCAATAATGTAAAAAAACTAAAAATAATAACATTATGATTACCTCAATTAAAAATATAATGCTTCAGTGTTTTGTAAAAAATCGTCTTCGGGTATTTTTTGATGCAAAATCTTCAAGAACAGTATCAAGATTAATGTGTCCAAAACATCCTTCTCAATGCTGCACATACCCAAGCCATTTAATCTGTTGATCTCAAACAACTTTTCAATAGTTTCAATTTGGAGAAACTTCTTTTGGCTAATGCTACTGTCACTGGAATAGTTAAGAGAATCCGATATGCAATGGAGACATTCGGGTAGCTTCTGTCGGGGTGCCTCCATGGCTTAGCCTGTCCACACTAGGATCTACTTATGGGATTAATTTTTTCTTCCTTTTGACCATTAGACCGATTATACTAATCGCTTCAATGCTCGGGGGCTACTCCATATGGAGTGCGTCTTGCGACACCCTCCATGTCCTTCGCTTTGACCTGCTGGATGCCCAACATCCATCAACTCGACACTCGACTTTGCTCTGCGCGTATGGCTCTGCGTTCACTCGGATTTTCTTTTTTTTAAGCACCGCGCAGCCTCTCCATCACTATGACGCCATCGTAGCTTCAGCCGACCACATTCGAAGCTTTGTTGTGATGACCTCAAGTTCCTATGCGCCTACATATCGCTCGGGGGCTTGAGGGATATGGGTACCTTATGGGTCCCCACCGACGAGGATACCGGCCGGTCCTGACAAGTGGGCCTGGCTGACCAGAACATGCAGGCCAAGGACACGAAGATACTTAGAGTACAAGTCAAGGATAGCCCAGATATTGCGGGATACGTATTGTAACTCAACTCAAATTGATTTTCATGTAACAACCAATTAGATTAGATTCAAACCGACTTGTAACCTTAGGTCGTCAGCTATATAAGGTGGCCAAAGGCAACCCAATATGTACCACGCACAAACGCAAAGCAATACAAACCATTAGAATACATGATGTAGGGTATTATTCTCCGGAGGTCCGAACGTGTCCAAATCCTCGTGTCCTTGTGATCACCTTCGAGTTCTTGTCTCATGATCCGCTATGCCTACAAATCAACCACTTAGGTAACCCCTAATGGACTGCCGGGCTACTAAATCCGATAATAATGTAGGGTGATTGTCTACCAACTATCGAGCTAGGATCTACCCCTCCGTCCATTTTTATCTACCGCGCGCAGCACGCTTCCCAAGCGACAGTTATTAGGGCAGAGGGAGTATGATTGATCGATATATCAGTTTGCTTTGAATTATTCTCGAAGACAGAGAATCGTATATCAATATCATACATCTGAAATAAAAAAGATTGCTGCAGCAGCGGTCTTAACTTAGCAGAATAGGGCGACGACGCGACTTGGATGGCGAGATACGAAGAACGGAGATGCTCGATCGCTGGGTAGAAGCAGAAGCCACAAACCGGTTGCTAATCTGATCGTCTCGTCGTGATTGTAGTATCCGGCCGTTTCCTTTCGCCTTCGGCGCCGGCAGCCGGGTGGCCGGGGGATTCTCCGGCTTCCGTCAGTCCGCCGCCGAAACCCCTTCTTCGATCCTCCCCCACGATCGTTATTAGAAGAGGCGAAACGTCTCTAGGCCGTAATTACACAACACCTGCTCGATAATATGAGCCGTGCGCCTGCGATCCAATGGGCATGGATCGGCAATCATCGATCTGGGCTGCCAACTGAGACCAAAAGCCCACAATAAGCCCAAGAGCCGGTCGCAACCGCGATCCAGTTACGACCGGCCTCCGGCGTGCTGAATAAAATGTCCGAACAAATATTTGCAAAATAACCCCTATTTGGATCGTGATTATTGATCGCGATCTGATTTAGGGTTCTATTTGAAAAAAATCCCGGATCCACTATTTGCAAAAGGTCCCTGATTCCGATTCGGACGGCTCGACTCCCGGCCGCCGCAGCCGCCGTCCTCCCCATTTTCGTTCCGGCCAGAAGCGCAGAGATCGCCGCCGCAGATCATTGGCCTCACTCTACGGGGTCTCAGCCTCCACCGCGGGCCGCCTCGATGGGCGGAGCGGTGGCGCGTGTGGAGCAGCAGCTCGACTGATGCTCCATCTGAATTCATGAACAGGCATGAACATCTGATTCAGCCATGGCATGCGCAGAGATCTCTCACGATACCCGTAACAATAACTCTGATCACCAAATTGGATAGAGCGCAAATATTTCTTTTCGGATGATAGAGCACGTCTATGATTTCAGAAGAGAAGAGCTCCTGACACATTACAACTTTCTATGGCTACCTGAATGTTCATCCACCAGAAATTAGAAGCAGAGAAATATATCTGGTTATCTCACGTATCCAGAAATTTATCGTACCACAGAATCAGTATGTCGATAACTTTATCGTCACATTCCATGGGAACACAAGATGTCAACCAAAAGCAGTTATTTCCTACATTTACTGGTGTTAACGCTTCTACTGTATGGGGGTGTTTGAATAGCAGGTGCTAAATTTTAGCACCTGTCACATCGGATGTTTGGACACTAATTAGGAGTATTAAACATAGTCTAATTACAAAACTAATTGCACAACTCCTAGGTTAAATCGCGAGACGAATCTATTAAGCCTAATTAATCCATCATTAGCGAATGGTTACTGTAGCACCACATTGTCAAATCATGGACTAATTAGGCTTAATAGATTCGTCTCGCGATTTAGCCTAGGGATTGTGCAATTAGTTTTGTAATTAGGCTATGTTTAATACTCCTAATTAGTGTCCAAACATCCGACGTGACATGTGCTAAAATTTAGCACATGCCTTCCAAACACCCCCTAAGATACTCGTAGAACTTTATACAAACACACTGCACCGGATTTGCCTAACACTGCAAGAAGCATCAAATAAAACTTGCTTCGCTTCCCTTTCCTAGCTAGCTCGTCCACTGCTACTGTGAAGCCTCCTTGTCGCTTTGTCAGCATCCAACCCACGCATTCACCTGCAAAACAAAGTGAAGGATGTGTATTCATCATTGCTTTTTTTCGAGAATACACAGGAGAGCTGCGTACCTTTGTATTAAGAAGAATGTGTATTCATCATTGCGTTCAACCTTCTACTAGCGGATAGAAAAAAAGTATCGATATTAATCATCGAGATATACCTCTTAAATAGGGATTTGATATCTTCTTGAAGTGCAGAGCTTTCAAGAAACCTGTCCTTGCAGTCTGAAACATCAACCTTGGTGAGCTCAAAATCCTCATTGTTGCAAAGCTCATCCCACTCAAACCACAGCTTCGATACTTGCTCTTTCTTGAAGGCAGTGTGGTGATCCGCTTCCTCTAATGTGCCAGCAGCAATGAGGCGGTAACAGTACACCATTTTAGACTGCCCTGGTCTAAATGCCCGTCCGATTGCCTGCCGCATCACAGCAGGATTCTCATGGACATCCAAAATGACAACACGAGATGCACCAACAAGGGAGATCCCCTCCCCGCACGCCTTGATGGAGCCTAAGAAGACTTTAGCTTCCGGTGAGTTGTTGAATCTCTCAACTGCTTGCTCTCGCTGCTCTTGAGTTAAACCGCCATCCATCAGGAAAGTGTTAACTCCTGCCTTCCATCCTTTCATTTTGGTGAACAGCATTTCCAAGAAATCAAGAGAGCGCACATACTGGCTGAACACAAGTACCTTCTCTCCTGCGGCTTCTGAAAGAGACAACAGATTGTATATGAACCTTGCCTTCACCCCATCATTGATGTCAATTCCGTGTACGATTGAACCCATCTTCCTTTTGCTGATGTTTCTATTTTTCTTGTCAACATTCTTGACATCTTTTAAGCATGGATGAAGAGAAACAACATTGCATTTTGCATGTGCTTCAAATCTTTTCAATCCTACCAAATCCTTGACGACATCTTCCTGTTTGGTACTCATATTTAGGAAAACTGTGAAATCCACGAGTCCAGGGAGCTCCTTCAAGATCTCACCTTGGTAATAGTGGAGTATGTTCTCAGTTAGCTCGCGTAGATTCTGAATAATCATCACTCTCATTGTTTTTGAATCCTTCTGAAGGTTCTCCTCAATCAACTCATAGAAAACCTTTTCAGATATGGTTTTCGATCGCACACTCGTCCGTACCATGTCCACCTTTGTCAGTATACGCTTCATGATTGCACGGGATCTCTGCATCTTCAAGAATTTAGGTCGTACAAGGTTCAAAATATTGAAAACCTCACTTACGTGGTTCTGGAACAAGGTTCCTGTGAGCACCACTTTTCGAGGAGTTTGGATAGTTTCAAGTGCACTGAGCAAGTCTGTTTGGTCGTTTCTCGAGGTGTGGCCTTCGTCTAGAATTACAAGGCTAGGGACCCTCAGCAGCTTCTCTCTGCACACTAATGTTTCTCTATCAGAAGAGTCATCCGAAATTATGTGTGCAAATTGCTGATAGCCAAGCAGCAATATGCTTCTGTTTTCTTCCCACAATTTCAAAATTTTACACTGCTCAGACCGGCTATTAGCTTTGGAGGAGTAAAAGTCATACAAAGGAATGTTCTCAACTTGCCAGCGGAGAAACTCACTTTTCCATGTCCCCAAGATACCCTTTGGAAGCATAATCAATGGCCTCCCAGCAGGGTACCTGGCCAGAAAGCTGTGGACAAAACTGATCAGCAGAAAGGTCTTTCCAGAACCAGGCGCATGTGCTAGAATACACCCTCCTGGATTGTTCTGATCTGCTAGATTCTTGATCAGGAAATTGAAACCTTCCACTTGGTGAGGTTTCATCTGTTGTGAATGTTGAGGGTGGATTGACAGAGCATCAGGAACCACATTGAGATTAGTACCTAAAGGATTCTCAGTTGAATCTGGATCACTAGATTTTCTGTGTTTTGCTGGGTATGTTCTGTACGTCTGCTTGCACTGATGCATGCAAGAGAAAGAAAAGATGAGAAGTGGGATCCTCTAACTCACAAAAAAGAGCATGGAAAACTAGTAATTCAAGATAAAGAAATAAGTGCATCACCGTAAAAATTTAAAAGCTTTGCAAATGAGAAATTGAATAGGGCCTGATATCGGAAAAGGATCTCTAAGTTTTATCTATGTTTTTTTTTCAGTCAGAAACACATCAGAAGCATAATTTTTGAATGGTACGAAAATGTGTGTTTGATCAATAATTACAGCCTACACGTGCCAAGGTGTCAACATATGAACAAACACCAGCAGAACTGCATAGTAGCTCCAGCAGCTGGCAAATTAGATGAAAGGACACATTTTTTAGGGAAACTTTGAATCTTTTTGAGTGTATGATTCATTAGAAATAAAAACAGCTCCAATTTTTCTATTCCATGTGATGCCAAAAAAATCATGTTAGCTTATGCAATTGTGTACAGATTGACTGCTGCATAAAGTTTCAAATAACATCAGCAGCAGATTAAAAGCTGATGCTTCATGAAAAATAGTCCATTATGAAGATAACTGCTAAAATATTAATTATTGCATTCAACGTTAATCTGTAATGGTGCGGTTGTCAGGAAGTCATCAAGATTGACATAACTTTAGAAAATGATATTGATATTTTAATCAGTTTAATGATTCCAACAAAGAGGGAGTTGATCAAACAAATTTGGACAAGAAATTCTATACCTTTTTCCATGAATGCTCAAAAATACTTTCGATGCGCTTTTGAATCAGACCACAAATACGGCACACAATGCCCAAATCATCTTTCATCAGGAAGTCATGGTTACATGCATCCTCTGTTTCCTCACGGTTACTCTCTATTGGAACTATATTCTGACCGACTTGATTGATCTGCTGAAGTAAATGGAGTTAGGCTCAAGTTACAGAAAGAAACAACCAATGCCAAATCCCAGACTAGCAAAAAGTAATAATTTAGTACTACTCTGATGGTCAAGTGTCAAAATTAGAGAGTCAAAGGATAATAAAGGGGCATAACATATATAACCACAAAATTTGCAATACAACTAGTCAAGTCATTATGTGCTAGGTAAGACTCTACTACAGGGATTTATCTAGTAAGAACAAATTTCTGAATTGCAGGCATGAAAACCTTCACAAGTGGATATCAAATTACAATTAAACAATTCACAAAGAAAATTGAGAAGCTATGTACTGTGTTGTCTATCATAAGGCTAGAGTCCAAGCTTAATACAGTTACAACAAATTGAATGATTTCATATTTGAGTACCTCTGAACATGCCAGTGCAACTGACATGCCCACCCAAAGATCATCCAGCTCATCAACCGGGCTGTCTTTCTCATGATGATTACTCTCGTTGCTCTGTAGTTCATTTTGTACAATTTCACAAGGTACTTCGTAGGAACCGACATATTTATCTAAGGTTCTTCCAACCTTTCCTTTCTCTTCAAGATCGTCCTGTTCAAATTCAAAAAGGTGAACATTATTGGATGGAGATAGCAGTAAACCTCTTATTTATGAGAAAAAAATACCTCAATATTAGTGTTTATGTTTCCATGTACTTGCTTGATCAATGGCTGCTGCCCCGAAGTACTGTGGCTATCAAATAGAATAATCTTTTTGGTCTTGAAACAGAATGGCAACAAGTTAGTAATGGATGCATTCAACACAATTTAGCTTACAAAATGCTAGAACATACTACTATAAATCTAATTGAATGATCATGGAAATGGTGAATGTTCAGTAGCTTCATCTCTTATAAGTTATCTACATCATCATTTTCTCCAGTAAAAACAAGATCCGTTTTCAAGACAAGCTGAGCTCACCTCAACAGAACCGTTGTCAGTGTCCATGCCACCCTTCACTTTCTTAACCTGTGGTTCAGTACTGCTACTGCAATTATCCAACTTGATGATTTCCTGATGTCTGACAGGCTGCTCAAGCAGCAGGTGCTGCCCGATATAATTAGCATTTTGATTAGGAGATGAATTCTCATGTCCAAAGGATTTAACCCTGTCCTTGTCATCAGAATCAACTGCTGAAACTGTTGAGTCAGCACTAATGTTGCCTACATTAGCTTGGGTATGGTATTTAAAATTGTCTTTGTCTGCATCCAGGTCGATAACATTATTGGAGCTATAATTTCTCCCAATTTGCCCAAAATTATGTGGTGTTGAATCTGATGGTTTAGGCACTGGGCTGGCATAAAGCTGTTGGATAGGTACTTGCTGTAGCCTTTCTATGATGCCAATAAGTTCACGCCGTTTGGTGTTGATTGCCTTCAGATCGAAACTCCCAGTTTTCAATTCTCTGAGTTGCTCAAGAAACTGAAGACGAAGACATCTATTATGAAGGAAGATGTCTGACTGGGACTGGGTCCCTGGTGAGCTAGGCTCATTGCCACGTTTCTGCCTTTTGAAGCCAGCAGGATCCATCCTTCAGAAGAAAAAAAAAATATAGAAAGAACCGTTAGATGCGCATACTACAGGTATGTTAAATATTAAACCGAAAATGCCTTTTGGTGTACTTGTGGTGTCCATCCACCTTGCATATCTGTCACGCATAAATATTATCTCTTAAGTTGCTTTCTATAAAAGCAGGGAAAACCTTTGTTAGGAAAAAGAAAGTATCTCTTAAGTTCATGGTGAAAGGAAGTGGGCGAGATGAAACAAAGGCACGCCAGAGATGATGTGCAGGTTGATTAAAGGAGCGGAAACGCAAATGCAAACCAATCATGGATTCATGGTGGTAACAGAAGTGGGATGACCGATAGCAGGCTTTGCTTTGTTTAACAATCTATAAAGGTGTGAGATAAAACCAGTCCTGACCATTTTGATTGCATTCTTGCAAAGGGGAGCCGCTGGATTCTACTACCGAACTCGAATCCACCTCGCATACCATGGAGAAGGGGAACACGACGGTGAGCGGTCCGCCGGGCCGTCGGCGGAACCTGCCGCCATGCCCCGGCCTGCAATCTCGGGTCGTGCTCTCCAGCGACACCAACCGCCAGATGGGCCTTGCCGACCCCGCTGGCTAGCAGGATCGGACCACGGGCGATAGCGGCCGCCACGGAACACTACGGCGAGGAGGTAAAGGTAAAGCGGAGGGGAAGGCGGAGAGACGGCGAGCTTTGTTGCAAAGAAAGCTGGCGAGAAACTGCGGGCCCTGATGGTTTTTTTTTTTCTTTCTGAAAACCTACCTCAAAAAATGAGTTCGATTTGATCACTGAAACAAAAAGGCCCTACAGTAACTCGCAAGCTCTCAATTCCACTCATCAATCAGCCACAACGATCAAAAAACCCAAACCCGCAGATCGTACTTGCAGAAAACAACAACGGATGTAGAAATGCAGTGGACAAAGCAGAGCAGCATTTGGCGGTGTGGAGCGGGAACCTGAATGATGATCGCCGGCCGGAGAAGAGAAGATGCGCTTCTGTGCCCGCACAAGGGAAGGAAAGAGTTGGGTGCCTGGGAAAGAGTAAATTTGCACCCAACTTGGGAACCCAAACCTTTTGTACCCAAGACAAAGCGGCAAAAAGCCAAGAGGGACATGCAACACTCGTTTGGGTAGCAGCGAATCGTAAAGCAGTGAAACATGAAAGGATCCGAACGATTGGCCTCACAGTCGATGCAAGCAAGGGTCTGAGCTCAGTAGCCCACAAGGATCCGAACGATTTGCCTTCCAATTGAAGGATAGAGTGTGTGAAAACAGTTACACGCGCGGATGTATGAACGAGAAAGAATCAGCATGTGAAAGATGACGAGTGTCATGTTAGTACCAGGATCAGGGAGTATTTTTGCCCAAGCAGGCATCGATTCCCTTCCCATAAGAGCGTTCATAACAGCAGTTGCAGATAGCAACACAACGGCTGAAGTACTTTCGTGACGCGTGTTACAGCAAAGACGTCACTGGACTAGAAACACGAACATGTTGTTGCATACCATAATCTCAGAAAAAAAGAACTCAGCTCCCTATGTTGACGTCACGGGACCTGTTGCTGCTGGCGCTGGGGTTGCACGGCACCGGCACGGGCGGCCCCGCTGCTCCCTCCATGCAGCTGCCGCCGCCGCCGCCGCTCCATCTCCTCCTCCACGCGCCGCTTAACCTCGGTAAGGTGCCAGGCGCGCCACCTCGGGTTGGTGGCCTTGTTCCGGTGCATCTCCACGAACCTCGCCGCCAGTTTCTCGCCGTCGCCGCCCTCCTCCGCCAGGACCTCCTCCCCGATCTCGTCGAAGCGGCCGATGAAGAAGTCGAGGACGGCGCCCAGGTACTCCCCCCATCGCGGCAGCTGCAGCACGGCGCGCAGGAACGTCGCGTACCGGGCCTCGTAGGTGCCGTCCGCCACCAGCGCGCACACGTCGATCTCCCCCGCCCGTGTCCGGCACAGCCGCAGGAACCGCTGCTCCATGGGGTGGAACCCCGGCCGGAAGTTGGCCCGCGCGCGGTCGCCGAGGTACGCGATCGCCACGCGGTCGTGCGCCAGCGCCGCCGCGTGCTCGTCCGGGAACGGGCCCACGGTGCGGTACGCGAGACGCTCCGGGTCCACCAGGACGTGCGCCGCCCACCCGCCGCCGGGGAGACGCTTCACCCCCACGTACTGCAACCGCAGCACCTGTGCCTGAGGCGGCGTGGGGGCTGGTCGCATCCCGGACTGCGGGGGCGCTGCGGCTCCGGCGGGAGCACCAGAGCTCATCATCGGCGCCGGTGCGCCGGCACCCGGAGCTGGCCCGGAGACCTGCGGCGGCGTCGCCATCCGGCCGAGTACGCAAGCACCGCGGCAATTCGCGTTGTCACGCTGTTGTCCTGGTCCCTGCTCAGCTGTGGAGCGGCGTACGAGCTTGCCAAAAGCTCTGCCCCGACCCGGGTACTTGTAGACGCCGATGGTCTGGTTACAATGCAGCAGACCGACTCGGATTCGGCAAGTTCTCCGACTCGAACTCGGTGAGGTTTGCCGACCCGAGATCGGACGCGGCCGGTGAATCGAAGCCACGCGGCCGGTGAATCGAAGCCGCGTTCCCATGCCTGGTTGACTTTACGTATTCGTGTGGGGATATTACGTAAACCTCGGTCGAACACGGGTTTATGGTTTCACTGCATTTCCAGCGAGCCACTCCAAAACGCAAAGCAGGGCACACCCGAGTCCACCACCGCTCGCCGTCGGCCAATGGCGGTCGCCCATCGCCTCCATCGCCTTCCCACGGCCACCGCGGCCGCCAAGCGGTCGGCCGGAACTCTCGCCGCCAGCCTCGGAGGAATCGGCGCGAGACCCTCAACGGCCGCCCTGGCTGCCGCCGCTACAGCCGCCGCCGGCGCCGGCCGCGCCTCCGAGTGCCAGTCCCTCCTCCTCCGCATGTCGCGCCGCCGCGGCGCCTCCCGCCGCGAGATTGTGTCCTCCCTCCTCGCCTCCTGCCCCACCACCCCGCAGCCGCAGGTCTTCGACCTCCTCATCCGCACCTACACCCAGTCCCGCAAGCCCCGGGAGGCCTTCGAGGCCTTCCGCCTCCTCCTCGACCACCGCGTCCCCGTCCCGGCCTCCGCATCCAACGCCCTCCTCGCCGCGCTCTCCCGGGCCGAGTGGCCTCACCTCGCCACGGAGGCCTACCGCCTCGTCCTCTCGTCCGACTCTGAGGTAAACGCATACACGCTCAACATCATGGTCCACAACTACTGTAAAACCTTAGAGTTCGATAAGGTTGACGCTGTCATCTCCGAGATGGAGAAGAGATGCGTATTTCCGGATGTGGTTACGCATAATGTGATGGTTGATGCCAGATTTCGTGCCGGAGATGTGGATGCAGCAATGGCAGTGGTCGATTCGATGGCTAATAAGGGGTTGAAGCCTGGGATCGTGACGTACAATTCAGTGTTGAAGGGGTTGTGCAAGCACAGAAGGTTGGATAAAGCGAAGGAGGTGTTCAGGGCAATGGACCAGTGCGGTGTTGCAGCGGATGTTTGGAGTTTCAATATTTTGATTGGGGGATTCTGTAGAGTTGGGGAGGTTGAGGAGGCAGTGAAGTTTTACAAGGAGATGCAACAGCGTGGTGTTACACCAGATATGGTGAGCTTTAGCTGCTTGATTGGATTGTTCTCAAGGAGAGGGAAGATGGATCGTGCAGCGGAATACTTGAGCAAAATGAGGGGTTCTGGTTTGGTGCCTGACGGTGTTATTTACACAATGGTCATAGGTGGGTTTTGTAGGGCTGGGTCAATGTCTGAGGCTCTGAGAATTAGGGATGAGATGGTCGGTTGTGGATGTCTACCAGATGTGGTAACTTACAATACCCTGTTGAGTGGTCTTTGTAAGCAGCGCAAGTTGCTTGATGCTGAGGAGCTTTTGAATGAGATGAAGGAGAGAGGGGTTACACCAGATTTATGCACTTTCACAACTTTGATTCATGGGTACTGTAGGGAGGGTAACATAGAGAAAGCATTGCAATTGTTTGACACATTGTTGCACCAGCGCTTGAGGCCAGATGTTGTGACATACAATAGTTTGATTGATGGGATGTGCAGGAAAGGCGATCTGACCAAAGCTAATGAGCTTTGGGATGATATGCATGCTCGGGAAATCTTCCCCAATCATGTTACCTACAGCATCCTGATAGACAGCCACTGTGAGAAGGGACAAGTTGAAGATGCATTCCGTTTTTTGGATGAAATGGTTGATAAAGGTATTGTACCAAACATCATGACCTACAATTCCATTATCAAGGGTTATTGCCGGTCAGGTAATGTAAGAAAGGGGCAGCAGTTTTTGCAAAAGATGAGGCAAGACAACATATTACCAGATTTAATTACTTTCAACACCCTGATCTATGGTTATGTTAAAGAAGAAAAAATGGACGAAGCTTTCAATGTGTTTAACATAATGGAGAAGGAAATGGTACAGCCAGACGTTGTCACATATAATATGCTCATAAATGGGTTTTCTGAACATGGCAATGTGCAAGAAGCTGGTTGGATTTTCAAGAAAATGGGTGAGAGAGGAATTGAACCGGATAGATATACATACATGTCTATGATTAATGGTCATGTTGCAGCTGGCAACTCGAAGGAGGCATTTCAGCTTCATGATGAAATGATTCATAGAGGATTTGCTCCTGATGACAAATTCTGAGAAATGCTGGTAATGGCATTGTACCTTGCAAATTGCCAGTGTCTTTTGAATTCTTGCCTCCACAGATATTGTGAATTCAAGGGGTTGAAGGTGAGTATGAGAAATTTTAGCATTGAACGTTGAAACAACATATAGTTTTGCATTTAACCCTCTGCTTATCGCCATAGTGGAATCAACTCTGAAAAATGATGTCTGATATACTTATTTGTGTACGAATTGACAAATCATGTCCTTTACCGGCCCAAGCAAGAAACTTGTTATCTGTACACATGACATTAGCGGTGCAAATTTATTTCCTTTTTCTTTTTGTCCCTTTTTAGTGTTTCACCCTTCTACAGTTCTACCTTTTACAAACATGGTTTGTGACTTGGTACCATCATACTGACCCTGATAATTATCTTAGGAAGTTATTGATGTGAAAGTGTTCTCCCACGGGAACTTATATTGTGGGCGTGTTTTCTTCACCAAGGTCAAGGAATGTTGCACAGAAGAAGCATAGAAAATCTTCTTAACCTCTCAGGTACTCTTCTCACCCAGCACACATGTTGCCTCTGTATATTCTACCTTTTACAAACTTAGCTAGTTCCATGTGCTTCAATTTGTTTATTAGGAATACTTTCAAAATCATCTTACCAGAAGTCTATTTGGCAAAGCCTTTGCATATCTGTTGAACAGTATTTTATCATTTAATTACATTTTTTACGCCATCTGCTATTATAGTTGTTGAACTCATATATATGCTTTGATTAGTTCCGTACTTGGTGAGAGAGACTACACAAAGTATGGTAATGCCTGAGCTGCAACTATGGCCTCCAGATTTCACAACGGTAAGATTTTAAGAAATAAGAAACATGTTACTTGTTTATGAATCTACTGTTTGCACCAAATCATATCTTCTCAACCCTTTGTTAGGAATATAAAGGATCGATGGGTCAGAGAAACAAAAAGTTCAGGATTAAAAAGAAATTAGTTTTCCCGTTTACCAATATCTGTTGCTACTGACCATACACCTTGAAACGTTGTTTCTTTTAGTGAGAACTGCAACATTCTCTTTCTCATGAAATTGTGACCAGCAGAACAGTGTCAATGAATTTATTTTGTAATTATTTCCACTGCTAGGATGATTATAAAAATCACCCCTCTTTGATTGGGTATGCTACATTTGACTAAGAAAAAGTTAACCCTTTTAAAATTTAGAATCTGGAGGTCCGAAACTAGGGATAGTAAGAAGAGCGAACCATGCAAAAAGTCAGCATATTCATCTGTCATAGTAGCAGCAACAATGAACAGGGTATGTACAAGATGTTATATGTACAAACTTACACCATCGTTTACATGTAGACTAAGCAAAAACCACTGCACAAAAAAAAGATAGAAAATTGACGAGGGTACTCAATATGTCCGTCCCCTTCAGTCAAAGCTCCAGAAGAGCAGCCAAAAGAACATTGAATGGGAAAAATGAATAAACGAACATTGTATAAAACTGCACATGCCTTCAAGAAATCTTCATGGGTTTGGGCATCTTCCTCCAGGATTATTCGGATCAAATGTGCAGCCGGATGCCCCAGGCATGGATGTCAAGGACGCCGAGTTTCTTCCCTGGGGCTGTGGTTTCTCTCTCGGAACCCGGGATGCAGCGATGGGGGTGGCTTGTGCGCCCAGGACCAGGATGAGAATGAGAATCAAGGGCAGAGCTTGTTTTCTTTGGAACAACATAGATGACATTCTGGTATCTTCTGAAGTTGTGTATCAAATTGAGATGCCAGTAGGAAGCCGTACCGCTATATAGCCAATTAGCCATGTAGGAGCATATGCTTAGGCTTCCGCGTTTGGTTTCCTTGAGGCTCACGGTTTCGACGCGTTCAACAGTTCTACGCGGGATATTAGCAAGGTTGACCACTGCAAGAGTCGTCGACTCGCCGTGAACAAGTTCACAGAAAGGAGCTCTCTTCCACAATGTAATTTCTGAAGTACCAAGGGTTGTTTGGATCCCCGGGCTAAACTTTAGTTCCTATCACATCGAATGTTTAGATACTAATTAGGAGTATTAAACATAGACTATTTACAAAACTCATTGCATAGATGGAGGCTAAACGGTGAGACGAATCTATTAAACCTAATTAGTCCATGATTTGACAACGTGCTGTTACAGTAACCGTTTGCTAATGATGGATTAATTAGGCTTAATAGATTTATCTCGCCGTTTAGCCTCCATCTGTGTAATTAGTTTTATAATTAACTCATATTTAGTTCTCCTAATTAGCCTCTGAATATTCGATGTGACACGGACTAAACTTTAGCTCCAAGATCCGAACACCCCCTGAGATCATCGTTTACTGTTTTCCGTTAAGACCAAGCGTCCGCACCAGTTCTATCGTCTTCCATCCCGGATGCGTGCCTCGCAAGGTTCTGTAAATGTCAAACTCTTGATTTCGTCGCAGATTCCTTATGAATCCTAGCCAAATTCGTTTGACTGTGACACCGTGTATCCGCGGTTGCTAGGTGCTGATGTGGATTTCTTTCGTGATTTGAGCTTTTGCCTAGGTCCGCGGCAACCGGCAAGATCAGAGCTTCTTCCTCTTGCACACACCTTTGTGAGAAAACAACAACGCGGACTTCTGAGAAGGGGGCTCCTATCTGGCTTCGGTGGGCCAGATAGGGAGGATGGATTAGAGGCCCATTAAACCCACAACCATCTCCTTCTTCCCTACCATTTCCTCTTCTTCCCCAGACTCCACCGCCCGCTCCTTCCTCCGCCGCCCCGGCCGGTGGCTGCCGCGCCACCCAGCCACAACCCAACGCTGCCCCCCTCCAACCTGCCCGCTGGCACTCCTCCTCACCCTCGTCGCCACCAGCCCCTTCCACCGAATAGCCACCTTCTTCTTCCCCAGGCTTCCCCTCCCCGCCGCCACCTCCACTGCCCTGGCCGGTGGCGAGCAAGCTCGTCGCCGCGTCGCCCACCCTCCAACCACCGCTGCCCCCTCCGGCCCGCTCTTCCTAATCCGGCGGCGCTCCTCACCCCCGCCACCGACCACTGCCCACCGGATGGCTAGCCCTGCCCGGCCAGCGGCGCTCCCGCGTCGCCTTGCCTCCGCCGCCGGCCAACCCGCCACCTCCACCCCCCGCCGACCTCCTCTTTTAAGGCTGGTGGGCATTGGAGCCCCCCGGAACCCCAAAACCCTAACCCTAAGGTCCCCCGACCTCGACGCCGCCGGCCGCTCCCGCCCACCACCCACCCCTCTGACCTCGGGCACCGGAGGAACGGCGACGCGGTGGATAGCGGCGGCGCGTGAGGACAAGCAGAAGCTAGGGCGTGCGGGGAGAAGCTAGGGCGCGCGGGGAGGAGAGGAGATCGGACGGTCCATGTGGTGTGCACCAATCTTAAAGCACCGGAAGCCATATAAGATACTAGCTTCCGGAAGCCATATAAGCCCTTGTTTACTTCCCTCCAAACTCCCAACTTTGACACTATGCAAAAAGAAGATTTCCCATCACATCAAACTTGCGGTACATGCATGGAGTACTAAATGTAGACGAAATCAAAAACTAATTGCACAGTTTTGTTGTACTTTGCGAGACGAATCTTTTGAGCCTAATTAGTCAATATTTGGACAATAATTCACAAATACAAACGAAACGCTACAGTGTCGCATTTATGGTAAAATGCCAATTCGGCACCTCCCAACTTGGGAAGTAAACAAGGGCTAAGATACTAGCTTCCGGAAGCGAGATAGGATTGGCGTCTGAGAAGGCCACATGAAGCCCATAACCTTATCTATCCAGATGGGCTCGTTAAGTTGCAAAGCCCAGGCCAATTACATTAAAAAAAAGGGGTGAAATACCTAGGATGGCAATGGGTAAATTCCCGTCAGGTATGGCCACCTAGATCCATCCCCACCATAAAAATTTGAGACCATTAGAATGCCCGTACCCAGCTCTGGGCGAGGAATTTCCTCAGACCCATACCTAATAGGGTAAATCATACCCGACGAGTCACCCGTACCCGCCAATAGTTTATTTAAGCACATGAAATCAACACTTCAGCAGCAACCACTAGTCCCAGAACACATAACATTAGACAAATAATAGCATATAATAATCTCTACGGATCACATAACACCATCACACAAGTCATTCTATCATTACATTACATAGGCAAAAGGGATACATAAATAAATCTCCAGGTTCATTGTAGTCAATACATATAGGACAACAAACATGCTTAGATTTGGAATGGAGCGAGGGGGGCGGGGGCTTGTTCGGCTGTTCCTGTAGCCTGCAGTGGATAGGGGTGGGAATGTGGGGTTGGGTGGGGTGGGGGAGAGGATTATATATTTATAGTTTTACCTTATGGCCTAGTGCTTGGTGCGCTTCTTTATTTTTGAGCTGGTTATTTTTCACCCACGGATGAATGGGTATGAGACTGCTGGAACATATCCATACCTGCGTACCCGATGGGTGAAGGATTTGGTCTATTTATGTACTCATGGGTAGTGTGTTTAGTCCATATTCAAATCCGAATGGAGTAAATACCCATCGGGTATCGGGTCGCGGGTCCCATTGCCATCTTGAGAAATACCCTAACCGCTTCGCCAAGCTGGAAATTTCAAAACCTCCCGCCCTTCTGTCCCAATCCAATCCCCCGCCGCGGCACCCAGTCCCCCCGTTTCGCGATGCAGCCCGGCGGCGGCGGCGGCGCGATCCGCGTGCTGAACGTGGCGGAGAAGCCGTCGGTGGCGAAGGCCGTGGCGGAGATCCTGTCGCGCGGCTCGATGCAGTCGCGGGCGGGGCGGTCCCCGTACAACCGCGTCTTCGAGTTCAACTACGCCATCAACGGCCGCGCCTGCCGCATGCTCGTCACCTCCGTCACGGGCCACCTCATGGAGCTCGAATTCGACGACCGGTTCCGCCGCTGGCACTCCTGCGACCCCGCCGATCTCTTCCACGCCCCAGTCCGCAAGTCCGTGCCCCAGGTATGCTGCTCGCTCTCTCCGTCCCGCCCGTGCATTTCGCCGAACAGCTGGTGAGCGCGTCGCTGTGGCCTGCTTAGGGCGGTTCGGGTTCGATTAGTTGGTGCGTGGGTTTCTCGCGGTTGTGATGGTGCCTTACAGTCTTAGCGTCGGCATCTGCAGTATTGTTGTGATGTTGTGCTTCGCATTTGTGAATGCACTGATGTGGGAATTCCGTCCAACAGCGTGCTTGGTGTTTTGCTGTGTACAGTATCATGTGCCTGACGCACTAAATGAGCTCTGATATTTGGAGTCGTTCTGACTGCAGGCATAGCGTGATAGTTGCATGAAAACTGCATATCAGTCCATTTGGTAGAGTAATCCTCAGGCCTTTGCTTAGTTACATAGAGATCGAATATTATTTGATGCAATCATTCGACTCACAGACCTTGCAGGTTTTAGCCTAGAATGATATGATCATAACTCAGAACAACCGCATTGCATGCAGATAATAATATAAAAAGCTAAAAAGGAGAGACACAAGTAGACACCCAATGATTTGCACCAATCATGTAGTTCAGGGCATAGTCAGCCACCTTAATATAGATATAGCTGGCTGTGGATTGGATGCTAACAGAATGCTTGGTGTTCTTCATGATGACACAATCATTCGTTTTTAACTTCTTTCTTGTAATCTTCCTCTCTCTTCCTGCATGGATAAATTTGTCTAATTACCTGTCTTTGGCTGTCATGTTGTGCACATATTGGGATTATCTTCTTCATAGATATGAATCGTTGCATGTCATGATGTTAGTTTAACTTCATGGTTTATTTGTGCTTGAATTCTATTCATGAATTTGTTCGTCCAAAATGCAGGACAAGCAGGCCATAAAACAAACTTTGGAAGAAGAAGCTAGGAGGTGCCAGTGGCTGGTGCTATGGCTTGATTGTGACAGAGAGGGTGAGAACATAGCATATGAAGTGATCGAGGTTTGTACAGGTGCCAACAGTCATCTTAACATTTGGAGGGCTCGTTTCTCAGCTTTGATTGACAGGTATTGGTTTCTGGGCATGGTCTCTTTCCCTCTAGTGCAAGGATGTTGTACCCATGCCCATTGGTTTGTCTAAAAAACATAATGAAACTGCAGGGAAATACATGAATCTGTGCAACATCTCGGCAGACCCAACAAACTATTTGCGGATGCTGTGGATGCAAGACAGGTGATTCTTATCTCATGTACTCGAGCTACAACTTTCAACTATCAACCAATTTAAAGTGCATGGTACTCTTATCTGATTGAGCTCCATGGTGAACTTTTGCTGCATGTTTCCTCTAGTACTGATAGCTTTATATAAAATCAAAGATCCAAAGCAGCAGATTTGCTACTCCGTAGTACATTTTCTCTGCCTATGTAATTGTGTCAAATGTATGAGCATTTACCTCTTCATTGTTACTTTCAAGCTCAGAGAAGTAATAAGAAACTTTGTACAGGAAATTGACCTTCGCATTGGTGCCTCCTTCACAAGGTTTCAAACAATGCTGTTAAAAGATGCATTTGTAATTGATGTCACTGGGGATGACAGGAATTTAGTTCTGAGCTATGGTCCTTGTCAGGTACTTCATAAAACCTATTACATGTATGCTCATTCTTTATTTTGTCTAAAAATTTATTACATTGCAGTTTCCGACGCTCGGATTCATTGTTGAGCGTTTCTGGGAGATTCAAGCTCATGAACCTGAAGAGTTCTGGACGATAAATTGTACTCATACTTCTGATGAAGGCACTGCATCTTTTGGTTGGATGTAAGATGCCCTTTAGAAGCTCTTCTGACATTTTCATTATGAAAGTCTTGTGACATTTTCTTGTTCTTGGCAGACGTGGTCATTTGTTTGATTACCCATCTGCTGTTATACTCTATGAAATGTGTGTGGAAGAACCAATGGCAACAGTAAGCGCCTTCTAATCCTTTCTGTTAATATCAGTAGTTAGAAATTCAAATGATCATGAACCAAGAGTACCATTTTTTAAGAAATGGATCAGTAGTGGTACCACTTTTCAGTTTCATTTTGTTCACTGCAGGTTCAAAATGTTAGAAATCAAGAAAAATTAAAATACCCCCCATATCCACTAAGTACATTGGAGCTTCAAAAACGTGCTTCTAGGTACTTCAGAATGAGTTCAGAACACACAATGAAGGTCTCAAAAATCTCGTCTTATTGGTTTATTTTCACTTGCCAGTTCCAATATCTAATAATGTGCATATCTCATTGGCTTGATTATTTGGTTGTTTTGTTTGCTGGTCTCCTCCCTTTCAATTCCAGGTGGCTGAAGAACTTTATCAAGCTGGATTCATTAGTTATCCAAGGACAGAAACTGATAACTTCTCTCCAAACACTGACCTGCATGTCAGTATGAAATTTTACTCATGACTTGTTTTCACATTCTTCCCTTTTGTTTTCTTGATGATTTTGATTACATCTTTTTATTCAAATCTATAATTTTTCAAGACAATTGACGTAGTTAACAATATGCAAATACTAGTTTATTTGAAAAGTGACAAGAAACATGTACTTAGACAATTAAAAAAAAACTCGACCAGGGGGGAGACACCCCCTGGGCTTTGTTCTAAGGAGGTGCCATGCTTCGGGTTGGGACGGGAGTCTTAATGACTCCGGAGTTCAGTGCTCTAACCAGTCCACCTCGAGAAGCTTGGCAGGTACTTAGACAATTGATCTACATGTACCAACGACATGCTTCCTATCTGTTGTTCCCATTGATGGGAATGTAAATCCCTGTTGATCTTCATTGCATTATGTCCATGGATTATTAGGCATGTCCCTGATGAAATCGCACTGAGAAAATTGTAAAAACGCACTCCATGTAGTCTGTGTCATACTTGGCTTTTGCAGTGGTTACACCATTATTCACTATTATTTATTATTTATTTTCTTGAAGTTATGATCTTCCTTGCTGTATCTTTTCGCCTCTTAAATGTTTGGCTCGCTTTGACCTAGGCAATTGTACGTGAACAAGTGGAGCATCCAGTATGGGGAGCATATGCTCATCGACTTCTAACTCCTGAAGAAAGACTTTGGAGAAATCCCAGTAATGGTGGTCATGATGACAAGGCACATCCTCCTATTCATCCAACCAAATTTTCAAGAGGCGAAAATAACTGGAGCCCTGACCACAATGTATGCAGTGCTACTAAACAGCTGAGAGATCAAATTCGTTTTTAAGTGTTCTTTGTTGAGGTTCCTATACAAGTCTAATAAAGTTTTGTATATCTTCTTTCTGGCATCCAGAGATTATATGAGCTTGTTGTTCGCCATTTCCTTGCATGTTGCTCTCAACCAGCTGTTGGAGCTGAAACAACTGTGGAAATTGACATAGCTGGTGAACAGTTTAATGCATCAGGGCGTGTTGTACTTGCTGTGAGTACTTTGCTATATTCTTCCTTTGTTGCTTCCCTTCAATTGTCTATCAATACTATCAATACTTCAAGCAGCCATATGTATTCAGTTTCTCTGGTGCTGCATGTTCTAGGGTTCTGTTTGAAAGTTACTTCCGCCATTACCTGATACATTTATAGTGTCAGAATAGTGTAAAGTTTGTAATCAGTAAGGACTGATGGGGCTAGTTTGTACAGATATGTATCATTAGCTGATTTTCTTAATGTAAAGCTGACCCTAAGGTCTGAATAGTTGTTTCTTTTTTTTTCTTGAAGAGAATAGTTTGTTTCTGTATGAGCATGAAGCTTGGAAACACCTTGAACAATATGTTTTTGCCAATTTTCAAACAAAGTTACTATAGTATTTATTGAAAACGGAAAAGAGAAAGGGGAATTTGTATAAAATGTGAATGAGACAACTAACATGCATTTCCTCTTGTTAGTTTTATCCACCAGAAAATAGTTCTGGTTACAAAAAAATGGTACTTTTACTTTTATTTTTGAAGGTGCCTTCGTATGAATATACATGAGCACAGCTTTTACCATAAACTGCTGTAGAAAGAAAAAGAGTCAAACTTCAATTATAGCAATCATGCTGGGTCAAATTGTACATGATATTTTTTAATGGGTTCAGTATTTCAGTTATAAATGTGATTTAGTGCTCATTAATCTGTATTGAGCAAGTTCATTCGTAAATCATCTGCTAATATTGGAGAAAGCCTTGTATTCAAGGAACCTCATCAGACACCACAATTTTCTGTATTATCACCACAATTCCTATTGATAATAAGATGCTTCCATTATCTGCTTCACCTGGATCTGTTGTTTTTTCTCTCTCTTAAGAGAAATGCTTTCTTCTGTAGAAAAATTATTTGGATGTTTATCGCTTTGACTCATGGGGTGGCACATTACTTCCAACGTACAACATTGGACAGCAGGTTTGCTGTAATCATATTTCATACTCTACATTTTCTTTGGTTAAGCTGTTTATCCTGCTAAGATTCTATTGTGACATCATGTAATTGGTTAACAAGAACTGGTTAAAGACTGCAGATAAATTCATAGTTTGAATTAAAAATATGGCCCTTTCTGTATATTTATATTATTGATGATGTTTATTACTTTATTTAAACATAATATATGTAGCAGTGTATATTTCATTGCAATATGTATGGAGTTGCTCAATATTTGTTGATTACAACATATCTATGGTTCAGTTATTTGATTTGAGTTAGAGAACAGCGATGCTTGTCAACATTTTGTATCCTTTTCAATCAAATACAAAACTAACCTGAACTATCGACTTAAAATCATGCAGTTTGTTCCGACAACTTTAACACTTGATTCTGGAGTGACTCGGCCACCCCCTCTTCTTGCTGAAGCTGACCTTCTTAGCTGTATGGATAAAGTACAAAAAAATCCTTCTTTTAACCTATGATATATTATTTTTCTGTGGCAAATATCCAAAATTGCTGGATTGCCACTTACTGAATCTACCATCCAGAATTTAAAATCCCTTTTTTTCACTTCTATTTCCAGGCAGGAATTGGCACTGATGCAACCATGCATGATCACATAAAGAAGTTGCTTGACCGTTGTTATGCAACCAAAGATGAAAACACACGTTTCTCCCCGACAAATCTTGTATGTCATGCCAAAAGACTATCCCTTGATAGCCTATAATACATTTGCATGTAGATGTCACGTAATTATCCTATCCAATCTTGTTTTCCTTTCAATGATATGTTTCCACTATGGAATGTTTGTTTCTTAAAAAAAGTATACACAGATCTAAATTCTGATTTGACTAGGATACTCTACCATATTATCCATATTACTAGATGCATGCGTGACTCTGTTAAAATCCACTTATTTTGTGTGGAAAACTCCTATCATCATGGCATTATTGTTATTTGATGTCTGAAAGCAAAATTTTACATTTCTGATTATGTAAGAGATGCATACTTTTCATGCTGCACTTGGATGTTTTAATCCAGTTCAGGTTTAATCATTAATGACATTTCTTCTGCTCTTTTCCTTTTCTCGTTTATTTAGCTTCAGATATCTGATATCTCTCAGATTTCAGTTACCTAGGTAGAGTAACATGGCCAACTTTTGAGTGCCTGTCTTCTTGAAAGTTGAAACATGACCTCCGTTTTTGTAATAAAACAAACCTCTGATCCTTGGGAAAAAATGCAGGGTGAGGCATTGGTAATGGGTTATGATGAAATGGGGTGAGTTGATTCTAAAATTGCTGCACTTACTGAATCAAATACGATGACATATGGTTGCTTAATGCTTGCTCAAACACTTTTTTAGGTATGAGCTTTGGAAGCCTTATTTAAGATCAATGATGGAAGCTGATATGAAATCAGTAAGCATAGGTACAAAGAGCAAATCACAAGTACTTGAGAGTTGTTTGCAACAGATGAAGGCTTGCTTTCTTGATGTAAGTTGGAAATTTCTTGTGTTCCATGATACATGTAGAAAATATTGTAATATTAAAACCATAACAGCAAGAAAAGCAACAGTATTGTCACTACTTTATTGCTACAGTTATTCTGAATTTCTATACCCTAATTTGATTGCATGATGGTCATTGGTTCAATGCAGGCAAGGGTGAACAAAGCGAAGCTCCTTGATGCAATGGGGACATTCTTTGCAAGGTGTTTGATTGGACACATATGTCATTTTTTTCTTTCTTTTTTCTTTTATGGCCTCTTAGCTTCAACTTGCCTTTTCCTTTTGTAGATCTAATAGGCCTGTAAATGAGACACAAAACCCGATAGAGGTTGTGAGGCTGTGTGCTGCATGCCGCGAATCTGAAATGGTGCTGAAGCAAAAGCAGGTAAGTTGTCTCCCTATGACTCGTTTCTTTGTTTGTTTATCTATAGAAATTGGCTGTCGCACTTATCCATGGCTGAGCTTTGCTCTTTTTTTTTTCTCAGAATGGTGAATTTATGGTTGGTTGCCGAAGTTATCCACAAGTGAGTAATGTGGTCTTTTGGTAGAACTAAATTACCTATAATGCCGGAAAATGGCATCACTGATACAAATATGTGAATTTCAGTAATGATTTTGATATTAATGTTCTCATTGAATTTTCAGTGTAGAAATGTGGTATGGCTCCCAGGATCTCTTTCAGAAGCGTCTGTAACTAATCAAGTTTGTCCTATCTGCACACCAGGTCATCTTTAGAGTCCCATTTGTGATATAGCACCAGGAGCTCCACTTGTTGGTTTTTGTTTGTTTGTTCATTTGCCATTTCCCTTATGACAACTCTATCACATTTACAGGCCCTGTTTATAAGATTCAATTTAAATTCCGTCGGAGGGATATTCCACCAAATTTCGATGTTGATCACCTAGGTAAACTGTCCTAAATGCATAGTCCTCAGCTTAATGTTCTTTTTCTTTTATGGTTTTCTGTGCTGTGCAGTTCTATTTGAGAGTACTGTCGTAAACTTAGACAACCAATGTGTTAACTCTATCTTTGTGCTTATGGCCATTTTTGTGATAGGTTGTATTGGTGGATGCGATGATATACTCAAAGAGCTTACGGAAATAAGTAGGTTCGGAAGTCGTAGCCAGGCTGCAACACCAGGTTTGTGATGCTTGTCCCTACTCTCTGGTTCATATGTGGGCTCATATCTTTTATTTCTCTGTGTACTTGTTTTGTTGATCGTATCTCATCTATCTCCAGTCTCCATGTTATGCTGCTAAAAGAATAGGTGCAACTTCTGTTCTAAAAGATTAATTTACTTTTATGATCATATTACTTCACAGCAAGAGGACAGACTCCGAATGGTGTGAGGCAGGGGCCTCCAAGGCAGGATTTACATACTAATTTTCGTCCAGCAGGCCAGCTTAATAATGAGAACCCATCGGTTATGCATTCTCAAGGTTTCCGTTCAACCCATACCCAAAACCAAAGTAACACATCAGGTATCTGACATTCTGACTATATATGTTCTACTTATTCCGCAACGATGTACATTGCTGCTAACTATCTTGATTTACATCCAGATGCAGGCCAAGTGCTGTGCACTTCATGTGGAGAACTCTGCATATCACGAATTGCTAATACAGAGGCTAACAGGGGAAGGAAGTTCTATAAATGTGAAGACCCTGGCTGTGGCTTCTTTAAGTATGTGATGTTCTCGACTCATTTATTATGTTATATTACACTGCCGCATGCATATTCTTCTGGTACAATGGAGAATAAAATTAGTTTATCTACACCGTTATTCCGTGCTATGCGTGTAGCATATCATTACTTGTGCAGCTGGTTCGACAAGGGTGTCATAACCTGCTTATACATGCAGTAATCAAATTGTCAGGAGAGTTAGAACATTTGTCTTTCACATTTTATTTAAGATGTTGGTTTTATATTTTTTTTAGAGAAACTTTATTTCGTGATGGTAACCTTTGTTTATCAGTCGTGGAAGAATCCTAACTTTGCATGAGTTGCCTGACTGTTTTCCCTCTCACCTGACGCAGATGGGAAGACGAACTGGATAACGCTACGCCGAGAGGCCGGCGCGGGCGCGGTAGCAGCAGGCAGGCGCCAGCATCTGCAGGACGGAGAGGCGGCGCCCAAGCGCGCGGCCGGAGGGGCAGAGGCCGTAACACTGATGGCGGGATGTTCGTTTCAGCGACGGGCGACCCTTCCCGCTGCTGCTTCACCTGCGGCGATCCTTCCCACTTCGCCAACGCCTGCCCGAACCGGAGATAGTTACCGGGAACTTGCTCGCTGTGCGTGTACAGAGACTGGCGGTCTTCGCGAAACGCTAAACCATTTTCAGGTGGGTAGGATTAGGATTCATGTGCACCTGGCCTGCTCAGGGTAATTCTGTTCTAGACAACTAAACAAAATGCGGTTATTACTAGTACGTGTACATAGGTATGGTTGCTTTGCTTGGAAAAAAGTCAGAGAAATGGACTAAGGATCCAGAAATTCCTAAGCAGGCTATCGCTGAGCGCGACGGCGCCTCCTCCTCCGTGCGCTTGGGGATGGAGAAGCCGCTCCTCGATCCGGTGGCCGCCGTCCCTGAGGAGGAAACGAGGGACTGGGCCAACCTGATGCCTGACCTCGTCGACGAGATCTCTGGCCGTCTCATGTTCTCCCTGGGGCCTGGCCGAGTGCCTCCGCTTCCGCGCCGTGTGCAAGCCGTGGCGCGCGCACTCGGACGACCCGCGTTCGGTCGTGTCGTTCGCATCGTCGACCCTTTCAGCAACGCCATCTCCCGCTCCAGCATCGTCGCCGCCGCGCCAACCCAAGCCACATCTGCGCGGTGTACCGGGATCCCTGGGCCCTCATCCCAGAGTTGATCGACGGCGCTGGGTTGGACGACTCCACTTCCCCGCCGACCCTCGTGCACTGCCTGAGGGACATCGTCGTCACCAAGCCCGGCCGGCGACGCGAGCTGGACGGTGGTGAGCCCAGGGCAGGCGTGCCACTGGCTCTTCGACTGGCTCGGTGGTGAACCGAGAGTTGTTCCAAGTGTTTTCTGTGAACACTGGCCACTGCCCACTGGGACATGTTAGCACCGTCCGATCGTCTCACTCGGTTCTATATACGAGATCTAATACCGTACATGTCTATCGAGTATCGACTGCATAGAACCGGCACCAAAGCTCGCGACCAGCACGTGCTGGGGCCTGGGGAGATCACAATGAAAATAAAGGTGCTTGCTCAAACTTGACGTTGAAAAATGTAACCCCGGTGCTTGGTGCGATGATCAAATGATGGTCACCTTCGAAAAGTTTCATGTGGTGAGATGGGACGTCCTTGTAAAGCTCCTCCCGACACTTGCGATCCTCATTGCTCCTTCGGAATTCTATCGCCCACCGGGGTTTGAGATTTTCTCAAGTCAAAAGTTCAGCGGAAAAACAGGATCAAGGCATCACTTTTTCCTCGCACTGTTACCATCATACCCACTAGCTGTTCTTGTCAAGTCGCAATCGTATGACTAGTACATCACTACGTGCTATGCTTAACTAGTACGATCTACTGTCCGTCACATCGTTATCATCATAATCCTACCGATCGAGCTACCCAGACAGTTAGGATTCAAATGCCATGACACTTCTAGAATATAGCTCAGACTCTGTTGAAACCTGTTAACCCATGTAAATGGGAAAAAAGAGTTAAAAGAACAGTCTAGATGCAACACATAAAAAAACATAGGAATTTACGACACAAAGGATAAAACATGAGGTTAGACATTGTTTGGTTGGCTAAAATGTAACAAATCCTATTGTAGATGTTTAGTTGTGGTGGTTTGTAATCAATTAACACTGTAATTGAATCCCTTACCTATACAAACTTGTTACCCCTCCTCTCTCACCGTAATCAGATACAACACCCACACCGTAATATGATAACATTACCGTAGTGCAACAAAAAAAAGAGGGTAATCACCCGTTTCGCCACCAAATACACTGTAATCTGATTCCCTTTACGTTTACATTACCTTAGCACAAACCAAACACTAATATTTACCTCGTTTTGGATCAGACAGTTCTCTAGCAATTTCAAATGAATCTTGATGTAGTAAATGAAATCCTTCAAAAAAATTATTACATTTTCCCTCCACTTGAAAGGCACTTATGAGGGTCAAGTTAACCGGTCCAAAGCCTTTTTCTAATATTAGAAGGCAAAGGCTGACATATCTAGGATGGTAGATAGCACAAATTCAAGAAAATGAGACACACAAGTCAATTCTAGAGAGGTACCTATTCCTTTTCGAGAAGTTCTTTTCGACCATTCAACAGGTACTAAGAGGTACCACAACATATACCTATACTAAAATATGGTGCTGTATGTACCAAATTCATGTTATAAATTTGGTGCCATCTCAAAAAATGGTAAAAGAATCCTTTCTGTTTACAAAATTACACACGAGTACATGAAAGTTATATTAAGTTTAGACAGATAAGTTTGTTATTTGAATCCGGAATCTAAGCTCGTTCAAGGTAAATTGAACAAAAATGATGGGCTTTTGCATGAGTAGGTGCTTGGGTTCCACCGCACCTAATGCCTAATGGTGTCGGCAACGGGCATGGCTTTGCAGAGATGCTTCAGTAGCCACACATGAAAAATCTTGGAAGCGATCTTTCCATGATCGGAAAGATTCGTAACGAGGACGACACCAACCAAGCTAAACTTTGTGATCATAATTGCCCACGCCCACCTAGTAAAGCTCTCAGCAAGATACTATGTATTGACGTACATCATCAGTGATCTTGTTACGGCTCTCATTTCGTCTGCATGTTACTGTAAGCTTCTGCTCCTGTAACCTATGCAATTAATTAAATATGTATGCTAAAGAGCCTTAATGTTGGGTATTATGGTCTCTCTCTCTCTCTCGTGACAAAGGGAAAAAAGCAAAGGAAATTTCAGGTATTAGGCTTAGATTTACGATCATTAAATTCTGAAAACCTGAAAAGCCCATGTGTTAATAGAAAGAGACAATGGGAAAGAGCTGTCTTTGAAAAATTGTCAAACTTGGAGCAAGCATGTCGAACTAGAGGTCAAATTCATGTTAGAAACCAGCCAAACATTGCAATATATGACAGGATCACGCAAGACGAGATAATTTATATATGACAGTATCGAGGAAACGCTTACTGTGTTGCTTACTGAGGAGAAATTTTGGTGCGTGGTGTTGATCCAACTAGCATCAGCAAAAGTTCAGACTTCAGACCGTGAGATCTGTTGTAGGGAGTTGGATCATCCTTGACAAGATCATCGTCGTCCCCGGTGATTCGGAGACGAAGAACAGTTGAGTTGGGGGGAATGAAGCCTGGTCCGAAACCATCCACCATGCTGCGATGCCCCATGGATCCGCGGTGTTAGGTCTCCGACCAGACAACATTCCCCTCAACTGCCATATGCGAGAAAGATCGGCGAGAGCAAGCTTGCTTGTGTTCATGTAGATTCAGGAGTAGTGTGTGTTTGCTTATGAGAGAGAGAGAGAGAGAGAGAGAGAGAGAGAGAGAGAGAGAGAGAGAGAGAGAGAGAGAGAGAGAGAGAGTTCATGGACTTATATGCATGATTAAGATAGGAGAGAGAAGCAGGCAGGGAAGCTTGTTATCGCCCGGGCAAGGTCGGTGCGTACTTTCCACAGCCTTATGGCAGATTGATATACAAGATGCTTCGTTCTCTGCCGTCGCTTTCACACTACATCTTGCATGAAGAACAGACAGATCGAAACCGTACATCCTAAATTAGCACGCTGATCACATCTTCTAGTTCAAGTCAAACTATCTCACCTCTCAGAACGTTTATAGCCATGCATCCCAGAATGAACACGTCAGAGCGCTATGATGAGTTCATGACTAGCTCTACTTGGCTTCCTGATAAACATTACTCTTAGCCGCCATTAGGACAGTCACAAGTTGACAAACAGTCTACAGCTCCTCCAATAAGACATGGTCGTGTAATTGCTTTTGTTGGCAGAAGTAAGTAATGCAGATTAAGACGAAGCATCGTCTGAAGAAAAAGGTCTGGCCTTTTTCTTTCTCTGATGAGAACCAAGGCCTGCTGCGAGGATGCATGGTACATGATTTTATTCCCAAGCAAAGGATTTCTTTTGCTTTGCATGCACGTACTGCGTCGACGCGCTGGCTGGGTGTTGCATCGCATGGCCTTGCCTGCCCGGCCAGTTGTTTTGATTCCAAGCTTAGCGTTTAAGAAACTCTCGCCTGCAGCAAAGAGAGCTTTTCTTCTCGTGGGGCTGTGAAAGACAGAGCAAACAGGCGGTGGGGGATGGAGTGAAAAGAGAAATGAAGCAACATGTAGTGCTAATATCCTTACCGTACACTGCAACTATTTACTTGCATTTATTTACTCATTTTTTTTTCTTGACCAAGAAGATGACCGTGTGAATGGAGTAGCAATGACAGGCTTTGGCTGTCTCTTTGTATGACAGAGACTCATGGGAGAGTTCTTGATTTGTGTAGGCAGGATGATTTCACTGGAAGGTTGTGGAGGAAGCCAACGACATATTTACGTATGCTAGCTAGATTCTGTATGGGCGCAGCGTCCAAATGGCAAGCTAGCTAGATTCTGCTAATCACCTTTAGGACCATACCTTTTGCATTCATAATTGAGATGCATGCTCCGTTTATCTTCCAAGATCTCAAACGAAAAATATATATTTATATATTATAGTAGGCCATATTTAGAGCAAGATTAGTTTATCGAGAAATTATTGAAAATGTGTTCCTGTGAACCTTTTGCTTCCAAACAGGCAGGTTCGGAATGAACTTGGCTCAACTAGCTAGATGCACTTTGGAATAAACATGCTTCCTGTAGCACCAATTGTCACTTCATTTTCAGAAAGTATCAGTGTACCACCATGTCGATATAGCCCAGTATATTAAGTAAATGATTTGAAGGAACATACAAGTATTTTACCAGCACTACCGTGTTGGTTTGATCTCCACTACACATTCGTTTGCTGTCTTTCTTCAGCTTTTGGTGGTCTTCATCCCCAGTGCAACGGGAGGCCATGCTTAAATCTCTCAACCTCACATCACATGCAAAGGCTAGAGAGAGAAATGCGGGGTTTTGGGAGGAGACGGCGGACATCTGTTCCCTCTCTCCTCCCCAATCTGCACCGAGAGAGGGGGAGCCATTTTGCCTCCGCTTTGCAACCAGAAACATTTTTTCCCCAATTTCTCTTGTTTTTTCCCCACACTTACCAAATCGGTGATTCAGGGGAACATAGCTTCTTGATTGAAGATCTGCAGCGCTGGTATGTTCCGACATGCATTCCCCTTCGAATCTGAACAATCTGGTCGAATATGAAACCCTAAATGTTACATTTATGCCACTTTTGTAGGAAAGATAGGATCTTGGGATCCATTGGTGGAAATATTGGGTTCTTGCGATCTATTTGTATGAACATTGGCACGCGATTCAGAGCAACCTGGTAATTGCAGCTTCTTCTGCATTGGTGAAGTAAGGATAATTGCAGCCTCTTGCCGCATTGGTGAAGTTTTCATATTTTGGAACCACAGATTGGCATGGGTGACCAAGATTCTAACACCGTTCGTTCCTCATCAACAATGTGGTGTGATTTTAGTATCCTTGTGCCGCACTGATGGGAACTTCATAGGAAAGATAAAGATTTTGCAGCAACCTACATGCGAATTGGGGGCGCGTTGAGCTTCCCATGGCTGCGCAAGCTCGTGCAAGGCCGCGGAACTTTTCGCGGCAATTCTGGCCCGTGCTTCGCCATGCCATCAGCGAGTGTTGCCTGATCATAATGCTCGTTGCGACCGCCGTGTTGTCATATATGGCCACAAGGTTCGCACGCATGTGCAGGCTCCGGTCACCATGTATGCTTTGCTCGAGATTGGATAGGTTTCTACATGGCAAGGCCTGGTTCTCTGAAGAACTGGTTTGTGCTGCACACAGGCTTGAAATCTCACGTTTGTCATGTTGCCAGAGTCACAACAAGCTTGCGTGTTCTGATGATATGTGTGATAGGTGCCTGCTTTCTTGCACTACCTCGGATGGTAAGCCTAGTAACCTGACAAACATGAATGTTAAGGAGAAGGCGAAGTCTCGATCGAGATCTAGGCACAAGCAGCTATGTTCTTGTTGTTCAGTGCAGTTCAAGAAGGCACGGAATTCACACAGGCTATCTGAGGTTGCAAATATCAGGTTTCCTGGTGATGATATGAACAAAGTAAGAAGCATATCCATGGCAAGTGTTGGGCATTCTTCAGATGACGACTCTGATCACTTGTCTTTTGAAGGTTACAGAAAGCTAAAGGTTGGCCACGATTCTGAATCTGAGATTCACATCTCGGATAGTGATGACGATGTTGGCAATGCAATGCCTCATGAAGCTAGAGGAGTAGCCATTAACATCTCAAGTCGTGATGTGCAGCTGCAACCAATGATCTCCAGTGGCAACGGCTTGTCAATGCTTCCTTCTGATAATACTGTTATGACAAAGCCCAAGCAACCACTGAATACTGCAAGACATGCTGATAGTCAGTCTAGTGGCACCAACGTTGCAGAATATTTGGATCCTGCTATTGGGCATGGTTTGGATGAAATCAACTGGAGCCAAATCAATGCAAATGTAAGTGACAGCAATATGGACATGCAATCGAGGGCTATGCCTGAACAGGTTTGTGCGGAGCATCCAAAAGAGAAAAGTACGTATGTTATCCAAAACGCTGTCATCCTTATCTAACTTGAACTATTTCTGAGCTTATCAATTTGTATTGTAGCTTTTCTTGTTGGTATTGAGGAAGTTGGTGATTCTTTTGAGGGTGTTTCAGGAAGCCCTGATGAGGAAGCTATGAGTGATTTTGCTGCTTCCACAAATGCTGGAACAAGCTCAAGTGCAGACACTCATATCAACTGCAACAACAGCTTGAAAAATTCTTCTGGCGGTAGAGGCTACCTTAAATCTCCTCGTTTATCTGAAATAATCTCCGCTAGGGACACCAATTCAAAAACAAATGAAGAAGTGAAAACATTTCTGTCACAACTATCTTCTGCACGAGGCTTTGATGGCCCTTTCAGTGAGTCGACTGCTAGTCCCAGAATCAGAACACAGATTGATGAGTACAGACAATATGATGCTACTGGTATGGCCCCATTTCTTGATAGGAACAACTCAAATCTGGAGCCGTTTGATGTGAATGCCACTAGTGAAGATGAAGGTGAAAGTTCTATTGAATGCTTGAAGCAGCAAGCTGAGGTTAACAGGAAAAAAATGAGTATGCTTTATAAGGAGCTCGAGGCAGAACGAAGTGCTTCAGCAGTTGCAGCAAGCGAAGCAATGGCTATGATCAACAGGTTGCAAGAGGAAAAGGCTGGAATGCACATGGAAGCATTGCAGTATCTCCGGATGATGGAAGAGCAAGCTGATCATGACCAGGAAGCAATTGAGAAGTTAAACGACTTGCTTACAGAAAGGGAGAAAGAATTACTTGATCTGGAAGCTGAACTTGAGTGTTATCGGAGCAGGCTTCATGATAAGCCATTTGACGTTGGAAATTTCAATGCTATTGATGGAGCTATAGCATTTGGAGTCCTGGATGGCTCAGATTTCATGAGGCATATCATGTTTGATTTTGAAGATGAGAAGGCAAAGATTTTGGATTCCTTACACAGTTTGGAGGAAACACTCGGCATGTCTTCCATAAATAGATTTGATTTGCATGGCACAAATGATACTCTACAGAATGGGCCATTGGGAGATCACCTAGTGAGCAGCCAATATCTACAGAACTCAGAGCTGGGGACTTCTCAAGTGCCTCGAGAACACTTGATTAGTGTATCAGCTTCTTCTCAACAAAACGATGAAAATCAATCTGTTGAGAACCAAAAAAGTTCTCCTTCATGTTCCCAATTAGATGATGCAAACAATTGTTCTATGACAAGCGTTAAACATGACATTTCTCTCCTGAATACTAGATTCAAGGCACTTGAAGCAGATCAGAATTTTCTCAAGCAAATACTAAGTTCTCTTAATTGTAGCAGTGATGGCGTGCAATATATCCAGGAGATTACTAGCCATTTGAGAGAGCTGCGAAGAATTATGGCCGAACAAAGAGATATGACATTGCTATGAACTTGATCACTCTGAAGGTAATTGTTTGTAATTTATCTGTTATTAGTGAACGACTATTTTAAATGCTTTAGATTAAGTAGTACCTCAGAATCATTGATCTTACAGAGGATATATCTTCACCAGACTGTCATGTAGGTGTATCTTTTAGTCAGTTACTGCTGTATTCGTTGTATACCTAGCCTTATTTGGTTATTTGCTTCTGTTTTCTTTCCCATCTGCACTAGTAACTCTCATCATTTTTATCGAATTTTTCCAATCTAAGAATTTTGACCCAACCTCTTCTTTCAGTTTCTGCCGCTGAGCTGCTACTGTTAGTGCACCATGTGGCAAACTTCATAGTTGAACAATGCTACAGCTCGGAGATTTGACAAATGGCAACGGCAGAGGATCATCCAGATGAGATTTTGCTTGACATGGGAACATAGATCATACGCACCTCCTGAACTTGCTGAATGTACTTCAAATTTCAGTTGCCAGCAATGTCTCATGCAGCTTAGTTAACTACCTAGAAATAGATATTTCTTGTACATTGTCATCAGGTGGTGGTGGTTACTTGTTAGGAGATAGTTTCAGTGTAATTAAAATTTCCAGGCCTTGTTGAGATCAGTTCAGTTTGCAAACCAGCTGTTGATCCTGGCAGATGAGTTCGCCCCTACACTTGGGATGCATATACTGCAGCACGTCCGCATCCACACAATATACAAACATCACATTCTCAATGTTTGAAGTTGGCCTTTCCATGGAGATGCCAGAATGTGAACCCCTGCAGTATCTGTGCAGGTGCAGCATCGATATTGGCATGAAAAATATTAAAATTATCACATAGACCAACAAGTTCGGTGCCAGTACACTAGTAAAACAGAGCCTCAAGAGTGACAGAACTATCAGGTATCACAAGAATCAGAAGAAAATAACTCATGAGCCAGGGAGACACTTGGAGCAACAAATCACGCTCAGGTTAGAACAAAACTTCGGATGTTACCATCATTCCATGCGAGGTGCCAGCTGTACAGCTAACAATAGCTTCACAAACCACATTCTTCTCATCAAATAGCTTTACCTGGAGGCTAGCCTCCAACTATCAGTCATCACCTGAAAACAGCGTGATGATGGGGGTAAAGGAAGAATCTATATGAATGATAAAATGAATACAGCCATCTACTATTCAGCATGGATTCAAGCCTGGACAGTGCTTCGCTCTGACACAGCTTCGAACATAGGTAGGAGGTCGGAAACCACATCGCCAACAGGTACATGCACAAAGTGCTCACTGAAACCATCGACTGCTGTCCTACACAGAACTGTGACATCAGGACAGAGAGAGCTTCCTTCAATCAGCTCACCCCATGCTGTGTCCTCGTTGAGATTGGCTTCTCTCAAGAACTGTAGTACTTTATCCAGGTGAGCAACATTCCTACCTGCCCCACAGCCAGTGGCGGTGGCAGCACCAACTGCATTTGCCAGTGTTAATGTGTTAACTGCTGGCAAGTCATGGAGGAACCCGAAAGCTATAGCAGCAGTGAAGCTATCTCCGCATCCAACCGTGTCCACAACATTAATCTAATGAAAACAGAGAGTATAGTGAGAATTAATAGTGCGATGAATCAGAATGTAACTCTGATTACTTTTGGAAAACTTCACAAATGAAGGCCATTTATCAGTACAGTGAGTACCTTGAAAGAAGGTGCACAGGAAACAGCATTCTTGGTTATCATGATCGATCCCTTGGAACCCATTTTGATGACCACCTGCTTTGTGCGGATCCCCCTCTTTAGCAACTCTTGCCCAGCCTCAATTGGGTTTTTGACATTCGTTAGAGATTCAGCCTGTCAAACAAATAAACATCAATATGAGAAAAAAGAAATACGAAAAACAGGATATGCAACAATAAGTAGCTGCATTCCAAAAGGGCCAGGTTCAGCAAACCAAAATATTTTTTAAAAAGCATAGCAAAGTTTCGTGTTATACTGAATCTTTTAAAAAGGCGGAATTTGCAATGTCTTTATCTAACCATTCTTTTTCAAAAGCAAAGGAAAAGGACAAGCCAGACAAATATTCAGATTTTTACCAACCACAACAGAAACACATAAAGAAACCACAAAACATAAATCATTTATAGCTCACTCAACCTTTCTCAGAGAATCCAGTCAGGTAAAGAAATGACTACAAGAGTGTTGACATGGATCTATGATCAATTGATTATCCCACTATAATGAGAAGTTGCACAAACTAACTACTCAAGTAGTAATTGGAAACTATAGTTGCATGTATGCCAGCTAACCTCATCTGAGGTCAAAAGGAGAACATCACTGAGCCTCAGGGCATGCTCAAGTGCTCTCTGCTCATCCAGGGTCCCATTTAAGAGAGATTTTCCACGGGGACCGGGATCAAAAAACACTGCTGTTCCCGCATCAATCGCGCAGTCAATAGAGGATGCAATCACATCAGGGAAGAACTCATCAAAAGCATAGCCATTGCAAAACAGTATTTTCGAGTGATGAATTGCTGTCCTGATATCTGCTGGGAGTTTACGTATCCAACTGAAAGCTGGTTCTTCACTAAAGTCTGCACGGCTGACATTGCAAAGAAAGCAACACTGATAAATAACCAAGCACATTATACCAGCAAAAAAATAAATTAGCTAACATGAACCCTGATAGCACAATAAAAATATGAAAAATCTTTCTTCCAAAAGAAACAGAGGGCATGAGAACTGTTAGTTCTAACCTGCAAAAACCATGTTTCTGAAATGGGTCTACAAGAACCCAACATAGAAGTGTTTCATAGGCCTGACGGCATGCAGTAGCATCGGTATTTTCAAGCATCCCAATAACACTAATGCCCTCTGCCTGAAGCACATCAAGAAGAAATTTTCCGTATATTTCCTCTCCTACATGCCCCAGCGTGGAACAGCGAAGCCCAAGCCTAGCCGCGGCAAAGGCTAAGTTGCAGTTCCCACCAGCCTCCCAAAATTTCTGTTCATGTTAAAGCATATAAAATACTCAGAACATATGACAACCAGGTATTGCATTGTGCGGTTCACGGAGCATTAGACACAAATCAGTCATGGTGTTCTTATATGATAGAAAATAAACATATTGTCCAGTTCTCCACTTTTGTAGCAAGCTGATAAATCTCACCAGAAACTAGCAACCTTACATTTTTGCTGCTCCATTTCTGAAAAACACAATCAACCTTACAAAAGTAGACATTGATTACAAGCTTACTTGTATTGAGCCATTCACATCTAATTGTCACTTAAAGTCCCCACCTACCCTCCACCCACTCAATCTAATGCTAGATACAGCTAAATAATAAAGACATAAAGTGGAAATAATGTAAGGGTGTGTTTGGTTCCACCTCCTAAAGTTTAGTCCGTTGCATCGAATGTTTGGTTACTGATTAGGAGTATTAAACATAGACTAATTACAAAACTAATTGCACAGATGGAGGCTAATTTGCGAGATGAATCTATTAAGCCTAATTAGTCCATGATCTGACAATATGGTGCTATAGTAAACATGTGCTAATGATGGATTAATTAGGCTTAATAGATTCATCTCGTGAATTAGCCACAGCTTCTGCAATTAGTTTTACAATTAGCTCATATTTAGTCTCCTAATTAGCATCCGAACATCCGATGTGACATCCCCTAAACTTCAGGCCATGATCCAAACACCCCCTAAGTTTCGCAGTCGACAAAAAGGATTTTGTAGCCGGACAAAAAAAAATCGAAAGCTAACGCTCTTCTCACCCCCACGTCCGTACGTAACGCCAAACCCAAACAACGAAGGGAATAGCTCGAGAGCCCTAGTTTCTCTAAGAACACAACGATCTGGTAGGGTGGCCGACCTGATCAGGCGGCGAGGCCGCGAGGCGCTCCATGTAGGCCTTCCGCTCCTCCCGCGGCGCCGGCGGTAGCTGGGGCACGCTGAGCACGACGTCGACGCAGAGGTTCCCGAGCGTGGCGAGATCCGTCTCCTTCCCGCCCTCCTCCCCCGCGCCCCCGCGCGGCGTCCCCCGCCTCCTCTGCGCCTCGTTGACGGGCCCCGAGACGGCGGCGGCGACGGCGCGCGGGCGGGCGGCGGCGCCCGCGAGGCGGCGGCGGGGAGGGAGGTGGAGGAGGGGCTGCGGCGTGTGGCCGCGGCGCGGGACGGGCGCCGGGGTCGGGGATACGGCGGCCGGGTGCCGGTGAGGGTTTAGGGTTTGGAGCGCCATGGGAGAGATTGGGGTGGGGTGGGTGGTGGGGGTGGAGGGCCGGAGCGACGCGGCCAGGCCCAGCGAGGGAAGGGAGGGAAACTCTGCTTATGGAACTGATTCCGGCACGCAAAGCAGACGGTCATGCGGGTTGGGTTCCGTTCGAGTGTTCCTAATCAGTGAGACTACTTTTTTAGCTAGTGAATGTGTATCGGTGACGTTTCGTTTTGAGTGTGTTTCTAATCGGTGGGAGTATTTTTTTCCTCAATAGCCAATGTGTGTTGATGTATACTCCCTCCATCCAAGAATCTTAGAGAGTCAAAGTATATTAAGTTTGACCAAGTTTTCCTCAATAGCGAATGTGTGTTGATGTATATTAGATTTCGCATGCTTGAGCTCAAAAGTGTGCGTGCATTTTCCATACATCCACACCACATGTAGTGGTTTTTTTAAACCAAATTTGTGGTCTTTGGAAAAGGAATGGTCAAAAAAACAGAAGGAATCACATTCTATGATAAGCTTGAAGAATAAAAGCATCATGCTGGGTCAAGAAAAACCACTGGAGTATGTAGAAGAAAGAAATGACGCGGACACAACAGCAAACGAAAAGTTGTTGTGATCATTGCGCGGCCCATTTCGCAACCCATGGCATTCGCTGTAACGAACGATCAGCCCATACGAGTTCCGTCTGATGCTAGCGCGGTCGAACAAAAGATGGTGACGAAAACACACAGTGTAGGACTGAGCGAGACCGGGGCAGGGTGGAGAAAAGATCTGATCTCGGCAGCGGCCTCGTGGGCTCGTGGCTGCTGCAGTCCGTGACCGTCCGTCCCTCCCTCTCCATTTCCATCTGCAGCGCTGCTGGCCGCTCAGGCCCCAATTCAGGCGATCGGGCGAGTGCGCTTTAACTGATCGAGCGCATGTGACCGATTCGAATTCGATGAGCACAGCCGCGAAGTACACAGGAGAGAATTCAGGAGGAGCAGCTCATGATGTGTGTGGGAACACCAGTAGGCAGTAGCTAGTAGTACACCACCCCCATCCCCTAGCGGTGCAGTAGCGGTGCGGGTAACCCGTAGGATAGGAGTTGCCAAAAACATTTTCGATGCTCATCGTGCCTGCTGTGGCTCTGTACTGCAGATGCTCACGGCCCAAGAGTACCTGGACAAGATGTGCCTGCCGCTGATGATAGTAGCTTTAATCCTCACGCGGGCCCGTTCCTGGCCTCCGGCAAGCCGCTCGCCGGAGCTGCCCGGGAGACGGCGGGCGAGCAGCACCTCCGAGATACCAACTTCCAGCTCTGGAACAAGGTCACCTTCTCGCTGGCGCTGTACATCGTCGTGTTTCTGTGGATGCACGCCATGCGGATGACGGCCTCGGCACGCCGCACGCTGGCCGGCGTGGTGGCGATGTTCGCGGGCGTCTTCCTCTCCATGGCGATGGCGTACTCGGTCGAAAGCACCAACGATCTGAGCGAGGCGACGGTGGCGTTCCTGGCCGCGGTGGGGATTATGGCCGTCGTGGTCGTTTTGATCCTTTGCAAGCTCATGATCCTTTGCAAGGGGGCGGCGGTCTTCCTGGTGGCTGCGGCGATCGCAAGCGTCGGTGCGCATCTTTGGAAAACTGGAGAGAGGGGTTTGGGGGCGGCGCTGAACCTGCTGCTGCTTGCAGCGATGTCTGCTGGATCATCACTGGATCTGGATGGATGGATGGGAGGGATGGGAGGGATGGATGACTACTACATATCTTCATGGCGATACGTGTCGTCTGGTGTTTATGGTACAGTTAGGGATTAACCCCAGTTTAGTAGATCTGCTATGGTTCATTTCGTGTGGCTATCAGTTCTGCTATGTCAGTTTATGTAGCTCTGGATGCTCTTCTTCAAGCTGTACTGCTGCTTAGAAGTAGTTTGTCCATGGGCAGGGAGCAGCATAATTAATAAGCCTCCCATGTATCTGGGTGTTGTGCTCTGTAGCTGCATCTCTGGGGTTGTGATGAGAGTGGCTTGTGTGGATGAACACGTACTTGATGTTTCACTGCTCAATTTCCTACAGGAGCAATACTTGTGTTCCTTTTGCATCCATGCGATGTGATGTGCCGATCGATCATCCAATGCAATTCATGGGTATTCAGTTAAGAACCTCAAAAGGAAAACCTGGCAAAAGATTCTGAATTTGGTAGGTATATGATAGTATTAGTATGGCGCATCCGTGTGTGATGTGTATATTGTACTGGAACTCTGGAAGTCTGGAACGGATCAGTGCCAAGCTGGCCGATCGAGCGCTGTGCTGTCGTGTGTCGAGCAAATTGAAGCGCAGGAGCTAGCTAGCCAAGCAAGTGTGGTCGTATGGACGGCGTTAGAAGCTCCATGGGCCGACCGCATGCAGCAGCTAGGGAAAAGCCTCTCCACGTGTACACGTGGCTACATGTTCTATCTACATCATGCATCTCAGACGTGCCATCTATTCATGATTCTCTTATTCTCTTACCTACCTTGATCGAATCCACCCCTTAATTTGAAAATGAATAGCTACGATAGATTATGCGGTCACAATGCCTTGTGGAAAATACATGTCCGCAGCAGTAGGCCCTAGCGCGCTTGGGATGAGGCCCGGATGCCTTATAGCCCAGCCTAGTTAGGAGCTCGAGCGCGGCACCCCGGCCGAATTCCGTCGCTCGTAGGTGCGAGCTGAGTCTGTCTAACCGCATGCAGTTAGTCAGTTAAATATTACTCCCTCTGTCCTAAGAAGACTGTTCGTTTAGCCTCCAAAACTTATCTTACAAAAAGTGTTTATATAACTTTCAGACCATCTAACAAAGGTTCTCATAATACCTTCTTCCCACCATCGATGCCCGAGCCAGACTTGCTAAATAAGGAAGGCTAATAAGTTTGACAATTACTGCAAGCGTGCATGCATAATTAATTTACTCGGTAATTCATCCGATTAAGAAAAGTTATTAGAGGTACTTTATACTTTTAGCATTGCTACTATTTGTCTAAAATTTTCTAAAAAACGGTCTCTGTGGGACGGAGGGAGGGAGTACTGTACTACTATTATAATTAGCCCTGTTCAACTCGACCAGCAGCATGTCCGCAGACGATTCACAAAGTATGACTACCAGACGCACAGATCTAAACATACGAATACGTACACGTCTCTGAGACATGGTCAGGTACACGTACGTACGGCAGCAAGTCTGTCCACTAGAGCAAACTGACTGCACCGAACAACAGGCCATCGCAGATCTAGCAGCAAGGCCGCGTTTTGAATTTGCATAACGAATATTGATCGATCTATATCAGTCCGCGCGCAGTGAATCATTGAATACCACCGAACACCGGACGTCCAAAGCTAATACAAACATTGAAAAGCATGAAGCGGTCCAACAGTAAGCAGAGATCGACTGAGAATTCACCAACCCAAGAAACAAGGCAAGCACCGGTTCATCGATTCGTAATGGTGCTTCACGGTCGGACCGGGGAAGTAATGATGTTCATATATTACGTAGCCTAGCTAGGCACTTCATTCATATACCTTGAATTCATTATGACGCTTTGCATCGACTTCGTTCAAACTTCGGAAATTGAATTCAAAATGGACTGCGCTGATCAACACACAGTTCAGAACCGCGTAGCCAGGCTTGGGCTTGACCTGAGGACAAAGTTAAGTAGTAAATCTCGAAAATATTAACAGGTGATTGAAGAACTGACCCGGTCCGCGTGGTTATACTTTTTTCCGGCATGCAGTTGATCGATCGGACATGTGCCCATGTCTAACGATTAACGAACTATAAAAGGAAAGCCACCATGCATGTTTCCTCCGCACACAAACCAATCAGCGCCACTTCAACGCCCACCGCACGTACGTACCCGTACTCTCCTCGCTCTCCACAACTCCACAAGCTAGTAGCAACGCACACACTACTACATTGCACAAGAAGGGGTGACTTGGTCTGTCTGACATGGCATCGACGGCGGCGACGATGGCGAGGGCGGTGGTGGTGGTGGCCGTGCTGCTGATGCAGTGCTGCAACGTGATCCTCGCGGCGAGGCCGTTGCTGCATGCGGCGGCAGGGGACGGCCGCGGCTGGAAGCTGTGGCACGGTGGCGAGGCACTGATCATGCAGGCGCTAAAAGGCCCGGGCGGAGGCAACTGCCATTTTGTGGATCCCAGCCACCCTCCCTGCGCTTCCGCGGCCGCCATCGCTGTAACGCCACAGCTGCCTACACACACTTGATCGCTGGCTGAGTGCTAGCTGCTTCCTGCATACTGTAGCTTTCTAGGGCTTCCATGGAGAAATGGATTAACTGGAAGCTGTTTATAGTAGATTTATTAGTGCAGACAATGATGTGACAAATAAAACAGTCTCTGCGATAGCTGGATATGCAACCACAAGTTGTGCTGATGATTAGCTAGGTGATATGAGGCGACTTAGGTTGTTGATTTATTCAGAATAATAAAGGTAGCACTTATATTCTTGGGTATTCTTTTTTATAGGCAAACATTCTTTATTTTCCAAATAGGCAATGGATTTGTTTGTGGGAAGGAAGTATTGTAATATAAGCATATGACACTTTTTTATTGCAATATTCTCAATGCGTGACAAATGGCTCGATCTTTTTTTGTTGTTGTGTGGGTGTGGCTTGTTCATTTGTTACACAGATCGTTGCTGGATGTCCTGACTCATGACTTTTGAATTTTGTTTTAATGGGCCATGCATGTGCCGTACCATATTTCCACGTGGACGCATAAAAGAATAATCTTTTTAAATTTTTAAACGAAAACACATTCTCGCGTCTTCTTGCAAGGCAATGAGAAGCTCATAACTTATTACGAATCATTTCAGACTAACGCCCGCCGCGTTATTGAGGAAATGCTGTTTAAATAGTAACTGACATATTTACTCTTATTCTGAAGATTTGGAATTCAACAAGGGTCATATCATTAATCGAACAAAAATAAATGCTTGGCTGAACTTTTATTGCATTGGGTTGCATTACACAGAGATTGGATTTTGTAAAGTGAAATCAAGTCAGGAACATCATTAAAGCACGTAGTGGTTGATGATGTTGTCGCCTAGTTTATAACATACAGATTTGTGCTGTACCATCCGAAGTCCCTTGTCAGTCTTGCCGCAAGCGAAAGGCTCTACCTCCACACCATTGAAAACGGCAATTCCTTATTTGAGCTTCCTTGTTTGCCATCGATTCAAAATTGTATTCCCTATATGCCATCAACAGTATTAGGTTGGACATAAAAAGACAGTTTTACCCTTATGACATAGGGGCACATCATTGTAAAAATTTGTGTCACAACTGGTTTTGCTTTCTCATATCATATCATGGTAATGTTTCTTGAAGATGTGTTGATACCATGCATATGCAGCCGGTCAAATTCTATAACAATATGTCCCTATATCATAAGGGTAAAACCATCTTTTTATGTCAACTTAACTCCGTTGATGACAAATAGGGAATGCAAATTTGGATTGATGGCAAATAAGGAAGGAAAACTTTTTCAATGGCAAATAAGGAAGCGATATTTTATGTCAACTTAACTCTGTTGATGACAAATAGGGAATGCAAATTTGGGTTGATGGTAAATAAGGAAGGAAAACTTTTTCAATGGCAAATAAGAAAGCGACATAAATTCTGATAGGAAATAAGGAATTTTCTCGAAACAGCAAGCATCTTCTTGCGTTCATCGTCATCCATGCAGAACAATATGGCAATGCAAAATCTGGTGCTGCCCAGGTGCACTAGAACTGGGAGCCGTTTCTTGTGCGGCCCGATGTCTTCCAAGACGTTGAGGAGGACAGGAGACGACTGCCGCCCGGTCAGGTCGAAGGCACTGAAAAGGTTCCTGTTTTTGTTGGAGAGGCCGAACCACCCCAGTCCACCTTCTTGATCCAGAGCCCAGTTCGTCCTCTCCAGCTTTGGGCTGAACTGGGCCAGTTGGGCTATTAGCGCGTGTTTTGCACATGAACTTGCATTGATCGATCAACCAGTCCACGGCCATACATTGAATACGACCGAACGAACCGTCCAAAGGTAAAAACATCCACGCATGAACCGGTCCAAGTGTCCAACGGTATGCAGAGATCGACTGCGAACTTGCGAATGAACCCAATAATCAACAAGGGAACGAGAAGATCACTTACTGAACCATTTCCGAAGGCAAGCACTTGTTCATCGACTCGTAGTGAATCGAGGAAACCAATGTTAGTTTCACGGTCGGATCAGAGTAAGTGGTTACGTGTGTTCGTATATTTTCTCTGGAAAGGACGTCAAGGGAGCAATTTGTTAGATGAAAAATAAAGGCAAAAAGAAAAGCAGCTCGTAAGGTTCCTTGTGTGGAACCTGCTCAACAGGGTTTGAGTCCTCGACTCGGTACTAATGCTCACATTTTATTGGATTTAACCAACACTATTCTTTCCGTGGTAGGTAACGTGCCTGTCGACAGCGAGACGTCAGTGGTGACTTTGTCAATTTTGAGGATTTGCCGACTCAGTCTCTCGAAGGTGCTCATAGAGGTAGGATTGTGTGCGTGTGTTCGTATGGACAAGTGTGTATGCATGTATGTAAGCGTTTGCGCGTGTACTATGTGATTCAAAAAAAGAAAAAGAAAAAAAGAAAAAGAAAAGAAAAGAAAAAGATGTTTACAACTGGGCCACTCGACGGTAGACGCCACAGGACCCAGCGTATGTTCGTATATGGTCCAGGGGCAGGCACTTCGTTCATATACTTCTGTTAATTGTTACTACTACGTACGCTTTTGCATAGTTTTGCATCGACTTCAAGCTTGGGAATTTGAATTCAAAATGGACCGCGCTGATCAACACAGTTGAAAACCGCGTAGCTCGCTAGGCTTATTAAGCTTGACCTGAGAACAAAGTCTCAAAAATAGTAACAGGTGAAGAAGTGACCCGGTCCGTGGTTATACTTTTTTCGGCAGTTGATCAGACATGGCTAACGAACTATAAAAGGACAGCCACCTTGCATGTTTCCCTCCACAAACCAATTCACCAGCCACTTCAACGCAACCCACGTACACGCACTCTCCTCTCCACACCACAAGCTAGCAACGCAGATAGCTGCTTTGGCTTGCGATCAGATAACGTGATCGCACAAGGGGTGACTTGGTAATTGTCTGACATGGCATCGACGACGGCGATGATGGTGGCGAGGGCGGTGGTGGTGGCCGTGCTGCTGATGCAGTACTGCAACGTGATCCTCGCGGCGAGGCCGTTGCTGCATGCGGCTGCCGGGGACGGCCGTGGGTGGCAGCTGGGGCACGGCGGTGGGGCACTGATCATGCAGGCGCTAAAAGGCCCGGGCGACAACTGCGGCGGCTTTCAGAGTCCCCAACACCCCCACTGCCCGCCATCGTCGCTGTAATGCCGCAGCTGCGGCCTATACTTGATCGCTGGCTGAATGCTGCTTCCTAGGGCTTCCATGGAGAAATGGATTATTTGGAAGAAGCTGTGTATATAGTAGATCGATCATCGATACGATATATAGTTGATTTAGTGCAGATAATGCGACAATAAAACAGTCTCTGACATAGCTAGACATGCTACCAATTGGCTAGGTGAAGTGAGGCGACTTATTAGGTTATTGATTTCAGGTTCAGAATAAATAAAGGTGGAACTTATGGTTGTATTCTTTGGTTATTCTTTTCGTAGCCAAACATTCTTTCTTACAAATAGCCGGCAATGTCTTTTTGTTGTTCACGGAAAGCAAAGTTAATTTGCAGACATCTCTTTCTTACAATATTCTCAATACGTGATAAATGGCTCAATCATTTTCTTTTGGGGACTGTGGGTGTGGCTCGATCATTTTGTTATTATACAGATGTTGTTAGCCCATATAATAATTTTGAATAAATCTCGCACATTAGCGTAAGAGGGGTACACTATCTATTAGTCCCGTATTGCTGATATCGAGGGTGTTGGAGGTTTTCCTCCCTATAAATACGGACCATCCCCTTATGAAAAATATGCACCATAGATTACTATACGAGAAAGCTTCCAGATTAGGGTATCCCTGAGGTGGTCTATACGAGTTCGGTTTTGCCTCTCGGGAATCCTATATATATACAACTTTCGGAAATTTACTTTTCTCACATAACTTGCGGTGTTTAAAATTCGTATTATGATGATTGATGGATGGCTAAGATGAGGTAGGAATTAAAAGCAAGTGAACCATATATATTTGATCCCCATAAAATGCTCACAATTAGCCTATTGAAAAACTTTAATCTAGGGTTATCGATTGTTGAGTCGTAAGAAAATATTAAGGTCTCATTCGGTTATCTCGGAACCACCCGGAACGAAATCTATGCCGCACGGATTGATTTGACCCGGTTTAAAAATCTGACCTAACACAAAATAACCGTTCAGTTCGGACTGGAATAGAACCGGTCTTAATTCCATTCCAGCTTGTTTTGGTTATTCCGGCCGCTTAGCGACCCGGAATCTGACCTTCGGAATGAAATCCTCTAGGATCAAGTGATATAACCGGATCTACTCATTCCCCTCCAGAAATAAATCCGTTCCATGATTCAATCCTCAACAATCGAACGAGGCCTAAAGCATGTATCAGACGGGAGGAACCTGATGGAAGAAAGATCGATGGAGCAAGCAAACTCCCATATATAATCTTGTGCCTTTCCTAGCTACCACTAACAGTAATAACAAACACCAGCAACATAATTTTCAACAAAGGCGAGACCCAGTGAAGACGCTGCCACCACTTCCTCGGAAGCTGTGTACCTACAGTGGTCGTTAACGGATAATAAGTCAGAGCAGCAAGGCCGCATTTGAACTTGCAATTTGTCGATCAATCAGTCCGCGCTCCGATCCGCGGTGAATCATTGAATACGACCGAGCCGTACAAAGCTACAAACATTCACGCATGAACCGGTCCAACAGTAAGCAGAGATCGACTGAGAATTCACTTAACCCAAGCAACAAGGCAACGAGAAGATCACTTACACCGAACCATTTCTGCAGGACATGCAAAGTACCGGTTGATCGTCTCGTAGTTATGTTCATATATGATCACTTCGTTCGTATGCTTTCGTTACTAGGCTTGCATCGACTTCAAGCTTCGGAACTTGAATTCAAATGGACCGCGCGCTGATCGAAAGTTGAAAACCGCGTAGATCGCTAGGCTTAGGCTTGACCTGAGAACAAAATTACGTCTCAAAAACAGCAACAGGGTGAAGAACTGACCAGGCCCGTGGTTATACTTTTTTTCGGCGGTTGATCAGACATGGCTAAACAACTATAAAAGGAAAGCCACCATGCATGTATCCCTCCCACAAACCAACCAGCCACTTCAACGCACACCCCCACGTAGTGTGCTCTCTCTCGTCTCGACAACCACAAGCTAGCAACGCACATACATTATACACAGCTATACATTTTTGCTTGCAGTCAGATAACGCACGCACACGTGCATACTACTGCGTGATTGCACGAGTGGTACGTGAGGTAATTGTCTGATATGGCATCGATGGCGGCGACGATGGCGAGGGCGGTGGTGGTGGCCGTGCTGCTGATGCAGTGCTGCAACGTGATCCTCGCGGCGAGGCCGTTGCTCGATGCGGCGGCAGGGGACGGCCGCGGGTGGCAGCTGGGGCACGGCGGCGAGGCACTGATCATGCAAGCGCTAAAAGGCCCGGGCGGAGGCAACTGCGACTTCAAGAGTCCCGAACACCCCCCCTGCCCGCCATCACTGTAATGCCGTAGCTGCCCATGCTTGATCGCTGGCTGAATGCTGCTTCCTGTATACTGTAGCTTCCTAGGGCTTCCATGGAGAAATGGATTCTTTGGAAGAAGCCGTTTATAGTAGATCGATATGATAGTTGATTTAGTGTAGATAATGCGACAATAAAATAGTCTCTGACGTAGCTGAACTTGCTACCATGTTGTACAGTTGATTAGCTAGGTGATATGATCGAGGCGACTTAGGTTATTGATCTCCGACTCAGAATAATAAAGATGCCTTATATGGTTGTATTCGTTCGTTATCCTTTGTGCAGGCAAATATTCTTTCTTCTCCAAATAAGTAATGGCTTTGTTTGCAAAAAGCAAGTCCGTGTGATGACATCATGGCATTTAGTTTGTTCCTATGGTTTTATTGCAATATACTCAATGCGTGACAAGTGGCTCCATCTCTTCTTCTTTTTTTGGTGTGTGCGGCTCCATCATTTGTTACATACACGGATGGTGCAGGATGCTCTAGCTGACTAGCTCATGAATCATGACTTTTATATTTTATTTTAATGGAGCATGGGCCGTAACTAAAATTTCAAGATGAAGCATAAAGAATAATCCTTTTAGTTAATCGGTGCTAATAAGAGTTGTGTATAAAAATGATTTTGTACGTATTCAAAACGAAATTTAAAAAAAGTGACGCTTTGCCTCTCCCTCGTTAAACTAAAAAAATAGTGGTCGTAGCACATAAGTGAAAGTCCTTAAGATAAAACAAAGTAAAAGAAAGAGACGTGCAGATTTAGGAATAAATTGGCAAAATAGTTTTTTAGAAAAAATAAATACAACCAAAAGGTGCATGGGTTGTTAAGTTACTTGTGGTGGAACCAACCCATCGAGTTTAAGTTATCAAGTTCTCGCATTTTCATGGATAGCAGGTCATGCCACCACGATCGGTCTAGAGCCCAATTAGCCAAACTCCGTGATGGATTACAGGTATATGCAGCCTGCTATAAATTAAAGTAACAATGCAACATATATAATACTCCCTCCGTTCCAAAATTTTATTATGCATATAGATATATGTTATGTCTATATATATAGCAAATTAACTATGTATCTAAAAAACTAAAATGACCTACAATTTGAAACGGATGAAGTAGCACGCAAACATATAGATATATACGTAGGTCTACATACCGCAGGTCAATCAGCTGAGCACTCTTAGTCTTAAAAAAATCCTAATTTTATTCTAAATCAAACTACCTTGAATTTTATCACATTTATAGAGAATAGTTTTAATATTTATAATATCAAATTTATTGCAAATGTCGCTAGCGTCTCTAATGTGTTAACATCAATTTCCAAACTTCCTAATTGAATTTCAATGAAACCGCGGCGTGGTCAGAACAAAACATTGCACTCCGTCATCTCCACCAAGTGCAACTTCAAACTTCGGAATTAAATTCAAATAAAGTACAAGCAAACATTCACGTAAGCAGAATGGATTGAGAATTCACGAGTCCATGGTGGCAGGGCAGACTTGATGAAAACATGACGAAAGTCTGCAAGGAGATCACTCATTGCTAGCTGTACCATTTCCGCGGGGCACGTAGCTGTTGATCGACTCCTTGCGAGATCGACGAAATGGCCTGGTTAACAGTACCGCACCGGGAGTAGTACTGTTAGTTCATATACGCATGCATGGTCCAGGCACTTAGTTCATACGGAGTATACTTTTGTTACGACCACTGCCGGCGTGCGTAGAGTCTTGGTTATCAGCATCGGTTTTATTCAGGCTTCGAAATTTGAATTGAAATATGGACCGCGCTGATCAACAGTTCAAAACCGCGTACCTAGGCTTAGGCTTACCTGTCTCAAAAATAGTAAGAGGTGAAGAACTGACCCGGTCATTTTTTTTTTGGCGCGGTTGATCTCAGACATGGGTAACGAACTATAAATCCATCATGCATGTTGATTCATGTCTCCCTCCAACTACAACAAACCAACCACGCACTTCAAGTCTTCAACTCATCCCACTAGCTCACAACGCACCCAGCTTGACTGCAACCGGAAAACCTACCAGTATACGTGTGATTGCACAAGGGATCGACTTGGTTGTCTGATATGGCACCGACGGCGGCGACGATGGTGAGGGCGGCGGCGGTGGCCGTGCTGCTGCTGATGCAATGCTGCACCGAGATCGTCGCGGCGAGGCCGTTGCTGCCTGCGGCGGCGGCGGAGCACGGCGGGTGGCAGCTGGGGCAGGGTGCCGGGGCGTCGATCCTGCAGGTGCTAGACAAGAGCAACGTGCCGAGCCAACCGGGGCAGGGCAATTGTGACTGGAAGGACCCCGCCCACCCCAAGGGATGCCGTCCACCACCACCGAAATAGCTACTAGTAGAATTAGCTTGCAAGAGCTAGCTGGTTAGCCTCGTCCATGCATCGAGGAATGGATCCTTCGGAAGATGTTCATAGTAGAGATACTCCTATGTTGGTATATATCATTAGTGCGCCGGTGCAAGCAATGCGACAGTAAATAAGGCAGTACCGGTAATGTGATTTAGGTTGAATTCAGGATTAGAATTAATAACAAATGTGCAACTACTCGCACTCAGATTGTGTGTGTGTGTGTGTGTGTCTCATTCGCCTCCAGATGTACGTGCAGGCGTGTGTTTGCTCAGTGTAGTGAGATATACAGTGTTCATTATTTTAAGTTGTTTCATTATAGTCTGGGAAATCGCTTCCATGCAAAAGAATTGGTATGTGATCCGTTTTGTATTGGGCCTGTTGGACATCTCGTTTGTTGCCACACTGCAGGCTGGTCCAGCTCTCAGCGTTGCGGGGGCCCGTCTTGTGATCAAACGTCGGCCTCGCAGCCCAACTTGTGGTTGTGGGGCGATCACGACGGATCACCAACCTCGTGCCCTGCGTGCGGCGCGTGGTCCCACTAAAAGGTCCGTCCATCACCGGCCAGATGCTCCTCCCACCAGCCCACTACCGGCTACCGAGTGAGAGCGCCGTCGACTCAACCGCGGCGAGCCTAGCTACTAGCTAGCTGGCTGGCAACAAACAGGCTTCGCCCAGTGGCTCCTAGCTACATCATCATCGCTCAAGTATGAACCTGCTGCTACCGATCGAGTAGTAGTCTCCGAGTTAAATTCTCCCAATCGAGTAGCCTTGGTGGATATACAAATCTAACCCTAATTAGCTTTGGAAGGAATTGATCCAAACTGGGGAACGAATATTGGGAGACCGCGCCCAGAAAACCGCGTCGAGCAGGCATGTACGCGAGGTGAGAACGATTGCAAACTGACCCAGTCCTCGTCAGAGATATACTCTACTTCTTTTTCGGCAGTTGAGATCATGCATGCACGCACAACGAAACTATAAAAGGAAACCATGCATATACAGATCCACGAGCAACAAACAAACCACCAGCCACTTCATTCAACGAGCATTCCACCTAGTACACGGACACATACTCCGATCCACGAGCAGCAAGCAATCAACAAGCAATAAGTCACCGGCTTATATTTGCAATAGCATACACTTGCTGACTTGCGTACGTTGCTCATCACTTGTACGTGATCAATACTAGCTAGGATATACAGATCGATCTGATCTAAAGCTACCAGTACACGGATATATGGCATCAACGATGGTGAGGGTCGCCGTGGTGGCTATGCTTCTGATGCGGTGCTGCATCGTGATCGTCGCGGCGAGGCCCTTGTTGCACGGTGCGGCGGCAGCGGACGGACGTGGGCGGCAGCTGGGGCAGGCCGCCGCCGCCGGGGCGCAACTAGCCGCGCAGCAGGTTCTAGGCCAGAAGAAGATGAGCCGGCGGCCGGGGGAAGGCAACCCGACGGACTGGGTGGGTGTCAACCATGGTAACACTCACACGCCCGTCGGACTCGGGGTCGCCCACCCCGCCACGCCATAAGTAGCGGCCTCAGGCTATTGCAGTTGCAGTAGTATTGCCTGCTGCTGCTGCTGCTGCTTCCTTTGGCGCTTTTATTCATAATATGTCGGCTTCCATGTGTCAATGTGTCATACGTGGAATTGTAACTTATATTAGTAGGTTGTTACATAAATGATCGAGGAAATATAGATTGTTTTTCAAGCTTGTAATGAAGTGCCCAACTCGCAATTACAGTGATTCAATATTTATAATTTCCTCTTCGGACAAGCACCCATTTTACGCAAAAGGAGCTGTTTGGATGGCTACCGATGATAGTCCTGCTAATTTTTTTGAAGTTGACCCCTGCCCTGTACGTGTTTGTATAGATGCCAATTTTTGGCGTGCCCATACGCCCGCGCCCGCTCGCAGTTATTTTCCGCGCCCTCGCAATGGCAAAACGGTGGCGGCGAATTCCTGCGCCAAATAATTGGCGAGCCCTTTCTTTGGCGGGGCAGACACCAGCATAATGCAAATGTGCCCTATATTGCGGATTTGTGGAGTATTATTGGGCTATTCCAAAGTGTTCATCCAGTATCCAAACCCACTACTGCATACTAATTCGTTGTTTTCCTTACGGTGGTTTATTTTCTTACTTGTATAAACACCCAATATTATGGAATATCTAGCTCAAAGTTCTGCGAAATCTAGTTCGGTTATTTTAGATAATTCTTTAAATACAATGAAGTGTAGTCCAGTTTTGAAGAACTCGGCGTAAGAAATACAACGACGCAATCAGAATTTGATTGGACAATGTCTTATCGAATGTCTGCGAGAGAGAACGGATTGATCCTACCCTGACGAGCTTAACCCTAACTCGACGATGTCAGCAAAGTAGGAGCAACTGCGTTACGGGCGATTGTGAGGTGGAAGAAGAACCTTACTTATGAGAATTGCCCTTCACCAGCACGCGGTCGTGGGCGAAATGGTTACCTGTTGCAAGTTGCAACTACTTGCCGGCACCCGGCAGGCACACACGGTCGCGCGCAGCTCTTTTTCCTCCCGGGCTCGGGCCCAGGTGTCATCAAACGTCGAGAGCATATATGCCCCTGGGCCCGTGGTTGCCCGTCATGTCGCACCATCAAGTCCGTCAGTCACTGGCCGGTGGCAATGAAAAAAGTGATGCTCCCACTAGCCCACCACGGAACCGTCCAACTCCGTCCGAGTACGTGTCGGCCGAACCGCGGAAAAGGAGCTGGCTAGCTCAGCTAGCTGGCTGCCCACAAGTCCAAGCTCGATCGGTCAAGGAATTTAAAACAAGTGTGTGTTCATAGCTGGTGACTTGGTATATCTCCAAGCATATAGCCTTCTAGCCGTTACCGAGTCTCCGAGTTTCCCTTTTGGGTCTTATATAAACATATAGCTATCGGCTTCAACCTTGGCAAATGAACTGGAATACCGGACGTAGCCGTGCAAACCGCGTCGATCGAGCCTTTTCGAGGGTCGGTTAAACATGCGTAACGACACTATAAAACAGGGTGCCATCGCGCCTTACAAGTTGCAACCAAACAAGAAGCACAAGCACGCCAGCAGTTCATCAAAACGAGCATTCCACGTACACATACTCCACTAGCTAGGCTAGGCGCTATAGCAGCTAGCAAGGCTATACCTTGGTTGCAATAGTACACTCGACCTGATCATACTTTTTTAGTTGTGGTTACACGCAGGGTGACAGGACGGGATCGTACGTCGACCTGACCCATCTGATCTAGCATGGCACCGACGGCGGCGGCGATGGTGGTGAGGGCCACGGTGGTTGCCGTGCTGCTGTTGATGCAGTGCTGCAATGTCATCCTTGCCGCGAGGCCGTTGCTGCTGAGTGCGGCGGCGGATGGCCGTGGGTGGCAGCAGCTGGGAAAGGGCGCCGGATCAGCGCTCAGTACCGTGCGGCAGCTTCTCGCCATGGCCGTTGGTCCGGGGGAAGGCAACCCGTTCGACTACCAGGATCCCAACTACCAGCCCCCGGACATGTCATCGCTAGTTCCATAAGTTGCAGCTGGCTCGCTGGCTGCCTTCGGCATCATCAGGCGTGTATGGCATCAAACTAGCTCTTTAGCATTGCAGTGTTGGGTTGAAAGGTGGTTTTTGAGCTTAGGAATATATGCATTTGCTTAGATCGCGTGGAATTTTATTTTGTCTTTCTTACTTATTTTTAATGGCCATTGTATCGATCGTAAATTGGAGAACGTTTGTAAGTAGCTTGAGCTGTGGTTGGCATTACCTAAAAATAGATGCCTGGATGGATGCTACTCTAGAGCATGCGGATTCGAGTTTTTTATAGAAAGATTCGACGACTAATGTATACAAACAATATCGGAATGAGCAATTTGTATCAGAACATTCAGTTTATCTTCAATAGGTTGTGTTACCAAATAGGGTGTCAAAGGTAAAGTTTTCAGGATGTACAAATGTTGAAAAGTAACAGGCTAAAAAACAATTACAAGGCACAGTAACAAGATGAACATTTTCCTTTTGAGAGGAACAAATATGAATAAATGGCCACTGATTAAATAACATAATCTGCCCTGTAGTTGGATCTAGTATCTAGCCCAAGTACAAGCTGGCCCGGACTGCCAAGTTCGATCGTACCGGCCGGGCCGCTCTTTCTTTTAGCAACGTCCACATGGTCCGTGGGCCGTAGCAAGCCCAGAACTTGGCCCAGTGTATGCAAAGCATGCGACAGTTGCACCTTGCACGACTGGTGCGCAAACCGGGACTGCTACTAGTATCCTATTGCGAACAATTGCCGGTAGCAACAAGTCAGAACTCAGAACGATAGCTGCTTGTGAACTTGATGAATCAGTCTAGTTGATTTTGACGACCCAAACCGTACAAAGGTTTGACACACCGACCGAGAACCATTCACAAACCCAAGTAAGAACTAAGAAGCACACGCATACATACGATTCCCAGAACGACCGTATGAATCTAACAACACGGTGGCCACCGTGACTTTCTCCGAACCTAGTACGGTACGCAAACCGAACCATTTCAGCGGGCACGTACCCATCTTTCATAGGGAGAGAATGTGCTGACCGGCACACGTTTCATGTACATGTTACGATACTTACCGCGCGTAGCGTCTTGCATGGTTTATGTGCAAACAAATATCGACTTCAAACTCACGGGATTTGAATTCAAATTTACCCCGCGCGTGCGTTGAAAACTGCGTACGTGTAGGTATACTTAGGGTGTGTTTGGCAGAGCTCCCAGAGCTAATTCTCTGCTGATTCTAGTAGGAGCTCTGCCAAACAGTTTTTTTTTAGAGAGAAGTGATTATTGGCTGATTCTGTGAAGTGATTCTCTGAAATGAACTAAAGTTTGGGAGCTAAAAAAGTAGCTTTTCCTAATTCTGTGAAATGATTCTCTATCCTGAGTTTATGCTAGAGAATCAAAGAGAATCACTTTCAGCCACAGAATAACTTCTCTCAAAAAATCAGGTCCCAATCAAAATCAGATGGAGCTCTACTAAACAGACCTAAGCTGGACCAAACAACAACAACTAGTACAACAAGATTTAGGCGAGGACCTGATGACTCGGTCCGTGTCTTGTACTTTTCCGGCCCGTCACAAAACTATAAAAGGAAGCAGACTGCTTCCATTCCGACAAACCAGCTCGATCAACGCATCCTCAATCTTCATTATACAGGAATACAGGAGTACTATATCTTATTACCACCTGTGTGCTAGCTACTATAGTTGCTACCGAGCCACCTTGTTTGCAACTGCAAGCACACGCTCGATCGAGATCGCATAACCATCTCGTTCAACTAATCCATCCAGCGTGTATATGGCACCGACGGCGGCGATGACGATGGCGAGGGCGGCTGTGGTGGCCGTGCTGCTGATGCAATGCTGCAACGTGATTTGTTTTGAGTTCTTGCATCCCAATCTATCTCGATAAGTTATCTGCATTATTCCTTCAATTGAGGATTGTTTTAGAAATTATAAAATCCCTAAACCAAGCTAGTGGATAGTGCTGGTGAAAATTTTTAAAACTCACGTGGACGCTACGGTAGCTTCTCACATACTCCGTATATAGGCAAATAGGGTAGACGTGGATCATGTTGGACCTAGTTGAAGACTCCAAATTTTTTTAATATATATAATGCCTAAACTAGTTTAGGTTCTTCTATTTAATATGATCGGCAGGCGGCAGCTTACCTTCCTAATTGGCTAATTCGTTAACGAAAGACAGTTTTGAAGTTCTGAATGTACTATTTGAGAATTTATGGATGTAGATAAGAATCTAGTACAAGTTTAGGACCTCCATCCTTAATCTCTCAAATAGCAGTGAGTAGTTTTTTTTTTAAGGAATAGCAGACTCGTAGTCGCGTACCGTACGGGGTCGAGCGTGGCTGAATTTGGCCGGCCGTGTAGACGAATGATGAAAAGCAGGTGAGACAGCGGCCACTATCTAGGAAATCGGCCGGCCGTGCAGAGCGACTCGTTGAATTTCGACCAAATTGAAATGGGCGGCCACCTAAGCGTGCGCCGCTCGCTACGCTTGCCCTAATTAACTGCATGCCAAATTGCAAAGTACGATGCCCGCTGCGCTAGTGCCCTAGCGGCCAGACCGTGTTGCTATGCATGACTCAGTGCAGTACTCTCGCTCCGAGTTGAGGCTGAGGGCTGACGCACCGGACCGGACCGGACCGAAGGAAGAATAGCTTGGTCAGAGCAGCAGCGGCTCGCGAATTTGACCAATCGCGCGGTCCGCCGCGGCGACCAATTTGGATCTGACCTGACCGTAGTATAGTAGTAGGTCCCAAGTACAAAAACTGATCCAGGCATGAGTCGAAACAGTACGGTCCATACAAGGCCGGCACGCATCCATACAAGAATTACAGTGACCCACTCAAGTCATGAGTCATGAGTCTTGCATTGGTTAGCATACGCCGCTTTGGGTCGAGTTGCAGTTAAACGGAGGACCACGCGCGCGCTGAAAATTAAGTGGCGTTGTTAGCTACGCACGACAAGTACTTGCATCAGGCGTGACCTTGACAACAAAAATAACGTACCACAGGCTTACGAGTTGAGGAACTGACGTGGTCCTTCCTGTGACTGTTTCGGCGCGCGGCCGATTCGGCATGCGTCGTAGTAATACGTAGCCCGACTACAGAACAATCAGTCTCGTTCGTTGATACGACCCGACCATTCCAAACAGACAGTATACATGACATTTACTGTAGCTGAGATCGACCGAGGCTTCACACAGAACCCAGTGCAAGACTGCACGCGCATACGTATGCATGTATACCGCGTGCTTCGTGTAGCGTCGTCTTTCACGGATAGCATCGACTTCAGACTTCCGATCCGCAGGTGATCATGCAGGTCCTGGACAAGGGCCACCCGACCGGGACGCTGCACCAGATCATGCCGCAGGTCCTCAACAAGGGGCCGTGCAGTGCCCCAACCCCAATAACGCCCAGGGTCCCCACCCACCACCAGGCTGCCCGTGAAAATAGCCCAGGGTCCTTTCGCACGGCTCTGGTTTAATTTGTTCCAACTTCCAACCTTGCAGGGCTTTAAGCTTCCTTGTGAAAAAGTGTTTACAGTACTGTATCTTAGATCGATATTAGTGCAGGCAGCTTGGATTAGTTTCAGGTTTCGAGGTAGAAAAGTTGTATAGATGATGCTTGTTAGCTATATGTGACATATAGTATAAGGAGAACTGGACTGATTTCAGGTTTTGAGGTAGAAAAGTGCCACTCGCACTTATATATTGTTGTATTGATTTTTCTTATTTACAAGGCAAAATATTCAATCTATCTTTAAATATATACTAAACCCTTTGATAGTTTGATCAAATTTGCGAGACATTGTACTATCCCCTTGTTTTTTTGCAGCATCCTTTATGCGTGAATTATCAGGAATCAGTTTTTGCTTGTTTTCCAGCATCTCTATGTTAGTGTACTAAAGAGGACAACCCAAACCCAATATTTGTCTAACTACAAGTAGCTTTAATAAATAATGCAATTCTAGCTACGAATTTGAATTGTTCGTCCAGATTCGTAGCTAGAATTGCATTCTCTCCGGGATAGAAATTCCTGCTATCATGTACAGTGGCGGAGGCGCCCCTCTCCCCCCAAGCCATGCAAATGCAAATTTCTGTTAAATTTTGACTAAATTTTAATACTATTGCTCCCCTATAATATAGCTAAAATTTGATCAGTTTCTGGATCCACCACTGATCATGCATGTACATATTTCGTGCAACGGTTTCTGGCTGGTTGAGCAAGGTTTCGATAGAGTAAAAATTGCGTCGGTACAGTATGAGCTCGAACGCTGCAGGTGAACTTGGCCGGCCGTGTAGACGAATCGAAAGGCAGATGGAGCCGCAACTTGTAACTTTCTCTGAGGCAAAGTTGCTGGTGTCGCCGCGCGCGCGTAGGACCAAGCTACGTCAGAAAACTAGCTACAGAAAGGCAGCGGGAAGCGACTGAACCCGACCGGCTGACGAGAGGATGGAACGGATCAACGAGTCCGCGGGGCCGGGAGTCTTTACCAGATTGGAATTGGGCACCAAACCATGAGCCGGTGCCGCTCGTTGCCAAGTCCGATACCCGCTGCGGCTGATGATCCGTCCTCCACCACAACTCCGGCCGCTAGCTGGCCAGCACGCAGATCAGAGCTAGTACGTACGAACTTTTGCCGTACTGATGTGTTCCGGCTGACCGCGACCGGACCGCCGGCCAATTCTGTCGCCACCGGAGGAACAAGGCCGGTGAAGTTCGGCGCGCGCCACCGGCCACTTTCTCGGAGCTATCTTTGGTCTTTTGCTATAGCAACGCCCGCCGGCAATGTGTAATTTGGTCAGAGCAGCACCAGCCGCCGCTCGTGAATTTGACCAATCGCAGTCCGCGCCGGCGACCATTGGATCCGGCCGAATCTGTACGTACGGTACGTACGTCCACGCACGAATCGAAACGGTCCAGCAGTAAGAAGTCTCGCAAGTTAAACCCTATCAACAAGGCACGCATACACGGGAGACAATTACAGCGGGAACCAATGGACGGTGGAATTGAAAGAAATACTGCTACGATGAACTACTACTCCCTTCGTTTATCTTTACAAGGCGCACGTATATTAAGATTCAAACTTTACTATCTTTGACAAATAATTTAATCAACATTTTTTTATTTTTATAATATAAACTTGACATGGTTAGATTTCCAATAATTATAAGTTTATAACCATAAACAACATATTGTATGATAAATGAATGGTCAAAGTATAATCTAGGAGACCATGTCAAGTCATATCACGCCTTGTAAAGATAAACGGAGGGAGTATTTCTTACCGCGCCAGCGTAGGCATTAGCGTTTTGCATTGGCTAGCATCCTCCACTTGAGACTTGAAATTGTTGTGTTGAAATGGACCGCGCGCGCTGAAAACTACCCAGTTAGCTACGCAGCTGTACGCACGACAAGTACTAATACTAGGGTTGCTTTGACCGGAATGAATAAATCAAAGCTTAAAAAGTAGTATATGTACAAGGTGAAGAACAGACCAAGTCCTTCGTTTTACCTTTTCGGCGCCGCCGATCAGCATGTGTCTTGATGAAATGAAACACTATATAAAAGGAACTCATCATGTCCCCCTCTCAACAAACCAGTTGAAAGCACAAGTTCGAGCGACGTGGCACGTAGCTGAGCTAGCTATCTACCCACTTCGTCTGCAATAACACGCACGAGCGACATTACATAAAGACCAGCTTTAACTTTTGAGATACATTGCACTCATGACGACGACAATGATGATGGTGATGGCGAGGGTGGCGTTGGCGGCCGTGCTGTTGATGCAATGCTGCAACGTCATCCTCGCGGCGAGGCCGTTGCTGGACGGCGCCGGACGCTACGCCGGCGCCGGGGCGCTCATCATGCAGGTCCTAGACAGCAGTAAGAGGGGATGCTCGGGGCCCGGCAGGGGGAACAACGGCGGTTGGCAAGATCCCAGCAACCCCGGCTGCTAGCTGATGCGGCTGACTCCTCCTGCAGTTTGTTCATACCTTGTAATTTGTAAAGGTTTAACTTCATATGTAAAGGGATTCTTTGGTAACTCTAATTACGGAAGATAGAATAAATTAGTCTCTTATGTGTAGAATAAATTAGTCTCTGATATGAGTCTTGTATGCAACCAAACTGTACAGATGACTAGAGAGGTGATTAGTTTCTTATGATATTTCGATTGATTTTAGATTTGGAAGTAGCAGAAGAAAGACCTTCCTTCAACAGGTACCATGAGGTAAAAAAAGTGTTACTGGCACATGTGGTTGTATTAGTATATTTTTAGCAAGGCAAAAATTGATTCTATCTCAATATTCAAAAGCCTTCAATCAAATCTCTGTGACATTAGGTTCTACACTTTTTTTCCTTTTCGTTTAAAGGTAGTTGTGCGATGGATTTCGTCAAAATTTTACAAATTTCTGGGTTTTTCACCGGGGAACAATGAAATGATTTTGGTTAAGTAATTTCGCAAAATTTGACTTTCTATGTCCTGCTGGTGAAAACCTCCTCCTTTTGGAAATAACAACCAAACCACTGAGCTACAGGCAAATTAGTGAATAGCATATTATATTTAATAATGTAACGAATATCTAAATATTTTCAAATTCCAGCAAACATTTGAGAAGAAAAAAAAAATCAAATTTCATGAACTTCGATAATTTTTGAAAAAAAATGAAAAATGAAATTGGAAGCCCTAGGCCAATTAACATTAGTGTTACAGGACAACTATAACGGACTGTTAGTCTTTTATACAACATTCTTTTGGGCTGGGGCACGCCATGCCGAAGAATTAATTATCTTTTATATATATATATATGCATAATGGAATTAAACAGGCTTACGTTGGGCCTACATCAACAGTTGCATTATTGCTAGTTTTTGGCCGCGCATAAGTCTAGCAGTAGCGTAGTACCATCACTACATGATAGTTTGTTTAACTCTTGTAGCTTGACTGAATCAATGATAGAAAAACCAATCATATATCCAATGCGAGTGTAGCTGGAACAATGGTCACAACATTACAAAAAGTAGCCATCACTGTTCTAAAAGAAATAGATAGCGACTTGGAATGTCAACGACAAGATATCTCTTTCCACTAGATATATATGTAAAAAGTCGTACTGATATTATTAGCAATTTTATACTAATAGTGTCTTAGCTTCGCCATAGAGTAATTGATTGGAAAAGTAAAGCGTTGAAGATTATGCGAATTGGAGAGTCATGCAGTCGTTGTTGAAAGTGACAAGCGAAAGAGGATTAAAATCATGTCTTGCGTGGAGACGTACTTTGCCATAACTATGAGAAACGTTTTCATGAAGAAAAAATCGGCCAGGAAAATTGACACCACAAATAACGTGACAAGCACGAATTTACGTACCTAGCTACTTTTACCCTGCTGTACGTACGTACCCTCTTTTTTCTTTGGATTCAAAGAGTTTGAGCCCTGCCGTACTGGACGGCTCGACGGATGAACTTGGCCGGACAGCTGTGTAGACGACTTGAATGGCGCAGGAGATCTAGCGCCACTTTCTCGGAAGCAAAAGGTGCAATGTGTTGCTGGTGAAACTGCGCGCGCGCCAAGAACCCAAGTCAGGAAAGCATGCAGCGCGAGAGGTAGCTGATCAGGAACTGATCCATGAGTCCGCGGCGACCGATTGAATTCGACCACATTGAATCCAGCAGCCAAAAAGAAAAAAAAAACACGACCAAAGTTGTTGAAATCGTACGAACATCACAAACACGAGAATTCAAACAACGCATATGTGTTCATGGACCTACAATCGTCCAGTCCAACAAACAGAGCGCAGACCACAAATTCTTTGATTTTTTTCTCTCTCTGTACATAATTCACCTACTTCCCTCAAAATCACTTTCTTATTCGCAACTCAGTAAGAAAGTAAGAAACATGTGTGTGCAAAAGTACAAAAACTCACTGTACGAAAACGTACGCACGTACGTATAGTATGATACAAGCACAAAAATGTACGTACGTAGTATGGCACCCTGGCTCTGATCCATGGAATTTTTCAAACTTGTGGATTGGACTTGAACTGGACCGAGCGAGCGCTGAAAACCGCGTAGCTAGCGGGTCAGCGCGTACGTGCTTGCGCTTGATCGCCTGGGAAATCAAAGCATAAAAGTACAAGGGCAAGAATAGACCCGGTCCCTTGTCATACTTGTTGGCGGTTGAGTTGAACCTGCTGGGTCGCCAACCTATAAAAAGGCCACCACCTTGTCTCTCTTCCAACAACCATTCCAAAGGCATCCCATTCTTCCCTTCTTATTCCCATCGACGTACTCGAACCCCATCGGCCATCGCACCAGCTCGATCAATCTTCTCGGCACAATCACACGGACACTGCTGAGCTCTGTCCTGTCCAAGGCTGCGTTTGGCTCGATCGATCAAGCTAGGCATAAGGATCTGGTATGTCGTCGTCGACGGCGGCCGTGGCAAAGGCGGCGCTGCTCGTCGTGGTGCTGATGCAATGCTGCAACGTGATCCTCGCGGCGAGGCCGCTGTTGGAAGCGGCGGCGGTAGCCGGAGGCGACGGCGGGTGGCTGGGACTGATCATGCAGGTGCTCAGCGGACCGCCGCCGAACGGCAACCCCGGCGGCAGGCAAGGTCCATAGGCTAGCCGGACGGCAGCCGGCGGCTCGATCAATTGCCTGTAGGCTGCGTGCGGTTTCATTGATTTGCGGACGTTGATTAACATGTGGTACATGTGTAGAGAGTATTGTTCATTTCATTCGATCTGTCAGACTTGTAATTACAATGGATCAATTCCGTGCAAAAATGCATGTAATCCGTATGACATAGTTATTTTCGTGTAATCTTTTTGTTCAACTTGAGGTTGTATTCATTCTTTGAACAAATATAATAAATGACATTGGCTTTAGGAGAAAACGTTTCATATTATTCATTGTGGATATCAAGAGGATACTAATTGCAATATTTCACTCACTATTCCTGAAAGCTTTCGAAGAAGACAAGTGGTTTTTATCATTCACTGGATCAAATAAAAATAACTTGGGTGGGGAGCCAGCCGCTCCTACCTACTTTTTCTTTTCCTGTGTTTAGATTCAGGGTTAGCCTTGCCGTACGTCCTCGATCGACCGCTGGACTGACGAACTTGGCCGGCCGTGTAGACGAATCAAAAGTAAGAGCCGCCACTTTACCGCAAGCAGGTTGCTGCTTACTAACCACAGAACCTAGTCTGAACAACAAGGCCGCGGTCGAGCTAGTTGAAATCAGCTGAGCATTACAAAATAAGAATTTAAACGATGTGTATGCAAGGACCAATCGGCCGGTCCAACAATACTTTTTTCTTTCTTGTGGCATATACCTTTTCAACTGCTTAATTCCTTGCAGAAAGAAAGAAAAATACATTTATTCACAATCCAACAAAAATGTATATAATGCTACTAGCATTGAATTTTTCACATGGACATGTGATCGCAATATCTATCATAACTATTCTTTTTAGATTTAATGGTCGGTGTTGCACAAGTTGGTAGAACGAAATCATGGCTTGAAGAGAGAATTAATAGTCAGATGAATATTTTGCATGAAACATGGATGGTCAGGATATCCTCCCTTTAGCCATAAGTGCGTGTGGAGCTGCTTTTTTCCTGCATACCATAAGAGGCCTATGCAATTATGTTGTTAGCATATGATTGGTTCTCGTAGCAGTGGAGCCTGGCTGGTACCTGGGAGCCAGGCCACTGCTGGCCAGGTTCACGGCCTTTACGGAGCCTAGCTGCAATGAGACACTTATTGGTTCCCTATTTTTTTATGCATCCATACTTTTTTTTACGGGTGTTACTAGCATTCGGATGTCCGATCCGGGACGCTAGCATCGGACGGTTGGGAAGTAGAAATAATTCTGCTGCAACATGCGTTACATGTTGCATGCAACAATTCTAGGAACAAAGTTTTGACACATAAAAGAAACCCATCCCAATATTTGTGAATATTTCAATCAACGTTTCGTTGGAAAATTTTCTTTAATCCAAAACATCTCGCAACATCATACATCATCTAATGCAACATCTCGATTTTACAGTTGCAACATCCCGAACCTAGAAATAAAATCATCATCAACTTTTGTAAAAAAAATCATCGTCAACCATGCAACATAAAAATATTATTGTTGCAACATCTTAGGTTAGATACTGTAACATAAAAAAATTGAACATACTATAGAACATCTAAAAATTAGTGTTGTAACATCAATAAAAACATGTTGAAACAACTGAAAAATGCAGTTGCAACATCCGTAAAATCCTACTGTAACCTTGAAATGGTATCACAATCTCCATCCATCCAGAACAGAATCGGACTCAGTTATGAAACATTCACACAAATCTATTGCAACAATTCGACTAGCTCTTGAAACATCCGGTAAAGCTACTGCAACATCAAGAAAATATTACCGCAACAAATTGATTTGGTCGTTGCAACACATACGTATGCAAGAGGGGATGAATGCAACACTCAGCAAACATCCATAACACCTGCAACATCCAAAAACCTCTATTGCAACATCATGGGTTACCTAATGCAACATGCTCGACGAGAAGAATTGTTTTCAGATGTAGAATCAAGCTTCTTTTGTGCTCCTTCCATGGCCATCGATGAGCACGAACCAAGGCGATGGAAGAGCTCGATGCTGCTCTTGGGGGCTCTGCCCGAGCTGGTGCTAGATCTCCAACGGCTCCTCGCCGTCTGAGCCGCCGGCCCCGCAGTCAGCGGTGGCGTCCAAGGCGGGAGGAGCGGTGGTAGCGAGGTGATGGCTTTGCTGCTATAGGCACTGGGAGAGGGTCCATGGGCGGTGGAGCGCACCTAGGATGCAGCCGCAGTAGGACGTGCTGCTTCTACTCCGTGGCGCGACCTCGCGGGAGCGGATTGTGGCTGACATGGAATGTGTGGAAGAGGAGGAGCTTGTCCATGATTAACAAACAAGGTAGCAAAGAGCACCAGGTGTGCACGGCAGCGAGCGCGGAACGGGATTGAAGGAGCAGCACTCTTGCGTGATGGCTGGTGCTGCTTGCGTGAGAAGCAGGAACAACAGTGTGCGCGGCTGCCGGCGTTGAAGCAAGAGCAGCACGTAGGTCAACAGACGACAACCATGGTGGTTTGGTGGTGGATTATCGTTGCATGTTTGGAGAAGAGATAAGGCATGAGAGAAGGGAGAGCATTACTACATAGGTATGCTTGAGGCATAGATGTGCGGTGGGAGCAATGAGTGGACAGAAATATGTGGTAGAAATTTATGAAGGATGTGATGTCACGTGCGCGTCCGATTTGTTTTTGTTTCCAGCTGCGGACGGCTGTTTCGTAGCATTACCATTTTTTTACTTGACGGTGCGCTCACACCCTTGCACCGCTGGAGCCTGGCTCGGGAGAAATGCTGAATTTTTTCATACCCCGCGAGCCAGGCTCGGCAACACGTTTTGCACCTTCAGGGACAGGCCCAGCTCCTCATTCATGCAACCAATCATGGCAGCCTTGCACCCAGCCGAATACAGCAAACTGCAAACCAATCAGCTCCTTAAGGTACGTATGATCCAAGCTCCAGTGATGGATGCCTGCACGCGGTTTGGTGGAGCGTGGAGATTTTCCACGTACCATATGAATGTACCAATCATTTCCTTGTTTCGGGTGTTTATATCCTTGATTTCTCTCAGTGTTTTAAATTTTAACAACTTGTACTAAATTTTGTTAGTTTCTTGTCCTTATTATACTGTACATCAAAGATATTTAAACTTTAATTTTGATGCCAATTTTTACCTCTTAAATTATAAGGTGCAACGAAGGTGGGTTATAGAGAAACGAAACAAGGATATATTTTGGATTAATCTTTTTATAGTGGTACCATAATTCATCAACATGTATATTAACTCTAATAATATTTTCTCCGATTAATTAATGTGGTAATTCTTATGTCTTGAGAGTTAATGTGCGTGGAGGTTGTTCTTTTGACCGATTCTTTTTTTACTCAGTGACCAACTACTAACATAACGGATACTAATACAGAAGCGTCCTAGTACTATGCATGGCACCTGCTGGCTTTTGATCGATGCATGGGTTTTCAAAATTCAAACTCGTGAATTGACATTGAAGTGGACCGTGGGCGCTGAACACCGCGTAGCTAGGCGGGGCGTGCCCGTACGTGCTTGCATGCGTTTCTTGATCGATCAGCCAGGACGACCATGCCGAAGAATAGACCCGGTCCGCTGCCATACTTCTCATTTGGCGGTTAATCTTGCGTTAACGGAGCTATAAAAGGAACCCATCCTGTCTCTCTTCCAACAACCATTTCGATCAAGGCATCGTCTCCCTTACAGCAAACAATAAGCTAATTAAACATCTCGTGCAGTAGCTGCTTGCCTGAATCATCTGGCATATATGGCGTCGACGACGACGGCCATGGCGAAGGCGGTGCTTCTGGCCGTCGTGCTGATGCAGTGCTGCAACGTGATCCTCGCCGCGAGGCCGTTGTTGGAAGCGGCGGCGGTCGCCGGAGGCGACGGCGGGTGGCTGGGGCTGATCAGGCAGGTGCTAGCTGGGCCGCCGCAGAACGGCAACCCCTGCTGCAGGCAAGGTCCCGGTGGCCGATAAACTAGCCGGCCGGCGGCCAGACGATAGGCGGGAGCTCCATGGATGATCAACTGCATGACTGATTGAGCCCCAGCCTGTAGACGACGTTTAACATGCATGTACATGCCTTAGAGGATTCATATTCTTCATTCGATTCCATCTGTCTATAGGTAGCTAGCTAGTCGTTCATTAGATTATTAACCAATTCTGTGCAAAAATGCATGGATTTACCTGTCTTTATGACAGAAGCTCTTTCGTGTAACTGGATTGGCTTATTAATTCATTCTTCAGATATAATAAAAGATTACCTGATCGACAGAAAAAAAAAGAAATCACTCTGTGTACATAGCATTATTTTGATTAGCTCAATATGAATAACAGGAAATAGGAAAAATATAGTATCGTCAAACAATTGAAAGGTACGTAGTAGTATTAAAAAAGGATACCTTTTGTTGGATCCAGACCAAATTCAACTGCTTTTTTATTTGACTACCAATCATGCTGTTGCTACGGGAGCCATAACATTTTTAATAATAAGAGAGGGGGGGGGGGGGGGGGGGGGGGGGGATATGGTCATTTGAGATCATCAGCAGTACAATATACCAAATCTCAAAAACTGTTTTTAACCACAGCGATATACATAAACATCAGTTTTACCTAAAGGTGTCAAAGAAACGTAAATAAAAACACTAAGACACATGATGTAGTAAAGGTAAATGCTCGTGGCTTGCAAGGGAAGTAAAAGAATGGCGAGAAAATATAATCGATGCCATTGACCTAATGCAACGTGACAATTTGACTACTCAAATCACAGATATCTTAAACTAAATAGTACTCGTAGAATATAAGATAAGATGAAGTATTCTGCGTATTGAACATTGAGCTTCTTACAAATATTGCTCATCTAATCTCTCAAACAGATATATGGAAGCAGCAGTTGGCGGTTGGCGCTGTGGCTTTGGGCAGTCCTTTAATGACTAAAGCCGGTGCGCAGAGATGCCCCTCATTGATTTTTCGTGTTTTACCTTTTTTCCTTTTCTTACTTTTTCCCACTCTTTTGCAAGACGGTTGTTTTTATCTATTGCTCGAGTGCTCAATTTCAGCCTGCGCGGTGCGTGGACGGGAGAGAGGGAAACGGTGCGTGGTGCCGTAACTGTTTGACGCTTTGACCTTATACATGGGCTTGGACTCGATCAACAAAGGAAACGGCCAATATGTGCGAGTGACCTATCTGTTGTACACGTGGCCACTGGCCACAGCATTAGACGAAGGAACATCAGCTAGGCTATTACCGTCACCTACCTATATTCGGACTACTTTATACTATATATGCATGGAATGAATTTTTTTAAATTTTTGCACAGAAACCATGCAGTAGAGTACATATGTGATTGCTTGAACACGTGTTTGACTGAATTGCGTAGACACAACGCTGACACTCTTGCTGAGTCAAACTGTTCAGACTTCATTGAGCTCCTGCTCACGATCAGTAAGACATTTTCATCTCCTTTTGTTTTATTTCTCATTAGACTATTCTTTGACACAAAATTCGTGAATAGCCTGTCCTAATAATACCTCGTAGAGGCTGGGAATGTTGTTGTTCAAGGTTTTTTATTATCATCTCTATATAATGACCATAAATTTGAATACGAACTTCTCTTTTCAAAAAACAATCTTTTTACTAATTTCTTAGATAGGATATAGTTGTCTACACAATCAATCAGTTGTTCAATATAGTTCCTTAGGATCATTATGCCTTCTTGTTTAAAATAAATAAGGCTTCAGGTCTCCTAATGACTAGCATGTATACCCTCGATTATTGACACCATGTAAAAAAAATCAACCGATACTATTAGCAACTTTATGCGAAAGTGTCAGTATACCCTTAGCCTTTTGCCAGTATCCTAATCGAAAGCGACAAGAGAAAATAGGATAAAAATACGTTCTGATGGTTCTGAGTAGTATAATAACTGGTGAGTCAAGTCAAGTGCGTCATGCTCTTCTTCTGCATATGCCGATCGTCCAATTGGACTAGAAAGTCAGGATTCAGAACGACTATGGTTTTGCCTGCATGCCGTACTCGACGGCTCGACTGATGAACTTGGCCGGCCGTGTAGACGAAGACGACGAACTGAAAGGCATGCAGATCGAGCCGCCACCTTCGCGGAAGCGAAGTTGCAGCTAGGTAACGGCAGAACCAAGTCAGAACAACATGCAGCGCGAGCAGGAACGGACCATACGAGTCCGCGGCGACTACTTGAATTCGACCAAACTGAAATCGGCCGAACATGAAAACGCAAAAATTCAAACAATGTATGTACATCCCCTGGTCGGTCCAACAAACAGAAAGACTAGACATTTTAACACGTAATAAAGTTCCTAATATCATTGCAAAAGAATGGCAAACGTTTACTCACGAACCAGCAAGAATGACGTATATGTAGGTGCAAGATTAAACCTCACTGTACCAAATACAGGGGTTTTAGTAGGGTACCTAGGTTTGATCGATGCGTTTTCAACCCTGCGAATTGAAATTGAACTGGACTGCATGCACGCTGATGAAAAAACCGCGTAGGCACTCGCGCGTCTAATCAGCCCCAGTAGAACAAGGTCAAGAGAACTGACCCAGCCCGGTGTCGTACTTTTTGGTGACAAAACCAGCATAACCAAACTTTAAAATGAAGCCACATCCTGTCTCTCTTCCAGCAACCATTTCGACGGAGGCACAACGGGAGCTCGATCTCCTTTGAAGCATTTCTTCGATCTGCTTGTTCAGGACAGAAAACCAAGAGTTATCGCTTAGCCCAAGTAGCGTAGCAACTTCCACATATAGCCCAAGCATCTGATATGGCATCCTCGGCGTCGGCGATGGCGAAGGCGGCGGTGCTCCTGGCCGTCGTGCTGATGCAATGCTGCAACGTCATCGTCGCGGCGAGGCCGTTGTCGGAAGCAGCGGCGGTAACAGGAGGCGACGGAGGATGGCTGGGGCTGATCATGCAGGTGCTAGTTGGGCCGCCGCCCGATGGCAACCCCAACGGCGTAACATCTCCCAAGCCACCGCCACCGCCATAAACTAGCCGGCCGGTCAGCCAGCCATCCTGCGGCTCGCGATGGATGCGGGCGTGCATGGATGACGCATCTGCTGAGTTAGCAGGCTGGCTGCGGTTTTTGTTGATTCTTAGACGCTGATCGATTAACTAACGTGTACATATTCGCAAGAAATTATCGTTCATTAGATTTTTTATTTTCTACTCATTAGCTAGTGGTCCAGAGTCCAGACTTCGAATTAAGGAATTAGTTCGGTGTGTAAATGCACTCAATGTAATTTTGGGTTCATAATTTAATAAGTGTGAATTGCACTTGAAGTTGTATCCTTTTTTTTAATAAATGAATTCCTGTTGTACAGAGAAAACACTCGCTATCCATCGTTTTCAGCTTTATTTTGATCTTTATTGCACCGTATATGTGTTTAAAAGTTCAAAGTTACAAGTTTAATGGTCTTTTGGTCTAAAATATAATGGTTAGAATAGAAAAAAATAGAACCATAATTCAATATAAGAGAATAAAAATAAAAAAAGGATATAAAAACCCATATAAGAAAATGGTCTCTCTCTTGAAACGCGGTACATACGCAAACGCTCACATACATGCACACACACTCACCAATATCGCACGCAATTCTACTCCTATGAGTATCTCCGAGAGACTAAACCGGCAGATCTCGGGATTGACAAAATCACCAATAGCGCCGCACTGTCACTGTGCTTAGCATTTTTCTTCTTTGCTTGTAAAATCTTCTTTGTTCAACTGGAATGTTTTTTATTTTTCTCTAAATATTTTTAATAGCTTGGTAGTAGAACAAATAGAGGAAGTCTATTGGGGTTGGGTGGAGACTTGTTAGGCTCCCGTGGAACATGCACATCGCCGTCCATGCAGGATGTCTATGTCAACTTTTCTAATACATCAAAGTTTTGCCATAGAGTCATTGATGGGGGAAAAGTAAACCTTAAATATATGAATTGGAGGGTGGTCTAAACTAAAACGACGTTGTTGATAGCGACAAGCAAGCATGTTGCGAGATAGTACAACTGCTGTGTCAATTGTGTCATGCTAAGAATAGCATGCCAATCGTCCAATATAATTGGTGACTACTCCCTCGTTTCCAAATTACTACTCCCTCCGTTCCAAATTACAGATTAATTACTATTCCAAATTACAGATTAATTACTATTCCCTTCGTTCCAAATTACAGATCGTTTTTACTTTTCTAGATGCACTAGATATAGGGTATATCTAAGTACATAACAAAGTCTACAAATTTTATAAAATCAAAATGATTTATAATTTAGGACGAAGGGAGTATCTGTTTAACGAATCGGAGGGAGTCGGGCGGAGTCGGGCGGAGCCGGGACTTATTGCTTTAACAACAGCAATGTTTTCACATTTCTTTTTTTTTTTACACATGATTACGCATTTCTAGCTGGGTGAGCAACGTTTGGAACGAAAACAAGTATATAAATTAAACATGACTGACGTCCTTGCAGTTAGGCGGTCCTTTCCAGTTTTACCTGGCGTACTCGACGGCTCGAGACTGACGACCATTTTGGGCTTGGACGGCCGTGTAGACGAATTTGGAAGCTAAATCGAGCCGCCACCTTCTGTCAAGCGGAGTTGCAGCTAGGTAACCGCGCAGAACCATGACCAAGTCAAGTCAGAACTCAAAACAACAAGCTGCGCGAGCGAGCACGCTGTTTGATCAGGAACGGACTAATGCAATGACTCCTAAGCGACTACTCTCACTGAATTCGACCAAACTGAAATCGGCCGAACATTAAAACACGAGAATTCGTGAGAGTGCCTTGGTATATTTGTGATGAGTGATTGATTAGATGCTTTGAAATTTTACTGGTTGAGTTAATATTTCATATGTGATTGATTATGCTAACGGCTAACTGGAGGTGTTGTGTTGAGTGCGTTTTGTTATTGTGTGTGTAAACGTGTGTTGTGTCTCTTAGCTTGTGATGTGAAGGTGTTGGATGCGACATGTCGGTCGACAGCATGAGGTGAAGGTTAAGCGAAAGGTTCATGCCGATGTACTAGGGCTGTGAAGGGTGGACACGAGTAGGCTTGGACCGAGGGACCCAAGGAGTTCGGACGGAGTCATGGTCGATCCACATGGTGCACGGAAGAGCAAGAGTACACGGACGGGACGGAGATGGCATCGGTTGAGTGAAGCGGGGCGGAGGCAAGTTGAGTAGGCGGTCCGGGAGTGCGAGCGAAAGACTTGGAGGTGTCGAAAGCTTGGCGGAGGTCGGACACGCGTCGAATTCGGTGAGTCACGCGCTTGCAGGGTGTGCAAGAGGGTTTGACTGGTTTGGCCTCAAAACCAGGGGGCGAGTCCGGTGCGGCCGGACGGCGTCAAGTCGAAGGACGCGTGACACCATCACGAAGCTTGCGTCGAGGCGAAGCGAAGTCGTGAAGACGCTGGGTCCATTCGATGTACCGACAAAAAGTTGGACGGTTTTACCCTATGGGGTATTTGGGTTATATGCTTAATGTAAGGGTATTTTGGACATTTGCCAAATGCCTATACATATGAGAGTGGGACATATCTCTAGGATTGTTTGGTGGTGGGCTTCTCATTTTGTTGGTGAGAGTCTTTGGAAGGTGAGAGATGGATCTTTGATTTGACCTTTTGCCATATTAACCTTAATTGTGCTTAAGTCTTGTGGCTGAATACGGTGAAGTAATCCAAAGATCAATTTCGTATTCAGTTGCTTCTCCTTGTCAAGATCTGAGATTTATCTTTTTTCCTATTTTCGGAGCCATTTTTGGGGGATTTGTCGATCTCGAGTTTGGCTGCGTTTTTGGGAGGGATTCTTGGAGGAACTTGATGCTGGGACATGTAAAAAAACATTTAGGATGATCCCCTAGCAAATTCATTCACCGGTCCTTCAATTCAAACAATGTATATGCACGCCCTGGGCCCTGGACCAGCAAGGAAGACGTATTCATAGGTGTCTTGTTAGTAGGGTAACTGGTTTTGCTGGTCGATGCGTTTTCAACCTTGCGAATTGGAATTCAAATGGACCGATCCCTGAAACCGCGTAGGCACTTGCGTTTAATGATCAGCCAGGAGGGAATGAGAGAAGAAGGCTTACTAATAAAAGTACAAGGCCACAATAGACTCCGTCCATTGTTATACTTTTTGGCGGTAAAACTTGTGCAAACGAAGCTATAAAAGGAACCCATCCTGTCTCTCTTCCAGCAACCATTTCCACCGAGGAACGAGAGCTCGATCGTCTTCTGAAGCATCTCTTCTAGCTAGCTGCCTGTCCAAGACACAAAGCCACGCACTGCCATATTGTTGCTGCAAGTGTACTAAAACAGCGACGACTGATCTACGCCCTTGTAATATTACGTAAGGATCTGATCATCTGATATGGCATCCTCGGCGGCGACGATGGCGAAGGCGGTGCTGATGGCCGTCGTGCTGATGCAATGCTGCAACGTAATCCTCGCGGCGAGGCCGTTGTTGGAAGCAGCGGCGGTAGCCGGAGGCGACGGCGGGTGGCTGGGGCTGATCATGCAGGTGCTAGACAAGGGCAACCCCAGCAGGCCGCCGTCGACCGGCAACCCCGGCGGCGGGCAAGCTCCACGTCGCCCATAAACTAGCCGGCGGCTCGATGCCAGTTGGCGCGGGCTGGCGTGGATGAAGAATCTGTTGAATTAGCCTGGCTGCAATTTTGTTGATACGTTAGATGCTGATCGATTAACATGTACTGTACATGCGTATAGGATACACTGTTCATTTCATTCGATTTGTCTACACCTATTAGCTGCTAGTTGTTCGTGCTCTATATTAAACACATATTTAAAATGGAATTATCTCCGACCTTTACGACCGCACAGTCAAATTCTTACAGCAAACTCAGCTTCAAAGCTGATCACCAATATAGGCGTATCTGCTGAGTTAGCAAGCTGGCTGCGGTTTTGTTGATTCGTAGACGCTGATCGATTAACGTGTACATATTCGTAATTAAGAAATTATTCAGTTCATTAGATTCTTCTACTCGTTAGCTAGTTGTGTCCGGACTTCGAATTAAGGGATAAGATCTGTGTGTAAATGCACTCGATGTAATGTTTGGGTTCAGAATTTAATAAGTGCCAATTGCACTTGAGGTTGTATCTTTTTTCAGATATAATAAATGAATTTCTGTTGTATGGGAAAAACACTGTATCAATCATTTAAGAACCTCTATTAGCCTATATGTGCTTTTTTTTCCCGAAACACGTTACAGATATGTACGCTCATGTACATGTACGTACACTCACCTCTATAAAAAAAATGCACGCGATCCTACCCTTATGAGCATTTTGAGAGACTGAGACGGTAGATCTCAAAATTGATGAAATCACTACTGGCGGCTCACCATGGCACGTCGCCTACCATAAAAAGAATAGCACCGATTAATAAGTGCCAATTGCACTTAAGGTTGTATCTTTTTTTTCAAATATAATAAATAAATTCCTGTTGTACGGAGAAAAACACTGTATCCACCATTTAAGGATCTCTATTGCAGCCTATATGTGTTTTTTTTTGAAACACGTTATGGATCCAAACGCTCGTGTACATGTACGCACGCTCGTCCCTATGAATACACGCATGCGATCCTACCCTTATGAGCACTTCGAGATTGATGAAGTCACCACTAGCGGTTCACTGTCGACGGTCATGTTGCTTACCAAAAAAGAATAACACTGATTATTCAGAAAAATGCGAGCACTCGTGAGGCCATGATGAGCCGAGAATTCAGACCCGGGAGGGCAGGTAATATGTGTTTTAAAGTTCAAACAAAGTTAAAAGTTACAACTTAAATGATCTTTTGATAGCGACCAGAACCACAAACGACGTTGTTGATAGCGACAAGCAATGGAGGATAGAAATGTGTTTTGCAATAGCACAACTGCTGCGCGCGTCAAGTGTGTAATGCTATTCTTTTGCATTCCAACCGTCCAATATGGTGACTACAAGTCAGGTCTCAGGAGCCAGGACTATTGTTTCAACTGCAATGTTTTTGCATTTCTGGTTGCGTCAGGAACGGTTTGGAATGAAAAAAAAATAACATCTTGCAGAGTTAGCCGGTCCTTCTGGAAAATGCAAAACCACACGTACATATAACCGTATGTCTTATTTGATTTCTCTCCATCCAACCGTTGATCCATTACCTACCTCGTGTACCTCTCACCTAAACTTTGCCTGCCGTATTTGATGGCTCGAGACTGATGAACTTTTTGGCCGGCCGTGTAGACGAATTTGGAAGGTAATCGAGCCGCCACCTTCTGTAGTCAAGCGGAGTTGCAGCTAGGTAACCGCGCAGAACCATGACCAAGTTAGAACAACAAGTTAAGCTGCGTGCGCGAGCAAGCACACTGCTGGGTGCTGATCAGGAATGGATCAATGCAATGGCTCATAGGCGACTACGTACTCTCCACTGAATTCGACCAAATTGAAATCGGCCAAACATGAAAACACGATCGAGAATTCAAACAGTGTATATGCACGCCCTGGGTCCCTGGACCTGCAGCAAGGAAGACGTTAGTAGGGTAACTGACTTTGATCCATGCGTTTTCAACCTTGAGAATTGAAATTCAAGTGGACCGAGCCCTGAAACCGCGTACGCACTTTCGTTTAATGATCAGCCGGGAGCCCGGGAGGGAATGAGAAGGCTTACTAAAAGTACAAGGCCAAGAATAGACTCCGTCCATTCTCATACTTTTTGGCGGTAAAACCTGTGCAACGAAGCTATAAAAAGGAACCCATCCTGTCTCTCTTCCAGCAACCATTTCGTTCCGAACGAGAGCTCAATCATCCTGTGAAGCATCTCTTCTAGCTGACGCACTGCGCAAGTGTAGCAACGCCGCCTGACCTACGGGCTTATATTACGCGTAAGGATCTGATCATCTGACATGGCATCCTCGCCGGCGACGATGGCGAAGGCGGTGCTGCTGGCCGTCGTGCTGATGCAATGCTGCAACGTGATCCTCGCGGCGAGGCCGTTATCGGAAGCAGCGGCGGTAGCCGGCGGCGACGGCGGGTGGCTGCGGATGATCATGCAGGTGCTCAGCGGGCCGCCGTCGGACGGCAACCCCAACGGCAAGCAAGGTCCAGGTCGCCGATAAACTAGCCGGCGGCTCGATGCCAGTTGCGGCGGGCGTGGTTGGCGGATCTGTTGGATTTGAATTGGCCTGGCTGCGATTTTGTAGATACGTCATTAGATGCTGATCGATTAACATGTACATGCGTAGGATATTGTTCAATTCATTCCAGTTGTCTAAAGCTATTAGCTAGTTGTTCATGCCCTGTATTAAGGAATTAATTCCGTGCAAAAAGTGCACTTTTAGTGTAATTTTGGATTCAAATTTTAATAAGTACGAGCCTTATTTCAAATTGTATCATTCGTTTCTTCTACAAATATAATAAGTGAATTCATGTTCGACTGAAAAATCATTCTGCGTCGTTTAAGAATTATTTCAAAAGTAAAGAAAGACCTTTTAATTTGTAGGATCGAGACCAATGATTCAAGTGCCTTTTATTTGAACACAAGAGCATGTTGTTCTACTATTGATGGCCTAACTGTTTGACGCTTTGACCTTTACATACGCTTGGACTCGATCCACAAAGGAAAAGTCAGCAGGTTCGAGCGACGACCTACCTACCTACACGTGGCCACTGGCCACAGCATTCGACGAACAGCAGCTAGATTGTTACCGTGCCGTCAATAGAACTGTAATTAGTATATGATAGTATCACAGAAATAAGATTATTTAGAATCCTTCATGCAACCATGCGTGCACTGTATATACGTTCATGGAATTGTCCTGTTTGAATTAGACGTGCAGATAGCACAGCAGAGTTCTCTAAGATGTGTTTTCTTAAACACGTTTAGTTGACTGATTTTCTGCACAACTAGTTCTGTTATTTCCTTTCTCACTGTCAGTATGACTTGTTGGTTTTTCTAATGAAAAACCAGTAAGGCTTGATCAGGTCTCCATAGCGTAAGTGGCATGCGTTTACTATTTGCATTTAGAGTAGCTTGCGGCAAGTTCCTGCATGACTACATGCTTTGAACAAAAAAAAAGTCGAGATTTTGAATTGATAAACTAATACTATTCCTTTGAACTAGATTAACGTATTCAGTTGTGTCCTCTTGCTAGCTTGCTAACTGTAAGATGTTGAAGATATGACCATGATCATGGTGCGTCTAGTGAGGTGTAAATAATGAACAGACCTAAGCAATCTAGAGTTATTACAAGATGAAGTGTCATGTTCATGCCGTAGACATACATATTTTGGAAACGAACATGCCATGGTATCATATCTTTTGCAATTTGATGTTAATGAATGTGTATTAATTGCTACCCTTAATTCAGCAGCTTCTTAGCTAGTGAGCGTTCATTAGCGAGCTCTCAGCCTATTGCTAAAAACTGATACTAGCCTTTTTTTTCAAAAAATACTGAAGTAGCTATAAGTTATAACTAAGTTTTGAAAATTCGTTGAAACATCTTCTGAAAATTGTTGTCGGTCTTCATATATAAAATTTTTAAACTAGAAATAGCTATTACCAAGTTTTCCAAAAAAAAAATGGACTGATATTTTAGTGTGTTCATTATGTAATAATTATCTAGCAAATGTTTTCATGACACTCCCCTATTGGCCTATTGAGTGAATGAAACCTGTACATGATACAGGCCTCAAGCACACAAAGCCAGACCGGCCAAACCCAAGCCAGAAAACAGCGTGAGGCGTGGAATGAATGCTGTTACCTCAGTCGGAGGGAAATTAAAGTCCAATGTTTTTATTCTGTGTCCACGCTGATTTCTTGTTCCCGCCGATACATCACACTCACGCAAGACCCTGTGCGCAGCTATTTGACCGCGACTGATTCTAGTTTGACATGCACCTGGTAAACCAAGACGGATTTCAACGTTCAAACACATGCACGTTTAATCACGCACCGAAATGGTATGGAACCCAGCCATGCACACTTGCATCTCACAACAAATTAGCCCATTTATATCACGGGACTCAACTCCTTTAGAAAATTAAATTTATACTCCTTTTCTATGAAATTTGGATGCTCAAAATTCAATAGGAGCTGATAAACGTGCTGGTGAAATGGTGTGATGAGGGATTTACCACGCTAGTAGAATATATCCATGTTTTTACTGTACAGGAATGATATCTAAGGAAAGAATGTTCAGTCATTTCGTGCTCAGAACGAATAAGCGTTCCAGTCTCCATTACGTAGCTAGGATATGTGCTTACTTGACGGAGAGCAGCTGGACGAACCTTGTCTGAGTTCCTGACTATACTACACGCTTTGAACAAACAGGTTCTAATATTTTGAATTGATAAATTCATGGCATTTCTTTGAAGTAGACTAATGACACGCAGTTTGAAGGAATCTGATTTCAGACACAAATTAAAGGATGATTATTCAGTCGCCCCACAGCTAGCTACCACTCAGATGTCGAAAGTGTGACCGTGATCGTCAATCGTCATGAAAACTTGAGAAGCAAGAAGTAAACACAAGCAACCTCTTGTGCTTTGAACAGTAAAGAGCCGAGTTTAGACTGGTAGATAGAGTCCCCCCCGTACTTGCTGTGGAAACGCTATATTTTTACTTTTTTAACACTCAGCCTTATCAAAAAACTATTTATAAAAAAGAGTAAATTGCACCTACCATACAACAACTTGTATGGTTGTATCACTTTGGTCCAACAAGTTGTAAAATGTGCAAACTTATGCATGAACCTTGTCAAATGTGTGCATGTACAATCACATGTACACTACTGAGCGTATTTTGCCACGGTGGAAGCCATATGGAATGTAGCATATGTAGCTTAGGTCACAAATATCAATTTTGAAGTTCGGAGGGGGTAAAAATGCAAAATTAGCATTCCAAAATGTAGGGTGCAAGACGTCAGCTGTACGCAAAATTATTGTTTGAGAACATAACTAATAATATCTACATAAACTAAATTTTGTGGTTGTTTTTTCGGCATGGATTAAGACATGTGCCACATCACAAAGAGATATAATCATCGATAAAATGCAGGGAAAAAATATGTTGATGGCATCAGTTGACGTCATAGAAATATTAAATACATACATATTTTTGAATCCTCTATAAGTCAAAATAATACAGATCCCAAAGTAAATGCTAATCCAATATTTATAAACAACAGAATCGATACTAACGAAGCAAGTATGTAACTTGGCATTACGATTATTTTGGATTTGTGCTTAATACTCTTTTTTAAATTAATCTGGTAGAAAGCAACAAATTTATTGCAGTATTTTAAAAAAAATATTTTTGACATGACAAGCATCAACCATCGTAGAAAAATACCCTCAATGGATATATATGACCGTAAATGCACACAATTGACAAATTCATGTATCCCTTTGCACCATTTGCAACTTGTTGGACCAAAATGATACAATTACATTGTACGGTAGGTGTAATTTACTTTATAAAAAATTAAACAAAAGAGATGTCCAAGCTATGCATGCATACATGACTAGATAACTATGCATGCCGCGTCAAGAACACAAGACTAGATCGACCAAACCGAACCAAAACACAACACCGTATCATACGGAACTGTACCAGTACGAGGGAAAGTCCATTGTATACGCACGGGCACGACTCTCTACCCCAGCTATTAGACTGCGACCTGTTCAAGTTGACACTCTACAAGCATTCAACGGTCAAACACATGCAAGTTTACGCATACGTACGGTGGCACCGATGTGCATAGTACAGGTATACACACATACTTGGTTCTCGCTTAATAAGCCCATTTTTATAACACCACAAACCCACTGCAAAAAACGTGTAATTAAAATTCAAGTATTCCAACTGGGGCCTAGTGATCAGGAAGCCACAATGTGAGATAAGCAAATAATGGGATGTACCCACTACCCCCAACCAAATTCGTATTTCTCTGTACAAGAAACGTATATTTATAAAATGTTAATATCATCAGCTAACATCCTAAAATAAGAAACGGAGTGCTTTATGATGCAGCATTCTTCATTTATTACAAAATTTCCAGGCTGTAAGACAAACATTTGCAGCATTTTATTTGAATCAAGTATAAAAGAAATAGGGCAATAGCTCAAGCTGACGGGGAAACAGCCATTTCTATGATACAACTTCCTTCGCTGGCCATACTCGGCAGTGTATTTCCAAAATTCCATTCGGTTTCTGTCCTGCAACAGGAATCCTTCCTCTGCGATTGCCTGAAAAATAAATGAAATTTAAAGACATATTCATTCAGGGTAGCATTTAGGAGGGTTTGGCTAATCTCCAGAGTCCGGACTCTAACTTGTGGTGTGAAAGATAGAAAAACCCATAAAAATAAACCATGAAAAGAAAAAAATCCCGATCACCTAAATAAGATTCATCAATTGAGGTGTTAAACTGTTGTTAACAAAAATAAGTTTAAGACAGTAGTGCCACTCTCTCTGAGATAAGCAAAGAAGAAAATTAGCTTCCAATGGTAATATAAAAGAACTATATGCTTACCTCCTATGTAAAATGATATCTACTGCTTAGTTGCAACCTCATCTTTTAGATTCTACCTGAAATTGCAAGGGCAAAAGGTGTAATCAAACATATAAAATACAATAGCAATAACAATTCTATTTGAAAGCAAATTATTCTCAAGACATATAGTTTCCCAGTAAATATGCCAGTATACCAAAGTAAAATTGTCTTTCAGGATGGCATTGTGGACCTGATTAATTTGGTCAGAGCAAATGCCAAGTAATTTATCCATGCAAACAAAATAAAAATCATTTTTGCTTTCGCCAAACAGAGAGAAATAAATCAAACTCGTGCAAACTCAAACTAATATACATAGTGAGTGCAAAAGTACTCATCCACTTTTGACAGACCTACAAAATACAGGAGCACACTGATTCTGTGCCTTGTGGAGAGAGATAGCAAGGAGCACAAAAAAGTAAAACAAAACAGTACATAACAAAACTTTACCTCTAGCAATCTTTGTAGTTCGTTCAACCAATTGATCTTCTAGGAGTTTAAAATTGGTGAAGACTGTCTACTGTCATTCTGAACATAATAGTTTTAAAAAAGAACAAGTTAGCAAATTTATCAAAACAGTACAATACATATTTTTTAGTTTTCAGCAGAGAATGGAGATATATCTGGTATATATTCCATTAAACTATTATTTGGCCAGATCAATATTTCAGCTGTTACTGGGAGAAGGCCAGTCCAGTAATCATAAGTACTCAACTAAAACTAACTGGATTCAGTGTTCCAGACACCTAACCATGTTTTAGCTTGAGATCAATCCACAGGTACCAATAAAAAATAAATAGAAAACGGTAAAAAGGTGCATGCTCAAGCTTCAGTCACTAAATCCTGACCAATCTCAAATTGTTGCAATATGATAACAAGAATGAAAGTGCTCCTTCAGCTGTACTAAGAGGCTGCTTCGAATGCAACAGTAGAGATTGAATTTAAGAAAATGAAGCATGCATCAATTGTCCAAGGGCTAACATTATCAGCCATGCTGTTTTTGTCTTTGTATTGATAAAATCTTATAGGATAGAAACTTACATCACAGTGTAAGTGTTAACTATTGATAAAGAACATAAGCAATTCCTGGCTATGATGTTCCATGAACAGGAGCCCTGATAACAAAGTGACAGTTCATACAAAGTGTTAACAATCTTCTTCGTTAGTTTTTTTCTGGCAATATGTAGCCAGTCAAATTTAAATTTCAATCACTAAACGTTTAGATCTGCTTTTGTTTTTATGAGAAACAATGAGCACAGCATCTTTAGCAAACAGAACGAATAATAGAGAACGAGGTGCTATCATCAGCTTCCCATTAGAGATAAAATTGAAGAAATGCTTTATCCCATTACTATACAATGCCACTGCTTCCTGATTGTCTCTCCAAATTTTCATCCTTGAGTTCCTTCCTAACAACTGAAACATTGACCCAACGACCAGCATAGGCATAGATGTTAGACAAGGCTACTTTGGATGCACCATGGGCTTGGTCGAGCTTTGCCAATTCTTCTGCAGCTTTCTCTCCTAAGCCTACATTACCATGTGCCCTTGCTGCCGAAAGGATGCTGCCCCAAATTACATTATCTGCTTTCATGGGCATCTTTGCAACAAGCTGTTCTGCCTCTTCCAAGTACCCAGCTCGACCAAGAAGATCAACCATGCAACCATAGTGCTTGATTGTCGGTTGGATTCCAAATTGTCTCATGGACTCGAAATGTTGTTTTCCTTCGGTTACCATCCCAGTATGACAGCATGAATTTAAAACACCAATGAATGTAATTGAGTTGGGTTTAATGTCGGTCCTCTGCAAATGTGAAAACAGGTCAAGTGACATGTGCACATAACCATGGACAGCTAAACTACATATCATAGCATTCCAGGGGGAAATTGAAGAGAACTTATCACTGGCATGATTGAATAACTGCAACGCATCAGTAATACTTCCACACTTGGCGTACATATCAATCAGACCAGCACTCAGGTTATCAGTAACCCTGATTGATCTGTTGATTATATAGTCATGGATCCATCTACCTTGATCCAATGTGCCAGATTCTGCAACTGCCGAGACAGCACTCGCTAGTGTGATCTCATTTGGTTCAAAACCAGCATTCAGCATTGAAAAAAAGAGCTGCAAAGCCATGTCTGAACATCCATTCAGTACATATCCAGATATCAAAGTACTCCACGAAATCACGTCCCTCTCAGGCATGTCCTCAAACAGCTGCCGTGCTTCATGCATTAGGCCCCTTCTCAATACACCAGCCAGAAGGGCATTCCACGATGCTAAGTGCGACTTGTCTGACAATCTGAATTGCATCTGGGCAAGGCCAATAAGACCACAGCACCCATAGAAATTGATCAGGGTCGCTTGCACAAATGCATGGGCATCAAAACCGTTCTTCAGAATAACGCTGTGCAGTTGCTGGCCTTCTGTGATAGCAGAGTACCGAGCACATGCCTTCACCAAATCAACAAGCAGTGTCTCGTTGCCATTTGCGTCTACCTCACCCACCATATGAGCATATGCTTTCAGTGCATCCAATATGAGATCTGCACGGATATAACCATCAATCATTGTATGCCAAGATACCTCATCACGCTCTGGGATTCTCCAGAACACATCTGCAGCCATTTCCATCATCCCTGCCTTCACATATCCATTGAGCAGTGCATTCCAAGTGACTGTGTTCCTATCCAGCATTTCATCGAACACAGCATGGGCACAACGGAGTTCTGATACCCCTGCATAGGCATGAATTAGGTTGGTGGCTACAATGACAAACCCATCCAGCCCCCACCGCAGAGCAACCCCATGCGCCACCCCTACTGTCGCCAGTGCCCCATGGCGAGCAAATGCCATGACCACACCAGCTAGAGTCACCTCATTGGGAATGATATCCTCAGCGAGCATGCAGCGGAACACAGCCACAGCGCGCCCTGCGTGCCCCGCGCGAGCGAGCGCGGTCACGACGGTGGTGTACGAGACGGCGTCCCTGTGGCTACGCGGCATCTCCTCGAGAAGGTGCTGCACGCGGTCGAGGTGCCCCGCCCGGGCCAGCGCTGCGAGGAGGGTGTTCCGCGCGACGGCGTCGCGGAGCGGTGGGGGCGTTTCGTCGAACAGCTGGTGGGCGCTTGCGAGGGAGGGCGGGAGGCGGGCATAGAAGGCGAGCACGGAGTTGCGGACGAAGGCATTGGATGCGAGGAGGCCGGACTTGGAGGCAAGCGCGTGCAGCTGCTCGCCGCAGCGGAGGCGCGCGGCGCGCTTGAGGGTTGCAACCAAGAACGGGGCCAGAGGAGCGCCGGTACCGGGCATGTGCAAAGCATGCCTTTCTCTGCTTCGAGACTGGCAAGCAACGAGGGAGGATGAGGAAGGATCTGCACAAAGGAGGTTCATGCCTGTGAGATTATTGTAACCTTTTCATCTTATCTACAGTAGTCCATGTACAGGCCAGCCAACCAAACACTAGGATTTTCAGCGGATACAGTACTTATCAATTAGACACTAGTCCTTACTGTTATTTCATCAAGAAAATAAAGGAAACCTAGCAGGTCTTTCTGTATGCTCCATCTCACTGTTAAAGATGGGCAATCTTTGAATTATAACCATCTCCGTTTGTGATTTAGACCAAAGGGTAGAATGATCATTTGAACCAACAAACATGCATACAACAGATTTACCTTATTCCTTCGCTATAGCTGGCTGCCATGGGAGAGATCAGGTGATAGCCCGTGCGGCCGTGCGTTGCTAAAATTTGAACAAAATAATAGTTTTAAAAAAATGCATACGTACGGTCAAACCCATGCAAGGTTACGCATACGTACGGTACCGTACCCGATGTGCATAGTATAGGTATACGCATACTGCTTGGCCTCACTTAAGCCCATTTTTATAACACCAGAAACCCACTAAAAAAACGTGTAAATTCAAATTTTCCAACTGGGGCCTAGTGGAAGCTACAATGTGAGACAAGCAGATAATGAGCTGTACCACCAACCAAATTCATATTTCTCTGTACAAGAAACGTTAACAAAATGTTAAGATCATCAGCTAACATCCTAAAATAAGCAACTGAGTGCTTATGATGCAGCATTCCTTACTTATTACAAAATTTCCAGGCTGTAAGAAACATTTGCAGCACTTTATTTCAATCAAAGTACAAAAGAAAAAGGGCAATATTAGCTCAAGCTGACAGGGAAACAGCCATTTCTATCATACACCTTCGCTGGTTCGCTAACATGGATCTATAAGAAACTGCTAGCCATACTCGACCGTGTATTTCCAAAATTCCATTCGGTTTCTGTCCTGCAACAGGAATCCTTCCTCTGAGAATGCCTGAAAAATAAATGAAATTTGAAGACATTCATTCAGGGTAGCATTTAGGAGGGTTTTGCTAATCTCAAGAGTCCAGACTCTTAACTAGTGGCGTGAAAGATTAAAAAAACCATTAAAATAAACCATGAAAAGAAAAAATCCCGATCACCTAAATAAGATTCATCAATTGAGGTGTTAAACTGTTGTTAACAAAAATAAGTTTAAGACAGTAGTGCCACTCTCTGAGATAAGCAAAGAAGAAAATTAGCTTCCAGTGGTAATATAAAAGAACTATCTGCTTACCTCCTATGTAAAATGATATCTACTGCTTAGTTGCAACCTCATCTTTAGATTCTACCTGAAATTGCAAGGGCAAAAGGTGTAATCAAACATATAAAATACAAGAGTAATAACAATTCTAGTTGAAAGCAAATTATTCTCAAAACATATATTTTCCCAGTAAATATGCCAGTATGCCAAAGTAAAATTGTGTTTCAGGATGGCATTGTGGACCTGATCTGCAGAACTTCTTCGAATTTTTCTAGTTGGATTCCTCATTGTGACAAATTCCTCTGCAGACGTTGGGTGAATGCCAATAGTGGCATCAAAATCTTGCTTTGTCAAGCCAGCCTTAACAGCAATTGCGATTCCCTGTCATAAAACGTGTACATTCAGGAACTGAGTCAAGAACGAAACAGAAATGGCAAGAAAAGATGTATGAAATCATGCAAACCTGAATTATCTCAGGTGCGTCATCACCACACATGTGCACTCCTACAACTTTGTCTGTTGTAGCACAAACAATAATCTTCATTAATACACGATCAGGTAGTCCAGATAGAGTGGCCTTGAGAGGCCTGAAGTTGGCAACAAAGACATCAACATCTCCATACTCTTCAATAGCCTGCGAAAATATGCATCTATTGACTTCCTTTGTATATTATATTACTTATAACACTTAGATGCATGCCATGTATAATCACCTGCTCCTCACTAAGACCAACTTGTCCAATTGGTGGTTGGGAGAACACAGCAGAAGGTACAGCTCTGCCAAAAATTGTAATCCACAATGAAATAGTACTCGATTAATATCCACAAAACAGTGAGTCCAATTATGGTTTGCAGTAGGAAGCTCAGAGTATGCACAAGCCAAATAAACCATCAGCATGACAAACATGATGAGAGACCCTGGATACCCAAAAAATCTACTTATAATGATTCAGGGGACAAAGATGAGTGATGGCACTTGGACACAGAAAGAAACACAGCATTGATGTCAGCATGGAGGCAGGGGATAACAGGATAAAAAGGATATTGTGCCCGTGATAATTCTCAATTAAAATGCTCAAAATGATTCAGTAGCTTTTGTGTTACAACAAAAGAACTAGTTCCCTCAAATACATGGTGTTCAAGGTTCCTCACGATGATATATGATAAATATATGTATACCTGTAATCTGGTTTGGTAGGTTCATTGCCAAAGACAGTTTTCACAAATGCCCCTCCCTCCATCAGTGCAACTGGGGTCAGGTTGATCCTATTGGTAACGTCTCCCACGGCCCAAATTGAATCAACTGAGGTACGAGAATACTCATCAACCTGGCACAAAATTGTTGAAAAGCTCCAAAGGTTACATAGTGACAATAACATCGGATAGACTTGACACAATTTATTGTTTCACCTACCACTATTGCACCATTCTTATCCATTTCGACCCCCACCTCTTCTAGTCCAAGGTTCTAAAAGGATAGCAAGTACGTTAGGAATTAGAATGAATGCATCAATAAATATATGTATAGGATCTCACAAACTGCAAGTGCTCTTAACCTTTGTATTTGGCCTGCGACCTGTTGCAAACATTACATGTGAGAACCCACCAAAAGTCTCTTTATTGGTCTTCAGAGATAACAGGCCATCATTTGATTTAGTTACAGCTTGAGGGGTCTGTTCAGTATGAAATGTGATGCCCCTTAATGACATCTGTTCAGCAACAAAATCTCTAACCTGTGCATCCAAAACAAAAAGGACAAAATAAACACAGAAGCAAAGCATTTGATTTACTGTCAATGCTACATTTGCTCTTCTAAATAATATGCTCACCTCTTCATCAAACCCTCTTAAAACTTTCTTCTGCCGAATAAACACATGGACCTCACTTTTTAAGCCATTGAAAATGCCAGCAAACTCCAAAGCGATATACCCGCCTCCCACTATTGCAATTTTCTCAGGTTTTGAGGGCAAATCCAGAGCAGCATCCGAATCTATAGCATACTCTATACCAGGGATATCTGGCATCGATGGTCGGCCACCAACACCAATTAGTATGTTCTTAGCAGTGTAGAGCTTACCATTCACGCTAACAGTATGAGGATCAACTATCTGCACTAAGAAAAACAATACATAAGCAGATGCACCTTCCAATACAATACTCATTTCAGAACACAGTTTTATCCAAAATATAACCTGATACACAAACATCACCCAACCTTTCCACGTCCTTCAATTAGAGTGACTCCAGCATTGTTCAAAATATTCTTGTAAATACAAACTAGGCGCTGCAGCTCTGTATTTTTGTTGGCTATGAGAGTGTTCCAGTCATGCTTCGGATCAGTCTCATATGTCCATCCAAAGCCATGAGACTCTTCGAACTCATGAGAGTACTTGGATCCATACACCAACAGTTTCTTTGGAACACATCCACGAAGCACACATCTGTAATGCAAGAAGAAAAGGTGTTACGCTATCATCAAAATTCAACAAGCAAAGCATATTTTAAGGCTAAACATAGAACTGACTTCATGAATATTAACATGGAACATAAATCATTGGCAAACACAGAATGGACAAACCACAAGATATTCATAAAAAAAATGGCTATGATGAATGCTTAACCACCAGCCAAGAATAGCCAAAGACAGAAAAGACATAATGTAGTCATTTGTAAAATTCTGCAACCACACTTCCAGATTCATTTTGCTCCTATTGTATGACATCATGCAGCTATCCTCTATAGAAATTAGTAGAGGGTCATCAAATGCATGGTCTCAGTTCTGATATTCAAAATTCTTATAGATGACAAATGGTGGAGCAATGCTGAAACGAGCTACATTACAGTGGCACAGGCAACACAAAACGGTGTCTGCAGCTGAGTCATTGTATGGTACAGCAAATCAAATTCCTCAACTAACACTGAAGTCGAAACAGCAAAACTTTAAGCATTTTATCAGAGTTTCGTATGAAATATATTTGCTGCTGTACAAAAGTTTGATAACAAGAAATTGTGCATACGGAAATCATGTACTCAAAACACTTACAACACCAGGCCAACATCACAATCACATGAAAAACATCCTCAGTCAATATCCCTTAGACTCAAGGAAAAAAACATACCACGAGACTGCAATGTGTGATAACCTTAAGATCTTCTCAGTCCACGTACTCAGTCAAAAAAAAAAACTACTGACGTACATAGTACTGTAGTGTAGTCCCAACTCCCAACAGTCCAACACCAACAAAAACATTCCTCAACCAAACAGAACTAACAATTTAATGAACAGAATCATTCCATGAGGAGTTCAGCCCTACTTCTCACGGAATGATTCTAACTGGAGAGCCATGAGAAGTTCAGCTCAACTGTGCGAATGGCAGATGCAAAACCGAAGCAAATTTTGTCGCAGTGGCATGATGAAACCAAGCAAAAAAAAAATACATGGAGACAGGGGAAGCATCCTCTTACGTGCCGCCGAGGCCGCCGAGCTCATCCGTGGCGACGGTGGCGAAGGGCATCTCGCAGATGGCGACGCGCATGCCGTAGAGCGTGGAGGCGAAGCGCGACGCCCGCACGCCGCCGCTCCCGGCGCCGATGGTGAAGAGGTCGTAGTCGTACTCGCCCTCGGATGAGGCGCCGTTGGGGGACGCCGCGGCAGACGCCGAGACGTGGCGGCGGCAGGGGCGGGAGAGCCTCGGGAGTGCGGCGAGGGAGGGGAGGCGGCGGAACCCGCGGCGGAGTTGGAGGGCCCCGCGCGAGGAGAAGGAGCGGGTTAGGGTCTGGAGCGTGGAGGAGCAGGAGAAGGGGAGCGTCGCGTGCGCCGCCATGGCTGGCTCACCGCAGCGGCAGCGCCGCCGCTTCCTAGAGTGTGGGGAGGGGAGGAAGCGGAGAGGCAAAAAGGCCAGATAGGTGATTCGTCTGATGTGTGGAGAGAAGAGAATGCGTCTTCCTCTTCTGGTATGAAGGCGTACAGCTTGGAACCATCGGAGTCCCGTTAATCAACAGCGAAGGCGTATTATTTTCCAAGGGACAGTTTACGTAAACAGACCTGTGAAGTGGAGGCGGATGCTGCGTATCTGTCTTGCTGACCTCACTCTGTGCGACAGCTGCCAAAACAAAGCACAGCACAACACTAGAGGTCACCTTTTGCCCCAATCACGCATATCATCAACTCTTGAGCAGCACGCCAGCATTATCCCGGGTTCGATTCCCGCAGGTCGCGCCCCTGGTAGAGTGCGGGGCTTGAACCTCGATCCACATGCCACGTTCGTCGGGTGGCAGGAGGCTAATCTACCCTCTAGCCTCTATTTTCTAAAAAAAAAAATTAAGCAGCACAATATAAAAGGGCACACCAAAAACAAGGCAACTTCGGTCGTCTACAGTGTACAGCTTACAGCAGCAACAGTGGACGCTATAGCACAAATGCAGTACGCCACAATCTTTGGTCATCACCAATAAATCGTGTAGTATCTGTATAAAACTAGAGATTGATAGCAGGAGGCGTGTGGCATCGGCCTCTTCTTCCTGCTGGCATCACATCAACCTGCTAAGGTAACTCTCTGGCATTCAGGACCATATCCAACCAGCATCATGACATTATTATGGCATCTCAATGTCCTTGTAGTCCGCATTCAAGCTGAATGATTCATCCCCATCAGAGAGATTGTTACACTGCCATGGCTGCCTTGGCTGGAAATGATATCCAGGAAGCTGAACGTCTCCTGAGACCAACTCAAATGACGCCAGCTACTGCCGCCTCCTGCTGATACTGATACCACCCGTCGCAATCTTCTTCATGGTATACATGCCAAATGGTGGTGGATTTTGCGGTGGTTCCATCAGTCTAGTGTCTAGCTTCGGATTTGGAAGGTGGAACCGGCAGAGTAAGTGCAGGAGGCACTGCGCACCCCTGCAGCAAATTGGGCTAGTCGAGGTGCCGCAGATACTTCTTGAACATGCTCCAATCACAGCTAGTCATGTTCTGTATTCAGAATCTGGTTCTCCATTAGCTGAATGTCAATGGTAACCAAGCTCCACTCGCAGGGCATTCCCCACTTGAGGGTTTCATATTCCTCATCCAGATATCCACCATCCAACTTTGCCCAGCATGCATACACTGACTCTTCCGATCATGCCTCAATAATATGTGGACAACGAAGCATCCATCAAACAGAAGCATCTGACCGATTTCCTCCTATGTCATGGCAACTGGCTCAGCAAAAGGCTGCCTGAATGGCTTTCTGTTGATCGGCAATGTCAAGTCTAAGCAGGAATTCTTGGACCATAGATTCAAGGCTGTGATTGCTTTGCTTTGCTGCAAAGATATGTTGACACACCAGCACTTGCGTTGTTTCAGCTGCCTGAACATTGGGGAGCACCACAGTGAATGTAAAGAACCAATGCAGACAGCTTTGGGATTATAAGCCTCTGGGTCACAAGACCAGGTTTCCTCTGGCATAAAAAATTACAAATAATGCCATTTTTCATATGCACCCAGTGGTAACTCGTGGTTCAGAGGAGTTGTCAGACCTGAAGCCTCGTCACTCTCGTTTCTCATCCTCATATTATTCCCTGCGACTATATATGAAGGGATGCAAGTCAGGTACAGTCTGTAGGTAAAAAATATGGACAAGCAAGAGAACAACAATCTTTAACTGACCTCTTAGTTTCTCTGTCAAAGACAGATCTCATATAGCTGAATCTGCAGAACGGTTTGATGGATGAAGCTAAAGGTAAAATAAACTTTTCCTATGTCAAATCAAATGATAAAGGAGAAGAATTTATCTCCCAGAGAAAATAGCAAGGCCGCACCAAGATGATTTTGTCCAACTCCAAGTTGAAAAAATGGAAACATTGTATTCATTGGTCAGAAAAAGGAAACAGCAAGGCACATAATCAACTTTCTTTATACAGAAATCTACATCATACAAGTTGACTGTGTTATTCACTATGTTTACAGATAAATAAAAAGAAATTCTGCAGTAGAACTGAAGATTAAAATATTTGCACAAGATGTTCTACAGCTACGGAACGAACAAAATTTAGTTCGTGGCCTTTAAACTATAGTTTGCTTTCTCTTTGTACGGAAAGAAACAAATTATCAACAGGCTATATGTCATATCTTCATAGTAGCAACAGCTTTCCCTTTGGAGCTGAACTCTGGATCAGTGCGGGTGCTAAGCACCTTGGCATTCTCCAGCCAAACTTAGTGGTATTTTTCTGCTTCGTTTTTGGTTGTTGCATTTTCAGTATAATACATCAATGTAAGACAGTCTAGCATGGCTCTCCACAGGAGCTGAGTCATTGTAAGAAACTTTCATATCTTCTTAACGAAAAGATATGCAGCTCTCCTCCTTATTCTCGGGGGGAAAAAACCAAGCTGAAAGTACTATCTGGAAGTTTCTGTATCCATAATAATTGGCTGTTCACCTTCGAATTCCGATATCACAATGAGCGAATCAGTCATTTCAAGAGACAGTGGCTCCAACTTGTTGGTAGGATTTATATGCTGCCATGAGGATAAATAAATGAATCGAATCAGTATTAGCACCTAATGAATTATGGTTGCTGATATTCAAAAGGACAAAGGAACCACATGTCTAAGCAAACCAGGTCAAAAATCTGAATGGAATCTGAACAAACAAAATGATCTAAACAAGACATTATGTACTCAGAACATCATTTCTAAGTAAGCTAACAAATGACAAGGAAAAAAAATTACCTGCTTGCCATCCTTGACGTAACCAATTGCAACTTCACGACGTAAAACTGCCCTTTCAGAAAGCTCTGAGAATGGTATTCTCTCTCCTTCCTTCATGTACAGGCCAATTTCCTAAAATGAAATAAATGCAACAGGGTACATGCTTCAAAGATCGCGAGCAGCCAAGAATGTGCTGGGGACACAAATTATGGTCATGTTACCTTAATATAGATCTCATCACCTTCAGCATTCAGAATGTCCTTCCATACTTCATTCAGCTCGCTAGTTTCCGCAACTACATTTCATTTTATCATGAGATAAAGAACTACAGAGAAAATGAAACAATAAGGACAGCTAACCTTGTGCTGTCACACGGCTCATTACTTCCTCTGCTCCAATAAATGAAAGGGAGGGTCTTATTTTAGATATCTGTATAAAATGCAGAAGTCAAGCACTTTTTGCCAAATTTAAATAATTTTCATGACTTGAGTAATTATTATATTAGAAAATTCTTACTTGTTTTCCCAGTCCTGTGTCAACAATTTCTGATACAAGATTCTCAACCTAAAAGGCATTTCAAATGACAAATCAGAAAATTCAAACAGATAGGTATTTTTTAGGTTTTCAGCATAGGAACATTTATAAAAAAAACAGTGTGGAATGACTAGTTGAACCACATCAGGATCCAATCGAAATCCTGTTGCCATCATAGAACCAATAATATCTCATTGAGTAATGATTTGTTTATTCTGGGTTCAAATTTGAGTCTCAGTATTAGATAATTTGAAGAAAACATGCAGGTTCACTTATTGCATTTTAAACATTATTAGTTAATTATCAGTGGGAAGAGCTGACCATGATGCCATGTTTCTCGCAAATGTTTTCAGCAAGAAGAAGGGTATATGCCAACTGTTTATCAGCCTGTGTAGCATCTGTTGAAACCACAAGAGTCACAGATAAAACCTCACTTAATGATCGTAACAACAACAACGATGCTGATGCTGATGATTATAAAAATAATAATTGAGAAATATCATGGTTCTTTTATTGGTACCTCCAGTGAGCCAGTCTCTGTCAGATATCACAACAATTGAAAGTGGAACTTTTTTATCAGACTTGGCAGATTTCCGAATGTTAATTATCGTGTCCTTGAGAGTATCATAGTTCAAAGGACACCCCACCTGCATTAGCATGTTTCAGATAAAATTGAGATAGTGACTTTTTATGTCTGTCCAAGCACACTAACAAAGTTATAGACCGAAAGATACCCGATGAGAAACTTTAACATTTTTAAGCTGGCTCTGCAAAAGGGGGTTGACAACACTGCTCCTCTCTTTAACAGGGGTTTCTGACAAGATTTCCTGCACATTGAAGTAAATTTGTTAGTCAAGTTCCACCCTAGGTATCAGCATATGACCGGTTTCTTTTGCCATGATAAAAATGTGAGAGTAGCACAAATGTGTTTATTGTTGACACAGTGGGTCTGTGCCTATACATACCACTGTACTACCAGGTCCGAGGTAACTATCATACTCCCGTATCATCTCAGTAACTTTTGGTCGCCAACCAACAATAAGCACGCATTCCTTTGGCCCCAGCATATAATCACTGCTCTGTGTAAAATTAACTACAGATGAACCCGATAACTTGGCAACAGGTGAATTCCTTCAGATGCATCATTAGATCAAACTTTACCTTAGAGAGCGATTTCAAGGGGCGCTTTACAATGCTCTTTAGCCGTGTTTCCTTCTCCACGGTAGCAGCCATACTAAATGATCCTTGATCCACTCTTGATTCTGAGTAATGAATTGATGTTTGTGTTTCTTTCGGTGTACTTAGCACTGTATACACTGGTCTTCTCCTCCCATGAACAGGAGCAATAAGAAGCAACTATGAAGCAAAAAAAGAAAGAGTTGAAATCAAGGTTGCATCAGATAAAAAACTAAATATTTAAAGTGCCAGGCATCCACCTAAAAATTTCTACAACATCCACCCCACTTTCTTTATGTAACAGTGAGAACAAGGTTAATTACTAGAGTGGAATGCATATCCACAAATACTCTATTTTTGCAAGGGAAAAGGTTCACTCATTAACAAAAAATTGTGAAATGCCTCTATTAGGTGCTGGAGGCTCCCTTTACTTAATGAACCATGATGCGTCCCCTCTTGTGATATAAAGAGAGTTCACCCTGAAGTAAAATATAAATGGAATCTTATAGATATGATCCTATCCTTCCTAACTTAAAACAGATACATTCCTAACTAAAGACAAGTTGGTTCCGAGTTTATGAAGCTGGTTTGGGTAGAGGCGATGGTGCCGCTGCCCTAGGGCTGCTGGCCAACATGTAGCAGCTGGGCTAGCTGCTGCTTTGGGCCTATAGCAGTATTTTATTAGCTCACTTTGATGGATGATTCAAGATAACTAGTGACAAGGGTTTGAAGCTTTCAACAATCACACTGTTCTCATGCAACCCTATGTCAAGGGAAATAATTTTCTGCTAGTTGGACTAAATATAATAACAGGCATCCAGAAAGGTACATACTTTATCTGTTTCTTTGAGCAATTCATCCTCGCTTGGGTGAAAATAAATTTTTCCAGACCGGAAGATACCGCAAACGACTGCCTGAGCATGAACATAAAGGGGAAATGTCATAGCAAAAAGAAGTGGAGAAGACTGCAGAGTTGAAATGATATGTTGGAATGAACATTACATCATGGAGTTTACGTCTGACATCCATATACTTCATGCCCCCTAGTCCAGTCAGGCTGAAAAGGTTGAAAACATTTTCTGCAGGAGAAAACAACAAAAGTAACGAACCAAGTAGGGCAACTTCCCTTTACATCTAGAGCCCAAAACTAATCAGGACACTGCCAAACTAATGTAAACGGAGCCAACAAAGTAGAAATGTAAAATGATAAAATTACAGAAACATGGCAACATCGGAACAATTTGCAAACATCGGAAGTACATACTATGGTATGTGTTCCCTAAGATGAATACTGATTTCATAAGGTCTGAAGAATGATAAACTAGGTCATGTTTGGCATGTCTCTGTACCAAAACATGCCACAGAAAGTGTTCGGGAAAAAATCTGGCCAGATATTGCGATATTAAAACATGGCTAAATAAATTCGACCGCTATGTACGAGTGTAATGATTTTCAGGCGGTTGAAGTAGAAATTGTGCTAAAGCAGCTAAACCATAAGATGAAAGATGAATGGGAAAAAAAAAGTAAAGCATGAAAGACCTGAGTACCACAGTTTTGCTCCCAGATGTGAAAAATAGCTGCATAAGTTGTTATTAACAAATACATGTCAGTAAGATAAGAATATTACTGCGCTGGTTAAGCAAGTGCTTGTATATTTTGAGAAGGCCCTTTTGCCTAGAGCACTGCACAAACAATTTAGAAGCAACCATCTCCACAGGCTGCACATTTAAGCCATTGATTGATTTCAGAAGTTCGCAGGTGGTTGAGTTAGAAGCCTACATTGATACAAGATATAAGCATAAAGGCCTGAATGTTGATAATTCCATAGTGTAGATTGTGAACTTGCATATACCTCAACAATAATAGGGACAGATGCGAGTTGTGTAATAGGTTGCAGAGCCAATATAGAGACAAATGCATCTGTGTCCACTTCGTATCTGATCAGGTTCATCAGGTTAGACAGAAAAATGAATAGTGAGAAGTCAAGCACTAATAGAACCTGGTTTGTAAAATAGCTATCAGTACAGATAAACATAATGCAAACTTGAACACTGGTGCTAAAGTTTGCAAAATGTAAAGAGTTTGTCTCATTAAATTTTTCGACAAATATAAACTAGTTGCTTGTTTGAAGCCATTCATTCGAATATTCAATTTATGAGTTACAGACATCCCAACGCCCATCAAATGTTTAATCAAGTGGATCTAGAAATTGCTATCATATTTAACAAGACCTGACAGCATAAGCATAGGCTGGCTCCGCCCTGAGAGGGCCCGATAACCTGCCGTTACAGTTCTCGCTATTTGTCTGCAAACTCTTGATTCACTAACACTACATAGGAATCTTACGAGAGATAAGTCAAGCTGACCCTCTCTAAAATGGTTCGGTACTAGAAACATCATGTAAAGCTAGCCTGAGCCTGTGGGGAACTCCCCACAGTTATTCATCAAGAAACATGCTAACATGAGCAAAGTCAAAGGTCCATGGTGCATACTTACCGTTCGTTCTTTCCTGGCAAGATGATTATTGACTTTGCTCTGTGTGCTGCTGCTCTCTCAAATGATTTTGGCATGCTAAGGCTACAACTGCAGGTTCAAATGTGAAGCAACAACATGTTTTCAGTATTCACAAATCAAAGAAAATATTTTTGCTCATGGGGTGCTTGTGTTCTTCGCAAAAGTGAAACTGGGACAAAGGTAGACAGACTAAATAAAGTTGCCACTTATTCAGAGAAGCAACAAGCAACACCATGACGAGTAATCCCTTTACCTCTTGGTGATTACATCAATATGGTTCAAATCTTTGGCCATGTTATCTGCAATCTTGTCAACTTGCTTCCTTGGAAGATCTGAGAGAAGAAGGATTCTCTGCTTCCTTGACATTGTTCATAAGAAAACAATCAGCTGCATTAGATAGTATAGATAGATCTTACCAATCCTCAACAACAAAAGGATGGATCCACAATAACAAAAATGATGTGCCATCCTCCAGTTACCTTGCTGTAGCTAAACCTAAGCGAATTGATGATTCATGGAACTTGTCCAATTGGTTCAATATGGACATCAGATGACTATTGACTCCACAGATGATGATATGATCATCCTCAATAACCTGCAACTGTGCCCCTTCCCTAACTTTATGCATGTGGGTCTGTGGACAACAAGGTGAGTATACATCAAAAACCGCATTGACACAGAAGTTTTTCACCTCAGTTTCAGATAATTTCGAAACAACTCACTCTAAATTGCTCTGTCATTGCGCTTAATAAACGGGAATAGAATAATATACCCCAGATAGCAAGAAAGAACCCGATGACACGCTCAATACGTGTCTTTTGCTGTGCAAAAAAGCAAAACAACAGATTAGAAAAGAATTTAAAGAAATAGTTAGTTAATCTGTTGGGTACAAAAATAGCAACAGAAACATATCAGTCCTTAAGCCTCAGAGAAACGAGAAGTAATCTCCCTAGTCCCTGGCTCACTTACCCTTAAATGGGTGGATGATGAACACAGGCATGCCCAGGCTTCCCAAAAGCAGTCCTCCAGGGAATGTTGTTTCTTCCTGAATTAGAAACCAAGATACTTCATCATTTTACATCAGAATCAACCACCAAGGATATAGAACATCCTCCAGAAACATAGAATAAGAAAATGCATGCATTTTTAAAGAATCACTAACAGACCTGAACTTATGAAACAATAATCCTCCAACAATGACAAACGAAAAGCATGTGATGAGCAAAGTAACAATAGACCTGCAAAGATAATCAAGATAAAACGTGACTTTAATAAACTTTCATCAAGAACTTCAGTTATTATGCGTATCTAAGGTGTTGAAAAATTTTCAAGATGTGCAAAGAAGTACAGCTCAGTGACAAAAGAAGCATGAAATGATAGCATACAAATACTGCAAAGTTAGATACATCACAGAACCACACTTACAAGACAATATTCCGTTCAAGCTGAGAATTGAACAGATAGTACAATCGTGAAATACTCCATCTGACATCAGGCAATGGTGGAAAAGTCACATCTAGCTTAAGAGGCATGGGTTTTCTGGTAGGATCAGATATGCAAGCAAATGGCAAACTTGTAACGCCATTTGATATCCACGGGGGTAAATTCATCAACTGCATCCGGCGAGACACAACTCTGTGTAGAAAGCAGATTGCTATGCTTATAATGGCAGCCATGTTTTTTCCCTGGGAAAATGGGAAAACAGTCAAAAAATTGAAGCAAACATAATGTGATTTAAATAGGCACAATTCATTGCAAAGTGCTCTAACTAAACAGGGGCCTTGCATATAAGCTCTATCATCTTCTTCAGTACCCTTAATAATGTTACCTCTCGCACAAAGACACTAAGCACAATATATAATCTGAACTCTGAAGTACTATCATCATCTCCAGTAGGAATGCATTCAAAGGGTCAAGCACGTTCAAGCATTGCCACAAAAGGTATAGATAGACTATATTTATTCGGTGATCAGTTTGGCAGAAGTAATATTTCTTTAGAAGTATTATTTCTTTAGAATTTAAATTCACTCATCCATATTCCCCTGAATGCAGGTTGGAAGTCAGAAGAATGGTATGTTCGCTGTCCATGAAGCACCACCCATGTGCTTTGAGGAAAAAATACCAAGAGAAAACGAGCATACATCTCAAATCATGTGTGGTGTGCCTTGTCTATTCAGTTTTATTTATCAGATTCCTGCAGATCACATGGCAGTGGCAGCCACTAGCATCCCAATATATTACTACTTGCAGGGTCGGAGCAAACACATGCATTGCCATATAGTACAGTTAGCACACAACAGGAGCGAACAACCATTAAGAAAAATCACCTGTAAGGGAGAGCGCGAGGAATTTGCAGTTGCCGTTGAAGTGTTCGGCGTTTCTGCATTCTTCACATTAGTGTCGTTATCATCGGCCCCGCTCCGGGAGTTGAACGCTCCAACTCCTGATTAAGACAAACTTAAACAACAAGAGCAGACGGGGCAAAATGACAAGCCACACCCCTGACAGAGTAGCCGATTCAACGAACCTCGGTTGCCTGGTGGATTGTCTGCTCGGCGAGCTCCGACCCCGCGGCCGTGGTGACGAACGCGGAACCGCCACGGGAACTCGTGGAACCTGGAAGCAGCAAGCACTATGTGTTCACAAATCACTCCCCGTTGTTAACTTGCTCTGCGCAACAGAAACGACGAGCCGATCGAAGCAGGCCACGCGGCGGGCGGCGGCGTACCTGAGGGCGCGGGGCGTGACGGAGGGGAGAGCTCGCCGGAGGGAGGGGGGCGGTGGCGGCAGCGGCGGCGACACGGCCGCGTGGAGCTGCGACCTCATCGCCGAGGGGAGAGCTCGCTCGCTCGGCGCGTGCTGTCTCGGGCGTATCGGCTCTCGGCTGTGACGCCGAAGGAGTGACGAGGTGCACAAGGCGAAGAGGTGCTTTTGAGTTTTGGTGAGTTTGGCTGACGACCGGAACAGGATGAGGGCGTCGTGGCTGGGGCTCTCCTAATTGCTGTACCGTGTAACCGTGAGTCACGCCCACGATGTCGCGCTGGCTTTTGGGGGTGTTTGGAACAGAAAGAAACGGGGCCAACTGGCCAAGGAAACGTACGCTTCATCGAAGTCCTTTATCAGAAAAGAAAAGACATCACAATCTCGGACTTGTTTTTACTTGCTCCGGGAATTATCAACGCGCTGCACTATTGTTTGGTTTGATCTGAGCATTATCGACACACTGCACTGTTGGCACCGCAGCACTGTCCTCTAGAAAAAGGCACTTCAGTGTCGCCGTCATCCGAAAAGGAAATCCCATAGGAAAGAGCATTTCCCATTAAGATCACCCCATCAGAATTGTATTGCATAATTAGTGACACAACAATGATTCAGGTTTACATAACATAACGGATTTAATAAGCATCGAGTCCACGGATCTCCAGTCTACAAATTGGTCTACCCTGCAATACATTCGCACCAAAAACACATGGCACAACGCTCATCTTGAGCACACAAGCATAAACTTGGGGCAGTAGTTCACCTTAGAGGCCGAGCAGAACAAAATAGAGGGCGCTATGAAACTGAGGGTGGTAGAGGCGTACTATATATAGTTAGCTATCACTAGAGCTCAACTTGATGGAGAACCACCCGGATGAGTTCATCAGTGTTAGTGTGGAGAATAGTTTCAGGAGTTGTTGATGGGCACGTGCAGACGAATAACCCCTCTTACGATGCGGCCGCTGCGCTGGGGGGCTTGGCCTGAGGTAGGAGATCCTCAGGTTATCTTCTCCAAGCTCAAGAGGAGAGCAGTATGTGCAAGGATCGGGGTGGTTGAACTGAGGAATTCTTCCATGACCTCGTAGTTCCTTTCCCTAGCATGACTGGCGTTGGTTCCACTCTCCATGGCTTTGCCCTGCAAAAACAAGATCAATGTCTACTGGCCTAGTGCTTGGGTGAAAGACTACACGACACTTAGTTAAGAAACAAAACTAAAGACTGCATTGCAACAATTAAATCTTATATTGACTAAAGACTGCATTGCAACAATTAAATCTTATATTGACTAAAGACTGCACTGCAACAATTAAATCTTATGCAACATATAGGGTCAATGCCGGCAAACAAGGAACTGTCAGTATAGTCAATAATGATGCACAGGTAACCTTATCAAACTTTAGCTTAAAGTTGAACTCTGGAGAGGCCTCTTCCAGAGAGTGGAGCCCAAATAATTAATTAACTACACAAACAAGCTGTAGGCAGCTCGCTTTCGAAATAAATTCTTCTACTGTTGATGTGTTGCAAAATTCTTAAATGGGTCCAGGAGAATAGAATAGCCTGCAGCATACTGGGTGGCTACTTAATTTCACTCTGGTCATTTCAACAGAGAACTTAAGTAGTACTTGCATTAATAAATATTTCACCAACTAAGGACTACCATGTACCATGTGATGGGTACAACATCACAATTCATTAGGGGAGGTAGGCCAGCAATGCAATCCTTCATCATTTAACCTAAGAACCCTTTCGCCAACTAATTACACACTGATAGAATACTTATCAATACTTGGATGAGATGTATTAGTAGTTGACTTTACTCTCAGAATCATATAAAAACAGTCAACATATAAACAAAATGAAAGGGAATTTCATCTAAAACATTATAATAGGCAGATACATATGAATATAGGCCATCAGCTGACTAGTCTATCAGCCTCACAAGGGAAAAAACAAGTACTGGGCAAAAATACAGAATTTTTCTTTCTTTATAATTCAAATTTTGTGGTCTGGTTATTTAATTTTGAAAAGTTTAGAAGGCATTGCCAGCACTACCGTTTAAGAGGTAGTTTGCTCAAACATTGCCTTTTAAGACGTGCAGTGATGCAAACAGATCAAGACATATCATGAGCACCACAACAAACGACATAAGCACAACAAAGACCGGTGTAACAGTTTGTGAGAATGAAGTTTAAAAAGTGTTGCTAGATGCCTAAAGAAAAAGATGTTAATAATATATTTTTAGATACCTTCAGCAATCCAAGAGGAACACGAGAAACAGTCCAGGATGCGAAGTCGGAAAACTGCATGATTCTCATTGTAAGAACCTACAAAGGGTACAAACATGACCTCAAATCAGCAGAAATGCACAACTACACACCAGCAGTGCTCTGAATGCATAATTTAGGAACAGCCTGCTTTCAAGAGTTCATGAATTTCAGAAGACACTCATAAATTAAAATGTACACAAATGTAAATCAGCAATGAATGTCCAATATTCAACTGCAAAGTGTGCGCATCTGATTTAAACCCCTAAGATGCCTCGTTTAACTTTGAGTGACAGTGGCAAAGCATGTTTTAGGTATCAACATTGTTGAAGGTATGCTTAGACAGGGAAAAGATCGACCACTGGATATGAATCCGACAAGGCAACAGCCAAAATATCAAGCACTGTCAAGCTAAGTAATGCTCGAGCGTGAGCTAGGACAGCCTTATTATAATCTGACAGAAATGTCTACAAATTGGAGTTTACCCATGTTGGAGTTACCTAAGTTCCGTGCCATAATACTATCAACTCTGATGTCAACTAACAAGGTTAGCTCAAAAGTAGGCCCACCAACAGGTGAAACGTAAGGTCAAGATAATTTGACAGTGGACACACCTCACCAGTTCTCCAGAGCATCCAGGTGTAGATTGGACATCTAGGAAAAACTCATCCACTGGAAAACCACCACTCACCATACCCAGTCAACTCACTGGTTACCATGATTTGATTTTGATAAACAGTCAGTGTAACTCTTACGGTTCAAAGATGTTGACATCTTACTAGATGCTACACAGCTGAAGCTCTCTTACTACCATCACTAGATTGACTAGACAGCATCCACCAAACCATCCAGAGAACTGCATATTCAGTTATCCTTGAACCAAACAAAATTGCTAATGGCCGGTATATGTATGCACTAGAAGGACAGAGTCCAATAGGCAATATAAGGCCATTGAGGCACAATTACAAGCTAGCTTACTTTGTGGTAACAGCAGAATATTCAACTAAAATGTCCAGCAACATCAGCAGTATCCCAACCAGGCAACCACAACACCCAAAAAATCAGAAAACTCAATTTGAGCAGCAAAATCCAATGGCAACAATATTCTATCGAAGTTCTCTTCGCAAAAAGAATCCAGATGAAGCTTACAGAAGTACCGACAGTGCAACACTAGAACGGCACTTAACCAACCTATACTTCCACCAGACCATACAACAACGTAAAAAAATCCCCCTCAGAATAAGGTGTCGCACAGGGGAAGCATTGACATCTAAACAATGGTTACTGAATACAGAGCAGCACATTCCAATCGGAAGCAACGCAAAACCCACCAAATACAAGGCCCCGAAACAAAAGTAAGCAAACAAGAGCATTCGATTGGCGAGGCCATCACGACGCGCACTAGAACGAACGAGGAACGATGGGCCTACCTTCAAACCGCTCGCATCCTGGGGGCGCGATCGAGCCGCGCGCGATGGGGATCACGAGGCGCCGGACTTGATCGGAGCGCGGGGCGACAGGGCGCGCGCGCTCAGATCGATCCCGGACGACGACGCGCTAGCTACGGAGCGGGGGCGAGAGGCGCGTCCCAGCAGAAGCAGCAGGCGGCAGCATCTGAGCGGACAGCGACGGCGCCCCCGACCGAAGCTGGGCGAGGCGAGCACGAAACCCTAACCCCCGCAGACCCACGGCCCCGAGGTCCCGCGGGGGAGGGGGGTGAAAAGGGGGGAGGGGCAGAGCCGCAGGGCAGAGCAGCGCTGGGACGAAACAAAGCTGGGTGATACACAAGTACCACCCGCCCCCTCCGGATTTCCCGCGCGAGCGCGGTGCGTTCAATTTACCCTCCTGCCCCTGCCCAAGACGACACGGCGCTCCTCCGCCGGTGGCCCACGCGGGGAGGGCAGCAGGGTAACTTCCAGCCCGCCGTCTCGGCAGCCGGCGACCTTGCTTCCGTTTTACACTTGTGCCCCCCGCCCAGAAACCGATGGGGCCCGGAGCCCGAGGGCAGTAAAGGAACTGCCACTGGCCCAGGCGGTAGGCGCGGAGAGCGCTCGCCCTCCCGGATCGACGAGAACCAGGCTGCCGCCGGTGAGAGGGGGAGGAGGTGAGTGTGTCGGATGCGGAGGAGTCGTAGAGATCGAGGCGGCGGGGGGTCTTGTCAGCGATTTGAGCTGGGGTTGTGGGGGATGAGCTGTGATGGATTGCGTGGAGAAGCGAAGGAGCTCAGGTTGACGTGGGCGAGAAGAGCTGCAGTGGCAGAGCAGAGTAGCTGAGTAGGCGAGCAGAGGATGCAGCAGCTGATGTGGCCTGCGAGTATCCTGACGGGATCGCGAGGACAGACTGGTAATGATGCCGTTTTGATCTCAGCATCCCGCTGCTTTCTGCAGCGTACATCAGGGAGCGTCAGAGGAACGTGTGGGTACATTGGCATTTCAGTGCGAGAGATAAACTGATGATGATCGGATTAGATTGTGAATATTTTTGCTGGATTAGAAAATCCTAGTAGATGCCAAACGAACCTCCTTCAAGAAGCCTGAAACCAGTCATCGCAAGGGCACTAGAAACACAGGGCGGGATTGGTTTGCTGCTCAGCCCAGCCTGGCTCGTATCTATGAGCCAAGCTCCCCGATAGCTAGGCTCATCAGATGCAATAGCGGGTTGATTGGTTGCATGTATTCATTTAATCAGATCACAAATAAAAATTGTTTGGTTGTCCATACGAGAACACGTTGCATGAGATGAACAATTACAAATAAGTACTATTATGATGCTTATTTTATTTGAGTTTACTTTAATAGTTCTTATTCTAACCATTAAGCCTTAATCATCTTTGATAAATACTAATACCATTTAATATAAGTTAATTACCTGCTTAACATCATCATAAGTGAAAATCACCCGCATCCACCGAGCCAGGTCCGCGGACTTCATTTACGTTTCCCGAGAGCCAAGCTGAGTGGTGCCTTTTGCATGCGCTGGGTAGGCTCACATGAGTGTGCAGGCAACCAAACTAGTGAAGATTGCATCCCAGCAGCCTAGCTGAGCCTCAGGCAACCAATCAGCCCCATAGGTGTGGCTTTGCCGCGCCCTAATTTGAATGGACCAGCATTGTTTACTTCTTGATCTATTTGAGCCCCCTCTCAAGCTCTCAGACTTGAAATAAATCTTGGCAGCTTCGATATCACAAAGCAGTCTTGGAATAAATTCAATGTTTGAGTAAACACACATCATGCTTTTGAAATGGTCCTAGTACTTATCGTGCAAATTCATATGGATAGAAATATGGAGACTGGAATGATTCACAGGTGGTGCATAATTTCAGCTATTAGCAACTAGCTTATAATTATATATTCATTTTGAAAATACATCATGACATGTGCTACAAGTTTTCAGGAGCTGAGGTGTGCTTGAGTAACTGAGTTAACAAGGTCAAGCATGCTGGAAAATAGAGTATTATTATAATACTTTTATGGCAACAGAATTGGTAGAGAAAATGAGTAGTGCGTGCATCATCTATTTACGATAGCATGGGAGTCAGCTCATTACATTTCGTCGATCCATCGATTTAGTTTGATCAATCAAGTTGTTTACCAATTTCACTATACTTCAACTTTTTCTTCACAATTGACTTGACAACTCAATCTCCTTTGTGCTTCAAATTGTTGTTTCTTGGAAGGAGATCAGCTCACAAAAGTAGTAGTTTAAAACTGGTTGTTTAACTGGTAAAAGAATTGATAGAAAAAAATTGAGTAAATGAGTGCATGGCCCATTTTAGTTTGGTCGGGCAAGCTGTTTACCAATTTGATAATTTTTGTCATGGCAGAGGGAGGACAACTTTTTTTTCTAGGATAATTTTTGTTTGCTCCCACGATAACCACCATGAGACAGCAACCTGCATCTCCTAGACAGAATAGCTTCTCAGTTGATGGTGTCCGTTTTTTCAGCTAACGGAGACTCATTTATTGAACGTGGATGCCGTTATTTTTTACCACGGACTGTCCGTACCCTTACATCAGAGAAATTATGCTGGTAACCTTGTTCCTGGTGAAGAGGCGCTCGTCGATCGCTTCGTTCATCCGGGGACGAATTGGCCGTCGTGCAGGGGCTCACGCCGCGGGCCTGCGGACGCTCCTGCCCTCGTGGCCATATCTCAGGGCCCGATACACGGAGAAGTGGCAACAGCGCCGCTGGTTAGATGGATGTAGAGGCGCGGCCACATCTCGTGCTCGCCGTCGACAGACGCCGGGCTAACCGGAGCACGCAGGGGATGCGAACGCCTGCGGGAAGAACCGACGGGACGAACGGCGAGCTCTCACGAAGGGTCGTGAACCTTAGCGCGCGGGAGCCCCCGAGACCGACGGCCCGATGGAGATTTTGCTCGGGATCAAACGGTGCGAAAGCCAGGGGCGACGTGGCTTTATGATGGCTCGAGGAGAGCTCGATTCCTGACCGAGATTCGTAGATTAGAGATTCCGTGGGTCGGTGCTTCAGAAGATGAGAAGAAACAAGAGCAGGCAGGCCAAGCAATAAGCCGATAAGATGCCGTAGAAGTAAATAACTGGAGAAGACACAAGTGAGTTTTTCTTCTTCTTCTTGTTCAAAACGGACACAAACGAATGGATATGCGTGCATGGTGCATCTTTTATGTTGACAAGGACAGGAACGTAGACTCAGATTTTTATACACACCACAAGATTACAAGGACAAGAGGCGGCAACACGGTAAGGTCCATGCTCCATTGACACCCCATCACAATCCGAGGCCTCTCTGTATAAAAGCCGAAACCAAATGATCTGCAGCTCTGAACCATATATACTGACATGATGACCCGACCGTTTTCTCTGTTTAAATCTCAGGAAAAAAAACTGAAATTACATTCTCTATACTGTTGCTGTTGAGTGAAGGAAAGCCTGTGATACTGTTGCTGGAGAGTGAAGTCAGAAAGCCGGTGAAATAATATCTTCTTCTTTTCCTCTGAAATTCTGTTCCAACCACTCATCGCCAGCCCTTTATGCCAGTCGTGCAAACAACTTGCACTTTGTCAGTGCCCAGGTAGTAAAAAATTGCTTGTATTCATATTCATATTTACATTCCCCAAAGCCTTGCGCCCACTCCCACTGCACCATCCATCAGGTTGTTGCTGAAACCGAATGCCCGGCCAATATGCTCCAAAACTGCAGAAAACAGTATTGGTTCTGCATGTTAGAAAGTTATTGATAATATTCTTGTACAAATTAGTATTACCAGATTTACCAAATAAAAATGTACCCGGAACAAGAGCTGCAGAACGTAAATTTGAGGTACTAATCTTGACTGGTTAAAGAGCACTACAAACTACTGACGGAGTGACGGTGCAACATTTCAAATATGAACCTTGATTAGAGCTTGTGAAGTTGTGAATCAACAGCTTAAAGTCCAGCACAGATATGCAGAACCATCATCCATATGGATGGAGCTAAAGAAAGTAAATGCCCTAAATGCAGAATGAAATACAACACTAATTTTCCAGATTTCGATAAAAAGAGGTTTGATCAAGACAAAAGGCAGTTATTATTTGAATTCAAAAGGCATAAGGAAGTGTAAAATCTTTGTGCCAGGTTCAGCATGACTACACAAGAGCTGCCTCTCCAATCAAACCAATCTCATAAAACTAAATTAAATTTTCTCAAATTACATGCTAAATGGATGCTATAACCTGTGATGTTTAGCAACAAAACAATGGATATTCAGCTGTACAGTGGCAGAGCTTAATGGAGATCAAAGAGGGCTATGGTCACCCCTAAACTAGATAAATTCTTAATGAAGCACTGAATTTCACTGCTTAAATGGAAAGAGAAACACTAACCTGACCCCCTCTCTTTCCATTTCAGTGATATTGGGCCCCTCTTCTTTTGTATCCAAGCTCCGCCACTGCAGCTGTAGAACTCTGAGCCAAATAGATGGACCCACAGGAAAGGAAAATAGCAGTGTAAAGCAAGAAATATTTAATGAATAAGGCAGTTAGTATGATGCTGCAAGCAACAAAAAAAGATAAAAATCAAGAGTCAAAGTCCACCAAGTTTCCAGATTGCACTCCTCTATAGCTAGGCATCAGATAATGGCTCCTTCACATTGCCCAACCAGAAAATACAAGCATATGATGCCTTGCTGCTTAGAATAGAACGACATGCTAAAATCATCATTACTTGGCGATTTGCAGACGAGAACAGCTCTCCAGCTCTCACTGATCAGATGTATAGCACCACTAACTCCTTTAATATTATGAAACAAACACGTGCAAGTCTGAAAGATAGAATGCAAATGCACTTTAGCCATGCATCGGTCATTTTTTATGTTCATACTTTATTTACTTCTGACTTCACCATTTATTGAATTTGAGAGCAATAACAACAAATCATTTTTACCTTTCTAGTGCCAAGCAAGTTGCGGTAGGCTAGAGCTGAAACCCAACATGAGCCACCAACAAGAACGGAACATAAATTTATCGAATATAATCCAAATAGCAATTATCTCACAACGGGCAGAACTTAGAAAGACACTGCAATGTTCGATATTATCATCAATACTGAATCTTTTCTGGAAGTCATGCAATCTGAAGCAGTTCAATTTTAGCAAAAGCAAGATGTTGTGAGAGCATGTACATTGTATTCTGATACGTAGAAACCGGGAACATATAAGTAATATCACTCACCTGCACAAATCTAGCAGGATTCGCACCCATGTGAAAATGATTTCCATGAATTCACTGTGCATCAGCCAATCAAGTATCAACATTTTTTCACAAGAACGGTATGCACCGTTTCTGTGTAAACAGTTCAGTAGACAGATCATCACAATTGTGTATCTACATCTAAGATTTCAACCATTTGAAAATCAGTTCTGAAGTCGCTTTCGTGTACTCCCTTTTCTACTCTTACAATTGTCCAAGTAGTGTAGAGCCTTCTTTGGCAGTTTAGCAGTTGACTGAAGTTGAATGAGAGAACTGTATGTCACGTAATCAAGCAAAATGCCATACCCCATGCCATCAGCTCTCTCACAGAAAAAAAAAGCCTTCTCTGAGCATCTTCTTCTTTAGGCAGCATATAAAAAAGCCTTCTCTGTAAGAACTATGCATCCTTTCTTCCCGAATGCATCAATAGTAGAAAAGCATTTGGAACTCATCTGCTGATGGAAGCTGTCAAACCAATGCCATGCTTGCTCAAGCATCCCAGCATTTACATACATCCTTGTCAAAGCGGATTGTGTGTATTCATCTATCACAAAGCCCCTCTCATCCATTTCCTATAGAAGGGCTTCCGCTTTAGTGACCATGCCCCTGAATCCCTGATAGAGTATCCATATAAGAGTGTTTGTGGCAGCTCACAACATCTGGTATCAAATTTTCTGGCTTCATCTTCCAGAAGTAGTACTCTGCAACATCAGTTTCGTTCCTTTCTCTATACAGTGTATCAGTATATTGTACATCCTAGTGTCAGGAAAGCACTGGGATTCCTCCGTCATCCTCACCAAAGAAGCAACTTGCTCCATTCTATGGTGTTTACCCCAAACATGAATCACTGTGTTGAATGTAACAACACGCAACACCTTCTATCAACATTGGGTTGAATGTATCTGATACTTTCTCAAGTTGACCAGCTTTTCCATGAGTATCAACTATCAATCTAGGTGCTTTAAGTGCACAAACTGTAGCAAGGGCGTCCCTCCATCCTTCTACTTGAATCCGAGGACCTGCAGCACAATACTCACAGTGACCTCATGAGGCATCAAACCCCGCTTGCGCATGTCCCTGAGCCACAAATAAAGTCGCCCGTTCTCTTTCCCCTTTGCAACACACATCGATCAGTATTCCATACCTTGAGTTATCTCATTATCTGGCACCACACTGCAAGAATGCATCTCATGCCACAGCCTAAGAACAAGGTCCCATTTCCTTGCCCAGCCGACTCTACAGAGCACAACATTGTAGTGAATCACATTGAGTTCATTGCCTCTCTTCATGTGAAACCAGTCAAAGATCTCGACTGCCTGTCTCCAATCTTTCTGCTCCTTGAGGATGATCGGACTCACCCGGTTGCTCAGTGTATCCTTCCACAGCCAGAGTGCTTCCCCAACATCGTGGGCATGCTCCAGTGCCTCCGGCATTGTCAGAAGCGACCCACCGTAATGGACCCGGTTGCCTTTGCTATTCCCTTTAGTAGTCTGTCTAGCCGTGCATGGAACAGCCAATTCCAGGGAAATTTCAGAGGTTCTAGCTGGTGCAGAGACTGGCGTTCGCCGAAGCTGTAACTGTAAGGTTCTGTAATGGAGTCAGCGGCCGCGCAGGATTTTGGAGGAAGCAATCGCACGGGATCATCGCCCTGCCGTTATCTACCCTGGAAACGAGTGCAATGACGGTGTTGTTAATCATTTTGGAACAATGGGAACCGATTTCACCTTTCAACGCCGAACTGAAAAACTATGGGCCCGAACATGAAACCTAAACTTTCGGTTCGAAACATTCGATTCACATTCTAAGCTTTGAACTCACACTCACCAGTCGGCGCAGGTTCACGTTCACGGCCGAGACGGCGGGCGGGCGGTGAGAAGTTCGGACCGCGGGGTCGGTGGCCTCTTGCCCCTCCCGCGGGTGGCGTAACCGGCGACGCGCAGCTGCCGACTGCCGCTACAGCTTCGGTGGTGAAGGGAAGTGCGGGTGCGGCCCCGCCGGACGGGACAGGATTCGGGGTGCGTGCGTGATGGTGGGCCGGCGCGGCGGGGGTAGCAGGAGGGAGGTGGGCAGGAAGGCCGGTGGGGGGGCAAATGACGCAGTTGCGGCCAGCCCGCCATTGCTGCTGCCTGCTGGATTGGCGGAGAAGGCGGTGTGTTTTTTTTTAAAAAAAAGGAAGGTAGGAATTTTATTAATTTGGAATGGCAACATTTACATCCAAGAAGACACGAGGATACCCAAGCCAAACATGATGGCCAGGTCCTAGAGTACAAGCATGTTTTGCAAGATAATGAGCCTCCCGATTAGATTCCCTACCTTCATGTGCAAAACGCACGTAATCAAAAGATCTAGACCTCCCATTTATGCTCTGAATGATCATCATATAAGAGCATCGAGACATTTCTTTAATATTCTTAATGACATTTAGAGGGTGTTTGGATACTAAATGCTAAACTTTAGCAATGTCACATCGGATGTTCGGATGTTAGGAGGACTAAACATTAGTTAATTATAAAATTAATTGCAGAACTCCTGTGCTAATTCGCGAGATGAATCTATTAAGCCTAATTAATCCATCATTACCAAATGGTTATTGTAGCACCACATTGTCAAATCATGAACTAATTAGGCTTAATAGATTCGTCTCACGAATTACACTCCATCTGTGCAATTAGTTTTGTAATTAGCCTATATTTAATACTTCTAATTAGCATCCAAACATCCGATGTGACGGGTGTTAAATTTTAACACCCTATTGCCAAACAGCCCCTTAGACAATCTGAAGCCACCGTCATCTTCTTTATGCCACAGTCTTCGGCAAGAGGTAGTGCCTCTTCACATGCCATTGATTCTAAGGTTTCAGGCTCAATTATATTTGGTATCACCAGAGCACTTGCAGCAATAAAACCTCCTTGATCATCTCGGCATATAACCCCAACAGCTCCTTTGTAAGCAGCCTTGGCAACTGTATTAATCTTGCATTGACCACTTCCAGGTGGTATCCAGTGCCTATTTTTTTATTTTAGTTGTGGCTGGCACATCTCTTTCATCTGAAACTCCTAGGAAGCTCCAATTCATCTATCAGCCTATTAATTGTTGCTATTATAGATAAAGGGCTTTGAAATATTTCATCATAGTTTGCTTTTCTCCTTGCCTGCACAATAGACCAACAGGCAACAAGAATACGCATACCATCAGCTTGTGAAATATTGCTCACATAAAGGATACCCAATGCATTGGGTCAGGAATACATAGAGTAGCAATTAATTCTGTTACCTCTTCATCTAGTTGGGCCCAAACACATCTGGACATTGTACAGTATAGTAAAGCATGGTCCCATGTGTCCTCGTCGGCACCACAAAGTTTGCATTCAGCTGTGTCAACCATATTTCTGCTTTTTAACACACTACCAGTGGGAATTGAATTCAGTGCAAGTCGCCAGCAAAAGATTTTGATTTTTGGTGGCAATTTCATATTCCACAATTGGTTCCATTCCCTCTGTCTTTTTTGCACATCAGAACAGCTTGTACGGCCTTCGAAGTAATCCTCTCTACTTTTCTTCGCTGCAATCATCATCCGATAAGCAGAGCGAACAGTAAACATACCATTTCTTTCATAATGCCATGCCCAACAATCTTCTTGTATACTCATACTCAGCGGAATCTGTAGGATCGCTTCACTGTCCATATGATTGAAATAGTTCTGCACTATCTCTGTTTTCCATGTCCTAGAGGTATGGTCAATTATATCAGAAACAAGTGTCGGAGGATTTGGTTTCTTTGAAACAAGAGGCCTGAACATCCCAGTTCTTGGAATCCATTACATCCCCCAAATTTGTGTGCTTCTACCATCACCAATTCGTTTAATCAATCCTTGATTTAGCACCTCTATTCCATCACATATAGCTCTCCAGGTCTTTGATGGGTTATTCCCAATAGAAGCATTGAGAAGATCTCCAAAGGGGAAGTAAACTGATTTTAGGACTTGAAAACAAAGAGACTCAGGCTTGATCAACATACGCCATGCCTGTCTTGCAAGCAATGCAAGGTTAAAAATTTCTATATCAGGTTGCTCGTAGGCTCTCAATTGTAACTTGTAAGAGGCCCATAATAGCAGCCCAGTACAACGAACCAGCCCACTACTATTGCATTGTCTTGTACGAATTTGTATGGCTGGGTGGTAATGGATCGTAACCCTCGTGCCTTCTTTACAATCCAACTTAGCCTAATTCAAAATCATATAATCTTATAGTCCGATCCTTATTGAGCCCCACCCTTAAATTTGCTAGACTAAATTAGAGGGCACTTTTATCACCCCTAGACATGCCTCTATGTTGATCAAGCCTTCCATGATCTCCACCCAACATAACACACAACAATGCTCCCCAGTTCATGATCCATAAAGATTTTTACACACTAGTAATAGTACTATAAGAAAATGCCTGTATAGGGCTCCCAATAAGCCGAGCCCGACCACACAAGTGCACGCTCGCGCGCACACGGTCCGGTTCTCCGCTTGGGGCACAATGCAGAAGCAGATAGGCGTATAGGCGGCTACGCAGCGTGTCCGTCGTCCTCCTTGGGCTTGGGCGCCTGGTCGTCGAATTGGATGGGCGCCACCTTGGGCACGTGCACCGGCAGGCGATCGACCTCGTCGGCCCACGGGTTGGTCTCCCCGGCGTCGTCGACCGTCCTGAGCGCCTTCCACACAGCGCTGTTGCACTTGAACCCCGACCCGAACGCGATCTGCCAGACGCGGTCCCCCTTCCTGATCCTCCCCTTGGCCTCGCAGTATGCGAGCTCGTACCACAGCGAGCTGCTCGACGTGTTGCCGAAGCGGTAGAGCGTCATCCGCGACGGCTCCATGTGCCAGCCGCTGAGGCCGAGGCTTCGCTCCAGCTCGTCCAGCACGCCCCGCCCGCCCGCGTGGATGCAGAAGTGCTCCAGCGCCAGCTTGAAGTCCGGCACGTAGGGCTTGGCGTCGGAGCGGAGGAGCACGCGGCGGAGTAGCACGGCGGACAGGAACCGGAGCTGCTCCGACAGCGGGAGCACCAGCGGGCCCAGCGTCGTGATGTTGGTGCGCAGCGCCTCGCCGGCCACGGACATGAGCTCCTTGGAGAGGGACACGCCGACGTTGCCCTCCGGGTCCTCCTCCTGCGTCACGCACCCGTAGCTCCGGTCGCTGGCACCACGGTGCGTGCGCACCGTGTGGACCAGCTGGTACTTGGCGCGGCGGCGGTCGGCGGCGCGGTTGGAGAGGAGCACCGCCGCGCCGCCCATCCGGAACAGCGTGTTGGTCACCAGCATCGGACGGTGGTTGCCCAGGTACGCGTTCAGGGTGATGTTCTCCGTGCTCACCACCAGCGCGTACGTGTCCGGGTGCACCTGCAGAATCGCAGCGAGTAGTTGTTGATCAGCCAATACAATCCAGCCCGTCCGTTTCATTCATTTCAATTCCTGCAAGCTGCTGGACGTGACCCAACCATGGCGATTTGACTACAAGGTGAGAACGAAGAACGAGCTACTGCTGCTGCGCGTGCATTGAATGTCGAAGGTATGATGCTGTTTTCTTTCAGTTATTACCATCGGCAACGGCCGTTGGAGCTGGAGGGGCCTGGGCTCGACGGAACGAATTCACTTCGCGTCTCAGATTTGCAGCTCTGAACTTTTGGTCGCAGAGTTGCAGTAGGTGAGGCTCTACCAAGCATTAAGCAAGCGCAGAGCCGAGACAAGACGACACGACGCGACACGGTGTGCCTACCCTAACTAACCACAATTACTATGCCTGGGAGCTAGCTAGACTGGATCAGGATCACTGCCTCACTGGACAGGGGGCCGGACGAACGACTGGCGATCGGGTCGTGTCGGCTGTTTTTCTGTTCTGGTCATGGGGTGAGATTGCAGATCGACGATGTTGCTGCTTTGATTAGTAATTGTGATAATTCTTTTCAGGGCCAGAGATTATTTGTAATAAACAAGTTTTTTCGTTCTGAACCGAATGCATGAACTCGTGGTAAGAAGTTGCTACTGCTACTACTAAGCGCTGGAAACAACGGTGAAATGTTTGCATCAAATTCGACATGGCTGATCGAGCTCCATGATTGCAGCAAATTCTGCATGGCTAGGCTAGCTGTGAGGTCCATCCAGCCGTACCGACCGAGCCTTGATAGCTCAAGTCGCGTCCATCAGGTGGCTTTTGCCTTTTGGCTGGTCCATGGACGCTAATGGGGTGTTTGGATACGAGGTTCTAAACTTGGGGTGTTTGGATACGAGGTTCTAAACTTTAGAAGTGTCACATCCGAACAGATGTTCGTATGCTAATTAGAAGGATTAAACATGAGCTAATTATAAAACTAATTGCAGAACCCCTATACTAATTTGCGAGACGAATCTATTGAGCCTAATTAATCCATGATTAGCACATGTTTACTGTAGCAGTACAAATCATGGACTAATTAGGCTTAATAGATTCGTCTCGCGAATTAGACTCCACTTGTGCAATGGATTTTATAAATAGTCTATATTTAATACCCCTAATTAGTATCCAAACATCCGATGTGACGGGTACTGAACTTGAGGAAAGCACCCCCTGAGCCTAAGGAAGGGAAGGGACTACTTGCCCGTTACAGCTCAAGTGTAGTGGAGCTTGTTTCTGTCAGGCCCTCCCTGCTGTCCATCCGATGGATCCTGGCTGTCCGTCCCCGATCGGACGGCCCGTGTCTCCCATGGACCCACCCTTGATCCGTGGAACATGCATGGTCCTTGCTGTTGGATCGGGTCTGCACTGTTTCAGTAGATCGATCCTTCTATTGGTTTGGATGATTGGCTCGTTTTTTATGCCAGACATGTCAGTGCTGTTCAAATTGATATGGTTACGGACGTTTCGGGACATGTCTAAGGTCCTGGACATGGTAAGGCCATGAATGCACACATCTACCTTAAACGCCCCCACCATGCAGGAGAAGTTAATGAATAAACTTTTCCTTGTATGCTGCTATGTACAGTAGTCTAGGATAAGATTGGGACCAAATGGTGTAAAATGTTTGAGATGTTTCTCTACGGCATATGTGGTGTCGGCGCAAGCTTTTTACTATCTTGATATTTTGCTTATAATCTGAGACTAAGCTAACTAGGATTTGACTCATTGGCTGTTACTAGTCACTCCTATTGTCCCATAATAACCGAATCTGTCATCGAACTGCTACAGTGACGTCCATGATCGACCTTCAGTTGAGCGATCTGATCACTATGAAGTGACAGATGTTTCTTTTATGGATTCACTCGAAACGATGGCTGTTTCTGTTTCTGCTGCACTATGCTCAATCTGTGTGCCTAAATAATAGGGTGACCATGAGGGGAGACACACAGAGGAAAATCTTAATGCTGTACTGTCTGGGACACGTAATCCTACCTACTTGAAGATTATTGTGATAATGGTGTTCATCTTGATTGATGACAAGCATGTCAAGTGCTTGTCCAATGACATTCCGCCCATTTATTCCGATCCCCATGCTGTTGGTGACAAGTGACACCCAAGATCAGTGGCCGCCTACCAGTTCGTGCATGTGTACGCGCTAGCTATTTTAATTTCTTCCACGTTCAAGCGTCAGTGTGTGTTGGAGGGAGCAGATGAACAGAGAGATCGAGAGGGCATGTATGTAGGAGGTACCTGGAGCAGGTGCTTGGCGAGGTCAATGGCGATGATGCCGGCGCTGCAGCCCATGCCGCTGAGGTTGTGGGTGACGACGTCGTGTCGCAGGCCGTAGCGGTTGACGACGAGCGACGTGAACGACGGCGTGGGGCTGAAGCAGCTGGAGTTGACGATGACGACGCCGATGTCCTCGGCGCGCACGCCGGTCCTGGCCAGCAGGTCGTCGACGACGCCGAAGACGACGGCCTCGGACTCCTCCCTGGCGGTGCGGAGGCACATGTCGACGGGGACGGTGAGCAGCGACGCCGGGAAGTGCGTGGCCTCCCCGACCCCGGCGCGCTCCAGCATCCGTGCCTGGAACGCGATGCTCTCGTCGGTGAACCGCCCCGCCCGCGCGAAGTGGCGGATGGACCGGGCGCGGGTGGCCGCGTGGACGCCCCCGGGCTTGTAGCCCGCGAGGTCCACGAGGTACACGGGCCGGGGCCGCGACGCGGCGTACGCGCACGCCGCGGCGGCGAGACCCGCGCACGCGGCGGCGGCGAGGGGCGCGTTGGCGCGCGCGGCGTCCAGGATGGCGCGCGGCGCCCCCGCGAGCGACGGCGGCGCGAGCTGGGCCGCGGCGACGAGGAGCGTGACGGCGAGGAGGTGCGGCAGGCGGATGACGAGGCGGTGGTACAGTTGCCGCGCGTGGTTCAGCGTCGCCTGCCGAACCGTCCGGAACAGCTCCGCCCTGGACATGGCGGTGGGCCGATGCTGCTGGTGACTTGCCATCATGCAAGTGCTAGCGGTTAATAAGAGTCGTCGGGGTTCTCGAGACCGGCCACTGCTACCGCTGAGCTATCTGTGCCGCAGCAACTGGAGTACTGAGGAGAAGCTAGCGATCGAGCTCGAGATCGACTAGCTAGTGTGAGCGAGCAAGGTGTGGGAGGAGGCCGCAGTGCAGCACGGCGGATTTATACGCGCGGGAAGGAGACGACGTGGGGGTGGGGTCCGGGTCCGGGTCCGGGGCCGAGGGTGAGTAATGGCGCGAAGCTAGCTAGCTGTTGCGGCGGTAGCGGTTAATGGGCGCCCCCATGGCATGTCCCTGACCTCTGGACTCTGGACGGTTTCATTTCACCCAAGCAGAGCAGGAGGAGGAAGCCGATCGAGAACCCGTGGGCGGCCGGGCCGGACCTCTGGGTCGTGTAGTGTACGTGCAGCACCGGCGTTATAATTGCACGCGCTCGTGGCGGTTGATCGTTGGTGCATGTGAGCTGCTACTACTAGGCCGGGCCGGTTGACCCTGGAGGACGGCACTGTTTGATCCGCCGTTTACTAGCAAGTACTCCTACGACGCTGGCTTTGGAGATGAATCTACTAGCATTGTAGCTAGCCCGGCCTCGTTGATTTTAGGAGTGATGGTCTGTTGGTATCGGCCAAGTGGCACACTGCTGGTACGTAGTGGTAATACTGGTACCATATGTTGCATGTGCAGCCAGAGTAACCTACTAACCTGTATGTGCTACGGCCTTAGGTTTCTGTTTGGCTTCAGGGTGCTAAAATTTAACACCCGTCACATCAGATGTTTGAATACTAATTAGGAGTATTAAACATATGCTAATTACAAAACAAATTGCACAAATGAAGTTTAATTCGCGAGACGAATCTATTAAGCCTAATTAGTCCATGATTTGACAACGTGGTGCTACAATAACCATTTACTAATGATGGATTAATTAAGCTTAATAGATTCGTCTCGCGAATTAGACTCCATCTGTGCAATTAGTTTTGTAATTAGCTCATATTTAGTCCTCCTAATTAGCATCCGAACATCCGATGTGATACTGCTAAAGTTTAGCACATTGTATCCAAACAACCCCTCAGTACCTTGTTCGTGTATGTGGGTTCGATCATATGACAAATTATTTTGTGTCCACTACTTAGAGAATCGGGTATCAGGTTAATTGAAACCCCTTTAGTCCCGGAACGTGAGGCAATGCGCGTATCCGAGAATTATCCGGGGTACCTAACATTCCCGATCCGCAACCGGGAGTGAAGCTAGTAGCTTCACAACAACAGGTTGTGGTGCATTTTTTCCAAAACAAAGGAGGAGGAGGAAGCTGTTTTGAACATGACTGATACCCGGCATCATAACCGGCCGGTTCTTGGCCTCTCGGTGATTGATCTGGGTGGTAGATAATGAAATGGTTGTACTCCAGAAATCATAACTGGTTCTCTGTGTACCGGGAGTGGTTCCTCAGTTATGATGTCCAGTTCTCTAGTAGTGTCGTCCTACGTAGCTGCTCTGGAGACTGGATATGAAGACTTTTGATGGACGGCAATCGTAAAACTTGCAAAAGGGTTGATGTGAACATGTGATCCATTGTGGTCGGGCAGCATATTTTCATGGACGTGCAGTGGTACGGTATTCGACTTCGGCAAAAGTAGTATACGACTTGCGACTTGCGAGCATCGGTGCAACCGTCCTCCAACTGAGTAAAACTTAATGGCTTCCACCATTTTCATCATCCCATCAAAACCGGGCGGCCCTAGCTCCATAGGAAAAAAAAAGATATGAAATGTCTACGAACAGCTCACAAATTCGTTCTGCCTCACACACCAACACCACTACAAAACATTGTACACACGACATGCCAACCACAGCACAATGAGCTTCAGATGTAACATATGCTAGATGCTTAGGCTAGGGCCGGGCCTATCATCCCAAAACCGAGACCACCACTATGACTCCACGCCAGCGCAGGTATTGAGGTATCCCCCCCTCTCTCGATATAAATCGCATTTCATGTGGACGAGGCTATGCAACTTGAGCGAACTATGCAAGTTGAAGCTAGTAGTACGGGGCGCTCTATAGGGATGATTTCGAACTACTAGTGCACGATGTGCCCCTCTTGCGGTCTTGCCTGCCTGACAGACTCCTGTTCTGGTTCGTTCGAACCTCAGGCATGCTGTACGTTCAATAAAATCCTAGCACATTGCGTGCGTGATTTCAAATCTCACGCGCATGTGTAATGTGTTTTTCCCTACCCCGCTCACGTTTTAATCGGCGTACGCCGTCCGGATTCGCTCTGCGAGCTTGGCATGTCACATTTCGCAGATGTTGACTGGAGGAGGCTGCTCGTGCGCACGTACATATCATCTTCAGCGAGGCATCCATCTTCCAGACACCATCAACAAGTGCCAGAACTGTCATCCTGCAGAGACTGTCCTCGTCGTCCGACTGAGGATGATCTCTTCACGCATGCAGCAATCGGCCGGCGGCCATGCTGGAGTTCAGGAGCCGCCGAGATATGTGCATCGTCCAAGATCGCCGCGCGTAATCTAATGTATCTGTAGATGATTACGGGAATCTGGCTTACACTAACTAAAGAGCGTTGACGATCCACCATTCTTTTCAGAACCCATGCTGCCTACGGTCCTGCTCCTGCACGCGATCGACCAGCAAATCCGCCATGCCCGAATTGAACGCCGGCCGGCAGGTGCACGCACCTTCGCATCGCACGTACATAAATGCAGCCGGCAGGCGGCAGCTAGCTTTAGCTTAGCTACCTCCTCCGATCATGGAGGAAGGAATTACGCGCGCCTCCATCGGCATCAGGTCCATGCTTTCCCATGCAAGAGCCCAGTCAATAATGCCAGGGCCGGCGCGCCGCGGACACGCCGCCGCACGACGCGTGGTTGGATTGGATCAGCCATCCAGGGCCCCCGTCCCGCGCAGAGCGCTCCGGAGCTCAGGCTCCGTGGAATAGTGAATAATCCTCCACGCAGCAGCAGTGATGCTATCGGTCTAGCAGTTGTCCAAATTACCGTTTATTTTACTATGTATGGAGATATATGCTATATCTAGATACATAGTAAGATTTATGTATCTAGAAAAATCAAAATGAATAGTAATTTAGGACGGAGGGAGTACGTTCGTAAAAAATTTTTTACCTAGAGCATGGCACTGATAGATCAGTGGCATCACCTCTAGCCGAGATATTATTAATTCAGAATAATTATTGCAAAAAACTTATTCCGCCGATTTTGACATGATATGCATACTTCAAGCTATCCGCACATTAATTACTAGCATTTCCCTGTTGCTGGATTTTAAATAGGTAGGGTTGGGGAACATTTGACCCTTGTGGATAGGAGCATGTAGCACATGTAAAAGTTGGATTTGTGCCACTTCGATTATGTATGTGACCATGCATGTAACACACCGGTTCATCTTACCCTGTTTTTTTAATACATAATACCATCGAGATATTTCATTCATTTAAGTTTTCATCTTTTCTATAAATATTTATGCAAATAGATAAATCTACATGTCAAATCTAAAGTACATTTGATGATGTATCTAGTGGGATTTGAGAAAAAAAGTTAATGGTGTAATATATATCTTTTGTATTCCCTCTGTTCTGAATTATAATTCATTTAAATTTTGTAATATGTGAAACTTCTATAACTTTGACCAAGGTTACATAGAAATGCACAAATCTGTACCACTTTAAACTAGTTTCACCTAGACAGACCTTAAAATATATTTTGATAGTACTTTTATTTAACATTATAGATGTTAATATATTTTTCTCTTTAATTTAAACCTGGTGAAATGAAATAAATTTGACTTAGGATAAAATTAAAATAATCTATAATTTAAAAAGGTAACAAATTACGACATGATATGAAATATGAGGGCCCTAATTAAGGTTAAATGTGCGTCTTGCCTATGATGTGCATTCCTTCTGGAATCAGTAGATCAATGGCAAGGTACGAATAGGGTGCCTAAATTCATGACCCAAGTATCATTGTTAGGGTCTGTTTGGTATAGCTCCATCTGATTATGATTCTTTATGGGAGTTTATTCTCTGATAAAAGTGATTTTGTAGCTGAAAGTGATTCTCTTTTATTCTCTAGCATAAACTCTTAAAATCAGGATGTAGAATCACTTCACAGAATTAGAAGAAGCTACTTTTTTCAGCTCCCAACCTCTTACTTCATTTCGGAGAATCACTTCACACAGTACCAGTAAAAAATCACTTTTCTCTGAAAAACTATTTGGTAGAGCTCCTACTGGATTCAATAGAAAATTAGCTCTGCGAGCTCTGCCAAACGCATCCTCAGTGCGATAAGAAGTCATCCTTCAAGAAAGAATCCAGTAATCCAGTATTGATCAGCTCCTGTAGAGGACCACGATTAGCTTAGACCACACACTCGATCAGCCATGTCAAGATTAGGTTCCCGGACGAACCACCATTACTGAAAGAGCATGGACGTCTCACAGAGAGCACAGTGGACTGTGGGCCGCGATTAAATGGGACGAGCAGACGTGGTTATTCAGAGGCGCAGGCGTCCCATGATAGAAGCGCCTTGCATTCATGGCGTTGAAATACAGGCCAGCCGCGAAGTCCCGGTACACGTACCAGCAGTGCAGTCTACACTCTACAGATTACTACACTACACTGCTCGAGCTGCCGCTGGTTTCAGACATCTGATCAAGGCGCACGCAAACTACGACTCGCGAGCACATGGTATTCAGTGGTCAGCTCCGCCAGCAGTCGCAGACCTCACATGCTTCTGTGGACAATGAGCTACTCCTACGAAGGCACTGGCTAGTGGCAGCTTGGCTACAATACGGATCTCCTATGCACAAGATCGGACAGGATGGAGCTTCCTTTTTCGTTGCCCGTTCGTGCTCGCCGCGATTTCGGCTACGCGACACACGTCCTTGCCGGTCGACCTGTTGCGGCAGCGGACATGAACACGATCCTTGGATCGCATCTCATTCTCAGGCCGACCGATCCAAACTCCAAAGCCATTGCACTGTGTGCTCATGATGATCCACTGTCCGATCCGACCCCTTTTCGTGCACCGCATATTAGCTAGCCTCGAAGCTGACGTCCGACCGCCTCCGTCCATTGGCGGCGGCAGTAGAAGACGATCGTGGATCGGTGGATGATCATGGCACTTGTTGCACGCGCGTTGTCCTGGACATCTCTGAGCTGGAAGCATCTATCTCAGTTCCAGATTACTGTAGGCACCGGTCGCCGGCATTGATGTCCAAACACTCGGCAAGTGGGGAGGCCGGCGGTTTACACCAGATACGATGGCGGGGCTTGTTTGCTAGTAGCCATTTGTAAGCTGGCGAGTGGTGATCTTCAGGTTCGGCATGGCTTTGAATAAATATTCCGGCTGGCAAGGCCATGAACCATGATGATGTTTTCATTTTCAGCACGCACTCGACTCATGGCTGTACATCGATTGATGTGATGCACGATTGCTGTGCGCGCCTCGTCCGACAAAGAACAGGCAAGTGGAAGGAGATGGCAGTAGGAACTGGTCATGCACACGGACATGCTCATGTAGCCAGGAAAAGAGTGTGGCTGCTGCCATATGCTTCCTCGGAGGCGAGCCCACTGCATGCAGCAGCAAGGAGCGAATGATTGAATGTAATCGAAAGAATGATATGGTTGCTTGCGAAGCAGCTTTCGCTTCTCGATTCAAACTTTGTAAAAAAACGGCAAACAGGCCCCCCGCGCCGCTCTACCCCCCTGCACGGAAGCCCACGCGGCTGCAAGGAAGGCAGCAACGAGGCTTCTCCCAAGCTCGGCGCCAGCTGCAGGAGATGCGGCGGCTGCCGGCGACGGCCAATCAACGGCAAGATTCGGCACCTCCAGGGTTGAATTCGGTGCCTACGTGGTCAAATCTACGTGGGAGCGTCCCTCACGGTGGCGTCGATCGCGGCCCCGGGGACAACAGCGGCGTGTGGTTCTGGTGAAGCCATGGTCAGGTCCAGGGTTCCCTCGGCCGGTCTGGTGCGGCGGGCTATGGGGCGGTGCGAGGGCCCTTCGGAGGATCTGGCGAGAGGTGGAAGGAATCGGCGGCGCGTGGCGGCCTCGTCCTCGGGGGCACCGCCGCCGGTCATGGCCGGTATGGCGATGGCGCGCGCCGGCCCGGGCGCGGAGGCGGCGCCCCTGTTTGTGCGCGGACCTCATGCGCGAGGTGGCTTGGGCAACGAGCTCGCCAGACCCGGGGTGCTGTTCCTGGGTGCGCAGGCCCGACGGTGGCCGCACGTGCGGGCGCTAAGGAGACACAGGGCCCGGCAGCCTGGCGCAAGGCGAGGAGGCCGCGAGATGCGGTCGGGTGCGGTGCTGCGACTGCGGCCCGTCGTGGAGTGGGAGGACGAGCGACAGCGGCGTGGCGCGACGCGAGGAGGCACGATGCTAGGTGAGGAGATCGTGCGGCGAAGCCGACGAAGCCCGCGCGAGAGGAGGTTCTACAGCGACGGCTGCGCGAGTGGCGACGAGTCACTGCTGCGGCCGCGGGCGAGGAGCCGAGGCGAGGGAGGACGAGCGACGGCCGCGATGCGAGGAGGCGCAGCAGCAGCACCGCTCGCGGATGGGCTCCCATGGCTGTGGTCCAGGGAATGACAGGCTATGTACGTGCAATGGTATAAGATGGGATGCTCCGGGCGAAAACCTTTGCCAGCAATCTTATAGGTGGCGATGGCGGCGGCGCCCTAGAGCGTGTTTCTCCCTGTTGGCGGTATCATCTTGGAGCTCCATCCCTGCTGCACGGGGTTCTCTAGGTGATAACCCTTTCCAGATTCTGGACGAACGACGACGGCGCCAATAGAGTCATTGGCGCCGTCGTCCCCTCCTTGGAGGCGTCATCTCTAGAGACCTAACTTGGTTTTTGGCATTGATGGTGATGTGTTGCTTATGGGAGGCTGCAACTGGTGACGACGAGCTTGCAACGTGGCATGGTGCAGGATGGCAAACTTGACGAGGGTTGTTGAACTCATGTGGAGGCGATCGCAGTTCTAGTGGCGACCACGGGTTGTTGCATATTTGTCGGGTTGGCAACTTGCAGTGGACCGTGGCGGCTGGTGTTGCTTGGCAACTGTCAGTGCGGCGTGGGACTGCGTCGGAGGACGGTGCTTACAGCAATGGTATCGTGGGATGACTAGGCTTGTGGTGGACTATGGTGGGTTGCTCAGCTTCGCTGGGCTACTCCGATGCAGTACATCGTCGAAAGATGGCGCAAGCGACTACCTTGGCTTGTTGATACGACGGCGGAGGCTATGTGCGCGGGTGGAGCAACAAGGCGAAGTCAACCTGCGGTGGCAGCTTGGCTATTTCATGGAGACCTGGAGAAGCGGGGCAACAATACTCACCATTCTAATGGCGATAAAAGAAACGGATCCATGACATGGAGTACAGTGGCGGGCGTGGCAAGGTTCTTGCGCACGGTGTTTTTTCGAGGCGATGAGAACGGCAAGGTGGAGTCCAATGGTGGATGTGGCGAGTCTCCCGCGCGTCTGTGTTATTGTGGTGACGACTGCGAGACAGCTTGCGAGAGGTCCAGATTTGGTGGTATCACTCTGTTGGGTGGAGTGTGATATTGCAGTGGCACTACGGCGAAGGATTCCGCATGACGGTGGCCTTCTCGAAGCAGTGTGGTCTGTTTCTCTCGATCCCCAGTCAATGCGGGATCACGCCGGGAGGTTTCGGCGACTACATGAGAGTGAAAATATTTGGTGGATGCCGCAATTAAGCTTCGATTCAGCTGCCGATGTCGAGTGGAATGGTGCGGTCGCGTTAATGTCCCAATCTAAACGAGCGAGTCTAGTGTTTTTTTTCCTTTTCTTTTCGTGCTTATGACCTCCCGGGACTGTAATCTTGTATTTTTCTGCAATAGAAACTCGCACTATTTTTAAAAAATAAAAAATCCATTCATTTCTAGGAGCACTAGCACAAGCAAAAATGGTTGAAAATTGTAAAAAATGGCATACATTCGCGCAAGCTGTTGGTTCAGAATGTAATGTGGAGCGAGAAATGCTTCAATGGAAAGGCTTCATAAATAAGAAAATAGTTGATAAATAGTACTCCCTATAAGTTTTGTTACTCCTAATAATCCCTCCATTTCAAATAAAAGACGTGACTTGACTTGGTACAGTCTCCAACAGTTAACTGTATATTTGTACCGTTAATATCAATTGCAGTAGTAGGTGACCATTGAGTTTCAATTGACCAAAGTAACAAGTCTCGTATTTAGGCCTAATACTAACGTATTGGGCTTAAATGCAAAAGTACGGGTCCAGAAACGGGTAATTGGCCCGCCGCGTGCATTCGTGAGGAGGAACAGGGGAGGGACAGAGAGAGAGAGAGAGAGAGGGACGCGATCTGCCGGCCAAGAAGGAATAGGCTCGGCCTATGGGCTGTGACACCTGAAAATCCCCTTCTTGCTGGCCCGATGCCCCTTCATGAAAGAGAGAGAGAGACACGGCGGGCAACAAAGATATATAATGGGTCAACACACTACGGGCTTTAATGGGCCTAGTATTTTGATGGGCTGTCATCGGGTCATTTTGGTGAACCAAAAGGCCATTCGAAACCTGAATGGATTTTTCAGCCGGCGCCTCTGCTGCACAATACCTGCCTGTGAGACCTGCTGGCCGTCCTCGTCATTCAAGCAGAAGGTGAGAGAGCTCCAATTGCGCACGAGACCAGGCGAATCCGATCCGACGGCCAGTTCCCGGTTCTCTGAGGCCAGTCGGGCTATAGTATCCGTGACACAGTCCGTCGCGGCGAAACTCGAACGCAAGCGTGCCATGGACATGCATGATGATCGTTTTCCTTTCCCTCCTATACACGCTTTAGTAGCATAGAAAAGCGAAAAGGAGCAAAGCTTGGCAATGGCATGATCCCGTCTCGAGCCACGCAACGGAGCTCGCTGAAAGCAACGAACTCAGCTGAAGCGTGCGGTCCCCTCGTCGATGGCACGGCAAGATCACTGATCACAGACGCGTTCGCAAAGAATCTTGGAGTAACCAAACCAACCGTAGCATCCTTCCTGCTCTCAAGGTGGTCTGCTTGCCTTGCATTGTGTACGCAGACGAAGCTGAGAAGCGAGCGTAGATCCAAAACCAAGCGGGAATTAAGGGAAAGGACCCCGTCAACCTTTTTGGTGCGGACATCATCCTCCTGGACCACCTGAGATGAGGCGAGATTCCCCCATCAAACGCTTTCTCCCCCCCCCTCTGTTTATCATCAGACTTATCCCCACCCTAATCCCGGACCCCTCCATCGATTTGTCCTTTTCTGCCGCAGGCTGATGTCACCCCACCACAGTGCTAATCTAGGCCGATTAAAGAGCTCATTAGCACCCGTGTTGGAGGTCTAAGCATCGGGTCTATTAAAGTTACTCCTAGTCAGCTAGGCAGGCAGGCAAGCATACGCATGTGTGATGATGATGCAATAGCTGCAAGTCTCGAGGCAACCGATGCTTGCGCCAATTTTGTGTGTGTCCTACGCAAGCCATAGCGCAGGCGGCTCTCAGCTCAGCACGCATCGATCTCGTTCTCGCAGGGGTCCTTTCTTTTTTTTTTATGACGCCAAGTTGGTTGGTTGGAGAACAATCGAAGTGTGCCGCTGGAACACCCCCCCCCCCCCCCCTCCCTAAAATATTTAAAACAGCGAGTTCACAAAACGATTCCTCCTTATCAGTAGCCGCGCTGCGCGAGGTTTCTTTAATTTTAGTTTGCTCTGCGCAGCGTAGAATATATATATATATATATATATATATATATATATATATATATATATATATATATATATATATACGTACTCGCTGTCGTCTGTCACTTTGTTCATCTGCCGAGCCAGGAATCGTGCATTGTTTAGTCCTCAGTTGATGATTTCTAATCAAAGGCAAGGCTCTCGAGGTTCCGGAGTCCGGTGTGCTCATGTGCCTCGCTAGATCCGAGAAGTTTATTCTCCGTTCCCATTCCCATTTGGATTCGGATGGTTCTAACCCGAGAGCATCGGTGTCGCGGCACAAGCTCGATCAACGGATTTCACTGTGCCAGATGCATTTCTTACTCCCCTGATCAACAACGAACTACACGCACGCATAGCGTACACGTCGTTCAAGTTTCGTACATGCATGTCGATTGAGCTCGAGTAGTATAGCGCGTAGCATGTCAGCTTTAAGGCAAATAAAGGGCACTGCCTATGCGGATGCACAGCTGAGGTGTTACTAGAAGTGTATGTAGGAGGCTACTCCGTAGGTAGGTGGAGTACCGCTCAAATAGGAGTGTAGCATTAGACAATTGTGCTGCTCGTCATAACACCAACAACCATGGCATTTTGTATTAATTGGAGAACTAAATACCGGGTACTGCTACTGTCACTATGTATACGCATACAGTACTGGTCCTAATTGTACCGTACCCAGCAGCAGTACTAAATCTTCTCGAATTTTCACCGCCCAACAGTAAATATTACGGTAACCAGCAAAGCCCGCAAGTGAAAAATTGAGGGACTGGGCTGGGACCTGGGAGCCTGGGAGTGAGGGTGGAGACAGCCAAACACGATGCGTCTGCGTGCACGCATCTAAAATTCGCTTCGAAAAATAACGCTTTAAAAAATAAACGAATTCTTTTTTGGGTAGGAGTTCTTTTGTGCAGAAAAAGCAGGTACAGATACACTTCTTTTTTTTTAAGAAAGTACATATATATGTATATATATACACACACGGCTCCTGTCTCGAAAGAGTACCAAAGAATTCGGATAAGCGTACCATCACTGCCTGTCCCCGTTTCATGCACAGGATGCTGTCAAGCATCAGCTCAACCAAAAGCTGTCTGGCAGGCCTGCGTCCAAGCTGAAAGGACAGGCGATGGAATATAAAAATCTGCCAATTGGAGGAGGCCTTCCAGAGGCATGACTTCTGTTTATTTTACTTGAATAAAGAAATCAAAAGTAAGAGTACTCCTACTTCATTAAAAAAAAAACTGGACAGGTTTTTGTATTGACGGGAGTTCGAGAATAGGGTCTTCTCTCCCCTTCCGCTGTCAGGAACAACGGAAGCATCCGATCCTCTGTGGCAGCAAACCCTGGGGCAGCCCATGATCACCCGGATAAAACCCAATCACGGCCACTCATTTGTCATTTCGCGCTGCAAACCTGCAGCGACGCCGGAGAGGTCGTGGGTCCTGATCGCACTCGATGTGCACGTTAGATCACGCTGGGGCCGCCGCTGCTGCGAACTTTACTGGCAGGGGTAGACGATGGCGAGCACTTTCCCGTCCACGTCTCCCGGCCGGTCATCATCGCCTTTTCTCCCTCGCCCAGGGACACGTACGCACCGGCGATCGACAAGGCACCGGACGGGCGATAGTACAAACGGATTGGTACGAGCAGCAGCATCGCCTTATGCTATGCTAGGCTATGCTATGGCCGGGCCATCTCAAAAAGGCCCTTTGCTGCATTCATGCATCAGCTGTACTGAAGCGATGAACGTGAACCTTGCTGTACTGTTCAGCTCAGCTCCTGCAGGTCCCCGGAGCGCTCGAGCCTACGGGTTGGCCACGGCAATAATTCACGGCTCGCCCGTCACCGATCACAGTTGCGCCCGTTACATGCACTTCATCGATGGAACAGCACTAGTGTCACACTAGCGAGCTACTTGTCGTCGGCTCGTCGCTGCCCTGTGCCCCAGCATCACTAGCGAGCTACTCGTCGCTGCCCCAGCATCATCCGGTGTGGGCGTGTGGCCGCGCCCTTTTCCCGTCACCGTGTCGTGTATCGCCTCATTTATCCGCCTATCCGGGTATACTCGATGGATCGTGCTCATCATCCCACCAGGTAGTCTTAATTGATGCATGTCACGACGACCCGACCGGCCGGCTCTTGCACACGGCCCTTTTGCCTGCGCGGCGTAGTTACAGAGGTTGTGGCGAGGTCTGGACGGGGCCAGGAGGCACGCATGCATTTACTGGGCGAGTGGCCGGTCAGCACTCTGCCGGCGTCGATGCGCCTGGCCGTCTGCGTTGCGCCGCTTGCAAGGGCCGCAAGCGCCGCGCAGTCATTGCGGCGATACATGCATGTACCACCACTTTGGATAGGTAGGTGTGCAGGCGCAGGCCAGGGACGGGCATGGGCGAGACGGCGATCGGCCGGCCGGGTCTGGTGCGGCGTCCGTGTAGCCTTTCAGGCGTAGGGGGTGGAGGCTGGTAAGTGCCTGTCAGGGACCTAAACATGCTTCCTGGGCGAAGACCGTGCGCTAGCCAAGTGATCAATGCAAAGGCATCGCAACGAAGGGCTCGTGAGTCGTGAGATAAGATCGGGTCGAGGTCGTGGTCAGGTCCCCCGCGGCCCCTGGCCAGTGGTCACTGACTGACGCGCCGCGGCACCACACGGAGAAATGCCGGCCTCTTTCCTGCCCGTCGGAAAACAAAAGGGCAGCGGGGGTGCCGGGGTTGTGAAGGTCAGGGGGGAAAGGCCGCCGTCCAAGCTCCTCCCTGCCCGCTTTTGCATGCAGGAGACGAGAGAGGCAAAAAGGGCAAGGAGAGGGGTACAATCATTGTGCGTTGGGCAGCTGGGGCACAGCGATGGGGGAGATGCCGATAAAGCTATCGCGATTCGCGACGCTCCCCTTCCCGGCCGGGTCAGTTTCGAGCCGGCTCGGAATCGTGAAAAATCTGGATGAGTGTCCAAACTGCCATGTGCCATGTAGTGTGGGGGTGGGGTAATCGGGTGAAATGCACCCGCTCGGCGATTTGAAAAACTAGTTACTACGACATGAGAATAAATGTGCGCGGCACTGGAGGGGACGGGACGGGGATGCATGCACTCATGCCGCGGCGGTGCGCGCAGGTGCGGCGTGGTCACGCTCGCCTCGTACTCGTACGTACTCCTCCTGCCTGCTCCCGTCACCCTGGGGGTCCAGCCCTCCAAGGCTCCAACCGCCCAGGCTGCCCCCGGGTCTCGGCCGCGGGCGCGGGGCGCAACGCGACATGCGGCGAGGCCACGGCTCGCACGGGCACGCCCCGCGTGAACCCGCTCGTACCAGCGCCGGGCGCGTGCTACTGTTCGCGTCCATCTCCGTGCGGGCATCGCGACGTGAGTGATACGGGCGGGGACGGCGGGTGGGCGCGATCCACCGGCTGGCCCGGCGCGGGGGAGCAGCCCGGCAGCGGGGAATGGCAAGTGCTTCCCGGGATGGATCAGTGCGTGCCGGCCCGCTTCCGTGATAGGGTTGCGGGTGGGTGCGGTGCGACACGACGAAGCGAAACGTTTCGATCGCGCGGGTGCGCGGGGTACGGGTTGTCACGTCTCGGTCACCGGAACCGGACCGAGTCAAAGTCTCGCAGAAGTGATGAGGATGGCGAGAGCTCGTACTCCCGACTGGAACTCGTGATGATCAAGTGTCGCACTTTGCGATGCCAGTGCACGTTTCGCCCCGTTTGTTCTCTCCCCATTTCCCAATCATGCAGTGTGGTTATCCATGTCAAGCGAAACCACGGGACGACGCGTATGATGGCGCGCGGGGATCGCAGAAAATCCAGAGGAGCTTGTTTGGTACTTAGATCTAATGATATATACCCGGGCCTTATGACCTGTCCCAGATATAATCTCGCGATCCAGATTCGGGTTGCGGCATTTCTTTACGCGCCGGAACAGAAATAAAGAACGGGGAACAGGACAGCGCGCTGGTCGAGGCAGATATATACCCCTGCAAACCCTATCCTCTCGTTCTTCGCTACCTCCTTTCTTCCAATCTTCGACACCTGAGATTAGCTTGCAGAGTACTACAACAAACCCGGCTTAAACAACTCCTCAACGGTTGCTTTGCTAGGTTCCGCAAGCCCCTGCGATTTCGATGTCTGAATTCGGCAGTACGTCAGCAGATCCTTAAAAAAATGTGCGTCAAACTCGTGAATTTCCAAATTGTACAGAGCATTTCCCGGTGTTTCTAGCTGAAGTCATCGAACACCAGTGCTCTTGAACCACGGTAAATATGCCTTTCTTCTGCCCTGCTCAAAACTCCAAATCATGGAGTGGAGGGGCGTTGTCAGTGTGGTTCTCCGGCGTCGTCTTCTGCAAAAATTATGAAGCGTGGAATCAAAGAAATCATGCAAGGAACACAACAAATCATGGATCTACGGCCGTTGCTGCATTGCCAGGTTCTGCTGCCTGGAGCAACGATGGAACCAAAAGAATCAGGCGGGTCTCTGTCCGGAATCTCCTTTTCCTTTTATCTCTTCTAATTCAAACTAAAGCTACAAATTTTTTTTGGTCCCTTTTGTCCTCCATAATTACCAGCACTAGTTACTACACTACTACATCTACGCCGCGGGGGGCAATGAAACCCATCAAAAGGGTAAAAAGGGAAGGAAGAATAAAAAGGTAGGGAAGAAAAAAAAACAAAGCAGAACATTTGCGTCCAGTCCCTGTACAAGGACCACACTGCAAATTCCCCAAGAATAAGTGGAAAAAAGGTAATTCCGAAAACGACCTCGGTTACGCGCTGGGCGCACCTCCCTCGCCGTCGCCGGCGAGCTCACCGGTGGAGGCCTCTGGCTGCTGCGGCTGCGGCAGCGGCGGGGGCGGAGGAGGGGGAGTCTCGCGATCGTAGGGGGAGAGCCACTTGGCGCGCATGTACTCGGGCTTGCGCCACGGCGGCAGGTGGAGGCCGCGCTTCTTCAGGCTGGCGCGCGCTGCGTCGGCGGCGGCGGCCACGAGGAGGTGCAGGCGGTCCTCCCGCCCGACGAACACCGACGGCAGCCGCTGCAGCACGGAGCGGTACGCCTTGGTGGGCCGCGCCACCTCGAACGCGGACCGGAAGTCGACGTCCACCAGGACGCGCTCGCGCTCGGCGCGATCCGAGCCCGCGGGGAGGAGGACGTCCAGGTACGCGTGCTCGCCGGCGAGGTGGGAGGACGACTTGTCCCAGCGCGAGAGGCAGACCGCGGCGTCGTGGCCCGCGGCGCGGAGGGACTCGGCCAGTAGGCGGAGGAGGTCGCGCTTGCGCGCCCCCGACGCGCGGTGGCGCTCGACCTGGGTGGAGACGTCGGCGAGGAGGTTGCGCTCCCGGAGGCTGGCGCAGTGGACGAGGCCCTGCACGCGGAGTTCAGAAATGGTAAGTTCGCGACCGACAACCGCCAATCCCAGTGAACAGCAACAAGTCAGAAGCACTGCAATACCTTGATGGTCTCCGCGATGTCAGCGGCTGCGGCATCCGCCGAGGCGGGGCCATCCTCGTCGTCGGAGGTGTCACCGGCGTGGAAGCAGTTGCAGCACCGCGCGGCCGCTCCCCGCTCGCCGCCGCCGCCGCCGCCAACGCCGTCCTCCAGGAAGCTCCGCACCATGCCGTCCAGGCACAGCGAGCTGGGCTCCGACAGCTCATCCTTCTCCCCGCCGGCGGGCGCCGCCGGGAGGCGCTCCGCCGGCGAGACCCGCGGCACTTGGCGCTCGAAGAGGCGCTTGAACCGCGACCGGGGCGGCGCCGCGGCGGACGGATCGATCTGCGCGGCCCTCATGTCGGCGCCTCGGCGGATCAAACTCGGCGGCAGCGGCAAGCGTCAGTGGAGGCGTTGGTCTTGGTCTCCGGGGATCGCCGCAGGCATAGCCGTCGCCGGCAATTGACGCTTCGATCGGTGAGGCTAGGGTTTGTTTTCCTCTCTGTTTTTTCGTTTTCTTTCTCACAAGATTTATTCTTCTGTTCGGGTTGATCTCTTGGGAAGAATATGAAGAGGAGAGAGTAGGAGGGGGGCCGGGTTTTAAAGGAGCGGCGGGCGATGACGTGGCGGACGGGAGCCAGGCGTGGCTGCCGGCCTGTGCTGATCGTTATCCTACGTGGCCGCTGCCGTGTGGGCTCCGCACTGGAATGACTGCATTGCCCTATCTTGGCCTGTAGTGCCGCTGTCTGCTGGGCTCAGTGGCAAAGCTGCTAATATTTCAAGATGTCATGTGTGGTTGGGGTATTTAGCAGGTGACAGGAGAAACGGAGGCGTCCGTCCCTCGTGCCTGTGTTTTGCTGCAGATCTTTTTGCAGGCTAGGAAAGAGGTGAAAAAGCTTCACTTGCTATTAGACATCCGCATTTTGGGGGCGATGAAAACGGGATTTGAAGGCATTTGTGCTCCAATTATTGCTCCAGTTAGAGATGAAGAAATGCGTCATTAGCTGGATGTATTATTTTTCTCTTGCATTTCAAATGCCCAATTATGTGTTTGAGCTGGACTAAGGATTTACTAGCAATGTATGATTGCATTTACTTGCGAAACGTCCTACTGCTAAATTATGTGGAGGTCGCATCGATCTGGAGAGCCCTGATGGGTTCGCCCCACTTGCAGGAATGGCAAACCCTGATGAGATGAGCTTGTCCCCGTTCCACTTGCAGGGAAGAGCTGTTCCATTCAATGATTGCAAGCTTGCCGTGGCTAATCCCAAGCATATGCCCACTGGATCATCATAGAAGACAGTGCTTGGCGTCGAAGTTTCCGGTGGCCGCCCGCCCGTCAGGTTGCCGCATTTCGCAAATCCGAATGCAGGAGCGCAACAAAACGCGTCGCAAGTGGAGCCATCGGCCATGTTGGCCGCCCACACAACCTGCGCCGGGGCCTCCTCGCCCAATCGCCGGCGGAAGCTTGTGGCCGGGCGGTCGCTTGCCACGGATCGCGCAGCGATACGGGGCCGGGGCGGGCACCGAGCGGTACGGCCAACGGCTCACGGCACGCACAAGGAATCGATGAGGGAGGGGGCCCTGGTGTGCCCGGCTGGGTTTTGTCCCTGTTCTTATCCGTCTAGCGGGAACAGAACGTGAGCGGGCACAAGCGACGCGTGAGCCGCGGGGAATTGGTGTGGCATCCACGCATTTGCTTCTCCCGCTGCTCACTCAAAACTCGCGAGTTAGACGGAGGACGGGGGACCCTGAATCGTTTGCTTGGATTGGATCCGTCGAGCGGCTCATGGCAGAATTTGCAGTGAAGCGAACGGATAAGAAGAGCTTGACTCTACCTACGGCAAAGGATACATGATTACATGGATATGGTACCTGAAATCGTCGAGTTTAACGTATGCAAAAGTAAAACGGGTGAGATTGCTCTAGGATTTCAGGCACTGGAAATGTGAGAAACTGATGAGAAACTCATCCGGTGTTCTGCGCATCGTCGCAGATATTCCCTGGGCTATTCGACACTGTTCTTCAGACACCAACACTCCACCAGGCACCAGGAAGAGCCGTCCCGTCGCTTACTGCTCACGCGCTTGGCCCCTCTGTCGCTGCGTGCTTCACTGCTTCAGTATGACTGTAGCAGCGCGTCGTCGGCCAGAATATTTCCCTGATATTCCCGGCATCGAACGGCGAGAAAGACGATGGGGAGGGTAACTGGTGGTGGTGGCGCAGGTGCAGCTGACTAGCGGAGGGTGAGAATGCAGCCTTCTCCTCGTCCATGCCTGTCGCCTGACGCGGTGACGCTGACGCCGGCCGGGATAAACCTGGCTCCGGGCGTGGCAGATTGCCACGGTTGGAGGCTGTCCCTCCGGTGCCATGCACCGGCCGGCCGTCAAGTGATCGCCATCCACCAACGAGGCCTGCGCCGCGCCGTGGCCGTCCCTCTCGGTGCCCGCGCTGCTCCTGATCAGAGATTTTGTCCCTGCACTTCGTGGAACTTAGCCCGGTGGGTACCCTGCACCTGCTGGAAAATTTCAGTTGCCCCAATCATCAGCTGGTAACTGATGTCAAAATATCATACGACATATGTAGTGGACGAGAGATGGCAGCCATAGAATAAACTTTCCTGCACTCATTTTTCTTGGGGTTGATTTGGTGGTCAAGTAGAACTATAGTAGTCAAATACTCAAATGTTCCTTTCAAAAAGTAAAAAGTACTCCAGTAGTCAACTTTCAAAAAGTAAAAAGTACTCCAGTAGTCAAATGTGCCGGTGCCATTAGGCTAGTCTCAGTCGCGAGCACCATTACCACCACTGCCACACCAGCTTTTCAATGGAATAAAACTGTCACTCTCAGCGCACAGTTTCAGTCACGAGCACTGCTACCAACACTGCCACATCAACTTTTCAATGGAATAAAACTGTCACTCTCAGTGCACAGTTTCACTGCACAGTTTCATAGACACTGTGCAGTATCTAAGTCTTACATGTTGTTATGATCACATATGGCATGAGAAGTATGTATCCTTTTGTAATACAAGGTTTATCTATCAAGTAAGATATACTTCAGTTCACATTCACATTTCAATGGAGCATCCACACTAAAGTACAAATTTAAGATATATTTCAGTTCACATGACAAATTGAAGTGGCCACTGATAACTCACAAAAATAACATAAAGTGCCACCTGATATATTGAAGTGCCCAAAATTCAGTTCACACGATAAATTGAAGTATTAAGATAAATGGCCAAACTAATATAATGAAAAATTTACACCCCACTGCCTTCCATCTTTTCTCAAGCCTTACACCTTCTCTAGCCTTGTATCTTCTCAAGCCTTCCATCTTTCTATTTCCTGAACCATATCAACAAACAGATTTTTATGAAATAACTGAAACCAAAACATGCAGTATGATAGAACAGTATGCACTATGACAGTTGACAGAAATATTGTAGAATGACAGAACAACATCTTGTTTCAACTTAGGTGTTCAACTCAAACACACAAGAACAGGCTACTTGCTATCCATATATATGAAGTTACGTTCTTTGATATATAGTGTACATTATTTTATCTTTTACTGAACTTATTGCCATCAGGTTGCCTCAAACTCATTCAGATATGGAGCATACACATCAGAACACAAGTCAACAAAGCTACTGATATGGAGCAGTTTCACTAACCACTCGAGAAACACAAGCTACTGTCAGATTGGTGCCAAGTTGCCAAATAAATAAGTAACGAGCATTATTTTGCAAAAACAGCCGGCAGTGAATATATTGTGTTGCTAAAACAAATAGCCAGCAGTAAAAGAAGTAGATAACCTCATGCTTCATTATCATTAACAAATATCTTCTTCTCCATCCTTTGTAATAATGGATGAACTTATCATCTGCTATATCTTATGGTTCTACCTATATAACATACATCGGCAACATTTTATCCAGCGATACAGTCCAAGAAAAAAGGGAAGGCGCCTTAACTGACAGAACTGCAAATAGACTGCTGAGAATACAGACCATTTTATGGGGTTCATGAACTATTGCGGCCTCCTTCACCGTTGTGAAACGACTGTAAATCCCTATCCTTCAGACCCTTAGGCATCTCCATGGCTAAATTGGATATTTGTTCTATACACTAACACAATTCCGCCAACTAAACACAAACCATCCAATTCCAATTTCCATTCACATTCAAGAGTGGCGATGGCAGTACTACTGCTACCAAATAGATGAAACTGGGAGAGCCAAGACTAAATTAAACAATCGAGCATCCCAAACAACACCAAGACTTGGAGATTTATTTCCTACTGATGCACAAACAGAACATGAGAGGGAAATTACCATGGATTTGGAGAAGAGGATTGACCTCCATGGATCCCAGCTCCGGATTCCGCCCACCACGGGGCCGTCCTTCTTCTATCTGCCCGCCATCAGACTCCGCTGCTACGCCGGTGAGGAGGTGACGCCGCAGCAAGCTAGCAGAGCCGCCGGCCTACAAGATTTGGAATAACGAGGGAGGGAGGCGAGATTGGAAGGGAGGAGGGAGGCAAGACTGCAATGGAATCCATATATGACGGGGATATTGGAGGGGATCGTGGGGAGACCGGCAGGAAAGGCAGCTCGGCGCGGGAGATCGGCAGAAGAAGCGCGCGTGCCGCGGGAGATCTCCGCCGCCGCGTCGGGATGAAACTCAAGCCCCTCAGTGCGGGTGTCATTCCGTTTCAAAGGTCTCGGTAACTGGGGAGTCCTCGCTTCATCACGATGAAACGATCTTTTTCTCTTTCTTCATTAACACAGTCACCAAAACTGCCCACGTAACATCCTATTTATTGCTCATGAAACTAGACCATGCAGCAGCGGAACACCACTACAGCTGCACGGACTCGACACGGCTGCAAATCCTGTCTCAGAAGAGGACCACACCACACCCGCTCTCCTTTTCGTCGCGAAGACGATAACAACTGGTCATACCCGCCTTTATACGCCAATCAAGCAAAGCCACGATCGGGTTAGGCAGGCGCATCACGCATTCAATGCTATCCGATCCTCCCCCTCCCTGATCATCAACCAGCAGCAGGTCGATCCGATTCAGCATGGAGTCCTCGCAACCGAATTGCACGGTCAAGCATCGACAGAGGTCACACAGGCTCGCAGCATGAAGACGACTTCGCCAAAACCAAACTTAAGGTGCGGTCCGGTAGGGCAGGCAAGGCATCCATGGCAGCAACGTCCGGTCACGGCTTGTGCGTGCCGGAGCTCACGTACCACGTACCCGCGCGGAAAAAGCTAAGGGTGGCAAGCGAACAGACCCACTCATGATTCCCATGCACTCGATCGATCGGGTCGTCGTCACTCCCACTCATCAGCTTTCCGGTCTCCTCCCCTCGGCCCCCCTGCTCCTCGAAACGGAACCCGGGCCGCGCCATCATCACCGGTGCCGATTCGATGGGCACCTCGGCAGGCACGCAGGGAGGGAGGGAGAAACCGCAGCCGGGAGACGCGGTCGTGGCCACAACAACACCAACAAAGCAAAGAGGCGCGTCACGCGCGCGCGGTCCCGGCCCCCCGCGCGAGCCGAGGAACTCAAGTGCCGAGCACGGAGCAGCGCAACCAACCGTAGCCGTGGCCCGTGGCCGCTCGTGACCGCGCGCGATCATTTGATCTGGGGGCGGAATCATGGGCCTCGCTGCGAAGCGTGACCCGGGTGGACGGCACGTCGGCGTCATCGGGCCCTCGTGCCGCGCGTTCGTTCCGTTCGGACCAGCAGCTAGCGTAGCGAGCGCGTGCATGGCTTGTCCCGGCAGGGCAGATGGAAAAGATCAACGGATCGCCGTTGCGTGCAGTTCATCTTCCCCGCGACGACGCGCCGGAGCGGAGCCCGCCCTGGCGCCCCCACCCCACGGCGAGGAAGAAGGGAGCTAGCACCGATTGGGCGGGGACAGGCGGGCATGTAGGTGCGTGCCTGCTTGCGTGTATGCGGACGCATGGTCCCCCAGGGATTCATTTGTGGCGACGGCCAAATTCGGTTAGGTGTAACCTCCCATCAGGTTGCCATTAGGGCGCGGATAAGCGCGAGAGATCGCCTGGTTTGTGCGTGGCAGCGACACCTTCGCTTGTCGACGAGCGCTGAAATGGCCCATTTGTTTCTTAAATTGTACGTAAGGGTCAGTAGTGATCGTGTTTCTGTTTCTTTGCAAGAAGCAAAACCAGAGCTCGATCGAGCGATCTTGAGAGAGGTTCAGTTAAGCAGCTCTAGCAAGTTAGTATCAACCAATTAATTTCCTGCAACTGTTTCAAAACGCATGCGCAGACGGTATTACTCCTAGGCAGGAGATTAGCGTGAACTGCGTTTGTGTCTGCTAGAGAGGGACGTTTTGTATGATGGCCCTTGTCCCTTGAGGACGCGGGGGCAATGGGGCATCGTGGGTGTGAAGTGACCATGGTTCAGAGTTGAAGTGCTGGTGGAGCACGGCAGCACTGGTGAGAAATTCCCCACGCTCGCATCCAAACCGCAACGACACAAAACCCGGGCACTGTGTTTAGAAGAATCGGCACACAGGAAATTGTCGCCATCGCTTCGTTGTAGAATGTAGGGTTCTCCTCCCAATAGGAGTGCCGATGCGACTGATGAATAAGAACAGGCCCGGTCCGTGGCGACTGGCGAGGAATGCGTGTATGCCAAATCAAGAGTTGGAGGTGGGTTTGAGATTTTTGTGAGCGTCCTGTATTTGTGTCTTTCTTATTCTGTTTCGTTACAGGAGGAAAACTGCTCGTTCACTTTCACAAAGAAAAAAAAGAAGAAAACTGCTCGTCCGGTCCACAGGAACACTGTAACGGTAGTGGGCTTGGGCTGTCACTCTCGAGTTCGGCAGGCCGGGCCTATTTGGGCTCGTTGGCAAAAACTTGGCCCGGGCTAGCCTTGCAACGAACCGACCTACAACTTTTGAAAGTTTTTTTTTTCTTACAAGCCTGGCCTTTATCCGTTAGATGTAAACCCTCCTCCAACCCTAGCACATCTCTTCTCCACCTCCCGTGCCGCCTCGCCTGCTGCTCCTCGCACTCGCGCCGTCACCGCCACCCATGCTACTACTGTGGACAGCCACGCTACCAGCGCTGCCGATGACGTCGAAGAAGTTGTTCGCTGATAGTTCAAAATGTTGATCTAGGTCAAAAAAAATATTGAATCTTTTCTCTTCCACATGTTAACATGTATCGTGAAAAATGCTGAATGTGATATTATTTTAAAATGTTGTTATATATTTTAGAAAATATTGAATATATTATTTGAACCTTAAAAAATATTGAATATACTAAGTTAAAATATTGAAGTTACCTTCTAATTTAGGCTTAATAGGATTTAAAGTTACGAGGCAGCTAAGAATCCGCTTGGTACCCTTGCGGACGCTCTCCTGGCTTGATTGAGCAAGGCAGTGTGATGTTTGGATTTTTTGCTTGCTGCCATGTTACTTGCGTTGTCAAGGTTTTACAACGTCGAGCCAGGCGAGTCGGATTCGCTCTCCGGCATGGGCAAGCCTAACCTTGCCTAGCAAAGCGAGGCTAGGTAGATGAGCAAGCGTACCAAACGTGCCCTAACTCGGTCTCGGCTAGGCTAGCCTTGCCCAGGGAGGATAGGTGAGGCATGACAAGCAAACATATCCTAACTTTCACATGCCATATAGCCAGAATGCCACAGATGTCCCCTCCAGGGCACCCAGAGAAGACAGTAGACAGAAGAAGCGGGCAAGGACACCTTGCCGGCAGTGGCGCTGCACATGAGGCACATATGCTCAATGGTCATGTGCAGCCAGCAGTCAAACTGCAATTTCACTTCTTTGCACCTGGCACTGCAATTTCCAAGTGGATGCTCTGGAGTCTGGAAAGGGAACGTGTCTTTGAGTACGCCGCACAGGAAAATCACATTGCGAGCACCCTCTAATTCTCTAGAAAAGTAGCATCAGTTCAAAGCTTGCATATCATCACAGATACTAGTAACAGGGCATACGCCAAATAATACTGCACAGCTGATAGTTAACCCCAAGGATTTATAACTTCAGATACTTCGGCATACAGATAGCAGCGAAATTAACAACCAGGAATCAGAGAACATGTTCCCAAACCCCAATTTTTACTAAGACATAAACGCAGTGGTAAACAATATTAGTTTACCACAACTATGACGACACAGACACTGAAATTAACACGACACGATACAGACGGTAAACTGCAGGGACTGTAGTCAGGCAGACAGGCAAGAACACATGTTCACGCGCGCACGGTTGCCCCCTCCTTCACTCCTTCGCGGTCTTGTTGATGAGGGACTTGTGGATGTGGGGGATGACGCCACCGCCGGCGATGGTCCCCTTGATGAGCGTGTCCAGCTCCTCGTCCCCGCGGATGGCGAGCTGGAGGTGGCGCGGGGTGATGCGCTTGACCTTGAGGTCCTTGCTGGCGTTGCCGGCCAGCTCCAGGACCTCCGCGGTCAGGTACTCCAGGATTGCGGCGGAGTACACGGCGGCGGTGGCGCCGACGCGGCCGTGGGCGGAGGCGCGGGACTTGAGCTGGCGGTGGATGCGGCCCACCGGGAACTGCAACAAACACGGGGGAAATTTTAGTGCGAAATTCGAAGTTGCGCATCTGAAATTCGCAGGGAGAAACCACAGATCTGACTAATTCGCGGGTGATGAGTCCAAAAGACAGCCGAAGAAGGGGAAGAGAACCTGGAGGCCGGCGCGGGAGGAGCGGGAGACGGGAGCCTTCTTCTTGTCCTTGTCCTTGTCGGTGCTCTTCGCCGCCGTCGTCTTCGCCGCCAGCAGACCCTTACCTCCCTTGCCCGCCATCGCCGACGGAAAACCTGGAGAGACCGCTCGGGCTTGGTCGCTTGGAGATGCGCTGCGAGGGTGAGGCCGGCCGGATGCGGTAGGGGATTTGCTGGGTCTCGAGAATACTTCCTGTTCAATGCGGGTGCACACTGCAGAGGGCTTTAAACGCTAGGCGCACTGGAACTTTTCGGCTCGATTTTGAAACCGGTGGGCGGCGGCGGGGAGCGCGCGCTTTGCGTTTTCGCGGCTGACGGGGCGTGAAAAATTTCGCGGCCGGATCGAGGGGGTATACTGGGCTGGCCGGCTGGGCCGTTTGCAAGGGTTGCTCACTGTCACTGGTCTGCAGTTGTCACTGACATGCGGACCCGGGTCCATATGTCAGTGAGACAGTGACCAAGTAGTATGTCAGGCGAGTCTCGACCTAGCGAACATAGCTGATTTTAACGGTCCCTTATACACTCCTCTGTGCATGGTCATTCTCCGACCATGTTTAACTTTTTTTTTCTTTTTATTAATTTTTTTTCTAGATATTTCCTTCCTGATTCCACAAGCCAAACCGTCCATGTTTTTTCATCAACTAATCATTGCCCCGCGCGCCGTCCACCGATAAGAGCTGTCTTTGGATATTAGCGCAATTTTTTCACACACCTATTCTCTTTCTTTTTTTATTTTCATTCCTTTTTCATATACCTATATGCCATCCCACCAGTCCGCCCGTGGTTTTAGATTTACTAATCCTTCCCGCGCCCGCCTCCCACCGCCGAAAGTCATTCTTAACCTTTAGCACAAAGTTCTCCCGCGCAATGCGCATTTCTCGTTTTCACTTTGAACTTGGTGGGAAGGGAGTGATGGAGTATCCGCTTGGCATTTTACACGGTTGGTGGAGCCTCAAGTCTTTTTCAACAAACTAACCGTTACCTCGCGCACCAACCCTCCAATGCTGAGGTCATTTCCACGGGCACCAGCAACAGGGGTAGCGGGTGCGGGCAGTGGAGATGGCAACAGGTGAGGGGCTAGGATTGAGGAGATGAGACGCATCCAACGGCTGGAGCAACCTGTACAGATCTCCAACACTGAAAGCCCAATAGTAGATGGGCTTACGAAATTTATATACGTTTGGTGCTTTCTCTCTCCCTCCCTATCTCTCGGGCCAGTTAATTTCCCGGCAGATGGGCTGGCGTCAGGACATTGCCAGCCCATCATTATTGGGCTGGCCCAGCGTAATCCCGGCCAGCTGGGCTTCGGGACACGGGTGAAAAACGAAGAAGTGGCACCCACCTTTCTTCTTCTCCCAAGCTTTTAACATGTGCAGGCTCCATATAAAATAAAATACGCTCCGGTTACGTGTTGGCGTCGTGATGAGTTGACGATGAATCTTATTCTCCTGACTTGCCATTGGATATATCTTTTTCGAAAAAAAAGACTTAAACCATTTATGGGCGGAACTATGGCTTGCAAAGTTCTTAACCTATCCGCCATATGCACGTCGTCCTTTGTCAAAACCTCATCTAAGGCATGCTTTAATTTGTAAAAAAAAAAGAAGACAATCTGTGAAAGAAGAACGACAAATATGTCCTTACTGCACTATCAGTACAGTTGATGATGGACCATATATAATGGCTTTGGTTCTGTTCTAAACGGCGGATTGGAATTGCGAGGCAGCAAGCAATTGGTGCCAGTACACCTGGTCATCGTGCGTACTGTGATGATGTACTGGCGGTCTAGCGCACAGCTGCTCAGCCATCTGACACGATCAGCAGTGCCGACGCGAGAAATGGCGGGCACACGCGCAGAGGCGCGGGCAGGTCCACGGAGCAGCGGGAGAGCGTACACAGCCGTGGGCCGCCACACAGCTGCAGGACGCATGTTGTTACGTGTTGGGCGGAGACGGACGGACGAGAACTTTGTACAATCTATAATGCAGCGTGTGTGTACTGTGGAGAAGCTCGAACTCCCAACGTTATACGCGTGGCGGACTGGCGGTACACGGATGGATAGTGCAACCTCTTTTCGAGTCCTGCATGTTTTTTTGGCACGCATATGTGTCTGTCCGATCGAGATCGATGGACCTCAGGACAATTGGTTCTATAACACTGAAAGTTGAGGAAAATACCCCCGTAAAATACGATTAAAAACTGTAATTGTGAACTGAAATTAGCACTCTTGGATTTTGCACAAACGGTGTTAGTGTTAAACGGGACAAAAGTATCCCTGACCTATCAATGTTGATTGGATACACCAGATTGTGTTTATGCCTTCGATTGAAAAGGGAAGAAGTAATATCAATGAAGAAAAGGCAATGACCTGAATTGAGGAAGGGAAGGACAAACAATGTCCAAGAATCGTCCCGCAGTCAACCTCCATTATTTACCGGCAACAAAGAAATAGAGGGAAGGAAGAGGACAAGCTCAGAAGCAAAGAAGATGAGATGACATCTAGAAGCGGCACGACAGGAATCATGAGGTGCGTCTCCAGGGCAGCAACTCGTGGTGAAGGCATGCGCCCGTGCGGCTGCAGCTTCTGCGTGTAACATCCCTGGTATTAATTAGGGTCATAAACATTTAATTAAACAAATACATGTATCTAATAATTTTTGTTACCATGTGAGCACATGTGGCCATGATTTATCTTATAAAATGTGATTATTAACATGTTTATGTTATCTTTACAACTAAATATAAATTAAAAGTATAAATATGAAAACTATGAAATTTTGCTCAAATATAGTTTAAAATTTTAAATGCATAATTATTGACTCGTGAACATGTCTAAATCCCAAAATAAAATCAAATTCCACATTTACACGTGTTTTCTGGAAAATTCTAAGTGTTGAGGTCATTTTAGCCTTGTTCGAGTGTTGTTAAAATTTTATTTTGCCTAAATACTTAACTTTGACCAAGTACAAGATTGGTAGTCCTTATCTAGTTTCCCTTGATCTGTGAAAACATTGTTTGATTGTTCAAAAACACCGTGAAACTGTGGTCCGCCTCATGTTTTCAGCTTTACCCTGAAAATGGCCAAGTCTCCCATTAAATTTCGAGCTCACGGTCTAGATTTCGAGCCTGTTAACTTTGTTTCTGCCTAAGCACGTGACCCAAACTTAGATCGAAAATGGATTGTTCTCTATGTGTACCTTACATACGCACAATTTTGTTAACTTTGGATCACGTTTGGGCCTTCAAAAGAAAATCATTTTTAATGTTGCATAGTCCAAATGGAAACCATGGACGATAACTCTGAACATTCAGTAGGGGCCGAGTTTTTGCCAAATTTCGGGGTGCTGGACCTTCCAAACCACGAATCAAATCACCATAGAACCTGTAGCAAAGTTGTAACTCTAAGATCCATCTCCAACATTGGTTAAGAAAGATTGTCAAATTCCTACACAAAATCACGAGAGAATTCGATCCAAAATCATTGACTTTACATGGCCTAGCTGTCTACTAAATCATTCTGTCGGTCAAGCTCAGAACGCTGTCCGGCGATGCGCGACGCGCAGCGGCCACAGTTCGCCGGTGGCCGCGCCGAAGTCAAGTCGTCGCTCGTGCCGTGGCCTCCCTCCACACGCCGTCGCCTCCACCTCGCCGTGCGACTGCCCATGCCGCGCCCACGCTTTACCCATGCGACGACTAGCGCCAGTCCGCTGACCGCCACTGCTCGCCCGTCCTCGCCGTCCCCGTCCTTGCCCATTGCTCGGCGTCGCATCGCCACCTGCTCCGCCCGGCCATACCGTGGCCCATGCCGCGACCGCGCGCGCCGGTCACGGCGCTGCCGCCGCGCAAGCGCACGGTCCGGCCGGCCCCTCCTCGCCCGTGCAGTCTCTGCTCGACAGCGCACGGCCGCCTTGCCTCGGCCTTATCTTCCCAAGCCGCTGCCGCAAGCCTCTCTCTCCCGCTGTTCTTTCTCGCATGAGCGAGCAAGCAGCTGCGGCCAAGCCATCTCAGGTCCTCTGCTCCTCCCTTGCTCGAGCAGAGCAAGCAGACCAGCGCCCCTCTCACAAGCTCCATCCCCTTCTCTGATTTCCTCCACCAAGCAGCTGCTCCCCTCTTCCATGCTGCACGAGCTAGCAGCTTGAGCTCTTCGTTGTTCTGTCCAGCGAACAAGACACCACCAGCAGCAGCACACCCCAGCGCCGCACAGCCGACGAGCCCAGCTTTGCCTCTGCCCGAGGAAGATGCCAACCGAGGCTGCATCCACGACACCAAGTGACCTGCTACCTCTCCGTCAAGCCACAGCTGCCAGGACGCCGACGACCCTGCTTGCCATGACATTGCCTTCCTCGTCTACAACCCGTTTGCCAGCCGGCGTCATCTCCTATTTCTACACCAAGCTGCACTTGCCTGAGGTCGCCTTCATTCACTTCGTGCTTGGTGAGCATCCTCCCCATCTTTTCCCGTGTGGCCAAACTGACCGTTTAGCCCAGCTCTTTTCTGTGACCCGTCTGTGAAGGAGATGAGCAGTACATGCTAGGACTAAGCTTTGTAGCTTGTACATGCATGTTTAGGTTCTTGCAAGATTGATAGGAGCGTAAGGCTAGGTCCTTAATTCATGAAGCATGACATGTAGCTGTATGATAATTTTGCTCTTTGATCTGAAAATATGGCGAAGCATACTAGAGCTGATTCCAGGCCTTGAATTGGATGCGGTGCTTATGCTCAATTAACTCGTTTCAAATAATGACACAACTGAATATGGTGCAGCGCTACTTTTGTTAGTCTGCATATCTGTCGTAAAATCATGGGAAAACATATGCACTCATGAAACTGATAGTTTTCATATATTCAGATCTAACTGATAATTATTACCCGGTTGGATTGTCCTTGTAACAGAGAATGCATTTGAAAATCTAAAGGGCAGGAGACAAACTTTGATGGTTTCATTCCTACCTGACAAAAACATGTGTAGTCATGAAATAACTGTTGCAGTATTTACACATGCTCCAGTTAGTTGAAGCTTACTGAACTTGTAAAACTCAGAGAACTTTCATATCAGTTCAAGTTAATATCTACCTTCTACCTTTTCAATTGCTACACATCTTGATCTGGTTTTGAGCAGGTAGCAATCCTTTCCCATGAGTTGGACTTATTAGATCATCAAATTCACCACTTGCCAAAATTAGTTAAACTGACCCTGCAAGCTCTCTGTTTTCCTCTCTGACAAACCAGAAACATATATACTGACTACATCAGTAGTTTTTATTTTTCCATTAGAATATGTAAATTTTAATTAGCTAGCTATGGCCTTTATACTGTACGGCTGGAGCAGCTTCCAAATTATTGCCATGCATCTGAAAACAATATCCTGAATCCCTGCCATGTGCATTGTTTTATGTCTGAACCTGCTAGTTGCATCTTGCCACAATCTGATGTTATGGCCCTGTTGAACAATAAAAGTAATTGACCAAGTCGCAATATAAAATAAAAGGGAGGCTTGCAATATAGCTACAAATAGCTAAAATGTACAAAAGAAAACTTAGTATGTTTTTCTCTATAAATGAAATAATTTCAAATTGATTTGTATGTCCGTTTATGTTGTTGGCTTGCAACTTTATCGTGAAAGAAATACTTCTGACAAGATACTAAACAAATCTGATCATCACTAGCAACAACCACGCTTCCTGGTGCAGTTAGTTTAGCTTAATAATTGGTAATCGCTATTGTATGAAAACTTCAAAATGTTACACTCTTTGCATGCATAGTTCTCGTGTTTGGCTTGTGCTCTGTTAGCTCGCGTTATCAGAGACTTGCATCTCATTCATGAAATTTCGCGTAGGCACCGCTACTGACGACGTGGAGTACGAGCTTGTGGCTGTGGAGCAGGCGTAGCCGCGAAGTCCGGAAGGAGTATCCAAAAGGTCCGGCCCAAGATCCGGAAGGGGCTTAATGCCCAGTTGACACTAACTCTACCGTTTGGGTGGCAAACTTCGGAGCATAATCCTTACTTTTAAAATTATACAGTGTCCTTATCTATGCATTTACGTGCCTGGTTGTTGAATGAAACTATAGATGCACGATTCCTAGGAATCCCAAATTAAATACTAGTATGTATAGGTCGAAGAAATACCATACTTAATTAAGAATGGTAGAAGCTGAGTGATTGCCTGTCATTCGCGAGATTAGGTTCATTTACTTGTATGGTTAAAACTGAAATGAATGGTTCACATCAGAAATTGAGAATGAATCAACGAGAAAGGAAAAATGGAGATCGTGCGGAGATGAGTTGGTTAAGGATATGAAAGGGTACCTCCGCCTGTGTCGATTAAGGTTCATCTGTCGTTGGCCCTGTTGATCGAGTTTGAATTGTACTATCCACGTACCGGAAGTAAGAGGTAATTGAAACTGGTAAAATCTAGTACCATATTGCACGATTGTAGATTGAGTTAGTCCTGTTTTCTATTCGTGTTGTGTGCTAGTCAGTAACTCATGTCTGACTCGTGGAGGTACCAGTGGGCATTAGTACTCGAGGGTCGCAGGAGTTCTCAAATGCTATCACTCTCTAAAAGAACTGTTTGCTATATGCGGCTCGACGGGGTATGCATACGTCGTGTGTATAAGTCCAGCTTGCAAGGTTGTAAAATCGGATCGATTCACTGCCGCTCTCGGTTAAGACAACCTTTATCATGATGTCACATCGTAGTATGAAGTGGAATGAAGAGAAGTATGAATGTGGATGATGTTGTTGTCTAATCAATTTTTTTCTACACTGAAAAGTTCTGAATAACTTGCTCACTTAGAATGTTTAAGTTCAACTTTAAATTGGATGTAAAGTAAGGATCCACCCTTAGTTGCTTTTTGGCAAAACAAATCTCTCAGCCAAAAACCTTGCATGCTAGGAGTCGGTTAAGTATATACCATAGTCGGGTAAGTCCTACAAGTATTAGTGTACTCAGGGTTATTATTGTGACCTCTTTGTCAGGAGATGACGCTTCTCCGTGATGTCATATCGGTGGGCTCGATGCGATATCTTTTTCTCGACATCGTTGGTGCTTGTGTAAATAGGCGATCAACTTTTGTTTCTCAAATTTTACTTCCGACGTGCCCTTAAAATCTTTGTATTATTCTTATATTGAACTCTAGTTGTAAACTGTTGTATCGTCCTTGTGATGCATCTTTTGTTTTGATGTAAAATCTGGTATGTTTGTACTATCTGCGCTTACTTTCACGTGAGACTAGTGGTGTATTGTTTCGATTGAGATGTTTATTGGTTGCATCGGGCTTCCCGACAAACTGACATATTACACCATTTTAACCATTAAGAGGATGGTTAGCGCATTTAAGACGGTTTAATTTGGACGGTTATGCCACACTGCGCTGTTGCGCGCGCCGCGGATTCATGGCCCAGGACGGCAGCGCTCGTGCTCGCTCACGATGAGGGCAGTATGCCCAGCAGATAGCTCGCGGGGAGGACGGTGTCGCTGGTGGGAGAGCCGGAGACGGGTGGCGGCGCCCCCGGGGGGAGGGGTGGCGGTGCCGCGAGTCGCACGAGGGGAGCACGGTGAGGAGAGGAGCGACGCCTGCGTCGGATCCGTGAGCGGGCGGATAAGGCAGGAATGGATCCCTCCCATGGATATGAGTCAAGGGTAGAAACATCATCTCACGTCCGTTTATATTTGTCAAACAGATGAAAATAATTTTTCGGTACATAAAATGTAACGGAATTGTAATTTCAAGTAACATTTGTATTGGTATTTTACGAAACGATATTTTTCGGTGGTATTTTCCGAAAGTCACCATCTATAAACGCCCTTGATCTCTGACGCAACATGCACGCTCTCGTTTCGTGCGGGGTGCTGCGTTTCATCGTAGTACTATACCTAACACTGGTAGAGAACTCGGTATTAGTCCCGGTTGGTAGGATACAAATCTCCTGAAAATCCATCCGGGATAAACCAACCGAGACAAAAAGGGGGGTCTTTTGCCCTGCCAGGCGCTGCAAAAAAAAGAAAAGAAATCCCGGGAGGGCCCCCCACAGGTCACGCGATTTTTCACGCAAAATATGCGCGTGCGTGCTGCGTGGGATTCGAACCCACAACTTCCAGCCTTGCGCGTAGCTTACTTGCCATCCCACCTACACAAAACATCTAACTATATAGGGGATGCAATCCTTTTGTATTAACTCGAAGGGGACCCTTTTATCCCGGTTGTCGCAGGGTCTTTTTTCTCCACTAGCCTTTGCAACCGGGATAAAAGGTCCCAGTTGATGAGCCACCCACCCCACCAGTGACCGAGCTTTAGTCCCGGTTGGTGAACCTTTTGTCCCGAGCCAACTTTAAACCGGGATAAAATGAGGCGCATGGAAGGTAAATTCTCTACTGATGTAAGTAGGAGCCAGTACGTACACGTACCGACGTACGTACGTACCAGCAGCTGCCAAGCAACTAAGCAAAGGCAGGGTTGCACGATCACACGAGCGCACGTACGCGCGCTGCTGCATGCAAATACACGGCGGTCGCGGCGCGCGTCGATCCGTACCTGCGAGGGGCGCAGCACAACACATGGGATCATGCCAATGTCATGGTGCGTCGGAGTTCGGAGCGGCCGGCGCGGCGTCCTCGTTGGGGTGCAATGCATGCATGGGGAGAAACGCCTCGATGAATGGGACGCTTTGCTGCAACGGCAGAAGAACAAGAACCTGGTGAGGACTCCATAATAAGACCATACAGCGTGCCAGCATTTGTTTTCTACGGGAAAAATCGATAGATGTGAGAATTCTGCCGGCAGGGTCAACAAAAAGGACTGATTATTTTATTCGTGGTTGTTGGTCAGTGCACCGAATGTGTAAGATCACGTGCACGTGTAAATCACCTCACGGAGCTCCTGCCTTGAAGCCGGTAAAATCGGTTCAGGAGCGCCCTGAAAACATAGAGAATCACCGTCTCAGAAGAGATCCCGTCATAAATAATGCGTCTATGATTGCTCTAAGATCAGCAGGTCACTTAGAACCTTCACTCAGATTCTCCTCAACCGCTGTAGAGATGAAGAAGGAGAAGCAAAAGGGGTTGGAAAAGATTAGAGTTGCAAATAAAAGTAAAGCTATTATTGATTGATCGACTGGATAAATCCTGAATCGGTCGTGACCTTTTATATTTATAAGGTGGGGAGATTTTTGCACCGCAAGAAAAATCTTTTACAAGTCTTAATCCACAAGGATTTCTCAATTCTACTCGACTAAGATTGGATCAGTCAGATCGCCTCTACAGACCGGTTCGTATTACCAGACCGGCTACGGGACCAGGACCGGTCAGATTGCCTTGACAAACCGGTCTGACCGGCCACTCTAATCATATCAAGTTGATGCCAAATTTGACCACTAACAGTGGCTTATGGCTTAAAATTATTGAGTAGCCATGTCCATACAATCTGGTGACGACGAGGTTGGCGTGCTTGGTTTTAATTTGAACGGCCAAAAATGCGAGGTATGCAGAGGCTGCTGGAATCGTGGCAGTACACCTGGTGATGCGTACTGTGATGTTGCACTAGCAAGCACAGCTGCTCGTCGTCCATATCTCCGACACACGATCAGCAGTGGCAACGCGAGAAGCGGTGGGCACACGCGCAGAGGCGCAGACTGGTCCACGGAGCAGCGGGAGAGCGTACGGCACAGCTAGCGCGAGCGAGATGCCAGTTGATGCAACTAACGTACTTGAACAGTTGAACCCATCTATCACTCTAGCAGCAGTTCCCTATCGACTATTGATTTGTTTTGTTAATAACTCGCTTGCTTGCAGATTATTGATTTGTGTGACGAAACATCGGAGTACTACCTTAAGTAGAAGCCAGTACGTACGTACAGGGAGCCAGCAGCATGCAGGGGTCATAACGATCGGTCGACCACACACAAGCGCACTGCGCACGTACCTGCTGCATGCTGCAATGCGATACACGGCCGGCCGGGGCGGGTTTGCATCGATCCGTACGCGCGCGCATGTGAGAGGCGCGGCCGAGGCAGGCAGGCACGGCATGATGAGGCCATGATGCCTTGGAGCTCGGGGCGGCCGGCGCGGCGTCGTCGGGGGGCATCGGACATGCATGCGTGGGCCGCCCGGCACAGTACACGCAGTCCTATGCGTTGCATTGCATGCACACGCACGCACTGCACGTACGCGCGCGTACCGGCCGGCCGCATGCCACCGCCGGTGCCGTGTACGTGCAGCGCCTGCCGCGCGTGCATGCACATGCACATGCACATGGGACGTACGGCGCAGGTGGTGAGGTCTCCTCCGTCTCTGATTGAGGAGACGGTGTGTATACGGCAGCACAGAGACGACTGAGAGGGATCGATGATGATCAGAGGACGGAGAGTGAAACCGGCCGGGGTCCGGGCGTGGGGACGTGGGGGTGATGCGAGGAGGCAGATCAGTATCAGACCCGCGGCTCTGCATGCTAGACCGATAGGACGGCGGCCGGATAGCTAGCTGCTTTCCTCCGTGGCTTTGCTTGGACAGATGTGGCCATGCACGGCTTGGCCAAATTTGGGGCCATCTGCCTAGCTAGCTATGCATGCCACGCATATGAAGCATGCATGCAGAAGGGCAGCAGCGGTGACGATCAGCGCTCAGCGGCATCGATGATCCATCGATCGGTGCTTGGCGCCATGCACTTAAAGATTCTGGATCTGTCCATGATTTCGACTGATCCCCCCCCCCCCCCCCCCCCCCCCCCTTCTCTGTAGCTCGTGCAGGGTCGACGACGCAGACGCCTCAGTGGCCAGCAACGCTCCTCTTTCTCTCTCTTTCGATCGCAATATAATGCAAGTATATGATAGATCGTCGTAGTTGGACGATACCACGACCTACTACTACTAATCTACTGCTACACAAGCACAAAGCTGTGCCTGTGATCCAGCTGCGCGCGCGCCGTCCCAGGGCAGAGCAAAAGGGGTTGTTCATGTATTCCAAGAAAGATCGATGTGGACGCATGCTCACATTCCGTCCTGAGCTCATCACGCGTCACCCTCCTCCTGCACCCCCGGGCCCCAGCCCGGCTCCTAAAGACCTCGTCAATTGCCTGTATGCCGTATGCACTGAGTGATCTAGCTCCTATCGTTCACGTGAACCTTCACAGCTCTCTCTCTACCTCTGGTGTGGTCTGACGGGTATACTGTTTATGCAGTCGTATCTGTGTGTGTGAGAGAGAGCGGTGCCCCAAGTCCAAACCGTTTGGTGGACCAACAAGAAGTTTTTTGAGAACAGCGCCATCTTTGAACTCAATTTGTTTTCTATTATTTTCAAATAAAGAATTCTTAAAATGTGATGGCCATCCAGTTTCATATATTTTCATTTTCAAAAAAATAATTAGTATTTAACATGTTTCTACCCCTCCGTCACAAATTGTAGGGTCGTTTCGTTTCAACATTCTAGAGTCATAGATTTTGCTATACACCTAGATATATATTATTTCTGAATATATAATAAATGCTATGAATCTAGAAATGATGGAACGATTTAAAATTTGGAACGGATGGAGTATGTTGCACATATTTGTCATTAGAAAAAAACAAACCCAAAGTACACCATTTTGGATACTTCTAAATTACGCCCTGCTACCGTAAATGATTAAAAATAGCCAAAAATATCCGTAAGAAAAAAAAAAGTAAACCATAGGCACTTCATACAGTTCTTTTTTATCTAGATATATACTAAAAATATTTCAGACCCGTGCAGCGGTACTGCTATTTGATGGACCACTGGTATATCAGGCTTATCAGCATGAAGTAACTACATCCACGAAGTATAGTTACATAAAAGTAAAAAAAGGTAAAAAAAACTTTTGCTTCTGAAAGTCTCGAGAGTACGCACAAGGGCGATGGGCCCTAGTCTTTGCAGCTACACAATGTAGCGCCGCAGAGGCCAGTGGTAGCTGGGATAGTAGTGACGAAATAAGCTTCGTCATGTAGCTTGCTGCACTTGCTGCTTTGAGCTGCACAGCACTGGATCAGAGTGCGCTGGACCCCCGGCTAGCTCCGCAATCGTTAAACCGACCTCTTTTTGTCTCTGCTACCCTGATACAGTGCAGACTGCGCACTAATGCAGTCGTTCTCCCGTCTCAATCTCAAGTATATAGAGTATCTAATATAGTCTCAAATGCAGGATGCAATGTAATGGCCAATAATGCATATGGAAAGGAGAGTATGCGCAGCACACGTCGTCGTTCTCATTGCCTCATTGGAAAGAGATGATGATTGGCCATTTCAGTTCACAGCCCTGGATGGTGTGTAGCAATTCAATATCTTTACCACAGGCACGCACGCACGCATGCGTATAGCAGGAGCGAGGCAGCAGCCTGATGTAACTGAAGCTGGCACACACGCATCGTGACGATCATTGACGACGACTCTCCCTTGCATTGGAGACCAGGCAGATTCAGATTATTCAGGAGTACACACACAGATACCCATCAGCTCAGCTGATAGCTAGCATAGGTAACGACGTAGCCCTGCCAACTGCCATCCCATGTGTACAGTACGCCGAGCTGTCAGCGTCGTCACGCAACGATCATGCATGCATATTGTAGCCCTAGGGAGTGGTGCACCGTTTCCCTGCTGCGAAGGGGATCGTGAACGTACGCGTCCAGGGCCTCACTGACTCGACTACTGTTACGCTGCTGGCCAACCATTCCTTTGGCGACGTCACTCTGACCCTGCTTACGTACAGCTACGTGCCTACGTCCTGCTACTGTTCCGGTAGAGAGAGATGTACACGATGCTTACGCCTTCACTAGTTCACTGGCACGTTGCAGTTCTTGTAGTTGTAGTTCTTAAAAAAAGATAAGTTCTTGTAGTTGTAGCAATCTAGCTGACCGTTGCTTTGCTTCGTCTGTTTTGCATGCGAGCATGTGAAGGCCTTGAATTGTCCATAGGGTATGTAGTTGCAAGGAGTCTTCATTCGACTCGTCGTCCATGTTCTCTTTTGGAACGTTTATGAGCACGATCGACGACCTGATCGATCGAGCCGAGCGCGTATGTGTTTACGTGCTTTCAAGGCAGGTACGGCGCCAGATGGTGCCTGATGATCGATCGATCGGGGGGGGGGGGGGGGGGGGGGGGGGGGGGGGGGGGGGGGGGGGGGGGGGGGGGGGGGGGGGTCGCGCGGGCGAGGAAGAGGACAAAGGGGAGTCGTCAGGTGTGCCAGCCGAAAAACCTCCGAGGTGAGGAAGAAGACAAGCACCGCTCAACGAGGCGGATCAATCCATGAATGCGTACGCGAGGATTGGAATTGGAGCGTTGTTTGCTTCTTCAGCTCTCTGACCGCGTGTGTGCATGGCCTGCCGTCTGCCGATGAAAAGTGTCATACGTCGACTTCGTAGATGGAACTAAAGAGTGCAGCTAGCTCAGGTAGTATCAGACGACGCAGAGACGATCGAGTTGTAACTTGTAAGAATATACATATCGTATATCGATCAGGTCCATGTCCAATTGAAAGAGCCATATACATGTACGAAGTAATTTTAAAAATATCACTTGTTTACAGGATAGAGTATCCGAGAAAATTCAGGAGAAATGGGCTGCTCGGTCGATGTACCTTGTTGACAAGGTGACGTATCAAGGTACAGTAGGGTGTCCTGTCCGTTAGCAGTTACTCAAACAGTCTACAGAACAAGGTCGACCTGAGTAGTCTACAGTGTACATGTGTAGATGAACCTGTATAGCGCCATGGTCAGATCAGTAGTGCGCAGTACGCCTGGTTCAAAACTCTGCTAACACAGATGTGGCGAAACAATCCATTGCCTTCACTCTCGCCTTGATCTGAAAATGGTTATTGGTAATTTGGTACAATGGTACTAGTCCTCAACCCGTGGGCTAGCATGTGCTAACAGCTTTGTCAAAATATACATAGATAATAATAGGACACTTGTATGAAATGCATATGTTTTAAGACTTACTTCTGTGCATATACTAACAATGCTTTATTAGCCTCGTGCAAAGTCAACAATAATATTTTTAAACATACTACACAGATAATATACTTTTATGAAATGCTTATATAGGATTTAAGATTTAGGTGTAACTGGCTATGTATACCGAGTAAGAGCCTTGTGCAAAGTTACATTTTCTTAGTTTGAACTCATATTCATGACAGCATTCATCAATATGAAACAATGTAAGACACTAGTATTTTGCATCTGTTTTTTTGTTATAGTGGTATATATGAGTAATTTCGATGCAGGTATTTTTGTTTGTTAGGTTAGTTTTCTATGATAATAGAGGTGTGTGATTTATAATCCGTCATTGGAGGCACTACAAGTTATTTTTTCTAATGGTACATATAGGTAATTTGAAGCATGAATTTATGATAATATGAGTTTTTTCTAAAGATATAGGTGAGTAATTGAGGAGAAGGTATTGCAGGTACTTTTAGCTATTTTTTTCTGTAGTGGTGGCATATGTGGGTATTTTAAAAATATCTCTATGAGTAGTTTGGATTTTTTTCATATAATGGTAACGGGTAATATATAGAGACTTTTCTATTTAAGTCAACATGGATGCAGTCCATCATAATGATGGTTGGACCACTAGAAAAATGAGTAGTCAGATGATTTTTAAAAATTAGTGTGCAAGCTAAAAGGGACCTCAGTTGCTAATCAGTAAGATACAAAAGTTTGGAAGTCAAATATCATTTAAAATAATTAGCATCTTAAACCATAATGTTTAAATTGTGAGTTTATTTGGTCGAGTGTAAACATTAACTATCTCGTTAGATGAAATCGATCTAATTAGACATGGATTCAGTTTCTCATCATAAGATACGTATGCCAATTTTTTGTACTTAGATTATTATGTCACACGCACCATGTACCTGCAATGAAGTTGTGGCAATATATTAGCTTAGACAAACAATGTCACAGGCCTCACGGTGACCTTAATTTTGTCATGGGCACAATTTAGACTTGAAAGTGTGGCGAAAATGATTTTAGGTCATAAACTATACAAGTTTTGTAATCCCAATTCCTTTTATTAGGTAAGTCGCCGCGCATAATGACGTAGAGTTGCTTAGGTCATTATTGCCATATTTAAACATACTTTAACTTTATGAAGTGTAGTGTGCCATATTTTTTGCTGGTATCAAATCGTCGACCACAACTTGAGTTAAATGTGGCTAGAAAATCTTTCAATGACACGTGAGTCGATATAAGAAAAAATTTTGACTTGTCAAATCTATGGAAGCTAATTGCCATGCTCCGTTTATTGTTATTTATCTTAGGTGTGTATTATTGTTGAATTCTTTCAAAATATTTAGATTTTGTATTTACTTCTTATTTGCCAATAAATTGCAAAAGATATACATGACATCTCTCAAGTAGCATGAAGATCACTACACCCTACTTTGCATTTTGATACTTGCAATATTTGAAGTAATGGCAGAAGACTCATACACACACATACACTAAACATATATGTATCACTGAGTTGAACACGAGCAAATAATAGAGGAAACACACATAACACATTGTACTCGAGATTGAATAAAAGCAGCAGATTCGAGCAAAATTATAAAAAAAACTCGAGGAGCAACATAGTTCAATTACAATAAGAGATGTTTGCTAATAAATTTGGAAATTTATCTCCCCCTGCCACAAATGTCTTTCTTTAAAGATTTTGCATAATATTTCCAGTACCCAATGACAACGCAAAAGATGAAAGCGATTCAAAACTGGTGAAGTTCGGACGCTCCAAAGTAAGAAAGTTTTACACAGTCCGAGTGTAAATGGTCTTTGCTTCCAAGTCAAGCCTACGTTTACTGTGATTATTGCATTAGAGTGGCTAATTGATAGACTTCTTGCATTTTGCTTTGGTGGAGTGGCATTTGAGTTGAGTTAGAGCTATTGCATTTGCTTCGGTGAAGTGACATTTGAGTTGTGTTAGTTTTTTTTTTGTGGTGGTATCTATATTTTTGTTGGTAGTGGTAGTCGTACTAGTGTTTCCTATTGGGCGAGACAGCTTGGTTTCTCGCATAAAATTCCAACCTCACTTTTTTCATTACGGAGGGTGGTTTTGCTGTCCTCTTAAAAAATGAAGAGAAAAAAACACTAATTAAATCATCTATAACCATCACATGCTGCACCGGGATATCGCTCAGCCCAGTTAGGTCACCTATGGGCTCACGTGTTTGTGCAAAGCTTTGTAAATAAGCAGTAGTGTTTCTGGAAGAAATGACATCACACTGGACCAGAGAGAAGGAGAGAGTGGGGACAGGCAAACAAAAGGGGTGTTGGAATCGGGGACGTAATGCGGACGACATCACGGCCTGGCATCCTTGGACAAAAAAGACGCCTGCACTATTTCGTCCCTATGTGCACGCACGGGTACATGAGACAATCGACGTCCTATGCCAAAATTTTGTCACAGCCCCGGCCCCTTGCACACATACACCATACACGTACAGGCCACCGGCCGGTCACCCGGCGGCCTCTTCCTCCTCCGTCGTCCTCCCCAGTCCCCATATACACACACAACACACAAACCCATCTGTGCTCTGCGCAGCACCAGGACTGGATCGGGGAGCCCGCTGCTGTTTCAGCACGCGGCAGCGCACAGCGCCATCAGTGCTCATCGCTTGCTCCACACCGTGCCGGCCCAGTCATCAGTCTCCCTCCCTGCTACATACATGATGCTTAGCATAGCAGCTTGCTCATCGGCAGGACAGTCTCCACACCACCATGCATGATGCATGCGCGCCCTGTGGATTACACCGAGGAGATCTTGGCTCCAGCCGCGGCCGCTGCCGCTGCCACCGCCTGCCACCTCCCGGCGATGTCGGCGGCGGCGCTCAGGGCGTCCGCGCCAGCGCCGAGCAGGCCCCGGCCGGAGAATCCCACGCAGTACAGCCCGTTGGGACCCCTCCAGCTGCTCGCCGGCTGCTGAGCCTTTGCCTTGCCGTCCTCCGTGAACAGCTCGCTATCCTGTACGTCGCCATGCACACGTATCATCATCAGCAACGGCAGCGGCCGGGGTGTCGCGTTGGTGTGTCAATTTGATTGGAGCACTAGTGGCCGCGTTACCTTGAGCCAGGAAGGGACGTTGCTTCTGTAGCCGGTGGCGAAGATGACGGCGTCGAAGTCCATCTCGTTGCCGTCCACGAACCTCACCCCGTTGCCGCCGGTGAATGACTCGACCTCTGGCACGATCTGCATCCGGTGCAGAGCACACACAAGGCGTCAGAAGTGCACATGCAGATAGACGTATAGGCAAGGTGGTTTCAGGTCAAATGGAATGTGACATTACTCACTACACGACACAGCTAATCGTAAGGTTATTTACACGGTGCTTATAAGTGAGAGTGAGACCACTGCACAAAGTTGCTAGATGGATCAGCCGGCACATTGGGGAATGGTCCATGAAGATGCTATTTTTGTGCAGCTGGCAGTTATTTTGTTTTCATGCACGATACGATACGCCTCAGATGACAGCTACGTATTTGCGTTCTGCGACGACCCCAAAGTACAGGCGCCTGCACCAGGCAGGCCACCAGACCCAAGGCCAAGTGGTAAAATACTTTGGCCAATAAACCAGGCAGAGAGAGGGAGAGCAGATAAAACTGTAAAAAATTTCACCTCACGCACCAACAAAGGGGAATGTTGTAGAAACCTCAAAAGTAAAAGCTAGCGTTGGCATGACATGGGAAAGGAAAAGAAAGGAAAGGAAGGAGGCACACAGCATCCACTCTTTTGACAGCCCTCACCTTGATGTTTCCAGATTTGATCAATGACCATGCTCCCACGTCGAGAACAGGGCTCTTGCCGGTGATGTTCTTGATCTCCAGCGGGCCCAGCTTGGGCCGCCTCAGCCCGTGCTTCTCCGTGTCCCCCAGGACCATCTTGGCGACGAGGAGCAGGAACCTATCCACCAGCTTGATCGGCAGCCACTTGAGCAGCTTCATGGCGATGCCGAACGTTGACGTCCCAAACATCTCTCTTGGTAGGACGTGCACCTGCTTCATACATTCCGACATGTGCATAGATGCATGTTAATTAATAAGTGGCGAACAAGATGCTCAAGAACATTATTAATGATTACAAAAGATTTTCATAGGAAAAAAGAGATAATATCACGAAAGAAAATGCTTCATATAACAATTAAAAACCATACATGAAACTTGCTTATTGACGGAACGCCAAAAAAAATGTTACATAGTGTGTTACCAAGGTCATTTTTTTAGAAAACCTTAGATTAATACAGTAAAAAAAGAGATATGATATGATCAAGTAGCAACTACATGAATCTTAACTGCCAGTTCTTTCAAAAAAAAAACTACATGAATCTTAAGGAAGAATGGCTAGCTTACCCCGCTCCTGACAGACATGAAGGGCATTGCACCATGCTCGCACAAATCCAAGCACATCTCCATCCCGGAGTTGCCGCACCCCACGACGAGCACCCTCATGCCCTTGAACCTCTCGCCACTCCTGTACGCGCTGGAGTGCAGCACCTCCCCGGCAAACCTCTCCCTCCCCTTCACCTTGGGCACGACCACCTCGGCGTTCTCGCCGCTGGCTACCACCAACCACGGCGACACGTACTCGGTCGCTCGGCCGCCGTCCTCGGCCGACACCGCCGTCACCCGCCAGAGCGACGCCGCCGCGTCGAACCGCGCCCGGGTCACCGTGCGCCCGAACAGCGGGGACACGGCGAAGCGCGCGGCGTAGGAGCGGAGGTACCGGAGGAAGTCGTGCTTGGTCGGGTACGTGGGGAAGTCGGCCGGGAAGCCGACGTGGGGGAGCTCGCAGAAGACCTTGGGGAGGTGGAGGCGGAGGCGGTCGTAGGTGCGGTTCGTCCACAGGTCGGCGATGCCGTCGGAGCGCTCCAGCACGGTGAAGGGCACCGCGTGCCGGCTCAGCGCCGCCGCCACGGCGAGGCCCGACGGCCCGGCGCCGACGATGATGGGGCCACGCACGAGGCAACAACCGGCGCCCGAGTTCTGATCCCGCCTGCTAGGGCTATTACCAGCAGCGTCAGCAGCTTGCTCCTGCATGGTTGATGACGGCCGGTGCAAGCAGGCAAGAACCAACGAGCTAGCTAGAGCTAGATAGCTATCTAGCAATGGAAGCAGCTGATGCAATGGAAGCGACGACGCTATCTTGCTTCTAGGAAAGAATGGAGTAGCTCTGATGGATGAGAGGAGCTAGAGCTAGGAGGTAGCTGAAGGTGTAGGCAACAACACCACACCGTCCTAAACTGCTACGGGCAACGTCTTTTTACCACTCTTGCATGCGCTACAGTGACAGTGTAAGCATGGAGGGGGTTGAAAAATTGAAAAGGTGAAGAGGCGTAGTAGTAGTAGTAGTGAGCTCAGGCTGAGGGTCCCTCTACTCCCCTATATATAAGGAGAGGTGAAAATGTAAAAAGGACTGCTTACATTGTACTGGGCCATCTCTATCACTACTGTAGGAATGATTGCCCCAATCTTTTCAGGTCAAGGGAAAAAAAATCATATTTTTAATCTCTTATTTTATCATTCTCCTTTTTCTCCCAAGAAGATATATGTTTCTCTGCAGGCACTCCAAGAACTCGATCAGAGATCATCAAATCTGATATGAGATCCTGTCATGCAATGCACTGCATTTTGACAGGCTAATCGTGTAGGCGCCATTGCCAGCATATGCATGAACATTGTTTCCTGTGTCGCTTCCGCGGATCTTAAGATGAATCGTTCAAAGTGGTCCTTGGTTAGTGTTCATCCAACCAATCATTAATTTCCTTGTTCTCTGAACTTTAAGCATGGCCATTGCTGCCATATCCATAGCGCAGAAAATATATAAATGTGTACTTTCTTTTGAATAGCATGGCATAGCACACACCTCCAGAAAATGGTTGGCAAGTAGGAAGTCCTGAATTGGGACATTCTGCTGTACTTTGACAGACAGCCTAGGTCAACCAACCCTTTTGCTTAAAAATAAGATATAGAAGATCTTCAAAGCTTACTTTATTAGCAGTCTATTACCTAGCTACTTAGGACCTACTAATTGCAAACTAATTTCACATTTGGACTAATGAACTATCTTAGTGTATTAGGAAGCAGGGAGGAAGGACACAGAGAGGCAAAGACTAGATTCATCATTGCAATTTTCTAATGGTTTACTTGGTAATTGACTCTCATGTGTCATCAGATAAGGAAGAACTAAACGAAGCATACTGAATCTTCTGACTTGAGTTATCAAAATCTACAGATTCATCAGATGCTCTGTCTGGTTTAGCTCCCATTGTCTCCACTAAGCGTGCATGAATCGATTAATAAAATTCTGTAATCAAGAAGTTGATATGGTGACGAACTCTACAATGCTGATCGATAGGTTGAGGACACTACAGCTACTCAGAGATCCCATCAGCACATGGATGTTCACATTGAACACATTGCTGTTCCATCCTATTAGTGAAATATTAGCTGTTCTGCTTGGAGGTTGTCATGGTTGGAGAATGGTACTTTCAGTTCAACTAATATATAAGAAAAATGGGAGGAGTCAGATATTATTCTTTTTCTTGAAGATGCCTGGCAAACATGGATACCATGATGAAGTTGCAGCATTAAACTGCTGATATGATGAATTGCTAGTTAACAAAAAAGTCAGGAACATAAAAAAACTCTTGTCAAGTTAAACCTCAGCCTTTAAAGACAATGTGAACGTGAATGGCAGCTAAGCAAAATAATTCAACGAATTCGATCTTTCAAAAAATAATTCAATGAATTTTAGCAAGATTGGTCAAAGCAGTAGTGAACACCATATGGATGGATTTACATTTCAGACAACAGAGTACCTGCAGCTTCAGTTTATCGCCTGCATCTGCTGAAGAATTCATCCCAGGTGCAAGGCTCCTTGTGAAGGAGTTCTCCTGTAACACCACGCCTAGACTTCAGATTGAATCTATGAGCAGTACCAACTTCGTTTAAAATAAAATAATTTATTACCGAAAAACGAGAGAGAAACTGTGTAGACAGCAAGAACAAACCTAACCTTTTCAATTCCACACAAAAAAGAAACGTCCGGGTGTCTGAGGCATTTCGCCGAACATGTTGTCCCTGGCCAGAGTCCCGTTCCAGTCTTGGGGCTTCAACTGCATATCTGCATCAGCAAAATTAAAGAGCCAAGGTAAATAGGCTGGAGGATAGATTGGATCATTGAACCGATCAGATGTTGCTAAAATTCACCTCCCATACAAGAATTTCCCTGCCATTTTGTGAGATCGCCGATCGCCGCGCGGCAAGCAGGGCCCTCCAGAAAGAATAGGTCGACAACGTATTGACAGGGTATCCAAAGGAATACGCTTTCCGCTCTAGAGCACGGGTTTACAAAGGTTTCCGGAGACACCTTGTGAAGGCGACTAAGCGCTGTTACCATGAGTACGTCTTCGTATTCTGAAAACGTACCGATGGAATTCGCTAGTGCGAAGGCTCGTAGTGCACCTACATGCCCTTTTATCTCTAAAGAGACGAAGGAATCAAAGCCCAATAATGCAGATTGCAGACGTTATGCTCGGCGAGTGAGGATCTTATCCGGCGAATACTCTGTAGAAAACGTTATCAAGATGAATATGCCTTGCTTCGCTACTGGAGTAGTACATCTTAATCATATTCCTAGTAGGAATGCAGGATCAAGTTTCAAGATATACATGAGCTTTTCAGATTTGGCACTTTCCTCACAAATCCTAGTGCTGCACTTGTCACTGATGACAGTGCAACTGTTCGTAGTCGCATGCATAATTATTTGCCATAATCAATGTCGTATCTATATGTTCAGACAATCCATCGCACCTGGTGTGTGAATACTGAATAGAACATCATCTTTTACCATTCTGGGCTTTTGCCTGTCTTTTATTTGCTACACTGTGTGAATAGACAGGCAATTTGTTGCCTGCCGCAGGATGGTGTGTGTGTTTTTTTTAAGAAGAGCTCATCCTGCTTTTTATAAAGATTTGTTACAGAGCGTTTTGCTGGGATACCAGTTTACGAGAAAGAACTTCAGAAAAGCCTAGCAACATACTAAGCTGAATAATCTGTAGACATATGCTAAAAGATTACACCATCAGAGTCTATCATAGAAGGTAACAGCAGCTCAAATGAAGTCCTCCATCAGGTCTTGATTGCATTCCTCTTCTAGAAATCTTTTCACCCAGGTCGCCACTTGGTTGTTTAGCTGTTCCAGGCAGCCTCTGTCAGATTCCTGCAGCAATATTTTCCACCTCTGCAAGTAAGATGAGATAGCAAAGATGAAATCACATGGTGAATTTGGGAATTTGCGTTCAATTCTCAGCTTGTTTCATTGATTCCATAACACCCACAAGATTATTGCAAAGGAAAAAAGAATCGTATCAGAATTAGCTCCCTAAAACTAGCCACCCCTTATAAACTCCTGCAGGCTGCATGGAGTGTTCTCCCAGCTGAGGGCTTCCTTGAAACACACCCAAACAAATTTAGCTAAGATGCATCGAAAGAAAATATGATCAGAAGTTTCTAGCACCCCACATAAAAGGCATCTGGCATCTCCTTTCCATCCTTTTTCTCTTCAACACCACACCCGAGGGGAATCTGTTATGGAAAAGAGACCACAGGAACATCCTTAGTTTCATTGGCATTTTCTTTTCCATAGCCTGATCGCACGTCTGTCCTGCACACCATGGAAATTAGAAATCTGTACATAGACTTGGTTGTGTACTGTCCCTTGCTCTCAAGCCTCCAGACCACCTTGTCCCTTTGGCCATTTAGGTAAATAGGGTCAAGCTTGTCCATAAGCAAATCCCATTCTCGGACTTCGTTGGGACCAGACGGTCGCCTGAAGTCTACAACCCATTCTCCCCCTCGCCAGCACTTGCTGACCAGGACCTCTTGGTCCCTGCAACAATCATATAGCCTGGGGAACTCTAGTTTAAGGGGAATGTTATCTAGCCAAGTATCTTTCCAAAATCTCACAGATTCCCATTGTTGACTTGGAAGGTAGCTCCAAAGAAGAACTTATCTTTGACTTTATGCAGCCCTTTCAAGAACTGAGACCCCCCCTCTTGCTATGGATAAAAGTAGTGTTTCTAAGGTATTTCGCTTTTAGAAAGGAGAAACACATTTCCCCCTCCTCTGAATTGTATATTCTCCAGACCCATTTGAGGAGCAACGCTTCATTTAGGATTCTAGTGTTCATTATGCCCAGCCCATCATAGTCTTTAGGGATGCACAAATTTTCCCATTTAACCATGTGGTATTTGAATTTATCCCTAGCCTCCCTCCAGAAAAATCTTGATCTGATTGTGTCCATCTGCTGGTGCGTCCCTTCATGGAGCATGAACATTCCCATAAGATAGATAGGCATGCTACTAAGGGAGGAGTTTGTGAGAATGAGTCTCCCACCAGATGTCAGGTTCTTCCTCTTCCAAGGTTGTAGCTTATTTCTCATTTTGTTCACTATTCCCCCCAAAGCTTGCAGACCTACATTCTTATCATTGAAAGAGTATATAAGCCCCTAGTGGGTTTTGGTGTGTTGAATGACAACTAGATTAAAGGTCTAATAAACTTGTTAAGCATGTGAGCAAGTGTAATATTATTGATGAATAATCTTTGTGGGAAAGATTCTATTAAATGGCTCATATGGTGAAAAGAACAAGTGTGATACATGGCATTGTTCATCTAAGTACGAAAAGCAAGCAATGGTGTTAAAGATGAGTTGAGGCTTGGTTGATAGCCTCATAGTGCAAGATTTCTTAATTTGAAGATGAATGCCATAGCAATGAATATTGTATAATCTCATGGTGTTCATGTGTAATATATGACAAGTAAATTAAGGTGAAGATAGAGGCATGATGGCATTGGGTTATTGTTCGGTCTCTAAATAAAATGAGAAGCTTGTTAGCAACAAATGGAATATTGAAGTCAAAAGAAGATATGATCTCAAGTGGGTTTCATTCTTGATGTCAAAACAAAACTAGACTCAAATGTGGCAGCAATTGGATGAAGGAATCAAGCAAGGGATTAGCAATGAGGTACTAAGCGAAGTTTGGTCAAGTGGTGACTTGGGCCATGAGCTTTGCTAGGGTGAGTGGCTAGTGCTTGCAGGATTTTGAGGTATCAAGTCAAGCCTTAACGAGTATAGCAATGGGTTGCATCAAATGTTTATTGAGTCATATAAAAGGGTGACTTGTGATCTAAAGTTGGATTTCATTCATATGTGTTGAATATTGATCCAAGTCACTAGCTCAAGGTTGAAGTGCTCAAACCAAAGAGACAAACATGGATACAACCCTCAAGTGGATATATTGATCAAGTATGGCATAGTTCATGATGATGAAGCTCAAGTAAAGGAATAGTGTGTTTATATTTTAATCTTGAGTATATGTTTGCCGTACTACCAAGAGGGGTGCATCACATGGTTATTTGACAAAGTCTCAGTGCTCAAGTTTCCTATGTGAATTGATGAGAGACACAAAAGCCACACGTACACACTCTGTCGATTCAGGCAGTGGCAAAATCAAAAGCTCCGGTTTTAGAAATAGGAAGTTCCGGTTTTGGATGCCACGTGTCACTAATAGCTAGTTGGTTTGAAAAACCGGATGTTCCGGTTTTGGGAAACCGGTAGTTCTAGTTTTGGTCTGACACCCTAATGGCTAGTTTTTGAGGGGTGGTGTATTTATACCCCACACCCTCTCCAGTTGCTTGCTGCTGCTTCTGAGGTTGCTTGTGTACTTCTTGCCTGTTCTAAGCTAAACTAAAGCCAAGATAGCTCTCCCCAACCCCTCTTTGTAAGGTTGTGTGATCTTTGTTAGTTCTTATGAGTTGGGTAGTAAAGAGGAGCCATTCATGAGTATAGTAGAGCACTCAGTTCCTTGAGCACCGGTTTGCCTCGTCAAGTTTAAAGTGAAGCATTTGTTACTCTTGGAAGTGTGACTCCTAGACGGCTAGGTGTCGCCGGCTAGCTCCCAAAGGTGTGGTGAGCAGCGGCAAGTTTGTGAAGGCTGCAATATTGCTTCCGCAAGAAAAAAGGTCATCTAGTGGGAACGAGGAAAGTGGTTGAAAGAGACCCAGCACATTGGAAGGGAGTTGAGTAGACTCGTATTCCAATGGGCTCCTCAACGGAGATGTAGGATTCATAGTGGTGAATCTGAACTTCAGTGAAACAAATCATCGTGTCTCCTCGCTGATTTGTTCTCATTTGCATTCATTGTTGAACTTGTGAATTTGGTTGATCTACTCAGGTGTTTGTGTTTGTGAAGTGCAGGAACTTTGTGAGCCTGATAAGAAACACCTACTGAGCCTCTACACCAAGTCTAGTTTGACCTTGAGCTCATTTGCCACTCTGTGCGTTGGGGGTTCTCTCTACTCGAGCCAAAACTGAAGGTTCCGGTTTCTGGCAAAGAGAGTTTTATTCCACTACAAATGTGCTTAGTCTCTTAGCTTTGAAAATTTTCGTAGATTGCTTCAGAAATTCTGTAGGTTACGGAATTTCTGGAAACATATCCAAAAATACCAGAAGTCGCTGATAAACTTATTTTTAATTTGCGATAATTTCAGGGTACGCCTATTCACCCCCCCTCTAGGCGATATCAAGATCATTTCCATCACTCATAGGAATACCTAGGTAAGACATTGGATGCCCCCTCCCACTTTACAGTTTAGCATATCTGCAATTCTCGACTGTTCCTCTTTCGAGATTTCGAAGGACAGAACCTCGCTCTGGTGATAGTTGATTTTAAGGCCTGACATCCATTCAAAACAGTACAACAGGAATTTCATGTTGATTATAGTCTTGTCATCGCAGTCCATCATTATGACCGTATCATCTGTGTACTGAACATGAGTGAGTGTAACAACTCTACCTAAATTAAGTGCTTTTAACTCTAAACGAGTGATAAATCCTTAATTTAAGAAGTGAAATGACCTTTATAAACCTAAGAAGCTCCCTTTTGGAGTTTGAATTAAAGCTTGAAATTCTATATACAAACTTAAGTTTCTGCCCAAATAAGAGTTGTAAAACTTTTAAATTCCAACAACTTTTGTTAAAGGCACTTTGACCATTTCGGAGTGAAAGGAAGTCAAAAACAGCAACCGAAGCCGGCTTCCCTAAAAGGACCCTGAAAATCTCTTAAGTCCTGGAATTCGAGTTTCCCTCCATATTGCAAGCTTTCATCTTCCGTTTTCCCTATCTAAACTCGAGTCAGAGCCTTAATAGAAGTTGTAGTACCTCGAGAGTGTTCCAACTTTGTTACACAGACCCAGATCCAAATCGGACCCGAACTTGTTCAAAACCCCGGTCAAGGGGAGGTAAACCAGTCAACTCACCTCAGATGCCTTAAATCCTAAGTCTGGAATTCCAGATTTTTGGCTAACTTTGGCGTAAAATATCTTCGAATCCTCTCACAATCAAAACCGACACCTTAAACAAAGTTTGAAGAACGATCAGAGTTGAACAAGTTTGTTTAAGGGAGTTTCGGGAGTTGTGTTGAAAGATTCGGAGAAGGATCGCTCCAAAGCTGTTCAGGCTTGCTGCCCGAAAGGAGCCTCGACGCCCGCGCACTCGAGCATGTTCGCTCGCGCGTCGCGTGCCGCGTGGCCACCGGCCACCGGCAGCTCGCCGGCGCCCTATCACCAGCGCGACAGCGACAGGACGGGAGCCACGGCGCCCAACCCGCGCCCGCGACAGGACGGAGCGAGCGCAGGGCGAGCCAATCGTCAGCCGCGCGCAGGTCGCCTTCCACCTGTCACGGCTCTGCTCCGCCAACCCTGTTCTGCCCGTTCGCCGAGAAAGCTGAGACGCCCCCGACGTCCCGCGCCTCCGCCCGCTCGCCCAACCCCCACGGTAGCCTCTCCGCCTCGCCCGCCCGACAGACCGGAAGCCTCAGACGCGCGCCGCCCAAGGCCAATTGCCGCCGAAGACCACCCGGAGCTCCGCTTTCTCTGCCCAATGGCGTCGTCGGCCAATGGCCGCCTCGCCCGAGCACTCGCCGCTCCCGGCCTTATCCTTTCCCCACCGGAGCCCCGCCTCGACCCTCCGCGCCACCCCGGCCCTATAAAAGGGAACCCCCTCCCCGGCAATGCCACCCCTTGCCACCGCCCGCACCTGCGCCGTCGCTTTCCCCGCTGAGCCACCGCTTTCTCCCCGTGCCGCCGCTGAGCTTCCGTGGAGCTCACCCCTTTGCGCCACCCCACCCTCCGGCGATTTCGCCGCCACCCTTTTGAGAAAGTTCCCCTCTCCGCTCCAGCCGCTTCTTCCAACACACCAGCCGCCCGCTCCTCCGCGCGGTACTCGAGCTTGCTGATGTCCGCAAGAAGCACCGCCGCCGCCGGACCACCGTCAAAGTCTCACCGCTGCCCAAGCGTTAGCGCGTACGACTTCCCGCCCCAGCCTGCTCCTGTTCGGCCCCAAGGCTTCACCGGTAGACCTGGAGGTAAGCTACTTAACCTCCCTGTCCTTTCCGTCTCGCCCGACCCCTTTTTCCTTTTCGTTTCGCCCGACCCCTGTCCTTTTCGTCTCGCCCGACCTTTTCCCGATCGCCTCACTCGACCCTGCCAAGTTTCACCGACCCTTTCTCCGCCTCGCCCGAGGGCTCGGTTGTAACTTTTTCTTTGACCCGAGGGTATCGGTGAAATATTTTCGGAGATTCCTCTGTGTTGAGTCTGAGGACCTCGGTACGGTTTTTCTTAAACCTGAGGGTCAGACCCTAAGTTTCCCCCAATCCGACCCTCTGATCCTGCTCTCCACCAACAGAAGTTGAACTTCCCCCACCTTTCCTGTAGCTTTGCTACAAGTGTCCGTGTTAAAACATGAGTGTGTTGAAATAACCATCTAAAATGTTTAATCCTGCATTGCATTTCCGTGTAGAGTTGAATCTCGCCGACGGAACGTACGAGCTTCACCCGGCGCCGGAAGAAGACTCCGCCGAGGAACTGCACCCCTTCGAAGGAGAGCCCGAACCGGCGCAAGACCCCGAGGACCCACTAACTTTTCCTGAAGGCAAGCCCCGGAGCATAAATTCCTATCTTGAGTTCATGCAATATTATTGATTACTTGATTGCGCATTTACGTTTCGAGGAGTTGTAATGAAACCTTAGATGCATAAACTTAGTACCTTGTCTGAATACTAGTTGCTAAGGTCGAGTAGTGCAATGCTTAATAGGTTTCGGTAAAAGTCGAGTGATTTCCTGTCACTCGCGAGTTATAGGAGTTGAATGTTCAGATTCGTCGCAACTATAAGGACGACGGACGGGGTCAGACTTGTGTTCGATACTTGGTGGATTGCCCCGTCTATCTAAATGAAAATGAACTAAGGTCGAATTGTGTCGGCGTTCGTGATCAAGTGTTTGAAAGTACTAATCTCATACCTAGTATGGGATGGGGAAGCCTAGTACCTGATTGAACTGGGGCGTGGCATACCTTCCGGCTGTTCTTGGAACGTCATTCCCATGGTGCATCATGTGGGTGCAAGTGCGGTCACAGTGCAGCAATAGGCCGGGACTGTGGAGCATTGCATGCCAAAGGAAGTTGGCCCTGACACGTGCCTAAGGGATCGATGGGGACGGCTGACAAATGAAGCGACCCTTCGTGGTGCGCGGATATCGTGAGATTAGGTTTGCAATGCATGGTTAATAAATTCGAATCGATTCGTCTGGCTCTCACAGATTGGGACTACTTGATCGCTATTCTGCACTGAGTAAAGATGGAACATGATGATGATTTTAAATCTTGATGCTTGTTCATTAATTGCTTGGAAACCATGTTTGTTTAGTAAAAGTTGCTAATCTAGAATGGATAAAGAACATAGAACATGAGCTAAAATTTTGAAAGTAAGGACTGACTTTAGATGCTTTTGGCAAAGAAAACCCTAGAGCTAGAAAGCCTTGCATGTCTAGGTCTCGGTCTTGTCTTTCCGACGGGCCAGTCTTGCTGAGTACTAGTTGCTCAGCCTTGTTGTGGTTAATCTTTTTCAGGTAATGTCAATAGCTTGGGTGTGGGTACCACTTGGCCCACCCAGCTTCCCCCAGGCTGGACCGTCGAGTGGGATCCTTCCTCGGACGGCGAAGGAAGGAGTTTTTGATGTCATGATCGGCTCTGTCATGATGTCATGTATCGACGTTTAGTTTCCGCTAGTTTTATTTGACTTCGAACCTTGCAAATTTTGGTCTAAATTTCGAAAACTCTGATGTAATAAAATGTGGAACTTGTTGTCGTGATGGAATGTTGTAATCTCTGTGCTACTCACCTTCGCGTGAGCAATGCTTCTCGATCCTATTTATGTGGTTTATCGGAGGAAATCCGACGGTCGACCAAGTTGACTTGCTTAAAGTGCATAATCGCGTGTCAAGCGACTTCAATGCATTTTAGTCAGGTTAATTTGGGCGGTTCCGCCACAGTGAGGCCCCGAAGAACAAGGTTGGGAACCACCCCTCTAATGTGACCTTTCTTTTAGCTTTGTTCAAGATGTTGTCTAAGGCATCTGCAGCTAGGTTAAAAAGCAAAGGTGACAGTGGGTCCCCCTGCCGCAACCCGCTGTGTGTCTTAAAGTATGGCCTGTTTTCGCTGTTGATGTTAATACATACTTTCCCACCCTGCACTGTGCTCATGATCCATTGGATGACGAGAGGATCAAAGCCTTTCCTCTTTAGAACCTGTTCCATAAAAACCCAACTTACGCTATCATAAGCCTTCTCGAAGTCGATCTTCTTTATCACCCCCTTTTGTTTCTTCCATCTCAGCTCATGCATGGTCTCATGTAAGAGGACCGCACTGTCTAAGATGTATCTCCCCTTGATGAATGCTGACTGGCACTTGCCAACCACCTTGGATAATCTTGACATTATCACTCGTGTAAAGATTTTGAAGCTGACATTGAGGAGAAAAATGGGCCTGTACTGCTTGACATTGTTAGCATTCCCTCCTTTTGGTATTAACGTGATAACCCCGTAATTCAGTCTTGTCATGTCTAATTCCCCCCTGTAGAAGTTGTTTATCATTTCCATTAGTTCCCTTTTGTCTAGATGCCACATGACCAGAGGTCTTGCAACGAAAACATAGTGGGTCATTAGTGTAGCCTGACTGCACCATTGGTAGGATCCCATCTCTCGGGAGCGAAATCCACCAGTCAGATTACCTCCCTTCTCACAAAAATCATCCCATATCCCTCTTGCACCCATCTCGAACCGAGGATTTCCAAGTCTCATGTATTGGGGTGGGGATTTTGTTGCCTTGATTTTGCTAGGGTATGTTCTTCAGATCATCCAGGTTCATCTTTCTGAGGTCTGCCCCCCTTGGGTCAATTGCTCTTCTCTTCGTGTATGTCTCATCACCTCCAGAATCCTAAGGAGGGCCGGAGTGAGTTGACCAGCTTCTGGGAGCTTCACGCGTGCCGTGCAACCTTTCCCGGAGTTGAGCTTCTTTGTGGAATCCATCGTTGGACCGGTCCTCCCTGCGTTCCCGATCAAATCGACCACCCCCTCGGAGATCTTCCTCAAAGTTGTGCTTGGGAACCCCTCCCTGATCTGTCCATCTTGGAGGTCTCTGTTGATCTCCTCTCATCTCCCCAAATCGAAGGGCGTCTGCGAAGGAGGCGGCAAGTGGCGGCGGTGGATAAACCCTAGCTAGACAATCCCTGCAAATTTCCTCTTTTCTGGCTGGGTATCCCGATTCCCCCAGCAGTGCAGGTTTGGGTATCCAAATCCAGATGGATATGGGCTCATCTCTCCAAGAGTGAGCGTAGAGGTCCTCAATGCTACGGCCAAATGGGGGCCATCCCTGTTTCTAGAAGGCCCGACCCGTTCTGACTTCGTCTCCTTCCTCACACCCAATTGCAGGTCCTCCCCTTTGAACTGAGAACACCTCGGAATCCTGTTGATCGTCGCCTCCAATTGAAGCATGGATAGCTCCAAATCCGCATCCCCCCAAATATCATGTGAGCAATCGCTCGCAGCAGCTGATCCTGAGATTGATTTTGAGTCCCCCCTAAATAAGCAGACCTTTAGCTCGCGGGCAATTCGTTTATAACGACTTAGGTTTAAATCAGCCGAGATAATCTTAAGACATGCCTATAATCTGGTTGACTCAGCTTATCTTGAGCTATATCGGCTAAAGTCTGGTTTTCAGCCCAACCTAGCGCCTTAGGGAGGGTTTATCTTTGGAGCGTTGAGCAGGACGCCAAGAAATTCCTTTAAGGAAGTTGGAGAACGAAGTCCCTGCTACAACCTTGTTAGTTGGACCTTAATCCTTTTCGCCTTCGAAGATTCCCAAATCTGCAGCTCAAATCAGCCCCGACCCCTGAAACCGACAGACCGCAGTTTTTCTCTAAGTCCCGAAACCAGTGTTCTTCCAAACTTTGGAGCCGTGGATCCCCAAATCCACTGCGTTTTTGGACTCAGTCCAATTGCAAGAGTTGGACCTTGGCCTGAATTCTACAACCTTTGTTAAGGCAGTAGAAGTGGTGCAGTTTGGAAATTGGGAGAACCAGAGACTGGAAGATGGACCCAAAAACGGATCCCACAGATCTCTCGGGTCAAGCGCGCCAGAGCAAGCGTGCGTCCTATCTCAGAGCCTCGCCGCCGTGTGGCTTAACCTCCCCGATGAGCGCCGCCTCGTCCAGTCGCCGGTCACGACAAGATGGATCAGCGCGCCTCCTCTCCAATCGCGCGCAGAAGCGCCCGCCCTTTTCCACCTCGTCTCGTCTCGCCCGCAACCTCGCCGGCCACGCCAGGCGCCCTATCGCCGCTGCGACCAAGGAATGGCCGCTGTTGCGCCAGTCCGCCTCGCCTCTCGTGCACATCTCCTCACCAGGATCCCCGGCCGCGCGCCCCAACGCCTTCCGGCTTTTCCGTCGCCCCTCAGTCGCGCTGCCCACGCGCGCGCCCCGCGACGATGCTGCCTCCGCCAACCACTGCGCCGGCAGTGACAACTCTTTTCCCCCGCCTCGCCAGTAGCGTGCCACGGCAAAGCCGCCGGTTCTGCGCTTGCTAGCGTCGCCGCTCACTCGGTCACCTCACCTGCAGTGCCCCTTCCTTCCTTCCTGCCGCACGCTGGCCGAGCTGCCGCACCCAATCCGGCGCTTGACGCGACCAGACCCCGCGCTCGACCTCGCCAATCCTTCCCTCCGGCAAAACTGCTCCTGCATAGCGCGTCTTCAGTGCCCAATACCGTAAGACCCTGTCCCCGGAGCTCCGCTTCGCCGGCCAGTGGAGGCATCGACCAATCACCACCACGGCAGAGCACTCCATCCTCTTCGACCTTATCCTCGCACTGCCCGAACTCTTTCTCTTCTGCGCAGCTATAAAAGGGAGTACAAGAGCCTCTACCGAAGTTCCCTTCGCCATCGTTGCTTTGCCGCACCTTCCTTTGTTTCATGCTAAAGCGCTGCCACATAAGCTCATTGAGGAACTTCCCCTTTCCGCTCAACACCCGCCTTCCCACACCCACCAGCCGCTTGCTTCCTCCACGTCGAGCTAGAAGCTTATTTGTTGTCCACAAGAAGCACCACCGCCGCCAGAAACTTAGCGTCGTTCATCGTTCCGCCTGAGCTTGCTCCTTCCTGACCCCAAGACTTCACCAGTAGGCACAGAGGTAAGTTGCCGACCCCTGTCCGTCTCGCCCGACCCCTTTTCGTCTCGCCCGACCCCTTTTGGTCTCGCCCGACCCCTGTCTGTCTCGCCCGACCCCTTTTCGTCTTGCCCGACCCCTATCTGCTTCGCCCGACCCTTGTCTGCCTCGCCCGAGGGCTCGGCTGTATCCTTTTTCTTTTGACCAAGGGTATCTGTGTAAAATTTTGGGGACTTCTCTGTGTTAAGTCTGAGTACCCTGGTACAGTTATTCCTTAGGTCTAAGGGTCAGATCATAAGTTTTTCCCTATCCGACTCTTTTATCTTATTTTCTATCAGCAGAAGCTTAGTTTTCCACACCTTTCTTGTAGTTTTGCTACAAGTTTCTGAGCTAAAGCTTGCAAGTGTTGTTGAAATAACCGTCTAAGTGTTTTAACCCCTGCATTTGCATTCTGTGTAGAGCTAAACCTCGCCGACGGCACGTACGAGCTGCACCCGGTGCCAGAAGACAGAGCGGTAGCCGAGCTGCCTACTGCAGGAGCTGAAGCAGAGCACCCAGAAGATCAGTTTGCTTCCACCCCGCTCGAAGGCAAGCCCCGGAGCATAACCCATTCTTTCTAAACTTGCGCATGCCTTCATTTGTATTTATGTGCATTTACGTTATAGGAGTTGTTTGAAACCATAGCTGCATGCCTCAGTTCCCATGATCTGAACACTAGCATGATAAGTCCGAGTAGTTGCAGTGCTTAATAGGACTCGGTAAAAGTCGAGTGATCCCCTGTCACTCGCGAGTTATAGGAGTTGCTTGTTCTCCTTCTGGTTACAACTATAAGGATGGTGGACGGGGCAGGGCCTTGTGAACTATTTTGGTGGTAGGTGGATTGTCCCATCTGTCTACTTGAAATTGGTTAAGGTCGGAAAGTGTTGGTGTTCGTGATCAAGTGTTTGAAAGTACTAATCTCATACCTAGTATGGGATGGGGAAGCCTAGTACCTGATTGAACTAGGGCGTGGCTTATACCTCTGCTGTCCCTGGAACGAGGTTCCCATGGTGCATCATGTGGGTGCAAGTGCGATCACAGTGCAGCAATAGGCCAGGACTGTGGAGCATTGCATGTCAAGGGAAGTTTGGACCTAACACATGCCTAGGAATTGATGGGGACGGCCGACACAGGAAGCGACCCTCTGTGGTGCGCGAATGTCGTGAGATTAGGTTCGCCATGCATGGTTAAGAAATTCGAATCGATTCGTCTGCCTCTCACAGCTTGGGACTGCTTGATCGCTATGCTACACTGAGTAAAGATGGAACATGATGATAATGTGAACCTTAATGCTTGCTCTTTAAATTGTTTGGAAACTTTGTTTGCTTAGCATAAGTTGCTAATATAGACTGGTTAATGAATTTAGAACCTGAGCTAAAATATTGAAGGTAAGGACCTACTGTAGTTGCTTTTGGCAAAACAAACCGCTCAGCCAAAGAACTTTGCATGTCTAGAAGTTGGTGGAGTAGTTTTCCCACCGGTCGGTTAAGTCTTATTGAGCTTAGCAGCTCAGCCTTGCTTGTGGCACATCTTTCAGATGATGTTGAAGCTTCTGAGTGTGCTGCTGTTGACACTTGGCCTCCCCAGCTTCCTCCTGGGTGGACGGTTGAGTGGGATCCCTCCTCGGACGGCGAGGATAGGGACCAGTGATGTTCTGATCGGCCTCATCAGGGACATTCGACCCGGCGCTAGCTTCCGCTGTTCTGTTTTATTTTTCCGCTGCTCATGATCTTTGTAAAACTCTGATTTTCGAACCTGTGTTGTAATAAAATTTAAACTTGTTTAGGTGGATGATTTGTTGTGTTATCTGGAACCACTCACCTTCGTGTGAGCTATGTTAACTCGGTCCTGTATAGTGATTTTATCGGATGAAATCCGACGGACTGCCGAGTTAACTTGATTAAAGCATATGATCGCATGTTAGACGACTTAATTGTGCTTTAGCCAAGTTAATCCGAGCGGTTCCGCCACGTCGTTCCCTCTCAATCTCACGATCCCAATCCGAGGTAGGAACTCCTTCTGTTGCGAATCGTCCACGGGTGTCCTGCTTGCAACCTCCGATCTCCCCCTCTGATTAAGGAAAAAACTCTGTTCCCCCCTTCGATCGTGTGGTGCGGAGCAGAAACCACCATGGGACTCACCTCGGTTCACGCGGTCTTAGGGGGAGACTCCGTCGAGGCCGGGGTGTCTCGTCGGGGTCGCCCGCTCGCCGGAGGAGGGTGCCGCCGAGCTCGCTCTGAGCGCTCTCGGGTCTCTGGCCCTCTTAACATCCACCATCCGGCCGCAGATGAAGTGCCTGGGCTTGTCCCCGTCGATGAGCGCGGCCACCGCGTCAGCCTCATCCTCGAACACGACGAAGCCAAAGCTGCGGTCGTGGCCCATCTCCCTGTCCCGCATCATGATGACGGAGCGCACCTCCCCGAAGTGGGCGAAGTGCTCCCGCAGCTCGCCCTCCTACGCGCCTGACGGGATGCCGCTTCCGGCTCTCCCCCGCCGCCCCCTCCTCGTCCGTCGTCGGGCCAGCACCGACCCCCTGCGCCGCCGCCGCCGCCGCCGCCGCCATCGCCGACGAAGAAGGAACCATTTTACCCCTCTCCATTTTACATTAGGCAGCTAGAGCCGATGCACGGTACCGCAGGATGGTGTAGTGCATCTATTCCAAGGTCAGCCGTTCCATGCAAATTGTTGGAAGTCCACTTCGCCGCGGCTATGCTTGCAAAGTCCTTTTGTCTTTGTGTACTTGTTGCAATGCAATGTAAAGCAGCAAAAGGTTTATTCGGTGGAATTGGAACAGAAATGCTAGCTGCAAGTAGCAGCGACGTCTCGACTTGATCAAGTCAACTGAGCTGCGTCAGCGCTCCTGTGTTTCGAAACAAGACGTCTTACGCTCAAGGTTGATTAGTATCGTTCCTGAATTAGCCTGAGTAAGATGTAATTTGGTGCAGAAAGATGAAGCAAGGAAATAATAAAGAGAGGAGCTGCTGAGAAGTTGCGCTTATTTTTTTCGTGAATACGCAGGAGAGCTGCGTATCTTTGTATTAAGAAGAAAAATGTTTAGAGCCTACCCGGACGCACGCACACGGTTTTCGTTCATCGTTTAGATTACATTACGCAAAAGATGCAAAAAGGAAGCATTGATGACAAAAATCAGAGTTGGAGATCCGGAGCTCCTGTCGGTGCCGGCCAGCCTACTGCCGCTAAATGTTTGGCCCTGGAGGCGCACTCAAGCTTCTCTGCTTCAAGCTGTGGCCCGTACACAGTGGTGAGACTCCATTGATCATCTGACGTGCCCAGGGCGATGTTCACGGTGATGGAAAACCGGCCAGTGTGAACGGTGTAGCATGAAACCTCAGGGCCTCTACACGCGACGAGGATGCCACCACTTGCACCCGTAGACGGGAGCTGCGCGAAGCTTGTGAAACGCTGGCCAAGCATCTCGCAGACAAGAAAACGCGAGAGGTCTTGCAGCTTGGTCTCTTGGAGACACTCCACTGTTATGTTTGCGTCTCCTACCATCGTTCGCAGTGCGTCTCTACGGCAGCGAGCATTCAACCCGCGAACGTTCCAAACCAAAATGTTTTCGATTAGGCTGGTCCATGGAGGATTACAACAGAGAGGGAGCAAACGGGCTCGGTCACGCAGTGAGGGCGGCTGACGCCTGAGCGGTGAGCTGTAAGAAGTTGCGCTTATATGCATAAATTTCAGACACCTTGTGTTCTGAATTCCTGATGCAGTATGATATGCAGATAAGAATATTCAGACATTCAGTCGCAGACCGGGATGTGTATGTATATATCACAAGTTGATTTAGAAAGCAAAATGGTAGTATATTCATGATGAAAACAATCCCTGTTAACTCATAGGTTGAACAAGGAAATACATTATTGAGACTTGATAGGCATATAAATGGTGAGCAATCTGACAAATGTTAAGTAGAAGACAGATCTGTAAAAGCGAGAGCAAAACTTTGCTGTACTCTAAATTGTGTGCCAGAATTCAATATCCTTGGAATTATTTGGAGGGCAAAAATATCCCGGAGACTATCATGTTGATTCAAACTTCGTGTAAATTAATGCACGTGTCCTTTCTAGATGGAACTTCAAGTACTGCCAGGTCCATGCTCAGTGATACTGTATATACTAGCATCGTGTAGTGTCAGATATTGACTTAACATAAGAGGAACTGCATCAGATATTCAGAATAATCATGGTTTATCAAATGAGTTTACTGACAGTGGGTGATTTGCTACAACATTTAAATTAATCAAATGCAACTGTTGAAATAGATCTGTTCGGTAACTCTATTTTTGTGACTCATAGTTGCCCTGAAAACTAGTGTTATTTTCCATTTTGAGATTAAGCCACATATAGATGTTGTTAGGTTGTGGGGGCATACATTACATATTGATGTAGCAAGATTGCAGTTTGGTCAGATGGTGTTCCCACTATGTATTCATAATACCTTGATCATATCCTACTTTGATCGTAGCTTGATCTAGCAGAAGATGAATAGATGATCTACAGTTTCTTCAGAGTGTCTGTTACTTGTAATTTCAAAATGATGAAACATGCCATTATCCTGGATCCAAATGCCTTAAAGAAACTACTGCAGTTATTAATTCGGTACTACAAAATTACAAAGGTAACATCGTAGACGCAACTCTTGCAGAAACGAATTGGCCAAGAATTAATAACGCTGGAAGCTAGGAACATGCATCGAGATCAATTGTCATCTACATGCAGATGCAAGGCTTCTTCACCTGAAAACCCTACCTGCTGTTCCATCAAGGAGCAAATTAAAAGCTGCGTATCAATTGGTAGGACAGAACTTACATGTATGCGTGAATCCTTGGCTTTAGCTTGGACTTACCGTCGTTGGTGTAGATCTCGCTGCGTGGAAGAAGATACACGTTGCCTAACTCTAGGGTTTCAGCACAAGTATAGGTGTGTGCTGCCACAAGAGAATGAAACTGCTAGATGATCTGGTCGCCTCGCCTATTTCCCGTGCTGTCCTTGCCCAGACATGATCACGAAGAACGCGTCCGCTTTCAGATCATGCTGGCAGCTTCATCTTCTTGTGCTGCACAGACTAAACTGACTGAAGCACACCTCACCGTGCCCCTCTCACCTCCCGGCCATACTTAGGAGGGAGGGAGGGAGGGAGGGAGGGAGAGAGAGAGAGAGAGAGAGAGAGAGAGAGAGAGAGAGAGAGAGAGAGAGAGAGAGAGAGATTAGCAATTAGCATTGGCGTGCGGCTTGATGGTGTGGGGGCTGTTGGAGATTATGTAGGACTTTTTATGGAGTCCTTTTCGGTGTAATCTTTTGTTTGTTTGTACTATCTCCAAAAGCTGATGCGCAGGGGAAGAAGAATAATGCAAAGGCGAGGGGAGAGATGAGTGCAGTACGTGGTCCCGATGGACAAGGAAGATGCAAGGAAAGTAGAACTTGGCATGCCTGAGCTTTTCTTCCCTTTGATTAACCAATGCAAGCTATGCTATGGTGGGGCTCCCGAAAAGACAAGCCTGCACTGCACTTGAGGAGGCCCTTTCGAGCATGCATCTCCATACCTAAATGTGGAGCTCATTCTGCTTAGCTCTTTAGGCGTGAAGTTCGCGTGCGCCCGAGGTACGCGTGTCGCTCTTCCCAGCGGCTACCATCACTCCGGCCATCGAGCGCGTCGACTTGTGTTGTGCTTCGATTGGCAGGGGCTCAAAGCATGTCCAGCATGGATAAGATTTCATTTTCGAAAATAACGTTGAATGAACTAGGGATAGCTAAGAGAATCAACGGTCGGATGAAAAGTGTGGTAAAAGCTCTGTAATTTAGACTAACAAATTTAAATATCGTGCTTAATAATGATCAGGTCATATACTATACGATTTTGAGCTAAAAATAGATAGCGTTGAGTTGGATGGTAAAGAAAGCACGAGGGTCATGATCCATTACCACTAAGTTGAGATAACACTTAGTCATGAGACAGCGGTGGAAAACTAGTCTTCTTCCTCCTCTTCATCTATACATGGCCCCATGTTAGATATGCCCCTGTATTCACATAAACGGTATCATAAGAGCTCCTATGTGTAGCTTCTGGTAGCTGGTTAAGGAAGGAGTTGCTATGCCTATATACCTTATGATCTATGAATGTTGGTTGAAGTACGTAATTTTAAGACATAAGATGATCAAAACAAGCTCTAAACACGGTCCAGTAAAAATAAGGGTGGTAGATTTAACATTTTTAAACTAGATTCAACGTTTTCTCAAACCTAAATCAAGTGGTCTAGTTCAATACTTTATCGTAATATTACAATAAAAAAATTAAAGTAGTATATTTAAAATATTGTAGGGCACTGAAAATGTTGATACCACGTTCTCTCCCCCACCATAAATATATCATTGCACTGCAGCTAATGCAAGCGCCGATCATCATGTTTTTCTCTCTGTTTTTTTAGGGGAATCATCATGTCTAAGCCCGATCGAGTCGCTTTCGCCTGCCGGTACCACACGTGGGCCGTTAACAGTGTGTAATCCAGCTTGCGCCGAGCGCCACGGCCCAGTCCACCCGGACCAGGCCGTGCCGTGCTGTGGGCCACAAGGAGACTACAGCCCTATGTAATCGAACGGCTCGATAAGCCGACGACAGCCCACAGAAGAAACTCCTCACGTCGCACGGCCCAATAAGCCGACGACAGAAACATCTTGGTCCCTTTGCCTAGCCTGCGTCATCGGGGTGGGGCGACCCGGCGGCTCTTTTGGAACCAACCAACCGTTCGGCAGAGGCGTCCGTTGGGGTGCTCCACGCGCAATCCCTGCCTTCATGACGCCGGCGCCGGCTATCAGCTACGGACACCGACGGATTGCAGAGAACAGGACGAGCTCACGAGCACCAAGAAAGTCACAAACTTACAAACCCAAACCAGAGATCACCACCGATGCATGAAGAGTTCCAGACAGATGCAACGAGAGCTAAAAGAATGCAACTAATGATCACAATTAAGAATCGTGGCTCATATATGCACTACTACAACCAAGGATCCGGCGACTCCGAAATACTACGCCGCCGGCCATCCATCGCTACAAGCCTACAGCACGGCACTGTACGTACAGTGTGCAAGAACACTGCCACAGCAATGGAGCTGCCACTAACGTTGGCTCTCGACGAATCGGAGGGTCAATTTGATTCACGAACTACGGCCACGACGCGAGCGCCGCCCGCCGCCTCTGCCTACTTCGCGGTGCTATTGCTCATGGAGCTAATCCTCTGCGCCAGCGCGTCCACGTACCGGCCCGGCGGCCGTTGCCTCCTCTCCATCTCCGTCGGCACCGGCGGCACCGCCGTCCCGGCATCCCCGCCCCTCATCCCTTCGCTCAGCAGCTCCTCCCAGAAGTCGTCGGTCAGCTCCGCCGCCAAACCGCCCTGGGCCTCCTTCTCGTCCTGCTTCCGCTTCCCGAGGCCCTGGATGTTGAGCGCCAGGTTCTCCAGCTCCGAGGTCCCCGGCTCGCCGCTCCCCAGCACCTCGAACCCGCCCGGCCGGAACAGCAGCTCGTCCTGATGACGCGGGCACCCACTGGCCTCGCCACCGGCGAGCGACGGCGCGGCGTCGATGGGCCGCCGCCGCTTCCTCGAGACGGCGTCCTCGAGCTCCTTCCTCCGGTCCTGGTGCTGGAGCAGCTGCTGGAAGAAGTCCGGGCTCTGCATCGCCCGCGCCAGGAACCCCATCATCTGCACCTGCTTGTGCTCCGCGTGCTGCAGCCGCGCCTCCATGGCCGCCATGTCCGCCCGCGTGCTCTGCTGCTCCTGCCGCAGCTTCACCACCTCCGCCAGCAGGATGTTCTTGTCGCGCTTGAGCCGGTCGATCTCCTCGTCCAGGCCGCCGAACTGGCCCACCTCCAGGCATGTCCCCAGCTGGGCCGCCTGCTGCTGCTGCTGCTGCTGTGATCCGGGGAGGTAGGACGGCGGCCGCCGCCGCTTGATCAGCCTCAGGAGCTGCCTCTGCCCCCTCAGGAAACCTTCGTTCGCGAACTCCCATCTGTCCGGATCGATCTTTCTGAAACCCTGCAGTGATCGCAAGACAACGAACAGAGCAATATATAGTTAGTTCAAAGTTGTCCAGAAAAAAAGCGCAGATGGAGGTGAAAGGTGAACGAAGAAGGCAGATTATCTGTATGTTTCACAAAGTATGTAAAACTGTAGGTTTCACATAGTTTCTTTCTTGTAGCGTCATCCGATGTCTTGATCCATCTAGCTACGCAGTAACAAGTTGAACAAAGAACGTGTCAGAAATTTAACAGCTTGCCATGGAGATGCATGCAGGTTCTGCCATCTCCCGTCATCATCCTGTGCGTCTGAATCATTCTTTTCGGTTTTATACGCCACATTTGTCACTACAAAATTACGGATATTGGCAAACGATTCCATCAGTTCAACTAGAAATCCAGATTGTGCAGAAAATTCATCTAACGTCACCACCATTTCAAAAAAAAAATTACATCACCAGGAAATGTGATCTTGCTCAGGAAATTCATACTGTATATTGACACAGATCGCAATGTTTAGTAGTAGACTCGACTCGATTGATCACTCATGCTACTGCACTCCACAATGCAAGGAACTTACTGCAAAAAACATCACCTCACAAGCACAAATGCACACTACTCGAGAGCAAGTGAACACACCCAAGAGAAACTAAATTGGCAAGCCAGGACAGGAGACTCACATAGGTGTTGAGCTGGCGGACGAAGCTGGAGAAGTTGTTGTGCTTGAAGAACCTGGGGAGCAGCACGGCGGCGAACACGTGAGGATCCCACACGACGAAGCTGTTGCCGGCGCGCCCCCACGAGACGACCTGGTCGGTGGCCGGGTCCGCCACCAGGTCGAACGTCTTGGTCAGGAACGGCGGCGGCCCAACCTCGTGCAGCCCCTCCATCGGCCGCGGCGCCCCCTCCGCGTCCATGTCCTCCACCTCCTCCTCCGGCGGCGGTGAGCCCGGCGGCCACTCCTCCTTCACCGTCACCATCCCCGGCAGCAGTGGGTGGTCCATCGTGCCACCGCCACCCACGAACCAACCCAGACGCCGAGCCTTTTCTGCCCCCGGATGAGCCGCAGCCAAGCAACGATCCCCAGGCGAATTCCGCTGCGATCGTCGAATCCAGCGCTGGCGATCCCGAGAACCAAGAATTAACAGTCGTCGCTCGTGCTATAGTGCTCTGAGCCACTCGTGGCGTGGCGTGGCGTGGCGTGGCGCGGCGCGCACGGGAAGAGAAGGCCTCTGTGCTACGAGAGTGGCGGTGCGGCGGCGATAAATACCAGCTTGACCTTTGTACGCGACTGGTCAGGAGGGGAATGGAACGTTCTAGACCGCGGGGCGCGTTCGTGGCGGGGTGGAGCTCGGAAGGTTCTGGACGTCGCGGGGTGTAGCTGAGGTTGGCGCGCCCGGCGCAAGTGGCGAGATCCACCTCCCCAGAATCGACCGCCGACAGGAGGACGACGACGGCGACAACTCGTGGCCATTTTTCCTGATCGCCTCGCCTGTAGGCACTGCGCGTGATTGGCTGCCGAGCTCGTGATTGGCTGCAACTTGCCGCGCCGATCCGCCGGCGAGATACGCCGCGTTCGCCGCGAAAGGGACGTCCCTTTTTTCTTCTCCGAGTTTTTTTTTCTTCCCCCACAAACTTTTGAGATCTTTTTGGCCTCGCGAAAAGTGTTCCTCATCACCCTACTCACATGTCAGTTGTCGCCACTACGAAATGTATCTGAAGATGTTTGGTAGTACGTACCTGTGAGCAGCAATCATGATCAGTTGATCATCTCATGATCCATTCTCCTAGTTTTTAGTCGAAAAATTTGGCATGCTCAGGAAATTTGAAGATTTTGTGTGGCAATGTAGTCGCACACATAAGTAATTCACCGGCATCACAAGTGTTCTTCGCAGGTGATCATCTCTGCCGACCAATGCTCGCAAAGCGACTAGACGGCAGCCGTAAAACGTGTTCATCTTCATGAGCACACACTTTCTCGGCTGGAAGAGACCTAGGACGAACCTGGTAATCATTCCAGGAGCCAGCCAGTTCCATCACTCATTTCACTCTGCGCGAACTTTTCGTTAATCAGCAGTAGGACTGTACTGTGACTACATCATTACGAAGATCTGGTCGTGCTACTCTGAGAAGGACTTGAGTTACTCCTCTTGACCGGGTGCAGACAAAAAAAATGTTGGACAGCAAAGCAATTGAACCACGCCAGTCAATCAGGCTGAGAGTTGGTATGAGGAACTTTCAAGCATCCCTTTCGGCAAGCCAATCATTGCGCGCAAGCTTTTCACAGATTTGAGACGAGCAGAGGGTTTGAATCTTCATCATTCATCAAAGACCACATCATTCATACCATTTTACAAAATATCTACGAAAGATTTGAAGCAGGTTTTGTGCAAACTACTGAATGGCACACGAGCATGATTGTGGTATGAGCAGATTGCGGTAGCACATCTTATTCGGCAACACTTGTAAGGTGTAGCACAACAAGCAGACTCGATAGCAAACATGCCGATATGCTAGTGCACATTCAACGAGCTTCAACAGCTTGGTTTCCACCTCGGTTGATGATTCTATCGACATACTCCTTCCTGAAATCATGAGAAAGTTTCATTAAGTCAAGGCGAACAGAGGATAAAGTGGGCGATGAAAGGGGAAACGAGAATCCAAGAAAGAACGTATGGAACATAATAATGCTAAATTTTCAGAGTTCAGACATAGGTACCTAGCCGGGAGATGGTCATGGGGGCGATTGTATGGCGTCCAAACAGGCTCTCCAACAAAGAGACGCATTGCCTGCACAAGCCACAAACATAATAAGAAAAATCCCATTCAACACCTTGATTCACTAATGTTCGTTATTCTATATAGCTTATTATGGAAGATTTAAGATGTGATCAGGAAATTTGCAGGAGTGGCATAACACATAATTCATATCATAAACAACAAAATTGGCCCTCTGGAATTACATAGGCGTTTTCTTCCACTTAAAATAATCGTAGCCTAGTGAATACTTCAAGAGTGAATAACATATATAGCTACATGCAGAAACATCATTGTTTAATCAATTTAGACAACACCAGATTAAGAAGACAAAAACCCGTAGTGGGAACAGGGAAACAAGTCAAAGATACCTTGATGTAGTTGTCCGTATCCAATGTAAAGCGGTGATACATTCCTGCAGGCAGAACAATCATGCCTCCTTTCTTCACTGCTATGCGGATCCACTGATCATTTTGGTCCCTCACGTCAAAGTAGCCTTTAAAACACATAAGAGAAGCAGTTGTGTATGTCAATTAGATAAAAAGGAAATATCTTGATTGTTACTGCTCTAAATGCAAACAAAAGGCACCTACCGCTACCCTCAAGACAATAGCGTATCTCTTCATCAGTATGCAAGTGTTCTTCAAAGAAATTCTTTATCTTAGCCTCATAGTTTGGCAACTTCTCTGGACACACATCACAAATGTCCTGCATAAGGAAAATGTTTATCATACTAGTTTGAATAGGTATTGACCTTGCCACTCTAGATAGAATCTAACAAAATAAGTAGCCAGAGAAAAACTTATTGGCGAACCACGTAAGAGTAACCCCTGGCTTCACGAATTTGCTTGAGGTTTTCATCATTCTCCCAGTCATCAGCATTTAGACGCCAGCTTAATATTCCTAGCTCTGGGGGTCCAAGATGGTAACATTTCAGCATCAATAAGTCTATCATATGGATTCAAGATTAGAGCAGGACATGCACAAACCTGAGAGTTTGTCAAGAGGGATGAACTCTTTGGGCTCACGATGATGTGGAAGCCTCTGGTCCTCTTCACTCTCATCCATGTACCAAGCTTGGATGACCTCCTCCTTGCCATCCTATGTTGATAATAACCATTAAAACAAGATCACATAGTTAGGATGCATTCTGACAAGCACAAGCATGTTCGGAGAAAGGAACCATGACCTAGATTACCCAATCGCCATGTTACAAAATATATGAATCATAATTCATAACCAGTGCAGAATTGTGACTTGTGTATATAAGCAAATATGAGGCTTTGGCAAGCTTAATGCAATTATGAATTAACCAAACACCTAATGCAGTTCATACTGTGTGCTAAGACTCGTATGGTGTCTAACATTCTCAGGAGTTTAAAGAATATATTGAACTGTGCATGTTGCATTGCTCAAGACTAAAAATTTACAGTGTTCAACCAAGGCAGGTCCTTAGGACCATAAGCTCTTAGGATTAATATCAGTGATTAATTTCTACGATCTGTACTAACTTATTCTGCATCGGACTCAACAACAAGTTGTGCAACAAGTAGAAGTAAAAACTAAAAAGAGCCATGATGTAGCAATATCCAATCACCGTACTATCTTTCTGGCTTTGTGTTTGCACCATAATTCAAATCAATGCATAAATAGATGAATTATAAAAGAAAAATATGATATGCACCATAGTGACAACACGAACTAACCATCATCAATGCACGGTACCACAGGTACTCTACTAATTTAACTTAACAGTCGCTGTATGCTAAAACCCAAATGGTCATCTCATATTCTCACAGGTTCAAGAAAGACCCCACTAAAACTTATTGCTCAAGAGGTGAGGTCAGAGGACATTAAGCTTTTAGGATTGATGTCCATTATTTATGGTTATGATCTTGACAAACCTAGTACGAATTGGACCCAGCAAATGTAGTTCTACAACTGGATGCAAAAAGGAAAAAAAAATAGAACCAGCACCCAGCTACTACTTTTAAGTTATACTATAAGACTTGAGGGGCCAACAACACACTTGAGGGGGCTCTTTACTCTACCGAAGAAATGGGAGATGCTACTGAAGTACCTGAAATAGGACTTGTGTCGGTATGATGATGACAGTGCAAAGCTTTGTCTGGTGGACAAATTACAACTTGTCACGATCTTAATAACTCCAACCGTTTAATTTACTAGGATACTACTGCAACTTCTATATATTAAAGTTTAGGGTTGCTTTACGATTACTCAGACAGTCAGACTGTGTGAACATCGTGTCCAGGCTAATCTTATTCCAAGATCCCACTTTAGCATGCCTCAAAGCCCTAATCAGCGAAGAAGTTAACCGAAATGGATATATCAAATCCAAACCTAATTTCACATGGATAGTCTCTCCATCCCCAACTCTATAGAAAGTTAGAAACCACCTCGAATAATTTGGGAGGAATTCCAAGTCCCATCTATCCGGGCTTCGATTAAAACAGGCGTTTTTCTGCTATTACCAACCAAATCACGAACCGGGGCAATCGAATCGACAAAAACCCTGAGGAAACATGAGCGGAACAGAATACATATTTCCTGACGCCAAATTCATCAACGTCTCAGTTCAGGAACAAGAACGTGGAAAAGGATTCGAACAGAGAGCTCGCGGTACCTGGAACTGGTCCTCCATATCGGAAGTTTGTGTGCGGTATCGCTTGCTCTTTGCCTGCCTTCGTCTTTCTCGAATCCTCCCGAAAGCCTGGAATCTGATACAAGGGGCCTGCGTTTCTTATGAACTGCTTGGACTGAACGCAAATCGGCACTTTTGTAGATTGCCCCCCGCAGTTCTTCAGTTTAGATAGATCCACCTTTTAATTTACAACAGTAGCTTGTCTTCAGCTTTGAAATGAGGGTTCGGTACATGTTGAATCTTGCAGAAATTTGTGGTAATATATTTGGATCCGTAATATATTTATATTTACTTATGTTATTTGATTAGAAACACATTCGACTTCTAGTTTCTTTACGTACGTTTAGACTATGGCGTAAGTCGTCAATATTGTCAATTTGTCATGGCGGCATCAAGGTATGAAATTCCCCGACTCCTGCAATAAGTTTTCACTTGAAATTTTTATTGATTTCTATTGCTACACGCTCCCAAATGGTCCATCACTGCAAATTCGAGTAAAATGGTTCTGAGAGGGTACGGTTGCAATTGCTGTTGTATCAAGGGCTGTGACAGAAATGTGTCTAATTCTAATTAGCAGCATGAACCATGATGGCACAAAAAATACCATGACGATGTGCTGGCAACATTGTCGCGTTGAACACGTAAAGACAAAAGTTTTCTAACATTGAACAAAGAAGATAAGGCCAAGGGCAGTCAGACCATAGAAAAGACAAAACGGGTGCAGGTGTGCTCGCCTGATGGCTGCATGAAATCCGCTGCGCCTCTCTCCGGACGGTCACGAGTCATCATGATTCACGAAGTCGTGCGATGCCTTCCCCAGGGGCGTTCGGTTACAGTTACTTATTTATATTTATTTTTAGTACCTCTCATATCACATCGAATATTTAGATACTAATTAAAAGTATTAAACGTAGATTATTTATAAAATCCATTAATTAGAAGTATTAAACGTAGACTATTTACAAAATCCATTACACAGATGGAGGCTAAACGACGAGACGAATCTGTTAAGCCTGATTAATCCATCATTAGCAAATGGTTACTGTAGCAGCACATTATCAAATCATGAACTAATTAAGTTTAACAATGTGCTACTACAGTAACCATTTGCTAATGATGGATTAATTAGGCTTAACAGATTTATCTCGCCGTTTAGCCTCCATTTGTGCAATTAGTTTTATAATTAACTCATATTTAGTCCACCTAATTAGTTTTCAAATATTCAATAGGATAAAGACTAAACTTAACTCGAGGAATCAAACGTCGCCATAAACGGCTAAACGCAATACACAATGGCTCGCTGCCCTAAGGTCCAAATGTTTCCTCCACAAGAGTTAAAAATTCTTAACTTATGTTTTGATAGGTTTTAGTAGATTTGAACTAGCAAAAAATTTTTTTTGAGAGGAGTAGATTTGAACTAGCAAAATGGGGAAGAGAACGGGGTGTCACGTTTTGAGCCCAGCCTGCCAGATGAAAAGCCCAAACCTATGCGGTACCGCAGGCTTTTAATGGGCCTTTCTGTAGAAGGCCTGCTACTGGTCCTCTGCAAGGGCCTCCTGCGACGTCGCGCGGCCCATGCTGCTACTAGGCCCAAATAAAGTTTTGGCCCCAAGTGTTTCTTTGTTCCAGAATCAACCAGTTGTGTTTTTCTTTTGAGGAAATCAGTCAGTTGTGGTTCATTGCTGGCTTTAGCTGCTGCTACTATTTTTTTTTCAGCAGAGAACAGGAAAAAAAACGACGGACGAGAACATTCATTTCAAGGAGATCCGATGCCAATCCCTGATAACCCCTGCTCGAAATTTTTTCTTCTTGCCAAGTCAGGCTACCTGCGCTTCACGGTTCAGGCGCCCTTGTTCTTTCCGGAATCGGCTCATCGACACGCATGACAACTGGCTACGCGTGCGTGCCCGATCCGTGAATGGAATGGAACGCAGGGCACAGCAGCCGCTGCGCGCTGAACGCGGCAACCCTTCGCTCGCAGTCCCCGCATGCCGCAGACACTCAAGCTGGGCCGCCATGGCTGCCTGCCTCTCTGAGGCCGCAGACATGCAGGCCGCAGCTGCAGCCGCGACGTCATGTCTCTCGCGATATTCACCGCTGGCTAGCTGACAGCCACCCTTACTTACACGAGGACGGCAAGCGACGCCGACGTGCGTCGCCGAAGCTGCCAGCGCCCAGTTCGGGAACGGGCACGCCAGGTACAGGCAGGCGCACCCTCGCCGCGGGTCTCCTGGTCGCCGCACGGCACCGGCAGGGCGCGCGTGCGTGACCAGTCCCCGTCGTCGAAGCGATGTGTTCCGTCTCGAGCTCTCGATGCGTGCCTGCGAGCCTGGGACTGTGCCATGCGTATCTGCTTCCCAGAGGACGTGCAGGCGGCGGTTCACTACTGCCGCTGTCCGCTGACAAGGTGATCTCCGATAAGATCTCGTGCGCGCTACCTGTAAAGCAGGCCGGCCAGTGCAGTGCATCGTTGTGAATGTGATGAGCAGCTGAAGACACAATAATTACTGTTGCGAGGAAACCAGGATTGATGAGTAAAGAAATCAATCTCATCGTGAATTAGTTAATTAAAGAAGAAGAAGAAAGGCCGGACGGTGTATGTGCATTGCACGTAGCCACGTAGGCCCTCCCGGGTCCTGGACCTTTTGTACGCACGGACATTCTCGCCATGTTCACGAACAGTGCGCGCGGTACGTGCACGTGCTTCCTGCTTGGGACGACACGGACACGCGCCACGCGCACACGCAAGTAGTGATGTGGCGCAGGCAATGGCATGCGTGCGTGCACATTGATTTGCATGTGTTCGTATAAAGCTTTGTTGCATCGCCGCAGCACCGTCCTGGGCAGTTGCTCAAACTCACTCTCTTGCTCTCTTTAAATGGTGCGATGGGTCGTCGATAGCCTCATGAATTCGAGCCACTCCGAGCTGAGTAGCCAGCATGCACGCAGCGCCCGTGCGTCAGGACTCGATCAGGATTCAAGGACCCTTGCCCTTCTTGTTTCTTCCTCGGCGCCGGGCCGCCGGCGGTGTGGACCATCGGGGCTCTGGCCGGACCTGCATCAGGCAAAGAAGAGGAAATTAAGGAACGCACGGCCACGGCAGGCCGTGGGGGTGGTTGCAGGTCAGTAATTGTAGCAGCTGGGATCGGAGGCTCGCGTGCATTCATTGGTTGGACGAAGCGGCAGCAAGATGGAGGGGTAGAAGGGTGAGGCTGTAGTACTGGCATGTCAAGCCGGCGATGATGATGCCACCGGAATACTCCAACAGTGTCCACGATCTGGTACGTGTTGGCCCTTTGGCTGGGGAGAAGAGAGAAGACTGGTCAAGATCGATCGACGATTCGATGGAGGTGGATGCTTCGCGACTTGACCATGGCGATGGATTCGAGTCCCAGCGTGGCGTGTCCGAGTCGATGTATGCTACAGCCATGCACGCGAGCAGGCTGTGAGATCGAGTGAACAAGAGCTTGGTAATGGTAGCCGCGCGTGGAGTGCAGAGTATACGTACTAGCACGAACAGTGTCCACCACTATACGTGCGGCCGGCCAAACCCAAACGCCAAACTTATACCGTCGCGTCATCTCAAACATTGCGGCATGTACGTGCGCGCGTACGACGCACGTGCCCTCGCGCACTGTGCGCTGTGTTCCGTACGTGTATGTATATGTAGGCAGGTCGTAGCCTCTCGTAGCTGCCGTATACTTTTGCAGAACTATGCACGTCGTACGTAGCAGCTGCAGCTCATCATGATGTTTTTGCCGTGCATACGACGACGACGACGAGCTCACCAGTCCACCAAAACCAAGCGAGCATGAGTGCATGAATATGGGTCCTGGCCGGCGATGTTTTTTGCGTGGTTCCAAATAGGTTTTCCACTGTGTGTGGGCGTGGCAAAAACCAGTGCTAATCGTTGTACCCCTCGTGCTCCCTGCACTGTTGCGCTGAGTTGATGCGTGAGCCACACATACAGCACACCTAGCTACCACTCGCCCAAAATCGGGCCATGAACTTGTCACCTCCGACGAAAGGCGCCCATGACTCTACTCGTGGAACCCGAGCCATCCATGAATCCATGATCCATCCGTCCCCCGACCGACGCGCTCGATCAACCCGCCGCCATGTTGATTGGCGCGCGCCCGGGACGGGAGCGTGCGACACCGCGCGACTCGAGTCCCCGAGTCCGTCCATTGGGCGGCGGTGCACCGAGCACGGTTGCACAAGGTCCATGAGTCCACGGGTTGGCGAGCGGAGGAGAGGGCCCACGGCGCGGCAGGGGCACAGGATGCCGCGCCCCTCGTGCGTCCCATGCCGAAGTGACAGAAACGACCCGGGCAGGCACATGGAAGGCCCACGTGTCGGGGACGTTCCACGCTCGCGCGCAGAGCAGCTGGTGGGTGTGGTCCCCCCTGGGCGGGCAGGCCTTGCTGGTGGTGGACCCGCTTGCGACCGCACGCTCGGCCCGGTCAAGACCGTTCCAGGGCCCCCTATTCGCACTGGGCCGGGAGCCTTCTTACCCCCTGCTGCACATCCGTAGACCCGGTCCACGAGCCTCTCTCTCGTTCGAGAATGGTCAACCACGGTCAAGCACCAAGCTCTCGCTTCCCAGCTGCAGTGGCCTGTGTGGGAGTGCCGCACGTGGGCCTGGCCCGCGGGTAGGCTCTCTGGTGGGGCCGTGGGGGGTTGAGAGATTGGCGGTGTGGCTCCCACGCCGTTCACCGTTGACCGGTCCACTGCACGCCCGTTGGACCGGGCCCACCGTACAGTACGTAGGCTGGCTGGCTCTCCGCTCCGGTGCGCGAGCACTCCATTTTTTTTCCCCGTCCCAGGCTCCCAGCCGCCCAGGTGGCCAGGTCCCAGCGCTGCGCGGATGAGCCTCCTCTGAGAGGAGCTTGTCCCACTGACATGCAGGTCCGATTGTGATTTCGGCCAAAACGTCAGTGAGACGTAGCTGCGCTGGGCCACGGCAGCGTGCGTGCAGCACCCGAACAAAAAAATCACAGACTGAAAAAGTGAAGGGAACGGACAGGTATGGCGCGCACCAGCTGCTTCCATACCCGTCTCACGTGACCACGGCCGGAAGGAGAGAGAAGCCACGCAGCTACCGTAGCTTCTGGCGTAGTGGCACGCACGTACAGCGAGTCTCGTCGTCCATCACACCAAAGCCACGGCCCAGCCACTCTCGATCGTTCCATGCATTGGCGGGGTCCATGCGCCAGTACGTGGGTGCGTCTACATGCAGGCGCGGGTCCCAGAGTCAGCCTCGTCCCACGTCGTAGGAGTACTATTTCTAATGAAGCCTACCACTGGGCTAGCTGCTAGAGCCCTAGCCCTACTGCTCGCCATGCATCATGCATGGCTCACTGGCCCCTCCGGTGCACGTCCAGCCGGCTCTCGTACGTGCAGCTGGCCGGGTGGGGAGAGCGGGATCTTCCAACGTGTGGGATCGGTGGCCGCGGGTCGCTTGACCCTTTTCTGGCCCGATGCAATAGCTGAGCTAAGAGCTAGGCCGATCGATCCATGCATGTGCCGCTGTTTCATTTGATCCAGCGACATGCAGGGTTGCTTTGATCGTTTCGATGTGACCGATTGCCCCCGCCCAACGGGAACCCATTTGCGGGGATCCAATAAATCATGTTTCATTCAGGTACGTGCGTATGGTATTTGGGTCGTTATCAAGATCTCTCCGTGCAATCTTTCAAAGGCTCTACTATGTTTATAGAAAAACTTTTGACCCGAACAGGTTTAGCTGCGTAAGTTTCATACAAAATTCCAGCACGTCCATGCATAGGACTATAGGAGTTTATCATCCAGTGAAACAAACAAGATAAAAAGGGCGTGACGGATAGCTTTCGCCAGAACCAGTCAGTGTTAAACATTAAGGGTTAATGGCCTTCTGGGATTATCACAGCAGGGTTGTGCTCTGTGTTGTTAAAGAAAGGTGTGCGTGAAGGTGACCGGCTTACAATGCAGCGTTTTTTTTTTCTTCGAGAAGGATTACAATGCAGTGCTGCTGTACCATGAATGTTGAATCTGTGCCTGTTGCAATTCACTGCATTTTTATTTATAAGTAAATTGCACCTTCCATACAACAACTTGTTAGCTTGTAAAATGCTCAGTTTAGTACAATAAGTTGACATGTAGGTACGGATTAGTCAACAAGTTGTAAATACCTAATTTAGTACAATAACTTTGCAAATCGGTGCACTTACAGTCCAACATTACAAAAAAACGTATTAAGCAAAATAGGGACCTAGGACCTCTATGCTTTTGCTTATGTATTCAATATTTGTATACAAGCATGTTTGTCTCTGTCTTTTAGGTGGTGGTTGGTTGGCTCAAATGTAACGTAATCTGATTACTGAAGGTAACGAATCCCATTATATATGCTTGGTTGCGGCGGTTTGTAATCAATTTACACTGTAATATAATCCCTTACCTAAATAATATATACACAAGCTTGTTACCCCTCCTCCCCCACTGTAATCAGATACAACACCCACACCGTAATCTGATTACGTTACCAGAGTGCAACCAAACAAAGAGGGTAATCACCCATTCCACCACTAAATACACTGTAATCTGATTCCCTTTGCGTTTACGTTACCTTAGCGCGAACCAAACACTATCTTAGCTTATTTTCCCTTTATAAATAACTACACGAGGCTTTAAAAATATTTATGCTAAATTTCTAAAAGGTATTGTTAGTACATATTAATATATTAGGTTTTTAGCTGAGCAATACATAAAATCAAAGATGTGAACTTATTAATACTGAATATGGAATTTAATATTCCTAATCAAAATTAAATTATTGTATAAAATAATTAATATGAAGACATAACATTAGTTTCCTAAAAACATGTTACTCGTTTTAACATTTTGACTGCGGATGCGCCAAGTTATCAAGTTATTGTATTAAATTGAACATTTTACAAGTTGTTGGATCAATCCACACCCACCTATCAAGTTATTGTATTAGATTGAGCATTTGATAAGTTGTTGAACCAATCTTTGTAATTTATCGTGCTTTTCCGTAGGTGGTCGTGGCGACAGACGTGATGTCTCATATACGCCTTTCGCTTATGGGGGTCGACCGGGGCACCTGCGATTAGCTACAAGTCCTATTTGACCACCACCGAAGCTACTCGTTGCCGGGCTTGTTGGATCGACGATCGAACAACCGACCGGCCGGGCAAGCGACGACCCCGCCGTCCTCGCGCGTGTACCCTCTTGGTCGATCGGCCTCTCACGTCGGCTTCGCCTTTCGTGCTCCAGCGTGCCGGCCTGGCCTTTCCAAGCCGCGCGCGCGCATTGATTGGCTCACCTAAAACATTGCGATCTGGGCGGAGTTGTTAGGAAATGTCACGGCCAGTTGATTTGACGGCTCCCTTCTCGGGGCACGTACGGCGTGCCGCCAGCATAGGAGTGTAGGACGCCCGCTGCATCCGATCAATCCAGACTGATCGATCGTGCGCGCGCGCTCTGCTCTGCGGTGCCAAGTGTGAAATGTGCACATCGACGCACGCAGCCTTCCGGTTTTGCGATTCAGGTTGGCAGTGCCAAGTGTGAAATGTGCACATCGACGCACGCAGCCGTCCGGTTAGTAGATTTTAAAATGCCTTCCGGTTAGTAAATTTTAAAAAAATTGGATTAGATGGATTTTCAAAATCTAGATTCTAGGTAAAATCTGAATAGTTTTGTTTGGATCCCTGAGTTCTGATTTTATGGTTGTTTGTTGGATAGATGATTTTTATACCCTCGCTACTATTTGTTGCTCAACTTGGGAGCATTAAATAATTACATGGAAGGAAGATGGGCAAAATGGTAAATTTCATGTGCAAAATCTGATGGAAGTAATCATGAGCAACTTCTAGGGTTCTCAAAATCTAGAATTTTGGCTTCCCCAAAAGCTGCCCCCGTTTGGAGGCTTCTTAGATTGTAGCTTCTGAATTCTGAGAATCCGCCCAAATCCGAACAGGGCCTAAGATCCTAGCTACGTGTAACTTTAGTGAAAAAGAAATACCTCCCTAGTAAAATGGCTAGACTCACTATTTGTAACTTTAATTTCTTTGTTGCTATTCTTATTCCTTTTATTGAGATATAACTCCCTACATAGTAATCATCCCGGATGGATCTCACTCGGGATAGTTTTTGACAAGGCAGTGCGTACCCATCCGCAGCAGGCTAAGACGGCGTTCAGCGGAGGAGTGTTGGAGCGGACTCATTAGCAAGCTCAACAAGAAAAGGGACACATGTTCCACCATAAACAATCAATTAAAAAAGGTAGCTGTTTCATGAAGAACTACATCTCACAAGAATGGGGGGGGGGGGGGGGGGGGGGGGGGACACACGAACACAAGAACGAAAAAAGCAACGTACATGAACGAAAACGCTAGCAAACTCTAACTCGTCGACCATCATCTTCATCCTGTGCTGGTCGTTGCTGCAGGTAGCAAAGAATGTGCTTGATGAAGACAACCTCCGTGGCTCATCAGCGCAGCATGGCGCCTAAAAGATATATGGTTTTGTTTCACTAAATACCAACCTTATTTTTCATGAATCAGGAAGGTTCGCACCCCTACTGATTCGGTTGAGCCTGCGGCTCGACTGCAAATGCAGATGCAGTAGCCAGCCAGTCGATAGTCAGTTTTGAGCAACATCGGTTAGAATATATGATTTGGGATTTCTTTTCTTTTTGACAAAATATAATCAGGCTGTGCAGCCGATCGGTTGTAGCGTTGTATAGCTACAGCCATAGCCAAGCAGCTACAAGAAGCTAAAGCGAAGGCCGAAAGAAATTAAAGTTACAAAAGGAGTTTAGCTATTTTACTACGTAGATGAGGTATTTCTTCCTCCCTTGATGGATAACTATAGCGAATTCATGCCTGAAGGTACTCGTAGCTAAATTTGGGCTGGGATGATGTTGTTGGAAGATAGGACCATTTCTTTCTTGCCAAATGCTCCACATTCTCTCACTCATGTCTCTTCTCCACATTATAAACATCGTTCGTGCATCATGAGATAACCTGTAAAAACCAATAACGTGTGCACTTGCATAATCTTATCTTCGACTGTCTGCAAAGCGCAGGGTCTTGCTGGTAAAAACACGAGACCTGCCGCATCGTTCTGAAAAAAGCCGGCGGGCGGCCGTCCATGGAGTCAGAGCACGCACGTACCGATCAGGCGGTGCACACGGCACGGCAACGCCACCGGCCAGCCAGCACACGCCGTGCCAGGCCCCGGCCCGTCACGAATCGCGAGGCGGAGCGCCGCGCCGCGCTCGACCCCACCCCGCCCACCCAGACTGCGAGCCGAATTGCTGCGCCCCCCTGCCCCCAAGGGCCAGGCGCACGAGGGGGCGCCGAGGGAGCCCTGCCCACCCGCCCGCACGCCGCGACGCCCGAGCGCCACCAAAACCAAAGGAAACCTTCCCCGCAGGGCCCAGGCCAGAGGCCACCACCACCTCCTCCTGCTCCGCCGCTCCGCTCAGCTCGCGCTAGCTGCTCCAAATAGCAAACGGAGAGGAGCCATCACGCCCACCCGCCCGCCGCGCCCCCAGACTACCACCACCCCCAACCGCAGACAGCCTCCCGTCTCTCTCTGAAGTCTGGATCCCTCGCTCCCTTGCCTCAGCGAGTGCACGCACGGTCCATGCGTGCGAATTGACTCGCGCACACACGCCATTCACTCACTCCATCGCTCTCTCTTCTTCATCATTAGCTCGCTCGGCGCTCAGCTTCTTGTCAGGTACAGTGCCTCGCTTCGTCCCCGAGCCCGGCGCTGCGGGCGCCGCGGCAGCGCCGGCGAGATCTGGTCCTGGTCGAGCTATCACGGGCGCGCGCGCGTCCATGGGCTGGCCGAGCCGCAGCGGCCGGAGCCGGCGTCGGACCCTCTCCGCCGCGCTGCTGCTGGTGGTGCTCCTCCTCCTCAGCTCCTCCGCTCCCGGTACTGTCACTCATACAGCACATGCCGAGTCTATGGCAGTTCACTTGCATTATTACCAGCTCACATGCGTGTCTTTTCTCGCGCTCTGCAGGGACGTGCACGTCGGCGAGGGGGAGAGCCGGTCGGGTGGCGCCGGAGGAGGGGTACTCGTGGGATCCCGGGACGACGGCGGCGCGGCGGGGGCTGGTGGGGCCCGGGTCGTCGCCGCCGACGTGCCGCAGCCGGTGCGGGGGCTGCCACCCGTGCCGGCCAGTGCACGTGGCCATCCAGCCCGGCCGGAGCTTCCCGCTCGAGTACTACCCGGAGGCCTGGCGCTGCAAGTGCGGCAACAAGCTCTTCATGCCCTGACCCACCGCAAGCTCTTCATGCTGACGCTGACGCTTCGCTCACTCACTGAAGCTAGCTAGACACTCCTCAAGGCAGCAGCTGCGTCGCCATGGCTGCTGGTGGCTGCACTGCACGCAGGGGGTTAGCCGGCTAGGTGTACTACTACTACTGGTGGAGACTGTGAGACTATGAGAGACGTGGAAGAGAGCACGGCAAGGAAGAAGCGATTTGATTGGAAGAGGAGACGAGGACGAGGAGATTTGCCCGAGAAACTAAGCTAGCCATGGATGGAGGCTTCGATTCTATCAGCTAGGGATTGAACGAACATTGCTGGGCTGAGTTCTTGGAGATTGATACGAATGTAATCCGTTGTAAGTAACCGGTTGTCTGTTGTGTGTACAAAGAGAGATGCCGATGTCGCCATTTTTGTTCTTCTTTTTCTGTCTTTTCGCTTCCTGCTGTTTGTTCCAGACTCCCTTTCGGTTCTGGGGATTTCCCTGCGATTATGATCTGTGCTGTGAACTTCTTGATACCCCGGACATAACGTTGATCATCTTGTACTCGTAAAATTTCCTAAATTTTGTCATCTCTTTGATCCGGATCCTGCCTGGTTTGTTTTCCAAAAAAAAAAATTCTGTTTGCTCTGGATGGAGGGATGATCGGATGAGACCTGAAACTACTTCCCTTCAGGTTCTTGCCGTGTTCTTGTGGGAGGTGCATCCATGCAGTTAGGCAGCACTCAAATGAACCATTTTTTTCCTCACTTCAACTTTATTTCATCAAAATTCCCCATCGAATGAACAACCTAAAGTTTGGAGCAGATGCGTGACAGAGTATTTGGTTTGCAGCACAGATCGATTGACGACTTGAGGTAGCATCTGAGTGCGCAGAAAACCACAGAAAAGCAGCTCGAGCCAACCCCCTCAAAGAAGAGAATGGAAACAGTGGCTCGGATAACAGGAGGTTGTAGGCGTACAGTACTGGAACCCAGCTTTTACAGAAGCTAGAAATAAAGGGGAAGGGAAGCGAGCCTGTGTGCATATACAATGTCAAGGAACAGTGAGCTACGCTGGTCTTTTCCTCCTCTCTGGCAGTGGCACTAATTTATGTTACTGCCACTGCTGGTTCTGCTTTACTCACGTCAAATCAGCATAAGTTCCCTAGAGAGGCCCTGGCCTGGCCCGAGAGAAAATGGAGTCAGTATTCCAGATGCCAATGCTTTTGTTTTTGCTGCATACTGAATACGCATTTGTTTACATGAGCTAGGGTTATGATCTGCAGGCCTAGGGCAAGCTAGTTCAATCATCGCTGCATTATAATCCTTCCCGTCGCAGGCTAGGCTGCATTTTGTGTCATTCAGGCACGCACCATGAGGCCAGCAGCTGCAGCTTTGCGAAAATGGTGGCTTTTCTCCTCGCCTTGAACATCTGGTCATTCCTCTCGCCTTGGACGCTTCAAATTTGGAAACATACATTAAACAATTCTTGGGGCTGCGATCGAAAAGCAGATAAGAAAATTTTCTGGGCATGGTTACTCCTGTGTCAGTGACACTGAGGCTTGTCCGTGGGCATTTTTAAAAGCCTACTGTGAAGCTGGCCGGAGATGGTACAAGAGGTCCTAAAAAGGGTTACAGCTTACGACGCTGAAAAGCTTACAGCTCCCTCAAGTAATAATGCGTCACTCTCATTTCGTAGCTAGGGTACAGCTGCTGCTGGATGGTGGTAATTTACTAAAAACTGCTGCTCTTTTACAAAGATAAGTAAAAATGAAGATGCTATGCTGAGAAGTAAGTAAAGTACAATACAGTAGGAGAGCAAAATCTGTGTGCTTGTGCAGTCGGTAATGCTCCCCTGAAAAATAGGGTTCTTGGAAGAGCTTCTATAGCCAGGCCCCAAGTTTTTCTCTCAAAAAGAAAAGGGCGTGGGCACCTTCGCAGTTTGCGCCGGCGCAGCTGCCAAAGCTTCACCTGTTGGCTTTCTAACAGTATTCTTGGGAGTGAGGTTGCTTGCTCTCACTGCAACACGCTCTCGCGCTGTTGGTGAGTAGTGCAACCACTTCCCTGATTCCCTCCACGCAGAACCAAGAGGAACAAGAACACGGAGCAGTAACAATCTGAAGAAACCAAGTGGTGGTGACACAGAATCGAGCATCTTTCTTTGTCCAAGAAGGGGAGTGTGATACAGGCGAGCTTCTGTAGCTTGGAAACAAGGCGAGTGATCTTCGTGTCTCGGAGCGCAATGTGCACTGCTGTTTGGAGAACCATGATGGCATGATGGACAGCAACAACTCAGCTGTTAGCGTTGTCAGTCTCACTGTACAAATGAGTTCATATTGGATGGAAGCAAACAGTAGGGTTGTGAATATGCAGCCTTTTTTGTTGGCATTGTCAAATCTTTACTACTGTGTCTAACATTTTAGCTTGTCGAGTGACCGGAAACATTAGAAGTTTCTACCTGTACAGAACTGGGAGAGACTGAAAGGCAATGTTTCAAAAGATTTGTGAAGCAACTAAGCAAGGCTATTCTGCACCCTCATATAGTCATATGCGATCAGTTTCATTAGGATTTTCTTTTTCCTTACAATATAAGCAACAGCTGCTACAGACGCTGAAACTTAGCTGCCTAACTTTTGCTCGCCACTTGCAATAGCCACTTGTCACTCAGCATTCATCCATGATCTCCTCTTGAATTCTGTTCATCAACACATAACACATACTGAAAGAACGCTTCCAGCCCAATGATTGTTATATAAAGCCACGAAGGCCCATGGCAGGGAATCCATAACAAATGGGACCCATGACAGACGATAAGGCAGGCCTAGTTCTATTTGGCCCATAAATATCTCTACCCATGGCCCATTTGGCATTTCGCTTCAGGGAACATCCTTTTTTTTTTTGCGAAATTCGCTTCAGGGAACATCGGGAAGGAGAAATATTGTATTTAAAAAATAATTTAAAAATCTTAACAAGAAGTTCCAAGCAAGTAAGTAATCCTAGCGGAGATTTTTTTTTTGAAAAATAACCTTAGTGAATTTAAATGCTTATAATGCTCTTTTTTTAATTGTAACAACGATTTACCTGAGAGGTCGCAGGCTAGGTGATTAGAGATTAGTATCTCATCATAATCTGATCGAGATGTTCAGGACCAGGCTAGGTGCAGCAACGCAGGCATCCCATGAACAGTAAAGTTACTCGATTATTCACAGAAACATTTATTCCACATCCACATAAACTGATCAAGTCTCTAACGTCTACAGTGGAAATCAACCATCAAATGCAATCCTGCAGCAGTATAGCACACATCCCAAAAGTTTAATCCTAACAAGCTATCAACTCTATGCTGTCCCGTGGATAAAAATAGTCTAGGGCTACCGTGCGATGCTCCATCGTCCATCTATATCACCTGACTCACGGCCAGTGAGACTATCAGCAGCAGCGGCATTAAAATTCGCTGTGAAATGGATCCTGCATAGTTATAGGCAACGCCAGTAGATCAGTTGTCTGAATCTATGCATGAAAACACACATGCATACACTCATTGACATCTGAAAAGAATTTTGTACCTGGCGCTGCTGCAATGCCATTGTTAGAAATGCTCTCCGAGCTGGGTGGTGCAGGGGATTTGTTGGAAGAGTTTGAGAAGGGAAGGATCCCTATTCTTGAGCAATCTGCACCGATGGAACCTGCAAGAGTGCCATGAGTTAGCCGTTGTGGGATTTGTTACGGCAGCCTCTGTGTTTGTAAGGTAAATGGCTTGGAGCGTTTGATCTTACAGTTCTGAAAGCAAGGCAATGTGGTCATGTTGAGAAGGTTGCTGTAACCCTCCTTGCACTCACAGTGGTAGCTGAGACCAGAGCCGTTCCTGCACGTGCCTCCGGTGCCACAGTATGCTAATTCACATGCTGTAGGAACAAAAGGATAGAGGCAGAATTAATTGAATAATTCATATGGCATGTAAATATCATGGTTACAGGCTTACAGCAGAAACATATATTCCAGGACTAATGAGATGGGGCAATTACGGTTGAGTGAGAAGTTTTTAGGTGCTGGCAAAGGCGTTGGTGCTGGTGCTGATGAACCGTTGGAACATGAGCTGTCAATGGAACCTGAAAGGAAATGTTATCATTTGATCATTTGAAATGATGTGAGCATACATTAACAAAGTTGTTGTCAGCACAAAAAAAAAACTGTCCCTTGGAGGGTATTGATGAATATTGCTGACATCTGGTTAGATACGTATGTGGTAAAGTAAGATAGAGGTAGCTGCAGAAAAATCCTTGTGAAACCACATGAAGATACAAACTGGTTTTAGTGTATCCAGATGGAGTAATCTAATAAAGGCATTATGTAATTTTCAGCTGTGTTACTTGTGGTATGAAAAAGCATAAAGCAACTCTGAAAACGATACTAGACCCAAACACTCTAAAGAAATCCATCCTTTTTTCTTTCTGATTGAGACGCGCCCTGAATATAAGAACTGCATTCTCAAAAGAGACAGTATATGGAGCACGAAATTGAAACGCCACACGCATAGAGCCGGTCCAATTAAGTTTGTATGCGTTTAGACTTTGCCTGCATACTTGCCAAAAAATGATGTCAAATTTTGACTAGAACAAGACTCGCAGAACATCAGCAGCCTTGAGTTACCACGGGATAAATCTGGAACAGACACAATGCATGAAGAGTGCAAGTACAGTCCCACACATCAGGCTTTTTAAGATGTGCCTAGTTTCCTGGAATTTAGTCTTCCTATCTAAAATTCAGATATTCACTCCGAACAGCCTTTGAGCTGGCAGAAGCCGTACATGAGCAAACTTTGATACGCAGGCAGTATGGTCTTAGCATAGCTGTTGATTAGTGAATCACAGAATCAGTGCCTACCACACTCCCAGTATCCGTACACACTTCGACCATCAGGGAGCACAATGATCGTATCCTAACAACCATACTGAATTCACATATACTAAAACAAAGGTGCTGATCAAGTGGTATCATCCCAGATTAAAGGAGCTGGCACGCGGTTATGCGCCGAATCTGACGAGACAAGCAAGCAATGGGCAGACGGTATTAGCTGGCCTGGCCATTCGCGACCCGTGAGCCTGCCGAACTACGCAACGCAGCACGCGACAGTGAACACAAGGAAACCAGAACTCATATTCAATTGGCACCCTACTTGTTGAAGAAGAAGAAGAAGAAGCAGCGATTCGAATGGCTCGGAACGCTGGTTCCTGTCATACTTACAGTTGGGGATGACGCAAGGCAGGAACCTGAGTTCGTCGCCGACGTGGAGCTGCGTCCAGCCCGGGTCGCACTCGCACCTGTACCCCAGCGTCCCCGGCGCCACCGTGCAGTTCCCCTTCCCGCACGCCACCGTGCTGCAGATCGAGTCTGCTCGGGATCAGACCGGATCGTCAGGGAGCAGGAGCACCAACGACGGCCAAGACACGGACAGAGCAAGTCGGAGAGCGGAGGCTTACTGATGACGGGCGCGAAGATCGGGGCGAGCGGGGAGAAGAAGTCGTCGGCGGTGGCGGCGGTGACGGCGAGGAGCGCCACGAGCGCCGCGGCGCGCTGGACCCCTGCCGCGAGCACCATCTCGGCTGGCTGGTTCCTCGGGCTCTTCGATCTCTGCGCACGCGAGGCGGCGGTTGTGCTCGTCGTCGCTTTTCCGTGTGTGGGCGGTTGCGTTTAAGTGGGAGAGGCAGTTGGTTGGCAGGGCAGGCGGCGATGGGCGTTTATGGGAGAGGGGCCTTCCAGGATTGACTCGCTCAGCGCCGAGCACAACAGAGGCGCAACGGGCAAAGTCAAAGCGTATTTACCGGATGGCGCCCGTGACAGAACCGTGACAGTGAGCATGAACTACTAGTGCAGAGCATGAACTACTGGTTAGGACTTGGGAGGATGGAGGGAGGGCGCGTAGCATTTAAATTTGCAAAGACGATATTTGGAAACCATTCATAAACATGGACTGAAACTTTTGATCATGCGCGAGCTACTTTCTGATCCAAATTCCGTACCTCTCGCTTTCTTCTCTCTACTCAAGTGTTCAGCAAAAGCTCCGCCCCCCCCCCCCCCCCCCCCCCCCCCCCCCCCCCCCTTCTCTTCACTAAACCAAGTTCACGAGCCAAAGACTGCTCTGACAAGCTGTGACGACTCGAACACTCATTCATGCATCCACGGGGGAGGGGATGGGCCGATGGCGATGCTTATCCTCTCAACGCTAAGCGCGTCCCGGAAGCACCATGATTCAAACACGAAAGCAACGCGGCGTGTTCGATTGATTGATCCAAAGGTCGCCACCTGTACGCCCTGAAAATGGACGTTAACAGTAAACTTTGTGAGTGTTCATCTGCCAGAAAATTAAAGGAGAACACGCTCGAATATGTGTCTCCCTTTATCCACCCCATCCCATGAGAAGGACACCTGGGAGAGAAAAAAAAAGTCAAATAATGCGAGCCTCCGTGCTCTTTCACACGGCTTGTGCACGGGGTTTTTCGATTGGTTATCGTGAACCTCTCTCCCTACGAAACGAGATGGCATGCCCTGGAAACATGCCAGGCGTCACCTAACCCAGTACTGTACTACTGTACAGTTTGGTGCTGGTGAGTCAACTTAACGAGGATTTAGTCTGAGAGAAACTAGAGCAGGATACACAGGAGACATTTTTCTCCTTGGAAGAAATTCAGAGCAGAGCTCTGCTTATTGGCATTCTCTATTTCTCTTCTTCATCACGTAGGTGGAATGAATAGTACTCATATGTCGTATTGGGCTATTTCACCACACGACCATACATAGTGTTGGGCCGTACTGTGAGAAGAAGTTGTTACGACGGCCCAACATTTGCGACACCATATCTGGCCCAAATAGGGCCCTTTTCTAAATATTCGGAGCACATTCATTCCGAGCAGGAACTTCTTTTTGTTTTTTTTTCAATCCAATTGCTCTGAGAAGGAAAGGAACTCGCTTTGCTGTCATCGTCAATTCAATTGCTTAATTCCCAGCGAGCACCGACCCATCAGTCATCAGGATCAGGCATGGCCGCTGGCGCCCGTGGAAAAGAGCATAAATGTACAAGTACATCACGAAAGGAACATGGCGAAATTGCAGGACGGCCGCCTGCGCTAGCTTGCCGCGAATGGAATGGCTAGCACTAGCAGGCTAGGCAAAAATAGCCGTAGGGTTCGCTCGCCACGCGCAAACGCCAAACCAGACCGCTGCAAGACGCGCTGCCACCCTAACTCTTTCTTTCCAAATCGGTGCAGCGATCGCCTTCGTCGCCACCAAGTTCTCAGGATTCTTTTTGCCGCCCGCCGGATGAGGACCGGCGGTCAGAACCGTGAAAGTACAGGGGCGGGGCTCCTGGTGGTTCGCTCGCTCGACCAGTCGACGGCAAGCTCCCACGCGCCGACCCTTGCTTGATCAAGCTGCTGCGCCAACCTCAACCCCCGCGAGGACGCGTTCCGCGGCTGGTTTTACGGGGACGGGGTGCCGGCGCTGGTGCAGGGGCGCCGGCTGTCCAGAGTCCGCGGGCGCGCCGTGGTGGTGGTCGGCTACGCCTGCCACCTGCGCGTCCCGTTGTTCGCGACGCTGCCGCGGTGGCTCCATTACGATCAGCTGAGTTCCCTTGCTCTCTTTCGGTCTATCTGCTGTCCTTGCCATTCTGGTGATGACGGTCTGCCCGTCGTTGGTTGCAGTCACCGGAATCCTCTTGACGGTGGAGCTGGTCTTCTTGGAAGTGTGCGGTTCTGCATCAGCAAAGCCGGTGACATAGATCCAGCCCCAGCGTGAGGACAGGCAAGCGCCTTCATCTATCGATCAGCATAAGAATAATCACTGACTGCTGCTTTCGTTTTTCTGTCTAGTTCATGCGGCAATGATAACGGCCCATGCCTCCAAACAGGGCCTTTGTGAGCAAAGCCCAACCAAGGCCCTTTTTAAATTTTATTGGAGCAAGCCCAAACAAGCCTAGATCCAGTATTACTTTCGTTAGGAAAAGAAAAATCCAGTCAGTAATTCCGAGCACCGACCGACCGACGTCAGGACCAGGTGCTTGTGCGAGGAACCTTCAAATCCGAGCAGGGCAAGCCACATGCGGCAGACCCATGCAACATCATGCTGCTCCATCCAGCTGGGACGCCGGTACGGGACAGTACGTCCACGTCACGGTCACTGGCACCAACAGCTAAGCTGATGGTCGGGGACTCGGGATGGATGGATGAGTCGATGAACTGCAACTGATGACGGGGCAGCAGGCAGGCAGGAAGGCTCGGGACTTGAATTGAACAGGGAGGAACCGGGCCCGGCCGTACCGCGCACAGGTGCCCTGTCCCCATCTCAGATTCCCACAGGTTACGACCAAGCGCAGTGGAAACCAAAAGCGTTTCTGAGCATGTGAGTTCTTGGCGCCAGCGGCTGTAATCGTATCCGATCCGAATCTGACGCATCCAAATCTGAAAAACCAGGCACGGTCAATCATTCCGGAATCATTTCTTGTGCTCACTTGCAGGGAGTCTCTGACAGTCTCCGGCATGTCAAAATTGCATGGCACAGCAAAGCACCAGTGGCAAAAAGAATCGAGAAGAGAGCTGAAGTTCAGGTAATCAGGTTCGGAGACCTGAGTCTGAATGAATGGATAAAAAGGACGGGCTGACAGGCAGGAAGGGCCATGGATCGCTCGGACAACGGACACGCACAGCTCACGTTTCGCCATTGTCAGGGGGACGGGACGGAACGGAGCTGATCCGTGAATGATTGACATGGACGGACCCGCCCACAGTTGCAATAATGCTGATGCGCTCCCGTATTAAAAAGATCCTGACAGGCGAAAGCGCGCGACGCCGGTGCTGTTGCTAGGATCCACGCCATGTTCGCGGTCGCGGCGGCGACCCGCTTCACGTGGCCGGCCGTTCGATCGCCTGGCCGCGGTTGACCGGAGCGTTGAGCCGGTCGCGGGTGGTTGGCTGCTGCCTCGTCGCACTCGCATCCTCCGGTTGGTACTTACCATAGATTACGCCATGAAATACGACGTGCGTAGTATAATCGAGTCTCTCTCGCTGATGTAGGAGTAAACGTGGCGGCGGAGTCGTCGGTGCTTGCAGGGATCGGGCGAGCAATGGGGAAGGCGGGGAGGTGGCTCAAGAGCTTCCTGTCCGGGAAGAAGGACAGGCCGCACGCCGACGCGATGGCCATGGCGGCGGCGGCGCCTCCTGCTTCGGGGGCGCCCAAGGACAAGAGGTGGAGCTTCAGGCGGGCGGCGCAGGAAGGGAGGGCTGCCGAGGCGACGCCGGCGGCGGGGCGCGGCGGGACGGACGACGGGCTCGGTCTGTCGGCGGCGGACATCGAGTTCGACCAGAAGAAGCACGCCGTGGCGGTTGCGGTGGCGACCGCGGCGGCCGCCGACGCCGCGGTGGCTGCGGCGCACGCGGCGGCGGCGGTGGCGCGCCTGTCCTCTCGCAGGGCGAACCTGCCGGCGAGCCTCGCCGAGGACGCGGCGGCGGTCAGGATCCAGGCCACCTTCAGAGGATACCTGGTACACACACACACACACACCTGTGCCTCGCAACTCGAGTTTGTTTTGGATAATGTAGGCATGTAGCACGACCGTATCGATTCAGTTCGTCTTGCGTGGCAGGCGAGGACTGCGCTGTGCGCGCTGAGGGGCATTGTGAAGCTGCAGGCTCTGGTGCGAGGCCAGCTGGTGAGGAAGCAGGCGAACGCCACGCTCCGCTGCATGCAGGCCCTGCTCACGGCGCAGTCCCACCTGCGGGCGCAGCGCATGCGCGTTCTCCAGGAGCACCACCACCCGCCGCCGCCGCCGCCAAGGCCACGGCAGTCACCGCAGCACCCGAGGCACCGCCGGTCCTACGTAAGTTGCATTGGGTTCACCCGCAGCGCAGCACCTGCAAGAACACTCTCGTCCCTGGCAATGTCTAACTGCGGTGAGGATGGAACGGGAACGCAGGAGATGGACAGGTCCTGCGAGGAGAACGCCAAGATCGTGGAGATGGACATCGGCGAGCCGGTGCGGCGTGGCGCGGCCAAGGACAGGCAGCTCCTCGTCGAGCACCACGGCCGGTGCTCCCCGGCGCCGTCGGCGATGACGGAGCTGAGCCCGAGGGCGTACAGCGGCCACTTCGACGAGTTCTCGGTGGCGACGGCGCGGAGCAGCCCGCAGCACGCGTCGTCGTCGGCCTCCGAGGCGTGCCCGAGCTACATGGCCAACACCGAGTCGTCCCGCGCCAAGGCGCGGTCCCAGAGCGCGCCGCGGCAGCGCACCGACGCGCTGGAGCGGCAGCCGAGCCGCAGGAAGGGGACCCCGCCGAGGGGCGCCAAGATGCAGCGGTCCTCGTCGCTGGCCGGCGCGGCGCCACGCGGCGGCGGCGGCCAGTCGTCGCCGTGGCCGGCGGGCCTGAGGCTGGACGCGTCCAGCGCGTCGCTCAAGGATAGCGAGTGCGGGTCCACCAGCTCCGTGCTCACCGCGGCCACCGTCTACAGCCGGACGCGGTCGCTCGTCGGGTTCGAGGTGAGAACAAAACCGCAAGATTCTTCTAGTGCCCGACTGCCCGTGCAGATCATCATCGTGCCATGTAATCCTGACAGAGTCTTGTTCCCTCTGTTCGCGCTCCAGGTGCGACGTGGCCTGTACTGAGTCCTTGTCTCTGCTGGCGTATGCCATGGATGTTGGATGGGTGGCTTCAGTTCTTCCGATGACCCAGGATTCCTCGTCGGGAGCTTCAAGCAAATGTTTTGTGACCATCTCGCATTAGTATCATCGATGTGCCAACAGAGCAACATGGCCGGTTCAGAGCAGTACATAGTCGCATTCCAAACTGTATATTTTTGTAGCTCACTTGTGATGTTTTGCGAGGTATTGGGTGGTATAAGCGGATACCACGATACAGAATGTAATAAGGTTTGATCGCAAACCCTCGTGGAATATACAATATTGTTTAGCTGTGAACGAAGCAGGAGTTTACACTAATGTAATGGGGGCTTATGAAATGTACTGTACGATCCAACTGCAGAAAACACGGGACAGGATGTGCCAGGCAATAGCTACTCAAGAAAACAGTATACATCACATTTTGGCCAACCTTGACAAGGAAGATGGGCAAGGAAACCTGAGTAACAAAGATGCCCAAGCTTACACGATTCATTTCTGTCGCTTTGGTTTTTGGTGGGGCTGGTAGGAAAGCTTCATAAAAATGCAATGCAACATGAGCTGGAACAACAAAATGACCTCACATGAAATGGAGGTGGTCTAAAATAAAATAAAAGTTAGCCTAAATTAACTAACCATAAGTTTAAAATTAAAGGATGGTACAATACTTCATATTTCTCTCTAAAAAGACACAAAGAAAAAGATTTGAAACACTAAAAGCATATAAAAAGGTCTATAAGTTTTCCAACGCTCCCTATTTAAAGCATACATGTTGCGGAAATCATTAGAGCAATGGTACAATGTTACTTGATGGTTTCGATTTAAGAGCTCAAGATAGACTGTGATCTTAATAAAGAAAAATAAATAAAAAGACGGGTTGCCTCCCGAAAAGCGCTTTAGTTATAGTCATATAGCTAAACTTCTCACCTCGATAATGTTCATGCGAAGCCATGGTTCTTTGCGCGAGAATCCAAAGTATCCATGCAGCTTGGTGTCATCTTTTGTAATCTTTTGTGGTTTGCTTCTAACATCTCTTTGTATTCAATGTAGCCTGCTTGGAGGTTTTTATTTTATTCTAAGCCTCTGAATTTGATCATGTACGCTTGATGAAAGCATTGCCAAGCTCCTCTTCATTGTTTTCATCCTCATCTTCTCTATGTTGCTCTCATCGCCTAGCTGCTGCCTCTTCTTCGTGGATTTTTCTTTGCATCCAGAACAAAATATATACCAAACTATAGATCTATTGAAAAGTTTATGAAATTACCTTTCCAACGACTGGTCATTCATCTAAAACGGAGTTAAAATGAGAGAGTTATGCCCATTTTATTTTAGCACTGCGTGCTGTCCAGAATTGATTTCAGGACGCGCGACGTTTGATGATTCGGCCACAATCGCCTTAATTCTTGATTCGTTGGAACGTAAACTTCATGGGACTTCTAAGTATCAAAAATATTATATGTGTTTTCTTCTGAGGTCATGCAAAATCTTGATGACAACAGTAGCTTCTCGTGAATTGATCCGGAAATATTGATGATGTTGATCTTAAGGTCTTTGGGGCATTATGTCACACACACTTTGGCTTCAAGGTCATCACCATTGCTGCACCAGCTAGTACCATAATGGCAATGATGCATCTTCTCCATAATTCTTGCTTTACCCAAGGTGCCGGGATCAAAAGAGGCTCGTGCGCTTTGTGTTGACGATCTGAGCAGTTTTCCTCCATTATTGCAACACAATTAGAAGCTCTTGACCATCCCACTGAAGAAGATTGGTAGTGTCATGGTGCTACTAATCTTGTTGTCTCCAGTCTTGATCAACTTCAAGTTATCGCCTTTTGTGCAGAGAGGCCCTCCAATCATCCCTCTTTGCCTTACATGGTTGCTTAACATCATCTTCACCTTCTTTGTCATTCTTCGCTGCTGCCTCTTCTCCATTGAATTCCTCTGGGTCGAGTACATATTATGTACCAAACTTCTGCTCCATTGCAAACTGCATCAAATTTTCTTTCCAACAAGTGGTCATTCACCTAAAGTGGATTCTGGATGAAAGAGTTATGCCCATTTTACTCCGGCACTACGTTCTGTCCCGAGCTGATTTCAGAACGCGAAGCGTTGAAAGATTTCTGAAGCGTCCCCACATAAGTAGAGACTAAATGTGATACAAATATCAATCCTAGGAGGCCGATAACACATTTATTCAACAGATAATTCAGTTACCGTACAACTCCCGAGGGAGTGGGCGTGAAAGCCACGCAGCGATAAACAGTAAATAAATAACGGCGGCTAACCAAGCGACTGCCAAAAGACAGCACTCGGGACTACACGGTAGCAGCAGCATCTTGGGTAGACCAACACCACAGGCAGCGTCAGGTGCGGACACAACCTCTACTCAAGGTTCTCGGCGACGAAGTCCGGGTCCTCCTCTGTAGCAACGAAGCAAGGGTGAGTACAAACGTACTCAACAAGTCCAACCCCATCCACGGAGGGGGATACAAGCAAGTTTATGCACAAGTATAACAAGGATAGGCTAGAGTTTATTTGCGGAAAAGCTAAATTTTAACACATGCAGGGGATCGTTCCAAAAAGGGTTTTGTAAAGTTTTCCTTTAATACCCGAAACATTGAGTGGGGTTGATCCTATACAAAGGATCCAAGTTTTTATCGCTATCGGACTCCCCATCCGCCATAGCACACGGCACATCTGCCGGACTCTTCCAAAAAATCCCCCCCCCACACACCCATGACATCCTTGCCCAATTGCTAGTTATGTGACCAAGCCGTAACTCGTCCAATGCCGTGGACACGGCTACCCGGATAGGTTTTAACTCTGCAGAGGGTGTACACTTTTCCCACAAGTAGGGTACCGCATCATGATCACCGTAGTGACGGCACGGATCCTAACAAAGCCATTACCCACCTTAGCTAAGACTGGCCAGCCCTCGCGGAAACACCCAAGGGGTTCACGGCTCGTCCCTGAGACCGTAACCGGGACCTAAGTCACCAAGATCTTACTCCTTTTCCATGGGTTCCCGTTGCTCACCAGCACCCCTGAGGACTAATCAGTTCAGCTAGTGGGATTTATGCTAAGCCGTTGCCCATACAACGGTCGAGTGGTTGCACGATGGTAGAATTAGGCAAGATGACACATCAACTCGGTCCTTAATCACGACAGGATGGATATCTCCCGACATTGCTCAACCACCAAGGTACGAGCACAACAACATGGCATCCCACACAAGGAACACCCATCCATCCCGTCTACACATCCTTTTTTTCCCGAACCCAAAAGCCACTTCTCTTACTTGGACACACACACACACATTTATTTTCCGAATACGCCATTGTAATAATGATTGCAGTTGAGTAACAAATTCCTAAGCGTTCTAGCAGTGGTTATCATCAAAATAGAGCAAGTCATATTTAGAGATAAGCATAGGATAACAAGGAATGTTTATAACAATCAAGGGGTGGCTATCCAACCATGTCTTGCGATGAAATAATATGCACTTTGTAAAACAGGCCAATAGGTTGTGTTTGAAAAATTGGGTAATAAATATGCATCAAAGGGTGAGATTGGACTTGCCGTCTTCAAAGCCTTCCGGGAGTTCCGGCTCGCGGTACTGGTCCTCGAGCTCGAGCTCGCGGTCAAACTCTTCCTCGGGCTCCTCCTCGGGCAATCCGCGATCTACGGCACACACAAACAGACACACCAATAAATAAAAGAGGAAACAATTTTTAACTGTGAGCTCCAAACAGGAAACGTGAACGGAAAATAGGTAGAAGGATTATTTTTGGGAAATTTGGATATAGATCGGCGGAAGTATTCTGGAGGATGACATGGTAAAATTTGGGGTTAATTGGAGGAAGTTTGGCGCATGAAATGACGGGTTAAACATGGATTAGGGGCTTAAACGGAGGTTTAGGACTGATTTGTAATAAACCAGGGACCTATTTGTAAATACTTTTGGAAGTGGAGGGGCTTATTCGTGAGGTTTCCTTTGAGAGAGGTGGGTGGGCTATTTCGCGAATAGTGGATTTCAGGGGGTTAGATCGGAATTTGGCTTTCTTCTTCCTCTTGTGCGCACAGTGTACCGGAAGAGAGAGAGAGAGGGCACGGCCGGCCTAGGGGCGGCGGCTTGGGGTCGCCGGCGGCGAGGGGAGGTGGCGGGAGAAGGCGGAGGGGCTCGTGGAGGCTCCATTTTGCTACTTACTTTGGGGACTTGGGTAAGGAAAGGGGTGCGGCCGGCGGTGGATCTTGGCGGCGGTGGTGGCGGCGGCTCGGGTGGTGCACGGGTGGCGGCGGCGGTTTGTGGGCGCAGGAGGATGAGGTGGGCGTGGAGGAGATGGCCGGGGCGGCGCCCCTTTTATAGGCCGGCGAGGTGGCCGGCGGGGCCGGAACCGGCGGGCGGTGGTGGGGGTCCGGCAGGAGATGGCGTGTGGCGGGCGGCGCCGGGGCGGGGTCCGGCAGGAGGCGGTGGGCTCGGGGCTTGCGTGCCGCTCGGGGGCCGGCGGGCGGCGATGGCCGGCACGGCACCGGTGCCGTGGCCGGGCCGGAGTTTGGAGCGGATGAGGTAGGGGCCGGCGCGCCTCCCGAGGAGGCCAGCGCGACCGGCGGGACCGGGCCGAGCGGCGGGTCCCAGGCGAGCGGCGGACCGGGTCGGCCGCCGGTATGGCGCCAGGAAAAGGGGGGGCGTCGGAGTTAAGGAGCTGGGGCCTGGTGGTTCGGGCGCCAGGAAGGAGGAGAGAAGGAAAGAGAAGAAGGGAGGGAGGAAGAAGAAGAAAGAAGAGGAAGAAAGAAGAAGGAAAAAGAAAGGAAAAAGGGGAGGGAAAAGAGAAAGAAAAAGGAAGAGACCGGCGGCATTCGCGGCACGCGGTCGGGGCACGCGCGCGGCGTCTGGCACGCGGTGAGATTTACAGGCACAGATGAAAAGGTGGGTGGGGGTCGGCATGGGTGCCGGGACGGCGAAATCGCCGGGGAGATTGCCGATTTTCGGGAGCTCAGCGGTAAAAAGGTTTTAAAGACAATTTTAACGGGTGATTTTAGTTGGTGATTTCTGCGGATGTGACAAACCTACCCCACTTAAATTGAATCTCGTCCTCGAGATTCGACTGAGTCCTGAAGAGATGGGGGAATTCCTTCCTTAACGCGTCCTCGCGTTCCCACGTGGCCTCTTCTTCGCCATGCCTGCTCCATTGTACTCTGCAGATCCGAACTGCTGTATTCCTTGTCCTTCTGGTGACAGTGTCCAAAATCTTGACAGGCACTTCTTGATACCGAAGGTCCTTTTGTAGGTCTATTGTTTCCACCGGTACTTGTTCCTCCGGTACTCTCAAGCATTTCCTTAGCTGAGAGACATGAAATACCGGATGTATATCCGACATTTCTTCGGGCAGTTGGATACGGTATGCTACGGCCCCAACTCTCTTTAACACCTGGTATGGTCCAATATACCGAGGGGCTAGTTTTCCTTGCACTTGAAACCTTCGAGTACCCCGAATCGAGGATACCTTGAGGTAGACAAAATCTCCCTCATTGAAGTACAATTCCCGTCTTCTTTTGTCTGAGTAGCTCTTTTGCCTGGACTGTGCAGCCTTCAGCTTCTCTCGGATTTCTGCCACACGGTCCTCTGCTTCCTTGATGAAAGCTGGTCCGACTAAGGAGCGTTCTCCGACTTCTGACCACATCAGAGGGGTTCGACACTTTCTACCATAAAGAGCCTCAAATGGTGACATGCCTAGACTGGCTTGGTAACTATTGTTGTATGAGAATTCTGCATAGGGTAGACTTTGTTCCCAATCCTTTCCATAGGTGAGGACACACGCCCTCAACATATCTTCCATGATTTGATTTACCCGCTCTGTTTGACCATCGGTCTGAGGGTGATAGGCTGAACTAAAATCCAGTTTGGTGCCCATGGCTTTATGTAAGCTCCTCCAAAACCTAGAGGTGAACTGAGTTCCTCTATCCGAGACGATCCGGCTGGGCACACCATGCAGCTTCACTATGTTGTCGACGTAGAGTCGAGCTAGTTTTTCTCCCCCGTATGTGGTCCGTACGGGTAGATAGTGAGCAACTTTAGTGAGTTGGTCCACTATTACCCATATGGAGTCATTCCCCTTTTGAGTTCTGGGCAAGCCTACTACAAAATCCATGCCGATCTCATCCCACTTCCAAACCGGGATGGGCAAGGGTTGTAGCAAGCCAGCTGGCTTCTGGTGCTCGGCCTTGACCCTTTGGCAAGTGTCACAACGGGCGACAAACTGAGCTATGTCTGCCTTCATCCCATTCCACCAGTATTTCTGCTTTAGGTCCATATACATCTTTGTGGATCCGGGGTGAATGGAGTATGCTAAGTTATGGGCTTCATCCATGATGGTCTGCCGGAATTCTCCATCCTTGGGGACACAAATTCTGTTCTTATACCACAAGGTTCCCTTGTCATCTACTCTGAAATCCGGGGCTTTATTTTCTCCGGTTTGCTTGCGGATTTTTACTAAGTCTTGGTCTGAACCCTGGGCTTCTCGGATTTTATCCTCCAAGGTGGGCTGGACACTTAGCCTGCGGCTAGTATTCTGGGAAATGACATGCACATTCAACCGGGCCACTTCCTCTTGTAGACGGGCATTCTCGGGTCCGGGCTGTCCATAGGACTTCCTGCTTAAGGCATCAGCTACAACATTAGCTTTGCCGGGGTGGTAATGGATTTCTAGGTTGTAGTCCTTTACCAGTTCTAGCCACCTCCTTTGCCTTAAATTCAGATCGGGCTGGGTGAAAATGTACTTTAGGCTTTTGTGGTCGGTGTAGATTTCACACTTATTCCCAATCAGATAATGTCTCCAGATCTTGAGGGCATGCACTACGGCTGCAAACTCTAGGTCATGGGTTGGGTAGTTCTGCTCATGGGGCTTAAGTTGTCGGGAAGCATATGCCACAACCTTCCCATCCTGCATGAGGACACACCCTAATCCTTGTCGGGATGCATCACAGTAGGCGACGAAGTCCCGCTGGATGTCTGGCAGGGTTAGCACTGGGGCTGTCGTCAATCTCTTCTTCAGCTCTTGAAAACTCCGTTCACATGACTCGGCCCAGGTGAACTTCTTGTCCTTTCTGAGCAACTCTGTCATGGGCCAGGCTATCTTGGAGAATCCCTCAATAAACCTCCGATAATACCTAGCTAAACCCAGGAAACTCCTGATTTCACTAACATTAGTGGGCTGCTGCCAGTTGGAGACGGCTTCAACCTTCTCAGGATCAACTGCTACTCCTTCCGCGGTCAAGATATGACCCAGGAATGCCACTTTCTCAAGCCAAAATTCGCACTTGCTGAATTTAGCATAGAGTCGGTGGGCTCTCAATTTTTCCAAGACCACCCGTAAATGGTGTTCATGCTCTTGAACACTCTTGGAGTAGATAAGTATGTCGTCAATGAAGACTACGACAAACTTATCTAACTCGTCCATAAACACCTTGTTCATGAGGTTCATGAAATAAGCAGGTGCATTGGTCAATCCAAAGGACATCACTGTAAACTCAAATTGACCATAACGGGTGACGAAGGCTGTCTTCGGGATGTCGCTCTCCTTGATCTTGAGCTGATGGTACCCCGATCTCAGATCTATCTTGGAGAAATACTTGGCTCCCTTCAGTTGGTCGAACAGGTCATCTATTCTGGGGAGGGGGTACTTGTTCTTAATGGTGACTTCATTCAGTGCGCGATAATCCACACACATCCTCATACTCCCATATTTCTTCTTGACAAAAAGTACGGGGGCTCCCCACGGGGATGAGCTAGGCCTGATAAAGCCACTCTGTTGCAACTCTCCCAACTGTTTCTTTAGCTCGGCTAACTCTGAGGCTGCCATTCTATAGGGTCTCTTGGCTATAGGGGAGGTTCCGGGGACGAGGTCAATTACGAACTCTATGTCCCTATCACGGGGCATTCCAGGTAGTTCCTCAGGAAAGACGTCCGGGTATTCACTCACTACCGGGACTCCTTCTAAGGTCTTGGTCTCCATGCTGAACACCATGGGGTCCGGACCACTTCCCCTAGTGTGACAGGTCACTTGCACTCCATCCCGATTGGTCAGGTGCACCACCTTATCAGCACACCTTATATGACCGTCATGCAGGCTTAACCAGTCCATTCCAAGAATCACATCTATCCCTTCAGACTTAAGTACTACTAGATCCGCTAGAAATTCTACCCCACTTAAATTGATCCGTGCCCAAGAACAACCTAGTCGACACTGAATGTCGGCTCCAGGGGTCCGGGTTAATAGGGGTAACTTTAGTAGTACTGTAGGTATATGATGTTTTTCCACAAAACTTGAGGATATGAAGGAATGTGATGCTCCAGAATCAAAAAGTACTGTTGCCAAGACTGAGCTGACTAGGAACTCACCGAGTACCACGCCCTGAGCTTCGCGAGCCTCCTGCACGCCGATGTGGTTGACGCGGGCTCGTCCAAATGACTGCTGGGGCGGCCTCATCTGCTGGCTGTTGTTGTTGCTAGGGTTGCCGCTGCTGCGGACTGGCACACGGTTGGCTCCTGACAATGCGGCCCTGGGCCCAGCTACTGAGTTGGACAAGGCTGATGCTGCTGGCTTGTTGGCATAGGGGCAGTTGGCGATGAAATGTCCTTGCTCTCTGCAGTTGAAGCATGCTCTACCATTGCTGGTGACCTGGCTGGCGCTACTCTGTGGGGCCTTGATAGAGTTCTGGCTCCTGCATGGGGCAGCAGTCTGATGCGAGTCGGATGCTTGGGACTGGGTCTGATAATGCATGGGAGCTTGGGATCTGGGCAAGGGGTGACCGAAGCTCCTTGGCTTTTGGAATCGGTCCTGCTGGTGTGCCTTGCTTTCCAGGAACCGACGCTTGTTGTCCCTCCGCTCTTCTGCCTTGGCCCTCTAGGTCAAGATGGCCATGTTCATCAAGGTGTTGAAGTCAGGGTAGATCTGGGGAGTGAGTAGGGTTCTCAGCTCCGCGTTCAAGCCTTTCTTGAACATGTCCTGCTTCTTCTCATCCTTGTCCACCTCCTCTGGAGCATAACGGGCCAGCTCCATGAACTGGAAGGTGTACTCCTCCACAAATCGGTTGCCCTGGCGGAGTTCACGGAACTCATCCGCCTTGCGCTTCATGGTGGCGGCGGGGATATGGTAGCGACGGAATTCCATCACGAACTCATCCCAGGTGATAGTGGAGGCATCCTGGGCGGCAGAGCAGTAGTTCTCCCACCAAGCTAGGGCAGTCCCAGTGAGCTGGTGGGCAGCCAAGAGAACTTTGTCCCTGCCCTCACAACCAAATGGCTCCAGCTTCCTCTGGATGACGCGCAGCCAGTCATCTGCGTCCAGAGGGTTGACAGACCTGCCAAAAGTGGGTGGCTTGGTCCGGAGGAAGTCCGTCAACTTCTCATTCATGTTCTGCCCGCGGGGCCTCTGGCGAGTAACGGCGTTGGCTAGAGCTTCCAGTAGGAGGGTCTGGTTGTTCATCACTTGAACCAGATGAATAACCGGTGGGGGCGGTGGCTGCTGTGTCCCCACCTGACTTTCTCCCCTTCCTTCTGGCTGGCTCACTTCCTGCTCCTCAGGAAGCGCTGCCGGAGGCGGTTCTTGCCTTTCTGGCTGCCTCTCTGCACTGGGGGTGGCATGGGCCTGACTTGGGGAAGTCCTGGTGGCACGCTTGGGCGGCATCTGCAGATTGAGTGAGACTTTATGAGAGTGTGATTTGGATTTTAGTGATCTTTAAAGTGGTTAATTCGTATTTTCGAAGAGACAGAATCCACCTCCTGTCGACAAACACACAGACTAACAAGCAACAAACACAAGCGATTTTATTTATTTTGCCCGGGGGGGGGGGGGTACAACACTGCTGGGGGTAGAGCCAAAACACGTACTACACGACCGGTTACAGCAACACAACTGATGGCTGGGCACACTACTCGCGGGGCGAGTCTTCTCCCTGGACTGAGTGATCTTCTAATGGAATGAGAAGGGATGGCTCATCGTACTTGTTCCATGCTCTGCACTCGAGAGAGGAATCGACGGCTTCTCCCACCGTGAGATCAATGCCCCTTCTGGAAATATCGGGGAAAGGGGCAACTGATGGGATTGGGATACCATGGTACTTGTAGTACTCGAGAGCGAGAGGATTCCCTTCAGAGCAAGGAGGTCCTTCGGCTTCCGGGGTGACCATCCATCTTTTAGTAATTCCGCTGAGATGCGCCCCCTTGAGCTCTCGGAGGTGCTGATTCTGAGCTTGCTTAAGGGCTTCCATGGCTGCATTTTCTGCGCTTCGAGCAGCCGCCACTTGTGCCCTAGCTTCCCTTAGCATTGCTTGAAGCATCCTTATGTGAATCTCTGCCCTCTCGACATGGCGGACCTGTTGCCTCAGCTTTACAGCCTGCTGATCATAGAGTCTATCCAAGCTGACGAGGTAGGCGGCCATATGATATATGGTGGCGTCCTCTTCGCGCCGTCCGTGTTCATCCAAGGCCCTCATTCGGGCTCTCCACCCCGGATGGTCTTTTTCGGCGGGCGGAAAGTACCTCATGGATGTGGGTTCAAGGTGCATCTCGTACATCTGGCATAGGTAACCGAGAGCTTTGCGAGCCGCTACTGGGTAGGTGTCTCGGTGTCTGAATCCCATAGCTGACACTTGGAGTGGCTCGATGTTGGGGTAGCGAGCACTCCTTTCAATGTGGATGATTACTTCACACTGAGGAATACCGTAGCGCTCGTATTCCCTGCTGGAACACTCCGGGGGCTCTCGAATACCAAGGCGCTTCAAGCAGACAAGCAATAGCTTGGGAAAACCGGGTTCCTCCGTGCAACGGCTGTGGGTCCACAATCCATCCTCGGCCATCTGGAAAAGATCCGGGGCACAAATTAGTTTTACAATAGAACAAAGGTAGGAAGAAATTTTGTAATTCTTTTGTTTTGGTCAAAAAGGGCTAATCTGGTCCTAAGGTCGTGTCCTACAGCCAACGACGGCTCTGATACCACCTGAAGCGTCCCCACATAAGTAGAGACTAAATGTGATACAAATATCAGTCCCAGGAGGCCGATAACACATTTATTCAACAGATAATTCAGTTACCGTACAACTCCCGAGGGAGTGGGCGTGAAAGCCACGCAGCGATAAACAGTAAATAAATAACGGCGGCTAACCAAGCGACTGCCAAAAGACAGCACTCGGGACTACACGGCAGCAGCAGCATCTTGGGTAGACCAACACCACAGGCAGCGTCGGGTGCGGACACAACCTCTACTCAAGGTCCTCGGCGACGAAGTCCGGGTCCTCCTCTGTAGCAACGAAGCAAGGGTGAGTACAAACGTACTCAACAAGTCCAACCCCATCCACGGAGGGGGATACAAGCAAGTTTATGCACAAGTATAACAAGGATAGGCTAGAGTTTATTTGCGGAAAAGCTAAATTTTAACACATGCAGGGGATCGTTCCAAAAAGGGTTTTGTAAAGTTTTCCTTTAATACCCGAAACATTGAGTGGGGTTGATCCTATACAAAGGATCCAAGTTTTTATCGCTATCGGACTCCCCATCCGCCATAGCGCACGGCACATCTGCCGGACTCTTCCAAAAAATCCCCCCCCCACACACCCATGACATCCTTGCCCAATTGCTAGTTATGTGACCAAGCCGTAACTCGTCCAATGCCGTGGACACGGCAACCTGGATAGGTTTTAACTCTGCAGAGGGTGTACACTTTTCCCACAAGTAGGGTACCGCATCACGATCACCGTAGTGACGGCACGGATCCTAACAAAGCCATTACCCACCTTAGCTAAGACTGGCCAGCCCTCGCGGAAACACCCAAGGGGATCACGGCTCGTCCCTGAGACCGTAACCGGGACCTAAGTCACCAAGATCTTACTCCTTTTCCATGGGTTCCCGTTGCTCACCAGCACCCCTGAGGACTAATCAGTTCAGCTAGTGGGATTTATGCTAAGCCGTTGCCCATACAACGGTCGAGTGGTTGCACGATGGTAGAATTAGGCAAGATGACACATCAACTCGGTCCTTAATCACGACAGGATGGATATCTCCCGACATTGCTCAACCACCAAGGTACGAGCACAACAACATGGCATCCCACACAAGGAACACCCATCCATCCCGTCTACACATCCTTTTTTTCCCGAACCCAAAAGCCACTTCTCTTACTTGGACACACACACACACATTTATTTTCCGAATACGCCATTGTAATAATGATTGCAGTTGAGTAACAAATTCCTAAGCGTTCTAGCAGTGGTTATCATCAAAACAGAGCAAGTCATATTTAGAGATAAGCATAGGATAACAAGGAATGTTTATAACAATCAAGGGGTGGCTATCCAACCATGTCTTGTGATGAAATAATATGCACTTTGTAAAACAGGCCAATAGGTTGTGTTTGAAAAATTGGGTAATAAATATGCATCAAAGGGTGAGATTGGACTTGCCGTCTTCAAAGCCTTCCGGGAGTTCCGGCTCGCGGTACTGGTCCTCGGGCTCGGGCTCGCGGTCAAACTCTTCCTCGGGCTCCTCCTCGGGCAATCCGCGATCTACGGCACACACAAACAGACACACCAATAAATAAAAGAGGAAACGATTTTTAACTGTGAGCTCCGAACAGGAAACGTGAACGGAAAATAGGTAGAAGGATTATTTTTGGGAAATTTGGATATAGATCGGCGGAAGTATTCTGGAGGATGACATGGCAAAATTTGGGGTTAATTGGAGGAAGTTTGGCGCATGAAATGACGGGTTAAACATGGATTAGGGGCTTAAACGGAGGTTTAGGACTGATTTGTAATAAACCAGGGACCTATTTGTAAATACTTTTGGAAGTGGAGGGGCTTATTCGTGAGGTTTCCTTTGAGAGAGGTGGGTGGGCTATTTCGCGAATAGTGGATTTCAGGGGGTTAGATCGGAATTTGGCTTTCTTCTTCCTCTTGTGCGCACAGTGTACCGGAAGAGAGAGAGAGGGCACGGCCGGCCTAGGGGCGGCGGCTTGGGGTCGCCGGCGGCGAGGGGAGGCGGCGGGAGAAGGCGGAGGGGCTCGTGGAGGCTCCATTTTGCTACTTACTTTGGGGACTTGGGTAAGGGAAGGGGTGCGGCCGGCGGTGGATCTTGGCGGCGGTGGTGGCGGCGGCTCGGGTGGTGCACGGTGGCGGCGGCGGTTTTTTGGGCGCAGGAGGATGAGGTGGGCATGGAGGAGATGGCCGGGGCGGCGCCCCTTTTATAGGCCGGCGAGGTGGCCGGCGGGGCCGGAACCGGCGGGCGGTGGTGGGGGTCCGGCAGGAGATGGCGTGTGGCGGGCGGCGCCGGGGCGGGGTCCGGCAGGAGGCGGTGGGCTCGGGGCTTGCGTGCCGCTCGGGGGCCGGCGGGCGGCGATGGCCGGCACGGCACCGGTGCCGTGGCCGGGCCGGAGTTTGGAGCGGAGGAGGTAGGGGCCGGCGGGCGGCGCGCCTCCCGAGGAGGCCGGCGCGACCGGCGGGACCGGGCCGAGCGGCGGGTCCCAGGCGAGCGGCGGACCGGGTCGGCCACCGGTATGGTGCCAGGAAAAGGGGGGGCGCCGGAGTTAAGGAGCTGGGGCCTGGTGGTTCGGGCGCCAGGAAGGAGGAGAGAAGGAGAGAGAAGAAGGGAGGGAGGAAGAAGAAGAAAGAAGAGGAAGAAAGAAGAAGGAAAAAGAAAGGAAAAAGGGGAGGGAAAAGAGAAAGAAAAAGGAAGAGACCGGCGGCATTCGCGGCACGCGGTCGGGGCACGCGCGCGGCGTCTGGCACGCGGCGAGATTTACAGGCACAGATGAAAAGGTGGGTGGGGGTCGGCATGGGTGCCGGGACGGCGAAATCGCCGGGGAGATTGCCGATTTCCGGGAGCTCAGCGGTAAAAAGGTTTTAAAGACAATTTTAACGGGTGATTTTAGTTGGTGATTTCTGCGGATGTGACAATTTCATCATAACTCTTTGTACGGATCTCCAAAATTAGTAATTCTTGATACGTTGGAAAGAAGACTTGATAGAACTTCTGCATATTCAATTTTCCTTTATTGTACCTCTCTGATCATAGGCAGAAAATTGATCACAACAACAACATTCAACCTAAGATATTGATGATCCAATTGCAACTCTTTGGGCATGACCCAACACCTATTACATGAACAAACAGACCTCCAAGAAACATTAATTTTAAAAAATTCATTGACATAGCAGCATACCTTGTTTATCATCATTTGTATTATCTTCATCGGTGTGGACTCGATAGCAGATGTTGGGCCACTAACAAAGTTAGCACCTACTGCTAAATAGTTGAGCTTGATATTGTTATCATCTTATCGGAGTGAGTCGAGACTTGATGAAGTTCATGTTCGATCATCTGGCTGTAACAATCTAGACAATTAAACCATGATTAATCTTAAGTAAAGTTATTAGAGCCTAAGGGAACAAGTGGCAATTGTGAAACCAAGTAAAAAGATACTTGTGCCCCTCACAAGCTAAACCGCTGTTTAAAACGTAACTAAAATTTTTTCTTAAGAACTTAAAAATCTGTCCAACTAAGAGTTGTAGAACTCAACTTTCCCAACAACTTTTATTTTTAGTGTTTTGTCTGAATCTGAGCAGAAGACCTTCAAAAACTCGAAATTTGAATCTATGTCAATTTAAGAAAAACAGTTGAAGTCCCAACTTTGAGGCTCTTTATTTCGAAATTTCTAATATAAACTCAAGTTGAACTCTATACTAAAGTTTTAGAGCTTCGAGACCTTAACAACCTTGAATAAGGGAGCAAGGTCGAAATCTGCACAGAAAGCTTTCAAAACCCAGGTCAAAATCAGCCAAATTGGTCAACTCAGCCCAAGGCATATTGGCGTGAGCTTATCTCTCAAAAGTTGAACAGAACATCAGAAAAAGCTTTTATAAGAGTTTGAGAACTAAGTTTATACAACAACTTTATCAATTGAACTCTAGTAAAATTCTCATAAGAAGCTTTTCAAAATTTGGGCTCAAGTCAGCCAAACACCTTGAAAACAGCCAAACAGCTGAATGTTCTCTAAGTCTGGAAATCCGGCGTTCCTCCAAACTTTGAAGCTTTGTATCTTCAAATCTGCTGCGAATTTGAACTTCGTTCAATTACAAAAGTTGAACTTGGGTACGAGGACTACAACTTTTGTAAAGGGGGTTAAGGTCGCGCAGTTCAAAAATCTGGAGTAACTGCGCTTGGATATCGGCCCGGCAAGAGATCCTGCAAATCCCTCGGCCCAGAGCGTGCCAAAGCGCGCGCGCCGCGTGGCGCGGCTTCACCGGCGAAGCCGTCTCGCTTGGTCTCCAGCCGTGGAGCGCCCAACACCCAGTTGCGCTTCGCGCTCGCCCTGCACGCCCTGCCCGCTGCCCTGCCGAGCGGACGCCCTGCTCAGCACCGCCGCCTCCACCAACCGCCGCTCCGACCGCGACAACTCCTCCCCGCCTCGCCAGTGACGCGTCCCGGCAAAGCCATTTTTGCCGCGCACGCTCGCTTTGCTTCACCTGCGCCTACCGCCTCGCCTGTAGTGTTCTCGCCTGCCGCGCCACTCTACCTCCTCTGTCCGCCAATGGCGCCGCCGCCATTAATGGTCGCCGCAATGCCACGACTCCCTTTGGTCCCGTGCGCTAGCGCCGCTGCCTCCGCCTCGCTCGCCGCTCCGCCCCGACCCTATAACGGGAGGCCCAACACCGCCTGTGCCCCCTTCCCCGCTCGCCCTCGAACCTCGCCGCACTTCCCTGCTCTCACCCTCAGCTCCGCCGCACACCCTCTTCGTGGAGCTTCCCCTTCCGCACTGCCCCGCACCTCGTCGACACCACCACCAGCTTCGCCTCCCCCTCGCGCAGCTCTAGAGCCCGTTCGTTGCCCGCTAAGAGTGCCGCCGCCGCCGAACACCGTCGCTCGACGCCATCCCCATCGCTCGCCGTCCACCATCGTGTTCCGCTCCCGCCGGACCTCCCAGACGCCCGCAACTGCATCAAATCGGTCGCAGGTGAGCCACTGCTCCTCCCCGGCCTCATTCCGCCCCAAGCCTGCCGGCGCTTCGCCAAGATTTTGCCCGCCTACCGCCGTGCGCCGCGTGGGGACCCGATTGCGATCGAAAGAATCGAATAAGGGGCTTTAGTGCAAAAACTAGGGACCCCTACGCAAATAAAGTATAGACGCGAGGGCTAGATCGCAAGTTTACCTCGATTTTTGTTTTATAATCGATAGAAAATATGTTTAACTTTGGAAATTCACCAGAACTCATAGAAAATTCAGAAAAATGTCAAACATATTTCGCTAGACTCAGTATAAACTAATAAAAATACTTTTGACACATGTCTCTACTAGGATTAATGTTATATGTTTTAATCCTTATTTAAGCCATTTACATCATCATAAATTGCAGAAAAATCCTAAATTAGTAAATCTAAGTCTCAAGTGTTTGTTTCAGAGAATGGAAGCTTATAAAAATGATGTGGAGCCTAGCTCAGATGTTTAAATCTCTATTTTAGTTTTATCATGGAAATCTAAGGTTTCTTTTATCTTTTTGCACAATAATTAAACCAGAGATGATAAAAATGTGAAACCAATTGCAATAAGTTAGTGGTGTAGTGTAGTTTGTAGGAAACATATGGAACCTGATAAAAAACAGAAAGAAAAATCACTTTCCTTTTTAGGGAATAATAAATAGGGTAAATGTATGGAAAAAGATGCCCTTCACTAAAAATTATGAAAAATTCACCAAAGGCTCTGTATCACCCCTATAACTCACCATTAAAATTTCATGACCAGTTTCATTATGGTTTCTGTTTTAAAAATGTTTAAGTATATGCTACCTTAGGGTAATAAAGTAATTCTAATTCTTTTCATGCACCTCCAATGGATCTCAAATTTATGCAGTAGCTTATCTATGACAAAGTTAAGTTTCTATCAAATTTGTGGCTTCATAGCTTGCTGTTTGAAGATGGAAATAAAATTTGGAAGATGAACCTAGCTAAGTGAAAGAAAGAAACCTTGAATAATGATGAAGGTAATTTTTGGAAGAGGTAGAAAAGAACATTCAGAAATAGGGTAACTTTCTGATCTAAAGTTTAATAAAGATAAGTTTTATATATGTACACAATCACCATCAAATCAACTCCAGGTTTTGTACCATAACCCACCTTACGTTATGCAGATAAAGAAGGTGTAGAACCTTGTTTAGATGAATGTGGTCATAATGTAACTTCTACTTCAGTGCTAATTCGTGTTTTACATCCTATGAGAAAGCTTGGAAATTAAACTTGATGCATTTGCATTTCGTGTAGAGCTGAACCTCACTGACGGGACATACGAGCTTCACCCGACGCCAGAAGAAGGAGCCGTAGCAGCCAGTTGGAGTCGAGCCCGTACCGGAGCAAGCTGAGGACCAGTTCGCTAACTCCCCGTGTGAAGGCAAACCCCGAAGCATAAATTCCTATCTTTAACTACTTGCAATATATTTGGTTGCTTGATTGTGCATTTACATTTTTAGAATTGATTGAAACCGTAGATGCATGAATTAGTGCCCTTTGATCTGAACACTAGTATGATAGGCCGAGTAGTTGCAATGCTTAATAGGACTCGGTAAAAGTTGAGTGATTGACTATCACTCGCGAGTTATAGGATTTTTTTGCGTTCCTTTTGTTATAACTATAAGGATGATGGATGGGGCCGGGCTCTGTGAACTATTTTGGTGGTCGGTGGATTGCCCCGTCTGTCTACATGAAACTGGACTAAGGTCGAGATGTGATAGTGTTCGTGATCAAGTGTTGAAAGTACTAATCTCATACCTAGTATGGGATGGGGAAGCCTAGTACCTGATTGAACCGAACGTGAGCGGATCGTTCCATTGTCTCTGGAACGGAGTTCCCTTGCGGCCGTATGTGATGACAAGTGCGGTCATGGAACGGCAGAGGCTGGGTCTATGGAGCCTTGTACCAAGGGAAGTGGGCCCAACACAGGTCTGGGAATTGATAGGGACGGCTGACAAACGAAGCGACCCTTCGCAGTGCGCGGATGTCGTGGGATTAGGTTCGCCATGCATGGTTAAGAAATTCGAATCGATTTGTCTGCCTCTCACAGTTTGGAACTGCTTGATTGCTATGCTACACTGAGTAAGAATGAAAGATGATGATGATCTAATATGGTTACCTATGCTAATTGCTTAAAAAACTATGCTTGCTTAGTATAGCTGCTAACTTAGATTGGTAATTGAACATAGAACTTGTGGCTAAAATATTAAAAGTAAGGACCTACACTAGTCGCTTTTGGCAAAAACAAACCCCTCTAGCCAAAAAGCTTGCATGTCTATGTGTTGGTGGAGTAGTACCACCGGTCGGTTAAGTCTTGTTGAGCGTAGTCGCTTAGCCTTGTTGTGGCACATCTTTTCAGGTGATGTTGATGCCTCTGAGCTCGCTGCAAGTGGCACTTGGCCTCCCCAACTTCCTTCTGGTTGGACAATTGAGTGGGATCCCTCCTCGGACGGCGAGAATCGGGATCATTGATGTCATGATCGACTTCGTCATGATATCCTGCAACGAAGTTTAACTTCTGCTCAGTTATTTCGGTTATTTGAGAACTCTGCAAACTTTGCTTGAATTTCGAACTTAAGGTTGTAATAATTTAATGCACTTGTTTAATTGAGATGGACTGTTGTAATCTCTGTAACCACTCGCCTTCGTGCGAGTCTTGCTTTCTCGATCTTGAGGTAAGTGGTTTATCGAATGAAATCCGATGGACGACCAAGTTGACTTGTTTAAAGTACATGATCGCGTGTTAAGTGACTTAAGTGTGCTTTAGCCAAGTTAATTTGGGTGGTTCCGCCACACTAGCATTAAGTATTTACCTGCTTTCAAGGATGCAAATAACAAAAATAGGGTATATGCAATAAAAAGAATTAGAGTTAGTCCAAAAAATTAGATAGATCGCCCCAGGGTTCGAGTTGCCGATCCCCGGTAACGGCACCAGAAAAGCTTGGTGATAGCAATTAGCATGCCAGTTCGTGAACCGCAAGTGCATGGATCATCGTAGATTTTCCCTCAGATTCTTCCATCCAAGGTTTAGTAATCCGTGGATCGGCAGCGAACTAACTAGGGTTTTCCATCTAATCTAACGGATCTAATCCTAACGTGAAGCATAGATTGCATATGAAGAGGGTAACCTTGGTGTAAAAGTAAATCATGAGAACATGTAGATCACATCCACAGATATGTATATGATAAAACACCACCAAGGGTAGTAAGAGCCTATCGTCTTCTAGTTGTAGTTCTAGCTAACAAGCAAGCACAACATGCATCTCATCAAAGCAATCTCAAAACTACTACCTCCGGTCAACCTCCCAAAAACCCCAACCTTACACAAGCTAGATCCTGTCACGATCCTCTCTATCAGCGCAGGCTGTTTAAGGGCACGAACACAAGTGGACAGTCTAAATATCATGAAGGATCAACATACTAGATCTAATCACCATGATTACATAAAGCATGCTATGAAGTCTAACCTCGAATTAGACTAAGGAACAAGCATATTCATGATAAGAAGAATGCATAAAAGGAGACAACGAGTCGCTAATAGAGTGAATGACATGAAGAACATTGCTCATATAATAGATGCATTTAGATCATCACCACCAAGTACACACCATTGATGATCATAACTAGCTCTTGAACTCCACCATGACACAACCACGTAGGGAGGTCATGGTGGCTAGGGTCGGCCTAAGCCATCTCCTAGATAACTTCGAAGACTTCCAACTATCCTCAGCTCCCTCTGGTGGATGTCCTCCATTTCATCGAGTTCTTGTGGATGGATGCCGGGGCTCGGTGAATTTTTAGGGTACTTATAGTTCGGGGAGTGCGTGGCAAAAATTGGAAGGCGAGAGGAGTAAGGAAAGCCTCTGGTCGATCGGCCTAGGGGGTCCAGGCCAATCGGCTTGGTCCTTCCTTGTGGCCTCTCGCGCCCTCCTTCGTCGCCAAATCTTCTTTGATGATATGGAAACTTACTTTTACTTGCATGCGGGAATCGCACGTTGATAGCCTCGGGATAAGGATGGATTTTGATATCTTTCCAAAGTCTTTTTTGCTTCCATCTTTGATCCTAAAGTGAACTTGTCATATCTTGTGAAACTTAAATGTATGAAAACACTACTTAAATAGTACTAAAAGTGTAACAATAACGAGCGTCAACATACCTCCATATCAAATATTTATCTTTAAACTAATAAATGCCAAACATTTTGATATGGAGATAGTATACATGAGGGCAGCATCAATAGAGAGAGGATTACATGCATAAAACTGACAACCATTAGCAAGAACAGGGAGAGCGAATCTCCGCACCGAGAATAAGACCAAGAAACCATGTCGGGAGGTCATCACGCCATTCCTAAATACTGAGTAGAACATTTATTTGAAATTCTGTGGACTAAGACCTCTGAATAGACCCCTTTTTGTCTTGGCAATGCTAGTACATTTATTTCGCAGAGGATTACTTTTATTATTATTATTATCATCTTATTATCTAGTTTGATCAGGAAGGTACTGATAAATTTGTTAATTGTCTGCAGTACGTGGGTGAATATGGAGATTCATCTTTGTTGATGAAAGCTGAGATGTATCACATGAATCTTTTTAAATACAAGAAGTTCTTTGCCAATGTCACTAATGAAAAGAAGACCAGTTGATGATCTTATGTTATACAGTCAGATACTAAAGGTGAAAAACTGGGGATACTCCGCCCTTACAGGAGAACATATTCTAACAATACTAATTGCCCAGTTGATGAGATTGATGTAATTGAGTTGATGAGTCTACGGCCACAACATGCCAAGCCGAAGTTGCGGCGGCACCACACTCTATGGCAGAAAAAATCTGGCGCCACAATCTCTCACGCTCTGCGGCTAGAGAAGTGTTGTTACAACACTGATTTCTTGTGGCGAGCCAAAGGTTTGTAACGAACCAAACAACTACTTCAATTAATGTGGCGTCGCCAGTACTGTGTTGTGGCTAGTTGTAGCGTACAACCAAACAGTCTCTGAGATTACTTCTAAACATACTCCAACATAATCTATAGAGGTATGGAATATGTTTTCCATCTGATGTTTACCAAGTTAACTTTAAGATTTTAATTTTTATTTATTCTCTTAAAAATTGTGTTAAATATGTTGTTGGTGTATGAACATAAAACTCACTAGGTGGATAGGCACACTATGCTGTGTTGCCCTTAAATCTATTATTTATAGTATATGTTATGAGAAAGAGTTGTTTAATCCTATTTAGATAGTATCAGATAGAAAATAAAAGGTAGATGAACATGGGTTTGGTACTTATCTAATTTGTATTGGGAACGGGAAGTAAAATAGCTAAGTCAGTTATAAAATTTATTAGGGGGAATATAAATAGTTCTAAGATTATAATAGTTGAAACATGAAATTTGTTTGTGGAATTAGTAGTTTAATAACAAAAGAGGTAAATGTTACACATCGTAATGAAATGTGCAGGAGGAAGTGAAAACAAATAAAGAAACATTGTTGAGGATGTAATGCGTAACAATACATGAACTGTGGGAGAGGAAATGGAAGCAAATGAACTAGTGAGAGAATATCAGGATCTAATGTAATGTGCTGGAGTATATGTTTAGTGGTATATATGGATTGATTTAACTATTGAGGGGAAAGATCTTTGGAAGTCACAGAATAATTGAGGAAGACATGTACACTCAACGGGGAGATAATTTTTTTTGTTGGGAGGTGCGTTCGGTGAAAGAAATAAAACAAAAAACCAACCTTGCTATTGGTAGAGACTGCAAGTATTGCGAGTCACCGTAGGTTGCGCAAGCTCAGCGAGCAGGCTGTAAGTGATATCGCTGGCATGCCATGGACGGCAGGACGGGTGGCTTCAGTTCTGATGATGATCCAGGATTCCTTGCCGGGAGCTTCAAGCAAATGCTCGTGACTAGTTTGCAATTAATCTCATTGATGTGACAACAGAACAACATGGCCGGTTCAGAGCAGTACATAGAGCATGTTTGGATCCTTGAGCTAAAGTCTAGTCCATGTCATATCGAATCTTTGGAGACTAATTAGAAGGACTAAACATGAGTTAATTATAAAACTAATTACACTGGTGAAGACTAATTCGCGAGATGAATTTATTAAACCTAATTAATTTATGATTAGCACATGTTTACTGTAGCATCACATTGTCAAATCACGAACTAATTAGGCTTAATAGATTCGTCTCGCAAATTAGTCTCTATCTATGCAATTGGTTTTGTAATTAGTCTATATTTAATACTCCTAATTAGTATCTAAACATTCGATGTGACAGGAACTAACCAAACACCCCATAGTCGCATTCCAAACTGTATTGGGTGGTATAAGCGGATACCACGATACAGAATGTAATAAGGTTTGATTGCAAACTCTCGTGGAATAAACAATATTTCTGCACCAAAGGATCTAGAAACTCTCGGAACAGCGTGTCTTTGCTCTCAGGAAAACATGATACCAGGTCAATGACGCCCTACAAAATAGGATACAGGAGATAATAGAAATTGATTTTAGTTGAACAAGGCATTAAAATTTAACAAGATGGAAAGATACATTTTCAAGCTACAAAGCACTTTGCATATTCACTAACCTTTATAACAGGATGAGTCAAATTGTGACTGTGAAGTTCACTTAAAATCTGTCTAGATTTGATGGGATTATTGAGAACCTACATTTTAAAAGAAAAACGAAATGTTAAAACTTATACAGTAATGCATGGCAAAGATATTGGAATTCGAACAACACAAAATCAAGATAAAGACCTACCACATATGCAAAGAATGCATACTGAAAAAGTAAAGCAGGCAAATCTGAGACTGTGCCCAATTTTCTTTCAGCAGCTATAGCATCTCCATAAACTGAACAGGCCTTTCATCATCACCCTACCCCCCTCCCCTCTTTCTCAACATACCAATCTGCGTTCAAAATTTGCATGTGCTTCTATAGCCTCATGTGAGGTTGGATCTAATTTCTGAGTAAATCTCATGATATTGTTGACGTGCTCCAGGAATGTCACCAATACGCTCTTTATACATTGCGCTAAAACGGCATATCTCCAATAATGCTTCCCTCTATTAAATGTAACAAGAAAGATAAGTAGTAAGCTAATATGTCAGATAACCATCAATCAAACATGACTGGATGATGTAATGCCAAAAAGAAACAAACAGTAAAAAGGAGGATGATCCTATCAACTAATACCTTCACCGATTTCAGAGCACGAGAAAGTGCCGCACTTGCATCTGTGATCATGTTCGCATCCTCCAAAAACTCAACATAGTGCATCCAAATATCAGCATGGGCAGCGCACGGGTCAAACATCGCTCATACAATCCCACAACCTGAAATAATATCATGCACAATCAAAATCTGGTACAGCAAAGGAAAGGGGAAGAAAGTGGCAGCATATACCTTTTCATGATCTCCTTCCTTCTCAGCAAAATCAAGATACTGATGCCATATTCCTAAATCTGAATCATCCATGGGAGATGTCTCAAATATAGCAATCCTCTCCTCGTACTCTTTCTCCATATTATATATTTGTTTAGCTCTGATATATTCCTTCACCTGATCCTCCTCTGATTGACGTTTTATGCTATCCTGGAAGCCAGCAATTCCATCGTTAAGAGTTAATTAGACCACTTAAAGGCACACTGTTGGCTAGCTTTTTAAACTTGAATATGAACTCAGAATGAATATGGCAGCAGAAGTTTCCTTAAAATCATGTACCAAGTACTAATTTTCAGGTTGGAGCTAGGATAGATGGTGCAGAGACAGGTACATAGAAAAAAAGAAAGGACAGATAACAACCTACAAACATTCATACATTGCACCACAAATTGACTTGGTTAGGAACATGTAGCTAAAGTGCAAGCTCATTATGTGCCAAAAATGGAGTGGTGGGCACATGGATATACCTTTAGAATTGACATGAGAGTTAATTTGGGCTCATATGATGTTATTCCGGACATGGATTAGCTCAACCCTCACAGCTCAATGGCTTCTCACCGGGGAAACAAAACTATGGAATTCGAATACAAGAAAGCGAAACTTCAAGGTATACAGCAATCAGACCTTAAATCACTTATTTCTAAACCCGACACCAGAATCGATCTAAACCCTAAACCTGAATCGATCAAACCTCCTTTTTCCACCGATTTCTAAATCGGAAAAAAGAACGCATCCACGCAAAGAAATTAGGGGGCTAATCCACAGCACATCCAGGAAGTTAGGATCTCTTACCGACAGAATAAGAGACGAGCGGAGCGAGGTGGAATCGCGGGTGATGTAGGTCGATGCCAGCCTAACCTCCGCCAAGGCATAGAACTAACAGGATTAGTGAGGAGGAACCGGTGAAATACCGTAGGGAGGAAGTAGAGGAAGGAAGGAGAGGATCACCGTAAATGGCCGCTGCGGTACGCCGGAGAAGTCACTGGATGGGCGAGGCGAGGGTTTTGGGGATGGTTCTCAAGCGAGAGACAAAGACAGAGCAGCGGCGTGATACGGTTTGGGCCTTTGAGTTGGACGAAGGTGGGTTTGTTTCCCGGGAGGTCATAATTGGGCCGAAATCTTGGGCATTCTAAACGGGGACCAAGAGCATTCCGCCTATTGGCTACGAAAGGGTCTAAAAAAGACCCAAAAAGGGGCATTCCGAGAATCGAACTCGGGACCTCTCGCACCCAAAGCGAGAATCATACCACTAGACCAAATGCCCTGTCATGCTGATGTTGCAATTAAAAACTAATTAACGTAAAGTTTAACGTAAGGAAGGCAACCAGAAACAGCAAACGGGCAATTGCGTTGCGTTCCTTCGTCTTTGTATTTTGGTATCGCCTCTGCAACCAGATTTTGCCGTAGCCATGCCTCTGCGCCTTCTAGCTCTGCCATGTCTCGTGAGCTACCCAGCGGCACCGAGGTCCCACGCCGATGTGGAAGGCGACACCGAGAGCGCCGCGGAGTCGTGCCCCTGCCGGCCGCACCCGCGGCGGCCGACGAGGATAGAAACAAAGCGGGGAGGGGGGGCGGCGTCTGGTGGGATGGAGGTGGCCGGCGGCACGACGTTCCCTCTGACGGCCCAGGCAGTCCCTCATCACGATCACAACACGGGGATGGCGAAGCCAAAATCGCCGTACCAGCACACACAAACAAGCATATGCTTCTTTTTTCCTCTTGGTTTTCTTTGTACAGGCATTTCACAAATATTTTTAGCGATTTTTTGGGTTGGTGTATGTTGACCAATGCAAAGAAGCACGATCTTGTGAAGAGATTACGCTAGTAGCTGGTGAGGTAGGATACTTACAAGCTGTTAATTCAACCTTCAACCCTGAGAACTACTGCACCAGCATTCATTCCATAACATGACGGTGTGCTGAATGAATGAGTGAATAAAAGAAAAGGTTCTATAACATAACATAACATAACATTCATTCTATACCATGATAATGTGTTTATGAATTGGCGTTTGGTGTAACCAAAACTTTGGACCACATCAATATAGCAACGCAACTGCTTATGTTTTTGTGAATCAGCATTTGGTCAAACAAGCTCCAAAAGCAGAGGCCAAGATGGAAAGCAGCTGGAGGAGAACCATCCAGAGCCATGACCTATTCTTATACTCCATACCAAAAGAAATGTAACTATCTCCCCTAGAGTTCTAGCAGAACACAAATCTAGAACATAATCTATTCTAGAAAAAAAAGAAAAAGAAAAAGGAACCGGCATTTATTCGTGTGCAATGCACCAGACACACCAATATCGGTTGATTAGGACAACACAAACTGCAAAAGAGGCAATTTCAAGGCTTGAATAATCAGGCTGAATCAGAAATGAACCAATAAGAAATCATAAGAACAATGATATGAATGGAAACTGACAAGAGATTAACTATTTCACTTGCTGACTTGATGGGTGACACTTCTTATCTCCAGTGTTGAAAGAACTTGAGAGTAAGAAATTTCTAGCTGAAACAACATAAGCCCAACCAACCAACATGGTAATGCAATGTGTCACTTATTCTATTTACTTGTAATCGTGGTCCCATTCAGCTGTTCTTGCGATCCTTTCCTAAGCTTTACCGTTCAACTGCACCTTAGATAGCTTCTCTCCGCTTTCGTCGGCACCTCCCACCTTTCCAGGGAAGGACCTCCCGCTACTTGTGACAAGGTCCTTGATGGTTGCTTGGATGTCTTTGTCATCCAACAGAGACTCCAACGTCACATGGACACCTGAAAATGTTGTGGGAGAAGTTAGAACCAAGGAAAAGAAATGTCTTTCCAGATTAAGTTTACAACGGGAGTGTGAATCGCATGTGGAACTTGAGAGATGTCGCTTTAGTTTAGAAAATGATGGTATCCTAAAAGTTTGCTCTCCAAGGTATTGTATTATCGGTCATTCAAAGTTGATAGGCTAGCATTGTATCATGCCACCAAATATTGAATTCACCTGCTGTGTTGCCTCTCTTGATTGAGACAATCGGTTAGGTAGTAGCATAAACACATATGCTGAACTGTTTATGTTTCAAGCAGCAGATACATCATGCAACTCATCTAACATCGCAACTACCAAAACATGTCTATCGTCATCATGTCAATAAATTGAATGGAAGGCTTTTCCTCAAAAGAAGACGTCATTTCAAGCATAGCCTTATTTTTGAAAATTGAAAATTTGAAATGCCTTATCTGATGAAGAGGAGGAAAATGATAAAAACTGACTTACGGAATCTCCAGTAGTGCTTTGGGTTAGTTGGGTCATTGATTGTTTCCTCTGGTGCTGGTCTTGTGGTGTACTTGTCTTTCAGTGCGAGAAGGTCCTGATAAATGCCAAACCCGAAGTATACTCGTCAGCTTATTTCAGTTGAGACTTTGAACTGTGATGTCAGTTCAAGTTCTGTACCTGAAGTGGAAAGATTGCCCACATTGATGGAGCATCAAAATGCTGCTGAACAATAAAATGCACTACTTCTGGGGTGCAGCGAGATGGGGGTTCTTCATCGCTGCCAACTACAGTTTTGTAGAAACGACTTCTTCTTTCTTCATCTTCTTCCCACCAAGCACGTAAAGTAGAGCAATCATGACATGAGGGAGCACAAACCTGAAACATCGCAGCAAAAAATTAATTATCAAATCTATGTATCCTCTCTGAATCTCTATATCATTTTCAGTTAGAATATACTTTTCCAGCTGTATCTGAGTGTAATACTGTAAAGGACAGAAACACACCGTCATATAGCTGTACTGAGAAGGAATACCAAATTCCAAGTTTGGTTCACTGGGCATTCTTTGGATACGCAATCCAATCAACCCAAGTTCTTGCATAACCTATAGAGAAGTTTTTATTGTTATTTATTAGCAGTCAGTAAAATCAGTAAATTACTTAACAACAACTTAACATGTCCAAAAGAGGGGTCATACAGGGTGAACACAAGCAGGGATAAGACCAAGGTCTTCTCCACACGCCAACATATCCGAAGAATTCAACAGGACAGGCAGAGTCTTCAGTGCATTTTGACGCCAGAGATTTTCTTGGCGAGCAAAATAATAGTCATAGTACAGTCTTCTGAGGACATTTTTGCTGTAAAACATTGTTCGATGAGAGGATGAAATAGTCCACAGACACAGATTTGGTTACAACACATTGCATAAATCAAGAACAAATAGCAAAGCCTAGGGTGGTGTGAGCTAATTTTGTTTTCTTGAGAACAAGCTGCCTACTGTAAAGATACTAATGTACTAATTTCATTTTCTGCCTAGATAACAACGTAAAATAGTGAAATTTACTTGCACTGTTACACTATATTTTATAAACATTTAGTAGACTAAAGCAAATTTATAGACTAAATCACAAGTCTATCAAACCCCCATAACTTACTGTTGAATATGGAGAATGGAAAAACTATTGTTGAGAACAATTAATATTACCTGTGTTCATCTAGGTCCCTAAAACTTGAAGTATCTTCCAGGTTGAAACGGGGATAAAATTTTGTGGGTTCCTCTGGATCTCTGATAAGGACAATATTCTGCAGAACAAACAGTTCTTAATCCAAATTGAAAAGGAGCTGGATATATTAGGAGAAGTCGTAACATGGAGAATAAAGTGTGTCAACAACAAAGCAAGTAAATCATAACAGAAGACCCAGATTACCTGTATAAAATCAAAAAGACCACGGCGGATACTGTCTTCTTTCTCTAACCATAGTGACTTTTCAGGACTTGTTTTAATCTTCGCAATAATCTTTTTCTCTGTGTTGCAATCTTCTTTAAACTATACAAGTGAAGCAAAGAATAGAAAGCACAGTAGATCAAAGTTAGTAATATTTTAGAAACAAAATTGCGTTAAAAGCACACACAACTGAGAATACAAAATAGACATTTAAATTGAGATTTCCAGCGCACTCTTAAGTACTACCTCATAACACTGCTTCTGATACTCATTTAGAAAGTTGGCTGCAATGACTGTCCAAAAGGATCCAAACTTCTCCTGAAAAAAGGGGAGAATAGATTTCATAATTGTGCCCTAAAATTTCATTCGAAAGAATTCAGAAACATGATCATTTTAAACACAGCAACCTCCAGAAATTCCTGTCGAATGTATGGTCGGCTCATTCGATCAAAATCCCATAGGCCTTCACTTAGAAGCTCCTCCTGGAAGTCAAGAACAAGTTAGGCAAACTATTCCGTACGCATTCTCTGTCCCATTTTAGTTTTGCTCAGCAGATACAGAAACTAACCTGACTAAGAGGAATCGAAGGTCTAAATTTCCCAACTAAACCTGTTGCAGCATGATCTGGAAGCTCCCATATCCTAAAGAAACCCAATATGTGGTCTATCCTGTATGCTGTGAAGTACTTTGCCATCTGCAACATGCTAATAGGATATGAATAATAAAAGAAAAATATGACCAGTCAGACATACAGCAATCGGTATGTTAAACAACCTGTGTCAGACGAGCTCGCCACCACCCATAATTATCCTTTGACATCTCCTCCCAGTTATATGTAGGGAAACCCCAATTTTGTCCATTCTTGTCAAAATAATCAGGAGGTGCTCCGGTAGCAGTATTCATGCGGAACAAAGTCGGGTATACCCAAGTATCCACACTATTCCTATCAACGCCGATAGGTAAATCACCTTTCAGGATAACCTTTTTCTTTCTTGCATATGCAGCTGCCTCTGATAACTAAAAAGGCAAATAAAAATAGTGTCAAAATATATCGATGAGAGTAATTCAATCAGCAGTTCAGAATGACAGCAACAACAGACACTACTTACTTGCATATATAGATGGTACTGAACATAGTAATGAAAACGTATAACGTCGTGGTGCAGAGTACCTTCAGAAATAAGCTTCTCAAGCTGAAACACATTACAGAAGGAAACCATCTTAGTGCTCATGTTACACATGACAGAATATCTATGCAATGATCGGTTCTTAGCAAGCTATCGTGCCTGAAACAATCCAAGAACCCATGCAGAATAATAGTTTCAATACCTTCTCCTTGGAAAACTCAGAAAACCGACCCCATTGGCTGTGATCAGATGTCTCAAAAAAGTCCCGCAAAAAGCAAAATGCCGCATATGGTTTCAACCATTCCTATTAGATCACAGTATGGAAGCTTATAACACACAGTTTGGAAGGCAATCAAGTACCATGATTACACAGGATAAACAAAATGGCAGTGAATGTACCTCGTTTTCAGATAAGAACTGCTTGAAAGAACTGGAGTTTAGCACTTTGTCCTTTTCTAAATTGAATATTTTCTTAGCAATCGACATTTTTGTAGACAGCGTTGCCTCATAGTCAACGTCCTATTCCAGGTTATTTCCAAGTTAGGAAAATAACTAAATATTAGAGATTTACTTAGACAGCTTCAAGAATCAACGCCAATATGCAAATGCCCTAACCTTTTTGTCCAAATGCTTCTTTGCCTGCTGAATTTCTTCCTGTAATAAGTTTCAGATCGAGTACTGAATGAAGTGAGGGACAACTCATTCAAACATTTAGCGAAATGTAAACACAACGCAGCCAATACATACAATGAATAAATATGGAAGCATGACAAAGATATACCTTAACATCCGCTGGAATTGAATCTGAAAGTGCTTGTACTCTTAGGTACAAGGGGTGCAACGCAAACACAGAGAGCGAGCTGTAAACAAACACATGAGCACATTGCTACTGTTTCGATATGGTCCTTACATACTCCAAGAAAAAACACCATTATGAACAGGAATCTTGGTAGTGAATATTAGCTGCACCTGTATGGATACGAATCCCACCACATCCCATGGACTGAAGTATCATTGATCGGAAGGAGCTGGACAAGATGGAAGCCTGAATTGACTGCCCAGTCAACAAGGAGTTTAAGATCTAGAAATTCTCCAACACCAAGGTCCTCATCTGATCTGATTGAAAACACAGGTACGGCAACACCTGCACCCCTCCATGGTGCATCCTGGTGAATGCAGATGAAATATCAGTACGCATTGTTGGTTCTGTATAATGCATACTGATTCTCAGATTTCTAGCTGAAGTATGGGGTTCCATGGTTTTGTCAAGCATGTGTGTTCATGTATACTGAATGCTATTAATTGCCTACCATGCATCATAGCATGGCCAATGATTTCTAGCTAAAATGGCGAAGAAATTACTAGAAAGTTCTCAAGCAATAAGGCCGTGCATCTTTTGCAGATAACACAATTGGATACATTACCCTGAGGGCACCATCTGATAACACGACATATCTGGATTGCTTGGGCGATGATAAATCAATATCAACCTCCCTGTTTGGACCTAGCTCCAATGAAGGGTTTCCTGCTTGACTGATTTGACAATATTTGTATGTGGAAAAGATGTTAAGGACAATAAATTTTTTAAAAAAATTATGGACGAGATATTAGCCAACATCTAAAAAGATGATGCATTGAGTAATACTGGCAAAACAATACTCATACGGTATGGTACATCCAATGAAAAATTAAAGGGAAAATCATTTGCAAAAGGATATTTTACAGGGAACTCAGACTTCCTCAAAACACAGTTTGCTTTCCATATGGAATCTCCAACATAGCTCAGCTTGAGACCATCTTGAGCTTGCCATCTTCCTAATTGAGGATTACTTCCAGTGACGACGACCTAAAATTTATTATCAGCAGCCATTAGGGACACCAGCAAGCAGATAAAAATTAATTAACTATGATATTGATTAAGACAATTAACATAGCAAATAAAAGTAAGACATCTTTGAAGTGTACTTACAGTAGAGCCAGATACAAGTCGAGGACAGCTAATTACGAACTGGACAACGATATCTGCTCAGGAAAAATGTTGTATAAGATAACTTCATGTGGTGCTCTTAAAATAGAGATGCATTCTTTTGTTTCTTTTGGTATTTCCCTTTTAGGCTTTTACATTTTCGGTTGAATATGCACTAGAGGACAAACTGTGTCATCTAGTGCATATCCACCTGAATTTTGGTCATTTCGTATAAATTAAACTAGAAAGAGTTTGACCATCAACTTTCGCGACGAAGTATACCAAGACATGAACTATGGATTTGCCGAGTTTTATTTTTTTTAACTCTAATGTATGCTGTTCGATGAATTTTCACCGTTTTTAATCATTTGCCCATTTTCACCAGAGATGCACTGTAAATGCATAGCCCTTGTATGTTTTCACTTTCCAGAAGAAGATGTATTTGTTTCAGAAGCCCCAGTCCCCAAGGATAAAAACATAATTGGGAACAAGCAAAAGACATCATCTGAGAGAGCTCTAGACATCTAGAGAAGTATGAAGAATTTTCTAAAAAACTATCAGCTTGCTTCTTTTGATGTATTTAACATTTGAAGGCATGACGCTGTATCAATTCGTTTTCAGCAATGTATTTATCACGAAACCTTAGATATTTGTAGATTGAACAATCTAATCCTGCACACTCAATTGATTTTAATATAAATGATACCTTCAGAATCCAAACTTTTGTTGAGGGACACCGACTGCAATTCTTTTTTAACACCTTCAGTGTCATTGAAAATGACATTCTTGAATGCGCTTCTAAGGAAAAGAGCATCAGAAGCATCCTGAATCCAAACAGAATCTATTTATAAACACAGCACAGAACAAAAAAGCTTTTTTGCGTCAAATCTATACAAAGAATAACAAGAAACTTGTATGACTTGAACCTGACAAATATCATTACCATAATCAGCCTGCTAATATAGCAAAGACACCAATGATAGATGCAACCTATTCGGCTAAAAATGTCAAGGCAAGCATTGATGCTATTTCTACTACTAACTGTAGAGTACAGAAATATACACTAGTGGTAAAAATGATTAGTACCTGCCACCAGTCACGGATTTCAATTACATCTCCATCCTGAACGCCCTCTGGCAGGACTAGTTTCCTTTTCTCCCCAGCCTCCCATCTCAAGACATTCTTGTTGTCATCCACTAGATAGTATTTGTACTCAGAGGTGAAGCCAGCAGCAACAGACACTCTTCCACACCAGAATAGCTCATTATCCTGATGAACTGGACTCAGAGACAGTCCTTGCTTGACATTCCACGATCCCAGTGCCGGTTCCGAGCCAGCAATCAGAAGGCTCTGCCCCCATTGTGTGTAATATGGTAATTTGAACAGCAAAGTCACCGTATTTAGAGATTTCTTTCCAGACGTTGGCCCCGAGCTCGCCATGTCTTTAAACAGGGGGAAAGAGATAAAAATTAGGAGGCTGAATGTATTGATGTATGCGTACATTACAAAAGAAGTAAGATTCGCAAGTCTGAAGAATGAATCACATAGCAGAAAGCTACAACTACAATCTACACATCAATTTTCGTCCAAAAGATCAATCAAGAATCCACAAAATGAGTGGTTCCACCATATGAGATCCTACATATACATGCTTCTTCCTGCACGCTCCTTTCCGTTTCTCTAATAATAAATAAGGTGCGCTAAGATTCAGGAATCGGAATCCATTGAAAAAAGGTTTGCCCAGATTCGTCGAGCCAAAAAAATTCCCCACATTCCTATATGGCTATCGTCTAGGCCTTCCTATCCAACTAGTGCCATGGCCAAGGCTACCCAGAACCCAAGCTTGTCCGTGCAGCACACAGGCAGCAGATCAGTCACCGCGAATAGAGTTAAACAGAGAAGGGCGCAGGGGTTACCTTCACAGAGCAGCGCACGAGGTGCGACAATGGCGACAAACGAGCAGGGAATGAGCAACCGAGGAGATACGAGACAGCGCGAGTGAGAGAGCGGCAAAGGCTCTCTTCTCCCCCAAATATAGAAGGCGATTTTTTTGTTCCAAGGAAGAAAAGGAGAGAAGAAGATAGAAGGCGACGCGAGGGGGTGGAGGCGATGGCGACGTTTACGACGGGGGAGCGCAGGTGGTGGCGAGCCTGGGAAAGCGTCGCCTGCAACTGCAGTGACGGAGGCTTCTCCTCCCTCCCTTGGTGGTGGATCCGGGGCGGAAGGAACGCTTCCCGATTCCTAATTTTGAGACGGTGAAGAATAGCAATTTGCCAATTTGCTTTGGTTGTGTGGCTGGGAGCAGCGGGTGCGGTGGCACCGCCACTGGATTTGCAGCCTGAGATGCGGATCAGAGATCAGTGCCTAGTTCTTGACATAAACGGCAAGGATTGACAAGAGAAACGTAGTAGCATGCAGATTCCGGAAAGGATTGGCTAGTTAATTTCGTGCTGAAGAATGCTGTCGGAGCTGTACAGTTACATGCTGACAATCTGAAAGGATTTTATCGAGATCGGGTCTGAGAGACAGCGCTGTGTCCATGTCTCTGTCGATCTTTGTTTGCTCTTCCCTTGAATAATGCAACATGAGCTTGGCTACCACGTGAAGCGAAGGTCCTTTCCTGAAATAGCACAGCCAGCATGTTTAAAATCTTGCCTCGTGTCTTGCCCATGCGATGTGTGGATACAGTATGAAGCAGTGATGGGCGGTAGAGCAATCCTAGCTAGAGTCATCTGGAATCTCCCTGGCCATACGGCGTACCTTTGGCCATTGGGCGGTTGGTTGCGAAGAAGAGCCGAAGTCCAAAGAAACGGGCCTCGGTCACCACTCAACTGTGAGTTTGTTTCGCACCTGCACGGGGGATTATTTGCTTGCCGTCGTCGTCTCGTCTCTTGCTGGCGTGTTCTGCCGGGCGCCATCGCACGTTCCGAGAATGACGAGCGCACTGCACCGTGCGTGTGTCGAGCGAGGCTGCGCGCACGTCGGCACGTGGTCTGCGATGAATCGCCCTGCCGATTTGCGGCCGACGACGCAGCAGCAGCTGCTGCTGGTGGTGGTTGGTGACGGCCGGCGAGAGAGAAGCCCGATGGTGGAAATGGGCTAGAAGGCTGCTAGTCCGCGCGCGACATTTCGCTCGCGCACTTACCACGTTTGGGCCGAATAACTCAATCGGGGGCCTGCAGACGCCGTTGAGACTTTGCAGAGAAGGATCTGAAACAGGCTACTGGGCCAACACGAGGGAATTGGGCCAGCAAGCCGAAACTTAGGTGGCCGTAAAGTAATCGGCCGGCCCAGAAGGCCTGCAAGCCACTGTACTGATTTGCCTCTGCCATTCTATGGGTCGCTTCCTTTCTGCGTACGGCACCACCACTCCTTTAGCAGAATACTAATTTGGAACTTAATTTGGAAGCCATATTTTAATCCGGACACTTTTGGGATGCTTCTAATAACTAACAAATGGCAAGTGATCTTCCTTGTTTAGATCCTATGTACATCTGGGAGCTTCGGCTTTGGTGGCGCGAACCTTAGTCCTTAGGTGATCATCAGGTCTAGCGGCGGTGGCGGCATCTTGCATGCCGTGAACTTGATCTAAGATTCCAATCATCTTGGATCCCACCCATTCCCACGACACCAGATTCCAAGTTAAGCTCGAAGCGATGGCGCTGCAGAAAGCAGATGATCCGCTGATGGCGGTATCTTACTACATGATCCGCTGACGGCGGTATCTTTCTATTACTAATTACTATTATTAATTGGAGCTTTTTCTTAAGCCTCCAAGTGAAGTCACCTAGGCTACTAGGTGGACACTCTAGAAAAAGAGATAATTGGAGGTTTCTTTTAAAGCCTCCAGGTGAAGCCACCTAGATTACTAGGTGAACACTCTAGAAAAAGAGATAAATCAAAAAAATTCTCACAATAAAGCAAAACATCTAGCCATCGATTAGTAGACTCAAATAATCGTAGCCATTGGATCTATTATGTTTTCTAAAAAAATTACCCACCTATACCATTATGCAAATAGCCTAAAGTAACCCCCTAATCTATATATAAATTACCCACCTATGCCATTATATAAAATAAACTAAAGTAACCCCTAATCTTCATCAAAATTACCCACTTATATCATTAAAAAAAATATTTAAATAACATCTAAATTTTCAACTAAATTATCCACCACTAATACTTAAAAAATAATTTAAAGCTATATTACCCGCATATGCTATTATTAAAAATAACATGAGTTAACCCTATATTTGAATCCAAATCACCTTAATTAAAATATACACAAATATATGATTCTAAATTGTCTATTTCTTACATTAATATATGATATAATAATTAAGATTTATACGCATGATGTATATAACCATTTATAAAGATATAGAGAAAGTGATGAAAATATAGATTTCTTTGTTAAAATTAGAGTCATTAAACAAATTCAAGTGTATACCTACAATGCAAAGTGAAAAGTTACAGATTATAAATGTGGATGAAAACGTTATAGAGTAATTACTAACTAAAATCTATCATAATCAGATGAAGATAATGAGTATATATCTATATAAGTATTGTGTTCGAATATTTAACAAATGAGAGGTAGCTCAAGATAATAGTTTTGTAGCAATGTGATCTTATTTTTTTCCATTGGAGACTCTGCATTAGTTCTCACGAGACACGCTAAAAAGAGATCAATTCTAAAAATTCTCACAAAAATTAGAAACATCTAAACATCAAATATCAATCTTTTAAACTCTAATAATCATAGTCATTGGTCTATTATATTTTATAAAACATTTCCCACCACTATCATTATGAAAATATTCTAAAATAAAATCTAAACCTATATCTAAATTACCGAGCTTTGCTATTATAAAAAAATAATCTAAAGTAACCCCATAATATTCATCCAATTTACTCATGCATATCATTGTAAAGCATAACTTAAAATGTCATTCTAAAATTATATCCATGTATGTTGTTATTAAAAATAACCTAAAGTAAACATCTAAAATCTTAATCTAATTATCTTCATGTGCATCACACGGAAATATCAAAAAGTAAACTAATATATGATTCTAAATTATCTATTTATATCATTGTTCATATAGAAGTACTAATTTAACGTACATATGCATGATGAGTGTCACCATGTACACCATTTATGTATGTACGTTAGGAAGTGATGAAAAATATTGATTTTTTTTTGCTAAACACAATGCATAGATGAATGTGGATGAAAAAAATGTATAAAGTAATTACTAATAAAAATCAATCACAACTGGACAAAAGATAAGTGCACATCTATATGAGTATTATGTTGAAGTATTGAAAAAATGACAGAGTAGTAGGTAAACAATTTCGATTATTTGTTAGGAGTTTAATTTCTAAATAATTTTTAAATAAAATTGTTTTTAAAAATATTGGCCAAGATCGAAGAGAAGCAGTCGGAAGTACGAGAAGAGTACCCTGTGCCGCCTGCAGGCTATCTGTATATTAGTATCGTTTCGCGAGTACTTGTGTACATTCTTAATTTTGGCGTTGGGTCGAGCACAATCCACATGAGACCTTTTCTTCTACTACAAACAAGTCGCCGTCCCTATGTATCATGCAAATACGTCCTCGACCTGCACCCCAGCAAAGATTCTTCAGCAACAGGGGTAGCATGTCGCTTCCCATCACTATGGGGCATTGGCCACTCGACGATCACTAACTAACCCATCCTTTTCTTCCCAAGTCAACCGCATTATGCCATTACCTCCGATCCGGCCATTTTCGTGCAGCAGGACCACGGCACAGTGCATAGCCCTCCTCGAACTCTGCATGCTCCAGTTTCACTGAGAACAATCAAAACAAACTGAGGCGAAGAGGAACACCTTTTGGGCAATAATGCAGGCCCTAGTGGGATCGATGATCAGTCACTGCCGGACTCGCCATTGGAATGACGAGAGAGATTCTCCGAGCCTCATATCTGAATCTGATTCCTTTCGTGGATATCATCTGAGATGCTAACTTCTGACAGCATAAGTCAATAACACACTCGTCACAGTTGCCATGAGCTTTCAGGATGAGAGTCGTTTGCCGGGAGCGTTCGGCGTACGATGTTCATCCGCGCCTCTACTTTTTTTCCAGGCGTCGGCAATTCTGCACATACGTGCCTGCCTGGCTGCCCGTCGTCGTCCTCGCCTCCGTCCATGTGGCTTTGATGAGATGTGGGATTGTGGTCTTGTGGATGGGGTAAGCCCGAAGTGGAGAGAGGTCAGTAGCAGCCGGCTGAACCTACCTGAACCAGGCGCGGAGGAAGATCGAGGCCCCAGCCCTTTTTCGTGACAGCTCTTGGAGTGGATGCAGGAGAATATGTTTCTGCTTCTAGAATGCAAGGAAACTCACTGCCACTGCTTCCCCCCACCACTCCGGACAAAAATGGAAGGGATTCTGAATTTGAAGAGAAAAAGGCATTGCATTTTACTGCTTTGCATCATCATCAGACAACAGTCTATATGAGTTTTCTCTTTCCATAGGGTCAGCAGTGGAAAGTAACTCTTGCCTACTAGTGTCCATCTCAAGGACAAGATCGATGCATCATTACTGTGACACAATTGCGAGTTTAGCATACTTTGATCTCGTCTTTCGGAAGAAAAAACATACTTTGATTTCAGAAGGAGAAATTCCATTGCAATGCTTATACCTCGAAAATGACCTGTCAGCTGCTCTCTCACACATGTCGTCGTATCATTTTCAGTCCACGGTAGGTGCTCCAATTCGCAGCACAGAGACGTGGATGGAGAATGATGGCCGTCCTCATGAACAGTGATGGGATTCTGTTGGTGGACAAAAGAGGTGCAAATCTCTCCGCCAGAGGGTGCAGGGTGCTCAGGCCCAGATGAACAGGGAACCGTTGCCTTGTGCTGACGCGAAGCATGGGGCTACAGGAGTAGCCACTAAGCGATTAACCATCATTTCTCGTTCAATTATGCAGCCCACAAACGCAATTGCAGGCGATCGAGGTATGCTTGTTTGTGTCCGGAGTCCAGTCTCCAGATCCTGTTTTGCAACGGCATGATATGATCTATTCGGCCTACAGGGGCTGACCTCTGAGTAATCTGGTGAGCCACTGAACCTATAGGAGAACATGCGTCATCTGCGCTAGAAACCACTTTCGGTGGCACGATCTGCAGGCAACTGCAATAATGCATCCCAAAAGAGATTTATTCCCAAGACGTATCGGAATATGGGGGCACTGGGTGTTGCTTCACTGATGATATGCTGCTCAGCGTATCTGAACTGAAATCCTTATTGGCATGCACATATTTCAGCTGAAAAAACATCAAGAATGTTTGGAAATACTTTCAGTCAGTGAAGAAAAGAGCTAGCTTCTATCTGATGTATTTTGTATGGGCTAGCACTGTATGACATTTTTTCCAAGTGCTGGCATTCTGAACATATTCAGAGCAATATAACTTTTGCGTGATTGTGAAACACCTATTCTGTGCTATGCATATTCCAACCCCCCCCCCCCCCCCCCCCCCAAAAAAAAAAAAAAACTAACTAAAGATCGTAACATATCTTCGTCCCTGCTCTTGTTCCTTTCCTTCATTTTTTACCTGGCAAGGAAAACCTCGCCCGCGCAACCTTATCCGGGGAAGGCTATACTGACTTACTCAGTAGTGCTACTCCAACACACTTCCCTGTCAAGCTTTCCGCTTTAACGCTCAAGTAAAGTTGATGGTATCGTCTGAAGGATTAATTTGTCCGCATAACCTCAACTTTGCAATGGCATAACCTTTTTTCGGTGACTTAGCACGTTTCTCATTGAGAGGAAGAGAGTTACAGTGCCGCAACTACAAGAGAACCCTCGTAGAGCAGAGATACAAAGTACCACCAAGAAGGTGGCAAGCAACCCAACACAACATGAACTAGAGCAGCAAGAGGGGGGTGGGGGTGGGGGCGAAGGGACCCTGCAACCTAGAAAAACCAAAAATAACCTAAACAACTGGATCTACAACCAAAAGAAAGAAACATCGTCGACAAAGTTGCCTAAAGGTGCCCAAAGGTCGCAAAGCATCCACCCAAACAACACGACCAAACGGCAAAGCATCCACCTAAGCACATGGTGGCAAAGCATCAACGGTGGCAAAGCATCCACCCAAGTAGCACAACCATGATGGCAAAGCATCCGTCTAAGCATACGGCGGCAAAGCATCTGCACGAATACAACAACAGTAGCAAAACATCCATTCAAAGAGCATAAACCGAGCGGCAAAGCATCCACTCGGAGAAAGCATCATCCAATGCGACGGGGGCGGCAAAGCCAGACGACAGCAACCCAATGCAAGCAACCAAGATGACGATGGTCAATGTGATGCGAGGCAAGCACAGAAGAAGAATCTCCCATAGAAGAGTTGACAACCACCACCACCACCACCAAGCTGATACCTGGTGTCCCAAGACAGATAGGGATGGCAATCTCACAAACAGAGGCATGGGCAGCAGCACCACACGCCGACAACTGCAGTCAAGCCGCCGCCACATAGCAAGCCATGTGGATGCAGAGCCAGCCACCAGAAGGAGCCCTCCCAGAAGTGGAGGATGGCACGGCCCCCACTGCGGAGCAGAAGCAGAGGCAGGCACCCGGGGAAGCACCGGGCGGGCTAGTCCTCCAGCCGCCCTCATCGACGGAGAGGGCAAGTCCCCAACCAAGGCCTAGATGCTCCTGTTGGAGGGGGCAGCAGGACCACAGCGCGGCAATAGCCCCAGCAACCAGCGGTGTGGCCACGGCGCAGCGCTTCGGCAGAGACGATGTAGCAACAGCAGGCCCAACGTGTAGATCCGGCGGTGGAGAGTATAGATCCGGCCATGGGAGGCGGATCTAGCCTCCGGTGGCCAGCGTTGACCTCGACCGGCAAGGAAATCGCGATCGGAGTTGACTGGGCTCTAGGGTTGCGGAGTGGAGAGAGGAGGAAAGAAAGGGAGGGGGGCGTGGCGCAGCCGCAAGCCGCCACCTAGCAAACGGCGGCAGCGGCCGCCGGGGCTTGTTTGGGGGGGGGGCGGCGTCGCCCCCCGAGTTGCCTGGAGGACAACACAGGGGTGGGGCTCAGTTTTTCCCGGTCAATGGCATAACCTTTATCTCTTCAAGTCATGCATTGCCAACAGATGTATAATTTAACCCTGTAGTGGGTGAGAGAATACCGGAATACTCCATTGGCTAGTTGATGGCTCGTTTGCAGGGACAGATCCACCTTGAGAATGTTATTAAAGGACCAGCTTTAAATGGATCAGGATAATTGAGATGACATGTCCTTACTAAAAGTATTTTATCTGCACAACAATCTGTCTGAGGTAGGTTGTACCTGGTCAAGAACTCAAGATGGATGTGTAGAACTGCATAAAATGTTCAGAGTCATACTGGTTTTTTTCTCAGAGATAAACTGAAGATGTGGTAGCCACTAGTAAGCCATGAAATTCACATGGTGAAAATGATTTAGCCAAGTCGTGATACTTCCTCCGGTACTCTTCAGCCCTACGATTTCAGCAGAAATTCAAAAAAGACATCCAACTAAAATTAATGTGACGTTAACAGTTTAGTGTCTGCATACGGAGAGGAGCAATTCGTACACGCAAAAGTACATCTCCGGGGTGAAAGTGTTCCATTCTCCCTTTTGTTCAGGAAGCCAGAACTGCTCCTCCCTTTGCATATTTTCTGCCACACAATATACAGCATATCAAACGATTCTCATTCTACCTGGAAAGAAAGTGACACCTACTCGCAACACGGCCGGGGATTGAAAGAATCTCATTTTGTCCAGCAAATTTTTTGCTGAAGTTAACTTGAAAGCCACACAACACCAAGAACACATGATCGTCCAGCAAACTAAAGCCGGGAGACGACGCAATCGCAGCCCAACAATCGTCTTTGATCCGTAAAGTGAAAGCGGTTCCTGCGGATAAATCGCTGTCTCGGTGACTCGGTTCCTTTGAACATCACCACATTCTCCTTCCCACTCCCCCTGTGGAGACGTGAACCTGCACTTGTTTCAGAATGGCTGCGAAATGCCGATCCAGATACGCTTCAATAATGGGTCAACTTTTCGCGCCATTTCTGTTCGTCCAAGAGATGCATCCATTTCAGCTCGGAACGCTCCTTGTCCGGATTTGTATGGACGAGAATATATTTTGTGGGCCTCGTGGATAGAACAGATAGGATCGAAAATGATGGGGAAACCATGTTTTATACTCCATCTGGAGCATGAAGAGATTGGATAAAAAATGGCCTGCTTTGGCTTTGTCAGGGGAAACTCTGAATTCTTTTCGAGCTGTTGGACTTAATTGCTGTAGGTGGAATTTTAATAGGGGGTTATGTGCAAGCTTAACAAGACACATAAATTAGGGCAAATTAGGGCTTTGTTTATGAGTTCCTTCAGGGCCTTCATGCAAAATATCAGGAACGGATCTTCTTCCTCGTTGGGCTGCCGGCGGCTGTGTTTCTTGTTGGCTACTGGCGGTTCTGGTGGTCGGCCTTGTCAGTGCTCTGGCGAGTCAGGACTCTTATAAGAGTAGCGAATAGAGAGAGGAGGTCGTGTTGGTCTTCAGGCGCTCATTATGCGGTGTTGGCGGAGTAGCTGAGGGCAGCGGTGCTGCTTGGTTCGGCCATGGCGACGCATGGTGGTGCGAGTGCCGAGTCTCGGCACGGGAGAGGGGCATCTTGGGATGGACATGGAGGGACTGACGATAATACCCTTTATATTATCTACACTAGTCTCGTATACTATCTATACCATAAGTGAAGCTTTTACCGTCGAATTCTTTTATACTCGTCATTCTCGAACACTAGTATAGTCTAATATTGTGTACCACGTAAAAGGACTCTCGTTTTGAGCCAAGAAGGCAGCGGACAGTTTTGGCGTGCTTGCTCGCCGCAGTTCGTCCAAGCACTCCATGAGATGATGGTCCAACTATCCAGGTCAGACTGGACACTTGTTCAGCTCGCGAGGTGTGTCAGGTTTGGGCAGTTTGAACTCCGATGGAGAGATTAAAACTGAACTCTATTACCAGCTACATGATTGCAGGTTTGAAGAAGAAATTGGAGTCGGCAGATCTGTGGAAGTCGATCAGTAGTCGTGTGCTGACTGCAGAGTGCAGAGCCGTTGCGCACTTGCACACCCCCTAACCACTCAGAAAAGCTGGATCACCAGTGCCCCGCGGCTTCTGGCAAGCCTGCCGCTGTGGCGGCACCGGCACTGATAGGATGCAATTGTAATGCAGCATCCTGAATCCTGATCAGGATTCTGGAAGCCTCTGGCCTTGAACCGAAGCCGTGTTTGTTTGGTGTTCAGAACTACTGTTGGGAAGAAGGGAGAATAAAAGACAACAAACCAAGTGAACAAGTGAGCAAATGGTCAAGAATCCTCTCCTCAAAGTACCGGAGCTCTATTTATAGGGAGGAGGAGGTGGTTATTTATACTTATTCTATTGGTGAGGTCAAATATTACAAATAAGTCTAAGTCGCTAAACCTTACAAACAAGCCCTAAGACCTCTGTTTGGAACCTCTTTGTACATAGTGGGTCCCTAACCTTTTGAGACGTAACCCCCAACAACCACTTCTCCGGTCGCTGAACGAGCAGTTCAAGAATCGTATACTGACCAGTTACAAGAGCCGAAAGTTAGCGTATAATGGAAGGTGAGAGTATCTGAAAGCAGGCAGGGTTGGAGAGAAACTTCCAAACCTGCACACAGAAGATCATTGGTCAGGTGATTATATATAACCAGGTCCTGTATGACCAGTCAGACTTAAGACTGACACATCACTGTCAAAACACCACTTTTGATCTGAACCTCAGGAATCATGTAATCACCTTTTGGCCATCTACCAGATGTATTATTATAATATGTTTTGTTTGGACTTAACCTCATCTTTGAGCATCATCATTAGCATTAATCTACCAGACTAGCTACCTTATGCGTAATCTTAGGATTACGCCCAACTGCCTGCCACTAGGGATGGTAAAGGGCTCTCTAATTTAGCCTAGCAAATTTAAGGATCGGGCTTAACAAGAATCAGGCTATAATTTTATATGATTTTAAACTAAAATAGATAGGGCTGACTTAGATTGTGAAAGAAGCATGAGGGTCATGGTCCATTACCACCCCTAGACATTTCTCTCTCTCTCTCCACGACGCAGTGAGCTTTAACATAACACAATACCCTCCACAATGTAATTCTGGCTAGTTTTTCAGCAAAACAACATTGCCTTGTCACTGCCTGCCTGCGTTCTTGGTGTTGGATGCATCAGACTCAATCTGGAGCGACTGGTGGTGCTCTGAAGTCTGAATGTTCCCAGCACATGGAACATGGCACGTGAGTATCACACTCATCTCGTACTATACGTCGTCGTGATAAACCAGCTCTTCCTCTCTCGAGAGGTCAACGTGCTTAGTGCATCTTTGACCCGGATGATAAGCTGATACGCGTCTAATGGCCTCGGTGGCGTACACGCTGGCCGCATATTGTGTACTTAGTGACGGGACTCGGATGGGAATCGGCGCCTCTCATCTCCCTTCACAAGTTCACATATCAGCATCACCATTGACCGTGTGTGGCTTACAGAATAAGCTAGATGCTCAACACCTGATTACCTGATGAGCACATTGAAAACGATGTGTTACTGTACGCATCCAATATGACATCTATACTCGATGGCGTATACGCATGTACATGATGTCGTCTGGCTAGACATGGACGGAGGCAGAAACTCAAAAAAAAAAATTTCTTCGGGGGACAATAATGCTATTTTTTTTAAAAAAATGGTTGAATTTGAAATTTTATGGTGAAAACTTTAGGTATCCGTATGTGTATACATGCCCTCAATTATTTTGCGTTAGGCCCACTATGATTTGATTAGGACGCGGGGAAGGAATTGCGTCATTGAGTGTGTGGTCTTATGCGTCCGTGAGAGGTCAAGACAAGGACGCATGCAAGGAGTCCAAGTGCGGCAACTGTAGCCACTAGAGTCTGCACAGAGATGAGCTAGCTAGTGATGCCCGAATCCATCAGTCCGCAGGAGAGAAAAAGCTTAGAGAAGTGTCGACCAGATGAGATCGATCAGGATCAGCTATAGCAGGTAGATTTCCCCAGCATCGATCTGAGCCAGATCGCGCCCGAGCAATGCAATCGAGTTAGCCAGTTAGGAGACGAGTGTGTGCGTGCTGGTAGAATCTGGAGAGGCAAGTGGGCCGGGGGTGTTTGGGGTAGCAGCCACTGAGGAGGCTGTAGTTTCAGAACGATGCACACGTGTTACTGCAGCGAATAATCTCTCGTGCACGCACTAAGTAGCTGCTGTCAAGGTGGTGCTGACGCGCAACTTTTGCTATAGCTTACTCCTCTCTTATCTATGGTGGTGTCTAATCTTTGTAACTGCCACCTTAAACGAGTATCTAGGCTTTGATTCTTTTTCAGCTCCGGCTAAATGACTTTCTAAAAAAAATCAGTAGGAGTACTACGCTGTACTCCCTCTGTTTCAAATTATAAGGGTCCTTTTGGTTGAGCTTTTAAGCTGCTTTGACTTCCAAAAAAGTTAAAAGCCAACCAAAAGACTACCCAACCCATAGATGCTTTGGGTAAAACTATCTTCTCCCCGTACAAAATTCACAGCCGCTTGGCCCCTACTTCCTCCAGCTGTGAAACGGTAAGTTCGAAGAAATTACCCACCTGCCACTAGTTATGAAGGTACCGGTTCGTTCTTTTCTCGACATTTTCCCGTCTTCCCTGCTCTCCTCCTCTCGGTCCTCCCTCTCCTAAGGCGCGGCGCAGCTAGGGTTGCACCCTTGCTCGCGGCGCCCCGCAGCCCCCTCTGCCGACCCCCTGAAATGAGCTCCGGCAGCATTCCTCCATCTCCGGTGGCCCCCCCTCTCCCTTCTGGGCGGCGCGGCGCTCTTCAATCTCGGCGTGGCCCTGCCTGTGCCCTTCGCCGCCACCGGCCCCTCCCCTCTCTCCCTGCACCGCTTAGAACCTCGCCAGTCGCCATCACCCAAGCTCCGCCCGATTCACGCCACAGGCTCATTCGCACGCAGCCAAGGCCTTGTCTATCCGGAGGAAGAAGAAGGGACTGATAAGCGGGATCCGCTCGTCAGTGAGAGAGGGAGAGGGTTTTGTGGGGTGGACAATGAATGACATGTGGGGTCCGCTCGTAAGTGTTTTCCAAAAGCCACAGCTGTTCCACCAAACGGTTTTTCCAAAACCCACAACCCACAGTTCACAGCTACTTTTTTAAAAGTCACAGCCCAACCAAAACACACCCTAAGTTATTCCAACTTTTTTGGAGAGTCAAACCATTTTATGTTTGACCGAAATTATAGAGAGGATCACAAATTTATAGCACCAGATAGATATACTATGAAAATATATTTAATAAAAAAACTAATGATATCATAAATATTAGCACTATAAATTTGGTCAAATTTAAGATGTTTTGCCTTTTCATTCTAAAAAATTTAGAATGACTTATAATTTAATTTAAGTAAGCGAGTTTTTATCCTTGAAGCAGCAAAAAGGAGGAGAGGAGGAACACTAGTGTGCCTCAATTCACGTGCTGAGAGCCAGCGTCGAACGAGTCGCTAGCGTTTTGTTCCTACGCATGTTCTTTTTTCTCCAGGTCAGCTCCGATCCTAGTCAGCTAGTACCTGCTTGGAATTGCGTGCGAGTAGTTCTAGAAGAAGAAAATTTGGCGTCACGATGTATGTAGCCTACAAAAATCTGGACGCGCCTCGTTTTATGAATTAATTAGGTGGATGTCGCGGTTCCAGAATCATGGGATCGACTAGGTGCTAACTGCAGTCGTCAGTTACCACATCAGGAAATATCACGCCGGAAAAGAACCCGCCGCACATGCGCGTAAACTCACGCGCGTTTCATCGCCGCCCCCCCCCCCCCCCCCCCCCCAAAAAAAAAAAAAAAAAAAAAAACTCGTTGCCAATCGGCGGCCGAGCAGCTTGACACCTCCACAGATTCCAACCGAGCGGCGACAAGGACCGAACCATCCGCCTCCGCGTCCGCCGCACCCCGTGCCGACGCCGCCCGGCGATGGACAGCGGCGCCGGCCCGCACACGAGAAGCGATGGCCCCGCGCGTGCGCCGTGTCACGGCCGGCGAACAGGCACAGCCGCCCACCTCGCCGCGCCTCCACGTGCCCGCCTCGCCCACGTGTCCTAAACCCCACCAGGCGCCCTCCCCCTCCCCGTCTCGCCGGCGAGCGGGGCCCGCACCCACCCGGTCCCGCCACCAGCGCCGAACACGCCCGCGATGGAGTGACGCGGCAGCCAACCGGGGTCCACCACCCATATCGCTCGCGGGCGGGGGCTCGTCGCCTAATCCAGCTGCCCTATATAAACCACCCCCGAACGCCTCACGGAGACATCGCCACCAAACACGCAGCAGCTGGGTAGCTGACAGCCACATACGGACACGCTTCTGCTTCCCCTGAAGAAGAAAGGCAGCTGAAAGCTCAAAGCTCTTCCCCTGAAGTAGTAGCCATGGGCGGCGGCGGCGGCGCGGAGGCGAACGGCGGAGGTGCGGCCCGGGTGCCGGTGCCGCCGGCGCGGCCATTCCTGGACACGTTCCGGGGGAACCTGAAGGAGACCTTCTTCCCGGACGACCCGTTCCGGTCGGTGGTGCGGGAGCGCGGGGCCGCGCGGCGGACGCTGGCGGCGCTGCGCTACTTCTTCCCGTTCCTCGAGTGGGCGCCGGCCTACACGGTGGGGGCCTTCAAGTCCGACCTCATCGCCGGCATCACCATCGCCAGCCTCGCCATCCCGCAGGGCATCAGCTACGCCAAGCTTGCCAACCTCCCGCCCATCCTCGGACTCTGTAAGCACATCTAGCGAGCGCCATTAATTTTGTATTCATGCAACATGCACGTACGCATTGAGCGATATTACATACGAATTGGACGACGACGAAGCGAGCGCTGACGACCGGCTACTGGATGCATGCTTGCGTTGTTAAAAAAAAATACAGACTCGAGCTTCGTGCCGCCGCTGGTGTACGCGCTGATGGGGAGCTCCAAGGACCTTGCCGTGGGCACGGTGGCGGTGGCGTCGCTGCTCATCGGCTCCATGCTCAGCAGCCAGGTGTCGCCGACCGATAACCCGGCGCTGTACATGCACCTCGCCTTCACCGCCACCTTCTTCGCCGGCGTCTTCCAGGCCTCGCTCGGCCTCCTCAGGTATGGCATGCTGCTACAATACATGAGTTGAATACAAAGTGCCTAAGTGATCAGCCTCTATCTAGCTCAGCTCCAAGAGCAGTTGGTGAAAGATGCCAAAAGTGCAGTAGCTAGCTTGTCTAAAGTCATCAGTTTCTATTCTAGAGCAGCCACTCTAGTACCACTAGCTCGCTGTACTAGACTACTACAAATAAAGTGATAATAGTTAATTAACTCATGGTAGAATCTTCACCAAGATTAGAAATTTAGGTAAAAAGTAACTGCCGACTAATCTTTGTACACGTGCGTGCGCTTGCATCAACAGGTTGGGCTTCATCGTGGACTTGCTGTCGCACGCGACGATCATCGGGTTCATGGGCGGCGCGGCGACGGTGGTCATCCTGCAGCAGCTCAAGGGCATGCTGGGCCTCGACCGCTTCACCACCGCCACCGACATCATCTCCGTCATGGAGTCCGTCTTCTCCCAGACGCACCAGGTACACATTACATATTTACACGCAGCTCCGATCCCAAACAAATTTAAGCACGCACAGCACACGGATGGGCCATGAATACGTGTGTGGTCAGACGGCGACGACGGCAGCACAAGCCTCTGGAGCTAGCCCTGCAGCAAGAGGTTGCGTTGCGTGGATGTCCGGCAAGGCCTGGCCGGAGAGGGACCTGCAGCGGAGACAGGGACATGAATGAATGGCCCGGCCCGGTCAGTGGTCACTCGCTCCACCACGCTTGCTTGCTTGCGGCAGGGCTAGCTCATCAGTGCCACGGGCCACACGATATTGATTGGGAGTTGATGAGGGGACGATCTTGATCTGATCCCCGTCGTTATCGAGATGCTGATTTCCGTGCTCCGACGGTTTTGGTTTTGCAGTGGCGGTGGGAAAGCGTCGTGCTCGGCAGTGGCTTCCTCTTCTTCCTCCTCGTCACCCGCTTCATCGTAAGCACTTCCACTTCGTCTCTAATATAATGGAGCATATCACACCAAACGCACCTTTAATTTCCCGATTGTTTATCCATTATTTTTAATTGAGATTAAGAGTTCTACTAGTCTCTCTTAAAGTAGTGTGAGGGATACATATACTAGCATGATCGACTCTACTTGTTAGAAAAAGGTAGAGCCATGAGAATCTTTGCGAAATGGCTGGTCCAATCATACTAAAAGAGTATACACGTGGACCACAAGAGAATCGACTAATCATGGGGGTGTTTGTGGTTTTTCCCCCCTTCTCTTCCTTTCTGTATAGATAATTGATCATGACGTAATACCTCACTTGTACTAAGATTGCGACTAGAGACAGCTAGCTTGATTGCACAATTTAAGAGAAAATTGCAATGGAAAATGCATTGTAAAACACGTGTAGAAATGGGGGTAAAAAACCCCCTGGAAATGTCGCGGATTCATCATAAATCCGAGCTTGCATGAAAATTAAACAAATATCTCACCCCGAGCGAGATTCATTCTAGCCTAGTGAATCCGTGACTGCTACTGCAGGTAGCCTGGTCACGGCCTCACAGGCCTGCTAGAGATGCAATGCAACAAAGAGGAGTTTGTCATGTCATGACTGGCTTGGAGCCACACGCACATGATATAAGGACGCCATCTCGTGACCTGATTGGTGGGCGACAACAATGGAACCAATCCATCAGGCACTTTCGCAATATGTATGGCGTACAGATGCATCGCCGACGGCGACGATCTAATCTGCCTGTCAAAACTTTGGCTTGTATTGGACATCTTCCTATCCTGCAACCCCTCCCCCCCCCCCCCCCCCAAACAGGAACAACCCTTGTCTTGTTCAAGGTGCGCTACTAGTGGAGGAGGCACTGAATTATGTGATTCAGGCTTAGAAGTTACAACTTAGGAGCGTGCCCGTGCGGCTACAGGAGGGGCCGTTGCATGATGGCATCATGCGCAGCAGCTTTTTTTTTTTTGCTAGAAAAGAGCTTTTGACTTCCCTGTGCATCAGTTTCATATATGTTTTCTAAAGTGGCCGGATCCAGGTTCATGGGTAGTGAAAACAATGTGCAATAATTGCAAAAGGCCAAGGTCCACCAGAAAAAACTGTGTTGTAGTGTATCAACTTTTTCGTATGAGAACCCTCTGAAAAAAAAAAGCAGAAAAATGGACCCCCTCTATATTATCGCAATCAGAAGTTGTTCTGAAAGTATGCATCATTGGATGATTAGTCCAAATTTCTCAGTTGTCCTTTTTCTTGGCGTGATCAAGAACTAAAACCCGATTATTGCATATTTCATCACGGGACTTTGTAATGTAAAAGTTGTAAAGTTTAATGTAACCTTACTTGTTTCTTCAGAGCAAGAGGCGGCCGAAACTATTCTGGATAGCCGCGGCGGCGCCGCTGACGTCGGTCATCCTTGGGAGTGTTCTGGTGTACCTCACTCATGCTGAAAACCATGGCATCCAAGTGGTGAGCGCAACTTCTGAGTTCTGTCTGATAATACTAGCATCACATTGTCAACAAGAAATGCAGGAACATCCAGTAAAAATGGACTGGTAATTTATGACATTTGTTTTTCTTTCTACATCATAGATCGGTCACCTGAAGAAGGGTCTGAACCCACCGTCATTGACAAGCCTGCAATTCTCCCCACCCTACATGATGCTTGCGCTGAAGACCGGGATCATCACCGGCGTCATTGCCCTCGCTGTAAGCCTACTATGCTTGTCTCACTAGTTACAAGCCTGCAAGATTTTCATCGCGTTAACCGAAGTACTTACAGTGGTTTGCTCGTTCTGTCAAATGCAGGAAGGCATCGCCGTTGGGAGGAGTTTCGCCATGTTCAAGAACTACAACATCGACGGCAACAAGGAGATGACCGCCATCGGAACGATGAATATCGTCGGGTCATTGACATCCTGCTACCTCACTACCGGTAATATAAACACCCATTTTCCGGTGCAGGATTCAGTCAGGATCATAATAAAACAAGTCTCGGATTCAGAATATACATACCTTGTTGCTAAACAGAACCATTTCTGTGATGATGCATATGCCAGGCCCGTTCTCGCGGTCCGCCGTGAACTACAACGCCGGGTGCAAGACGGCGATGTCGAACGTGATCATGTCGCTGGCGGTGATGCTGACGCTGCTGTTCCTGACGCCGCTGTTCCACTACACCCCGCTGGTGGTGCTGTCGGCGATCATCATGTCGGCGATGCTGGGGCTGATCGACTACCAGGGCGCCATCCACCTGTGGCATGTCGACAAGGTGGACTTCTGCGTCTGCCTCGGCGCCTACCTCGGCGTCGTCTTCGGCAGCGTCGAGATCGGCCTCGTCGTCGCCGTCTCCATCTCCATCCTCCGGGTGCTGCTGTTCGTCGCGAGGCCGAAGACGACGGTGCTCGGCAACATGCCCAACTCCATGATCTACCGGAGGATGGACCAGTACACCGAAGCGCAGGCGGTGCCCGGCGTGCTCGTGCTGCGGATCGACGCGCCCATCTACTTCACCAACGCGAGCTACCTCCGAGAGAGGTAAGCGACTGATGAACTGAGAAAATCAAAGGCAGTTCTTCAGAACGGATGGCAAGGGCGATCTGGAGATCTTACCCTGATCAAACTCGTGTTTCAGGATCTTGCGTTGGATCAATGAGGAGGAGGAGCGCGCCAAGGGTGAGGGCGAGATGGGCGTGCAGTACGTCGTCCTTGACATGGGTGGTGAGTTAATTGTTGGCTTTTGTCTGAACTCTGAAATTCTGCATCAGAAACAAACACCTGAAGCATTTTGCATGTTTCTGAATCTATCTTTCTGGTTGCTGCAGCCGTCGGTAGCATCGACACGAGCGGGACGAGCATGCTGGATGAACTCAAGAAGACCTTGGAGCGAAGGGGCATGCAGGTAAGAGCAAAAGCAATAATTTACACAGTTCAGAACTTGAAGAGAGTTAATTCTGAAATGCCATGACATGAACCCTGGCTGATTCAGTCGTCTCTTCCAATGTCCTCCTTTCAGATCGTGCTGGCGAACCCTGGCAGCGAGATGATGAAGAAGCTGTACAGCTCCAAGGTGCTGGAGCTGATCGGCCACGAGTGGATCTTCCCGACGGTGGGCGAGGCGGTATCGTCGTGCGACTACGTGCTGCACTCGCACAAGCCGGGCGCGGTCATGGACAGTGCGGCAGCCCATGGGAACATGGTCTGATTTGGCAGGAGGACGGCGACACGGTGTGTGTGTTTGTGTGTGCAAATGTAATACTAGTAGTTGAGCCTGACGACCAATGTATAAAATAGCAAGACTATGGGATTTAGCGTAGAGCTGTGCTCAACCGTTATAGCTCCGCTATAGCCCACTATAGCACCGCTCCGCTAATTAGTACAACATTGTTGTAGCGGCAGCTAGCATCAACTGCTATAGCATCGCTATAGCCCGCTATTTCGTACATTGCTGACAACATGAGTTGTCAACAAGCAAGCTGAGATCAATATACCTTCATCTCGAGTGAGTAATGTACTGGTGCATTGCCAAGGAAATCACATAAATCCAATCGAATCCGACCTGTGTCAAGGTCCATGTGGGCCGGCCTGTTGCCGTCTGGCCAAGTCCATATGGGCCGTCAGATTTGATCTGCACAGCCCAGATCGGTTGTTTCGGCCACCCCCTTCGCTGCTCAGAAGAGGCAGTGAGAGTGTGAGGCAATGGAGGGCGGCGGCGGCGGCGAGGGTTTGCCGTCGCTGGCCCGGCCTTGCACCACCTCTCGTGTCTCCACATACACCCTGAACGGAGACTGGAAGCGCCAGTCATCACTTGCCAAGGGCGTCGCCTCCCTCGCCCTAGGCGCTGGTTGCAGAATCGGTTGTCAAGCGAGGAAAACAACCAGGAAGTAAAACGAAGGAAAAGGAGGAAGAAGAACCAAGGACTGACGAACAGCAAATGGAATGCAGAGAGAGTAGTAGCAATTTGGGATTCAGATAACTTCAGATCCACTTACAGGGGTTCGCCCTAGTGGCTCCCATGGCTACAGTTTATCTAATATAGAGTCTAGAACAGGTTCTTCTTCGATAAGGATCCATGACCACAGGTCGAGTCCTTTTACAATCCCAGCTAACGGTAAAAGAGCTATTACTGCTCTAACTGAACACTGTTATCGGTAAGAAAACAAGGATGAAAAGCTACAGCGTGAAAGGAAACGATCCCAGCCGTCGGATGACGAATGGACGATTCTGTTGAAGTCGCTGAAACGTTATGTCTGGTGCCGACTTCCACTTGCGCCTGCTGAAAGAAGTCTGAATGGCTCAGCTCCCAACTGAATGGCCTCCAGTTAACTGAACTCCTGACATCGGTAGCGGCCTGCATTCCAATTAGTCTTCTCAAGGCGGAAATCAAGCCCAATTTTCAGTTACTTGGATAAGCAGCGGGTGTATTGATGCTTGATATGGTAGTTACTGGACGGTAAATGGCAGCGGCTGGTTTACTGATCGATGGTGAGGCATATCGTATGTCACAATTGAGGAAATAGACAGTGTTAATATGTTATTGCTGAACTTTTAATGCATTTGGTAATTCTTCATCCCTCTTCTTCTATAGTCTACTTTCTTTCTCTGCAGAGGGCGTAATTTTCATGATGGGAGGAAAATGAATTTCTGTAAGTTCCTTAAAGTCCTAGTTTTTATTTTGATCTCTGAATGCAGTAACCAGAAAATTCATCACATTGTAAGAGCAAGCTAGCTTGGTCTTCCATGCAGTTCTGTATGATGTAAATTCATCTCAGAAATTCACCAATGGCTAGTATTATATAGGGATCACAATTAGTAAAGAGTTGTCATATTCATGGTTATATTTTCAGTGCCCAATGTGAGTACCAAGGACAGCACCAATCAAGTGATTACACGATGATTCCTTATTACTGTCCCTGCAGACAAGCTCGTTTTACGTTTTATTGAGCAGGCTCTTATTGGTCTTTGTGTTATCCTCCCAATTAAGTTAAGAACTGCTGCTGAGAGCTTTGTGACCTTTGCATACATCATGCGAGGGTGCGGTAAGCTCTCTAGATGCATTATTTCCTTGGATCTACTCATTCCTCTCTATCAAATTTGAAGATTATACTCCCCAACAAATTTTCGTTTGGCCCAACTATGTTCTTTGCTTACCACTTTGTCATTCTGATTGAAGTGCATGCCTGGGAAGGTATACTGATGTTCCCTTTCTACTGTCAACAATTTTGTACTCATCATATATCAGTGAATGGTTTTTTTTTTTTTGCGAGGCTATATCAGTGAACTGTTAGATGTGATAGGGTAAAAATTATTGTGGAGCAGAAGATTATTGTTTAGAAAGTACATTATTCACGTACAACTTCAGAGGTCAACAATTGTCATTTGTCTTGTGGATGTCTTGGATTTTTCTTTAAGAAGCATCATTCATTCCACAGGACTCTCAGCACCTTCTAACAGGAGAGTTGCTTGGCTTATCTCTGTTTTGGAAAGCAAATTGGAGGTTGGGCATCTGCCTTGGACCAATCTGAAGGCTGACGGTGAGGGTGGGCATCTGCCCCTATGCTCACAGAATATTTTGTTTATTGGTGTCTAGTCTGTTTTAGGCAAGATTGTGCTCATATCTTGTTAGCAGATTTACAATACAATTTCTCCAAGTATCCTAGATCCCCATGTTATGTATGATAGTCTGTTTTCTAGTTCAACCTACTTTTACCATCCTGACTGCTGATGTAGTGATGTAAAAAATTGTGAACAACAACAGTTCGTTTTCTGATGAAATCAAGCATCTCAAGCTTCAAAGCCCACGAATCCTTGTTGAGCGTTTGGGAATCAAATCTTCCCACTCTCTCACAAGGTTGGTGCACTTCAGAGGTATGATTTCTGGTCAGTTGTCCATGCTATAACAAGTCAGGTTTGTTACAATGTTACTATTCATGTGGTCCTGGATTTTGATCACGCCCGACATATGTAACTAGTCCTTGCGTACATTGCTAGTTGCAGGCTTGGTTTTCTCTTTTAAGCAGGAGCATGGCAGCTGCAGAACTTGGATGGACCACTCGAGACGTTTTTCTTTGGAAGGTTCAGAGATGGCAAGAATCCAGCACTCGCGTGGCTGTACGTGTGCAGAAACACAGTAGGTGAGGAAACACTGTCGCCTTGCCGCTTAATACGAGTTACTCTAACTTTGCAACTTTAGTTTTGGTTTACGTTCTTCTCATTGTTGAAGCAGCTTGATGTTTTCCTAGGATAATTTCTATTGTGTTCATTCAGTATGGGCCTTACCGGGTGTGCCGACAGGTTACAATTGCAAATTACAATCATATTCATAGGCAGGCTCATAGAATTCATACCACAGTTTTTGTTCTTTCTGTGTAAGGGTTTCTAGATTATGTGGCTACAGATCCCGTAGGTTTTATGCAACACTATAACTATAGGAAGTAGGAACTGAGTGCTATAAGATCTGCTAGTTATTATTATGTATTGAAATATCATGCTCTTTTACTGTTAGACTTAGATTGGGGTATGAGAGTATACATGTTCTAAAGGGCATAGTACATGCTACACTTTGGGCTTTCATGGCAGTATGGCACGCTCATGTCGCCATGAACTGTGGGCCAGATTCCACAAGGTTTTGTCAATGATGGTCATTTGATTCGTTTATCGATACTGGGGGGTCCAGTTGGAGAGAGAGATCCCTTTACAACAACAGAAATGGTTTATGCAGGGTGGTGCAGAGGTAGAGAGAGAAAGGGAGCTGTAGGGATTGGGACAAAAGGGTGGAATGGCAGCAGAGAGTGTGTGACTGTGTGTGCATGGGAAAAGGATGGTGAGAGAAAGAGAGATAGTGTGCTGTGTGCATGGCTTGCTTGGGTTTGATGGAGAGAGACAGAGAGTATGTGGTAGATTGATCAACAACAGCAAGTCAGCAACGATCCTCACTTCAAAGATGCTTTGGAGTTGTCCTCTGTGTACATCTCTATCACTAGAGGCTTTCAGACTATGACACGAGGGAAGTGTGTTGGGGAGAGATTGAAAGGGAGATGTTCGTCACTTAAATCTAGCTAGCTTAGCTGCCGAAGAAATGCCGTACACTTTTGTGCAAGATGCATAACAGGTTCACAGCAGTATGTATGTCAATCTTTTGAAGCATGCTGTTCAATTTTTTCCTGCTCCTACCTTGCAGACTTCTTCTGTTACCGTTAGCCAGAGAAAGAGAGGGAGGGAGGGGGTAGAACTAAATGAGGGCCTGAGGGGCTGCAAAGCTGAAAAGCAAAAGACAAAGATGAGCACTTTGGCCAAAGCATGGAACGAGGATCCTGTTTTGACTGACTCCACAGTTCACAGGGGACACCTTCTCATTTCCTCATTTCGATTTCAGCAACTTAGGCACTTAGCAGTTAGCACGCTTTAGATCAGTAGGGAGTACTTCCTTCGAAGTTTAGGCAAATTCTGCAGTCGTGCTATTTCTGCTTCTTCCCCAGTTTTGTAGATTTTATTCAAATCTACCATCCATTAACACTTATTAGGAGTAGTGAAAACATACTAGAATTTAAAACTTGGCTATCATGGGTAAAATCATTATCTGTACTGGTAGCCTAGTAAGCATTCAGTTTGGCATTTTGATTGTTTTATATAAATATAGTGATTGTACAGATTGTTAGATGACCTAGTTATCTCTAAATAATTATGGAAATTATATGAGAGCAGAAATCTTGACAGAACTAATGCATTATTTCTGAGTTAAACCAATATGGATGCCTCATCAACGAAAAAGGAATATGTAGGGATTCCCATTTCTGGAGATTAGGGAAGAGCCTGCGTGCCCAATATGGCCTTTATAGCTAATCTAGACCCTGAAACCTGCTTTGCCCTGTCATTAACCTGACACATGTACTCTATGCAGTCAATCATTTCAAGCTTAATGAACCTAATCTCCTAGATAGACTAATGTAAGTGCCCTCTTGTGCTGTTTCAAGTTTGAACACAAGGCTCGGAGTTCTCTAACATTATAATATGCTGAGTGGGGCTACCAATCAGATGCACAGCTTGCAGGGCTAGTAGTTCCCATATGTTCTTATTCTTGGTCAAGTCTGCTCTCAACTCAAGAAGATTGGCCCTGTCTTGGGGAAGGGAGGAAATATCCACAACAACTAGCCAAGAATGTACTTTTTGATTGATTAATCAACCTAGGCACTATTCTAATCACAGATTGTACCAATGCTTAGAGCTGTCCTAAGTGATCATTTAAAAACTGACTATCTTTTCCACCCACTCGTGCAATATTTCTATGACAGTGGGACCATGAATTCAGCTTGCCATATGTATCTGCCTACCTGGCTTGTAGGCATGTAGATATAGCATTGGTATATACTACACCGCATTGTACATATGAATCTAGTGTGTGTGCAGTTGTTAAAGACAAAAGTTGTTTGCTTGGCCATGATTGGGGCAGTAAGTATCCTGTTGGCAGCATGCTATTTAACTCATGATCAGTATGAACTTGGAACAGAGAGATCAATAACAAATCTGCTCCTACTCAGGTCTACTTTCTCTGAGCTGCCATACACCCGTGGGAATTCTGGATAAACTAAGCAGAAAGGATGGGGCTTTGCTCGGCTTTTGACGGAGGTAACCCTGGTCGTAATCTCTTGGTTCCAGGATTATGATGCTAATTGTTAATTATTGGCTGGCTCGGAGTTCAGACGGATTGGCCACTTCTGGTAAGACCGTCCTGCTATCTGAGCAGATGATCATTGAGAATGGATGTCACGTGATTGGCAGGAACATTTTTGCTGTCCTCTTCTCAAGGCAATTCCTTACTGGTTGATATCATGGTCAGTTTTCAAGAAACTACTGTGCTAAATTTGATCTACTACCATATGTATGAACAAAATAAAAAAAGAATTACTGCTTTTTTTGCCGAAATTCATGATACGTGGCCATGCACTGTCCTGAATGTTTTTCCCCCTACAAGTAAGCCTCACGGCGGTTGTTACCTGCACTGAAACAATATAATGACTGTTTTGGCAGTGTACGAAGAAAGAACATGTGAATGGGGTAGGTAACTCCCATCCAAGGTGACACCCAAACCTTGTCAGTCAAAATGGCACAGAAGAATCAACCTCCGGCTGTTTCACTGGTGAGATCAGCTCCCTTATCTTCCATGTCCGTACTGAGAGCCCCCCCAGTCTGCGTCCTTTGGTAAGTACGTTGAAGCTGACTTATTACCCGGTGGAAAGTTGGTCCCAGGTGTTATCTCTTTGCCAAGTACCACGACTATAAACAGTCTCACAAAATAAAAGTTTGCCGTAATGCTGTAGGCTATACTCTATAGTGCTAGCATTTTTACAAAGAGGGTGGTAGTACCAAAACAGATGTAGCATATAGGTGTGGCGATTTTGCGTCAAGAGGATTGTATTTTATTCAGTTCATTCATTTCTTTCAATCTCGATCTGATTTGGTCAGTCACTGGTTCTTAGGAAAGAAAGGAAGGATCAGAAAAGAAATTAAGTGCTCTCCCTTTTTTTTTGTTTTCTTTTACCAAGACGACACGCACTTGATTCTTGGGCACATGAAAAGAAGAGTGAATCGCTTGGACTGAAGGTGCTGACAAGCCAACATTCCCAGTGAAATCTAGGAAGTAGGGACTAATGTGCAATCACCTCCATTCAGATTCCAGGGTCGCTCTCAAAACTCAAAAAGGCACGCACCGTGACCCAGGTACCCGCGGAACAAGAGTCCTCCAACATCCATGTGGCTGTGACTGGTACCTTCATTCCAAGTAGCCTCCTGACATTTGTACCCGTGAAGACCCAGGTAAATGCTGCCCATTTATTCGCATTGAGCTAACAAAAATTTTCCATGTGAACTGCTAAGAAGAGCACCTTGAATGAAAAGCGTCTGGAATTCCAACTCACACTCTCCTAGCCGTACAGGGGAGTCAGGGACACAAGATCCAGCAGGCCAAAGAGGGAAAGACCAATCTCCTCGAGCCGAAGTACCAAAGCATATCAAAAGAAAGGAACAAGGAAAAACAAACGAAATAGGGGGCCGTGTCATATCGGCTGCCGAAAAACACAGGGAAAAACGCCTTGGAAGGGAGAAAAGCAGGGAGGGTCTCTGTGAAGCGTGAGCAGCCTCTCCTCTCCTGACTTTATCTTTTCTGCTCCTCCCCAACCGCTCTTGGTTTCTTTCTCTGCTGTGGTGCCTGACGAGTGACGAGTGAGTGGGCAGTGGAGGGAGAGGGATCAAAGGTACACGCCAGCACTGCAGCACTAGTACACTGCTGCACACAATATCCTTTTTAGGGGTGAGCCTCCAGAATACCATAAGTGACGCTACATATTTGAAATAGCTGGCATTACATGCACTGCTGTTAGGAGTTCTTTCCTTTTGGGAGAAATAAATTTATTTTATTTTATATAAAATTTTGTGGCCGAGCGCATTAAAGATTTTTTTTAAAAAAATTGTGTACATATTTGGTGTAAATTTTAGGAGTTAAATGAGTGCAGTACAGTATGCCAATAGCAAGGTGGTTGAGTAAGTGGTCCTTTTTGCTTCATGGAGTCGTCACATGCTAAATACTGCAGTACTTTTCCATGGAAGGGTACTGTGCCTGTATGCATTGTTTGCCCTTCTACAGTTCTACGTATTACCCTCATTGGTTTTGCAAGACCAGCATAAAAGCAGGGACTGTCAATCCTAAGATTCCTCCACACTTTATTCTCTCCCAGCCTCACATGTATTTAGGCTACTCACAATTTCACCTCCAAAGACCCAGGTTTTTGAAGGAGATAGACAGAGCCCTCCAGTCCAGTCTCTCCCTCCTCCCTTCCTCCAACTTTACCTTCTGGCTCTTCCTCCCTCCCTTCACACACACGCTCACATAAACATACAGAGACACACAAGAAGCCCTGTGAAAGCTTAGACTAGTGGTAGCATAGCATCACATTTTGTTCTTCTTCCTTTGCTTCAGGAGGCAGTTAGGACATTGGTGTTACCGGGCTCTTTCCTCCAAACAGAATCCAGATTTTGTTCTCATCCTCAATTCTCTCATCTCTCTCCCTCCCTCCCTCCCTCTCTCTGTCCATCAAATCACAAGCTTTGTTTATAGAAAACAAACAGTTGTCTCTGCCTCTGCCTGGCTTCTTCTACCTGCTTCGGCTGTCCATTTTTGCAGCAAGCAACAGTCTCTTCGGCTGCATGAGTGTTCCCCCGAGCAACAATGAGAGATGGCAGCAACACCACCAAGAAGAGCAGGGTATCTTCCATTCCAGGACCTTCACTGAGCTCTGCGTTCTGAAATTAATTGTTTTGTTTTGTTCCTCCGTGCTTCCCCTTGATGTGTTGCTGTGACTTGCAGCTCTCGTGGTCCAAGAGCTTGGTGAGGAAGTGGTTCAACATCAGGAGCAAGGCCCATGATTTCCATGCCGACGATGTAGCTGCGGTTGGGAGGACAGGTGCGTATTTCTGTGAGTTCGCTGTGTGTGTTTCTATCAGTGGGCCTGATTGCTCCCCATTGCTCCAACAGTGAGCTCGCCATGTCTTTCTCTGTCTCCTGAAGATCAGTTTTGTTGTTTCTTCATCTTCTCGTCTGTCCTTGTCTTGTTTCTCTTTTCTTGCCACTTGCAGAAAGCTCCCAACTTTCCAGTTTTCCCAAGCTCGTTACCAGCTCTTGCCTGATCGATGGTTTCCTGGTTCGATTGCAGGAGGGGGCGATGATGAGTGGAGGGGCAGCAGCTTCACCAGGAGGGAGCCTAGCACAGTCAAGAAGAGCAAGACAGGTGAGCAACTACCAAAGGCTTCATCTTTGTTATCTCAATGGACACATTTCTGAATTGTTTCCTTTGCCGCGTGGCATATTGATTCAGAGAGGTCCTCAAGAAGGAGCAATGGGCACTCGAGGCGGGGCAAGATTGACCTTGACGCCGCTGAAGCTACAGTGACATTGGACTATAGGTACACTTCTGCATTGCAATGTTAGTGCTCATACCCAATCCCATATTTGGACCGTAAATAACTCCTCTTGTTCTTGAAGTAGGATATTTGTTGCTACATGGAATGTTGGTGGCCGTTCCCCACCAAATAACATGAGTCTTGAGGACTGGCTCCATGCTGCACCTCCTGCCGACATCTATGTCCTCGGGTACTTGATAGTTGATACACCTCTGTGTTAGTATCTGAATTCTTGTGACAGTGCTTACAAGTAAGATAATACTGATTCTGTCAACGCTGTTGTGTTTAGGTTTCAAGAAATCGTCCCGCTGAATGCTGGTAACGTTCTTGGGACAGAGGACAATGGCCCAGCAAGGAGGTGGGTGTCACTGGTCAGGAGGACACTGAACAATTTGCCAGGCACTAGTGGCAATGGGAGCTTCCGGACACCGTCTCCGGCACCTAACCCAGTGGTGGAGATAGATGACGACTTTGAGGGTTTGTCGTCGAGGCAGAACAATGCACCATTCTTTCATCGTCGGTCTTTCCAGGCTGGGCTTAGCCGGAGTTTGAGGATGGAGGGCGACATTCTTGCTCCCCAGCCAAGGCTGGAACGTCGGTACAGTGTCTGTGACAGAGCAATCTATGGCCATAGGCCTAGTGACTATGAGAACACCTGCCGGTGGGGTGGATCATCAGATGATGAAAATAATACCGGAGAGTCACCGAGTACAGTGTATTCACCAATGTCATATGGATATGGTAATACATCCTCTCTGGAAGACAGTCAGAGACGAGCTGGTCATACTAGGTAAGTTTTAATTTCGAAGTTTTCATTCCTGAAGCTAAAGTCATGATATTTAGTTTAGTGAATCATTTTTGTGGTGACTGGATGTTCAGATACTGTCTGGTGGCAAGCAAACAAATGGTGGGATTGTTTCTGATGATTTGGGCTCGGAAAGACATAAGGGATGACATAAGAAATCTGAAGGTTTCTTGTGTTGGGAGAGGACTGATGGGCTACCTTGGGAATAAGGTTAGTCATAGTATTCTAGTACTACTTGATCACGTGAATTTTATTGCTTTTCCAGTCTACCTTATATGACTTGATCACAAACAAGAAATCTTGCTAGCTTAAATATTCAATGGTAAAGAATTTGTTTTCCAGGGTTCAATTTCGATTAGCATGTCATTGCACCAAACAAGCTTCTGCTTCGTCTGCAGCCACCTGACTTCAGGACAGAAGGAAGGTGATGAGCTGCGCAGGAACTCTGATGTACTGGAAATCATCAGAAAGACCAGGTTTCCAATGGTCTATGGGCAGTATGAGCGTTCACCAGAAACCATCTTCGAGCATGAGTAAGCAAAGAACCTTACAGTGGACTTATGGAGTTTGTTCCATATACATTTGTAACTTTGGGTCCCTTGTTTTTCCTTTCTTTGCAGTCGAATCATCTGGCTCGGGGACCTAAACTACCGAATTGCGCTTTCCTATCGGTCAGTGAAGGCCCTTGTGGAGATGCGCAATTGGAAAGCATTGCTGGAGAAAGATCAGGTGAGAGCTTGGTAACCCTTCTTGAGCACAATGTATGCGTGTGTGTAGCGTTGAAGCTCCAGAAAGCAGTAAAATTCTTGTTCCACAGGCAACTCAGTGCCTTTAGTCTTGTCGTTCTTTTACTTTATCATGTTACAAGATTTCTGGTAGCTTGGCAAAAGCAAAAGAGCAATTGTTTTCATTATTAAAATTATTTCGAAATATTCTATGATCTCAAAGACATGAAAACTTGGAACTTTCAGCTAAGGATCGAGCAAAGAGGTGGACGAGTATTTGTTGGGTGGAGTGAGGGGAATATATATTTCCCCCCAACATACAAGTACTCGAACAATTCTGACAAGTACGCCGGAGATGACATGAACCAGAAGGAAAAGAGGAGAACTCCAGCATGGTATTTTAGCTGTAGAATTTAGTGCCAATTTTTTTGCCGGATTTTGTACAGTCAAGTAAATTCAGTAATATTGCCCTGCAGGTGCGACCGTATCTTATGGTATGGAAGAGGCCTTGGTCAACTGTCATATGTACGAGGTGAATCTCGCTTTTCGGACCATAGGCCAGTCTACAGCGTCTTCAGTGCAGAAGTGGAATCAATCAATCATAGCCGGATCCAAAAGATGAGTTGCTCAAGTTCTCAACTGGACATTGAAGAACTGCTGCCTTACTCATATGGATACACTGACATCAACCCCTACGGATACACCGACTTAAACTTCTACTGAAAGAGTTCAAGGATTTCAGTCTTCAGGATCCTCTGAATGTTGAATCCTACAACTAGCGATGAAAAGGTAGGCTTTGGAGAGGATTTGGGTTCTTACTTGAAATGTATATGTGGCATTAATGCACTGATAATTTACAATGTCAGGTTGTATTGTGGATGAAGATCCAAAATTTATTGGACCTAAGCTTCAGCTTCTGATAGTCAGTAAGCGCTATCCATATATCATGATCAGTACAGTTGATTCGCTCAGCAACCAAGAACTGGCTGAATTTAGTAAAATGGAAGACCTGCACATTGGGCATCTTCAGAAGTGCTCGGATGGTATGCAATATTTAAGTAATCGAGACAAGGTACGAGTATGATCAGTTTCATGTAAGCAGAGCTACATTTCTGGTGCATGAGTGAGAGGTCTGACGAGTCACTCAAGCCTATTTCCTCTCTCTTTTGCAGGTGAGGGCCATGTTCTCTGAACTCTGAACAAAAGTTACATACTGCAACAAGGGGCGTGGTTCACTGACTTACAGCAAAACCGTTCGTTTTTGGGGCAGACAGTACGATATTCAATCATAAGCTCAGAAGACTTTGGTCACAGCAAAGATACTACTGACAGCAGCGGCAAGCGTGCACTAGATATATGCTTCTTTTTTAACCTGTACATTGTAGGGCAACATTTTCAGACAATAACGACAAGCAGTCCTTTGCATAGTTTACTTCTCTGGTTATATTAAAGCTGTAAAAAAGGCCCATGAACGCCTGCATCGCTCGTATCATTTCCATGGATGGAAAAAAGGATGTGTGGGCCATCATTGCCATGTTTTTGTTTTATGAGCATCGTCTGGATCAGTTGAGCTGACAAAAAGGCTACCTGTCACATTTTCACCAGCCGTCGCCCTGCAGGAAAATGTGTTCTACCCCTCTTTTCACTGTTCCTGGCAGGGGGGGCTAGGGGTAAAAAAAAATGCTACTGGAACCTGCAGAGCCACCTGTGATATTCTTTTTCGTTTGTATTGCAACTTTGCAAGTGCAAGAGCACGCCGTGATGAGGTCTAGCATGGAATGATTTGGCTACAGGTTGGTGTGCACTGCATGATGGTCAGATTGAGTGCAGCCTGAACATGCTTCAGTGGTGCAGACCGTTCCCATTGGACCTCGCATGTAGTGTGATTCAGTCTTTGGCATCAAGTGTTGAACTGCAGAAGAACTCAAATTTGAGGCACTGTTGTATCTGTCGAGTTACTGAAGATGAAATCGTTTTTTATTAACAGATACTGCTCTCCTGAAGCAATCTTTGTCCACTGAAAAAAAGGGGCTGGTTGCGGTTGACAACAAGTAACTAACAGATCACAACGTTCTGACCCCAATGTTTCAACAGGGGAAATGCAGAGTTCTAGGCCGCTTTAACCTCATTTCCTGCCGAAGAACCTGATCACTTTTTACAATACAGTTATTCTTGATTGGTGTGTTAGCCCTTAACAGAAGATAAACCTAGCTAACTCTTACTGCGCCTAGCCTCAAAAGGAGAGCGAGTTGGGAGGAAATGACAGCCATCTTTCACCTTCTTTTGTGCGGCGGTGTGGATCTGAAACAACTGTAAATTCCACTTCCACCAAACCTAAGCTGCTGTCTATCAAGGTGTCGGAACTGTTAACCAAGCAAGTTACCTGTCAATGATCTGTCTTAGCTAACATTTCAGTAAATAACTGTGCAGTGCTGGCTACTTTCATAGTATAAAGTTTTTGTTTACGTGGGGCCACGTCCATGTAGGAGCTATAGCATATATGTGTGTGTTCATGTGCCGGGTGAATGTAACAATTGAGGTCTGGGAATAAAAGAATCTCCATGAGCATGGAGCAAAATGGCTGTGCCATGGCGCCCTTTGGGCGTTGAGGTGATTGGTGGAAAAGCATATGCTATGCATGAGAGGACACGACGGTGGGAGGGAGAAGGAGCTGGCCCTAGAGCCAGAGGGTATTCATGCCTTCCCGCGCGGTGAAGAAGAGCGGGGAGACGGACGGATTTTTGCATGGGACCAACCCAAACAATGCAAATGGTCGTCAAGAAGGCTCATGATCCCGGCCGGATTTCTCCCACTCGACGACGATCGGATTCTGCATGCATCCCTGGGGTGATTGTGTTGCGTCCCGGGCCGGCTAATCATTGGATCGGCCGCTGAAACAGTGCCTCATGCATCATCCATGACTAGACTGCATGCCGCTCTTTTTGCAGCATGCAACAATGCAAGTGTGTGTGCGCGCGCGCATACATGGCCAACCATTTAAACTCGTTGAGGTTAAGAACATGTATGCTAAAATTATGAAAATTTCAAATCTCTTTTCGAACAAATGTATGTGGTAAAATTTTCAATTTTGTTGAAGAGGAGAGAAGGAAATGGATAATCCTGGGTAGGGTAGGTACGGAGACAGACATGGATGGATACTCATCACAACATTGTGGCAGCAACGTGCAAGAAGCATCAACTGCCGGCTGTCACCGTTGATGCGGCTCGGATCTCGAGGAGCGCATGATGATGATGGTGGCTGATGTCATCGCTCTCGCTTCCCAGGACCCAGAAAACCATGGCCATCATTTCCACCACGTACCTCTACTGCTACTGTGCAGTGCAGGAGAGTGTTCGTCACGACAGAGCAAGCAATTCATTCGCTCCAGAATTAGCAAAGAATGCACAGCCTTTATTTACTCTATGACGTGTGCTAAGCAATCAGCTATTCAGCTCAGCTCCACGACCTGGATGTAGTACAGCATGTTATGGGTTCTTGCGCAGAAGATTACAAAGAACCTATCAGCAGTGATATAGAGAAGGAAAAAACCGAACAGGATCGATCGACGAGGAAATAGCAAATGGACAGTGCACTTTTGCATCGAACAATCTCTGCGTGCATGGGGGGAAGCACAGGTTCGTTCCTGCTTAAAGTCTAAAGCTCGATGGCTATCATCATTCAGAAGTGCTTGCATGAGAGCACGACGATGGAAGATTCAAGAGTGGCCTCGCATTGTCCCGTCATGCACTGATCATACGTGCCATTCAAGCAAGGGTTCATGCATATGCATGTGTTACCGCGACGTGCTGCAATCATGCAAGGTTGTGCTTGTGCGCGGGTGATAATTCTATAAACACCACCATGCAGCATGAAGAGACAAGACTGTAAAAAGAGAGAGAGGGAAGGTAGGGTTTTTGATGTGGGCAAATATAGGGTACAGCTTGGCAAGATTAACTGAGATTTAGCAGATTGACCTATGTATGTACGTGCATTGTATATCGAGGTGAAAACAATGTATAGAACTAGTTTGTATTTGTGATTTTTTGCATTTTTCAATTTGAGGCCAAATTTAAAGTTGAGAAGAAAGCGCAACGATCAACCTGCAGGGGAAAACCGAAGAGATGGGCCGCAGAGCATCTGCCGCAGAACTTTGGGCATGCATGGGGGCATCGGCCGGCATTCAAGTTGAACACAGCACTACACATCGCCCTTTGGCTTTGGGAAGAGGACTGCAGCAGCTGCAGGAGAAAAGACGGTTGGATTGGAAATGAGCTAGCCGGGTGGGGAAGAGAATCTCTCCCCCAGCTACATACTAGTACCCCTTTTCCTTTTGGGCATTTTTTGCGTAGGGCAGAAGCTGTCAGAACTCAGAAGAGAGGCCACAACCCTACATACCCGGCCGGCCTCAGTCACTCCTCCCTCGCTCTAGTCCCTTCACTTTCACTTCCTTGCATGCATGCACGCTGACTCATCCACACTCCACAGACGACAACGGCATGGAACATGCATGCACCGTGCAAGTGTAGTAGCAGTGCCATCGTGTCTAGACAAACATCGATGCATGCATGCTGCTTCAGAAGTTACGACTTGTTGTGATCTAGTCGTCCAACTCTTTCGACCATGCATGCGTGTCAGTGCACCGGCCGGGCGCCCGGCTACACTTCTACTTGTAGTCGACACGTACGGGACTCGCCGATCATGTCGATGGCTCACTCGGTCGGCGTCGCCTGTCGCGTGTAGTACGCGAGTAGCGTTCAGGGTATTGTGTGCAGTTGGGGCCTTTGGGGGCACTACAGGAAGAAGAGTACATGTACTTGCGGTGAAGATGCATGGTACTTGTTGATGGTATGGTTGGTGGAGTCTTTTTACCGCTACCTTCCAGAGAACCACACACGGAGCAATGCAACAAGATAACGCCAACGGTCACATCGTCCCCAAGGCCGGCCGGCCTAAGAAGCGTGCATGTACTTGGTCGGCCGGCACTCCGATCCGCTGGGCATCAAGATCACCTCTCGATCGCCGGCGGGCGCCACATGCAAATCGGACCCCTCCTTTTCTCTCATGACGTACACGTTCTCCCCTCACTCGGAGCTGTGAGGCGGCGGGTCGTTCACTGTTGCCATCCGAGAGCGCGGAGAGCCCATGGATCTAGCTGCAACGAACATGGCAACAGTGGACGGCACCGGCGGGCACTGGGCCACGGCCCACTGGCTTACACGCGCGGGTCGGCCAGTGCCGTGCGCGCTGCGGCCTGACGGCGGCCTCTGCTGCGTTGCGGCGGGATCTTCGGCCGAACACAACCACCACGAACAAACCCATATACGAAACAATTGCCTACAAAAGATATCAGGCAATGATCTCTTCGGTTGGAATTATAAGCCGGTTGAAAAACTTGAAAGAAAAACACTATTCGGTAGCTGATAGCTGGCTGATAAGCTGAAGCTAACAGGTCGCAAATTATCGCTCATTACAAGTTCGGACTTGTATTTCCTCCCAAAAAATCGGAGCCGAATAAATAAAACTAGTAAAATGCCACCAAATAGTAACCAATGAGCCAACGAATGGTAAAGGGAAAAAAGGACGGTAGCTACGTGACGGGAGCTGTATTTATATCAAATGGTTTACAACCTTTAAATCTATACCTGGATTTTCCCTTTCTCTCCCTCGTCACTCTCTTCTACCTCCATGTCTTCTCACACAACTGGCCTGACGCGACGCTCACCAGCACCTCTTACCTGACTCTAACGGCCTCGACTACCTCCGCCGCTGCCCAATGCTAATTCGTTTGGCTCATACTTCCCTACTGCATCTGCCACCCACTAAGGATCCCCCACCGCTCGATTCTAGCAGCACCCTCACCACCTCCGCTCCGCGATCAACCAGCACCCTGGGACCCTTTGTACCTGAAGGCCACAGGTAACCCCTAACCCAAATTCCCAATCCCCCTAATTCAAGTTTTAGTGTAGGTATATGTGATTGAGAAATAGCTAAAAATCAAGCATTTAAGGAGTAAAACTGTTATAAATTTTACAGGTTCAAATCTTTGTAATTATAGCTCAGGTCTGCGTTTGATATCCTACCTACTTACTGAGCTACATCATTTGCCATTTTCAAATTTAAGGAAACTTGCAAATTCTATCTTTTTAGGTAACTGAAATTCCATAATGAATATAAATCAAGTATGCCAAATTTTAAACAGCCTCCCTCAGCCTTTAAAGATTGTTGGTAAAAGTTGGAGGAAACTCCCTATTGAAATATTTACTTTTGGTGATTTTCCTCGTAACGTTGGACCATTCGTCTTATTTAAAAATTTATTAGAAGCATACACAAAAGTTATTGTTAAAATGCCTTTAATGATAAAATAAGTTATAAATAAAATAAATATTACTTGTATAACTTTTAAATAAGATGAATGATCAAACCTTGTAATCAAAAGTTATTTATCAAATATTTTAATACGAAGGTATTATCAAAAGCTGATCCGGAAACTGTGGCGTTCGAACCCCACCCATGCCGAGTTCGCTTTTAAGGCCCACAAAGATTCGCATCCTGGAGTTGCAGCTTCTGCGTCTGCGGAAGAACGCAGAGAATCAATGCCGGTTTCATGATGGTACTCTCTCCCTTGATTCTCTGAGTCCCTCCATTAGAGCCATCACCAACGCAGAGAATCAAGGGAGATAGGCACCCACGGAACAGGCCATCCAGTCAGTCCAGTGCTCCTCCCCTAAAACCCCCCTCAGGCTTGCCCCTGCCAACACCAACCTCGTGGGGGCGGCGGTGACAATCCATCTGCGGTTACTGCCTCTCTTATCGTCTCGCCGGCGCCCGGTTCTTGGGCACCTCACTGGTGGTTCCCTCGGGAGACGGGTGATGCTTCTTTCCCCTCTTGATTAGTGCCGCATTGCGATTTGTTTTTGTTCCGAATTTCAAGGGGACTACTGTGGAAACCCGGGAGGTATAGAGATTCGTTGATTTTCCTTTGAAGAACTGTAGAAATTGCGATGTGATCCTGTAGTTTGTTGATCCGATCATCGTAAACCATCTTTCTATGCTGCGGTAGGGGGCAGGAGAAGGGATTATGTTAGGGTTTGGTCAGTGTAAAGGCACCCAAGCGGGTTATTCTCTTGATTGATTATTAGTGTTAAGCCTTGCGAACCTGTGAAAATTCTTGCCCTTGTTTCACGGAGAGGGACAATCAGTTTGGACCAATTGGGGGATATGTAGAATGGATTACTTGGAGCTCTGATGTCTAATTGCATAGTTGCTTCATCATTTAAGTCAAAGAAGTTGGAGTAATGTAGTGACAAATTGCCTCGTGACTAGTTTGTGTGGGTGGGATATAGAATGGCTACTTTACCTCTGATATGTCTAATTGCTTGGTTGTCTCATCATTTAAGTCATGCGCAAAGAAGGAAATTGAAGTAACAGAAAATTGCCTCTGAATAGTTGGTGTGAAGGCGACTTTTTTATTTATTATTTTGGGGATGCAGAAACTCTTTTTTCTTTTGTTGGGTGGTGGGGGGGGGGGGGGGGGGGGGGGGGGGGGGGGGTATTGGGATGCAGAAAAGCTCAACAAAACAGCACGCTTAAAATGCATAGATCTGTGAACCTGCCAGGGCTGGGTGATGGCCACATAGTGCGAGTCATGTCTCCTTTTACAGTTTGTTATAATAATCATGTAGAGTTTAAGCACTTCCCAACCTGTGAAGGATCTTGTCTTTCTCTTTTTCCTTCTTCGGGGGAATCAGTAATGGACGATTTGGGATATGTAGAGTGATTTCTTTAGGGATAGAGTGATATGTCTAAATGCTTAATTGTTTCATCATTTAAGATGTGCATGAAGAAGGAAATTGTAGTAATGCAGTGGCAAATTGCCTCTGTATAGTTGGCATGAAGGGGAAATTTCTATCTAGGGATGCAGTAACTTAAGGGAGCACAACATAACAGCAATTCTTAAAATACATAGATCTGGGAACCGCTCAGTGGCTGGGTGATAGCCACAGGTTTGAATATCACTGTGTCTCCTTCCCGTAGTTTTCCCCCGAAAGGATATCAAGATCTTTGCTGCAAGATTTATTAGATGAGAGAAAAGAAAAGAGGGAGAATACAAATGACTTCCGACTCGACAAGACTGAACCAAACAAACGACTATGCCCTCACCTCAACACGAGGTGCACGACAACTACAGGAAAACATCTCCACGCATGGAGAGCAAGCTAACACACCACAACTGGAGCTGAAAATGGAAAAGCTACCACACAAAGAAAACAACAAAAAAATACAATGCAAAAAGAAAGACAAAAACCTCCTGCTGTCCAGGACGCTTGGAAGTACTGGAAGCCCAATGATATTTGTATATTGCTGGATGTCTTCCTTAATTAGGTAGGCCACATCCTGTGGTTACTTTGATACTTGTTGGAAGGTCCGTCTCTTCCTCTCTTTCCAGCTGTTCCTCTGAAAGTAAAACATGAAGCCATCGAACACTTTTCTCCTTCCCATAGTTATTCACAGAGATTATATTGTATTTGGTCTTTGGTTGCAACATCAGTTTGTATGCTTGTTATCCTTACCGTACATGGGGGAAAGGGTCTTCACGTGTTTAGAATGTTTTTCGTTTTCGAACTCCACTGTGAATAACACTTTTGGTCTATAGAACTTGTTGTAATCTGTTGTAAAACTTTTTTAATCCTCAGGATTCAAGATGGGGACTTATCTGAAGAATTATTCAGATGATGAATTTTCAGTGGCTGGTGAGAAACCAGAAGTAGAATTCATGGATTACCAAAATGATGACACTCTTCAAGATTATGCATCTGAAGATGGTCCTGTGATTGTTACAGTTCCTTTCCCTTTTGAGGATGGCAAACCAAAATCTGTCCTTGTTGGAGAAACATCGACTGACACCATCAGCATTGAGAATACCTCTTCTGAATCTGTAACTTTGTGGAGTGTAAGAATATTCTCTTCAAATCCGGAAAACAGCTATGTGTTATCAATGATGAGACCACCACTAAATGATGCTAACGAGGAGGCAAAGCAGGATTTTCTTGGTTTGACCTCAGTGGAAGACCGTTCACTTTTGCCTGGACATACCCTTACAATTTGGCTTTCTTGTATGCCAAAAGATATTGGTTTGCACACATCAATCGTGCATGTTGATATTGGTGATGAGAAGATTGAGCGTGTGGCTTTTCTATTGGCAGATGACAATATCTCTAAGGCCTTATTGTCAGAAGAACCTTATTCCAGGAGACGCGGTCAAAATAAGAAATTTGAGCCTGCTCCAATTGTGCCAGGTTGCCGTCCGACTCGGCAACACGCTCAAGGATTCAAATATAAGCTTCCCCAGTTTGCAATACCTGCACATATCCGAGAGCTCATTGAAAGTAAACAGAGACCTGATGTCCTATCCGAAGAGTTGAGCATGATAAACTATGCACAATTTTTCAGCACTCTTTTAGTCATGGAAGAACTTAATTTAGAGGTATTTCAACACCTGTAGTAGTATAAAGTTTTAAGCTTTGTCCTGGTTTGCTAACTTCAGATGCCCATTTGCAGGAGGAGATGAGAGCATATGACATGGAGGGTGTCTCAATGAGAAGGAGGGGTAGGAACTTTTTGTCTCTTGAGGTCCCTGGTTTGGCAGAACGAAGGCCATCATTAGTCCAAGGAGATTTCATAGTTGCTAGATATGCTAGGAATGATTCTCGGCCTTACCAAGTTAGTCCCATTTCCTTGGCAGTCAAATACTTTTTTGGGCATTCTTATATAGGTTCATATGCTCTCAGTGAGTAATGATATTGTGGTTTGTTCTCCAGGGTTTCATTCACAAGGTTGAAGCTGATGAGATATTTTTACAATTTGACAACCAGTTCCACCTTAATCACCATGACAGGAACCAGTACCATGTTAGCTTCACATATAACAGAGTGAACATGAGAAGGCTATACAAATCGATTCATGAAGCAGAGTTTTTGGGACCTGACATTTTATTTCCTTGCCAATCACCTTGTAGAGCTTTGAAAAGGTGGCCATTTAAGCCTCTGAATCCACATATAAATACCGAGCAAGCTGATGCTGTTGCAATGATACTTGGCTGCAGAGGTGTTCCACCATATGTGATATATGGACCTCCAGGAACTGGCAAGACCATGACCATTATAGAGGCTATTTTGCAGCTTTATACAGCCAAGAAGAAGGCACATATTCTCATTTGTGCTGCTTCCAATACTGCAGCTGACCATGTACTGGAAAAACTCCTCCTTGCTAGCTATCTGATCCGCCCAAGTGACATCTTTAGGCTAAATGCTCAGAGCCGTCAATATGAGGATGTCAATTCGGATTTTATCCGGTTTTGCTTCTTTGAAGATCGGGTATTCAAGTGCCCTCCATTGCAAGCATTGCTGCAGTACAAGATAGTTATATCGACCTACATGAGCTCATCTCTGCTGCTGGCTGAGGGTATTCGCCGAGGGCATTTCACACACATTTTCTTGGATGAGGCTGGTCAAGCCTCTGAACCAGAGGCGATGGTTCCTTTGTCAGGGTTGTGTGGAAGAAACACTGTAGTTGTGTTAGCAGGAGATCCGATGCAATTAGGGCCGGTGGTTTATTCTAAGCAAGCGGAGAAAGATGGTCTGGGGATATCATATCTGCAAAGGCTGCTTTTTGACTTCGAGCCGTACGAAACAGGGAATCCTAACTATGTAACAAAACTGGTGAGGAATTATCGGTGCCATCCTGCAATCTTAGAGCTACCATCAGAGCTTTTCTATGGGGGTGAACTGATCGCCTGTAAAGAAGATGAGGCATCACCTGCTTACGATTGCATTGGCCTTCCTAACAAGTCCTTCCCTGTTCTTTTTGTTGGAATCCAAGGATGTGATGAGAGGGAAGGCACCAATCCATCATGGTTCAATAGAATTGAAGTCAGTAAAGTAGTAAGTATCATCAGAAACCTTACAAAGGGTGGTACTGTTAGTGAAGCTGATATAGGAGTAATCACTCCATACCGTCAGCAAGTTGCCAAGATAAAGAAAGCCCTAGAGGCATTTGAAATGCCAGACTTGAAAGTTGGAAGTGTCGAACAATTCCAGGGCCAAGAGAGGGAAGTAATAATCATCTCTACAGTCAGGTCAACTGTAAAGCATAACGAGTTTGACAAATTCTTCAACCTGGGATTCTTGAGCAACTATAAAAGGTTCAACGTTGCAATCACTCGTGCAAAATCGTTGCTCGTCATTGTTGGAAACCCACACATCATCACCAAGGTAGTACTGCTGTATCATTATATCCCTACTGTAGTCCCATATCATGCACCGTTTTGTATTATTTGCCAAACTAACAAATGTAACTGTAGGATCGGCACTGGGATAGGCTCCTGCGATACTGTGCAGATAATGGTTCTTACCAAGGATGCCCACTTCCACCACCTGAGTCTTATTCTTATTCAGACGAAACCAAGTACGACGAAGACCAAGGTGGACCTGCTGGGTGGGACTACAACCAAGAAGCTACCAGTTACAACTGCAACCAAGAAGCTACCAGTTACAACTGCAACCAAGAACCATCTGACTCCGGTTACAGAGGTGACAATGATGCTAAATCTGCTGCTACCAACAACAGAACGAAATGGTCCGAGGAGTTGCCCGAGGATGAGAACCAGCCATTCAACAACGCCGAAGCAGACCCTGAGGAGGAGATGCCGAAGCAGCGCGTCAAGGAAGGGGCTGAGCAGGGAGACGTGCAGCCCAACGACCAGTGCTCGACCAATGACGACCAGGTCCATGATGCGTACCCGGCGAAGTACACCTTCCCTCCTGGTTGGTGCGACATTTCAGGCATCCCAGCATCAGGCTGGGACTAGACTGATCAGACCTGCAATCGCCCGTCCTAGGGGCCATTGGCAGAATAAATGAGGCTGATGACCCTGTCCCTGTGAAAGAACTAAACTTCCAGGAAGGATATCCCTTGCACCAAGCCTTCAGTGTTCAGTCGACTTACCACTGGACAATTGTTGTAGTGAGTGAACTGCTTGCATCTGTGCGTTTAGGCCGTCCACCTGATGTTGGCGACATGACAGGACCTTCTGTCCTGTTCGACTTGTCCTGCTGCTTGCAAATGGTGTCGTTATTTTGCTGGTGTCATTCTGTTGGTTGTCCGTCCATTTAACGCTCGTTTGGGCTGCCGGACGGACGCGCTTCTTTCGCAAGGCCCAGAATAACTTTCTCGGCCCAGCCAGGTTCTCGGCCCGGTAAAACACACAAACAAAAAATTAACACATCAAATCGGCGTCTGGTTTATCATTTCAGCCGTTTCAACAAACTAAGGTGTTCTCTCCTAATTCACAAACGAGTTGCAGGTTAACTGAGGTTATAATTCACAGGGAGCTAGCCGGACATGTGCATGTGGCGATCATGTGGGAGGATCGCAGCGCAATCAGTATCCGGTAGAACTTGGCATCCACGGGTTGTGTTCTGATAGAGGACGGGCAACAAACGCTCACTTGTAAACAGCATAATTGAGGCTGTCCATCGCAGTCTCCAGACAGTTTCATAATGGTAAGAGAATATCATGTCAGCTTATCAAGCATTGTCTTGTTATTAGTAGTATGGGGCTCCGGAGCTCAGAAGGGTCAGATTTGTAATGCAATTGCAGTTACAGATGCTGCATGCTTTCAGCAACAATGCCTGCAATGTCCTTTCTCCCATCCATTTCTGCGACTTCGCAGTTTGTTTAGGTAAGAACGAGCAAATTGAAGCTCTGAATAATTAGCATGGGATGTCTGACATGAAACTTTGCTTAAAACTTGGTCAACTTTGTTTCAAAGTGTTTCACCATAAGCTTAATGATGCATTGCTGTTGGTGGGATACCACATGAGGAAGAGACAAAGGGCGAGGGATCTGTAGAGAAGAAGTGGCAATAGGTGTACTTCTTCATGGTACAACTGCTTCTTGATCCTAGGACAATAAGCCATTGGTTGTACACGTATGACAGCTGGTGTTCCCATTCTCACAAGCCATGGACCAAAAACCCCAGCTGTGCATACGGACAGCAGGGAAGGGTTTTGGATCAACAAGTTGTACCACCAACCTTTGCAGCTCATAAATCTGCAGCTCGGTACAGACATGCATTGTCATATACACTTGAAGCTACTGGACCGAATGGCATACATGTGGTTATGCCACATGGTCCAAGCAGGTCTCCCCCAAAAATTGCAGCACTTGGCATATCGTAGGGTCCTACACTAATGGCCAGTATGCAAATGAGGCACTAGGGTTTGGGTTGGCCTGGCCTCTGTGTTGAGTTGTTGGAGAGTAGCTGATGCAGGTCCAAGAGGAACTGATCCTGCCCCAAGAACACTTGGCGTGGTAGCAGTTGAGCAATTGCGTGTTCATGGCAAACTAAATCACGGGAGGGGAGGATCATTAGTGTGAGTCGACCACGTAACAACCGATCCGACAAGGCCAGGCGTGTCGTATCACGAACAGTGACTGAAATCTAGCACAAGCGACGAAGAGATTCTGCCGCCGGGTGGTCCTAGGTCGACAGTAACTAAGCTGTTGTTTAAGATTTCGGTTCAAAGTTTTATGGAGCTTGTGGAGAATAAGAATCGCCAAGATAAGATCCTTGGCGCTTCTGCTTTCCTACCTCTTAGTGCTGGAATCCCCAGCAGTATCTTGTAGAACTTCGAAATATTCCTAGCAAACCGGTCCTCTTCAGAATGCCAAGTATATCTTTCACAAGTAACATTGCTACCTCTCAAAGCTAACAGAATGCATTATTCATCAGACTACCTCTGCAAGATTTTCCCCAAGTTCTCTACCTATTACAAAGATACACAGTCCTCCTCTGTATTCTTAAAACAATGGACTTCCACAACCACAGGTGAGCCAATCATAACGTTTTTATCAGATGCCAAGGCAAAGAGCAGGTGCAATCCACAGCATGGACGATAGTACAGTAGCACCTCCAAGTAAACTTCACTAAGCTCACTCTCATCTGAAGCAGAACACACAACACATTTTAACTGACGCATCACGGTAAAATTCCAGAGCTGTAAAATTTGTAAAGCCCCTGTAACTGTAACACTGCAGACAAACACCCTCCCCTGGTTCCTCACTGTGTCTCACTGCAGCAGTGCAGCATCAACATGCAGTGACAACCTCTCAAACTGCTTAAATACAGCACCCGGCCTCTCGCAACCACTAACCACAGCTCCACCCCCTGCTCCGATCCTGATCAAGCTCTCTTCCAGCTCCAGCTTCACCTCACCTCGCCGGCCCGGCCATGGAGGCAGCAGTAGAGTGCGCCAAGTGCGAGTGCTGCGGCCTGGTAGAGGACTGCACCCGTGATTACATCCTGGGCGTGCGCGCCGCCTTCGGCGGGCGGTGGCTCTGCGGCCTCTGCTCGGAGGCGGTGCGGGACGAGGCGGCGAGGGGCACGACGGCGACGAAGCCGAGGGGCCCTGGCGCTGGCGCTGGCGCCGCCGGCGCGGCGGGGCTGGAGGAGGCGCTCAGGGACCACATGGCCTTCTGCGGCAAGTGCCGGCGGAGCCCCGCGTTCCGGGTCGCCGACGGCATGCGGCAGATGCTGCGGAGGTGCTCCAAGTGACGGCGCTGCGTTCTGCATCGCATTGCGCGACGCGGCGTCGATCCGATCAGAGCGTCGTCTAGCGAGTCTTGAAGAAGACGAACAGCCGAACAAGATGAACACGCCATTATCTGTGCAAGTAAGCTAGCACTATGTGGAAGGAAATGGCACGGCGGTTTTGGCGTGTTAGTGATATCCGTAGGTGTTGTAAGCTAAGCTAGAACGCTACTAGTAGATCTTAGCTAAGTCATCAGTGCCGTCGTTAGCAATTGGAGTCTTAGGATTGGAAGGCGTCCGTACATTCTTCAGGGCTTCAGACTACAGCACTGTTTCAATAAGCAAAAACTAGTAAAGTACGTGTATGATTTTCACGGAGCAGAAAATAGTGCTCCTGCAATGCATATTTCTTTCAGTGAGAGAGGGTAAGATGACCATTTCTGGCTCTCTCTCGTTCTCGTATCTATCTGGTGACTGTGGGCTTGCCATTTGTCTCTGAAAGGTGCCTCATGCTCATGCATGCATGCATGCTTAGTCACAATCATCGAGAACACTAAAATTTAAAAGAAATTGGAATGGAGGATGGATGTGATATGTCTCTTTCACGGCTGCATTTCAGGCTTGCAGCTGCTAGCTGCACCTGTCCTGTTCTGTGTCCTTTCCATCTTCTCCCTACTAGCTACTACACTGACCACACTGATCTTTGCCTATACTAACCTTGGCCAAAGCAGTTGCTTAGACTCAGCTAACCACTCCATTCCGTTCTAGAAGCATGCAGGGCTTGTAGCATCGTCGTTGCCGGATGTTGGATACGAAGGGATTCCATCGGATGTTCGAATGCTAATTAGAAAGATTAAATATGAGCTAATTACAAAACTAATTGCACAAATGGAGTCTAATTCGCGAGACGAATATATTAAGGCTAATTACTCCATCATTAGCAAATAGTTAATGTAGCACCACATTGTCAAATCATGGGCTAATTAGACTTAATAAATTCATCTCGCGAATTAGACTCCATCTATGCAATTAGTTTTGTAATTAGATTATGTTTAATACTCCGTTGTGACAGATGCTAAAATTTAACACCCACGATACCAGCATGTACGGTGGAAGATGCCTCGCTCGGAAATGATGATAAGCCGTGCGAACAGTGAGAGGTGCCGGTCGAGCAGGATTCCTGCCGGTCGTTAGCTTGGCGCCACCCGATGAATAATTCGGACGGGCAGCCCTATGATTGTAACTAATCGACGTGATGCAGGACACTGCTGGCTGCAGCGACAGCTGAGGTCTGCAGCAGTTCAGATGCCATGCTCCCAGTGATCTAGCAATCGATGGCCAGTTGAATGGAACTCACCTTCAGCTACCTTTGCCGCTGTGGACTTCTGACGATTCACCATCGCCTCTCCCGACGCTATGCCTTGTTCAAGCCATGGCAAATTGGCACCCACCCCTGTCGGCTGTCGCTCGCCAGGTCACGTCCGTGGGCTAATCTTGAGTGCAACCAGTTTTGCGTACCTTCGTGTTGGCACCTTTCAGTTGTCATTCCGGAACACCAAACACGTCATATGATGACAACCTAACGCGTAATCTTGCAGGTGGGGACTGCAACTGCAAGCAAAGCAATATGCAGAGCTGGCGTTCCCATCAGCAAGCCCAACTTGCCGAGAGGATGATGAATGTCCAGTCAAGGGATATGCATAAACTGGAATCACACAGCAGGATTGCTCGTGGGATCGAACATGTGGGCGGTGAAGGAAGGGAAAATGGAGCACACAGAGCCGCCAACCATAATAGCCGGAACAGAAGTCAAACAGCTATCGTGCAGGCAACTAAAAGCTCTTCAACGAGCTCCAAAATTAAACTAATCCCATCTCAACAACTCTGAACCAACAGGAAGTGAATACGAGTTACACCAAAAACAGATAACAGAACAAAGTGGCAGCAAGGGATCTTCAATGTCCCGGTCAAATTGTATGGTCAGAATCAATAATCTTCCCAACACAAAGTGCCATCATCATGCATTACGATATGCTGATAAATCCTCAAAAAGACATCACTGTCACTCAATGATTAAGACCACAAGAAAGCTGTGAGGTACAATGACCGAACGTAGGACAGGATGGATCCACCACCAGAGTCTTGTAGGAAATTCGATGCCATAAAATAAAACTTCAGACGAGACATAGAAACAGGACCAAAATTCACATGAAGGTATAACATTAAAGTAGTTATTAAGTAGAAAGCAACAGAATGCCACAGCATCCATATGAAACAACACCGACATCGTATACGAGTCATAACATTAAGACATTACCACAAACAACTAGCCAACCAACTGTCTGGCACAATACTGGGCTATGAAGAAAACAGATAACTAAGCGATAGACATTTGGTAAATTCTGGACTGCGGGCATGGTACCATGAAGTGCATTGGATAAGCAAACCTGCAGCACAACAAGACCAGACATCACATTAGCACAAGCATGAGATTATATCATTATATATATGATAGTGGGTAAAGGGAAACAGATTGTTACCATATTCAGGTTTGACAGTTTGGGCACTTGCAGATCTCCAGCATATGAAGCCCTTTATGAGAACATATGAAGGAGACTAGAATCCTGGGCATGCTCCAAGAACATGAACAGGCAAGGAGGTAGAAAGGATGCCTAAACAAAGGCAGAAGCAACACTACATGCAACTCTGGGAAGCAAAGATACAAAATGGCAGGGGAATGCAATTTGGCATGCTAGAGATGCAAAGAACTGAGGAAACAAAGGAGTAGATAAAGTTAGTTGAGACACATGGAGGAGGAGGAACATGAACATTGAATTGGGACTTCATAACAACTCCTCTCAGCATCTTCCTTCCAAAAAACAGAAGTGCCAGAGAGTGGAGATCCTCGCGCGCTTTGCAGAACACAAGGAGATGTTATGAAGGGAGGTGAGTCAGTCAGGAGGATGCAACGCGAGACAGAATGCAAGTTTAATGAGATGCAGCCATCCTACAGATGACTACACATATGGCATGGTCTAAGCTGCAGTTATCTAAAACTTGAACAGTACTAACCTACATGCCCTGCCTGACATGAACTACAGAAGCAAGGATTATGTAGGCTATTGCTACTGGTCAATGATGGGTACCAAGGATGCAAATGACTATCTAATGCCTAAAAACCAACACCTAAAAGGAACATTGGATACTAAAAGGTGACTACAAGGTAAGCTATAAAGGTGACTCATAAACTGCAGTGGCCTCATGCATCTCCACCAATCTCAACCACCACCACATCCTTCACTGCAGTTTCATACTGCCTAACCTTCTAGCTGTGCTTGCTAACCACCTACAGCACTCCTGTTGATGAACAACCACCGTCAGGTGCACGGTGGTTATTCTCAGCTACCCTATACAGACCTTAACCTATGTACACAGAACTGCTGACCCGCCATTCAGTGATCCTCAATTTTCAAGTGAAGGATCCTCCTCAGATTCTCTGTCGCAATGGCAGCATCATTACCACTAAAGAAGCTAACAGCTGAGCTGGCAGTCGGAGAGGAAGGTGCTGACTTGGCATGCACAGGCACCTCTTCTTCGTCGGACCGGTCAGCAGGTGGAAACTCAAGTGAGACGCTACGCTTCTGGTGGAGGGAGAACTTGGGTATCGGCAGAGAGCTGGGAGGTGGTGAGTTGGAGAACGCTGGACCAGCCCAGAGCTCAGGGCGAGAGGGAGGGGATGTCGAAGGGCTTATAGAGATTGCTCTGCTGCGCTTTTTCCCGTGGCGCAGCTGCTGCTTCGGTGTCTTAGGCTCAGGGGAGGAGCGGGTCCGTGCCACCCCAGGTGCGGGAGGGGACGGCAGGATGCCAATGGTGATGCCGGAGTGGAAGGCGCGGCAGTTGCCGGCTTGGAAGCCGCGCACGGGCTGTGGCGAGGAGAAATGGGGCGACGCTGATGATGCCTTCTTCCGGCGACCAGGGGCGTGGTGGAGCTGGTGGCCGCGCTGCTCCGAGATGACAAGAGTCTCCATGGGTCGAGGTGCAGATGCTCTGACTGAGACAGCTTAAGCCCTAGTGCCAAAAGGGGGGGAAAATCAAACACATAAGCATATCAGACACTACATTTTAATGGCAGAACAAGGAAGCACTAACAAAATCTGAGCAGAAATCGAAATTTGAGGATGTAATGGGCAACGCAGTGAATCATAGTGCAGAAATGGTTGCTTCAAGTGTACAGGTCGCCAAATCAAAACATAAAAAACAGAGACATGGATCTACTGGTGGATACCTTCCAGATCTAGAGCCGACGAACAGATCGAGCCCCAGACAGAGCACTGATGGCGTCCCTCCTCACACGATCACCTCCACGCTTCTCTCCTCCGTTCCAAACCAGACCCACAGGGAACCGCGAGCAGACACTGCATCGGCACCACCAGCGATCAATCAAACCCTCTCCCAAATGAAAACCCTCAAATCAGCGCGCGTATGCCAGCTCCAGCCTCCAGGCCCCCCAACTCACCAAATCGACCGCCACAACCAGCGGGAATCTCCGAGAAAACCACCCGCTGGGCCGGAGGGAGGCGGCGGAAGGATCGATCCGCGCGCGATTGGGCGGATCTGGGACGAGATCGCGCTCGCGGCGCAGGGAGGTGGACGACGATTAGGTGGCGGTGGTTGGGGTTAGTGGTGTGGAAGGAAGGAACTAGCCTAACGCGGTGAGAGAGCTACACGACGACGGACTCGAAACGGCCGGCCCAGAGCCGGGTTTAATAGGGTCCGGGTGGAGTCCGTGCGCCTCGCACGGGGGTCGTGCGCCACGCAACGTTCCTTTGGGGGCATCTGGACCGGGCTGCACGGGATTTTCCGAGCGGGGGTGGGGGCATCGGCCGTTGGATCTTGGCTGTCGGCGCCGGCGGACGGTGATCCGGGGGACGCGTGGTGGGGAGGTGACGTATGCGTGTGTTGTGGATAAGGGAGGCGTGGAGCGGGAGACTGGGCTCAGGGATTGGGGTTATCTACTGAAAGATGCCCCTGGGCCTCTGTAACCGTCGGGCTTGAAGGCCCTGTCTGGAATTCCCTTTCTTTTCACTCTTTCACGTGATTTCTGAATGATATAAACTAGTACGTACTTCTGCACGAAAAAATAATGTATTCTGGAATCCAAATAATGTATTCTGGAATCCAAATCCTACGGCATTTTGTGAAACAGAAACCAATCCTAATCTCAACTTTTTCTGATGCTACGTATAAAAGGCAAAGCGGAGGATTATATTGTTCTACGTGAAATTCCCTGGACTCCAAAGATCAAATGGTTTTAGCAGTCATCATGCAGATGAAAAGGTTGTATTGGCATATTTAAATCTCGACAAAAGTTATATGATAGTAGGTACCATTACCATCCCGGCATCTCGCGGACGAAAAATGCTCCAGGTAAACAAACAACGAATCAGGTAGTGTATTTTATTCAGTTGGTCAAAGGCACAGGCAAACAAACAGCTCATCCAGTCATTTGAACACACATCTTCCAGTATAATAATGTATCCTAAATTCACGTGTTCTGATTGCACAGAGTTACAACACTTCCAACTTTCAAATATAGCTGCCTTTTGCGCAGCAAGCCGGCAATCCATTTAGACACAATCAGACACTCCACAATCAGCACAATGAGCTCTCACTGCTTTCCAGAGGGCTCGTACCCGGTTGGATGTACATATTGACACCGACATAAAAATGAGGTGCTGCACACAGAACTTCTTCCGATTTCTGTTTGATGGACGGCTCTATACATATTGTGTCGGGGAGGCATTGTCCCGGCAGCCGGATGTCTACCACCTGGGGCGCTCAATCTACAAGGTGCGCCCACATTTGCAGACTTCTGTAGAGACACAAACGTCAAGAACAAAAACTACGCACAGCGGAAAGTGGAAGGCCCCCTCAAGGAGTAGAATTCACTGAGATTTCTTGATGAACAGGGGGGCTCTGTGTCTCTTGGTGAGAAGGGGTCACTAGCCTTTGAACAGTCTTCAGAGCACTTGTTAACTGTGAAAATGAAGGGCGCAGATTTGGATCTCTGGCAATAAGAAAACCACATTAGTGCACATATTGATTGCCATGGCCAAGACGAGAGACTTGGATGAGAAAACGTAATGATTTTTAACAACTCACTTCTGCCAGCATTCGTATATGATCCTTGCTACCAGAGGATCAACTTCCTTGGGAATATCAAGCCGTCTATCCTGGAAGCCAACTGCCCCCACAACTTGCATTGGATTCATCCCACTCCATGGCATTCTAAGTGTTGCCAGTTCCCACAAGATGACACCGAAACTGTAAACATCACACCTGCACAAAATTCAGGCAGAGGACGAGTTAAGATTGTTACTGATTTTAATTAAGGAACCAGTGAGGTATAGAAAGGTCTTGATAGAGAACAAGAAAAAGTGTCAAACCACTAATTCTGGTTAGGGAAGACAGATTAATTAGCATTTACAATTCTGGTTTCTACATGATTGGTTGGAAAATTATACAGCCAGGGAGCTGACTGTAAAGTAGTCATATCTCAAAATATTTTCTTACCTGGTACTGATCATTAATTTTTAAACCAACACACCAGATTCTCTCTGTTGTGCAAATGAAAAATTATAAGCAGTATATCACAGTTAACTCAGGGACAGGGAGTCAAAATTTTGAGCAAAATAACACAAGGACAAGCATTCCACAGGAAGATAGACTCCTACATCCATGGAAATGTTGTATAACTTCACACAGATGATCCAGAACGAGATAAATGAAAGCATCAGAAAACCACTCACTTTTCATTTGATTGTTCATTCCGCAAAACCTCAGGTGCCATCCACTCAGGCTGATAGATAATACCAAAAAATCTCCATTAAGAAACAAACCACCTAATGCATGGGAAATAAAGTAGGGAAAAAACATGATTGTGGCATCCAGATGCTAGCTACTTACTGTTCCAGCAGTGGATTTGGATGACAAAAATGTACTGTGCTTCAACCGTGAAAGTCCAAAGTCGCAAACCTGTTTTTTTTGGCATACATTGATATGAATGATTATAGGTGGCCAAGTATCAATTGTGAGAAAAGGCACATACCTTTACATTCCAATTATTGTCAACCAGCAGGTTTGGGGATTTCAGATCTCGATGGACTATTGTTGGTACACTAGTGTGCAGGCAATTCATACCTTTGGCCTTAAGAAAAAATAGTCATTTGAATGAGCAGGAACAAATAAACAAACATATCAATCAAATATGTGAGATTCATCCATACCACATCAAGGGCCATCTTGATCCTCCGTTTTTCATCTATTAAGCAATTAGGACGGTGAAGGATCTTATACAAGCTTCCCCTGAGCAAGGACATAATCATGAACAACAGTGAATCATAAAACATGAACATCATTAGATTTTTTATCAATCGGGTGAGCACAATTATGTAAAATTTAGCATCTAATAGCATGTACCGTTAATCTGTTATAGAACTATAAGTTGCTAAAAAGAACTTTCATGTTGTCTAGACTGGGATACTTAATTCACATATTTCAAAATATAAACACCTTTGCGTAGTAAAAATATAGTACTGTACCTTGGAAGATATTCAGATACAATTGATAAGTTCGGAGGGCGTGTAACAGCTCCCATAAAGAGAACAATATTTGGATGGCGCAGCCGACGCATAATTCGTACCTTGTCAAATAAATTACATCAGTATTATCAAACAGTGCAGCAGGAATGGACTGAGTAAATATGAACGCTGAATGGTGTATTAGTAAACTCCAAGACAGAAACAGATAAAAGTTCACCTACTTCACTCCTAAACTCATCCAGAGCATCACCATAGAAATCTTGATCCAAGAATTTTTTTACAGCTACTTCCTGCAAATAAAACAAAAAATTTCAGTGCATTAAGACTTGCTTTGTTTTCTCATGTAAGTTCTTTGTGACTTCATTCACAGAACATCTTGGAAAAACGGCCAAGCTCAAGATACAAACCACAAGCAGGGGAATGAACTACTTACTGTTCCATTCCAGTCAGCACGGTAGACCTCTCCATACGAACCTATTGGAAGGAAGCAATTCAATCAATCATTTTCTCACAGAGAACACAAAGATGCAAGTTCATGCAACCAGCTCACTCCTACTCAACGAATGAAAAGCATAGAACCCAACAATGCCAACGACTTGAAATACAGTCTAGCACGTTTAAGATTAGTTTCCAAAACAATCCCAAATTGTTAGTTCAAAGGCAGCAAAGTGTATTTCAAAACTTGGTAGCAAAGAAGTACCTAAGCCAATCCTTTCACCAATCACAAGATCTTCCCAAGGAATTTCACATTCAGACACATCATCAAAGTCAAGCCTCTGTGACCTGACATCCATGTTTCTTGATGGCGTTGACGTGTCCATGAATCTGTCAAGGGGAGATTTCTTTGGATCAGGGAGTAATTTCTTATGGTCCTGCTTTGAATCAAGGTTTTCCATATGTTGTTTTGCTTGATTCTGAACTCTATTCATTGGGACTCTTCCTTCTGCAGGATTATCCCATGGAAGTCTTTCTTGTGGTAGTTGAACTAGGCCATGTTGATCCTCCAGTCTAGAATTTGTAGGGACTTTGTCCAAACCACCATGGAGAACCCTTTCAGGAACCTTCCCAGTCTCAGCTGTAGATGTAATCTTCATGGCAGAGGTACCAATCATAATGTTGTCATAATTATGAGGCTGTGCCACATATGATGTATCGTTACGCAATCCAGCATTAAGATTACTATTCCTTGTGGCTGGTCGTGGCATCTGGGATGATGATGGTGATGCAGCATTATTGCCAACATTTCTACGTGCGAATGAATCCTCAACATAATTGTACTGTTTGTTGTTGGAAACATCATTGTAAGGTGACCAGTTCTTCATAACTAACCGCTGCTGTGGTCTACCACCACTAGGGGCTACATTCTCTCTGCGCTTTTGTAGCTCATTGTTCCTATTATCTGGCCCTTTGAATGCTACTGAAGTTTTCTTGGACTCAATACCCCCAAAAGGATTAAGGTCAGCAAAAAGGTTCCTGGACTCTGGATTTTCCTGCAAATCTGGAAACCGATTTAAATTCCGTGGATGTTCCCCTTGAAGTACAACTTTCTCCTGGGATGATGTACCAGCAGAAGTTGATGGTCCATCTGATTGCTCATGAGACACCAGCGTCCATGAACTGTCAAAAACACTTCCAGCAGGAACAGATGATGTGCCACTCGAAGAGGTTTGAGAAGATGCTGCGACTGCTGCTGTCTCATATCCAGATTTACTATCTAATATCCAATCATCACTGCTAAACAAAGGCAGTTGGCCACCTTTAGGTTCGGGTGGCAATGCACTAGGATCCAGATTAGCATCAATGGAACTCGATGGTCCAGCTGTCCGATTCAGGCTGAGTTTTCTATTAGAATTTAATGAATTTCCCTTCCAACTTAAGATATCTGCTGGAATAAGAGCACCAGGAGCAGCCATCAGATCAACCAAAAACTCCCTACAGAAAAATTGCAATAATAAAACTACTTAGCAAACATACAGTAGCAACAAATAAATTGAAATATAGCAAGCAGCAATAGCACATGGATAACACACTGGGAAGCATCTTTCACTAAGTATCCATGCACCATGCTATGAACAAAGTGCAATGATCAAAACATCAAAACCTTTCATTATCCATCTTAATTATGTTTATAGCATCATCATCATCACCACCAGTATAATTGCTCCCTTTGACAAGTTTGCATGGAATGCCAACACGGTCAGCAAGGATCTGCACGAAGAGGTACAGGAGTGTGTGCTTTTCAGCTCAATGATTGACAATTCAATACTTTTCAGTAACTTCCTAGCTAGCTAGCTTTCTTGCTTGCATTAGTACATGACAGTGTGCATGGGAAAGAGAGGGAGGGAGGAAAGGGGACCTTGAAAAGTAGGGCACGGTGACGTGATAGCCCTATCTTGATGCAGCCAATAGGCAACAAACTTGTTTGTAATGAGGTTCTCAGCTCAGTACTCTTCTCCAACCACCTTGTGAGCATGTCATTGGCGTCTTTTACAGGTCCACCCATATTATCTGTAACAAGCTCAGCAATTCTTTGCACTAAGAGTGCAATATTGGCAACAGGGAAGTCCAACAGGATGCACTGTGCCACTTGCTCCATCTCCTGCAAGGTACTATCAATGGCACGGTTGATTACAATGACTTCAAAGCCCAGGTCCCCTATGCCTGTTTGGAGATCAGCTAGTGATGGCATCTTCCCCTGCCTAGAGGATTCCATAGAGGAGCCAAAGATGTCATAGAAACCATCAACGACTTTCTCATGATAATCAAGAAAGTTATAGTCCTGAAAGAAGTTAAAACATAAGTCAGAATGGAGTGTGAATGTTAAAAGTCAGCACCCGATCCTCCACCCTCATAGGTAGTGATAAACTGACCAATGAATGGTACTATGAATAGCCAACTAGACACAAACAGAACAAAGAGACTTTTGATTATAAGAGACTGATCTTCCATGTCCAAGAAGGCTTACGATAAATATGGATTTGCAATGAGAGCATGGGCTCACCAAATATTTGACTGGCGTAAACACAACATACAAAACTTGAAAACATAGTATGATCAAGCAACCCTATATTTGCTGAAAAACAAAATACTGCTACCTGATCATCTCCTTCCTTGGCTAACTATGTTCCACCTCCATGACACACTAGCACACATGCAGCTTCTTCCTTCCTTTACCTAGGTTTTTCACACACTGGCTAAGCCTACAAGGCTGTTTATTTTTTGCATCCATTTCCCAGGAGAAAATGCCTTCTATTTTGTTATCTATTTTTTTTTCCTTTTAGCAGTGTGGTGCTGGGAACATTTCTCTCTCTTTCCTAGTAGTGGCTCACCAGGAACCAATCCTTTATCACAGCAAATAGTTGAATACATCAATATTTTTTGCATGCATGCATGCAGCCTCTAAATAGTAAGTAGCATTCTCACTTCTCCGTATATTATTTCGGAGTCCTTGACTGAGGTGACTCTTAATAACTAACGAGACGCAAGGTACTACCCCAACACGGTGACTTCATTCAAGCACGCACCATACATAGCAATTAGCAATGATTCAGCACATAAGTATTTTAACGGCATCATTATACCATGTACAGGGAAAATATAGTTTATGTGAGCAATGGAGCCTCGAATTGCTGGCTCTCACAGGAGCTCCGACCTGGACCTTTATATTCCTATGGCCTGCTAAATAGGAGTACTTCCTCCAATACGACACTTTAACTGTAATATCTTGTGTTATATTACAAAAGTAATTTTTATGATGAGCCTAGTAGCTCCAATCTTCTGTTGACAATCTATGTGAAACTTGGACATTGATTGCCAAAGCCAAAAGGCTTGACTTAGGACAAAGTATCTAATAATTGCAATGCTCGGTAGACAGCATGAAGCTTATACATGGTACTTAACATTTATTTGCAATGTGTTATTTGCCATGCTGTGAGCTGAACTGAAGCTCAATTGCAAACTAGACAGTCACATAAGCTACTGAAACCAACTAACCAGCGGCGGAGCCACGGGGGGGCGCGCAGGGGCCTGGCCCCCCCTAATGCTGCAGCTTTTCCACAGGAGACCCTCTTAATTCCCTGCTAATCACATATTAAGTTGCCACTTTTGTGACGTGTTGCTGCTGCATTTCGTAGCCCAAAATGAGAATTCGACTATCCCAAGCCAAAGTGGAGGGACAACATCCTTCTATCGACATTGACGCTTCTGTTTTCTTTTCTTTTTTCGCACCGCTAGCTGCTGCTCAAGTTCCTCTAAAAAAAGCTGGTGCTCGAGTTATCCGCTCTTCAGACTCTAGGCCACCGTCCGCTGCCCACTGGTGCAGCCATCCAGGATGCAGCACTAGCCACAAGCTTGGCTGCGAAATCACAAACTCTACGCTCCCTCGATCTTAATCACCAATTATTTTGTGTTGACAAGCACATGCTATCTTATTTATCTTCGCATGCTTAATTCAAAGCTAATTAGCAAATAACTAGCTTAATTTCTTTTATGCATACGCCATCATTTATATATAATCATTATCGGTATTTCTCACTTGGCCCCACCTATGTCCAAATCCTGGATACGCCTCTGCAACTAACAAATTCCAATGTGCATGAATAGATAAATCGGATGGTAGAAAATGATTGCCGAATTGGTAAGAATGAACTGGTATCGCGATCCTTGGTCCACATTTAGTCGAGACAGTTGTATGAAGTAGCAGAGACAGTTTCAACTTAAGTACTACTATATTCATCATTCCGAGTCGAAGCCTCACCCAGTATCGCCGGGAGAGCGAATCCGCGGTGTGGCCTTCGTCCCGGTGGGCGGAGAAGCGGTCGAGGCTCATGAGCTTGGCCTTCCTGATCTGGTCCCCGTCCAGGTCCCCCACGTAATCGCCGTTGGAGGACGCCGAGAGCGCCATCGCCAGCTGCATCTGGAACTCCTCCTCCGACGATATGTAGTCCTCCCCTCCTCCCGCTCCCGCCCCCGCCCCCGCGGCCCCCGTGGGCGTCGCGGCCGCGGAGGGGGGCGAGGAGGAGGCCGTCGAGACCGAGAGCGCCGAGGCCGCCCCGGTCCCCGACGGCGAGCTCGCGGGCGACGACGGCTGCTGCGAGCCCTGCCCCTGCTGCGGCTGCCCCGCCGGGGACGCGGGGTCGTTGGACCGGTGCTGCCACCTGATCTTGCTCTTGAACAGGTTCTTCATCTCTCCTCCCCCACAACCTCCCCGCCCCGCCCGGCTATTATCTAGGGTTCGGCTCTCCGAGCGTCTCCGCGTGCCGGGCGGTGTGGTCGGCGAAGAGGAGACGAGTAGACGACGACTCGTGACGAGGAAGCAAGGCAACGGGGGGAGTCGAAGCGGAGGAGGCGGCGAGCGGGCGGGTGGGGAACGAAACGAGCGAAGGAAATGGCGCGGGTGGAGAAGTCGCCCGAGGGGTGTGACTGCAAAAATGGCGGGGGTGCCTTTGCGTTGCGGCCGGCGAGGCTACTGACTGGGCTAGTGATGATCATGTTAAGGGGCCTGTGGTTTGGGGTTAATTACCGAAGGAACCACCCCGGATTAGTTTACGCGGCGGATACGGGGGTGATGGAGATCGGGACGTGACTGAGGGAGGGGCGGCCGCCGATCGTGGGTAGGACCCCCGACGGCGTCCTTGCTGGTGCGGGGGTGGGGCAGCCCGGCTGCAGCAGCTCTTGTCCGAGACACGGGGCCTGTCGCGTCTCGTCTCGTCTGCGAGTGATCAAATGGAGGGATCCGCCGCTCGACGCCGGCGTCAAGTCCGGCTCCGGCATCATGTTTAGGTTGGAAAGAAGGTGGTCATGAATTTGCAAAGAAATGCCAGAAAGATTACTGTATTTGAGATGGTGTGATTTCACTGAGAGGATCCGAAGCTCGCCTGGTTCTCTCGTTTTTCCCTTTTGCTATCCATGTATGCGTACACAAGTCTCTCTCGTTAGGTGCAGTGCAATTCACCGTGAAATCGGTACGGTATCCTCGAATTTATTGCATATAAGTTTTTCTGTCAACCTTGATTTGGCTCCTAAAAATGGGCCAAGTACTAAATGAGATGGCTGCCTGGCCAAAGTACGACGATGTACAAGTAAAATCAGAGAAATCAAAGAATTCAGGAAACTTTTTGCACTTCATGTCGGAGTCTTTTGCGCTTAAAGTTCCGGTGTTCCAATCTTCAAACATACCAATTATATTGGTTAGTCCGTATACTAATACTCTGACTTTGGTTGCTAACACATCTGACTTTGGTCGAATGGCTCAGGTTGTGAGGTTGAGTACATAACATTGCATTATTCAGCACCCAGATACTTCTGATCCTTCGCGATCCGGCAATCATCAGGGAATTAAATCCAAGCCTTTTCATTCGCCTGAGACAGAGAGGAAGCTAGCGGTGGTTCAGGCGCAGCTATCACGGGGAGGATGGCCGGAAGCTTCGTGCCGGCCGGGGCGGCGGCCTGTCGCCTGCGCAGCTATCAAGAGGAGGATTGCCAGTGTGATTTCTCTCCCCGTTCAGCGTTAAAACACGTACAAGAACTGCGAGATTTGATTGGAGAAAACGCGCCTGGCGTGACAGGCGCAGCTAACGGCCCAGCGATGCTTGCATCCATGTCGACGGGCAAGAAGATTTTTTTATTTTTGTTTTACCTTTTTGTTGGTTTTCCACACGCAAGAAAACGACCTGGGACAGGTGTTCTCGTGTCAACAAAGCCAAAGGGGGAGGCCAGTAGAAGTATTAGTAGTTCCTTTCATTTTCTATCAGAGACTCGGAGGCCCAGTTGAACAAGATGAATGCGCCACTACTCGCGTATCAAGGATTCGATGAATATCTGGGCTGATAAACGATTGTGTGATGGCGAAATCTACATACGTAGAGACTAGAGGGTTTTTTCTTGTTCATTGCAGTTTTAACTCGGCGACACGGTACGATGCTTGGATGTACTCCCTGGACACATGCAGCGAGACGGCAAAAATGAGGCCTGAGAAAACACAATAATCTCTGGGGTCTTTGCCTTGCTTGGGTGCTTACTATATCATGTGCACTTGACGCGTTACGCTTTCAGTTCACATGATAATGGGCCAACTGTTACGGTGCCGTGGAGTAACTGCGAAAGGAAATCAGAAAGGAGACAGTAAATCAAGTTAAAGACTGACAGTCACGAAATCCTTTACAGCACAACTCGAAAAGGTGAAAGGAAAGAACAAGAGCCTTTGCCTTACCAGCAGAGTCGAGAACACGGTGAAGCACAAAGTACTAGCAAAAAGAACAAGCCACAGTCTCTTAAGCTATTATTAGTTATTACAAAACCATGAAAAAGAAACTTATCGAAGCTTATCATCACTCGTGGGATTACGGATGCATATCCAGATTAGATAAAGCAAAGCAAGTGTGAGCTGACGCGACACCAAACCCTGTACGGCGCCGGCCCTTCAGATAAGCCCTGCGCCGCACTCGCTCACGCACATCCAAACATGCATGAAACACTGACACCATTCCTTGACGCCACTATACGTGATCGGACACCAGGTGCCTTGACTGACCTGCAAAGGCGCTGAGCCGCATCTCACTCTCCAAAAATACCTTTCATTTCATCCACGCAGCAGCAGGAGAGGCATCGCCTGCAGCGCAAGTCGCCTGCTCTGCACTGCAAAGGAGGGGAGGATTGGATCCCTGCACTGCAAGCACGGGAAGCTATTTTTTCCATGCCGCTTTCAGTGCCAGCATCGCGCATCCTGGCCTGACCTGACCTGTTGTTACTCCCGGTCATCAGTGGCTAACAGCAACCGCGATCAAAATGGCAAAGCGACGTCTCGAGAATCCCTGTCCGGAAAGGAACGCACGGACACCAAAACGAGGGGAGGGATTGGCATCTGAATTCTGAAAACCGTTGGAGGCAGCCCCATGTTTCGTTGTCAGGGATCGCTGGGAAACGCCAATACCGCTGCCTTATCTTCAGAAGACGAGGCCGCCGGAGCCCACGAATCGTGACGTGCCCACCCCCGTTCCGAGCACCAGCCACTAGCATCAAACAACAAACAGGCACCGGCACCAGCGGATAGTAGACACGCGCGCCGTGCCGGTCTCCCTCCTCCTGTCACGTCTCCAATCTCCATCTTTTCTGACGACTCCTCGTCACTCCACCGAGCTTATCTTCCTCCCTTCCCTACACGTCAAGAACCTTGTGACACCTCCTCAGCCTTTAGCCTCTTGGTACCCTATAAATCCCAGCCTCCCTCGGCTGTTCACCTGTCCAACTACAAGCAAGAGCAGAAGAGACACCACGAAAGGAACCGAGAGAGAGAAAAAAAGCTTCATCTTTTGGAGTTTGTTGCGAGTCAGCACATGAGGATCCACCCAGCAGCAGCTCCCACCGGCGGCAAGAAGGACCTCCGCCGGCTGCCGCACGTGTACAGCAAGGTGCTGGAGCTGCCGCTCCCGGCGGACACCGACGTTGAGGTGTTCGAAGGCCCCGACGCCTTCCACTTTGTCGCCGCCGGCGCGCGTGGCACCGGCATGGTGCAGGTCCGCACCGTGAGGATCCACCCTGGGGTTACCAAGGTAGTGGTGCGGGCAGGAGGCACCGGAGGTGGTGATGAGCCTGGCGCCGACGACATGGAGCTCGACAGGTGGCGGTCCCGGCTGCCCGAGGCGAGTTGCCCGGCCATGGCGGTGGCCGGGTACGTCGACGGGCAGCTCGTTGTGACGGTGCCAAAGGGGCGTGGCGGCGATGAAGGCGCCGAAGGCGGCCAAGGTGAGGTCACCTGGAGGTGCTGCAGTGGAGGAAAGATTAGTGGAAGACTGGTAGTTGTACAGTAGAAGTAGGCACTCTACTATCTAGTAATGTCTTGCCATCTTTGTTTTTTTCTGAAGATGGGCTGTTTATTATGCCTTGCCTGGTCTTAGTAATAGATGTTTCATGAGCTACCTTCTTGCTGGTTCTTAAGCATATAGAAGCAGCTACTGTAAATTCCCTTTGGTTTCCATGAAATCAAATGTAAATTCTAGATAGACCTGTGACTTTGAGATGCCCTTCCTTATCTTGATGTGCCCACTTGATGCAACTTGGATTTTATCGTGGTAGATAATGTCTGGTGGAGCATAATGTGTAGACCAGATTTGGTCAGTTTTACTGTTACCATTTCTGAAGATCAGATGCAAAGTGGACCACTTGCTTGGTGCTGCATGTCACATGGATTCATCAAATATCTCCATTTTGATGGCCCACAGTTTGCAGCCTAGTGTCTGTTAGCCCTACCTAAGATAATCACTCTGGTTTAAGGCCATATCTTCAGTCAGTGATCACCTGATATTCTGTAAGTTCCGGTCACATTTGCCACTCGCTTTCATCCGGAACTTGAAGCGTTAAATTATGATAGGTCAATCAGTCAAATAATACTGGAATACTCCGGATGAATGGCAGTTCCTGCACAAAGGTCTTCCACAAATTTTAAATAATTTATATCATTCTCCTTGGAAACAGTGCAACATAATACATAAACATAAAAACATATTTATATGATTCCATACAAAATAGAAAAGCAATGAAAAAATTAGCAGAATTACTATGATAAAGTATGGAGTTAAGGAAAAACATTATCCAATATTTCATCAAAATCCCGATTTGACATCTGTGACACTGCTAGAGTATGCATGTCCATGTTGCACTGTTGACCAGCCGATCATGCTGCAAAAGTCAAAGTTCCACAAGAGGATTGTGAATAAACCAGTCACTTGGAATAAATAAGCCTTTGTTTCACTGGTGATACTATATGTGTACTTATTTTCACACATTTCAGTTCAAGTTGCAAATAAAGTGAAATGGTTTCGTAATACAAAGAACACCAAACAGGTGATGGAAAGGTGAGGAAAGGAAAACAAGCGATGATACTAGTTTAAAGAATCGTGCCTAACAAAGGGGGACCCCAGTTTGGTAAAACATCTACAGCATGATGGACAAGAGTTGACGAACCCTATCAAGATCAAATGGACCACCCAAGTTGCTTTAGGTCTATGCATCATATATACAATACAACTATATACTTGTCCGTATGAGCACTGAACATTGCTTTGTGATGATGATCATTTCTAGAAGGATGAAATTCATTGGGCAGTCACTACTTACCTAAACAATCAGTACATCAGTACATGGGCTATAGCCAACATCTCATTGGTTTCTATACTTAGCAATTCAATAGAAATATGGGTTTGGAATCTGAACTATAAGGATCAAGGGCACATAAAATCCAGTGTCCAGATGAGAGTAGGCTAATAGGTTGTAAGCACCAACCTAGTTTAGAATTAATGACAATGAGATGCGCACAAATTGGGTCCTAAATCATAATGCACTAAAACATTTGCTACACAGGTTAAGCTATTGAACAGATGCCATGTACTACCATTTCCTTTCATAAAACAAAGTCATAGGAAAATGGGGATCATTTCTATTTACCAGCGCGGCCTATGGATCAAGGTTTGTTCTAATTTCGCACAGACTACTGGCCACCAGTTTGAATAAATATGCACATGGCGCCAGCATGGAAATGACACAATCATTCACCAAAAGGACCAGCTACTGAATTACTAAGGTGTCCATCAGCCCATCAAAACTAAAAGTGAATCTTAGTGCCCTCTCCTGACATATTTTATCTCCAATGTACAGAGAAGGGGAAATCAGATTTGCTTCTTTGAGATAATCAGCCATACAGCTCATGAGGCCATCTTATCTCCCAGTGGGTCGACTAAATCAGTGTTTGACAGTAGCAGTGTGTATGGGATCTTGTCAACTTCAGTAAAATCACTTGGGTTAAGTAGACTTCTTGAATACTGTACGCTAAAAAACTGAGAAGGATGCAAGCAAATTATTCATATTCAAGAATATGACAAACAGAAACATTCATCGTGGAGAACTGTGACCATTTCATTATAGGAGGAAAAAATGGTCCATACAAAGCAGAACAAAACAAAACACCTGGAGCGGCTTAGATATCACATACATACCTAATGACAAGTCAGGTGGCTACAGCTATTATCTCAACTAACCTTCCATTGATCTTTCTAAATAACACCTTCTGCAACGTCAGCAGCCTCTAAGATCAGTGGAGTCTTGGCTAAAAGATGTTTGTGTAATGCCAAGCTTAACATCCAGGTAACTTCATGCTTCTCATATGTCCACATGCTTCTCAATAGTTGGGCATGATAATTTATCTGAATCTGAGATCCTTCCCGTGTCAGACATAGAACTGGTCAAAGAACATTGAGTTGGACTGTGTGAAGAGAACATGTAACCCAGGATTTCATTTTGCTGGCATGATGCACTTAAGGTTTTCCGTGAGCTCATGCAAACCCAGCTTGCCTCATATCATTTATGGTCGAATGAAGCCTTTCATGTAAATCAAACTTTCGATATCCAGCAACCAATATATCATACGTAGACCTGTTCGGCTTGAAGAAACTTTGAATGCGATTTAAAAACAAATCCAATCTATCAAATTCCTTGTGACGAAAATAAGAACAGATTATGACATCAACATCCTCTGGGCACATAAACATCACACCGTTGTCCAACATCCAGCAAATCGCATCTTCCATATCTGCCAATCGATCTGCCTTAGCATAGAACCTGATAATTCCATGGTGCAGTTGTGTTTCATAACTCGAATGTGTTCCCTTTTGTATTACGGCAAGCAGCTGCTCCATTTCATCTATTTCACCTCCATCTAGGCATATTCTCGTTAGCCTTTCAACTGTAGCTTTGTTCAACTCCCAATTGCCATCCCTCACACGTTTTAAAAAGTCTCTTACTGTGTTGACCTCCTCTTTTCTAGTAACAATCTCAAGATTTGCCTCCAAAATAGCAGAGTTTGGCTTAATCCCCAAGGAAATCATTTCCTCAAACACCGTTTTTGCATCATCTAGCATGTTCAACCGAACAAACCCTGTGATCAAAGATTCAAAAGCTTGAATACTTGGAGTAAACCCAGCATTTTTTGCAGCTACATACCAGCTCATCATCGCATGGCCACTTCCAAGGATCGAAAATGCAGATATAAATGCACCATATGTAAAGCAATCGGGCTTGCAACCATCCATGCCTTCCATAGTCTCATATAAGGTCATTGCGGAGAGGAGATCTCTGACCGACAAGAAAGTGTTAACAAGGGCATTGAAAATGCCAGTGTTCAGATGAATTCCCTGTGCCTCCACGCATTCAAAGACTCTCATTGCAAGTGCTGAATTTCTTGTCTGAGCACAGAATTGGATTATTGTTGAGTAGGGCTCGCAATCATGAACCTCTTCCTTCAGTAGCTTCTCTAGCTTCCATTCCAATACCTAATCCAATGTTCACCATTCACAACATGTTAGTTCGCTTATCCCTGTTCTCAAATTCACCCAAAAAAAAAACTTATGAATCTCATGCAGATTCATTTGCAAAACCAACTGATCATATCGGCATTTCAAAAGTTAGATCATTACATGTATCGTAAGCTCACATGATGATAGGCTAAAAATACTAGTGATACGCATCGCAGTCCGCACTCTGACCCGTGGGCAAACAGAAATTTCCTTCTACTGTAGCACTATTTTTTTTTTTAACGAACGGGAACGAGATCGTGCCTATTTCATTGATGGAAAAGAGAGTAACAGCCGGCTAACCGGAAGAAAAGTAAAATTATGTACAAGGCAAAATTTCTGCTAGCTTCTTCGCCCCTGCCTTCACCCAGTTGCCGCTTCTTCTTTAATTTTCGCCCCTGCCGTAGCACTAAACACAAACGCTAAATTAAACCGAAAACTAGCTTGGCTGAAGGCGCTGAGGAGTGACTAGTGAGGAGGAGAGAAGCGACTCACGAGGTGCGCCTTTGTCGGAGAGGACGCGCGGAGGAGAGCGGCGGCGAGGGGCCCCCAGAAGCCGCCGTCACGGTGCTGCGCCGAGGAAGCGACCTCCTCCACGGTCGCCTTCACGCGGCTCTCCGGCTCCGAGACCAGGCGAGTGAGTAGGGTTTCTTCCGTCCCCGCAGCCGCCGCCGCGGCCGCTGTCCCCATCCCGCGCCACAGGCGCCGGCGAGCGGCGGCGATCGCCATCGATTGGCTGCGGTCGCGGAAGCTTGCTTGCTTCGGGCCTTCGGCGGCGGCAGTGGGTGACGGGCCTAACGGTTGTAGTAATAAGCCGGCCCAGTAATCCCTTGGAACTTCTTAGATGAGCCCATCGTAGGATTTTACGGTAGTTCGGCCTGCTTGCTAATGACGGCGCGAGTGGCCCATATCCTCTCCGCCGCCTAACCACGCTGGCAATCTTGTCCCCCTCCACGACTCGAGCTTCATCCCGCCGGCCAGCCCTTGGGCACGCGCCACATGGGCATGGATCCGCGACGCGCCCCCTCCTGCTCGCCTCCACGTCTCCGGCCTCTGCACACGTGTCCCTCCTCGATCTCCACGCCAGCCGCATATAACCGCGACGAACCGATGCACCGGACTGCGAAGCCAAGCCAAACAGCGGTGCACGTCACTGATAGGTGATTCTGGTAGGTGATATACTGATACGCTACTGCAGGTGCAGAATATACTCCTAGTCCTAGGTAGCTTCTGGAGTGTTCGAGAATGAGCCAGGGGCAGCCAAGGAGGCCGTCCGACCAGCAGCAGGCGGCCGGCGGCGAGCATGGCGCCGTCCGCTACGGCGACGTGTTCCCAGCGGTGAGCGGGGGCCTCGCGGAGAAGCCTGTCGCGCCACAGGACGCGGCCACGATGCAGTCGGCGGAGAGCCTGGTGTTCGGCTTCGGCCAGACGATCAGGGGCGGCCCCGGCGCCACCATGCAGTCCGCGGCCACCACCAACGAGCGGATGGGCGTCGTCGGCCACGACCAGGCCACGGACGCCACCGCCGTGCAGGGCGTCACCGTCTCCGAGACCCGCGTCCCGGGCGGCCGCCTCGTCACAGAGTTCGTCGCCGGCCAGGTAATCATCAAACACTTAACGCCCCCTTCTGCTCTGTCTCTGCGTTTGCAGCTAGCACGTGTATGCTGTGCGCAGGCTGTTGGCCAGTACCTTGCCCCGGATGATGCCACGGCTGGTGGCGCCGCCGGAGCAGGAGGTGTCGCTGCTGCTGGCGTGGTGGATAACACGAAGGTGACGATCGGCGAGGCGCTGGAGGCGACGGCGCTGGCCGCGGGTGACGAGCCGGTGGAGCGCAGCGACGCGGCGGCCATCCAGGCGGCGGAAGCGAGGGCTACCGGGCTGCACGCGAACGTCCCCGGCGGGCTGGCCGCGCAGGCGCAGTCAGCCGCGGCGGCCAACGCGTGGGCGGCGCGCGACGAGGACAAGACCACGATCGGCGACGTCCTCGCGGTACGTCGGACGTTGCACACAAGCTTCTGTTCTTTGTGTTCGTGCGGCTGCGCGTGTTTAATTAAGCAGTCGATTTGATCTTTATTTGACGTGTGATGATGCAGAACGCGACGGCGAAGCTGGTGGCGGACAAGACGGTGGAGAGCGCCGACGCGCTGAGGGTGGCCGGCGCGGAGAACCGCAACAAGGGAGACGCGACGGCGAGGCCCGGGGGCGTGGCGGCGTCCATGGCCGCGGCCGCGAAGCTCAACCGTGATGAGGCTGTCTGGGAACAGTGAAGGGTGCGCCGTCTCGTCGCGCAGCCATGAAGACGTGTCCAGGAGAGCCTAGTTTTGCGTCTGCCACGAGTGTTTTTTTTTAAACATGCAGGCTGCATGCACATGCATCCTCGGTTTAGGCCCAGTCGGGGTCTCCTTTGTTCGCTCTCTGCTCACGCTCCACGCAGCTGAAAAGTTTCTTCTTTTCTTTTTTTTTTGTTACCCCGTGTCGTGTGTCAAATGGGTCTGTCTCAACTCTCGGCATCAGCCGAGAGGCTTGGTGTCGTACTGTCGTGCGATGTGCGCACACGTGTGATGTAAGATACGCGTCAGTGCAGGACAAATGTAAGATACCAAAGTTCACCTGCATGTTTGGTGGTCAGTGCAAAGATGTTTCCTGTCAAAGAAATTGCTGTTTGTTAGACCATCAGGTGGCGTACCGTACGTGCCTGCACCGTACCTGATCCTATCAGGTCGCATTCAGTCCAGGAGAAATCGAGGCTGAGGCGCAAGTGAGACGTGGCGGCGCGGTGCGCGGGTTGGGCACAGATAAAAGAAGCCGTGCGTGACACGCCCCCTCGCGGTACACGGCTACCCGCCCACGCGTGCAGTGATTCATCACAGGCTCAGCCGCGTTCTTGGGGACGCCCTAAATAATGAACCTCAAAGCAATCTGCCGCCGACGGCGAGCCCCCGATGGAGAACAGCCTGTTCTTCCGCGCGTCCTCCTCGGCTCCTTCAACGTTAACACCCCCGCCACGCCACGCCGGGCCCCGGCGCCGCCGCCACCTCTCGTCGGCGGTGCCCCGGCTGGGTCCTCCTCGATAAAGTGGCGTGCATCGCCGACCGCCGGAACGGGACCACCGCGGGCGCACCGGGCAGGCCGGCCGTCGAGGTCTCCTTCTGGCTCGCGGACCCGCCGGGCCTCTCCCGCTTGTGCGTCCACTGCCCCGGCCTGAACAAGAGCGACTTCTTCGAGGAGCCCTTCGTCGTCTGCTCCGAGAAGGACGTCGCCGTACTCCACGTCTACCTCTCCTCCGAGAAGGCGCTCCGGGATTACTTCGTGTACAGAGCACACCCCGAGCACCCGTCGCTCTTCCTGCTCCCCAGCCCATCCCCGCTCTGCTTCCACCGCCCCCCGCGCCCGCCCGCGCCCCCCCCCCCCCCCCCCCCCCCCCCCCAAAAAAAAAAAAAAAAAAAACGAGTTCGGCCTCTTGGCTCTTGCCCTCCGTCGGCGACGACAAGGACCGCTTCGCCATCGGCCATCGCCGTCCTCCGTTCCACGTTGGAATGGCATCCTGCTGTGCCCGATCCGGGAAGAAACCCCAGTTCTGCGTCGCATCGGGTTACCCGAGCCGATGGCCAGCAACAAGAGCATGGAGAAGAACGCGTCGATGGTCCGGGATGTCACCTGCAGCAATGGCGGGACCTCCGTCCCACCGGGTGCCTGTGGCTCTATACTGCGCGACGATTCAGACGGGGGGTTAGCATCGACTACTACGACGCCTACGATGGTTGGGATGTCGTCGCACGGAGCAGGTCGACCACCTCTGATCGTTGGCTCAGGGACTGCGAGGTCTACGTTGATGACATCGACATCAGCAACCCAAGGCGCTTGCTGCCTGACCTGAAGGGCAACGACCATTGAACTGGAACATCAACGCTCCACCTTGAGCGTGCTTGATGAGGACGTTTGTCACCTGATGTGCAGAGTGAAAAGCACTGACAAAATTGCATGGGTACTCGCGATCAACGTGAGGAACAAACGCCTGGCCCCCCGTTTTCTGCCGACAGAGTCCACCGCTTCCATCCGCCCTACCATCACTGTGCACTCTCAGAAAATATGAACATGGCCCCGCCGCATGACTGCAAAGGCACTTAACTTCTGCTGTTTGATTACTCATGCTGATTATTTTAGTTAAGAACCTTGGAGTGTTCGAGTGTGTACGAGGACGCTTGCCTTATACAGAGGCGGAGCTCGACGAACAAATCAGAGGGGGGCAACCCGCGGAATTAAGCACTAAACGCCTGTGAACAGTAGCAAAAATACTGTTCATTCGATGAAGATTGGGTTGGACCAGGGGGGCCATGGCCCCCTTTGTCTCAACTGAGCTCCGCCAGTGGCCTTATATGTTGACAGAGCAAACAATGCATCGTGCCGTTGTTCCTCTCGTGCTTAATTGTCTGATCATCAGTGATCAACTCAGCAACAAGATTACTCTGCGGGGACAATGGTTGTCGTATATTGGAGTATAAATGAGTTGCTTGTCAGCTTCGAATTAAATTGGATGGTGCCTGACATCTACATTGGTCGTAGTGAAGTGGAAGGAACCTCGTAGTGCAGACATCTACATTCAGTAACTCTGTATAAGGGTGCTACGTTGGTCGGTTACAATTTCCCTACCTGCTAATCTACCAGTGTACTACTCCCTTCGTCCTAAATTACAGGTCGTTTTGATTTTTCTAGGGGCATAGTATTTTCTATGCACTTAAATATAGTATAGGTACAAACATATATAAATAAAGAAAAGTTAAAATCACCTAGAGTTTCTTCTCTGAATCCGGCGAGCCGCGGAACGCGACGGCGAAGCTGGCTGCAGGACGAGTCGGTGAAGAGCACAGAGCACTGACGCGGTTGGGGTGGCGGGCGCGGAGAGCAGAGCCGACGCGATGGCCCTCCTTAGCATGTGGTGGCGTGGCGCGTGACGGCCGCGCACGCGGGGTGGTGGTAGCAGAACGGCAGAAGAGGCCGGACCCGTCGTGCACGCACGCGTGTGTTGATGTCGCGATGTGTGTTGCCATCCGCCCCCGCGCGCATACGCCAAGCCCACGACCACGAGGAATGATGGATGGGGGCCGCTTCGTGCCTGCCGCGCGTCAGACGCCAGAGAATTCACGGCCGCGCGCGGGACAAGCCCGGAACACGGATCCTTGTCTCTTCCGTACCCCCGGCCGGCTGCAACGAACGCTCGATGGAGTCGGCTGGGGGCGACCCCGCCGTTGCATCTTCAAGAGCGAACCATCGAGGCCGTATGCCGAAACACGTCGTCAGCGGCATGCTGGCTGCTGCTGCGCTGCGCCCGCCGGACGGGCCAGGAAGTTACTCTTGCACCAGTATCTGTGTACAAGCACGGTACGGGCGCCGCGAGGCCGGCGCCCGGCCGCGTTGTATGGGCGGCGTGCGGCTCCAAACAGGGCCGCCCGAGCAAGCGACCGAGGCGGCGCTTTTATTAGCGCGCGCGAGCCGGTGGCTGGCGACCAACCAGCGCTGCCCCGTGCGCATGTGGCGGCGTGGCGTCTCCGAGCGGTGCTGCGCGGCGCGTGCGTGAGCCGGACGCAAGACAACAAGCCGGAACTCCCCCATCCGTAACCCGCTGCCCGTACACGGCCGGCGGCCACGGCCACACCGCGTCGTCCTCCCTGCCCGCCGGGCAAATTAACAAACCCCAAAAAAATTCACGGCGGCGCGGGGGAGATCGGAGGATAAGGCAGCCGCGCGGAACACGGATCATGTCTCTGCATGCGTTCCCTCCGCCGCTAGCTCTGATCTCGCCGGCCCTGCCGCGCCCGGGTCGGGTGGCATCTGGTGCCCCACTTCGCCGGCCGCGCGTTCATGGCCATCATCCGGTCCAGTTGCTCGACCATACGATCGACAGCTATACGGAGTACACTCACCGGCTGATGATGATCTGCGACGTACACCGCCGCCGATCGACGGCGGCGGCGGTAGATGCAGACGAGATCGATGGGGATGGGCGACGACGAGCGAGCGCGATCACGTGTGTCGATCGATCGCCCCAGGACGGACGGACGTACTGTGTAGCAGTGTAGAGCGTGAACGGAGTGACATGTGTGTGCTGCTACTCACGCACGTACGTTTCGGCCATTCATGTTGAGATGGTTCCGTTTAAACGACGACGTACGTGCTCCAGCGGCTCGCGTCGTTTCGTTACGCGTTGTTGTCGCTCCATCATCGGTTGTTGCCTCGTTGCCCTCGCTGCTGCGTAAGCACGGCGTCCTACTAGCTGTACGTGTGCCGAGTTTGGAAAGGTTCAGCGTCGACAAGAAACCTGCTTCCGCGATCATCATCAGCATACTTTCCTGCAAAGTTCATCGTCATCGGTTGAAAACAAAACGATCGAGCTAGCCCGGAACGAAACTTCTTGGAACACGGTATGCATACTTTCTTCTCATCTCAAGGAATTGAATGTAGCAGCGAATGAAAAATACATCTCTGCCACAGGATACGAGTACCTCGCTCTGGCGTGTGGCTGCACGCATGAAACACGCCTGCTATAAAGTAGGATGATAGCTCTCCATTTCCCTTCTCATGTTTTCTTCCCAACAACACGTTGTGGTTGGTCGACGTTTATGCATGGGCACTTGACACGCCAATGCTTCAAATCGATCTTTCACTGTGCTGCCTCCCGGAGCCCGCCCGCCCGGGTAGCAAGACCATGTGAGAGCCCTAACGCACCCAACCACACATGGACACGCCTCCGCACCCAGGCAGCGTTCATGCATAGGGCCCCCAGGCCTCTGTTCTGCACGCGGTTTCTTTGCTTTTGCTAGAACAATACAGGACTTGACAGCATCAGCGCAGCAGCAGCATCACCATGCAGATGCAGTACGAGGGGCACATGGAGCCATGGGGGCACGGGCATCGCCTAGATGGTTATTGCAAGTTTACTACTCGTTGTTCATGCGTACTACAGCCTCAGCCTCAGTGAAAAATGCTGACATGAATACGTACGCTGATCGATACACACACGCTGACATACAGGGGGCGTACGTGGTACAGTCTGTACGAGCTGGACCAGTGGTGCTGGCAAGTAAAGGAGCGTACGAGTGGAGTGAATTCAGACGGTAACCGGCCACTTCTGTCAATTTTGGACCAGAGCCAATTGTAATTGTACCATGAAGCTATTGTGGTTGTTGAACATTCAAGAGGCGACCGATGCAGGTGTGGCCGTAGTTGCACGTTGCGCCCTGATGATAGAATAATGACAGAGGATGAAGGCGGTGCTAATACAATCCTCATTTGTTTTATTTCTCGGATAGGTGAGGGCAATTCTAGCCCTCTATTGATCCCATGAGAAGAAATGCATACGACAAGCAAGTTACATTTTTTTTCCAGCAACTTCAGGGAGAATCTCAAAGCTTCTTGGACGGTAAAGATGTTTGCAAGGGGTGGTATGTGTAGCATTCTCGTAGATACTTCTGTGTTCTTACTTACTGGCCGTGGTCTAGTTCTGTTGAGAAAATAGACCTCTTTCTGGAATCTGGATAGCTCAAGTGGAAAAAGCTATCGATCAATTTTTTTTGGCGCCACTTGCGTGCTAACTAATGCAGGTAGAATGAACCTTCTTGACCAGAAATTGTGACTTTGTCAGCTTGCACTGAACTCAATTCGTCCAATAATAGGTGAGCCCCCATACGGCCATACCTAGAAACGCCACTGCCTCACTTCTCCTATAAACTCCTCGCAGCCGGCGTCACACACCAGCTTCTCACTCCACACTCCATTCACGACCCAAAGCTTAGCTCCTAGCTAGCTCCGGGTCAGCAGCGTTCGCGCCCAGTAAACAAACAAAACCAAGAGAGCACTCGCGCTAGAGCAAATAAAGCGTACACGACGATGCTCGGATGCTTCTCCCGGCTGCGGCGGCCGCCGGCGGGGTCACCGGCGCCGGAGCCCATTCCGGGGTCCGACGACGCGTCCACGTCCGCGGCCTCGACGTCGGCGGGCGGCTCCACCTCCCCGTGTTCGTCGTCCTCCTCGGCACGCTGCAAGAACGGCGGCGCCAGCAGCTCGCCACACGGCCATGGCCGCGACGGCGGCGCGGTGGGCAAGAACCCGTCCGCGCTGTCCGAGTCCGGGCTGTCGTCGGCCATCGCGTCGCGCCGGTTCTTCCTCTCCTCCCCGGGCCGCTCCAACTCCATCGTCGACTCGTCGGCGCACGGCGCCGCCCTGGGCCTGAGCGTCGGCGCGGCCGGGGTGGCGGTGCCGACGTACTCGCCGGACCCGCACGCCGACTTCCTCCGGTCGATGGAGGAGATGGCCGCGGCGCTCCGGCTGGACGCGCGGCGGCGCGGCGACCGGGCGCGCCTCCACGAGCTTCTGCTCTGCTACCTCGCGCTCAACGACAGGCGCGCGCACAAGTACGTCGTCAGCGCCTTTACCGACCTCCTCCTCCGCCTCACCGCCGCCACAAACCTCGACGACGAGCACCACGATTGACTCGTGCTAGCATGCAGCAACTCTCTGCGATGCATACGGACGACAGATTTTTGGGTACCGTATTCAGAATTCTATTGCAATATTTGGCAAGTAACTTAGAAGCCACATGCAGATCATGGTGTCTGAACTCTGAAGATCATCTAACGACTGTAAATACGTGGTGGTGTGAAATTTCGTAGCTGGAATCTGTCAGTATGCATAGCATTTTGCTCTGACTTTTCTCTGGGTGTGTTGTGACTTGTGAGCAGTGAGCGTGCTGGCTAAGATAGAATATGTCCAGCTTCTACAAACAAAGGTGTTTTGCTTGGTTTGCTTTTGCGTTTGCCTTTGCCTTTTTGGCCATCTCTGCTCTTTTACTGTTGAGCTCTTTAGCTTTCTGTTCTCTTTGGGGGTACTTGAAGGCTAAGCTTGCTTTTGTGTTTGTTATATAGGCCATGCCAAGCATGGTTTCAAGGCTAAGTTTGCTTGTGTGTTATGTAGGCCATGCCAAGCATTGTTTGAAGGCAGAATTTGCTATTGCTATGGTTCGTGTCGTGATTGTAACAGCTATATGACGTTTTACCAAACATTAATAGATTCGGAACGCAAAATAAAATCATTTTCCAACAGGAACATTATACAATCTCCTTGAGATACCTAAGAAAATCCTTTGAATTTGAGAGCTTTGGGAAGGTTTTCGCTACGATTAGCTCATGTAGGATCAGCCCTCCCATCTTGCAGCTGCCTGCATCACTCCCTCATAAACTACGCCACAAACGAGGTCTCTTCTCTTGAGACGAGCGAGGTCTTCGGATCCAGCCACAGGCAGCAATAATAAACAGATGCCGTGCAAAACCAATCGGCTGGGTACAGGAGCTGCAGGCTGCTTGCAGCGTTTACACATGGCTGCCGTGTAGTTGGGTGGATCGCATCTGTCGAACAGAGTAACCATCGGCGCCATTACGCTTCCCATTTCCATTCAGTAGAGTAAGCATTGCGTGATAGAAGATCCATGGACCCACAAAGTGGCCATAACGAACCACTCGGGTGGTGAAGGGAAACCCAAGAAAAGAACCGTGCCAACAGAAGGAAACAGAGTAGCAAAGCAATCAAGGGCTGTTGAGGTCGGACATTGACATGGCAACGGCGAACAAGATCGGCACGGATCTGCTTTGCCCAGGAAGTCTCGTGCCCAGCCGACGTTCGGCCGCGTACCAGACTGCTCCACAATAGGAAACGAAATTCACAAGACGAAAGCAGCTGTGCACCCATGTTGCGATCCCTGCAACACCATTTGGCACCGTTGGAGCAGCAACTAGCACAGCATCCTGCAAAGCAGAACCATGATCTACCCCCCACCACCGGCCATCACTATGCTCCAGGCACTCTCACCTGTGGCACTTTCCTTTCCGACCAGCAGCGACACCGACAGAATCATCTCCGATGGGCACGAAAAAAAGCCGTGTGGGGAACCCAGACGCCCAGTGCACACAGCACACGACAGGAAGCAGAACAGGCATTACCGGCTCCGACACCGCACCACTTACACTGACAAGAAACACTAGTAAACCCAGCAGGTTTAGCGCCCTGCCAGAGATGGCAACACAGCCTTCAGAAAACCAGGCGCACCATTCAGCAAGCAGCTGTTAGTGGTCAAACCTTTCCCATGCCTATCTGTTATGGAGCTACAGTTATGGCTGCGCATGAAGCACCTGAAAGAACAAGTATCTTATTCTACATCGCAGAACAGTTAGTGATAACATATGGACAAATCTGTAGAGCAAATCGATCTCTATAGTCAGAGCAAGCACACATTTAAGCTTGCAGTTTTCTTTGTCGAACATCTGGCTTTTACATTATCACTTCCACACAAAAGACCTTTTGAGCTCTAATTGGCATCAGCACCACTTAATGTAGTACCTATCCAATTTTGAGGCTCTTTGGAACACAGAAACAGCAAAGGATATTTTTGTTAGCAAAAATATACCACCCCGAATAAAAAGGTAAATAAGTAACTTGTCTGATTCAATCTCTGATTGCCATGGAAATTGTGGAATCCAATTCGCCAATAAACAAGTACTGAACTCGGACAAATAGCATAGCAGTAGTTGGCATTTAAGTGGCTTTGCTATCTTCTAGTTCCACATAAACATTTCCACAAGCATTTTAGAATATAGGTAGCAATGCAGAAAACACAGATGCCCAAAAGAATGCGATCAATCTAGTGCAGCAATATACTGAATAGTATCACTATGCATTGGAAAACAAAAATATATCACATCATCACGGTCAGTGTTCAAAGAACTAGACAATATTAGAAGTGCCAGGGAATATGTAGTGACTACCTTCTTAAGGGAAACTTAAATCTTCATGTCAAGTCAAGAAATAAGGGAAATGCTACAGTATGGAAAAGATCAACCCGGAATACTCTATGCAAGACCAACATCACACTTCAAAATGGAGAGCAATTGATCAGGCAAAAGATACTTAAATAGGAGGATAGAACTCTTCCAGATAACCACTCAATCAGTCAGCCATAGACACTTGCAAGAAAACACATCTAGTGCAAAATATAGTTTCCAGAACAAGTGGTCACAACCCACCTAGCTGCAGTCATTATATTCAAGGTAAGATCTTTCGAGCACAGAGTAGCATGAATCTATGGACTTGGCATCAGAGATAGGTATACACGCTTCGGTGCAAATTAAATAAACTGATGGAGGTGGGCTTTATGACAAGAGACTACAGACTAATCACTTGGGTCGAATTCTCTTCTGCTCTTGAGGAAAGCCCTTTTCCTCGAATCTGAGTCTAGTTCATCCAGGTCGGATGCAATTGCTAGGTAGCCATAAAATATCCTCTTTCTCTCACCTGTCCTGATATCTGTCTCAACCAACAAAGGGTTCTGATCAGAATCTATAGAATGAGTGGCACGCGCACGTGACCAACCTATACGTCCATGATCTTGTCTCTCAAGGAACTCAGCAAGACGCTCAGCCTCCTTCAAGCCAGCTGGGTTGTTTGCGAACTTGATAAGTGTCAAACCCAAGTGCCCTTCTTTTCCATACAAGGACTTCGACTTGCCACCAGAAAACCCTAGTTCTGAAAACAAAGATACGACATTGACACAGCAAGTATTACTGTGATATATATGGCATTGCTTCAAAAAGACGTGCTTAGCAGAGGCATGATTTCGTAAAGGGTAACGGTACTTCGCGAGTAATTTTATGTCCCTGCTCCAAATATGGCTTAATTCTAACTTGCAGCCTTGAACAAGCTAAGCATTGAATAGCATTCCTACTTTGCTTACATCAGATAGTTTAGTTCAGCAAGGATATGAACCCCACAATGATGCTACAGTTCTTCCTTAACTAGAAAAGTTGCAACTTGCAACACAAAACATTGGACAGAGAAATGTCACTTTCTAGATCTGATCAACAGAGCAAATAAATCTGCTTGAAGTAGATCGATTGTATGGCTGTCACACTGACAAGACAGGACATAATTGACCCCCTTGAGGTCAGCCGCATGTTCATGTAACAAAGGCAAAGAGGCAGCAAACAATTGTTGCATAGAAAATGCAATATCTAACTGTCTGCGCAGTAGCCTATGCATTAGTTACATTTAGGCTGAGTTTGGCAGAGCTCCCAGAGCTGATTCTCTGCTGAATCCAGCAGGAGCTCTACCAAACAGTTTTCAAGAGAGAAGTGATTCTATGCTGATTCTGTAAAGTGATTCTTTGACACGAACTAAGAGGCTGGGAGCTGAAAAAAGTAGCTTTTCCTGATTCTGTGAAGTAATTCTCCATCCTGATTTTAAGAGTTTATGCTAGAGAATCAAAGAGAATCACTTTCAGCCACACAATCACTTTTCTCATAGAATCAGCTCCCATAGAGAATCAGAATCATATGGAGCTCTACCAAACAGGCTCTTAGCTTATTGCAAATTCAATGGAAACCAAGCCATCCAATCAAGCATTGGATCCTATAACTAATTGTAGCCTAACAAACACTCAACGAGTAGAGGTACCCAACAGACAACAACCCCAACACTATCTTCCTAAGGTCAAGCTGAACGAACGAATTACCAGGTATTAAGGGCAAAGATAATGATGCCATCTTAAAGCGACATAGCCCCCACGTCATATTGATACGACTCAACAGACAACCCTTACAATAGGTTGTCTTTTAGTTGCCTCATAGAAACTGGAGTATGTCCCTTTAATTTGTGGGCCAGTGCCTCGGTGGAAGGAAATAAAATAAATCCATCGCAATGATATACGGTACAATGGTATGTGACTTGTCCAATAGCACTAGATTTTAGATTATGAGTAATTGTACCGTGAGATAACAGCCTCTTTCCCTCAACTCCCTCTCTCTCTCCCCCCTCGACACACCTTAAATCCTACAAGCCAATGCATGAGGTAACCTATGAGACAGCTCATGTACCTCACAAGTACTGGCAGTTGGCACTATACAAGCCAATACAAGCCTTGGCAGTTGGCACTATGATCAATAAGCATATGAAGAGCTGCTCTACAATCCAGCAAGCCCCCCCCCCCCCCCCACCCCCACCCCAAAAAAAAGGCTTTGCTTTGCTTAGCAGCAGTAGGTAGTGTGTTAATAAAACATATATTCCACAGGCACTTGTACGCAAACACTAAATTCCCATAAGTTAAAGGCTGCGATATAATATACCTGTCATTTTCTTATCCATGTCTTTGTTCCCTAAACCCTCCAAGCGGCCATCTTTCTTCCTCCCAGTTGCAGTATTGTGCATGATAACAGTTGGCGGCCACACAATAAGGTCCTCCCTACTTGCTCGGACAAGGTCAGCAGGTAATGATTGGTATCCCTTAGAGTTCTCAGGGACTTTTGTATAATCCCATCCCATAAGGACACACAATGCCTTGTGCAAACCAAGATGATCAACAAGTGAATCTGTATTCGGTGGGTTGTAAGCATGCATGACAAGTCCATGCACATCAGCAAAGTCCCTGGAAGAGTGCACATTGGCCAGCCACAATCACAAATGAATTAAAATCCGATGAATAGGAGCCGGAAACTAGTGGGCTAAACACAGCCTTCACTACAAATACAGTACAACAAGATCTAGAAATGTGAGAGAATATCAACTGACAAATCCCAAAAACAAGTCTACGGCAAAAGTATCATAAGAAAGCAGCAAGATAGGATTCTATGCCAAAGAAACATTTGTCAAGAGAAAAAAGTTTTAGACATATTTGTTCACTGGTGAAACGATATACTCCTATAGGTTCGTTGACAGCTCTGCTGCTCCAAGTATTGTATGGAATGAGGCAGCCTAGGGGGCACACCATGGATTTACCACAGTTCCACTGTACATTGATAAAGAATGGTTATGAGCTCCCACCGGAAAATGTGGTAATGGATAATAAGTGGTTTTATATGAGGTCTGCACCGAGGTTTGGGTACTTGTTTCCAAATCAAATCCTATTAGCAGTGCATTAATATTTTGGGAAGGATCACCTCTGTACCATCAGAAAACTTAATCAAAATACGAACTGCCAGAAACTGTTTAAGGTGAGGGGAAAAAGGATTCTACTGCTGCATCAGGAAGCTATTAGTTTCTTTCATCCAGTTAGGCAGCAACTGTACAGTCAACTATCTTCTAACAATGAAGAACTACCACAATGAAGTTTGGTTACCCATTAGAACCGTAGCTACCGCAATGAAGAACTAGAGATGGTAAGAGGCTTGGGCAAAGTCTAGGAATCCTAGGCTGGTTATCTAATATCTAGTAGTTTTTTCTAGCTTGAATCAGGTTAGATGAAACTACTTCCCCCCATCTCCCCTTCTAGCTTTTATAGCTAGGCTCTCTGTCTGAAACAAACTCGCTTGTATTTCCGTCTCTTTTGAAATGGGAATGAGGCAGTGCCTCGCATCGGAAAAAAAGGGAAAAAAACTATCTTCTAACAAACTTTATTCCAAGACCCAACAACTCCCTTCCTCTCATGAATTTATTGCCATGGCTTCTCATCAAGTCATCATCCTTATGACCTTATCATCCTCTCAACTTACCTAGATGTCACTACTAACAAAGCTGTCATGAGGCCCTACATTGTTGGAGCAGTTCTATTCATCGTTCTCAAGTAAAGCCACCTTCACAATCCTAACAGCGCGCAATTAGTTGCGAACAGCACAATGCAAGTATGGTGCTGCAGATCGAGCAGGTCAGAGAAGGCCTGACACGGTGACACATGCAGCTCATCTCAACTAGGCATAGCGGTCGCACAGAGTGTGCAGTTTAGGCCAAACACAACGGGAAGTGCATGATGTGGGCAGGGGTATCCTCCTTATTGGGGTTGAGTATGAATACTAGAATAGCACAAAGTTAATCCTAGAAGCCATACGAGGCGTTATCGACAGTAGAAGACAAAAAAACAAGGTCTACATAAAAAGCTAGAATTAGAAATATTGTAATTAGCATGTCAACCGTGGAATAAGTTTAATACTGTATGGCATCATGCAAAACAGACCAATAATAAATGATACGACAAACAATAAAAGGATATGAAGTGGCACAATCTCAGGAGAAACAATTACAAAATAGCATTCAAAGCTATCATTTGACACACAAAGCATTTGACACTCAACAAATGCATGTATGCTACGTATGATAGCACCATCTATAGCCCAGTAACAAGTAAACGCTTCGGAAAACTGGTGCCAAGTTGGGAAAGAAAATATTCAGATCATAATTCATGCCAGCAAGACAGTAATACAAAGTACAAAAGCGTGAGGGTGAAATTAAAGTCAAGGATACAAGCGATTAAGGATAAAGTAGTATTCCTGGATGGAGATAGGCTATTTCTTGCACTAGATGCTAGACAACCATGAAAAATTGAAAAACACACAGCACAGCCTCAACAAATCAATGAATCATGAAGTCTGAAAGTGGCTATATCATAATATATAATCTGCAGAATGTCAAATCTTAAAATAAAACAAAAATAAATTCTGCTACAACATCAAAAAAACACTCACAAGCACACAATGGCAATCAAGCAATCAATGAACAAAGATACTAGTAGCAGATGCAGATCTACCCGATCTGCCGTTGCCACCACAACCGCAAGAAGTGAAGCAGGATATATATATTAGATTTATTCTTATTAAATTGCATGGACATTAAAAAAAACATGAAGACAGTGTGCAGTTTCATTTTAGATGCCAAAAGGCAGAGACGGAATCACTGCAATTCTATACTTCTATATAGGGGTGGGCAGAAAAACCAGACCGAGGAACCAAACTGAACTAACCGGGACCGAACCTGAACTAACTGAAACAGAATATTCCGGTCATAAATTCAGCCTCTGCTTCTAAGTAACCGAATTTAACTCGGGTAATTCAGTCTTAATCCTAGGTTAATCGATTTAACCCAAAAAACCAAAATAAGAACAGCCTAGAGAAACCTGTGCAGCCCAATAGCCAACCAGCCCAGGCCAGCCCAATAGTCCAAGAGCAAGCGCACATATAAACCCAGCCCAACCTAACCCTAACTCGCTCCCCACACACCCCGTCCCTCACCTCTCTGAGTCTCTCCCACGCTGTACGACCTTCCCCACGCGCCTCCTCCTGATCTCCGCACGCCGCGGCACCCCCTGCAGGCCAGCATCTAGTTCTACCAGGATCTAAGCTCGCTGCTAATATCCAACTCATTCCTGCTGCTGGAACGTGATTTGCATCATTTTTTCTGTGTACTCAGAAAATTGTGTTCTGTTTATGCTCTGATTTGAACGTGTGCAGTTAGTTCGGTCATAACCGAGACTGAGATCGAACTAATCGAACCGAATTGTCGGCCTTCAGAATTTTTAGAAACCGATCGGTTCCAATTTTCAGATAACTGAAATTACTGAAAAACAAAGAACTAATTGGTTCAGTTCGGTCTAACGGAATGCCCACCCCTATACTTCTGATCACACTAAAATGCCACTTTTCCTCAATTTTCAGTGGGTAGAAAAAATACATAAGAAAGCTCATTAGTATACAATTAAGCAATCAAGACACAAAACAAGCGCTGGTGATAGTTCACTAGAATATGATATATCATTACTCTTACAATGGAAAACAAAACTCCGAATAACACAAAAGTAGTTCTAGGAGCAATGATGACATTATAACAGGTAGCAAACAGCAGAAAATCTATTGTTAAACACATCCTAGCAAAGCAACACTAGTACAAGATAAAACTAAGCAATACAGAAGACAAAATTAACCTTGACACTCCTAGTATACTAAATGATATCTAAGTGTGTTAGGCATACATGGAGAAACCTGCCTAGATAAAATGCATACCAGTTATGCAACATGACATACTAAAGAAAGACCTATTGGCAGCAAAAATTTTCAGGAAAATATTGTAAAGTAGAATTCTCCAGCCAGGCACAGACATAACATAATCAGTGCCAGTCCAGTTTATAACTAGATAATAGCAGGGAAGAAGTCATCACATATCATGTCAAAGAGTAAGAGCGAGCTCAACAATAGCAAGAAACCAACACAGGAACTTGACTACAAATGATACTAGAAAGCTTGTCAGGAAGAAGGCGGCAAGTGATGTGGGATCACCAAACCTGCCACAGGCGAGGCACGGGACACGGCCGCCCTCGAGGAACCTCCGTTTCTGCGAGGAGCTCTCGTTGAGCATCTTGGCATACTTGAGGAACGCCCTCCTGAGCGCATGCCGGTCCACCGCGGCATGTGGCGGCAGCTGCGGAGGGTGATGCGCCTCGTCGAGCCGCAGCTGCTTGTGGTGCCTCGGGAAGCCCTCGTCCTGGTCCGTGGGGTGCTTGCGCTTAGCCTCGTGCGGCGTCATCTGCATCGGCATGGGCATTTGCGGCGGCGGCGGCTGGTGCGGCGGCCAGAGATCCGGGCCGGCGCGGGGGAGGAGGTGGGGCGGGAGGGGCGCGGACTCGAAGGGGTAGTCTTGGGGCAACGCGAAGTAGGTGCGGACGGTGCCGTCGGCGAGGAGCACGGTGCGGCGGTCGAGGTTGTGGAAGCCGTACGGCGGCGGGGAAGGGGTCTCCGCCGGCGGCGGCTGCGCCTGCGGTGGCGGTCGGAGCGCAGCCGCCGGGGACGCGGGGTTGCGCGGCGCGTGTGGGGCGGGCGCGGGAGGTGCCGGATGGCGCCTGGTGTCCGCCGGGTGGGTGGGGGTCGGGGTGCGGGCGGCGGAGGTGGATGGCGCGGCCTTGTCTCCGGCCGGGGCGGCGCCCGGTGGCGGTGGGCCCCAGCGGGATTTGCGGGGCGGCGCCGCCATGGCCGTGGGGGGCTTGCCTGCGGCGGAGGGCCTCGGGGGAGGAGGGTTAGGGTTCTTCATCGGTTAGGCGATCGCGGTGGATTTCGGGGAATGGGGACTGGATCGGCTTGCGTCGGAGACGAGGCCGGACCAAGTGACCAGCGACAACGAAGCGAAGCAGCAGAGGCAACGGGGGCGATGACGAGGCGCACGCGCGGCACCACGCTTTGGCTTTGAAGGTGTATTTTCATAAGTTTACGTAAACCAGTCTGCAAGGCGTAATTTTGGTGTACTAATGGGCCGACTCTCCGTGGGCCGTGGTTGCATTGTTGTCATTGCTCTTAGGTTTTGTCATAAACCTTTTCTTAACATTCCGATGCTGGATGCTAGACAAATGATCTCTCATCCAAAATATACCCCTACTAGGTGGTAATGTCACAGTAAACATTTGCTCAAATAGTCAAATTGTTTGAGAGGAGGTGGCTATGGTCTATGGAGACATCCAGAAACAACATGAAGTGATTGAATAGATAATCTTAAGAGGATGACAAGCGAGGAGCATAGGCTCAACGCTGTGCCCATAACAGTTAGGACTAAGTGGGTGGGATAGTGGGATTCAGTGACCAAATAAACCACAAAAGCTGTGATCACTTTGGTGGTTTTGTTCAGTGACCAAATATAACTCGTGTCCATTTAGTTCCAAAGAAAAAAAAACGTGCAATCTTTCACTCCATGGAATATATATAGACACACACCTACCTACATACATAGTATTTTGCTATAATACACCTGGGTGTAGCCTATACATAGAATGCACCCATGCCAGTGGGTGCACTAGGTTGAAGCAACTAGCACACCCAACCAGACATGCCGTGAGTGCTTCCTAAATTAATTTATATTTTCCACCTAGCACGTAAAGCCACCTAAATGCATGTATGGATGGAATCTTTTATTGGTTCGAATCTTTGAAACAAATTTTCTCCTAAACCGTAACCCGATTCACAAACCGTTTATTCCATCTGTCTCAAAAAAAATATTCTTAACAAAACTAGATCCAATATGGATATATTTTTTTATCGTTTAAGCGAATTGCATATCTATGTACTATCGATTGCAACTCGGACTACTACAGAGTTGCAACTAGTTATAACTCTGTGTATTGTTTGCATCTGGTCACAATAATCATATCAAGTTGCAATTCTAAGTTGCAATCATACGTTGTTGCAACTACGGTACCAACCATGTTGCAACCAAGTAGTAACTAGTTACAATCAGTAGTAACTGGTTGCAATTGGGTAGTAACTGGTTGCAATTCTATTCAGTAGGAAACATATCTAGTGCAATTAGAGTAGCAACTGGGTTGCAACTGAGTATTAAATAATTTCAACCATAAGTAACAAGTGCTAAATAGGCTACAATCAATAACAAGTGCTAAATAGGCTACAATCAAGTTGCAATTGGGTTGCAGACGTTCTTGCAACTCAAAGTATAACTTAGTTGCAATGACATACTTAAAAAAACTTCATCAAATATAGCCTTCATGGATCTCGTTGTGTTAAGCACATTTTTTCCAACAACATGCTACAAACAGATTTAAAATCGGATATGCGGTTCTAGAGATATCATATTTTTTTCATTTCGAATCAAGAAAAGATTCCCTGCATGCATGCTTACTGGATGGATGGGTTAAGCTATGAGGTGGCATCAGCGTGGGTTTTCCTTGGCACGCGGAACGTAGGGTGAAGAGTCTGTGCATTTGTTGTACATAATGTACCTCCTGGGTGCATTTTAACCTCGTCGTATACACACATGACTACATGACTCATCATACATATATCATGAGCTACACACTGCTAGGTTACAAACATTGTGGCAGGCAAGCTGCCGTGGTGGGCAACAAACACTGAAGATAACACACAAACTTGCCCATAATACTAACTTCCTGCTCAGCAGAACTCGTGCCTTCATGGATTAAACAATCAAGAAATCATCTGCAGATCAAGAACACTAGCTAGCCACTATCGACACCCTATGTAACAAGTACATGGCATTTCTGTTCGTCTGAGCTGTGTGAGGTGAGCACTTCAAGTGGCACCGGCCAAATTGTCACTGGGGTTCTCCTCCAGCTGCTGCAGAGGCTCCAAGGTAGCGACGATGTCGCGCATCAGCGGCCTAGCCTTTGGGTTGCGGTTGAGGCAATGGTATGCCAGCATCGCCGTCTTCTGCACCGCCTTCACCGGGTAGTCCTCGGCAAGCCTCGGGTCTACTATGCCAAGCACCTTCTTCTTCTGCGTCAGCAACGGGAATGCCCAGTCGGCCAACGTCTGCTCCCTGACCGGCCGGGACTTGTCCAGCGACTTCCGGCCTGTGAGGAGCTCCAGGAGTACAACACCGTAGCTGTAGACATCACTCATCGCCGTGAGATGCCCTGGAGTTGCAAAAGAACAACACTGGTTACTGGTCTAGTATTGAAGTTTATGGAACCAAGTGACAAGTACTGAATTTAGACGCCTAGCAAAGTATGAAGATTCAGAGTTCATTCCTTTTGCTTAAAGTTCAGTCTCAGGTCATGACCACAAGGCCTTTGAGCAACCAGTTGCATTAACCTGAGTAATTAGTCATTGTTTCTGAAACTCCCTTCGTGGTAGCTAGCCTTGTTAGGAGAACATTACCTGTCATGATGTACTCTGGTGCTGCATAACCGTAAGTACCCATTATACGAGTTGAAACATGGGACTTGTCACCAACTGGTCCATCTTTTGCAAGCCCAAAATCGGATAGTTTTGCATTATATTCCTGTATTTTTTTGGAATAAAAGAAGAGGTAATAAGCAAGAAAACGTTGCTTTCCATTTTCCCAACAAAATTAATGACAGTGATTTACTATGAGTGAATTTTTCCTTCATTTCTTGCATTTTAGTTTACAGAGACTGATATGAAAGTGTAACAAAATCAAATAAATTTAAACTGAATATACCTCATCTAGCAATATGTTTGATGTCTTAAAGTCCCGATAGATGACAGGCTTCTCTGCTTCATGCAGAAAAGCAAGTCCTTTTGCAGCGCCAAGCGCAATTTTCATTCTGATCGACCATTGAAGTGGGACCATTACCCCTGCATTACAAGTACAGATATTTCAAAAAGGTTTGACAGAACACAGTGATTGATCTCAAATGAACAAAATGACAATACAAACTACCACATAGGTCATGCGGAAATAGACAATGCTGCCACTTGACGCAATGCAGAGATGCAGCTAAGTTATTCTAGTTCAGGATAGGTGCGAGGGGCAGTTTTATGCTCTTTTCGAAGGGGTAATAGTTTTCAGTTCAGAATGCCCTATGCAGATGTACTATAGTCAATGTTATGACAAAATGACAACAAACTTTAGAAAGCCAAACAACAACTGGTCAAGAATAGGATCAGAATTACTTGAAAACAGATGGGACTCCACACTTCCCAGGGGCATGAACTCGTAAACAAGAACCCTGTGGTCATCTTCACAACAATACCCGATCAACTTCACTAAATTTGGGTGAGAGAGCTGCCCTAGAAATATAACCTCAGCCTGCAAACAGGAACAAAAACTTCACATCTGAGAACATCAAAGCAAAACATGCCAAAAAGAAAAACTGAAGACAACAGCTTAACACAAGCATGCGTTTAACAGTATATATTCAGAAAAGGCAGATTAATCACCAGCCACTCCCTATGGCCCTGGAAGCTATTGTCACCATCATGAACTTTAACGGCAACTCTCAGGGGCTCTTCTATCTCCAACCCTTCGCGGAGATCTTTGGTAATGTACCCTTTGTAGACTCTGCCAAATCCACCACCCCCAAGCAATGAATCTTGCCTGAAATTTTTGGTAATCCTCTTGAGCTCCTCAAATGTGAATGCTATCAAAGGGTTGCGAGCCGTATCCTTTCTCAGTGCCTCCACCTCTTTCGGGTTGGATGGCAGCTGGCTGTCTTCCTTTCCAATTCTCTCCGATGGGCTCTGAATTTTTGGAGATTCTGCAGCAAATAAAATATGCAAGACATATATAGATACTGAAATATAGGAATGATTGAGAAAACTTTGTAAAATCAGTTATCAAAAGATGAACAAGAATTTCATATGGCAAAACAGAAAATCTATGATCATTACTTGGAATAGCCATAAGACCAATTGTCAAGATTAGGGAAAAGAAAGAATCATTGGATTGGATCAGATTAAACGTTGAGTACTAAAATTGCTGCAGTTTGATTAAGCAAGAGCAGGGGCCATGCTCACTGAACACTAATGTTTTCAAATATAAGAGAATATTTTTTTCAAAGAAATTAGCAACAGTTACGTTAATGCCTCAATTGAGGGATCAAACAAATAAGAGAAATTTCTTAGTTATAACTGTAGCTACGCAATCCCAGACATGAAACCAAGATAGAAAAGTGTTACCTGATTTGGTGGCATTGGAAGAAACCCTGTTGAAGTATGGATTCCCTTTAAACCAGCAATTACCCATACTGCACAACTCCTAAAGAAGAAAGTCTGCCTCTCTCTCCCTGTCTCACCAAGAACACCAAGAACAGAAAAGGAAGAAAGAGAGTGCTTGCAGTGAGCTGATGGGTTGATGCCTTGATGGTTCGCAGCACAGGAACACCAACATATACTCCCAGGATTCGAACCAAGAACGGGCTCTCCTGAAGATCAGCCCTAGTTGTCAGCATAAAACGAAGGAAGAAGAAAAGAACACCAGTGGAGGTGGGAGAGAAGATGCAAATTTTTATTCTCCTGAAAGCTACACAGAAGGCACAAACACAATGGAAAGCCTCAAGTGAAACATCCCTTTCTCTACTTATCACGCGTTTGATGAGGACAAAACGCAAGGAGAAAAAGAAACGGAAACAGTTCAATTCTGGTAGTCAGTTTCCTCTATATATGCATCATTTATACCCACTTCATAAATCTTGCTTTTAAGAAGGGTATGGAAGATTTCTCCTTTTCTGCGCTGATTTATATTTTCCTCTATATCCATTTCTGAGGGGTTTGGTTTGTGGTTGTGGGGGAGAAGAAAAAAGGGGTGGGAAATGCAGCAACCAGACATAGGTAAAGGCACCAGACCACCAAGAAGTCTGAGTGGGGGAAATGGGGATTGCAGTTGTGGCTCTCTCTGTCCCTCTCAGCTCCCCTGCAATCATCCTAGATTCCACTGTCTCGGCCTTGAGCGCTGAAGCCCTTGACCTTGGTTGCTTTGCCCTCACTCCTTTCCAAATTGCTTTCTGGGCTGTGGTTGGGACTTGCAAGGAATGCACTCATCTAGCCCCATCTGCTTGATCTCTCATGGATATGGAATGATGGGGTTTCTTGGTGGAGTGGCGGTGGTGGTGGCGCCCATCCCACACCCCCCACTAGCCACAGGTAAGCCTAATCACTGCACTAATTATATTTTCCCATTTCCTTGCTGCAAGGAATTTTATAGTCTTGTGGAATTCGCTTTCTTTCCCCTGCGATGATTAGCCTTTGCTGCTGGGGAAGTGGATGTCTGAATCACGCAGCCAGTTTTGCCATCTCCAGCGACTTTTTTTTTAGGGGAAATGTTGCAATCCTTGCGGAGTTGCGCTGCGGTGAGAATTTCTGGATTTGCTTGGGCGACTCACTCGGTGTTGTTTTTTGGCCGCTCTTTTGGCTTGGGTGGGCGTGGGAGTGAGAGCGAGACCTGGACCAGTGCCAGTCTTCCAAGTTCAGGACCCACCAAGCCACCAACCATTACCTCTGTTCCTTCCCATCGCATTTGGTCAGAAACGTCTCCCCTCTGCGGCTCTGCCTAAGCTGGGAGTGTCAACATCACTATCTTTTTTCCCAGCCAATTGCCTAGGTTTGGTTAATCTCATTAATTAAGATCAACAAAGGTGCACAGCTTTGCATTACTCCTACTTATGACGGTGCTTTCCTCTAGGCAACAAATTATAACAAAAGGGCCTATCACCAGAGACAGTTACAGTTATTCTGTTCCTACGTGTGAGTGATAGAGTTGCAGAAAGATCCTTTTTCAGGAGTAGTTAGGACGTGATTGGTAGCGGGAAGGAGTCGTCCTAGAAGCCATCCGGCACCATTTCGTGCACGGGGAGGAGTCGTCTAAAAGCCATCCGGCATCATTTCATGCACTTAGATCTAATTTGGTTACCCCACCGCACCATATGCCTGCACTGATTTGTTCACTTGCTCCCCTCTCATCCTGTATCCCTCCTAGAAATCTCTCTTCCCTCGCGAGCCGAGATGGCTTGGTGCACGCAAAGGTGCATGGGCCCATATGTCAGTCAACTAGAACTTCGATACTTGCATGCATCCAAACAAAATCTCATCTCATACAGAATCAACAGCAAAAACAACCGATCATGACTACTTGCAAGAGCGCATCCTGACTGCTTTGAGCCTGTACCGTCCGGCCATCCTGGCTTGAGGCACGCACCACAACCAATCACGCCCTTAGTGATCCTGCAGCTGCAAGGGGAGGTGTCTAGCACTACTATTGCGTTTATGTCCCCTTGAGGTTCAGCAGCATAGCGTGAATCACTTGTTTCCACGAACATGGATAGTTCCTCATTCCATTCCCTGTCAAACTGTAATGCTAGCAAAGAAATGTGCATGTCGGTGTGATCTGAATGTCAGAACTCACTGGATAGGTGCGGACTATCTGCTTGATGATAATCTCGTGCGACCACCGCATGCTTGATTGATTGCTTGTGAGACTTTGAGCTGCTAGCGCTAGGTTTTGCATGTAGCAGGTGGCTCACTTTTAGGTTGAACAGTTACGGGTTCACCAGGGCCTAAATACAGCTTAAATTCTCGGTGATGGGACTGCGTGAGATCCAGCTAGTAAAACACTGCCATCGCCCGTCCATTTTATATTTTTCCTAACTATGTCGGCATCAGTTGCTGTGATGTATGAACCCAGCTTGTCTCTGGATTTTGTATGACTACATGGACCATGAGGGTGCCGACAGATTTGTCTGTGAATGTGATTGGTGTAAAAAGAAGTTACTTGAGTAGATTGATTATACTGTTCTGCAACACCTTTGGGGTATTTGGATTATACGATTGGGTAAGAACATTGCCTGTAGCAGGTCATACTTGAAATTTTATCAAAATATCACGCTTGGGATTTTCTAAGCTCAAAAGCTACATGCCTTTACGAATTGCATTCCTTTTACTCCATCTTGATAGTTACACGTCAAGGAAACAGGCTCCACTTGGTCTTCCTTAGTTGTCTGGTTCTAGAAAGCCCTAAAGGTAACCTAGTTTGTTGGTCGCACTAGAAAAGATCATTGTCTAGATTCTCCTAAAAGGCAGCTTGCACAAGTAGTGTTTGTGAAACTTATCATTTGGGAATTAAAATCCTATTAATTTAGCTCTAGTTGTCTAGTATTAATTCTGATGGTGCCGTATTGCTTTTTGTGGTCCTGAATTGGTTATAGCCTACAGGCTACAGTATTCTGAGTCATGCTCTATCATTCTTCCTTTCCTACATCCCTTCTGTGTTGTTAGACATCAATTTTTATTTTTCGGTTCAGTGAATGAGTTTTACCCCCAAGTTCTGCGTACACTCGATTAGCTTCCAAGTTTGGTGTTTGATTGAACTTTATTGATTTAAATTATACCGTAGGAGTCCCAAGTTACCATTCATTTTAGCTTATCTAGTTACATAACATTTGCTACGTATCTTGACATAATATATATCATAAGATATATCTAAGATGCATAACAAAATATATATATCTAAAAAAGTCAAAACGAATAGTAATTTAGGACGCAGGGAGTAGTTGGTAGTAACTTCCAGTGGTTAGCTGCTGGGTTGGTCTGATATAGCTCGCCTTTTTTTCTTTCTGTTGTTTGCTCATTTTATCAATTTTAGAAACCAACTGGGGCAAGGAGCCTGACTAAACATATATTATTTTGTTGAGATCAACAAAGAACGGTCAAGGTGTTTGTTTTTTCTGGGGTTATTTCTTTATTCGACCTGTAAAAATCTTGTTTCGTTCCATATTGATAAAAAAAATATGGGTGTCTTGTTTATCTCAAAGAAAAGTTGTGCATGGTCAAGTGCCAAAACATGTTCAGTTGAGTTTTCCCCCCTTTCCCCTAATTAAGAGAATTTACTTGTGAAATATACTATGGGCTTCAAGAAAGTCATAAACTTGACAAGTGTTGATCTGCAATTCGGTATGGTTTTATATAATCGTACTATCTATTTATCTTGAATAATTCGGTGTAATGGGTTATGGAACTTGTAACAATTGTATACCTATCATTAACCAAAGTTATGTACTTTTCTTATTAGTTAGAATGTTTTCAGGACAACTCCAAATTAGCTTCTTTTTTGTTTCTGATTATGATTTTCTGTGTAGAACTTTGTGAGTTTGTTTCAAAAGGCTTTTGGAGAGAATAAAATACAGTATAATCGTGGAACCAAATGCTATGAAGGATCGTACTGTCATCATGATTATGTGTGAAAACACCTTACATGCAGGAGGTTACTGTCTCTATATTTCTGCAGAGACAAAACAAATGGATATCGCGACATCATCCTAGGGGTAACTTATTTTGGCAATAATTATCTGTTCTTCACGAGGGGTTCGGCAAGACAGTTAGAAAAAAAGGATTTCATGTGCTCATATAAGTAAAAACGTGTGTACAGTAGGACATGGAGATCCTTTCGCAGGTGTCGGATTTGGTGACCGATAGTCCACTAGGGGGTTACCCAGGTGGTAGATTTGTAGGCGGGGGAGATCGTAAGATCAGGAACTCGAATGGTAACACAGAGACGCAAGATTTAGATAGGTTCGGGCCTCCGAAGAGTAATACCCTACGTCCTGTGTTCTGGTAAATTGTATTGTTGATCGCAGATGCGAAGAGTTAACGTGACGTGGGATGAGTTGAGGTGCGTTACCCTTGGGGGGCGCCTCTGGCCGCCTTATATAGGCTGACGACCTAGGGTTACAATCGGATAGGATCTAATCCTAATCGGTTGTTACATGGAAAGTAATCTGAGTCGGTTTACAACAAGTATCCCGTGATATCCGAGCAGAATCCGTTCGCCCGGCCTCTAAACTTGTGCTCCACATATTTTCATGCCTTGACCCGCACGGCATGGTCGGGCGGGCCCACTATCATACATACATCTATGGGCCCACCCGAAAGTTTTGACAGTCCCAAATGTAGGGCTGGACACCGAGACACATCTAACATGGAGACCATGCACAGGATGGCGTAGTCTACATGGAAAGACAGGAACGAGTCGAGAATTAGGAAAGTATTCGTTGTAATAGGGTAGGCTTCCTCTAGTTGTATCCGACTAGTACTCTGGTAACCAACCGACTGACTATATAAGGTGAGGCAGGGATCTCCTCTAAGGCAATTCAATCCAACCAACACACATGACTAGGGTATTACACAATCTAGCAGTCCGAACCTGTCTAAATCGTGTGTCAGCGTTTACCTTCAAGTTCCTGATCTCGACGAGCCCTACCAACCAAAACACTACCTCGGGCATCCCCCTCAGTAGATTGCCGGATCTAAACACCGACACCCACTTGTCAGGGCCGACCAGTATTATGATCGGTGAGGACCCGTGGATACCTTATCCCTCGGAAGGTGTCGTTGCCTTTTGGTCTTCATGCAACCATAAACGGAAACTCGTCGTGCACATGGACATGTAAAATCCTTGTGGAGCGCATATAAGTCTGTTTGCTTTTCAAGAACTTCAGAAAAAGCGTATTTGCCATTATTAACCCACCTCATATGTATTCATCTTTTCATTGTTTTTGTGCCACTCATGAAGCCAAAGAACATTTGGTATATGGAGCCTTGGAGGCTCAATTGGATTGACCATAATTGACCTGCATGGATATGGGGCAGCCACCGGGCATGTCAACATGGATAATCAAACACATGAGGAAACCAAATTTTTGCTGTGTTGATCCAATGATGCAATGTTGATGTAATAATGCATCTAAAAGATGAAAAGATTGACGGTCCATGAAGCATGCTGGATTGCTGGTAGATCTTTCTGGTGAAGTGAACAAATATGATGAACCATACTCATGCCAAATGGGAGTGTTTGGTAAGATTCGTACCGTCTGTTTCACACATTTTTTCTTTACAACCGATGATACTGGATAGTTTGCCTCTGGATATGGTTTTATCTGCGTTTTACTGAATTATACTAAACTTTCGTGTGCATGTTTTCATTTTACTATGCATCTCCTTGGAAACAGACATTGTCCATTGTTCGAAAAAATAGATATTGCCCTCCATGTTCTTGAGAATTTTTTTTTTCAAGAACACACAGGAGAGCTGAAGAAGGAATTAAGTTTGTTACAACACGGCCGACCGGCACATTCACACAGAACTTTACACCCATATTCTTAAGAACCCATATACTTATATTAATCATTATAGTTACAAATCAACACATAAAAAACTCGACCCTTAAGGGAAAGACCCCTCACGAGTCTCGTTGCATTAAGAAAAAATCTTTCTTTGATTTGCAGGGTTGAGAAAAGGCCCTGAACGCCAAACTGCCTAATCGCGTATAACTCTGGAGACAATATGACTCTCTGAGGAGTCTTTTTTATGCGAGACCTAGGGTTTGAACCCTGGTTGGTTGCCTCGCAACCGGAGGACCTATCCACCCGCTATTTGGTCAGCACATAATGGAACAATGTTAGCTCTTTGTGCATCCTGATTGTATGCAAAACATACCCTGGATGGGAGGTTTACCACATGGTAGATGTGCTTCACAGTTTTTTTTTTCCTTTTGCAAGTTGCACAGTTACAAGTTGCTGAAATATAAGCTGATAAAGATTGAGGTTGGATGACTACAATTTTACAAAGTAGGGCATGTGAAGGTCATTACCATAATTAAAGAAACAAGGTCCATGCTGATTAAGTATTAATATTTCCTGTGAACCATGGCCGTTCATTATTTGTGAGATCGCATTGCTTTTGAATGTTCAGAGAATGCATAATGCTTGCACGGGGTGTAATACTGTAATGGCTACCAACATCAACATGCACAGTAGACTTTCCTGGTTCCTTACATAAGCTGCACTTCTTTTTTAAAAAAATTACGTTACTGAAACATGATTGGCACGAGACAAAAAAAAAAGGCCCTTTCATCTTGATTTCATGGAACATTTTGGATATTATAAATTTTATACAAAGCAGTACAAGTCACTGTAGTTTGCTATAACCCGGCTACTATACAAGGTAGGCGTACCATTTGTTTTGTGTCTAAATTGGATCTTTAAAGGTATAATGATATGAGCACACATGTGATATTCATAACTCAACAATTACTTATACCTTTGAAAGTCTACCTGTAACCTTGGAGTTTAGCCTTTTAGTTAGTTAAACTGAGAGCTTGAGGTTAGCCTTTAGAGAACTTCAAAAGCTACGACATTCCGACTTGTCAATAGACTGTAGCTGATAGTTGGACCTAAAAACATTAGATCAGATGATTAAAACACGAGGCCAAGAAGGTTAGTTTGCTATGAACAAGCTTAGGTCTGTTAGTTATTTTACACATAGTATAGTAGTTAGACTATGTAGTTAACTCCATAGGCTTAATCATCGCATCAGTGGTCTATGGACTAGATCACTAGATGAATAAGGCAGAGGGCATGATGCAGCCATGGAGGGCTGTCAGAGTCAATTGTAGCTTTGCAAGGCTTGTCTTGCAAGCACCCTACAGCATGGCACCAAGGCATGCCCCCACCGAGTAGTATGCTATGTCCTTTGTCTATCTCCCTATATATACCCCTGCGACTCCAGTAAAGTCATCGTGTAAAGCACAATGGAAGTTTTTCGGCTGCTGCTTCTTGTTTTCTCTCTTTCCTCTGGCGTTTATACCGTTCAATCTATACCAGGGTCTCATGCAGATGTACTGTTTTTCATAGATTTTGCAGTCCATTTGATCTTTTGATCAAACCATGTCTTCACATTCTGTATGTCCTCTTTCTGTTGTCTTGCAGGTTCACATTGTGTATTTAGGCCACAACAATGGCCTCAGTCCTTCTCTAACTTCAGAGTCTCATCTGCAACTTCTGTCAAGAGTCTTTACAAAGTAATTGTTTCTGTTTTCTCCCCCTGAAGTTGTTGGTGTAAAAATCAAGGGAACTAACAAAATACATGCTCAGAGTATCTTAAAGTTAAGTTTACCAAATGTAGTGCAAAAACTTAATCCTTGATTAAACTGTTCTAATGTATAATTTCCTCAGTCAATCACGTATATTGCTGCATGTGGCTGATAGATAAAGGTAACACTTTAGTAAGAAAAGGTAATGTAATTTAACTGTTTAAATTGTATATGTCGTAATATACAACTGTTATCTTTGGTCCCATATATTCTCAGGTTGTGCACCATGCTTAACTTCAAGCAATTTAGTAACTGCTTTGGAAAATTCAGATGTTCATCAGTTGAGTCTGATTGGTAAAAAAAAATATCAAATACACTTCTGCACTCAACATTGCAGGCCGGATGAAGCAACAGAAGCTATTCTGTACAACTACAGCTGCGGATTCTCTGGTTTCGCTGCACTGCTCAATTCAACACAGGCTTCCACCTTGTCTGGTAGACTGCATCCGTTTTTGCTTGTTGTCAGAACATGCATACATCTACCTAGTTATGTGTAGTTCATTATTTTCGTGCACTTACAAGAAACCTCATGATCATTGCAAGCAGAAACAGAAGGGGTCATATCAGTATTCAGGAGTAGGATGCTGGAGCTCCATACAACACGGAGCTGGGATTTCATGGGCCTCAATCTGCACACGCAAATGGAACAGTCATCCCAAATGCATTTGAAATTTGGAGGCGATGTTATCGTCGGCATCCTTGATACAGGTGTGTGTCTATATCTATATATCTATATCTATATATATCTATATCTATATCTATATATCTATCTATCTATCTATCTATCTATCTATATATATATATATATATATATATATATATATATATATATATATATATATTGTTGTCCCTGCAATGCTACAAATCTTGTATATTTGTGTTTTTTCTCTAAAAAAAATAATGTCTTTTATGCACATTCTTCTTAATACAAAGATACGCAGCTCTCCTACGTATTCACGGGATAACCTAAAGTATATAGTTTCCGAATATCCGTGCACAAATTAAAGAAGCTGGAGAAAATTGAGTGGTGATCCCTCTCATCCTCCCTGCATAGAGTTGAGCAATCTTGACATGAAAGATAAAATGATTGCTATGATCCTAGCATGCCCTGCTAAGATCTGAAGTTGAAATTTATGGAGCACTCATTCTTGTTAGTGTTGTTATACATGGTGCGGTCCTTGACATTCCACTTGGAAGCTCGAGACATCTGATCTTTTCATGTGCCCTCAGGAGTGTGGCCCGAATCCGAAAGCTTCAGAGATGACCCCCACTACGGTCCCATCCCGTCGTCATGGCGCGGCACGTGCGTGAAAGGCGACTCCTTCGACCCGGCCACCGCGTGCAACCGCAAGCTCATCGGCGCGCGCTACTACCTCGCCGGCATCGAGAGCGAGCTCGGCCCGCTGAACACCACCGGTGGCGAGGAGTACCGGTCGCCGCGCGACCGCGTGGGACACGGCACGCACACGGCGTCCACGGCCGTGGGGAGCGTGGCGCCCAACGCCAGCTACTTCGGCCTGGGCCGCGGCGCCGCGCGCGGGGGTGCGCCCAGGGCGCGGCTCGCGGTGTACAAGGTGTGCTGGTACAAGGACCTGACGGGCCGGTGCAGCGACGCCGACATCCTGGCCGCGTTCGACGACGCGCTGTGCGACGGCGTGCACGTGGTGTCGGCGTCCCTGGGGTCGTCCCCGCCGCTGATGCCGCTGTTCGCGACGAGCACCGAGATCGGGGCGTTCCACGCGATGCAGCGCGGCGTCGTGACAGTGTTCTCGGCCGGGAACGACGGGCCGGACGCGTCGATGGTCCAGAACGTGTCGCCGTGGGGGCTCACCGTCGCCGCCAGCACCATCGACAGGAGGTTCCCGACGGTGATCACGCTCGGGAACAATGCCACCGTCGTGGTGAGTATCTCTCAGTTTTTTTTTCTCCTAGCGGCCGGCGTGCCTGCGTGCAGAGTCCACGTTGGCACGTCGTGTAGCGTGTGCATGGGTTGATCACAGCGTGCGTGGCGTACTTGCGCAGGGGGAGAGCTTCCTTGCGAATGGCATGATGAAGAAGCAGCTGGTAGAGAGCAGTAGCGTCTTCTCCGACGGGTAACCTCCCTCCTTCCCTCCAAGGTCCAATGTGTATATGTAACAATAGCATCTGACGAGGGCATTCCGTTTTGCGTGTGGACGAAGGACGTGCACGTTCGACCAGCTGATCAACCGCACGGCGGCGTCGGGGAAGATCGTGCTGTGCTTCGGCACCGCCGGCCCCGTGTCCAGCGAGGGTGCGGCGCTGGCGGTGTACGCCGGCAATGGCGACGGCGTGATCTTCGCCGACACCATCAGCCGGAAATCGAGCCAGGACAACTTCTGGCCCACCGTCCACGTCGACCTGCACCAGGGCACCCAGATCCTCTACTACATCCGCGCCTCCAGGTGCTTCGCCTAAACCAATATATAATCATGGACCAAGCAAAACCGGTCCATTGCAAATGCGTGCATTTGCTCGACCGGCCTTGCTATCGACTTTCTAACTGGAGCACAATCCCTGCATTGCTGCAAACAGGAAGGCGACGGTGCACGTTTCTTCGAGCAAGACCGTCGTCGGCAAAACGCCGGCGCCGGTCGTGGCGTACTTCTCTTCCAGAGGGCCGAGCTCCATCTCTCCCCACATCCTCAAGGTACTCGCTCGATGCTACTTCGCCTCACTCTTCACACATGTTGTACTTGTACACCTGAGCAAATATGGCCCGGTCCGGCAAGGCACGGGGCGGCCCCGGTGTCGGCAGTGGGCTCGGCCCATTGTGATTGCTCGTGAGGTCTTCTTACGCTGGCTGGTGTGTCGCGTGATCATGGCAGCCCGATGTCACTGCTCCCGGAGTGAACATACTGGCGGCATGGCCGCCCAAGTCGTCGCCGACGGTGCTCCCCCTGGACAAGCGCTCCACCGACTGGAACTTCGACTCGGGCACGTCCATGTCGTGCCCGCACGTCTCCGGCATCGCCGCACTCATCAAGTCCGTGCACCCGACCTGGTCGCCGGCAGCCGTCAAATCCGCCCTCATGACCACAGGTCTTTCTTGCTAGTACCAGTAAGCTTTAATTTGCACCGGCCACCGGAAAGCTTTCCGTCTTCGTAACCTTGTTTCCGTGCGTGGCTGCGTGCAGCGTACATGGACGACGACACGTCCGACGTGATGTTGGCCGGCGGGACGCTGAAGGCGGCGGACGCCTTCGACGTCGGCGCGGGGCACGTGGACCCTCTCCGCGCGCTGGACCCGGGCCTGGTCTACGACGTGGGCGCGCGCGACCACGTGCTGTTCCTCTGCGCCCTGGGCTACACGGCGGAGCAGATCCGGCAGCTGGTGCTCCCGGGCTCGTCGCTCGACACGAGCTGCCCCGGCGGCGGCGGCGGCGCGGCGCACGCCGCCGACCTCAACTACCCGGCCATCGTGCTCCCGGACCTGAGCGCGCCGGTGACCGTGAAGCGGACGGTGACCAACGTGGGCCCGAACCGCGGCGCGGTGTACCGCGCCGCCGTGGCCAGCCCGCAGGGCGCGCGCGCCGAGGTGTGGCCGCGGGAGCTGGCCTTCTCGCCGTACCACGGCGACACGGCCTCCTACTACGTGAGCGTCGCCCCCGCGAAGCCGTCGCGCGGGCGGTTCGACTTCGGCGAGATCGTGTGGTCCGACGGTTTCCACCGCGTCCGCACGCCGCTCGTCGTCAGGGTGACCAACCTACCCGACGACGGCGTCCGAGCCGCTGCCGCCGCCGCCAAGGGCGACCACGACAGCCGCGGCGCCACCGATGATCTACAGGCCGCCTTCTAGCCTAGCTACCCCCGGTTCTTGGCAGGCAGCGCATCACGGTCTCAGAACTCGTTCGGTTTCAGATATTTCTCGCGTGCGTGCGTGTGTGTGGATTGCATTTCGTCAGACTTTTTTGAGCCCATTTCTTTCTTGGGAGTTGGGTTCCTCCGGAATCGGTAGTGTGTGTGGGTGTGCCATCGGTCATGGTCAAGACAGAATTTTGCCACAAATTCCAGGGTAGTTGCTGTCAGTCAGTGGACCGATCGTTCTTCAGCAGCTTGTGCAGGAGACGGTCAGAGCTGCAGTCGTGCCCGGATTATTGTATGCCACTGGTCTGATGATTCACCTTGAGGTTTGGGAGCATTGATGGCGATGTGCTCGCTCCTTCTGAGGCGTCAGTTTGCTTGGGGACGCGAGGAGGAAGGGAATTTGTGCAAGGCACGGCAAGGCAGAGCCGGGCTACGAGGACGTTTCATGGGTGTTTGATACGAGGTATTAGGAGGGTCATATCGGATGTTCGAATACTAATTAGGAGGATTAAATATGAGCGGATTATAAAACTAACTGCAGAACTCCTATACTAATTCGCGAGACGAACCTATTAAGCCTAATTAATCCATCATTAGCAACTGGTTATTGTAGCACCACATTGTCAAATCATGGACTAATTAGATTTAATAAATTCGTCTCGCAAATTAGACTCCATCTGTGTAATTAGTTTTATAATTAGACTATATTTAATACTCCTAATTAGTATCCAAACATCCGATGTGACAGGTACTAAAGTTTAGGAGGTGTTACCCAAACACCCCCTTAGGGGTTGTTGCTAAAGTTTAATTCGTGTCACGTCGAACGTAGGTTAATTAGAAGGATTAAATATAAGTTAATTATAAAATTAATCACGCTTAATAGATTCGTCTCGCCGTTTAGTCTCCATCTGTGTAATAGGTTTTGTAAATAGTCTATATTTAATACTCCTAATTAGTATCTAAATATGGGCTAAAGTTTAGCCTTGTGAACCAAACGGCCCCTTAGGTGGTGTTTGGATTTTAGTCCGGATTAAATTTCATGTCATATCGAATATTCGGATGTTAATTAGAGGGACTAAACATGAGCTAATTATAAAACCAATTACACGGATGGAGGTTAATTCACGAGACGAATCTATTAAGTCTAATTAGTCCATGATTAGCCCATGTTATACCTGAATTGGCACCTGAATCGGACTGAACCGATTGTTTGTCAGGCTACTGTTCTCCTATTCAGCGGTAGAGTGTCACCTTGATGTGGTGGAAGTCATCGGTTCGAGCCTGTTTATCCCTAAACCTAATGTAAGCTATTTTGACTTACTCTCCCACCACGATCGAACGGGAATGGATAAGAGGCTTGTGGGATTGATGTGATAGGGTAGGGTTGGCTATACTGCTGGTGGCGAACTCCAGGCTAATAATCTGAAGCGTATGGATACAAGTTAATGTAACATGGGCTAATCATGGACTAATTAGGTTTAATAAATTTGTCTCGCGAATTAGCCCTCATTTATGCAATTAATTTTTATCATTAGACTATATTTAATACTCTTAGTTAGAACATCCGATGTGATAGGGAAAGTTTAGTCTAAGGTATCCAAACATCCCTTTAACTTTGTTGACAAAAGCGCCCAAGATAGATATACCTGCATATGAATTCATGCAGCTGTCAAAGAAATTTTTTATCTCGTTCAGACAGCGGAAGGCCAGGGAGCATCTTGATAAATTGAACAGATCTTGGTCACACAATGAAATGGGAAAGACAACAAAGAAGAGAGTATTCTGAAAGGAAGCTACTATTGTCAAAGACCTACTAGCATACAACTTCTTTATAAGGCTAACAGATTCTGCATCCTTTTTTTGTTGTGAAACTTGAACTTGCAACTAGAATTGCAAGAGCAGTAGGTATATTTTCAGCTCTGTGGTAGATAATTTTCATCAAATCTAGACATACCGCGCACAAGGAAAGGCTAACAGATTAAAAACTAATAAACAAGTATATGTCTGATATCTGGTAGAGCAAATATCTGGCCTCACGCCAAGCAGGGAAGCACAACCTTCATAAATCAAAGCGCTCACGCCAACCACCAAAGTAGCAAAACAGATAAAAAGGGTGGAGCGGAGATGCAGCGGCACCTTCGGATCCACCCGCGGCACCGTCGGATCTGGTCCCGCGCCGCCGGTTCTGGCTGATTCGCCGCGGCCGCCGCGGCCACGGCTTTGGAGAGGAGGAGAGACGGGTTGGTGGGAGGAGAGAGGTGGACGCCTGACCGGGATTCGAAATGAGACGAGGAAGCATTATGTTTTATCGTGTATAGCAGCTGTACGTATACGACGGACCCACCGTACACAATATTGGTGGGACATAATGCAGACAATTAGTACAGCTAGCGCGGATCTCAGAACTGGAATCGGTGGACATGATAGAACCTATGTCAATACCCTAGAGTATTAAAGGGGTGTCACGAATGTTTAGATACTAATTAGAAGTATTAAACATAGATTAATTATAAAACTAATTATACAGATGGGGACTAATTTGCAAGACGAATCTATTAAGCCTAATTAGTCCATGATTTGATAATGCGATGCTACAGTAAACATGTGCTAATGATGGATTAATTAAGCTTAATAGATTCATCTCGCGAATTAGCCTACATCTGTGAAATTAGTTTTATAATTAGCTCATATTTAGTCCTCCTAATTAGCCTCCGAATATTCGATGTGACATGAATTTTAGTCCGGACTAAAGATCCAAACACCCCCTAAATCTTCATTCAAAGTCGGGCAACTTTTTTACACCGCATCTTCTAAATTAGGTCGAGTGCAACTTTCAGAGGCTTTTTCCAGGTTTGCTGCCACAATAGCAGTGTTCCATGAGGTGGAATTCCGTGGCCACCTAAGCACGCTTATGCGTTGGGCGGTAGGGTACCGTGGCGATTAGGGGGTAGGCGGTCCCTTAGGTGGCCTGTGGTGGCATCGGAGGCCAGGATGGCAGCGGCGAGGTTAGGGACGGGAGGTGGCGGAGGCAGGGACAGGCGGCGGAGGAGGAAGAGGTAGGGGTGGGCGCGGGTGCGCGGAGGAGGAGAAGGAGCTAGGGGATGGAGACCCGCGGTGGCGGTGGTCGGGATGGCGGGGGCGATGCAGGGGCCGTGGTCTCGCGGGTGGTCGAGAGGAGAGGTCGAGAGGACAAGGTGGGAGGAGGGAGGGGATAGGGATAAGGTGGGACTGTTGTGGCTCGGGTTGGGCTATTTTGATGGGCCTTCGGTTCAACTTTAGGCCCACTAGTCTTCTATTTTGCTTTTTTAAGGATATGTATATATGTGGCAAAGTATATGCGTATGTGCAACACCGATTAGGAGACCACCTTGAAACACCTAGACGCGCCTAGGCTCTAGGGGTAGGTCACCGCCTAGAGAGCGCCTTTTGCAACCTTGCACAATAGTATACTCCAATCCAGCAGGATCATGTTAGCTGGCAATAAAAAATCCTGCTTAATTGAGGGCAATTCAGCAGCAGCGGACATTGACACATTTGATCCCATCGTCTACTCTGACGCTGACTTATTGTGAGGTAGCACTAGACGAACGGCAAGGCGTGCGTATCCTTCATCGCCATTCTCAAGTTGTGGTGATGTATCCAAAGCAAGACTATATTCAAATATACTATCCGTAATATTATTGTTTTGAAGTTTGGCTAAGCTTGTTTATACTATAAAGATCAAAAATAATTGAAAATTTTTCTCACCCAAATCGGGGCCACCGTACCCCTCATGTTGGACCCATTTGTCATATATTTGAAGGAGAGGATAGGGTGCATACCCGTAAAAATTAAGAGTTAGTCTATACTATAAAGATCGAAAATAATTGAAAACTTTTCTCATTCAAATCGGCGTCACCGTACCCCTTACGCTGGACCCATCGGTCATCATGTATTTGAAGGAGAGGAGGGGTGCAGACGCATGGAAATCAAGAGTTAGAAAATGTTTCGGTCGAAAACGTTTTTTTTTTTCACCGGGCGATGTTTATACCCGCCCGCGTACCCGCCGTCCAAAAATCGTTCACCGAGGTTCCCTTCCGCTTCCGAAGCCGCGGCACGCCGTCCCAAGTCCCTCTCCCAGTCTCCAGCTGCCTCGCGCGGCCGCGCCCATGGCCTCGCGTGGCTCGCTCCTCCTCCCGAATGCCCATGCGGCGCGCTACCCGAGCCTGTCGAACCGACGAGCCCAGCGCAACGCTCCTGCCTGCATTCACCCACCCCCGCCATGCTTGCCTTCCCGTTCCCCCGTCCGTCGAAACTCTTCCTCGCCGCGTTCCCTTCCCGCCCAGCCTTCGCCGGAAGTCCTCTTCGCCTCGCCCCCCCGCTGCGCCGCCAGACCTCTCCTCCCCGACAACCCCGCCGTGCGGTGCTCACGCGCTACCGCCACGCCGTCCGACCTCTTCCCCAGCCATGCGCAACGATGGCGCGCCCGATGCCCCGCGACGCGCCGATCATGATGGCCATGTGCCCTGCCAGCGGCTGCGCGTGCGGTGTCGCGCTTCACGCCTTCACCCGGCGGTCTCGAATCTCGATGCGGCCTGTGGCAGTCGGAAACGGCAATGTGTCCACCACGGCGGGTGGGATTCCTGGCAGCCGGCAGGCGAGCGACAGATGTGGGTGTGGATCGGTGCATGCTAAGGTGGCGGAGGTAGGAGGCTGCGGCGCTGCGCCGGTGGCGAACTGGCGACCAACGAGGGCACCTGATGCCACAATGGTGGAGATCCCGCTCCCTGGCTGGAGAGCCCCTATTCCCTGGCGCTGCGAGCTTCCCCTGGATCCCAGCGCCATGGAGTCATGAACTCATCCTTGCGATGGCTGTGCCCTCCGTGTTCAGTCACGGCCAGTGCCCCAACAGCTTCCATCGATGGCATCGGAGAGCTGCTCCTGTAACAATGAGAATGAGGTTAATCCACCTCTTTTGAAGGATCTCCAGTTAGTCCTGTAAGGTCTTACAGGACTAACTAGAGATCCTGTTATTTGGACTTTGATATTTTTGAATGGTTAATTTTTTTTGTACATTCATTGGTATTGTAAAATAGATATAGAGTTCGCATTGCTGGATACAGGTTCAGTATTGCAGGTTTAATATCCAGTAGGTAAATGCAGACCTTGAGTTGATCAATTTTCGGCCCTTCCTTTTTTGTCGAATAGACTTGGGTGCTTCAGAATACAATTTCAGAGTGTTAATCAAAACATTGCTTTGGTGCCTTGCATGCTCACTTTGTTGAGATAGGACACTTATCCTGCAGGCTTTTATGGTGTGAATAAAATCAATGACTGCTCAGTACCTTTAGAATTCGGCAGTAACCTATAGGCATATAGACTGCAAACTTGTAGAATCATATAGTTTCAGACCACAGATGAGCACTAGAAGAAAGGACATTTCTTCTGGTAGTCAGATAAGCACTGGATGACAAATTTCTAAGCATATAGTAACAGAGTTGCTCTCCAGTACAGAGTCAGTGCTCACTGCAAATCCTGCATACTCCATACGAGCACTGGATGAAATAGAAGACATTTCTTTGTTCGGGTCATTTTTTGGATTCCTCGTGATGTAATTGCAACGTTAAGGTGCTTGGTATCTAATTGCAGTATTATTTGTGCGTAAAGTCTTGCACAGATTTGAAACCCTGCCCTAAAGTGTGAACTGAACATTTCTCCCCTTACTATGGAGTGCATGAAGGTGACCGGTGATTATCATACTTTCCTTGTCCAGCAGCTACAGTATCGCATCAGCTTGAAATTGGCCAGATGCCCAGATGGAATTGAATGAATATCCCTGCTAGCGCCTTTTTCCCTGTGAACTCATCATCTTGTAGGCATGTAGTGTTGGGCAACTTTTTTTGCTGCCTGGAAGGTGCTTTTTTTTTTCTGCATGCAGTTTCTCGGGGTGCACTAGCTTAGGCACCATGTGAATGAAGCACTTAGCGAGACATGTCACACCATATTGGAGATATTTTTCACATACTTCCACACTAGGACCTTCTAATGAATACATTGTTATTAGATGCCATACTTAAAAAAACTTGGATACAGAGTAGCTTGAATTTTTATTATGCACTTTGGAATTGTATTTTTAAAGGGATTTGAGATGGTGTTCTACATTTAGCAACTTGAAGACCAAAGGCATGCAAGGAATTACATATTCTGAAACCACTTTTTAGCTCAGCTAATAAATAGGTAAAGCATGAGGTCAGACTCTTTGGGAAGCTCAGAAGCCAACAAGTCATCAGCTTTCTACATGCTGAAGGAACAATGTTATTTATTGACTTATTAAGGTCACACAATGAAATATTACGTTCTATACTATCTTGTATCCATTATTGTAATAATATTTCTTTTGTGTTGATGCACTTTGTATTCTTTTTTTAATAGCTAAGTGATTTGGACTTGAAGGTTTTCTAACATGCATGTATGCTTATCTAATTTGGATGCAGCCATGCAGGCAAGGAATGGGAGAGTTTTGTGTTTGTATCCAACAAAATCAAGTCCCTTGCTTTATTTGTTATTTCTTTCATATGATACGTGCACCTTCCAAGATATGGTGAGGTTATGCTCCGCTAAATGTCTGAACCTGCTACTCATATTTTTTTTTTAAATTTAATTATTAGTTGATTGGTTATATATATATTTTAGTTTTTCTAAAAATGCATGCATGTACATTTTTCTCTATAAACAAAAAATCATTATTTACTAGATTTTTTTTAAAACACGACACCCACGTGCATTTTACTAGTATTTTGGAAAGAAAAAAAAAAGTTTGCCAAAGCGACAGAGCGAGTGCGCGTGTTTAGTGTTATCTCGCTGCGAACAGGTGCCGACTGTGCCGTGCAGGTGCCCGCACGCGCCTTTGCACCGTGGTGATCGGATCTGTTGGTCCTGTCGGCAGATCCCATCGACAGAAGTAAAGAGAGCAGCGCCATGCTACGTACACCGGGAGCAGCTTTTTGTCAGATAAGAACACGACGCCCCATCGGTGGAACAAAGTCAGCTAAAGGACACTTGAGCTGGAGAACGCAAACTCGTACACTTCGTATCACGTATGGCTCCATAGCTGTTACGATCATCAGGGTCGTTGGCAGCACGAGATCGTTCTTCTTCCAAATTCTGGTCCTCGCGAGGCCCACGTGGCTTCCTACGGTTCCGTGTAGGAGGATCACCCTCCTACGCTTCCTCCATCGTATCCCACGTTCCGAAGATAAAGGGACGCGATCCATCCGTCCGCTTGTGCCGGAGCGTCTCCAACAGTACAAGTTGATAGGTTATACTTGACGTGGATTCCATGTACATAGCAGCGTCTCATACTTGTTGCGTAGCACATAGCGGGCGCGGGGCGGCAGGAAAACAAAAGGCTCCGAGCGGGCGGGACGCCGCTCGGATCACGAGGCCGAGCAGTATCCGCCCCACGGGTCGCGGCCGACGTGTCGATTTCTGGCGCCGGAATCGGATCCCTTCGGGAGCTTGTCTACCGGGGAGGTGGTCTGCAGTCACCGTTAGATTCAGCATCAACGGTGACAACTCAACTGAGGGTGGAGAGATTAGGAAAGTACGGAGCGATTACTATTTCTTTCATGACGTACTTGCCTTCTGGGCTTCTCGGTTCACCGCACCGGGTCTCTCGTTTTTTTCTCTCCCTTTCTCTCTCTCTCCTCACTCTCACGCAGATTCGCCGCCGCCGGGGCACAAGGAGGAAACGGCGGCCGGCAGCGGTGTGCTCTGCTTCACGGCTCTTGTTGGGCGTTGGCGTGGCCGCCTGCGTGCGCCACGCATGCATGGATGGACGCACCGGAGGCCCGCTTCAATGTTGTGTGTTTGTTTTTTTTTGCTCGCTCGCGTGGCTTCCTTTCTGTTTTTCTTTCTTTTATTATACCGTTCGAAACTGCTTGTGGAAATGCGCGTACGCATATCTAGATCGGACGGGGCCGGAAATGCTAGAGACAGCCGTCACCCGTCAGGCTGGTGCTGAGCCAGGTTTGGAGTCACGCAATTATTGGTAGTGGTAGCCGTCGTAACAGTGCGCAGGCATCTCACTGCTGGTAGATCACGCGTGACCGCTGTTACCCCAGCCAAAGCAGAGATGACGAGGACTTATAAGGAAGCTGATTTGTTGAGGGAGAAAAATACTGTTCATGACTGATAAGCTGAAACGAACAGGCTGGAACTCATCACATACCCTCACGCAGCAGCGATGACTCCTCACCAAAAATAGCTACGGTACGAACACGTAACACCAAACGGAATGTTTTTTAACAAAACAGTAAGGATTAGGCGCAAATTTGAGGACGACGACAAAAGCAAGTGTGTTTGTTTTTTTTTGCTCGCTCGCGTGGCTTCCTTTCTGTTTTTCTTTCTTTTATTATACCGTTCGAAACTGCTTGTGGAAATGCGCGTACGCATATCTAGATCGGACGGGGCCGGAAATGCTAGAGACAGCCGTCACCCGTCAGGCTGGTGCTGAGCCAGGTTTGGAGTCACGCAATTATTGGTAGCGGTAGCCGTCGTAACAGTGCGCAGGCATCTCACTGCTGGTAGATCACGCGTGACCGCTGTTACCCCAGCCAAAGCAGAGATGACGAGGACTTATAAGCCGGCTGTTGTGGGAGAAAAATACTGTTTGGTGACTGATAAACTGAAACCAACGGACTGGAACTCATCACATACCCTCACGCAGCAGCAATGACTCCTCACCAAAAATAGCTACGGTACGAACACGTAACACCAAACGGAATGTTTTTTAACAAAACAGTAAGGATTAGGCGCAAATTTGAGGACGACGACAAAAGCAAGTGGGTGGAGCGATGATTCACTCTCTGAACACAGTACTCCAAGTAACCGGCTCCAAACCCACCGAGCTAAGAAAGGGATCTGAGCCGGACACCAGAGCGATCCCGATTAGTCACTAAACTAATCCGTCCATTACTCGTTCACTCACTCGCCCAAATAAAACCAAAAGAAAAAGGCAGGAGGTTTATACTATTAAAAAGATATATTGCAGGGAGCACGATGGAATAGTTTAAAGAAAGGAATGGAGCGGCGGAGGGGAATCCAAAGCGGCCGCGCGGGCGGGCGAGAGCCGAGAGCCGTGCTCCTCCCGAACTCCCCTATCCAGCCTGCTGGGCTGGTGCTATATGACCCCCACACCCCACACAAAACCTCCCCCTTTTCCCCTTCACACCCCCTGTACACCTGCTACCGCTAGCCGCCGCGCTGCTGCTCTGGTGGCGGCTCGCCTCCCTCCCCCCACCCCCGTCCGCCGCCGCCGTCTTCTCCTCTCGCTGCACCTCCTCCCTCCCTACCCCGAGCTAGCTCGGAGCTACCTATCCCGAGGAGAAGGGAGAGAGAGAGGGGAGAAGGGTCGGTCGGTCGGGGGTTCTCGGATCTCGTCGCTGCCTCCCCGTTGGGATCTCTCGCTCGCGCTCGCACCATGGCCGCCGTCACGCCGCCCCCGGCCCCAGCGCCCGCCGCGCCGGCGCCGGCCGCTTCTGCCGCTGCCGCTACGGCTCCTGCAGCCGTCCCTGTCGCGGATCGTATCCTTTTCGTGCTGTCCTTTTTACTTGCTTGAAAGGTTTTGCCTTTGGGAGGGTTTGGCTGCTTGGTTGGGTGGTGCGTGCTCTGCTGTGCCGGCTGCGCCGGCGCCGCCCGGCCGCCCGACACCCTGTCCGGTGCTCTTGTCTGTCCTTGCCGGCTCCTTCGCTTGGGTTGTACAGATCGATGCGTTTTTACTGTCCTTAGCCTTTTACCTGGTTGGAAGCTACAGGAGCAATAAAGATTATTTTTTTCGTAGTTTTGTGATTGGGTTTATTGCTAGTGCTTGCTTGGATTTAGTAGCTTGCAAGCTCTGATCTGATTACGCCCTTGTGATGCCTTAATTCGCCGATTTGCCGCGCGAAGAAACCACGGATCTGCTGCAGAAGCTGTCGCTGGATTCGCAGCCCAAGGCAGCGGATGCCACAGAGCCTGCCGGTGCCAAGAAGGTAGGGATGAAACAGAAGCTTTCATGGGTTTTCATCTTGTGTGTGTTCGTGGTTTGCTCCAGGTGATCTGTGATTCTGATTCGCTTGTTTGTCTGTGCTGTTCGATTCAGCAGGGTGCTGCAGCGAGCCAGCCGCTGAGCGTGTCGATCCCGCCGGAGCGGTCCATCACGCCGGTGCTTCAAGACTTTATGGATCCCAACCTGTTCTATCTGCCAGCGTATTACTATGGAGGTGAGTGAGGGACTGTGTAAAAAATTCTTATGGTGCCCTTTTCCTATCTAGCAGGAGTATCTTGGCAAGTTGTTTGCTGGTGTCGTCTTCCTAGTGGTGTGCCAGACTGTAGGCTTGATTACTTCTTCGTTTGAGAGTTCTGTGATTTAGATGACTGAACTGGTGCTGTCTCGTGTCTTACAGGCTACGACGGTTCCATGAACGAGTGGGATGATTATCCTAGATATCTAAATCAAGACGGAGTGGAGATTGCCCCAGTAAGTAATCCTAGAAGATCTTTTTCTTCAACTTGTCATCTGATGCTTCCAATGACTATTTGTATCCTGCAGCATATTCTTAATGTAGAAATGGTCAAAATGCTTGCTATTATTGTCTGCTGCTAGGTGATAGCTGTACTGTCGTGTCTATTGTTGGACATGTAGGAAGTGGAAAGCTATTCCCTCTCTTTTTTGGGTATGGTTTGTGCTTTTGGCTGGTTTTCTCTTTTCCTTGTGCTTCCTGCACTGTTACCTCATGTTAGAAAGGTTGTTTTTCTTGTCTGCCACTAACATCGTGTCATGAAAATTATGCATCTTGTATCTTTTTATGCTCTTCTAATATTTGTGTTACTCCTGGAAGCATCATGTATACCATTTTGAGGCTCTTTGGAATTTCACAGGCAGTATATGGCGATATTTATGGATATGGGTATGCTCCCTATGGTGCATACTCTCCTGCCAGTTCCCCAGTTCCAACAGTTGATGGCCAGATGTTTGGTGCGCAGCATTATCAGTATCCAACTGCGTATTTTCAACCTCCTACACCAGTTCCTTCTACCACTCAAGGCGACCTCCAGTCTTCTGTCAATCCTGAAAAGCCAGCAGCTAAAACCGATCCTGCCAAGACAACAACAAATAGTGTTCCTAATGGTACTGCTCACAGTAACAGTGGAACTGTACCCCTTGCGTCAAGCCACCAAAATTCATCACTGACGCCTGATGGAACTTATAGGGCACCCTTGCTAGGTGGAGTTCCTTCTGCTGGTTACCTGGACACAACTTATGGTTATGACAGCACAGGAGCACACTTTGCATGGTATGATGGCTCTGCTTATGCAAATGGACAGCAAAGATCAACTACAACTAATCATATGCCGACCTCGACTTTCAATGCTAATGGTTCCTCAGCAAGAAATCAGACAAAGAGCTCCACGGCTCCACAGATGGTGAGTTCAGACTAAATTTAGTGATAGTATTGTTAAGAATACAAAGCTGTGTCATCTATGCACTTCTTCTGCTTTTCCATATGTTTCCTGCTAGGCTAATACTCCACTGTTTCAGAGTCACAATAGGATAAATCTCATTTCACATTTCATGACACTTATTAGTCTAACCAGATGGGGAGCATAACTTCTGTAGAATTCCATTTTCTTTAAACAATTCAAGGACATACTGTGCTTTCAAATATAAGAAATATGTGCTTCCTGATCGAGCAGTTTACAAAGTTTTACCTTTGCCCTTCATACTAGAGTTGATTATGGCATATATGATCTTTCTTAGAACAGTTATTGGCAGGCTGACTCATGTCCTCTTTTTATTGTCTTCAAGCAGGGTATGCAGAATCGAAGACCTACAGCTACAACCGGATCAGTGACACCTACATATCCAAATAGGATGTACCCTAGCTCCCGGCCTTACACCCAGTATGGGAACTCAATAAAAACTGGTCTTCCTTATGGCAGTAACGGTTATGACTCCAGGTTATATGGTCGATGGGGTCTTGGTATGGACAACAGGTACAGGCCCAGGGGTCGTGCTAATGGATACTATGGTTATGGCAATGAGAGTCAGGATGGAACAATTGAGTTAAACAGAGGTCCTAGATCTGGCCGTTTCAAGAACCAGAAATTATATGGTCATACTGTTTCTATTGCTGTGAAAGGGCAGAGCCTTCCTTCTGGCGAAAGCAAGAATGATAGTGCCCTACCTGATCGAGCACAGTTCAACAGAGATGACTTCCCTGTTCAATACGATGCTGCAAAGTTCTTTGTCATTAAATCGTACAGTGAGGATGATATCCACAAGAGTATTAAATACAATGTGTGGGCAAGCACCACCAATGGAAACAAGAAGCTTGATGCTGCTTATCAAGAAGCTCAGTCAAAGGGCTCTGCGTGCCCTATATTCTTGTTTTTCTCGGTATGGGTCCTGTCAATCAACATTTCTTATTTCATTATGAATGTATGAGTTTGTTTTCTTTGACTGATATGGCCTTCATGTTGAAATTTCAGGTGAATACAAGTGGCCAGTTTGTTGGTGTGGCTGAAATGACTGGTGCTGTTGATTTTGAGAAAACCCTTGAGTACTGGCAACAGGACAAGTGGAATGGTTCCTTCTCTCTTAAGTGGCACATTGTCAAGGACGTGCCTAACAATATGCTGAAGCACATCATCCTAGAGAACAATGAGAACAAGCCTGTCACTAATAGCCGTGACACACAAGAGGTAAGCATTCTCCAGACTTTATTTCACTGGCTTGCAAAAATGGTGGTGTCTTTATCTTTTTTGGTCAATTATTCAGATACACCTTGAACAAGGCCTTCAGATGCTCAAGATATTCAAGGAGCATGTCAGCAAGACCTCCATCCTGGATGACTTTGCCTTCTATGAAAGCCGGCAGAAGTTGATGCAGGATAAAAGGGCGAAACAGCAGCAGATCCAAAAGCAGGTACGTTCGCACTAAAAATACGTGCTTACTAATCAGTTCGAGGCTCCAGCACCTTGCCAACTTAATTAACCTGTTTTTCTAAAATACCTCTGCTGTGTCTGTCTTAAATCACTCAGGTCTGGGACAGCAGGGCTCCCGTTTCTGTCACAACCGGTGAGCTGCAGGAAGTCGCTAACGGGAAGCCAAAGCCATCTGTACCAAACGGTGTCAACGGAGAGGTGAAGGCTCCTACAGAGAACGTCACTGCTCCCGCTGTTTCCTACGCTGCAAAGGTGGCCCAAACAGCAACCGAGAAGCCCGCCCTCGCCAATGGAGTTGCCAAGACTGGCTAGCTTGATTGCAAAACCGATGTTCCATAGCTAGCCGTGAAGATGGTCGGACAACTCAACCGAAGTGTGGGGTCCCAAGGAACTGGTGATCTAGCAAGGGCTACCTGTGGAACTGGAAGCATGGCCCCGAGAGCCTTGCTTGGTCGCGCCTACTGGAGAGCAGTTGGGCTAGCTGTTAGTTTTTCCCCTAGTTTCTCTTTTGCCGTATTTTCTCGTTTCAGTTTGCTTAGCTCCAGGACTTTCGTAATAGTACCATCCTCATCATCAGGAAAAAAAAAAAAGCCAGAGACTTCTGTGGCCGGACAAAATGGATTGCGGAGGCCATCTGGCTGGGTGCGTGTTGCGTAATCGGGTCTTTGAGTTGAGTATACCCTTGTCTTCGTCGTTGTCGTCGTTATATTAAGTGGATCTGAATGAAAGTGGGTTAGATTGGAGTAGTAGCTTTCCTTTGATGGCTTTGATTATAGCGTAATAGCCGTTGCTTTTTCGGTCCGTCGTCTGATGATGGTGCTGAATTCGGTTCGGTGCTCCACTACCGCTTAGCCAGGGAGGGGAGTTGTTGCCAAGATGACGAAGCAAAGCGGCCACCTTTGCCGTAGTCTGCTTTGCTCGCGTTGCATCACTTTTGTTGTTTGAGGTTATCGCCACTTCCAGTTCCAGCCCTGAATTCTGAGGTCCCTGCCTCTGGCTCACTGACGGTCGGTAGTTATGAACTACTGATGCGGTCGGTAGTTCTGAGAGGTCGTCGCGCCTTACCTTGATTTCTCTGATAATGTGGTGGCCATAGGGACACATATCGGTCCCATCGTGCTTTTGACTGCATTGGCACGGTCGCTCGCCAGACGTACTCGGCAGAGGGAGATATCATACGCTAGGCCGCTAGGGCCAAGCCTTCCCTGCAGCACCTGTCCTCCCATAGTCTCCGGATCAGTGCCGTAAAACACAACTGTGGATGCTTCTACAAAATTTCCAGCTTCATCTTGGGCCACCGCTGCCGCCGAGGCGTGCCCACGATTGTGGGGTATGATTTGGGCTAGGCTATGTTCGCTTGGGCTGGATCGGCCAGGACTGCGGCCCACGGTGGCGAATTCGAAAGAATCCGAGCCCATTGAAAATAGTCGGCGCCTTGAAAGAATCCAGCCTAGGCTAGGCCCAGTCTGGCCTCGGCTCACCGCACCCAGCGCTTCCTTCCCCTCCCCCGCCCGCCCGCCCGTCCGGAAAACAAACCTCCAATTGGAACGAACCCTCGCGAGAAGCTGCGGCAACAGCAGCGGGCGATCCCTGGTTCCTGCGGCGGCGACGCGGCGGGCGGCTGCCGAGGCGGCGCGACTCATACGCGACGGTAACGGCCACACGCCGCTCTCCATTTTAAGTACTCTCTGCCAGTATTACTTTTTTGTGATCATTGGTAGATGGTTTCATTTAAGTTCCCTGTTCTTATGCTCAAACGCTTTCAGGTGCTACATGTGCTACTGTTCTGACAAAGGCTATATTCACTCAGGGTTGCAAGTCTGTAACGGCTGGAATGAATGCCATGGATCTGAGACGTGTTATCTCAATGGCTGTTGATGCTGCGGTTAGAAACCTAAAAGGCATTGCGAGAATGATTAGCATATCAGAGGAAAAAGCACAGGTAACTGTTGAATAGCAACAAGTCAAGAACACTCTAAAGAGCTTAGCATTTTATGAATCTTGTCACATGTACCAATATATTTTGAATTATCTTTGGCAGTTCCAAGGGTTCCAGATATGATTTACACACTCCCATAACTTCCAGTACACTTAGGTTGTTTATGTGCTCAATTTGGAACATATTTGCATTTTCTTTATCCCACAAAGGATTGTTATCATTGATTTTTTATTTCTTTTATAACTAGCTGTGCTGGGAGAAGATTTCTATATCAACTTTTCTCAGAGGATTTATTTCTAGTGTGCTATATTTTGTTTATGAACCATGAAATCTTGATAGGATGTCAACACACTCTATAACGAGCTTGAAGTTGCGGAAGGCACGAAGCTCAACAGAGATTACAGCTCCCCGCACTTTATTAACAACCAAAAGAACAAGAAACGTGTAAGTATATCCTTGATTTCTTGTTTTTCTTCTGCAGTAACTTCAATGTGTTTTTATTATATCTTTAATTTATCTGTTGTAGGAATTAAATGATCCCTTGATATTGGTACATGACAAGAAAATATCAAACATGCACGCGGTGGCCAAAGTGATGGAGTTGGCTATGAAGGTATTTCTTTAATTGTTTTTTTTGGGCTGGCTGATGTTGGAATGCACTGATCTCGATTACAATCTATTTGTTCTCCTGGGCTCACGACTGATGTTTGTTTTGTCGTGACCTCAATTACAATCTGAGATGCCAATGATCTATTTTTCTGCTTCAACAGAAGCAAAAACCTCTTGTTGTTGTGGAAGATTTAGAAAGTGAAGCGTTCTTAGCAAGCTTTGTGGAGGTGTTAAGGTTGGCTCTAATTTGACATGAAATTTAGGTCTGTTCGGTCAAAGCTCCTGGTTTTGGGGAGACCAAGAAAGCCAACTTACATGACCTTGTTATTCTTACCAGTGCAGAAGTAAGTCACGACTCTATTACTTTCCCTATGTTTGAATCCTTATTTACTTCAGTTTGTTTTAGGCTTTTGCACCATCATTGAAGAACTTGGGATCTTTAATGACTTAAACTTGCTCGCACTCAAGGTTAGGAAGGCTGTCCACGTCGCCATAAAAGATTTCAGCCGTCGGATCGGATCGAGCACGAACGGTAGAGGATGGTGATTTTTCAAAAAATACCCCGAACTTTGTCGAAATCAACCAGCAGTTCAAAGGCCCCATAACTTTTTTAAAAAAAACCTGAACTTTGTCAAAATCCAACCTGCAAGCTCAGGCTGTCGAATAGAGGCCTAACAATTTTTCAAAAAACACCCCAAACTTTGTCAAAATCGAACCAGCAATCCAAAGACCTCATAGAAAATTTTTCAAAAACCCCCCGAACTTTGTCAAAATCCAACCTGCAGTTGGATAGCCCCAATAATCTTTCAAAAAAAAAACCAAACATCGTTGGAATCGAACCCGCCATCTAAGGCCTCTCACACAATTTTTTTTTAAAAACCCGTACTTTGTCGGAATACAACCCGCAGTCCACAGACCTCTCTCACGCAATTTCCTAAGAAAACCCTTTACCTTTAACAAAATCACCTCGCTGTCCAACCCACAAGTAATATAAATAAAGATTGAAAGTAATATGGCTCAGGAATAGTAGATGTATTGATGCAAAGCACCGGGTTACATATATATAGGCTAGGGTCTCCAAGGTTTATACAAACACCACCAATCAAGAGATCCTAGCCTAATACAATTACACCTATCTAATCCTAGGGGCAGCGCACACTCAGCAATGGGCTGGTGCGGCCAGCACCCAAGGCCCATAGGGTCGGCCTATACACAATTGTCTAACAAAGATGTAAAAAAATGATAAAGATGCAAACTGATAATTTATTAACTAATAAACTGACTGGCACTTTGCAAAATAGAAACAAAAACATAGAAAAATGATAGAGATATAAATCGAATGTCACTTTGGCTTATATGATGCACCCAAACACTTTGAAACGTAGAAAATGATAAAAATATAAGTTAGCTTTTGTTGGCTTCGTTACAACCAAAGGTATCCAACAAAAAAATTAAATGTAGGCAAAAAAAAACAACAAAATACAACATCTCGATACGTGCATGAATTTATTTACAAGATACTTTTCAAAGTCCACTCTTTGATATTGCATAAATATTGTGTGCTCCATTTAACCATAAAAATATAAATTCCAAACCAAATAGATGGAGGGCTATTTCTGCGCGGCAACGTTGCGCACTGTTCTAGTGAACCTTGAAAACTTTGAGCCTCATATGTTTGGCACTTGCAAGAAGATAAATATTATGCCCCTGTTTACGACTGTTCACTGTTTGAAATCCTATCAAACTGAACTGCTGTACAGTATAAAGTAATCACTTTATTTCTAAAGTAGTGATGTTTAGATTACATGGGTGAACAATAATTGTGATACAATAGCTTCAGTAGATTATCTTGCTCATTCTGTTCATGCTTAAATGAAGTGATTGAATGCAGGTTACAGTTTCTAAGGAGGACACTGTCATCCTGGATGGAGCTGGAGATAAGAAGGCAATTGAAGGGAGAGCTGAGCAGGTTCATTTTATAAGTTTAGTTTCCGTGAGTCAGTTTGGACTCTTATGTGCTTATTGCAATCAAATACTGTTTTCAACAGCTGGGATCTGCTATTGAGCAAAGCTTTTCTGACTTTGATAAGGAAAAGCTACGAGAGCGATTGGCAAAGCTGTCTGGTGGTGTTGCTGTTCTAAAGGTGAAATTTTTTTATCCATGTTGAATGATGCAACTTCAGAATTTTGATGTCAATATTGAACTTATCAATGTAAATCACTAGAATATTCCTCAACTAACAGATTAGGTAATGTGTAAATTGGCAGACATGTATCATGTATGGAGTATATTCAGTAGGTACTTGGTTATGTAAAAGAATTGACATAGCATTTTAATTGATTCTGATGCCCTGGTTTACTGATAACATGCATTATTTTGATTTTTCTTTGAGATTGGTGGAGCAAGTGAAGCGGAAGTTGGTGTGCAGAAGGAGAGAGTGACTGATGCACTAAATGCAACCAAAGCTGCAGTTGAGGAGGGTATTATGCCAGGTACTGAGCTGGAGCTCCACTGTTGAGTTTTCTGATATAAACCTGTATCAGTATATCAGCATGGCAGAAAATCTTATTTGTTTATGATACACATAGGTGGCAGTATAGCCCTTCTCTGCGCGTCAAAAGACCTGGATAAATTGCAGACCGCAAACTTTGATCAAAAGATCGGTGTTCAAATCATCCAAAATGCTTTGAAGGTTTGAAGAAGTTGTCTTTTTTAGATGAACCTCTCATGTTTACATCATCTGATGATTGGAGGCTCTTGCAGACCCAGTGCAGACTATTGCTTCACATGCAGGCGTAGAAGGAGCTGTTATTGTTGGCAAGCTTTTGAACAGGAAAACAATGGTCTAGGCTATGACACAGCTAAAGGTAGGGTGCATTGTTGATCACCTTAACCCTTGAAAACTCATGTTAAATTAAGTTTGTAATAACTTTGGTTATGTTAACTTATCTTCCAACCTAGGTGAATACGGACATGGTGAAGGCTGGTATCATTGACCCGCTTAAAGTGATCAGGACAGCCCTGATGGATGCTGCAAAGGTCCTCTCTGTAATTTCATTCTTGATTTTTTTTTAGTCAAATGCATGTGGGGTTTTGGACTTTTGGTTAAACCATTTAAGCGTATAGTACATATGAAAGATAATGAAGCTGCATTGAAGTAGCTGAACCAGATTAATATCCTCTCGAAGCTCTCGTGGTTTGATAAATTGTCAAAAGTTAGCTTCAACTTTTAGATTGTTCCGTACACGCTCAAGCAGCTCCTGAATCTTGGTTGCAAAAAATCTAAGTCTGTTATTATGATATGTTTTCTCCTGCTCTGTCTGCAGGACCATGACACACTTTTGCCTTCTGTTTTCTATTGCAGACTTGCTGTGTGTCATCTCAGATGACTACCACAGAACCTATCATTGTTAAGATCCCCAAGGAAGAGAGCAGTGCACCAGCAATGTGTGAAATAAAATGCTGACATGCCAAGAAATGTGATTATGTGAAATATTTGTACTAGATTCATCATTATCTGGCTAAGAAAGCAGTCCAAATTTTGGTCCTCCTGAAAAAGGTAGTTGGAAATTGGGATGAACAGAAATCCTCTTATACCGAGAGAAATTTTTCGATCGAATCACGGTTGGTCCTTAACTGAAGCACCCTGCGACGGACAGTTTTGCCACTTCTCCCTAGAAGATTACTTGGGTATACTGTGTGGCGCTGGTTTCAAGATGATTGTCATACGTTGACTTGGAGTGGGATCTGATTTTTCTTTTGGTAATATATATGCTTACGCTCTCCCTTCTGTTTGTGCATACCTGGAAACTGTACAGTACTCGACCGAATGCGCTCGAAGAAAAGGTCTATCATCTCAGGGTTCTCCTTGCAAAGTTTATAAAATTTCCCAACTGACAAGTTAAGACAGGGCCCCCAGTGCGAAATTACATCTGTCCTCTGCGGCCGCTGGCTGCTAACCCGCTGTTGTGGAGGCTTTGTATCGCGGTTTAGTGGTGATACTGGATTGGTTAAAGTGATACTGAATACAAAGACAAGAGAAACAAAAAAAAAACTTTGTTCCGTCTCATTTCCCTTGTGCCATGTATTGTAATTTTGTTGATTTCTTCACGCTCTCTTCGATTCTTCGTTGCAGTTGTATTGTTTTCATGACCGTGCAGTTGTACAGTTGTACTATAATACCTGTAGACTGTAGCTACATTGGCCAGAGAGGAACCTTGCGCCTGAAGGCGTAAAGCTGCGAAGCATGACGCTTGAATAAGAAAGAGTAAATTTCGTAAGAGGTGTTTAAACTTGTTTTGAGTTTTCATCCCGATCGTGATACTTTCAAAATGCACAAGACGATCCTTAAATTTATCCTGTGCTTCCCGGTACTCTTGACATTTAAATAACGGCTCCTAAACTTGCCCCGAGCTCCCATCCAGATCCATAAACTTGTCCCGAGCACTCATACAAGTCCATAAACTTGTTTCGATCTCTATCCACTAAAAATTTGAGTGAAATTTGAACTTAACTTCAAATCCTCATGATTTTTTGATCAATTTTAAAAGACATTCAAACTTGATTTCAAATTCTCGTGAACTTTGGATCGATTTTGAGTGAGATTCAAACTTTTAGTATTTGAAACCAAGTTCAAGTACCACTCAAATTTGGTCCATAGCATGAGGATTTGAAACCAAGTTCGAATTCCATTCAAAATTGATCAAAACTCTGAGGATTTGAAACCAAGTTCAAATCCCACTCAATTTTTTAGTAGATGAGAGCTTTAGGGACTGTTATGTGCATTATGAGAGTACCGGGACTGGATGGGAGCTCGGGACAAGTTCAAGTAGCAAGATGAGAGCTTGGGACAAGTTTAAGGATCGTCATATGCATTTTAAAAATATAGGGATCGGGATGAGAACTGTCATATGCATTTTAAGAATATAGGGATCGGGATGAGAATATGGGACATGTTTAAGTACCACGGTTGAAATTTACTCTTAAAAGAGCAGTTGAAGAGATCAGCTGAAGTAGCAGCTCCAGATACCGGTCAAACGAATGCAGCGCCAAATTGGCCAAAACTCAGAAGAGACCGCATCACGGCACCAGTCTCGGGCCGAGATTTGATACTCTCGGCGTGCCGTCGTATGTTCAGCTAGCATTGTACTACATTTCTGCAAACGGCGACGCTTAGAGCAAGCCGAATAAGGGCACGTATGCGGTGACAGCCAAGACACATCAGCTGATTCCGATGTGGCGGAGAGAGAAAAGAAGAGAGAGAGGATCTTGTCGCTCATGCGAATGCCGAGCGCTTGGACGGTTGCCTATTTTAATCATCAACAAATGTCAACGGACTCAAGAGTCAACGTCCGCTTCGACGCGTCAGATTACGGATGGCAAGGCACGACGATTGCATCGCTTTGATCCTTGCTCTACCCCCACGGCTCCATTCGTCGTCATGGACCGTGGCCCCACCTGTCACTGACTCGCACGCGGGGGGAGCATCGTACAGCAAGTCCAGCCCCTTCGTCACAGGCGGGCATAAACCTATAAACTAACCAGAGTAGAACTAACCAGAGTAGAGCAGGGATTACCACACCAGGTCCGCAAGGCTGCGGGCTGCCTATATATAACGTCACGCTCCCCTTCCTCGTTGCAAGCTCGAGCCTCATGTCGTTTGTACAGAGCAGCCTCGGCTTGAAGATGGCAAGGGGCACGTTCAGCAGCGGTCGTGAAGCGGGAGCCGCCGGCGGGGCGCCAAAGCTTCACCATCGGGCAGCCTTTGGCTGCGGTCTGCTCGGCCTCGCCGCCGCCTCCACGGCAATCACCATGGCCGTTTCCGAGCCGCCGCCCTGGCTCGACAGGAATGCCTACCTCGTCGCCCTCACGGGGGCGTTCTTCGCAGGGATGGCCCAGGTGGCAGCCTCCGTCTGGGCCTCCGACGGCGGCCGCGGTCACGGAGTCGTGTGACCTTGCAGCTACGAGATCACGCCTTCAGCTGTCATGGGCTGGCTGTCGCCTGTCGTCTGCGTGTGGAGTTTAGGGGTCGTTTGGTTCCCTTTGCTTATTTTTAGCACGTGTCACATTGAATGTTTAGATACACTATTAAACGTAGACTATTTACAAAATCCATTACATAAGTGGAGGCTAAATGGCGAGACGAATCTATTAAACCTAATTAATCCATCATTAGCAAATGTTTACTGTAGCAACACATTGTCAAATCATGGACTAATTAGGCTTAATAGATTCGTCTTGCCGTTTAGCCTCTACTTATGTAATGAGATTTGTAAATAGTCTACGTTTAATACTCCTAATTAGTATCTAAACATTCGATGTGATGGGTGCTAAAAATAAGCAAGAGCAACCAAACCAGACCTTAAGCTCAATGTGATTTGACGGGAGTGTGCATGCCTCTGTTCGTTCTGTTGTCGTGAGCGGCGTGGTTCAGTCGGCAGTGTTTGTTTGTTGTTCCGTATGTTTTGCTTGTTCTGTTGGGCCTCTGTCGTGCGTGCGAGAGCTGGTTGCTTGTGTGCCAAGTCATGATTTTTAGTACGCTGGATAAATAAAAAATTGTTGCTTGAAATGGAGAGTGTAGTAGTGCACTACTCTGAGTCTATCACCTATCACGTTTCAGTGAAGTGTTTTGCAAAGTTCTCCAACTTCGCCGGAGAAGATCGTGCCATTGCAGTAGTAATTTTTGTTTCTTATCTATTTATTTTCTTCGTGCAAGTTTTGTCATCGGACGAGATGCTCAGATCGTATTGCCTATTGCGGATGTAGTTCACCATAGCGAAAACAGAGGCGGTCGGAAAGCAGACAAAAGCAGCAAGGGAGCTATTATTGGGCTGGAAATGAGAACAAAGGTTGCGTATTGGGCTGTATATTTGGGCCGTGAGGCCAACGCAGCTGCAGCAGCCTCCTCCACCCCCCCTCCCGTGTGCCTGCTTTGCATTGCTGCCAAAGCGATGGATCTTCCTAGCATTCCATCACAAATTATTATTCATTTTAACTTTTCTAATTACATAACTTTTACTTACGTATCTAGACATACTTTAAAAATGTTAGCTAGATCTTAGTAACAATTAAGTAAGACTTTTTTTAAAAAAATATGATGCGTGTCAATAATTGTTGATGGATACTTAAAAAATATTGTACATGAATTCAATATGAGCTTTAAAGACTGACTGCTTACCTGCGATCCGGAAGGTGTACGGAAGCTTCGCAGCGCGTCAGCTCGCGCGGTCAATTGGTTTGGCTTCCCACCCCGCTACCCCGCATTGGGGACACAAGTAGCATACTCATCTTGGTTTGGCTTCCCCAATCGCTACCCACAATCCCGCACTGGGGACTCCGCCGCGTCATCAGAGGCGGGGTCCACTGTTACACCTCCGTAAGGTCGGCAGGTCGCCACACTCTGCCTCGCGGCAATTGCGTATATTAGAGCAAGCCCAATAAGAGCACCCAAGCGGTCGTACAGCCAAGACACATCAGCTGATTCCGATGTGGCGGAGAGACAAAAGAGGAGAGAAAGTGAGCTTGTCGCTCATGCGAACGCCGAGCGCTTGCACGGTTGCCCATGTTTGTGGGGCCGACACCACCTCCTGCGGTGCAGCAAGCTCTGCCAGGGCTGTGTTGGCTCGCTTGGAATGTGTGATGAGATAAGCGTGTTGTATGAATGTCTGCTAACCTTTCCTTTTGACGAGAGGGATCGCACGTTAGTGCTAAGCTTTAGCAGTATCACATCGGATATTCAGATGTTAATTAGTAGATTAAATATAAGTTAATTATAAAATTAATTGCAGAACCATGTGCTAATTCACGAGACGAATCTATTAAATCTAATTAATCCATCATTAGCAAATGGTTACTGTAGCACCATATTGTCAAATCATGGACTAATTAGTCTGAATAGATTTGTCTCGCGAATTAGACTCTATCTATGCAATTAGTTTTGTAATTAGTCTATATTTAATACTTCTAATTAGCATTCAAATATCCGATATGATAGATAATAAACTTTAGTCACCGCTTAAGACAAGCTTATTGGGCTTGCTCTTAGCAGCTGACTCGAGAAGCCCACAAGAACTTTGCTTATGAAAAATATGAAGGAAAATACAATAGCATCCGGTCTGGCAATCAGCAGTTCAGCGCACACAAAACAAAACTTCACTGCAAATCGCACTATGCCAACACAAAAATTTTGACAAAACAAGCAGAGATCTGCTCCAGATTTGCAACCAATCTACACGCTCCTGAGTATACTCAACTTGATTGCTAGTAGATCTTCAAGAAAAAAATGGTTGCAAGTTTGCCGGCTGGCCCATCGCAAAGACATTTCCTCTTGCAAGCAGATCGCTACCACTACAGGCTGCAGCACCAGCATATATACCCGAGCGGCGCGGAGCGGGCCAACAACCAAATGCCTCGCTACATCATATGCACGCGGACGCCAACTTAGTGGATGTTTGATACCACATGCTAAATTTTACACCTGTCACATCGGATGTTTGTATACTAATTAGGAGTATTAAATATAGTCTAATTACAGAACTAATCGCACAGATGGAGTCTAATTCGCGAGACGAATCTATTAAATCTAATTAGTTCATGATTTGACAATGTGGTGCTACATTAACCATTTGCTAATGATGAATTAATTAGCTGTAATAGATTCGTCTCGCGAATTAGACTCCATCTGTGCTATTAGTTTTATAATTAGGTCATATTTAGTCCTCCTAACTAGCATCCGAACATTCGATGTGACCCTACTAAAGTTTAGCACCCTGTATCCAAACACCCCCTTAGGATCCCTCCTTTTGGTTGGACTTTCAAAGTGATTTGGTTTCAAGAAAAACTAAAAGTCAATCAAAGGGGTGGCAAATCCATAGCAGCTTTGGGCCAAAGCTGCTTTTCCTTAGTTCATTTCTAGCAGCAGGTGGGAAGGTGCTTCCTTAGACTTTTAGCTTTTTCAAGTTGGAAGAAATTACTCACTGCCACTTGTTATGTACGTACCGCTTCATTTCTTTCCCCACTCTCCTGATATTTTTCTCCAGGCGCGAGCTCCTCTCTCCTCCTGCGGGCAACTAGTGGCGGCGGCGGGGTTCGACGCGGCGGCTGGCCGACCACGCCGACGGCGACGCGAGCACGGGAAGTGGGCGGCGGCACGAGCTCCCCCGTGGGTGGCGACACCCTGCACACCAGCCGTGAGCGAGAGCTCATTCCCTTCTCCGCGAGTTCCGGCGACCCTCCCTCCCTTCTTCGCGAGCTCCGGTGACCCTCCCTCCCTTCTCCGTGAGCACGAGAGCCGCCGCAGGCGGGCGCGCGAGCACAAGCTCCCGCGGGTGGGGGCGACGGCGCGGGTGTGGGATCCAAGTTCGGGGCAGAGGAAGGGGCATCTTCGGTGTCGTCAGCGGTGGCTAGGGGCGGAGGAGGGTCCGGGGGCACGGGCTGTTTGGCTCCCAAGTGCTAAAATTTAGCACCTGTCACATTGGATGTTTGAATACTAATTAGGAGTATTAAACATAGGCTAATTAGAAAACTAATTGCATAGATGGAGTCTAATTCGCGAGACGAATATATTAAGCCTAATTAGTCCATGATTTGACAATGTGGTGCTACAGTAACCATTGCTAATGATGGATTAGTTAGCCTTAATAGATTCGTCTCGCGAATTAGCCTAGGGGTTCTGCAATTAATTTTATAATTAGCTCATGTTTAGTACTTCTAATTAGCATTCGAACATCTGATGTGACATGACTAAAGTTTAGCACCTGATATCCAAACTCCCCCTTAGTTATGGCAAAAACAATAGCCAACTAAAAACACCCTTAATTTTCTGCAGTCAACTGACATGTAGACCATCTTTAAGAGAGCTTCCCACCCAAGAGTGTTGTATACTTGTATGCATAAACGATTGCACTTTCGTTAATCTACTTGCTCTTTAATTATTTTACTTGTGAGGTAGCTGAGGTGATCAGATCTTGTGAGATCAGAGAGTCAAGTGAAATTGACTAATTTTTAGTTCGGATCGCATCGGATATTTGATACCGATTAGGATTAAATGTGAGCTGATTATAAAACTAATTCCATAAACCATGGCTAATTTGCAAGATGAATCTATGCCTAATTAATCCATGATTAGCACATATTTACTGTAGCAACACATTGTCAAATCATGGACTAATTAGGCTTAATAGATTCGTCTCGCGAAATAACCTTCATTTATACAATTAATTTTGTAATTAACCTATATGTAATACTTTTAATTAGTATCTAAATATTTGATGTGACATAACTAAATTAGTCCTGTGTAAGGTCCTGTGATTCAATGCGATACTGTGTGGGATCATATAATCAGAAGGACGTCTCACGTCCGTGCTAGCGGCTGTTGTATGAGATCACACAAGTTGACAACAAGTAGTGAAACTGAGTCTTGCGATTCAACGCGATACCGTGTGCGAAGTCAAATAATTTGTTAAATCTGTTAGAATTAATATTTTGTTAATAATCAATTAAGTTGTGTCCCAAGCCCGTCCCTCTCGGCAGGTGCCACCAATGCACCCGTACAGGGCCCCGAGAATGAAGGCCCCACGGTCTGTACTGTGGAGAGGTTCCCGGAAAAACCTACACAAATCTTCCTTCTACTCCCTCAATCTCTTCCAATTTTTTCTTGCCACATTCAAATCATCCCCTATTTTTCCGTAAAACACCTAAGTAGGTGTACGTCTGATTCTCCTACAACCAATTAATCAGCAATTTCCCCCAAGTAAAATGCCGTTGGACCACGAATCATCCCCAAATCCCAATCTCACATTTACATCTATTTATTTGTGGGCAAATTATTCTTCTCCTTGATCATGTTTTATGTCATTGCACTTTATCCTAGTCTCAGCATCAGATCAGTTGGGATCGTTTGGCTCTCTGCTGGACCATTGAAGCCCCTTCTTATTGGATTGGGTCATCTAGAACAACAGAAGCCACTACTAATAACCGTACCAGTACTTCTGCAACCTGCATTTTTCTTCTTCAATTTGCAACACTGTTTCCGTTCTCTGTCTATTTGTGCATCCGTATTTTTAAGTCATGTCTTTTGGAAGTTGAAATAGAAAATATGACTCTGGTTATGAAAAGCATAGAAAGAAAGAAAAAAGGAATAGAACAGCTAACTCGATTTCAAAATGTGTTCAAGCAACATGTATATTAGGTGGTTATGCAATGATTTATAGTATAAAAATTACTATATATATTGAACTTGGTAGTTAGATTGAGGGCCTAAATTATAATTTGGTACGCGACCCATATATTTCGCACTTGAAGATGAGAAAAAATAAATTAAAAATGTGAGATAAAGATAGAATGGAAACTAAATGTCAGAAGCTAGATTGAAGCCACATCTACAGGGGGGAAATAAAATTGGTAAGTCCGTGGAAAAAAATAACATCGGTAGGTCCAAAGTAACAAAGTTTTCACTTAATGATGACATAAAAAAATAAAAGGAAAAAAAGGCAATGTCAGAAGTGGGATTTGAACCCACGCCCTCGTTAGAGGACCAGAACTTGAGTCTGGCGCCTTAGACCACTCGGCCATCCTGACGCTGTTGTTTACATTCTCGAAGAAATTATATAAGTTTGTTTATTAGAAAAACTTTCCACCTAATAAGCAAACAAGCCTGGAGGCATACCAGCATCAGCATCTATGTTTTTACGCATCAGATACGTTCGGTCTCTCAACTAGAAACCCTTCTGAACTTACCAAAAAATCGTGCACTTCTAGTGTTGCTCATTGGCTCTTGCATGGCACACTTGTAACACACTGCCACGATTTCCCCCTCCCCCTGGAGATAATATCCCCCCCGAAAAGAGCAAGGAAAAGGAGCGAGAGGGAAGGAAAGGAGAAACTTTCTATCCTGACGCCCCGGGATATGAGGCTGCAGTGGACGCCTCGTCGCGTCGCGAGGCCTTCCCGCTCCAGCGCTCCTCTCCCATCCCTCTCACAGTCCCACTCCACTCCGCTCCAATGGCCGCCTCCTCCATCCTCCCGCTCCACCTCCCGGCCTGCGCGCGCCGGGCCACCACCGTCACCGTGCGCGCCGCCGCGGCGTCCCCGGCGACGGCGGCGACGACGGCCACCGCGCAGTCCCTGGAGGAGTCGTTCGGGCGGAAGGGCCTGAGGTTCGTCGCCGACCCGGCCGGAAGCGGCGCGCACACGGCGGAGCTGAGCGTGCGGAACGGCAGCTCCCTGCAGCTCCGGCTCGGCGACGGCCTCGTCACGTCGTACAGGCCCAAGGTGTACTGGAAGGACGACGGGTGCAGGGAGGTGCTGCACACCGTGGCGGACCCCGGCGGCGACCCCGCCAAGGTCAAGGGCGGCGTCGGGCTCGTGCTCAACGAGGTGTCCTCGTCCGGCGGCGCCCAGTCGCTGATCGATGGCTCCGGCTGGGCCATCAAGGATGCGGATTCCGACTCCTATGATGCAGTTCAGGTACTCTTTTTGGGTGATGGATGCACAACTGTAGACTGCAATTGTAACTTGTGTATCGATTTGTTTTTAGAGTAATATGACCTTAGAATTGAAGAAGAATTTGCTGTCAGTGATGAACTGACATCACAAAGATGTCCCAAATGCATGAATTTGCAGCAATTTCTCTGAGTTTTAGACATCTCATTTGATGAGCGTGTTTGCTCGGTGACACATCTATGGTGGTTGCAGGTTGAGCTGGGGTGTACCAAGGGGAAGCTGGACATCTCGTACGTGGTGACGCTGTACCCTCTGAGCATGGCGACGGCGGTGATCGTCCGGAACACGGGGACCAAGCCGGTGGAGCTGACGAGCGCGGTGCTGAGCCACATCAAGTTCGACAAGCGTGGCGGCACGGCCGTGGAGGGCCTCCGGGGCAGCCCCTACTGCTCCCACCCGCCGCCGGCCGCCGGCTTCAGCCTCCTCACCCCGGCCGAGGCCATGAAGCGGGAGGACCCCGGCTGGTTCTCCGGCGGCGGCGAGGAGCCCCGGCAGGGGGTCTGGACCGTCGAGGAGGACATGTACACCACGCTCAAGAAGAAGGTGAGCCGGGTGTACGCCGCGCCGCCGGAGGAGAGGAAGAAGCGCATCTACAACACGGCGCCGTCCAAGTTCACCACCATCGATCAGGCAATATTAATTTCCCAATGGAATACACATTCTGTTCCTCATCATCATTCAGATTACTGCATTTGCGCTGATGAATTGCTATCGATCGATGGCTGCTGAAACAAGATTGTTGAAACGTGCGTTGATTGCATCTTGCAGTATAGCGGGCTGGGGTTCAGGCTGGTGAGGATGGGGTTCGAGGACATGTACCTGTGCAGCCCTGGAGGCATGTACGAGAAGTTCGGGAGGGACTACTTCTTGTGCGCGGGGCCGGCGTCCATGCTGGTGCCGGTCGTCGTCAACCCCGGCGAGGAGTGGAGGGCGGCGCAGGTCATCGAGCACGACAACCTGTAGCTCCATTTTTCTTTTTTCTTTTTTTTACTGAACAGAACTACAGAATCGAGTGGCTCGTCTTGTACATTCTCGTATACATGCTGATCCGGCGAAACTGCCTGAATCAAGTGAGCTGCGCTGGACGTGCGATAATGCAATATGCAGCACAGAGAAATAACACAGCGAACTTTGGATCAAATGCTGATACGAACTTCTGAAGTGTACAGTGACGATACATTGAGGGGGCACTGACATAAGGTATACAGGTGTTCAAACCATCAGAATTCAGAACTGATGCATATCGACGGCAAAGATAGTTTACTGTTTAGCTCAATTTACAGTTTCAAATGGTAAAGCCGATGACTGGCGCTACTCCACCAAACAGTAGGTCGGCAAAGAAAAACTCTCCCTTAGTATAGGCGAGTCTTTTAACATAATACACAAAACTCCATACAGAACTTTCTGCCACCTAAGCAAACAGGTGCTAACACCATGATGAGGAGAAGAGCAGGCAGCTGGCTCGACAAACAATCACCAGCGAATTGTCCAGATCTGGAGAGCGCAACAGCTAACCATGAGGAGGTTACTCATAGTAAACCTGCATCCTTGAGTGCAGTCTCAAAATCTTCCTCATTTTTCCAATTTCGCACCTAAAATTAACACATTATGGTAAGTACATGCTTAGGTGCACAAGATACAAGCATACACAAGATATCAGTAACATACCTCAGGTACTTGGTGCTGGAAGTAGTTCTCAATCTTCTTCATCACAACATTATCTGTTTCACCACATAGCATGTTGAACACAGCACCTGTCACCAGTAATGACTCGCAGTTAGCAATATTAAACTATATACAACATGCCCCGTGTTAAGCAGTTCTCCTACAAATTTTCTTCTGAATTCTGATTAGCCTATTTAAAGGGTTTCTTACAATCAATCGATGGTAACTAAAATCTCTAGAGAAAAGGATCTAAATTGTAACGACAAAAGCTGCTAATCAATTTTCCATATCATCGTCATAGAAGCATCTGGAGTTTCTTGATTAAACTTTATAACAGGATTCACAGGAACACTATTCTGCATATGGGTGCTCAAGCTAAAACCAGATATGGCTTGACAAAAGGCAGCAAGGTTGCTTAACTAGATTTAGTCCAATAGCATGATCAATAATTAATTTCATTCCTAAATAACACCAAAGCTGTCTGAAACAGCATGGATCACCATACTTAGTTGCTGCTTGCGACACTGAAAATTCTAGAAGGAACAATAGACTTGTATGGATAAGATACCAAATTACCTAGTTTAAAAGGAATAATGGATGCAAAATTACCCATTCTAGAGGGAATAATAGACATAAATTACCTTTCCGGCCGAAGCGCCCAGCTCTGCCAATTCTGTGTAAGTACACCTCATAATCAGGCTCATCTCTTGTCCCAAATTTGATTGGCATGTCATAGTTGATAACCAGGTTGACCTTTCAAAGGAACAAAGTTAGATGGTAAAAAAGTTTTACTTCCTGCAGTGTAAAGAAAAGTGCCACACATGTGTACCTGTGCTTGGTCAAAACCACGAGCAAGAACATCAGTTGATATAAGAACCTTAGTGTACCCATCTTTGAATTCCTGTATTATCTTTTCCCTCTCTGCTTGGTCAAGGGATCCTTGAATTGAGGAGCACACATAGTCCTCTCTTGTCAAAGCATTGTGAACATTCTTAGTACTTTGCTTTGTTCTAACAAATATGATAACCTGGCCAACTTTTTGTCCAAACTCAAAGATCTTGTCCCTTATAACCTCTATTTTTGCCGCCTCATCAGGGACTTGAACTTTGTATTGCTTCACTTTTTCCAAAGTAAGCTCTTCCTTCTTAACGAATATTTGATTTCCATCCTTAATGACCCTTGTTACAAAATCTTTCACTCTCTCATTGAAGGTTGCAGAAAAGAGAAGCACCTGAGAGAAGTAGAAATAAAATTTTAAAATAGATCCATAATCAGATAAACAAACACATCTAGCCAGCACTACATTGGCGTTGCAAGGGTAGGCATGGAGTCATATTAATAGCAATAGTTACACAAAACTCCAAATAATATGGGCCCCATCAAATGAATCGGGCTAGTGAAACTGAAGTAAATGGCATAAATTGTCAAAAAGTAAGATTTGTCAAAAAAAATTACAAAAGAATATCCCAAAGTAGAGAAAAGCAAGATTTGACATAAAAATGTCCAATGCATGCCCACGTTAGAAAAAAATGAAGAAAATTATTGTTAATTTTAAACTAAACTAAATAAAGTGTATTCATGGATGATATTTTAATAATAGATACATAAGCCATGTTTCTATCGTTAGCAATTTATAGAAGATCCTCTAAGAAGAAACTACATAAACGCATGGCGAAGTAAGAAAAGGTTTGTTTTCTATACCTCCCTGATATCCTCTACACTAAAAAAGACAACATTCATGGATGGCATTCAATAACTTCCCTGCCTCTATCATTAGCAATTTGTAAGATTCTCTGATAAGAAACTATATGAACACATGCTGAAGTATAGGAAAAGGTTGTTTCCCTAGGGCAGGATTGTTCCCTAGATACCTCCCTGGTCTCCTCTTATAAGAAGGATATACACATATGATTTTGATCAAAGCATCTGAAGTCACCATGCAAGCTGTATGATGAGATAAGAAAGAAGATAAGAGACTAGAAAGAATTACCTGACAACCACCAGCGCTTCTTTGTATATCCCTCATGATCCTTTCAGAATCACTCCTAAAGCCATCCTGCAAGAAGGCATTCACCACTGTAACAAACTGGACTACTTAAAGTTGTAAAGACAGCCAGTTTTCATAACTACAGCACATGTTCATGGACTAAAAACCATCCATACATAAGAAGGCATGATGTTTTGAGCAACTGATCAACTTGTGATTTTGTGAACATGCTTCAATTATAAAAAGATGCCACACAATAAAATAAAATATCAGACATGAACAGACTTTTCTAATTTAGAGAACATAAAACACACTTGGAAAGGCCAACTTTGTTCTAGCAATAGGGAAACAGATACATTTTTGTATCTTTTCAGTGTAGTCAGAACTAGCACATTCGATGTGCTTGACTAAAAGTGTTATCTGGTGGCATGTAGTATATGCTAGGCATTATTAGTAGTTCAAATAGAGTTACAGCATTCTTTCACTACTCTGAATAGGCTAACACTAAATAATGGCTTGTATCAGGACAAGAAAAAAAAAACTGCTCCATATTATGAGGGTGCATAAACAATACTCCCTCCGTTCCAAATTGTAGGTCGTTTTGACTTTTCTAGGTTCATAGATATTATTATGCAATTAGACATACACTATATCTAGATGCATACTAATATCTATGAATCTAAAAAAGCTAAAATGACCTACAATTTGGAACGGAGGGAGTAGCTATTAGGAAATTGGAAACAACACAACATCGCAGCCACTACCAATCTAGTAAATATGTCATTACTTTCCTCTATTGCAATGGTTACTCGATCACAGTTTGGTATAATGTGGCTGCCCATTTTTAAAGAAAGGATAGTTAGAGAAGCTTTTTATGCTTCTTGACGCATCACTCCTTACAGCTTACAACCAATAATACTACCAAAGCGAAAATGTTTACCTCCCTGAGCCCCTAACAGCTAACGGCAAGGTGACCTATTAAATATTAACAACCCTGGGAATTATCATAGACTTATAGTGATAACTGATAATAAAATCAAAAAGGAAATCAAACATACCTCAGCAAGCATATGATCCGCCTCATCAAACACAAGTATTTTGATTTCCCTTGTGGCCACCTTCTTATTGGTAATCCACTTGATGAGTGTCCCAGATGTGCCGATCACAATCTGGTCATTAATTGGTGGCATCTTGGAGACTGGCACATAATCTTTTTGAGCTGGTGGGATCGCACATGCACATGTAATGCCAGTAAACTTGCCCATCCTCATGAGAACCGCCTTATTCTGCACGAGTTCAATCAAACAAATTCAGCACTAAAGTTACATAGCACCAAACAATTACAACCAGTTATCATACTACCAAATATGTGAGCGTACAAGTATAGTGAGCATTAAGATACCTGCTGGGCGAGCTCCCTAGTTGGGCAAATGCAGATGGCCTGGGGGATCCTGCGGTTGGGATCCACGCGGCTGAGCATGCCAAGGACGAAGCAGGTGGTCTTGCCGGAGCCGTTGTGCGCCTGCGCAACGAGGTCCTTGTAAGGCGGCGTGAGGATCATGGGGAGGGTGATCGCCTGGATCTTGCTCGGGCGGCTGAAACCCATTTCGTCGTGCAGCCCCTTGAGCAGCTCGGGCGACAGCTTCAGATCCTCGAACGTGGTGGCCGACTCATACACCGTGCCGCCCGAAGTCACCTGTAGTGCAGCGAAAACAGAACCACAGCAATCAATCAGCAACCCGAAGCAACAGAGACTAGCTAGGGCTAGCGCCGGCGGGAGTGGGGGGAGAGGAACGGGGTGCATACGGCTTGGATTTGCGCATCGTCAGAGTCATCAAGTAGAGGCGGGGCCTCTTCGCCGGCGGCGTCGTCCTCCGGCGGGGCGAGGGAGAGCGCCTCGATCTGCTTGGCCTGCGCCTCCACCGCCGGCTCGGAGGTGGAGGAGGACGAGGACGCCGCCGCCGCCGCGGCAGCCTCCGCCTTTACCTTGGCCTCCTCCTCTTCCTCGACGTCGGCCCACGACTTCTTCTCCGGAGACGCCTTGTCGGCCATGGTGTCTCGCGCTGGCAGATCGAGAGCAATCGGGCGAGGAGGAGAACAGAGGAAGCAGAGGGGGTTCGCGTTTGTTTTTTTTCCTCTCGTGTTGATTTGGGAAGGGTTTATACTGCGCGTGCGGGCGAGCTTAGCTTAGCTTTCAAGCGGTCTCCGCCGTGCTCTGCTTGCGATTTACGCAGCGGGGCAGCGGTTAATCCACGTTATCGTTGGGCCACGGATACTGGGCCCTGATGTGCCCTGGGCTGGTTTTGTCTTCCGCGTGATACTGGGCCCAATTGTATTACGACGGCCCATAAGCACACTCGTGAGTACCGTGGTGACGACCACTACTACAGAGAAGAGAATTTGACTGTGGAAAGAAGACCCACCACAGAGAAACAACATGAAGAGAATTTGAGAGCAAATTGTAGGGCAGTGCCTGTTCTCCTCAACCGTTGACTCTCTGTCTCTGTCCGTGATTCTATGGTTTATATTAAAAAAAATTCGTAAAACGCACAATGCTTTTGCTAAGCAAGCAAACTCATCAGCAATTTGAGGCTTTGAGCGCTAGAAAATGGTCATATGTCCGAACCCGTTCGCCCTTTACAGATCAAACTTCCATTCCACGTCAATCAGCACACCTAGCACCAGGAAACCAGAGGAGCTGCCTCCCCACTCAGCTGAATAGATTATTAGTTCCAAACGAAGACTCAAGGACATGAATCATGGATGACATAATGACATCCAAGTGGTTTGTATCCGTAATATAATACTCTTCAGGATTAGTGATGGATCTCACCCAGGGAATCAGAAAAGCGAGCAGTGGCCTTCAGATTCTTCACGTCTCTCAAAATAAAAAGACATCAACAGAGGATTGATAAATAAAAAGACATCAAGTGATTAACGGCTCAACCTGATTGTAGAAACTCGAATTGGAAAAGAGCATCAATTAGAGAAACTAAGACTGTTTGTTTCCTTCCCTCCTAGATTATATAAGTTGGATTATAGTCCATAAGTAGTAGGGTAAAAGACCATCATGGGATCATTTTAGGATCACAAATAATTATTTCACATTATTTGTGGTTCCAAGGTGATTCTAAAGTGTTCTTTTATCTATGATCCATAATTCAGATTATATAATCTAGATGGATTATAATCTGAAACAAACATGGTCTAATACTGTTTTGCAGGTCTCTAAAAGAGGCATTCTGCTGTCCCAATTTAAACTGATAATAAAGGTCAAAAACATAATTGTGTCATTTGGAATTACCAACAGCTTGTACTTTTCCTTTGCGCTATGGCGTGCAATGTTTACCAAACGAGCAATTTGAAATTGTGCCACACTACACACCTGTTTTTGGTATCAGCTTAGGAGCTGTTTGGATACGAATTGCTAAACTTTAGCAGGGTCACATCGAATGTTCGGATGCTAATTAGGAGGATTAAACGTGAGCTAATTATAAAATTAATTGCACAGATGGAGTCTATTTCGCGAGACGAATCTATTAAAGCTAATTAATCTATCATTAGCAAATGGTTACTGTAGCACCATATTGTCAAATCATGGACTAATTAGGCTTAATAGATTCGTCTCGCGAATTAGACTCCATCTGTGCAATTAGTTTTATAATTAGACTATGTTTAATACTCCTAATTAGTATCCAAACATCCGATGTGACTGGTGCTAAAATTTAGTAGGGTGTATCCAAATACACCCTTAGTGAATGAATCTGTAAGACAGCAGCGAAGATACTTCATCACCAAACTCTGGAGTGCTCACTGGTTACCAACCTTAAATGGATCCTTCTCAAGGCAGTGTAGTCTGTGCTTAGTCATCAACATAGACCAACCTATCTGAAAGCAACGGCAATGGATACATACACCCGATCTACAGATTTTCCACCAGAATCTTAGTAAAGTAGAGATGATAGAAAGTATCAGAAAGCTTGTCTTTAAAGATGATTAGCAAAGAAACCAGCATAATTTGCTTCATTTGAGAGGCAAAAACCAACCAGACTTTGAATTATTAGTGTTTTATAAGCTCTGAGAAGTCTGAATCATACAGCAGCATCACCTGCTCTCGAGACAACTGACCATCTACCTTATTCCTTATTCCCAGCAAAACACATTCCAACAACAATGGTGGCCATGGTAATGAAATCCCATGAGCACCAAAAAGTGAAAAGAAATATTGCAAAATAGTTACTAAGGCACTAATACTACAGACGGATCACAAATGCGCAAAGCAGCTCTTGCAAAGAGCTCACTTATGTTATGAAGAACAAAACATCCTGCTAAATTGTAGCAATACCAAATGATCATAAGCACAAGCCAATCAAGGGTTCCTAGCTTGGAAATCCTTCATGAAGGCGACAAGCTTCTCCACGCCGGCGAGCGGCATGGCATTGTAGATGGATGCGCGCACGCCACCAACTGACCTGTGTCCCTTGAGCTGCACCATGCCCTCCTTGGCCGCCTCGGCGATGAATTGCTTCTCAAAATCCGGCCCCTTGGCCAGAGTGAAGGGCACGTTCATCAACGACCGCACTGACTTCTCCACTGGGCAGATGTAGTACCCGCCGCTGGCGTCAATGGTGTCATACAGGATGCCCGCCTTGTGGGCGTTCTTCTTCTCGACCTCCGCGAGGCCGCCCTGGGCGAGCAGGTCCTCGAAGACGAGACCGCAGATGTAGATGGCGAAGCAGGGCGGGGTGTTGTAGAGCGAGGCGTTGTCGGCGTGCGTCTTGAAGTCGAGCATGACCGGCGTGATGGGCTGCGCGTTGCCGATGAGGTCCTTGCGCACGATGGCGATGGTGACCCCCGAGGGGCCGACGTTCTTCTGCGCGCCGGCGTAGATGACGCCGAAGCGGGAGACGTCGACGGGCTTGGAGCAAAAGTTGGAGGACATGTCGGCGACGAGGATGCCGGACTTGTTCTGCGGCACCGGGTAGTCCTTGAACTCGACGCCGTGGATGGTCTCGTTGGAGCAGATGTGGAGGAACCTTGCCTCCGGGTTCTGCTTGATGGCGTCGAAGGGCGGGAGGGCGGTGTACTTGCCGTCCTTGCCGGACCAGGCGACGGAGGCGGCGGAGAACTTCTTGGCCTCCTTGAAGGCCTTGTCGCTCCAGGAGCCCGAGACGACGAAGTCGGCGGGGTCGGTGGGGCCGGCACAGAGGTTGAGGGGCACGGCGGCGAACTGCGTGGTGGCGCCGCCCTGGAGGAAGAGCACGGCGTGGGTGTCGGGCACGGCGAGGAGCGCGCGGAGGTCGGCCTCGGCCTTCTTGATGGCGGCGTCGAACTCCTTCCCGCGGTGGCTCATTTCCATGATGCTCATCCCGGAGCCGTGGTAGTTGACGAGCTCCGCCTGCGCCCGCTCGAGGACGTTGAGCGGGAGCGTCGCCGGGCCCGCCGCGAAGTTGTAGACGCCCCGGTCCCCGGCCCCGGCGACGGGGGAGGACGCCGACGGCGCCGCCACCGCCGCGCAGGAGATCTTGGCGGCTCGCGCGGGGAGGCGCAGGGAGGAGGCGGAGGAGGCCCTCGGCGCGGCCGGGGTCGTGGGGCGCTGGAGGAGGAGGGAGTGCGGCGTGGTGGCGGCGGCGGCGGCCATCGTGGGGAGGGGAGGAGACGAGGGTTTTGGGTTCGGGCTGGTTGGGGCGGAATGGGGAAAGGGGACGGGGAGATCTATAGGGAGTCGCGGGGAGGCGTCAGAATCGGGGGTTGGTGGCTTGGTGCCGGCGGAGGTGAGTGATGAAGCGAAGCGTGGGTTTGGTTGGTGCCCCGCTCGGCAGTGCCGATGGGCCTGACCTGCAAGGCTGCAAATTTGGAGCAGATGCGGATCTCTGCCCGTCTGGTCCACGTTTGGAAATCCGACCGGCTCACTCCACTTCCATCCATGCGTGGCAAACTTGAGAGGTTCTTGCACATCACCACATGTCTAGTGACTAGTGAGCTGTTGGTGTTGTCACAATTGGGAAAACAAAGCTAGCAGCCAGCCGATCTGGTGGTTCTTGTGACGACAGTCTCGAGCGTGTACGAACTTTCTTCTCGTCGCTCGTTTTCCATGCGCGGCAGGGTTCTTGTTCCCTTGCGGAATGGAGCATATTTTTAGAGCGCCTTGTTGGAACAGGCGTTGCTGTGTGCAGAAAACGTGGTGCGCTGCTCGGAGGGACTCCTCGAAGTCGATTTGGTTACTACGGACTTGCAAACGAAAACGACGGCACGCCGAGCAGTGGGAAGGGAATGAGATCCCTAGAAGTGGAGGGGACGGGTGTGTCCACGTCCACGTGCAAGTGATCCGGGCGAGTCAGAGTGACCATGTTCATGTTGCAAATCTGGAGCGGACTTCCGCCTCTTTTTTTGTCAAAGTTGTACTGCAATCTATTGGATCTGGTTGATCTCCATCTAATGACTTGCTTTTAGTTATGGCACATTGTTTGCCACAATGGGCACCGAAGAAATGATCTGCCTCTTAGACACGAGTATCTGGATTCTGGCGAGCATGCACATTGCACAACTAAACCGCATCAGGCACGAGATTACTTTTGCATGCCAATATAGCCACAACTTGTACAGACACCGATATGAAAGCAGTACTAAATAATGCCGCACTTAAAAACAAATCAAGAGAAGAACATGACAGCACAAAACGAAAGAAGTAGCACAAGGAAAAATGACAGAACAAAGCTGTTTCTTCCAAAGTCTTCTGTATTCAGGTGCTACACTATACCAGTTTTACAGTATACCACTTTGTGCAATGCCAGTATTCACAAGTGAACCACAACACATGTTTGTCTGTCCGGTAACCCGTTACATGAGCCAATGAGATGGCACTTCTCATACCTGCATCTACCGTCAATGTTGGGATTCTCACCTATGAGTTAGTCGAATGCCAAAAATTCAGGGAGGCATTCAGAGGGCTAAGTAAAACAGCCCAAGTTTTTGTTCTCTACAGACAATTTCTGCACAAGGATGGATGATCAATGCTGGGCGACCATATTTTCCTTTACTTCTGTTATACATCTGAGCAGCTACTGGTATGGTCTATCATATCTGTTACTAGAAGGCGGGTAAGATTGCCGTCTCATCGGATTCTGGAAATTTCCTTCCTTATTTCTACCAGGAAGTAGTCCTGTTCCTGTACTTTGGCTTATTGATTGAAAGGTGGGCTCAAAACCAGACAGGTAGCTGGACATCTGCATGCCTTCAGGTTCATAATGGTTCCCTACAACTTCAGTGCTATATCCTGGAAGCTGTGGGTAGTAAGTAGCGTTGCTCAGCTGCATCGCTTCATTCATCTGAGTTGATTGAATCCAAACATTGTCACTGTGCATTCCAGTATTTGGATAAAATGATTCCGTGGGGCCAATAGCAGCTGAATGTTTCACCCCATCAGAGAACTGCTGGAAAGGAAGGACAGAAGATCTAAAGTTCTCCACATTGCTCCCACCCTGAAACTGAACAGCAAGACACAAAATCTAATCATAAAACATGGTATGGTCATGAAAATCAATAAACAAAATGTCAAGGCCAAATGTACCAAGAATTTATATAGTAGTGTTAAGTGTAAACGAAGTTGCAAACCCAACAGCAAAGACACATTGTAAGAATACTCAAGCTAACCTATAGCAAAGATTTTTTTCAAAACTAAAAAAAATGTAGAGTAATAAACAAAAAAGAACAATAACATTAATAGTTGACGAACTAAACCAAGTATAAAATTGTATGCAACTCTTCAACATTTCGCAAAAGAAAAGTAGATTGATACACAGAAATCGTGTATTAAGAATGAATGGTGTAATATTCTCATTGCTCAGAGGAACAGTTTGCCTGTACCTGCTCCTTAGAAAACCCTCCAAAAATTTCTGTCTGTCTTCCAGGTTCTGAATTTCCTAAAGCTCCTAAAGTGGGTCTCTTCAGTTCTTGAGTAGCCTGAGAAACATACACAATGCAGCAATATAAGTGCAGAATAATAATAAAAACCATACAGCTGTTTGATATATTTCTTACCTGCTGATATCTATTATTGCTCAGGACATCCTTATTAATTGGTCTGGTAAGGCCTGACAAGGTCTTGAAGTTCTTAGTTGATGTGGTTCGAGTATTGTCGTCTAGGTGGATGCTGTCGATCATGGCTGTTTCATTCATAAAACCAGCCCCACTGCCAGAAGCAACACTGACATTTGCAGTTGATGAAGGAGCCACAGAAGACTGATCGGCTGTACCAATATTACTCTTATCACTGTCAACATCCAAAAGAGTTGTTTCATCACTGGCCTGAACACTTTTCAGTGCCAACTGCACAAGATAAGATATTAGTTACAAAAGAGATCATTAAGCACCAGTGCTAAAACTCAGCACAGTCTTAAAAGCATTCAGAGCAAATGAATGGAAAACTGAATCCACAGAAGTTCAGCCTAACAAACCTGTTCTGACCGTTCCTTCTTTAGTTGCTCAGCTATTCCTTCAAATGCATAAGAATATTCAAGCGCATTCCAAACAGTGTAAGCAATTTCGTCGAGACTGCGCTCAACAAATGGATATTTCGATTTTACTATTCTTTTTAAATGCCCAGTATCTGTAGGCATCTGCTTTGCTTTGAATCCAAAAAATAGGAGCAATAAAAGAGTTAGCAAAGTTACACATCTAGCTTTGCACCATAACAATCAAAATAAATTAGCAATACCTATCTCAATTAAAGCCTTATTTGGCAATACATAGCCAGTGCTCTCATCTTCTTGACGAGCTAAACGATCTCTCCACCCATGCAAAGCCTGAGACAGGGGGGAGAAGAATAAATAGGGGTTGCTCTTTATACTTACACTTTGATAGAAGAAACCGCATATAATATAATCTTACATACATAAACAAAATGAATAATTTTGGGTCAGTGGAGCAAATTCGTTGACTTGTTATTTACAAAAATGATGTCTTAATTGTGGCTTCACTAAAGTCAAAACATCCAAAAGTTATCAAATCTAGCAAAAAAAAATCTGAACAAAATTATCAGTAGTCCATAGCAAGATTTGGATTCTAACAGCCACAAATCCATTTCTAGGGAAAAGCCATGTTGCATGCTAGGCTTGTTCAAGGCAGAATAATCATGCGATAATGTATAAAGTATGCTCTTAGTTCTTACAGCAACAACAGCCAGCTGTTTTGAATTCAGTTCGTGTTCCTGCAACCTGTAATAATATACTTCGATTAACCAGATAGGTACACAAAATATACTTCTGTGCACTTTAGAACGAGTGAATAAACCGAGGAAGCAGCATTCAAACCCATATATGTGGAGATAGGATGTATCTGTCAGCAGCTCCTTTTCATAGAACTGTAAGCAAATTTCATTACTGCGCTTATGAACCTGCAGTAACCAGAACTCTCATAAAAACCTAAAAACTACAAATCAGCACATGCAATTTGATACATATGTGAGTCCAAATAACAATGATTCAATTCAGGGATCATTGTAACAAAGAGATGGCAATTTTTTTTAATAGGATGGCAGAAGGATCAAAAAAATTTATCTGTCATGCAGTTCCAAATTCAATGAAAGAATCAAAGAAAAGGTTTCTTTTAGGAATCTACAGTGCTACATTTAAGGTTCATTCAAAGAGGTAGACAATTCCAAACTGTGCACTCATATGACCTCAGCATATAAGATGGGGACCCAAACAAAGTTTACCTCTAGAAGAAGATCATTTTCAGGTGTCGACTCCCTTTGTAGTCTCTGTTTCATTAAGTCGTATATGTACAGCAGGTAGTGTGTATCTTCTCTAGCATACCTGGATAGCAGTAACATCAGTTGCATATAATTGACGACAAGTAGCAATAACAAAAAAGAGTAGACCAAAGTAATCAACACCAAACACAACAGAAAAGAAACCCATTATAGAGTTTATATGCACATTACTTGATCATTTCATCAGGAAGTGGCCTCGACCTCCAGTCTGCATTTTGATATCTACAAGAAAAAGGTATCCTTTAATCAGAAAATTTCCATTGCAGATTCAAGGGAAGTCAGAGTGTATCTTTATAAATTTATTGGGTAGAGTCATACTCCTTCTTTGCTGTCACTCCACAAAAGCGAAGCAATAGGTATTCTAGGCTGTTTCTCTCCATCTGTAAGACCCTCGAAGCCTGATTAAGTTTGGAAAGAAAGACCAAGCTTCAGTCCATTAAACATTAAAATGAGTGTTTCGAGGAGAATACAGAAAGAAGCAAAGTGCATGGCCTTTTCATGGGATTATTGGTCCTTGTTTAAAAATTACCTGTCCTGTGTCAAAAAGATTGCATATGTAAATGTGGAAATCCCGTTGGAGCCACATTATATCACGATCCGCACCATGCATTACCTATTTCACGAAGAACAAATTAGCAACCAGAAATCTGAGTGCGTATAGACAGAAACTACTGATGAGTTCTTCAAAACCTTTCTCTTGGTTGGATCTTTAAAAGGTTCTTGCAAGTAGAGACCAATGTATATGCGAAGCTTAAGAGTGTCCACAATAAAGTCTTCTGTTCTGGTTGAAATCTGCATCAAGCAGGTCAAACCTTGAAATGACCTATATTGATTGTGCTCCAAATCCACCTGAAATGAAATAAAATCAGGTAAAAATTTGTTAACATCGTGAAGGCCTTAGAAGTAGTTCTATTTCATGCCAGATGGTCTAGAACATAAGGGGCGCACAATAAGAAGAAAGAAAAGATGGAACATGAGCTTGTTCCCATATCCTCATACAGCATGTAATTCATCGTAGGAAGCCAGGTTAGTGTTGTCAAACAAGGAAGAAGGGGGAAAAATGTAAAAGCAACAATCCATCATAGAGAAGAAACCTCCTACCAAAAAGTCATACAGAGGAACCAAGAATACTGTTTTCATTTGAATTTCAAAACAGAATGATATAACCTCTCGTATTTGACCCTAATATGATCCATATGATACGCACTTTTGACCCAATGGTTCCAGTATAAGACCGTCAAGTTCAATGTGCATTCCGCGACCACTAACATATAGCAATAACGAGGGCCATGCTTAACTTAAAATAGTTCGCTGAGAACTACTATAATGACTAATGTGCACAAAATAAACTCTGCAAGGACAAATGTCCAGGGAAGCATGCTAACAGTTTTTCAGATAGAAATGCATGCAAAGCAGAACAAAATACTTGCAACCTCAAATTTTAGTACTCAGTACAACATAAGTGGCAGGTAAGTATGACATAGATTCATTTGGAATTTATAAACACAAAATCGATTACAAATGCTTACAGCAAACTCAGTTACACTCTTCAGCTTTTTAGCTAATTCCATCAAGCCTTTGTGATCCTCAACCAGCGTAAATGGTGTATCCTCTAAATCAGCTGGCTTCAATGGTTCACTCTCAGGAACATTTCTGTCAACAAACTGTTCAACAGGCAGTTTTTCCTGCAAGAAAAGAACTTAACACTTATGGTACATGGACATGTATGCAAGCAAACCATAAACACCAGACAGAGAGGAGTCCTGTGACTACTTTTGATTACTTTTGCGAGCAGCTTTCAATTGGATGGAGGGATGGTCCCGTGGTGGTCCTTTTTCCATGCAAACCATTTTTTTTAAAAAAAAACTATTTCCTCAGTCCACATGCTCATTGATTACTTTTTCTCATCAAACATAAATAAATTCCGTATTCCACAATAACAAAAGTTAATATTTCAACTAATACTCAACATTTCCTCTTTTATTTATATGCATACTAATAAGGCTATCTCCCCAAGTGCAATTGTTAATTTAGCTCAAACAACGTGGACCGGACTATTTGGGTATTTGTACTCATTCCATGTTTCGCATTTTGGACAAGGCCCAAACCCAACCTAAACTCACCAAGTGATGGAACAGGGACCGCGGTATTTCATTCAAGAGGTGTTTGGTCAAGAGTCAAGACTCAACTCCAGCTCAAAAAGAAAGAAAAGGAAAAAAAGAATCAACTAACAAAGCAATCTAAAACAATTTTACTCATGTTTCACACATTGATCAAGGAGTTCATAGCTCATCCATTCTGAATTTCTGATTGAACACGCCAAACCATGGAAAAGTGGCAAGAAAATAGTCACTAACGGACGAAATAGAGCACTGACCAGCGGGTGAACACACCGGGTGCCGTCCTCGCTGCGCTCTAGCCAGACATGCTCGAACGGTTTGTAGTTATCCACTATGATCTTGTACACCTCCTGCGGCCGGGGGATGGTCGGATCGTGGAAGGGCACCTTCGCCTTCGTCCCCGGCGCGGGCGCGCCTCCCTTGTCCTGGGTCAACGCCCGCACCGACCCCGCACCGAGAAAGGCGCCGGAGCCAGCACTCCCGCCACCCTCCTGGCCGCTGGCCCTCTTCTTCTTCTTGTCATGCGAGACGAGCTGGAACCCGTCCCCCGCCTCCTCGGGGTCGCCGGCCTCGCGGCCCGGCGCCGCGTCCTCTCTCCCCTTCACGCCTTCGGGCCCGTCCATGGAGGAGCCGCGGCGCGCGAGCAGGTTGTCGTCGAGGTCCCCGAGCAGGCCGCGCGCATCCGCGAGCACGTTCCCGCCCCGGGACAAGCGGCGAGCTGGGGGAAGGAGCCGCGGGCGCTCGCCGCGGCGGTGCGCGCGGACGGGCGGGAGGCCGGGCAGCGCGCGGCGACGAGGACCCGGAGTCGACGGCGGAGGTGGATGTCGGGGGAGCTAGGGTTTTGGGTTGGTTGCGCCCCGCGGCGAGGGCCTCGCCGCGGGGGGTGGAATTGATTGAGGTGGGGGTACGGCCCGGACGGGGACTGGGGGAACGGGGTGGGAATGGCGGGGGGCTCCTCGCTTTTATTGGCGCCGCGGCGGCGAGGAGGAGACCTCAGCGTGATGAGATGATTCCCGCCTCCGCCGCCTGCCTTGCCTGCTCAGGGAGGAGCTACTCGTGATCGTGTTCATCGGCTGTTCATGCGTCGGCGGACCGAAGCCTCGGGGTCTGGATCGGGACGGCGCATCGGCTCGGCTCAACAAATATCTCCTCATTTATTGAGAGGAGATAGCCCCTGTGATGTCAGGTCGATTTCTCGATCTCAATGCGTAAATGCCCGATCCCCAAGCATTGTGCCTCAAGGCGTGCTTGGACCGTTAGGCTGCTCAAGTCACGTCGAATATTCGGAATCTATTAAACCTAATTAATCTATCATTAGCAAATAAGTACAGTAGCACCACATTGCCAAATCACGGATAAATTAGATTTAATAAATTCGTCTCGCGAATTAGTCTCCATCCATGCAATTAATTTTATAATTATTTAATACTTCTAAGTAGAATTAAACATTTGAAAACCTATATTTAATACTTCTAAGCAGAACCAAACATTTGAAAACCTATATTTAATACTTCTAAGCAGAATCAAACATTTGATCAAATGTGACACACGCAATACTTCTAAGCAGAATCAAACATTTGATCAAATGTGACACACGCTAAAGTTTAACCCGTACGAAACAAACAAAACCCTCAGTTCAGAGGGCACAATCCACAGACAAGCAGGCATCACGATGGCTTCATTGGGTTCAGATGGGTCGCTGCGTAATCTTTGGACTGAAGCGCTGTAACTGCAATGTGCCAAAGCCAGGTCCACGCATGCAAAAGGAACTACTATGATGCTTAGCTGGCTAAAGGGGACAAAGTAGACAAACACAACCGAACACATATATCCATTGCCAAAATCGTTTATTCTCGGCCCACATCTTGATGGCTTATTCCTGAACAAGAACCTGACAAAGTTCTCTTTTGCAGGTCTAACTGTTTTACAATTATACAGAAGTGCACACGATTTCCACTGTAATTCTGCAAAACATACACGAAGCTGTAGCCCGTAGCGCACGGCAACACTTGAGTTCTGGGCAGTTCCGGCAAAGCTATTTTCACAGCTCGTTCTTGTCAACTGTCCGAACCGGGACGGCAGGGATGGACTCCCACCACTCCCTCCACCGCCGGCCGCCCTGCGGGTTCGACACGGCCTTCGCGACCCTCGTGTTCGCCACGAAGCCGCCAGCCGCCAGCCCGATCAGGATGAACTTGAACGGGATCACGGCCGCCACCACCGCGGACCCGGTCAGCATCCATATCATTGTCTCTGTGTGCTGCAAAGTGCAGGCAGAACAAGCAAGGTGAAATGGTATCTAGGAGCTCCACATTTGTTTTATGACAAAAGAGAAAGCGTAGAACACAGTCAGTAGCCGAACAACCAAAATGGTAAAAGGATCAAGCAGCCACAACGGTGTATCGTCAGCTGCAATGGTACCTTTGGCGACCTCGCTAGCGCGATCGACCACAGCCTGAGGATGACCACGTTTGCCGTCTTGATGTACTCGTGCACTTTCCTCAGGCTTTGCTGTGCTTCCACTATGCTCTCCATTGTAGTCTTGTCCGATGAAGTGTCGATGATCACTTCCGAGCATATCTTGCCGATCTTTCTTTGCCTAGCCCAAACCATCACGCCAACTGCCAGTATCAGGGATGCGGCTAACATATAATTGAACCACTCACTGCATCAGGAAAAATGACCACATCACATTTCCTGTTACATTTTCCGATTCCAATGTATGATGTATCCAGACACATGGCCACTGGCCAGGATGATCAACTTTAGTGGTGTGCGGAGCCTTACTTGTATATGGTTAGCAAAGTTACAGCAAGGACACTGCCAGTGACAAACGGTCGCTCCCACGAGATTATCTGCTGGACCAATGGACGCAATTTGCCAATGGGACCGACCAACCCCTGCATAAAAAGTAACAAGGCTAGTTTAAGAAAGCACAAGAAGAGCAATGAACATACCAAGTAAATACTATTAAGGAATTGATCATACCACCAGTACAAGAAGGCTATCAGTGATGCCTTCCTCCTGCATCCCTTCAATGGCAGCATTGGCAGCGGTGACTTCCCTGGCCTCATCTTTCGCTTGATCAATCTTGTTTTCTAGGGATGCCAGGGGCTGCTCGTGGCCACTGGAGTCTGTATCATGATCTTTTGCTATCTCCGCACTCAAGGGTATCACATAAGAAGATTTGCTTAAACCCTTGAACACATAGGATGCACTCAATCGAGTAATGGTGGAGGTCTGTTTCAGGTTGCTCGCTAGTTGTTCAAGTACAAAATCACCTTTAGGCAGGTCGTCATACAGTGAGAACACTAGGAAGCTAGAAGGGGACGGCGGTGACATCCTTAGCATCTCTCTTGCAGCATGGAGCCTTATTACCCCCAATATAATTCTAGAGTGGACCTCCCATTTGTGAATCGGAGATTCTAGGTTGTACATTGATATAAAACGATGAATAAAGATAACTTCTCTTATCAGAGTAAGCCACATATCGCGCCTTGTTGAGCTAGTCATCTCGGGGAATTCCAAAACCAGAGGTTCTGATCTGCACAGATGAACGGTTCAGGTCTAATCGATCGATAAGTCTAAGCTCTTTGTATGAACACCAGAAGGGTCTATGTAAGATAAAACTCACAGTGACTCAAACACAATGGCTTTGTCAAACAAAGGCACGCCAAAAGGGCCTGTTGAAGCCGTGTTAATTTGGTGTTGAATTCCAGTGTCTGAAAGATCAACCTTAATAGCTGATTCATATGAAAAATTTCCAGAAGCCTCAAAATATAGTGCCTTGTTTGTCAGAGTCACTCGACCTAAATAACCCAAAACACCAAACATTGCAAAGATTTATGAACTAAAATTATACGTATTTACTGATGAAGGCAGTTAATTCAGATTTACTCCAATATGAGAAATGGAATCAATCTGAATCAAGCAATGATCAGATTGATTACCTGGCCAACTACTGGTTCCAATGTGCCTCACTACCCTTTGTGTTCCTGCTGTCCCCTCCATGTGCAAAATGAATTCATCTTCAGCAAATTCAATTCCAGTTGGAGTTGGCAAATTTTGCAAGAACTTGAATGACCTAAAGAAAAGGTTTCGAAAATGTAGTGCTTAATACGTTTGACAGTTATGTCAATACAGAATATTTGACCCAATTGTGGAACAGGCAGCATACTTATCCATTTCTTTCAGGAATTTGTCATAAGCAGGATAATGCAGCCTGTTAGCTGTGGTAGCAGTGAGAGCTTCAAAAGTGAATCGAGCATTGACCACGTCACAAGCCAAAGGGAATACAGAACCAAACCACACGTATGCTTCTTCTCCAACAGTTGGCTCTTCGTTCACCTGTTAACCAATTGATGGCTTAGAACAAATTGACCATGATATACTGGTAAGCAGTAATGTCTTTGACACGCTTACAAGAAGAGGCATCATATCTGAATAGAACAATGAAGTCTCATCACCCATCACAGCTTCATTTGCTCCAAGTGGCTCCTTTCTATCTTCCCTTTCTTTTGCTACGCTCTCCTGTAATATTTAGCACGTCAGTCAGTTCAGGATTCAGCCATTTTCATGTTTGACATACATATGCTGAATTACCAACCATGGTAATCTGTTGATCCGAAGGAGTGGGGGTTTCCCAAGCTAGCATCATATCAAAAGTGAATCGACTAAGCGATCCCTCACTTATCTTTTCTCCTATATCATGAGATGTGATGATTTGCAGGGCCTGAAGACTACAAAACTCAACTAGTTTTCTTGAGTAGTTGTCAACTGCAGCAGTCTTTAAGCCCAACTCGAAGTCTGCGACCAAATCATTAACACTCCTGCCCAATGTCCTGTGTGGCAGTAACATATTAGTTGCCAAAAAATTTAAGAAACAGGCATGATAAGTATATTTTTTCCGAAAGAAAACAACGTGTTAGTTACTCCATGCTAACAAAAAGGATATCTAGAGAGACATGAACACAGATAAAATATGTCAATAAATATGGTAACACAATTCAGGATGCTACACGGCTAAGGGAGGCTGGGAGCATTTCAAGGCCTTTGCCATCCAAACTCAGGATACAAAGTGTTTGCAAGTGCAATGAATTAGACTGAATGACACACCAGGAGTGTACTACGGCCAGGTCCTGCCATGGTAGGCGCGCTGCTCGCACGTCAGAGTCTCGATCAATTTTTTCACTTGACATGGTAAATTTGTTGGAGAATTAGTAAACCAGCAAAAGGTCCAAGCTGAAAACTGATACCCCCTAAATTTCGAAGGAAACACAAATTCCATCATCCAATGGCCAAATGCTGAAGCATATGTGGAAATTGACCCAGTGGCCGCATTTTTGCAGTTGGCATGTCATTCCATCATCCAATTGACATTCAGGCAAAATAAACGAGATTGGCTTGAGACAACGGGAAAATACAACTTCTTCTGAACTTGCGAGTGATGTGGTTTGCTATGATCGAAGACTGCACTTCCACTAACCGACTATGCTCTATGTCTCTTATCTTTTAATCAAGACAAGCGACAGAGTAACGAACAGAAATGAGATGATGAACAGGCGCACGCACAGGGAACATTGCCGGAGCACGTGGTTGGCGATGGAGGAGAGGTGCTTCCGCCCGCCGCCGCTGCCCGCCGTGTTCCCCGTGCCGGCACCCGCCGCCGGCGCGGCCCCTCCAGCTTCGGCCGGCGACTTCTCCCGGCTCTCGACGCCCATGTCCATGGCTGCGGCGTGGGCGCACTGGATGCGTCTGCGGAGAAGTCGTCCATCGGGGTCTGTGCGTGCGCTTATTTGTTGGTGCGCCACGGCCGTGCATGAGCACATGCAGCCCGCCACCTCGCCCCGTCTTCCGCCGCACGCGTCCCCTGCGCCCGCCGGCCACGTCCTCCCTTCTTCCACCACTCTCGGTTCCTCGTGTGCATGGCATGGAACCAGTAGAGCGGCAGCCGCTGTCACCGGCCCGGCCCACCCTAAGTTATCCGGGCCGTGCGTGTCGGTATGGGCTTAGTGGGCTGACTGAAGTCGGCTCTACACGCGTTGGCTGACCGCTATAGAGAGAGCAGCCGCCTCCGACTTGCTTCTGACTTCTGAGTTTCCGACCCAACCACCACCGTGCCTCGTGCGCGCCGACGAGCCGCCGACCTCGAGAGATCGTCAGATCGATCCACCGATCCATGGCCGCGGCCTGCGCCGCCCCGCCGGGCGCCGACCCCGACTCCCGCCTCCCGCCCTGGATCATCCTTGACGACGAGGCGTACGTCGAAGACCGCGAGAACGCGACCACTACGGCCGTGGGCAAGACGAGTGTAGAGCAGAGAGATGCGGCTGGTACACGGCGTCCATGATGTCCTTGGATACGGAGGTGTACAGACAGGAGACGATGCAGGAGTCAATCTGCGCCCATTCGACGTCGTCACGCATGAGGACGGCATCGATGGTGCCGTCGACGTGGTTGGTGAGGCCGAATTTCTCGAAGGCGAGCTCGAAGAAGGTGCGCCACTGGTGAAAGTGGGCGGCCTCCATCTCGAGCGTGACAGGGACGTGCGCCCTTGATGTTGATCATGGCGATCGTCGCAGCAGGGAGTGGATCGGGGACAGGGACAGGGACAGGGACAGCAAAGGGGTTGGTGTAGATGGTGGAGGAACTGGAGGAAGAAGAGTCCGCCATGAACACGAGAAGAGAGCAGCGGAAGGTGGAGCTTAGATCGTGTTGTCTCTGGATACCATGTAGAGAAACAATTGCTGGAAAGCTCAAAGTCTTTACTGCATCATGGGGTTCATATACATGAGGCTCAAGGCCGTGCGTGTGTAACTACTGATCCTTCTGGGAGTACATGCAGAAGCCGTTAGACTATGCGGTTGGGCTATGCCGTTGATGAGATCCTAGACCAGGTCGTTTACAACGAGCTCAGGGCTACGCGTCAAGGTCTCCTTCTTCGCCGCCGACCCGCCGCGCCTCTCCCACTTCTGCCTCCACTACCCCGGCGTGAATATTAAATCCGATTTGCGAGGTAGGCCGTGCGTCCTCCAGACGGTGGACAACCTCGCCCTCATCAGCATCGCCTCCGGCTGCGACTCCAACCCCGAGTACTTCTTCTACAGGGCTGCGGGGCGGGGGCGGCGGCCGTAGATTGAACCTATCCCGGAGATCCACTCCTACCTCCAATGGCGTCTCGTGGTCTCCGTCGGATTCCAGCCGTGCGGCGGCGACGGCTATGTGGTTGCCGCTCTCGTTATCGATATGTCTCCGGTTCCGGTCCGAGCGACCGCGAACTCCATGTCTTCCGGTCCGAGCGGGGCACATGGACGAAGACCACGCACTAATCAAGGTAGAAAAGGTGATCGCCATGGGAGCTGGCAAGCTTGGCTTTGTCGATCTCTTGAAGGGAATTCTGGTCGCGAGGTGCTCAGCGACAACCCAACCGGCCGCTTTGTCCCGTTGCCCAAGTTGCTCCCCGCCCACCAGGGCGACGTCAACGGCGAGCTGTGCCCGGCACGGCCGTTCCGCGACGTCGCCATCTACGCCGACGGCCTGATCAAGTGCGTCGAGGAGGAACCTTTGGCACGACGCACAATCCACAAGATACCTCGGGTCACGAAAAGACGCATAGTCCCTGAGAAATTACCTGAAGATGTATCAAAAACAGATGAACTCCAAGACTCAGACTTGATGCCGGATCCAGTGGACGTAGAAGAGGTGGACATGGAAGAGGAGGAAACCTACCAGTACCTCGGTTGGAGGGTCATCGCATGGAGCAGGACGCTTTCTTCCACCTGTTGGCGCAAGGAGTGCTTGATCCATGTAGATGACATTGTTGCCGACAACAACCCGACGCATGCTGCTTTGCTGGGTGAGCTTGGAGGCAGCGGAGCTCCTAGTTTGACATTGAAGGACCTGCGCATAAGTTACCCCTCACTGAGCATAGATGATAACAACGCGCTTTACCTCACCGCCAAGGTGAAACCATCGAGGGATCAGGAGGAGATGTGTGTGATAAAGGTTGACATGGGGAAGAAGACACTGGAAGAAATTTCTCCAGTTCTCACCGAAAGACAGCGTTACCGTCCAAACTACATTTCCTGTGCCTTGCCCAAATATTTGAATACAGATTCAGGTAACTAATGGGTTTGCTACTCTCGTGTATTGATCGTTGAAACATAGGATTTGTTGTTCTGTTTTGTGTATTTCAATTGCTAGGCCAGTAACATTTTGGTTCAATCCCAAACTTCAAGAATTTGAGCATCTTCTCCCATCTTTTTTTCTCGAACATGCAGAATTCTCCCATCTTTTTGAATTGGTATCATAAATGTGCCTTTTAATGGTGTGCTAAATATGGGCTTGCATTCAAACATTGATAGTTGGTAATCGCACTGTTAATTTGCTATGATGTTGCTTATGTCCAAACTACAAAGTTAGTGCTGCTGATGTTAATGTTTGTTTTCAACCACTGACCAGATGTAACTCAGATTGGTGGGCAGAATGCTGATTCCTGCCCGGCCTCTTCTGCTCTCCAGGTATTTTCTGACACCCTAAGGTCCATTGCTTCCTCTTCGTGCAATAACTAACACTGTTAGCATTTGCACTCAACCCAGGAAAGTGGCAACCTGATCCGAGCCAGCAACTACTATCCACCTAGTACGCGGTACTATGGTGATTACTGTTCCCCCTATAACCCCAGCCTCACGCACATGCTTTGGCAACCGCGGCTACTACCAAATGCGGCCACGACCACCAACAGTATTATGGCAGCGGCCACCACCACAATCAGGTAATCAAAATATTGGTGAAGATTGAGCTATAGCACTGCTATTGTTTTTTGAGCAGCAACAAACTCTTCGTGCAAGATACTAAATACTAAAAGCTTGATTTTATTGAATTTCAAAAAAGAAGTGCACCATAAAATGGTATCTCATCCATGCATGATCCAATTTCAATGTGTGTAAAGATCTTTATATTATTAATATTGTTTGATCTGATACTTAGTTACTATTGCTTCGATCAGTAGATGCGATTCAAGAATATGAGTGCAATAATGCCTTGCCTGCTTTTAATCTGCATTTTACACTTCAAGGGGCTATTTGGAAATAAAATTCTAAGATATTGCTGTGATCAGATTCTAGCTTGGATATATTTACTTTTCATCATTCATAGAGCAATCCTCCTCTTCCCTAAATCCTAGGTATTACCACTAGTCCACTACCATAGTTGGTAATGGCATTGTTAAATTTGTTAGGATGTCATTTGTGTCCAAACTCCAAAGTTAGTTCTGCTGATGTTAATGTTTTTTTTTCTTCAACCGTTGACTAGGTGCAACTCAGATTGGTGGGCAGAATGCTGATTCCTGATCCAAGCCAGCAACTACCGTCCATCTACGCAATACTATGGTGGTTACTGTTGTCCCCCTTTGACCCCAGCCTCACGCCCATGCTTTGGCAACTACCAGTTGCGGCCACCCCCGCCACCACAATCAAGTAATCAGGACATTGGCAAAGATTGAACATAGCACTGCTATTGTTTTTTAGCAGCAACAAACTCTTCGTGCAAGATGTTAAAGATTGAATCTTGATGCTATTAATTTCCAAAAATGAAGTGCACCATTCTGCCATGGTCTCTTGTCCATGCATGATCCAACTTCAATGCGTGTAAAGTTTTTTTTTTTTTGCTTCAGTAGATGCAAAATTCAAGAATCTGAGTGTAATACTTCGTTCCATTCAAGAATCTGAGTGTAATTCAAGAACCATGACAATCAGCAAAAATACCAGAGTGCTAAGGCAACTACAGGGCGTGTCAGTAAACGAAGATCAGTGTCGGTGTCCATCTGAAAACCTAGTTTATTCCTTGTGGTCTCGTGGAAGACGGATGCACACTGGCAGAGGCAAGGAAAAGGTATCGCCGAGGGATCTGCCGGAGGCAACCGCGCCCAAACTTGTTTGCAAATAAATGCTTTCCCCTGAAGCAATTCCTCCTCCCGTGCTGCACTCTTCCGTGTTCCTCGCTTCACCCCAGTATATAGGTGCACACGAACAATAGCTTCTGGTAGCCTCAATCCAGCTCTGTCCCTCCGTCTGAATTGTTCTGAAACCATATCAGAGCCAAGACCCATGGCCGCCGCAGCGCCGCGCACGTACGCTGACTTCGAGCCGCCGCACAGCCTGCAGGAGGAGCCCGGCCAGTTGGCCCTCCGCGTCGACCTCTCCGCTGAAGGCATGTGAACGCGCGCACACTACTAGAGCATGTTCATGGAGTTCATGTATCCGTGATCGACTCATCATCCGTCTAGAGAAGATGTTACATTCTTACAATAGTTGGCGTGTGCGTGCACGCACGATTGCAGGGTTCAAGAAGGAGCAGATCAGGGTGCAGATCGACAACTTCGGCACGCTGCGGATATCCGGCGAGCGCCCCCTCGGCGCCGATGGCAGCCGGTGGAGGCGCTTCGGCAAGGAGTTCCAGGTCCCCGACACCTGCGACGCCGCCGCCATCCGCGCCAGGCTCGACAAGGAAGGCGTCCTCCTCATCACCATGCCGAAACTGTCCGCGACGGCTGCGCCGCCGGCGCCGGCCGAGGAGCCGGCGGCGCCAGGCGCGAACACGGGTGCCGCCGCCGCCGCTGGCCAGGACCACGAACCTGCAGGTCACGCTCATTCCAGTGCATCCCAAGCGGGTACTGCTGCTGCCGAAGCTGAAGAAGAGAAGGGCCACAAGGAGGAGGACGACACCAGGGCAGCGGCCATGGACCGTCCAGGCGGCCAACAAGACGAGCAGCACCCAAGCAGCGACGACGCCGCTGCGGCAACCGCACCTCCCGCTAGCCAGCCGGCGGCGTACGGCTTCGCCAAGGACGGCAGGAAGATGCTACTGGCGATCTTCGCCGTGATGCTGGCCCTGGTTGCCGCCGGCCTGTTCGCGAGGTACACGATGGATCCATCGGCTGAGACGCCGTCGTCAGGCAACCACATTGTCAGTCTCTCGGATAGCTGATCGTGGCGCAACAGTGAAAAATTACTCTTAGTACGCGTACGCCTGAACAATGTGCAAACGTGGTGGTTGCATACTGTATAGTTTATACGTTCCATCACTGTACATATATGTGTGATGACTGCGTATTGTTACACAAAAGAAAAAAAACAGAGAGTTCAGTTCAAAGCTTGGAAAACACCTGTGAAATGGGATTACTTAGTATTCAGTACATACAAATATCTGAGACAAACGCAAAGGCCATTTCCGTGCTCGTTGGTCGTGAAGCAATCCCTTGCTCCTCAGACCACGACAGGCATAACACCACTCACACTGCGATCATCCTACAAAATTATATGAATCTTGCCGCGGCAACAAGGATGCCAAGCAAGCTAAGGTAGACTCTCTTCGAGATGACATGGTAATTGACACCAAACAGAATGGAATTTGCTCCCAGCAGAACACGAAATCAGGTAATTTCGTCCACAATAACCAGGAAATGTGCAACCTTTGCGATTGAAGAAACAGCAGTTTCTTCTACACTGATGGCCTGATTTCAATTACAGCTACTTTTACTGCATTTCACTGAGGGCTCGTTTGATACACCCATTCCCCACGTGGATTGGAGTGGACCCGTAAAAAAAATATCCTTCAATCCACAAGAGGAATGGTTTATCCAAACTTGCCCTCAATGGTTGCTAGATCTCAGACCATAGGGCAGTGTACAGCTAAAAGCGGATACAACAAATAAACATTGATCAAATCGTTTTCTTTTGATGTGCCTGTGTCCTAAATTTCCACCAGCAAAGACCCGAACAGCAGGCTCCATCCTGCTGCACGCAAGCTACCGCCTCCAATAAAATTATACAGTATACACAATATGAAGCTGCACAGTCGACTGTAGATGGTCTTCTCTTGTTGCATCACCTGATAGCTCCAAGTAGATTTGCACCTCCAAGTTTAGCACCAGTTAGAAGCTGTTGACCAAAGTAAACATAGTAAGGACTGAAGCTTAGACATTGGTTTGTTTGGTACCATGAGATGTGTAGCAACTACTTGTGCAGAACATGAAGTAAACAGAAGTGCCCAAGATCCTTTGGCTTTGTAATCAAGGAAAAAAAGGGGGGAAAAAACTAGAGAATGGAACCACGAGCAAAAACATACAGTGTCACGCAAATCAACTTCTCGCAAGTAAGCTCGCTGAAGATTTGCACCTTGCAAGTTTGTTCCAGACAACTTAGCACCCTGAAAATCAGAACGAGCTTCACATGTGGTTCTGATTGATATAAGGTTAGGCACCAGAAAATGGCTGGTGTTAATATTCAATAGTCTGGGCAAGACTGCAGGTTTCAGTAAAAATATATATATTCAATTGCATCACAGCTTAACAAGAATCAATACAGTTTTGCTTATGCAAATTGTCATATACTTGGATATGGCGGGAAAGATATGTTTATGTCAGAATTACTATCAGTTGATATGACTAGTATGCATGCCCTCTAGTTCTAAGAATTCATCAGTATTTAAACCAAAAAAGAAAAGGATCCTACTCACTGATCCTATTCCATCAAAAAGTAACATATCCACTTATCCTCATTTCAAGCTTGGGATTAATCAGATAAATAAATGTAATTAAAAATTTGGGTATTTGAGAGAAGAATTTGCTAAAAGTAAATTTTGCCCCCTTGTCAGATAGCATATTCCTTCAAATCTTATTCATAAGGTTCTAAAAAGGAAGAAAAATCTAGTTTGGACCACGTGGATATATTTTACCACGCTAGAAATACGAGCCTGATAAGCTGAAGCCTTTAGCATGAGGCTTATTGATTATCACTGTCACAAAGTTAGTTCAGTTCTAACTTCTAACTAGAAAACACGTAAACATTCCCTGTAAATCATGTGACACAAATTTTTAATTTACCTTGAGATTGGCTGCTTCAAGGTTAGCTCCACTCAAGTTGGCAGACGTAAGATTAGCGGTCTGAAAATCCATTTGAATTAACAATAAGATGCACACATAATAATCAGCTTCAAAGATTTTATGGCTTCTGACTTATTAAAAACCACTCCCTATAAATCATTTATTTGCAGCAATCTAGGAAAATATATAGCATATCCCTATGAAGGGAAAACAAACAGGCATGTCTCCTACATGTGATTTGGTAAGCACTGAATTCTGCTGCCACATTTTGGATGCGACAAGCCGACAACATATAGCTGGGATGAACTATAGATGTCTAAACACCAGCGGCACTAGCATTAACATCCAACGACAAGATCAAATACAGAGATAGACTATGATTATTCTACAGTTCATGATTTTTTTACATTGAACATAATGTATTTGAACGGCAACTCAATGTGTTGAGTTTCATGCACTATAGTTTGCATACCTGTAAATGGGCAGAATGAAGATCTGTTTCAATGAAGCTACAACGTGTTAAGCATGCATCTGCAAAATAATCAGAGCATACGACATTTTTATCATCATTTGCTATCAAAACTTAAGAAAGATGATTGCTTTATAGCGACTCTGTGATGGATCTTTCAAGAATACAGAAATATAAAGCTGCATACCCAGTTGTATAGGCATAGTACAGACTACAGGCAAAGATCAACACCAATGCCACAGTAGTTATGAACCAAGAAATGAAGGAACATATCAATGTTAGCATCATTACCTTGCAGGTTCGCACTTCGAAGGTTTGCTCCATCCAGAATAGAATCTTGAAGGTTTGCTCCAACAAACTCACACCTGCTACTCCGAAGTGGGTGAACAGAACGAATGCCAAATTGCACAAAAGGGAAATTGAATGAGAAGGGGGGAAATTTACTCTTACAGCCTATTGAAAAAGACTACAAGTAGCTTGTTGGAGTGTCTTACTCACGCAAAATTGCGTTTTGGAAAGATGAAGATGAAGCTTCCACCTGCTGATAGGAATAATAGAATATAGACGAGAGGTATTATCAGTAAAATGTTTCATTTTTATAGCAGTAATCTTAGACAAGAACTTAACTAAGAAAAAATATTTTTTTAAGAAATTAACATCTAATGCAGTCACAGATGAACTAAATAAGCATAGTTGCTACGGCCACTACTGCTAAGCAGCTGATTAATAACAATAAAAAGATTTTATTGTGATTGATTTACCCCGAACTTTGCTTTGTAAAGGTTAGCACATGAAAAATCAGTGTTCTTAATGCATGCATAACTGAAGTCCACCTCTGACAAGTCCTGTAGAGCATAAAAAGGAAAGCAAATTTTTTAGAGTGCAAGTTGTAATAAACCAAAAAAGCTGTACAGAAATCAGAGTATGCACAGGCTAAACAACAGCTCGAATGCTAAAGAAACAATAGTCAGTAACGCCAGCAGAAAACAACAGAAGCAAGTCTCTCAAAGATCTTACAAGCTTAGACAGATCAAGGCCAGATAGATTCACACCACGGAACCTGACTCTCTGAGCCTGGATGCATTTTATCACGTCCTTCCGTGTCAATTCAGCCTCTGAACTGTCGACTTTCTTCCAACCGAGCCTCTCATTTATGTAATCAGCTAGGCCCTGGAGCAGAAACTATTGCCTTATGAACACCAATTGAATCAAATATCAATCTTTAAAGGAGACAAGACAGAATCGAGCATTTTTTTCTTTTACAAGCAACTGGTAGTACTCTGCCTCGCGCAGCAGCTGTTGGTACTCGGACTCAGACAGCACGGGAATGGCACCGTCCCTGAGCCAGTTGAGTACGTGCCGGAAATGCTTACCGTCCCTGTCCACGAACACCGTCCCCTGCACACAATGACACAAACCACTCGACTGATCCTCTGAAGCTGCACAAGAATCAGCAGCAACAAGAGACCTTCGGAATCCGGACCGTACCGTGGTGGGGTGGTGCGGGAGCGTGTGCCGGCCGCTGAACATGGCGGCGAGCATGGAATCGGGCTCCCGCTGCGTCAGCGTCTCCACCGTCGTTGCGTACTTCTTGCCCCCTGCATCATCATGGTAAACGAAATAAGACTGCAATTCGCCCCCGAACGGCAAGGGGGGCAGTGGATCAGGGAAGGGGGAAGGGACAGACCTATGTTGAGGAGGACAGAGGAGGAGGAGGAGGACTCCGGCGACTGCATCGCCGCGTACCCTGGTTTCGGCACCGGTGGCGTGGAAGGCGGAAAGCGTCGGATTGCGGAGGGGGGATCGGGGATTCTGGTTGGGGCGTTTCCTTCGTCTACCTGCCGCTCCGCTCCGGCTGGGTTTTACTTTTTCTTTCCCTCGTTTCTTTTCTTTTATTTTCTTTAAAAAAAGTATATAAATTCTATAAGTCAACTTTAAATTAGTATAGTTTGCACTAACACTGCGAAAGTGGCACCATTAATTTTTTTTAAAAAAGTTAACTCTCCAACCATCTACTTTTCCCAAATTAAATCATTTCAAAATTTGGTAATAATACAACCGTAGTGTGAGGAGTACGGTGTTGTAAGTTAAACGACTTCTCGATTTGTGTTGTATAAACACAGACGAACCTGAAAAGTATTTTTATTTTTATTTATTTTATTACAATGATCTCACTGAGAATCTGAGTAAAATAAAATGGTACAAGATGGCTAAGCACCCATTTATGAGTTGGGATATTGAACTTCTTTGGTAAATGGTACAAGATGGCTAAGCACCCATTTATGAGTTGGGATATTGAACTTCTTTGGCTCGCAAGGGTGACATGAGATAGCCTTCTTTTTTCAGTATCTACTAGGATCATACCCGTGCGTTGCTACGGGCAACAAAATTTTTATATTGCAAGATATTGGATTCAACGGGATAATAAAAATATAAAACATCTATAAATATAAAATAAGTGTATCACATAAGATTGGATTCAACAGGACAATAATTAGGTGGAACAAGTACGAATACAAGTCATCCAAATGTCACCCCTATCTATCCTATTTCTTTGCTTGTGATGCGCCAAAGAAAATGTTTTACAATGCCCGGTAGTCTTGTCCTCCAGGCATTCGCTTCGTGCGCCAGAAGATCGATGAAGAAGCTGTGCCACATCGTTATAGCATCATGTATGTAAGATAAGTGCTTACTCCAAGTTAAGCTCTCGTGTGATGGGATTATCGTATATTGTAAAAATCACAAAGGAACGTACAACAAAGCATATGTACTCATTTTTTCGATGCGCACAGGAAACAGAGAAATGTTTGAAGAAACATAAATATTGAACTAATTAGCATGTCCCAAACGTATGTAATCCAGTTTTTCAGTATACGTGGAATTTCCCATACAATTACATCATGTGACAAAATTAAGCAATCACTTCAACCTAAATACCTAGCAAGAGCAAGAAACATGGAATTGATGAGTTTAGTATTTTAAAAAAATAAATGAAAAATGTAAGACACGCACAAATAATCATTATATTACCTCGTCTATGGTGTTAGAACCTCCTTGTATACAATATTCTTCGTATACGTGCCATCTACAGTTGGTACCCTTTTCTTCTTCACTGATGTACCTTTTTGTTCATTGTTATTTTGATTACCCTGGCCGTTCACTTTCTTAGAAGCTTTTTCTTTTCCTTCCTTTTAGTATGTTCCTCGTCTGCCTCTGCGTTAGGTGGGAGGGCGAGGATCTTGATATTCGTTCTAGCTGTGGCTCTAGACATAGCAACATACAACTGACCATGAGAGAACACAGGAGCGGGCAGGTACACACCCACATTTGGTATAGTTTGGCCCTGTGACTTGTTAACCGTCATGGCGAAGCTGAGCCTAATAGGGAACTGCTTCCTCTTAAATTGGAATGGGAACATCTCATCATCAGAGGGGCACAACGGTATTCGAGGAAGGAAAATCCTCTTTCCAGCATGTTGTCCCAGCACAATTTCAGCATCGATTGAATTTTTTGGAAGGCTCGAACCACCAACCTTGTACCATTGCACAGCCCATTCGCAGGGTCGATATTCCTAAGCAATATGACCGGGCAACTGATCTTGAGCTTTAGCAAATGTGGAGGAAGCCCGTTGGGAGTCAATGTGTTAAGGAACTCCGACGGATAGTAGTTATGCGGATCATCAATCGCGGAGTCGAAACTATGGTACACCATCTCCCCACCCTGGAACATGCCGATCATCTTGATATTAATATTGTCCACCCAATCATTACGTGTAGATAGAATCGCTCTGGAGGTGATGTAGTCCTTGTTTGTCATGTTTGCATTGAGGTTTGGAAAGATGCATTCAATCAACCTATCAAGATCTTTCTCAGAATCCCCAGAGTACGGGACACATATATCGTCAGGAAGACATACATCACCATCTCCGTTAACCTCCTCCGTGCCACCACCAATGCGCAGTAGATATTCCGCAAACCACGGGTCACTCTGCGCCCTCATGTTGTGCACGAGCTTAAGGTGGTGCATGGATTCCCAAAGATACGACCTCCATAGAGAAGCATCGACTATCTGCGCCCTGGATCCTTTCCACACAACAGGGAGAACCTGTCTGAAATCCCCTCCAAAGACAACAGTCTTCCCACCGAACGGCAGATCCTGCCGACCCATTATATCACGTAGGCTGTTGTCTAGGGCTTCCATAGCTTGCCTCTTTGCCATAGACGCCTCGTCCCAAATGATGAGAGATGCTTGCTGCAGTAGCTTTGCAGTACCACTCTGTTTGGTAAAACTACAACAACCACCATCCTCAAGAGTAAGGGGTATCTTGAAACGTGAGTGGGCCGTCCTCCCACCAGGCATTATAGACGCTGCAACACCAGATGTAGCTGTAGCAATGGCAAGCTTGTTCTGATTGCGAAGGGTTCCGAGAAGTGCCCTGTACAAAAATGTCTTTCCTATGCCGCCAGGTCCATCTACAAAGAACAAACCGCCTTGTTCGGTGTCCACTTTGGACATTATCTCTTCGTAGGCAGCCCTCTGCTCCTCGTTTAGGGAATCAGATAGTCCCACATCTTCCAGATCCTGATCAATGCTTGCCTCCTCAAATATCTCACGAGGGATACCGCTAGCGTCGTCATATGCGTCATCAATTCCTGGGAGAGGGAATGACCTTATGTCCTTCCCCATAGATTGCAACATATTCCTAATGTCAATCAAAACCATCTGTTCCACCAGACTCGGGTTTGGATTGTTGCGCCTGTAGTCTTCTGACATTGTGTCAAGGTGTTTTGTCCACAACCCAAACACATCATTCGGCTCGCAGAATACCAATATTGTCGCGAATAACCTACGCAATGAGGATGGCATATGGAACAAACTATTTTCAGTAAGACACTCATCAAGTGTATTATCTTCTTCGATTAGGCCTCGCCTCTCCGCAGCTTCACGGAACGAGGGCAGGAGCACACCGTCAACAGTCCTTAGGTCCCTGTATGAAGTAGCCCCAGCAACATGGTTCAGGAGAACCCGAAGAAAGTAGCGTTCCCCCTCAGCCGGATGAGCCGATACGAGTCTCCCAACTTGGTATATGGCGTTTTTCCTTGGTTTCCAAAATTTACCATTGGACTCCCAAGTATAATGCTCCGGAAAGTCACGGTACAAGATTCCTCGAGCTTCCTCATGAAGCCTGTTGTAGTCAAAGTACGCTGTCAGCATTGACTCGTCGGCACCTGGACGCTTGACAACCCGTTCGATCTTGTCCCGTTTATGATATGTAACCATATGCATGTCGGGAAGATGAAGCTGCAACTGCTGCACTGGTGGATGGTTCTTGCTCAAGTCAAAGCCATATATCCTCCACATCGCTTTTGGAGGTGTCACCCACCGGGCCTCTCTGTACTGTGTGATCTCATCAACGTTCCCCTTGTCATCTTTTTTTCCAGCCTCCCTAACAGCCACAGACGCTCTGTCATGGCCCTTGTATATGTATTTGAATAGGTATTTCACAGATTTAATGCTACTACATGCCTCAACATTGATGTGGCAATTGAAAGTACGTAGCAGACATGGGTTGTATGGGACGACCCACTGATTGTCCAGGATGTGACCTCTAATTATTTCCTTACGACCATCATCGCGTCGCCGATAGATGGGGTACGAATCCTTACCTTGCAACGTTGAATCGCAGAATGGCCGCGGGTAACGGTTTTTGCATGAAGTACGTCCCCTTGTGCATGGACATAATGGATTTAGCGTCCCGCATGGGCCATGCATCATATGCTTCGTCACCATCCTGTAGAGGTCAGGGTACTTCTTCTTGTTTGGTAGCTCAGCAGAGATAAGCAGGTCATACTGTTCTGGACACGTGATCTTGTACTTCCTCTGCATTATTAGCAAAAAGTGTGCATGCGGCAAGCCCCTCTTCTGGAACTCCACGACATATACGAATGCACGGACCTTTCCAAGTATGTCCTTTTCCATCAATATCTTCTTAAGCTCCTCCAACTTCGCCCTGAACACTCGAGATACAAGATCTGGACGATCCTGTGGACTCTGACCAGGATAAAGCTCATTCTTGATCTCATCCCAATTAGGATTGCACGTCATTGTGAGGAAGATATCCGGTTTACCAAACTTTCGCGCCAGAGCCATCGCATCCATGTACCGACGCTTCATATTACGGGGCCCTCCGATGAAAGTCGGCGATAGCACAGTACGCTTACCAACCTCATCAGCGTCTTCCACCCCCGTACGCCAGCTGTCAACCAAACCTTGATACAGGTCAGCCCTAAGAATGTCCTGATTGTTGCGGATGTAGTCTAGACGCGAGCTTTCGATCTTAACGTAGGTGTCGACGGCAAACTGCTGGAATAGACGCTTGCCGTATAGTATAGGATTAAAAATCCCAGGCCGCATCTGGAATTTGTAGCAATAGTAATCACGCACGGAGACACATTTATTTCCAGCAGACCCTACACACATAAACATTGTTCATATTAGTACCGTGATTGATGACATGCGGAACATTTGTCTAATGTTTGTAAGACACTATAAAGACATCTGAATTTACCAGCATCATCGTCACCACCACCATCAGCACGCGCGTTGCGAATCGCTCGAGCTTTATTGACTTCAGCCATAGTCACACCAACTTTTGGAATGTAGTTGTGCCAGCCAAGCTCACCTCTCGGAAAGAATAGCGGGTATGAGAGAGCGTCGTAGCACCCATGATAGGACCGGATGCCATGGATCGACCTATCCTTCCCTTGGAGGACAACACTATTATCGATCTGGCCCCGACGCTCGCTCCCCTCAATCCAAATGGCAGCAACCTCTGACGTTAATGGCACGTTATATGTTCTCTGGTCTAGCCGTTGGTCAAGGTTCAACTCAACATGGTAATCCTTAAGGTTGTCAACCTGACCCATACTCATAAGATTCTCTGAGTAGGGATTAATGCCATGTAAGATGTCCTTTAGCCTCTGGGTGACTTTCCTGTCTTCTTGGGCTGCCCCTTAACTTAATCTTAATTTAATAAAGTATTTGGAAAAGAAAGAGATTCTTGGTTTTATTGCTCCCGCTTCCTCATCTGCGCTCGTCAAGCCAACTTTGCTTTTTGGGAGGTGAAAGAGGAAGCGGACATTTCGAAATGACAGCATCGAAGATATCTATATACACAGGAACGCTTATTCTGGACTGCGTTCCGGAAAAAGTAGCCTACTTGACAGAAAGGGCGGGCACTCTCGGCTCGGAGGTAGGCACTCTCGTCTTTCAACCCCACCGTCACTTTGAATTTAGTGGGGCACTGTTTACTTACAGCCTCTACGAGTTGCAAGTGAATGGGGCCGGTGCGTGTGAACGGAAGACTTCTCACGGCACTTGCGGAGCCTATGCTCAAGAGACGGATCGTCGTCGTAAAAATAAAGCTCGAGGTGACCAGGTTCATGACCATCCTCTTTACCAAATGATCTTATGTTATGTTAGATTTGACCATGGGCACGGAATGTGTAAATTCCACAGTTTCTCATGTCGGTGGTCACACGATCAAGCTTACAGTACATAGAAGTGAAAGAGAAGTGGCCATTGAAATATCTGATGTTTGCACGGAAATGCCTAGCATCAGCGTCCGAGCTCGACCACAATCTCACGAGTTCCGGTGGTGTCTCATGGGTGGGAAGATGAATCTTTCCACTGCGACAACAGAATCCAGGTGGCTCGGACTCAAACTTCTTTGCATTGCAGTGCTCGTAGTTATCCTCTGGCTTGAGCATGTGCGTCACGTCAGGGACATTGGCATAAACCCCATCATATGGATCTGGTACATCGGGTTCGTTGGGATCTTCATTAGCCGTCTCGAGATCGACATCCTCATCAGCTTCCCAATCATTAGGTTCTAATAATTAGCACGAGTATGAAGTGTTAGATTTTGGAAATAAGATAAGTCAAAGGTCACACAGATGCGCCGGGGTGTACCTTGGCCTCCAAAAAGGTACCCCTCATCCTCTTCCTCGTCGTCCTCAAATATGATGTTCTCATCGCAATCTGATGCAACATTGGCACATGAGTGATGAGACAAATGTATTTACATAGGTAGAATAATAGCATGCAAGAAGCACGTGCAACATTTACCGTCCTCTTCCATGGAGGCATGTGTCTCTGCCTGCCCACCATGTGGAGGCATTGAATACGGCTCGTCAACAACAGATGGTTGTGTCTGAATACCTGTAGTAGCGTCATTAGGTGCAGGCCTAGTATTTTCTGCGCAAGACTAATTGCGGGTGAGACATAGAAGAGGTATTGACAAATAAGCAAAGTGAATTTCTTTTTACCCGCTCCAAATACATTAGATGCAGTGAAGGGATGGGAGTCGCGAGCGTCCGTTTGGGTGCCACCTTTAGTAGTAGAATAGCAGTAGGATAAATGTAGGTTACTTTAAATATCATAATAATATAATATATGAATACTAAGGTAGGCAAAGGATGTGAGCTAATTACCATTGTCCATGACACAAGACGTTTGAGTCGGCTGGCTCGTATAATTGAATTTTTCACAAGCAGGCCGTTTGGTATTTCTGCCAATGGTTGCTTCAAACATTTGATTACGCCAGTTTAGGCGTGAATTCCTAATTCCAGGAGTCACAGGCTTGCTATGGATGGTGTGGTTTGCAGGGACCGGCTGAGGAGTAATGACTCCAAGGGATTGCTCCACAGATGACTAGATGTAAACAGGCCTGCCGTTTACAAGGGGGATTTCCAACTCGTCCGATATTCTTGACGGCAATTTATCAGGAAGAGGGAATACCAACTCTAGGGTAAAGTGAGGACTTGGCATAGCGATAGAGTCAGGATGCAAATTGCTTGCCTGTTGTTCTTTGGCCCTCTTTCTATAGTCTCTCTTGGACTGTCTTGTTTTCTCTTTCTTCTCTTCCAGCAACATGAATCATAAATAATCTCTTTCCAGCATATGAATCACGCCGCCTCTTATTTATTGCAGCCCTCTGCCTAGGAGACATTGCCGCCCTCCGTGCCCTATCCCTTCTACGCCTACGCTCCTTAGGTGAGGGGTCATGATCATCCATAGAACATGGATCTAATCCATCACCTAAATAACGAGTTGCATTGATGTTTGGTTAATGTGTTTGGTGCATTAAGATGGCAACAATTAAGAATAACAAGATCTCTATTTGATTTGGCATATGTATCACGCCGCCTCTTATTTATTAATGCAGTGTTTTCATAAAAAACCTATTAAAGGAAGTAGTTATAATTAAAGAAGCACTAAATAATTAGCCACCAGTCATAATTAAGAAGCACTAAATAATTAGCCACCATGGGATTACCTGCTCCACCCACAGTACTGCTATGACTTTCAACGCAAACATCCCCCGTGTCACCAGGAGTAGCATCATCAATGCGTAATGCGGCGTTTATATCTAAAAAAGTTTTAGAGCTTTAAATTCCTGAAATCAGAGTCAAATCATATGATTATTCATCACACGGTTACCTCCTTCACATATAGGGCTGATACAACTCTGATCACGTAACTCTTCCATGTCACCAAAAGTAGCCTCATCATTGATTAAATATGCGTCTACATATTTAAAAGATCATAAAAATAAAGCACCTTCTGAAACAATGATGTTTTTTCCAAAACAACAAAAGTGTGTAGGCGCACCTGATTCACCTGTCCCCACATGAAGTATGTCTTTATTTTCTCCCAAATCTCCCCTATGGAGCCAGCTATCATTTTCATCTGCCTCCATGTGTACACTGTCATCTACATAAACTCTTTAGTCTCACTATTTGTCATGAAAAAATAACGATGCAGAAGTGGAGTGAAACGAAGAACACAATAGTACCTTGACGATGGTTTGGAATGTGCTTAATGGCACCTTGTTCCGTTTTTCTCCTCTTACCCTCTCTATCACGTTCATTAGGATCTACATGATCCAGGGTTTGCGTACCTTCATCATATTGAAATGACATAATGAGTGACCATAGTACATCACGACCCAAATGTCCAACTGTATCCTCACCTAGAATTGTTATATTTGTGAGTTCTTTAAAAGGTTCCCTAGACCGCCTTGACCCTTCCATCAACGCGATAGTACCTGCACAAGCCAAATGAAAGGCAAGATCGGATTTCAAAAAATTGATTGTACAATTTGCTTGCGCATCTCATTTAGTTTTTGCTAACTTCCAGGGAAGACCTATATGGGTATAGGCCTGGTAAATTATACATGGAACTATTCCTACTCTAGCTTGGCAGGTCTTACATTACTGATAGGATTTCTTAATTTAAAATTTGATTGGATCAAGTTAACCACCATATAGCATATACTTGTTAGTGTACAGGTTATATCAATAGGTTTATTATCTTACCTGAGGAATGCATTCATATATTAATCTGTAAGGCAGTCCACAACCAATAATCTGTAACATTCGGGTATGCGGTTTAGAAAAGAACATTCAGAATTTCACCATGTACTTGCCGACTACGCACTACCTCTATTGCAGCATTTTGGAACAAAGGCAAAACATTGGTAAATCAGCACTGACCTGTAACTTAAATCTGCTAGTGTTTCGTAGATAACAATCTGCTACTGAAGAAACATTCAAGGCACTCAACTGCGGAAATCAGGAGGCTCTTAGGCTGCAACCTGAATCAGAACAATTGTCTCAAAATTAGAGCAATCAGATAGATGATGCAGTTAGTATATATTGCAGTACACATTGGATTAAACAGAACAGGACATGTGCATTCAACTTAACTTGTATGTGATCAAATGAGAATATTAATAGGAGAGAAAAACTGATTCACGGCCCTCTTTTACAATCTAGCAGAATTATAGGCAATATTAGAGGATAGTTGTCTTGGATAAAGTAGAAAAACCGATTCACGGCCCTCTTTCATTAAAAGACTGCATTTGATGATGAACATTTTCAATCAGATTTCAGGTTACCACATAATCATATATAAACTTATTTTTAGGACCGCCAGATTGGAGCTATCAGTTTTTAGTTCAATTCACGATTAACTGAGCTTCATGCTCAATGCTCCCAGCTATTAGAATAAAACAAGGTGGATGTGTACATCTACAATTGGAATGCCCATGATGACATGTCCAAAAAAAAATCGAAGCCATAGGAAAGACCATGTTGTCTTTGTAGATGATGTCATAGATCAAAACTGTGGAAGAATAGCCAAAAAACCAAACAACACATAACTTTTCTAGATTAAAATTACAACATCAAACACATGAGCTTTGAATCCAGAGATGCAAATCACAGGTCAAAAAGAGAAGGATAAAATAGCAACAAGCTACAGTAAAAACTACAAAACAAATAATCTACTCCAAAGCTGCAACCCTGAATCTTCTCCAGTGTTTCCTGCAATGTATGCAGTTTAATACCTGTGAAACAAACCAAATCACATGACAAGAAGGAACAAGACAGAGGATCTACCAAAGCGGTCATAGGGATCCATCACTATTCCTTTTATTGTACTTGCAGACTGTACATGATGCATTCTTAAGACTGTCTTTTAAACATAACTCCAAGCTTAAACTCAGAGTCAAGTAAAAGCATGAAAACAAAATGAATAAACTTTGTTGAGACAAATGAAAATGCATGCAGGCCTTGAAGTTCACATACTTGTGAGAAGAAAAAAAAGAAAGCAAACAGAATTACATTTACTATCCTCCATCTTCACTCCTGCTGCTACAAGATGCATCACCAGAGTACATTTCAATGATTGAATGATGTTAATCATTAAAGGATTTGTTCAGGCAACACACTATAAATGACTGAAACAAATATATTTTAGCAAGTCTGCACAAAAGAATTTAATATGATTCAGCAAAGGATGGGTGATGTTATAAATTAAATCATTTTGCTTTGAACAGCAATGTAAGATACTCCAACTGGTAAAGGAGGAAATATCTTTTCCGGTCTTGTGCTTGTAGAGAGCTTGTTTTGCCAAAGAGCACAGTAAAATTATGATCAGCAGCTCTTGTTAACATGTAAGACAGTCTACAACCAATTTTTCAATGGAAATGTCTATAGTAAAGAATATGCTCTTAACAGGAGAACAATGTGAAATTATAAATTTATTTGGTCTTCTTATAAGTTATAACTTCAGAATGATACCTGTACTACCAAAATGTCAAGGGCACGAGCCCTGAGTTCAAATTGGAACATATCCAAAATTTTCTAGGTACTCCAGATGGGCAAACTTGGTTTCAAACACCCACTGTGATCTGAGTAATATTGATTCATTACCATTGAGCAGGCAATTCTTTTTCATGGTAAGCTAGAACTAACTGAATGAATAGGGAAAGAACTGAAGATGGTAAACTAAACATTGATTCATTACTTGATCTAAAAATAAGCTAGACAAAAGATAAAGATCCTGGCCAATTAAAAATAGGAATGAGTAGATCTGATTGACTCCATTCAGGGATGGTTGAAACTAAACATTGATTCAGGGATGGTTGAAAGAACTCACCTCTTTCTTCTTGTCACGCTTGCTCTTTACCTCTTGAAAAGTATCTAAAAAGAAAATATGTAGTGGTAAATTATCAATGTCCATAGATGAGCTCGACCCACTGACAAATTGGATTGGTTAAATGATATACTTATTTCAAAAACTAATATTCCATTGAAATACCCTTTACAGGCTGCCACTGCAACACTTTAACTGCTACAATTAACCAGATGCAATGAAGAAAGAATCAGCTCATTAAAAGACTGCATTTGATGATGAACATTTTCAATCAGATTTCAGGTTGCCACATAATCATATATAAACTTATTTTTAGGACCGCCAGATTGGAGCATTCAGTTTTCAGTTCAATTCACGATTAATTGAGCTTCATGCTCAATGCTCCCAGCTATTAGAATAAAACAAGGTGGATGTGTACATCTACAATTGGAATGCCTATGATGACATGTTCGGAAAAAAAAATCGAAGCCATAGGAAAGACCATGTTGTCTTTGTAGATGATGTCATAGACCAAAACTATGGAAGAATAGCCAAAAAACGGTACTTGCATTGCTGAAATATTACAAGGAGACGGTAGCACCAGCCACCAGTTAGTTGCATAGTGATGGTATTTATCTCATGCGTGGTCCATACAGGAGACGGTAGCACCAGCCACCAGTTAGTTGTGATACAGTGTTAATTAAATGCAGTATACCTATTCAAGTACAATACTATTGCCTAATGCATGATGACAAAAGTACGCTGCCTAATGCAGACCTATAGTGCCTAATGCATGACAAAGTACAATATTATTGCCTGCAGAACCATTCTATTGCCTAATTCATATAAGGCATTACTGATTAACTAAGTACAATTGCTCAAGCATAATAAATAAACTGCTTAAATTCATAACAAGTAAATTGCTTTATAGTAATCAGAAGAACGCTATAATGTCAAGCTATCACTCTAGAACTAAAATATACTGGACTGAAAATTGGTAAAGCATTGCTAATTGAAGAATTTCTACAGCCCAAGGCTAATTGGAAATTTAGAATGGGATCAATATGCATGTGATTTTGAAAATTTAGAATGGGATCAATATCATTAGTGTTTTACAAAAGGTTAACTGAACTTTCTCGTTCGTAGTTACCAAAAAGTTCAGTTTATTCGAAGCAGATAAACACTACCTCTTATTATTGTGGTTAGCCTAGGTACATAAGTGCAAATGCAATGCCCTCATCGCAGAGAAGATAGGTGGACCATAAAAGATAGGAGCTCAGCTAAGCAACCAAATTTTTCTAAAGGAAATCAGAAGCCAAAAGACATGAAAAATACATGGCACATATGAACTACAATGCCCTAAATACAGTCTAAGTATGGCACTCTAATTGAAAGTGAGAACATTTTCATCCCTCCCTATGGCACTCTAGAACCAAAAATCGGTAGCTGAAATATTACAGGCTTTCATGGCCTATGGGCTACAGGAAAAATGCATTGTTCAATTTTATACACAGTTTTCATTTGCATACTATAGTTTTTCTGGAGTGACATTTCTTATCACTACCAAAACACATAGATAATGGAGCAATGCATTGACCAGGAGGCAAGGACCGTAATTGCATTGACAAGGAGGCATGAACCATAATTTTTTGCTACAACAATAGTTTGCAAATAAACCCCAGATAGTTTGTCTTGGAAATTCATACATACTATAGTACCACACTACCATGCTTTCAAAATTTCCAAAATAAATAGAAACAATAAAGAGTCCACACTAAAGCTGACATGATTTGGGCGAGTACCTTCTAATGCAGAGAATGATTTGACTGAAAAAATCACCTGAAATGCAGAGAATGATTTGACTGAGAAAAGATAAACAAAATCACATTATACTTCAAGAGAATGGCATTTCAAGAAAGTAAGCTAACAAGCAAATGTGGTAGGTGTTAATATCATAGCTAAATATCCAAAATTCACTATAAGCTCATCCAGCAGTCACAAAGGTTACTGAAATCAAGATGCACCTATATGAAGAATTAAATTTGTGCCGAGATAAGACATGCAAAAACAGCCAAGAAAAGATTTGCATGCACAACTATTGTAAGAAGAAAAGATCTGGTCATAGTTTACAAAAGATATGGTGCCAGTAAGGAAAAATGGACAGTACAAGCTTACAAACCAAACTGACTTAAAATGTTGCAATGCAAATACCAAGTCAAGTGATCGCTCTCCATTTTTGTAAATAAGTGATAAGGACTGGGACTCCTTATCCGGGCAACGCTGTCGCAGAAATTATATCTGCAAAATTATGAAATCCTTAGAATAGTTGTGGTATGCAATGAATAATGGAGAACATGTCTTTTTCATTACAAAATGAACTGCGTACAGTCTTCTGTCCAAGAACCACAACAGACACAGAGCTTAAGAAAAAAAAATAGAATCATGATCTGCAAGGGCGTATCCGCGTATCACCAGAATTACTCACAGATGATAGCCTGAAGGCGCAGAATTTGGGCTTCCCTCTCTTGCCGCAGTTCAGGAGATGTGCGCCCTTCTTCAGATCAAGGATGGCCTGAATAAAGCACTGAATTGAGCAGTCAGATGGCCAATCCTCCCAAAACTAAAGGGGCACTGAATTGAGCAGTCAGATGGCCAATCCTCCCAAAACTAAAGGGAATGTGTTCAAGTACTGCTATTCTAAGGAAGTGCTAGTCTAAGGAATATGCAGAAACTAATACCGTTGCTATAAACAACTGATGAGGAAGGCAATCATCAAAAGGTAATAAAAAGGAATTCAGTAGGCACTACGAGATCAGCTACCGATTTTAATTGGATGGATAGCAAGTGCAGGCATAACAACATAGTTTAATCTAGAGATCCTAGAAAAACAAAAGATATTGCTTAACCTTCATGCATAGAAAATAAAAGAGACTGACACTACAAATACTGTACAAATTCTTTCCCAATCTCCCATTATAAATTGTTTAAACAACCAAAGGTAGCTTCACTGCATAGTTTGCTTGAGGTATCATCTCTATAGGATTGGAAAAAAAATGTTCTTATCTCAGGTGTTAACAAATAAAAAGTGTTAACTAAAGGAAAAAAAAAGCTAGAATATAGTTTGTCATAGATGATACCTTCTGTAACTAAACACTGGACAAAAATTATGACTGAAAACTGAAGAAACCTCTTATTTGAAACAGAAACTTAAAACTGGACGAACCTCAATGACCTGCAGTCTGCAGAGGGACAAGGTTCTAGCCTCTCTAGCTACTTTCCTCCAAATTTATTATTCAATTATAAACTAACTGCAAAAAGAAGAACTGATAAGATGGGTTGATGGCAATACTTGAGAAAGAACTGATAAGATGGGTTGACGGCAATACTTGAGAAAACCATGTGCTGCTGTTAACTGAAATTTGTTACAGACTTACATTAACCTCAGAAAACTTTTTGGTGAAGAAAACACCATGCAGGAAGACTTGGAGAAGCTACAGGGTCATTGTAGTTAAAAAATAATGAGAATAAAATAAAATAAACCGACATACTTGAAAATGAACAAAACTATAGCTAATTGGTTCAGAATAATATATTAATTGCTACCCAACTTATTCGAACCTTATGCCAGTCTATCTGTGACAGGCCATATCAGCAGTTCCAAAGAGCACAAGGAATAAACATATAGTGCAATAGTTCTAGCTGAATAGACAGCAGAAAAAAATATTGTAAAAATCGAATGTTATCATAATCGTTTAATTGTCACAAGGTACCTATAACTTCAGAATTATCACCCCCAAATGAGCCCAACAGAAAAGATAAAATAGCCCGTAACAAAATATAAAAGACAATAGGGAAATATGAATGCTTCATCCCCTTTTCTCAGAATCATCCACCTTAAGTTTTGTCCAAGATAAAAGCTCCCAAAGAAAGATTTGATGGCATATGCATACAATATCATACAATACAAAATAGTCTAGAATTGTGGTTACAAGTTAATCAGCAGAAGCACAAAGCTACATTGAAAACAAATAAATTTGGAACACAAAACATACAGGCATTGCTGATTCGTTAATGTTTTGAAATACTGCAATATACCTTGGCAATATGCATTGCTCAACCATCAGCATAGATCTAGAAATGACCATTTTGGAATTTCCAACATATTAACCAAATGGACAGCAGAGGTAAACAAAACCATCCCTAGAATAAAAGCCATAATTGCTGAGGACAAATTTCTATCAGAGAATGATTTGACTGGGAAAAGATAAACAAAATCACAGGAATTTGGAATTGGAACTGAACGAAGAAGATAAATTAGAGGAATGATTCAGATGAACCGGAAAGGAAGGAGACCTACCCGGTACTTTTCTAGGCCGGCTGTGGGCTTGGCCGAGGAGTCGTCACTCGGAGAGACCGGGGATGAAGTCGGCAAGGCCCTCGTAGTCTGAGTGTGGCCCTGCCTCCAGCGGCGCGTGGACGCGCACCCTGGCGCGCACGAGGCGCCGGTTTCGCTTCCCGATCTTGAAGACCTAGATCTCGAAGCCAATCCGCTGGTCGGCCGCGGAGCAGTCGGCGGCGGTGGCGCCAAGGGAGCCGCGGTCAGGCAGAATGCGGGCGGCTACGGCGTTGCAGGGCGAGGGAGTAGACGACGACAGTTTGCGGGCGGCAGCGGCGTTGTAGGCCGAGCTAGGCGAGGCGATGCGGACTGCTGGCGGCGGCTGCGATGCTGCGCGAGGGAGGAGAAGTAGGCGAGCGAGGGAAACATCGGATGGCGGAGCATGAAGCGCAGGGCGCGAGGAGGGGCAGCGGACAGCGCGCGCGGTGGGCTTCAAGGCGTTCCATCGGAGGGCGGGCCGGGTTGCGCGGAGGACGCGGGAGCAAGCGGACGGGTGAACAGAGCGGAGGGGCAGACGACGTACGAAGTTTTTTCTCCTCTTTGGTCTTTTTAGGAGTAGAGATTTCAGCAGAAATGGTACATTCCAAATAGGCCAAAGGATCAAATTTTTAAGCTTCATGCCGGCCACACAAAAATCAAAGGTTGGATCACTCTTTGACCCGCTCTAGGTAGCGGTGACAATTATTCAGTGCCCAAACTATAGCTGAGAACTTAGAAGACCACCATTTTTGGGCGACGGCAATGCATAAGCTTGAAGAGTTAAGGTCTATGGAGTCCATACCCAATGCATATAGCGACTTAGCGAGAATGAACAACGCAGCACATGACTAACTTACGCATCATCCATGAATTAGCATATCAGCAATTAAGCATGGCAGGTTTCCGAAGGGAACAAGCTAGGGAGAGGCGATCAAGGGATATGTTAGCGAGGCGCTAGTGGTAACTTCGTGAGGATTTGCTGGCTCAGTCTTTCGGAGGTGCTCATAGGGGTAAGGTTGCGTGCGTGTATTCGTAGAGGCGAGTGTACGTACATGTATGTGAGCGTCTGCACCCGTACCGCGTGATTCGAAAAAAAATACGCCAAGCATGGTTTCTTCGCCTCACCTAGCCTCGTCAGGCAAGGCCGAGGAAGCAAGGGAAAATCTTGCTTTTATCACAAGCGTCGAGGTAGTAAGTAAAGGATCCAAACCTCATAAACTGTTCTAACTTCTTGCCCATCAAAACTAGGCGAGCTTCAGCAATGGATCCAAACGTCCCCAAAGTCTCTCGAGACCAGGGGTTGCCCGCCCGAGTGCCTCTCACGTCATCTGCGTTTCCTTTTGTTAGACGCACCACGCCGTTCATCTCCTCTCTTCCTTACAGCTTCTCCGGTGTCGTACACTTCAGGTAACTCTACCGGTCCGTTGCAGCTTGGTTCCCACCATTTCCGGACAGAACTCCCAGCCAAAGTTGCAGCAAATAGATCGCCGTTACTTTACTGCCGACGACAAGTCTTTTTTTTTTTCTTCCGTCTCACACGGGTGGGCTGTTCTGTTCCCCTTCCCGTGCGTGACTGGCCATGGCACAATCACCACAAAACGGTGACGCAACACAGTACCAGGACACGATCCAACAGCGTGCCGATGCCATCTCCCAGTTGGGCAACTGGTCGGGTGCCTCGTCAATGTCTCGCATGCAGTTCCCTGTCGGCTGATGCGCGCCTGACATTCACGGGAAAGACCGCAAGTCCACTACCACTTGCCAGTACAGTGCCCAATTCTCTCTGTCCCTGTAAGTCTGTAACCGCGGCTGCGAACATTCAGCGTCAGCCAGTCAGTGCCCCTGCTGCTTCGAGTGATCTGATCCTCATTATTGTGCTGGGCGATTTGCATTTGCTTGTGTGAATTTGGATAGCGGAAAGAGTCGTCTCTTGTCTCTGTCGTCTCTACAGTCTTGCACTCCTCGCCACGGGAGCGGAACTCATCAGAGTTGGCTCTTATATTGTGCTAGTACCTCAGATGAATCTCGCGTATAAAGATCTTTTCGGTGGAAGCTGCTCTGACAAACCGATGATGCTCGATCCGTTTGGAGAATATTTGGCCGAAAATCCAACTGTGTTTCACGCGAAATTCGTCCAAACTCGCGCCCTGCATTTCTTTTTTTGAAACATTCGCCCCGCGTTTCTGAACTGTTCGATAAAATTCGCCACGACACGCTGCAGCGCAACCAAGCAAATCAGGCGAAACCAACGACTCTGCAAATATCCGGCAGGTTCAGAAACCATGGCGCCGAAGATCAATGCAAGGGGATCGATCCAAAAGACTTGCACGCGAGCGAGGAGATTGGTTTGAAGCCAGAACGCGGCCAGATGGCGGGGTCGCGGAGGCCGTAGCGGCGGCACCCGCGCCTCGATCGACGACGTCCCCATCGGACCCGCGCGCGCCAGCCGGCAGGCAGGCGCCCGGAGGCGCGGTGCCCTGGGCGATACGTCGTCGTGAGGCCGGCATGTGTGGAAGGCGGCTGCCCGGGCGCGCGCGACCACACCCCCACTTTCCCGCGCCATCAATGCGCGGGGGCCACCCGCCGCGCCGCGCTGGCGAGCCCCTGCCCCTCCGTTGCGGCCCCGCCGTCGCTCTCGCCACCGCCCGTCGTCCGCGCCCCTCTCTCGCCTCTGCCTAGCCAGCCAGCCAGTCGCTTGCTGCTGCGCGCGTCGTCGCGGCCCTGGCTCTGGCGGCAGACGTATATAGCAGCCCGGCCCGTGTAACAGCTACAGTTGTGTAGTGTGTAGCTGTGCCTGAGCGCACGCACGTAGCTAGGTGTAGCTAGCTGATGATGGAGTCGATAATGGAGAAGCCGGTGGCGGCGGGCGGCGGCGGCGGAGGGGGAGGGGGTATTAAGCATCACGGGCGGGCCAAGTCGGAGCAGCTGGCGCCGTCGCAATCGCTGAGCCGGACGGCGTCGGCGGAGACGGTGCTGAGCAACGCGGACACGACGACGGGCCAGTCGCGCAAGTCCAGCTTCGGGCGGAAGCAGCGCGCGGCGTCGGGCGGCGGTGGCAACAGCCACATCCGCAAGTCGAGGAGCGCGCAGCTGAAGCTGGACGTGGAGGACCTCGTCAGCAACAGCGCCGCGCTCAGCCGCGCCTCCAGCGCCAGCCTCGGCTTCTCCTTCACCTTCACCGGCTTCACCCCGCCGCCGCAGTACATGCACTCCGCCGACCCGGCGACCTTCAGCGACGACGACACCCGTACGAACGCTTTCATCTAGCTATATATATCCGCCCGGAGCTACCTAGCTCTAACGACGGCAGTGATAATCTAAACTGTTTACGCTTGCAGCCATGGACATCGAGGCCGGAACGCGGCGGCGCAAGAAGCTGATGACCGAGCCGACCATGCCGATATACCTCAAGGTAAAAACGCAAGCAAAAACGCCATGCATGGTGCAGAGAAAAGCTTGGTACTTATCAGCGGCGTGCGTGCAACACAATACATGCAGTTCACGGAGGTGAAGTACAGGGTGGCGGCGAAGGGCTCGCCGCGGGAGATCCTGGGCGGGATATCCGGGTCGGCGTCCCCCGGCGAGGTGCTGGCGCTGATGGGCCCGTCGGGCAGCGGGAAGACGACGCTGCTGAGCATCCTGGGCGGGAGGGCCGGCGGCGGCGCCGTCGAGGGCTGCATCTCCTACAACGACGAGCCCTACTGCAAGTCCCTCAAGCGCAGGTAACCTACCTACCGCGCCATCGATGCGCGCCTTAATTGCACCACTGGTTTAACTAGCAGGGCATCTGATTAATTTTAGTTAATTATTTTTTTTGAAAAAAAAAACTGGTATTGAATTCTCTGGGGCAGAGTTATCCATTAATTGTGTGGTCAGTAGCTTTCGGTTAAGTTAAGTGGGTCCATCGCCCGGTGATGAGGTGTTGCTCGCAGCTACAGGTGGTGTCCATGCACGCTTGTCTGCCTAGCTGATAAGTACTAAAAAGATGGCTTAGCTAGCTGCCTAGCCATGGCTCACGGTTATCCTGCCAGTTTGTTAACTGTTCATGCATGGCTTCCCTCTCTCTGGTTTACTGTTCATGCACCTTCCGTTATGAGTAATTGTCTGTACGGTGTACTGTCAGTGCCCCGATGAAATTGACCTGCCGATGGCCTTGTCACTTTCGCCTCCTCTCGCCACCAAGGAAGAAGGAAGCAGACGGAGAAGAAGCTGTGAGTAAATTTGGCCCAAGCCTTATATGGGCCTAGCTGTTCTTGGGCTAGGTCTCTCTCATCGGCTTGGGTTCGGCCCGGCCAGCCAGTTCTCTCGCGCGCTGGCATGGCGGCACGCGCCTCTCGCCCGCCCGGCGAGGCGTCGGCCGCTGGCCCTTCCCCCGTCTCCTCCCGAGTCGCCGGTGGCTTCGGCTGAATGAGATTATGTGCGGTCGTAGGTGATTGACTGCTCATGCTGCGGTGCTCCCTCATGCAGATGCAGCCATGCCCCCGTCAGTCCACAACTGACACAACCCGCTCTCTTGGTCTCATGTTTCGGCTGCCACTCGCCTGCCCCTGCCGGCGTTGCCAACCCTATACTGGATAGGTCAGTAGGTGGCCAACCTACCAGCGCTGGTTCGTGGTGATGGATTGCAGGGTGAGATCTAGGGTCGATTCTTTCGCCAATCCGATGGGAAAGGGCCACTAACTAATCAGTGACCTGACCAATGCTATGCCAATCCCGCATGCCTGCAGCCAGTTCGAGAATTTTCCTTGGCACCTGCGGTTTGAGGCTGACGCCCTCGCGCCCGTTGAACGGGCAAGTCTCTGTGTTCGGACGTCAACATCTCCAGAAACGTCGGATTCTCGGACCACCATTCCTATGAATGACAGAATTGATGATGCTCCTCAATTCCTCGTGCCTGTCATCGTCACAAGGACTATCTCCGTCTGTGCTTCTGCCCAGTCATTTTAGTTGCAGCTGTTGTGATAAAGCCTTGTGATCGACTAATCTGCAGCAGGGTCCTAGGTCCTTGGGGATACAGAGACACCAAGAAAGGACACTAGTTTAGTAGATCCACTTCCTGTAAACTATATGTGATCTTGTTTTCCCTACTTGGGTAAAACAAGCACCTGATTTGCATTTGGAAAAGGCGTAACGTTCATAGTTGTCAGTTGGCATGTATGTGCAAGATGTATGATTCTCTGAAGGATGGCAACTAAGACCAAGAAATAGGTTTGACTGTTGAATAGATTGGGAGGCCTCAATCCTCATGATACCTTACAAAATATATTGATACTAGATCAGAGGGCTCTATTATTATATTGATCAATGATATGAAATATTTTTTGGGCTTTTTAAACATTCTGTAGAATGTAGAAGTTGAGGCCTTGGGATAGAATGTTAACGGATGTGTCAAGTTTCTTTTCTCCAAAAGGGAGAATTTGGGAAGGTACAAGGGTACATAGAAAATCAATCTGGAAATTCGCGGCTGTATTTGACGATTTCACTTCACTAGTATTGTCGCATTTTTTTTGGCTTCAGGGCTGTACTGTGCTGACTTCTGCCAACGATGGTCTTGCAGTGTAATAACTGTTGCTTCATAGGTTGTGACTTGTGAGTATGAATGTTGACATATAGTTGGACTCATATTTTCTGCAGGATAGGATTTGTGACTCAAGATGATGTTCTCTTTACCCATCTTACTGTGAAGGAGACGTTGACTTATGCGGCACTACTTCGTCTCCCAAGAACAATGACAAGACAACAAAAGAAAGAACGGGCAATGGACATTATATATGAGCTTGGCCTTGAAAGGTAGACTGCATTCTACATTTTCTGCATTGTTGAATGTTCACTTTTCTTACAAGGTGGCTTATTTTGGTGTGTTCAAAGGTGCCAGGACACAATGATTGGAGGATCTTTTGTGCGTGGGGTTTCAGGGGGTGAAAGGAAAAGAGTTTGCATTGGAAACGAGATTCTTATCAATCCATCTTTATTGTTTCTTGATGAGCCAACATCTGGGCTGGATTCAACTACAGCCCTAAGGATCGTTCAGCTTCTTCATGACATAGCGGAGGTGAGGTGGAAGTAAGTACTGACAAGTAACGGCACATTGGCTGCCATTAGTTCAGTTTGTATTTAATTTAATTTAGTTGATTTCTGCAGGATGGGAAGACGGTAATCACCACAATTCACCAACCATCTAGCAGGCTGTTTCATAACTTTGACAAGCTTATCCTCCTGGGCAAAGGAAGTTTACTATACTTTGGGAAGGCATCTGAAGCCATGCCCTACTTCCAGTCCATTGGATGCACCCCACTTTTCGCGATGAACCCAGCAGAGTTTCTACTGGATCTCGCCAATGGCAACACTAATGATGTTTCTGTCCCTTCAGAATTAGATGATAAGGTGCATATGGAAAATCACAATTTGGAGAATAATAATTCCAAGAATGACTGCAGGCCATCAGCACAAGATGTTCATGAGGTGAAGCATGAAATCATTGTGCTGATGTTATGATATATGGCTTGGTTTTTAATTGTACTGAATAAGGTATTTGTGATGTTATGCAGTACTTGGTAGATGCTTATGAGACTCGAGTGGCTTTTAAGGAGAAGAAGAAGCTTCTAGCACCGCTTCCAATCAGTGATGACCTGAAGGCAACTATAACATCATCAAAGCGAGAGTGGGGCACAAGCTGGTGGCAGCAATATTCCATCCTCTTTTGTAGAGGGATCAAGGAAAGACGGCATGATTATTTGAGCTGGATGAGAATCACCCAGGTCATAGCTACGTCGGTTATCTTAGGTTTACTGTGGTGGCGCTCTGATCCCAGAACACTAAAAGGTCTAGAAGATCAGGTATATACACACAACTTGCTATTTGATCTGGTTAAGTTAATTCCCATACAATACAACTAATTGATACATCGGACCATAGCATGATAAGACAATGCCATTTTGTGCATGCAGGCTGGCTTATTATTTTTCATTGCTGTGTTTTGGGGTTTCTTTCCTGTGTTTACTGCAATCTTCACATTCCCTCAAGAGAGGGCAATGTTGAACAAAGAGCGTGCAGTTGACATGTACAAGCTCAGTGCATACTTCTTGGCCAGAACGACAAGTGATCTACCACTTGACCTTTTCCTCCCTGTTGTATTCATGGTGATCGTCTACTTCATGGCAGGCCTCAAAGCAACTGCCACACATTTCTTTCTTAGCATGTTGACTGTCTTTCTCAGCATAATTGCTGCTCAGGTAAGAAATTCAGAGCCAGTTTCGCTATGCATTACAGTCTCCATGTCTTGTTTTGCCCTTTATAAAAGGAGAAAACTGGACATTGGATGGCTTACTAGTTACAAACAGTGTGACTGTTATAAATGAAGAACACGTGACACACTCTTGTGCCAAATAGACAGTCAATAATAAATCATCTGGGGTCAATGAGAGAGGCATATTGAACATAAGGATGTTCTCTTGTCATGACCAGTCAATCCATATTATTAACCATTGGTTAATATAACTAGAATATACTGCAAAAGGGTATATTAACATTTACCAGTGATTCTTCTCAGAACTAGTGGTCTCAACAAAAACTGATATTGCAGGGACTAGGATTGGTAATTGGAGCTTCCCTGCTGGATATCAAGAAGGCAACAACTCTAGCTTCAGTTACGGTCATGACCTTCATGCTAGCAGGAGGCTTCTTTGTAAAGGTGAGTGCATTACCTGATTTAGCTACTGCTGAATTAAATATGAATGTGTGATCTCGCAAAAACAGGCATTTGGCTTGGAGCACCGAATAACTCTGTCCTAATTCCACTCTGATAATCTGCAGACGGTTCCGCCATTCATCTCCTGGCTGCGCTACCTGTCCTTCAACTACCACACGTACAGGCTCCTGCTGAAGGTGCAGTACGATCCCGTGCCGGAAATCCTGACCACCACGAAACATATGGACAACGGCGCCACCGAGGTTGCGGCTCTCGTCGCCATGATCATCGGCTACCGGGTGCTGGCGTACCTGTCGCTGAGAAGGGTGAATGCCCCAAGCAGCTAGCACATCGCATCACTAAGTGTGTGGACTGACTGAAGCCTCAGCTCCTGGAGGCTGCCACTGCAAGTGTAGCACTCGCTGTTTGGGTGTGTAGGGAAGTTTGTTTTTATATTGCACCGTGAAAAGATGGAATTCTTTTACTTCTCTGTCTTTTTCAACTAAGTTCAGAGGGCCCAAAGGCCAAACACGAGTACTGAACAAGAAGAATCTGTAGCGAGTATCAGAGAAAAGCTGTGTTGTAATCTTTTCTTCACAACGGTTACGTGTTTTAAGGCTAGTTTCAGAGTTTTTACGAGAGAGAAGAATAGAGTCACTCCTCCGGTACAATTACCAAGACCATGAAACTGAATGAAACACCCACTGAGACCTTTTTTTTATTTCATCCCATGACACATTCGATCATAATATTATTGAAGAATTAAATGTTGCAATTTGTCTACGAAATTGTATGATGAAACTTTGCACTGATAGTGACAATTTCGTTTCATTGAAAAGCTGACATAGCAGTCGTGGTAATAATGTGATAAAACTATGCATTGAGATTAGCCTAAGTGATCAGAATACGTAGTTTTAGGACAAAAACCTACTCATACTCCCAAACATGCCTCTCATGGCTGGGGGTGGGATTGGGACGGCATCTCTAGAAATAGAGAAAGGAAGATATCCTGCGTGCATACCCATGGGAGAGACTAAACATTAGAACTGTAAAGAAAAATGGTTACTTCTGAGCTCATATAGAGGCAAAAAAGAAACCCAATAAAGAATCATACCAATAAACGGAATCACAGGTGGTCTGATGTTCTACAGTTCAAGGGGCAGACGTGTGCATCAGTGTTTCATTAATCTGCATCAGGCTTGGACGGTACCACTTCTGCAATGCTTGTTCCTGTTGTTACCTGTAGAAAATTGGCACTGAACTTGTAGGCTGCAATGATCATTCCAACTTGTGAATAGAGCGCTCTTTTCTTTTTTGCTACTGTTGTTAGGGTAAAAAGGAGCACACAAAAAAATGGACTTCCAGATCTTGGCAAGAACTGACGACGTTAACCGATGTTAGGCTCTAACAGGCCTGTTACTGGTATGTTTACAAAGTACATACTGTGCAGAGCTATGCCCCAACATATACTGATATAACAGGATCATGGAATGGAAGTACCAGGAGGACAATGGACAGTAAGCATAAATACAGCACAGAAAATATTGTCGTATCAGTATCACTACTCTGGAAGTACGATATCAGAATATATTTTGTCAATATCTTTACAGAAGTCCAGGTCCCCTGTCATGGCTGCTCAGTGCTCCATGTATTGACATGGGGGTGGGGTAGTCTTCGTCTTTTCGCCTGCAGGAAAAAGAGGCAGCACAGAATCAGTATTCCTGCACAAGTCAAATTCTCGCAAGCAGATTATGCGATCATAAGATCTATTACCAAAACAGAATCCCATGTAGAATAGCATTATGTACCAAGTAGATGATAAAAGGCAAGGCTTCAAAATTGTAACGTTTTGCTACAATTTTTCTCTCTTTACCAAGTAGGCAGCTTATGCTGTTGCCTCGGTTGTCCCGCACCTAATTCACTTCATGGTTTACTAATTGCTAGAAGCATTTGAGTAGGAAACTCACCATAAGCTCCACGAATCTCAACCTCCCGCCATTCTTGAACAAGGGCGCAGCAACAACACAGCAGATGTGAAAGGAAGTCATCACAGCAGCCTCCCTGTCAGAAGCATAAGAGCATTAGAACTTCAGGTACTGCAAAGACTCCAGCAAGTTTGATAACATATAAGAAAGCTTATCTTCCAGTTAAGAATGTATATGCCCAACCACTTCATTAGCAGTAGACAAATAGATATATTGTATAAGATAACTTTATCAAGATAATTGTTAACCAAATGTTTTCCCAGGATATTCTGGTTTGGGTAAATGGCCAATCCCCAAGGTAGTCAGCTCCAAGTTATAGAGTATGGTAAAGAGATGAGCATTTTCTACTTTAAAGACGAATACAATATCAACTAGTAAAACGTCCAGGAATATTTACCGCAATGTCCAACTTTTGGCGAAGCTTTCTCCTTACACAGCAAGTATAACAGCAGCAGGATAATATCAGGGAGTATGCCATAATATCATTGCAAGCCTCTCCAGAAGCTGAAAGCAACACAGAATTACAGTGTAAAGCAAGCTCTATCTAACTGAAGCGACTAAAAGCTCACAAACTTTATGACAGCATTCTACTTAGAAGTATGCATGGCTGTGTGTCCTGCTGCAAAGAAAACGAGGAGGAAACCCTCGCCAGTTTTCATAATTTTTTTTAAAAAACAGCATGTAACATAAGGTGATGATATTTTCAATTTTCAGAGAAATATTCTTACACATTGGTCTGTCCTTGGCGACTGAAGCAATTCTCGAGAAGGTTCCACAGGGGAAAAACAATGTCTTCAAACCTATGTTATCATAACGAGTGAATACAAGGGAAACAAAATTACATAGGAATAATCTCCAAGCCTGGATTGAGTAAATCATAAACTGAGCAGTTATAAATAGGACAAGTAGGAGCAAGCTAGATACAAGGCTGAACAAGTGTTCTTAAAATATCATGTAAAATACAACAGTGAAATCATTGAACTAAATACTGAACAGAGTGAATAAAGTTATGACAATCGAATCTCCGTTGTTCAAAGATAAGATTAATAGACATACACAGAGCTGGCTCTGAACAGCAGCCAAGTAAATCTGCATGCCACTCATCGCTGTATGATCCTCTTCTTGAGACAAGATCATGTCCATATGAAACTGGTGAAGAACATCTGCATGGGATACACACCATCAGAACTTCAGAACTACCAGATGTATTATAGTATGTACTTCCATTGTCGAAAATAACCTAATTTCCCTTCCAACTAAAAAACAACAACACTACACAGGAATCTGGTTTCTTTATCTTTTAGGACACACAATTTAGTGTACCAGAATTACATCTCCAAACAAGGTAAAGGTCAATGGCATGTGGACAGTTCTCATATCACTCACAACCCATACAGACTCAAAATGCAGGTTAATGTTAACCCAAGGGAAAAAGGGTTCCGTACACCATCTTATATGTCAATATAATATCATAAAGAAACAGTTGCCAAAACTAACACAGCTAAATTCACCAACCGTTGTGTACTGCAGGCATCTTTTTGCTTCTTAGGATAGTCATCATCATCATACGATTTTGCAACATCTCCTTTGGATTCCTTGTAATTTGAATCCTTTTCAGAAACTTTTGCATTTGTTTCTTCCTCTGGAATGGTACATGCCACAGTTTTTGTTACTCCAAGCAGGTGCTGAATAACCTCACATGAGCCCAGATCCATGTGGCTTTGTGATCTTTGAAGCTCCACCTGGAGCTTCTCACTCTCCTTCTTGAGGGCTTCATTGAAAGGCAAGTTTGGATAGGAACATGACAGAGTCTTCTTGAGCACTATTGTAGGATTTGTACAAGGATCAGGATTCAACAGAGCATCTTGCACTTTCTTGTCTTCCTCATCAAAAGAATATTCACATTGGTCCCTCTCAATGTACTCAAGCCGATCCTGGAACAGTTAAAAAAAATAATAATAAGCCAAAAAGGAAATTCAGAGGAGCAGCAAAAGATGATCCTTGATCAGAGCTGAAAACAACTAGCTATACTGTTCAAAATTGAGCTTAACTTCCTAGTAGCAATTTTTAATTCCACAGGTGTACAGATGCAATGAAAGCGATGGCACATAAAAAAGTTGGAATTTCATTATCCGAAGAACATTAGAATCCTTGGTCACACCAACTTCATGGCCAACCAACATAGAACAAGAAACCAGTCAGGCCATGCAGGAAAACCACCCTAGTCAATCAGAGAGTGATACTTTAGAACCTCAAAAGTAGAGATTCCATGCACCATACTTCAGAACCAAAGAATGATTCACATCACGTTTCCTCTAAAGTCTGAACCAGAAAGAATATCCCGGCAGAATGGAATAATAACAAATTAAAATTTCTGAAAGCCTACCTAGCACATCCAGTCTAGCATTCTTCTGTAAGAATAAACAACTGAAACTAGTGGAAGTAAAAAAAACCGAGAGAAAGCCGATTACCGACCCGAATGCGGGCATTGTCGACGAGCGTGATGAGCGGGACGAGGCGGAGGTAGTTGTCGATCTCGCTCTGCGCCTTGCGGAACTGGTAGACGATGTTCCAGCCCATGGCGAGGAGGTAGAGGTAGGAGCGGTCCTGGCACGAGTTGACGAGCAGGTACCCGCGCCGGAGCGCGTCCTCAAGCTGCTCCAGCGGCTCGCGCGTCTCCGGGTACTTCCTGAGCTCGGAGACCCGGAGCTGCTCCAGCAGGCCGCCGATGAGTTTAAGGTGCCGCGCGAAGCGGCGGCAGTTGCTCTTGTGCATCCGCGCCGTGGACGCCGCCTTGACGATGAGGGAGATGAGCTTGACGGCGTCCAGCCCCGTGAGCTGCGCGATGTTGGAGAGCTCCCCTAAGTTGTCCCATGACGCCATTGCGATCTTGAATTCTTCTCCTTCACTTCACGCACGAGTCGCTCGGTCTCTCGCCTAACTCGCGCGCAGGGCGAAGATCAGGGAGACCCGGCCAATTCTACTAGCCACGGTGCATCCACCCGCCGGCCATGGTTCCAAGAACCTCGCTTTCGGTTCTTGATTGCGGAGAAAACGACCGCGACCGGGCAGATCTGGAAGATCACAGCAGCAGCATTCCTCCTATCGCCTGCGAGGAAGAAATCAACCAAGATTAAAGGTCCTTGTGCTCGCGCGAACCAATTCCGCGCCGGGAACGGCAAATGCTACTAGAAATCCAGTTAGCTGCTATACTGAACTACCTCTCCTTGGCAGCCGTGGCAGAATTGGAGACTGGACTGGGCGTGTGCAACCCTATCTCCCTCCCTCGAGCCGCGCAGCGGGGGAACTGGAGTGGAGAACAGGCAATGCCGGCAAGTGGAATGGCAGGGGGAGGGGGAGGCGTGGAGAGCGGATGAGGCGAGGAGAGGCTGCGCGGCTCAGTTCCCTCTCCTCCTCTCCCCCCCACCTCGGCTGCTCTGCTTGGGCGGTTACTGCTGGACTCGCTCGCCGTTTCGGTTTCACTCCACCCCAGCTCGGTGCTCGCCTCAGCATGATGCGTGTTCCCCGTGTCTCCGAGTCCGTGCCGCGCGCACAGCTTTTGGGTCCTTGTGCAGCGCGCGGGTGCCGTGCCGTGCCGGGCCGCGCCGCGCCCTCGCTCCGCTCCAAGGCTCCAGCGCTCTCGTCACCCGTGGCTCGTGGGCAGGCAGGTGGGTGCAGCGGCACTAGCACTCCACCGCGACCAGCGACAAAGGAATAGTTAATTTCTGGGAGCTTGTGCGCCCCAGCAGGAAATTGTTTGGGTTGCTCCTTCGCCTGTGACTGACGAGTGGGGCCATCTGTTCCGATTCCAAGGCCGGTCAGCTGCTGAGTAGGAGTACTCCACTGTAGTTGGGTTCAGGTTCAGGTTCAGCTCTCTTCTGCGTTGGAATTAAACAAGACCCGTCCCGGGGTGTGTGAGGTTAAGGCCGCGACTGCAAGCGCCCGTGAGCTGGTGGTTGGAATAATTGTTCGGTGACGCCGTGGTGGTGGTAGGAGGAGTACTAGGATCACTTTTATTTTGTTTATTAATGTATTTACCGAAAAGCCCCTGCAGCTGCACTGGCAACTTTGTCCGGGGACGAAATGTTGGACGTGGGCGTGTACCACCAGGCAACAGCTCCTCCAGTGCGCACCTGCATGCGCCAAAGGTGGTGGTGGTGGTGGACAACTGGACATGCGTGGCCACTGTTGCCGTGGGCCCCCGCTTGTGGCCTTCATTTGGTGCCCTCGGGTAGTGCAATTCGGGGGATCCAAACACATGACACGTTCGGAACAAAGGGAAATGATCGGTCACTTTGGGTAATTGGATACGTGACTTAGTGGTACACGCATCAGGCCTCAGGAAGCCCACCGGTGATTTCACGGAGCAGATCGACACCGCCAAACAACAATGGAGCATTTGGGCCTATTGCTCTGTAGCCATGGGCTGAAAGCAAGCTTGCTCGTGGACAAACTAGTCTTTCGGTGCTTTGTGGGCTGATGGCTTCCTTTGAAAAAAAAAACATGTTTCACAAAGGGCTAGACACCGCTCCACCTAGCTCATGACTAAATATATAGTCAATCTTAAAAGTGTAACCTATAGTATAACGTTTCTGATGACTTTCAGCAATTTTAAGATATGTAAAATGAGTTTATTCATATGTGCGTCTGTAAGACTAAGTATGTGCACATGTACATAGATGCGGGCATTTATACTAAGTTTAAAAAAAGTAGACAACAATTGTTATGTTGAGATAAAGAATTTGAGATTTTCACTCGTCCAAAAACCCGTAATATTTCCTTTTAAAAAAACTTGATCCACAAGTAATGAAGCCACCTTCTCATTTAGATTTGGTTTCAACTAGGCAACATAATCAAACTCGATGTCTATACCAATATGCTTATCAAAGCACCAAAGCTCGAGTGCTCAACGTCTATACCAATATACTCGTTCTAACACAAGCATCTAAAACCTAATCAACACTAAGAGCCTGTTTGGAAACCTTTGCTAAACTTTAGGGGCTAAAAGTTGCTAAACTGTAGTTGCTAAACTTTAGTCATGGCTGTTTTGTTCCATCAGCTAAACAACATTTAATGAGGTGGATAATGATCTATTTGCCCTTAATGAGAGAGAGGGGGGTATCCAGACAGGCATTAATAGGGGGTAAAGGGTGTCCATCCCACCTTTTAGCAAGGTTTAGCAATCAAAAGGTTGCTTATGGGCCTAAAGTTTAGCAACCAAAGTTTAGCAAGGGTGTTTGGCAAATTTGGGATTAAATAAGATTAAACTTGCTAAAGTTTTAGTTGCTAAAATTTAGCAAGGTGGAACCAAACACCCTCTAAGTTAACCATCTATTCTCCGATCACAATTCCACAGTTAGCATATAGCGTGTCGAGCCAAACAGCCCTAAATATACTCCGTAGAATTTACTGAAATCAATCGGGAGCCATACGTACGCTTACGCAACCACGTCAGCAGTTACCTCCGTGGACCAAGTCATTTAACATCGCCATCGTGCCAGTACAGAAACGCAGAACAGTACGCCGCCACAACTACTACGAGCAACGTGCGCGCCGCACCGCCACCTCCTTCCCAGTTCCCTCCCTCTGACTGCACGCGATTCAGCCAGGCCCCAACCACCGCACTCAAAGCAGCGCAGTCGCCGCGCCGTGCCGCGCTAGGCGACCCGAACCATCTACCCAACCCAACCAACCCCGGGGAGTGCCCGCTCTTCCGCGTCGCCGAGCCGCCACCCCCACCCTTGGCTGCCCTGCCAGCCCCTCATCCTCGCCGAGTCCAAAAGAAGTTGTTTCGCAACCCACATCATCCTCCCTGGTCTCCCGGACGACTCCTCCCTCTAACTCTAATCTTCTTCTCCCATGGAGCGGCTCATCTCCACGCCCGCCGCCTCACCCACCCCCTCCCCCTCACCGTCGCAGACCCGGATCCGCCTGCCGGGCGGGTCCCCTCTCCTCCCCTCCAGGCGCCTCCCCGCCGCGGCATGGCCCCGGCTGCGGTTGCTGCAGCCGGCGCGGCCCGGCGCGATCGCGCTGGCTTCGCCGCTGCGCCACGAGGGCGTCTCGGCCGTGCCGGAGGAGGTGCCGAGGGCGGCGGCGGCGGCGGCGGCGGTTGGGCATCCGTGGAAGCTGCTCGGGAGTCTGCTCCCAAAGGTGATAGGATTTCCCCCCCTCCCCGTCTAAGAGACTAAGATACTAGTAAGATTGCAATCTTTGGTTCGGAAAGTAAAACACTGCCAGGATACTTTTAGAGTAGAACACTGCCAGGACATGATAGCGCTGGTGGTTAGCGTAATTGAGTGTGCCGTGTAAGCAATTCATTGTTGGCGTGCTACTTTTCTGGATCAGGGAGCATGCGCATGCCCGCCTGGTTTCAGCATAAGCTTGCTACATCTGGATAGGAGCAGGAAAATGCTGAACGGTAATTTACACGCCTTGTGCAGTTGGCTCTATGTTGACCCAATGAAAGTAATGCTAAATGCACATGACGAGTAGAAGGAAAAAGTCACCGAATTAACCTCTGTGAAGCATGTAAAAGTTTAAATTTGTTCTAGGAATACACCTGAAGTGCATTGTTTCAATTGATTGGACACCGAATAGGCCTATGACTTTGGATAATACTGCTGGAAGTTAAGAGACTGTATGGTGACTGAGAGCTCTGAGTTAGGTTTGACAAGTTTTAGACAAAGTTCTCTTTTGTGGTTTCCATGACAACTCAAGCCAGACACCATCCAATGCAAGGACCCAAGGACTCCCAAGTGCTTGTGGTCATAGGGAGGGTCTTGGCTACTGGTCCTCTAACCTAGTGAGATTAGAAATTGGTGCAAATCCTTCCAGCTTTTAGTTGAGATCGTATATTTTGGTGTAGAATGTCGATGTCAATGCATCTTGTTTAGCTGCTGAGGTTGCTTTCTTTGATTTGTCTGGTGAACTGCCTTTTGCTCGTAATGCCTTAGTAACGTTTCCTTAGGAGTGGGCCTGAATTGTGCTCATAAACATGCAGTGGTCAGAACAGGCTGCATGGCCAGTGTTCTTATTCCATAAAAAGAAGTGATAAAGTGCCATAATTGAAGGTTTTTAGTTGTTGGCTTGTTGCATTGTTATACCACACAATTTCCTGTTGCAAGTAAAGGGATGCCTTTTTTTTACTCGCCGGGTGATTTTAACCTTCAGATGTGCTGAAATGTCTTGATCTCTGATAATAATGCTATTTTGGTTATCACATGTATTGTTCACTGCTCCCGGTATCGCTTGGTGATTTATTGGCAGGATACACCAATCGTTTTGACGGGTTGCTTTTTGTAATTGACAATAACTCTGGTACTTGCATGTTTTCTTTTTGTGCTTAGGACCTCTTGCTAGGCGCATTAGAAACTGATTTTTGTTAAAAAAACAGAGAGAGCTTAATGCACAGAAGTGTATATGCTCTTGATAATTTAGTTCTAAAATCAGAGAAATTTGATAATGGAAGTACAACACATGCATCTTTAAGAGGACCAAGCTAGTGACTAATCTGAATTCTGATGCTATTTACAGGTTCAGACTAGATTTTAGTACTTAACAGCTGTCATTTTCTTGTTTTCAAGTTGTATATTGTGAGTCCGATTAAACGATTTCCCATCACAAGCTTGTGTTTTATTGATTTGTGGCTTACTATGTGCATAAGGGCTTACAACCTACCAGTTTATGCCATTGTTCATCAAAATTTAAGATTTATTGCTGGTCTTTCTCTGTTCTATTCTGATGTGTCAAAAATCTTTTGTATCACAGGCTTCCACTGCTGCCCTTTTCCTATTGACGACACTTATTACTGGCACTCTGCACTCAACCATCCCTCATTCTGCATATGCATCGATGCAACCAGTAGCCAAAAGTGGTGGAGGACTCCTCACGACAGAGATACTAAGCAGCGGTTGGGCTGGTTTTTTAGCTGGGTGCTTACACACCTTGTCTGGACCTGACCATCTAGTTGCCTTGGCACCACTTTCTATTGGGAGATCAAGCCTTGAAAGTGGACTGGTTGGGGCCCTTTGGGGCTGTGGTCATGATGCAGGACAAGTTATTTTTGGTCTGCTCTTCTTGTTACTCAAGGATCGATTGCACATTGAGGTTTTCCGTGCATGGGGAACACGAGTTGTAGGCCTGACCCTTCTGATCATAGGAGCCATGGGTATCCGGGAAGCTTCAGAGGTTCAAGAGTCCACACAGCTAGTTCTGGAGGGCGTCGACGCCAGCATGAGCAGTAGTGATCCTTTGCAGGCCCCGTCAGCTCCCAGAAAGAAGAAAGTCGGTTTTGCAACATTCGCCACCGGAATCGTCCATGGTCTCCAACCGGATGCGTTGCTGATGGTCTTGCCCGCCTTGGCTCTTCCATCGCGCTTTGCTGGCGCGGCATTCCTCGGCATGTTTTTGGTCGGCACTGTGTTTTCAATGGGTAGTTACACGGCTTTTGTAGGTTCTTGTAGCGAGGCCCTGAAAGAGAAGGTTCCTAGGATAACGGAGAAACTGACCTGGGCTGCTTCACTAGTAGCTATAGGCATGGGATTAGCTCTTCTGGTGGGGCAGTTCTTTGGATTCAGCTTGTACTGATGTTAGCCACGTGTGTTTACTCGGCGAGATATTGTTTCATGTAAGAGCATTGTTGGCAATTAGTTTGATAATAGATGGTTATTGTTTGTGAGACTACTACATGTATACTGCTGCAAATTGACCTTGCTCACTTTACACCGGTTTCCTGCTCTGTATTTTTTGCTGGTTTTATCTGATGGAAAGATGGGTATCATGAGGATTGGGAGGGTAGGCTGCTGGCTCTTATAATGCTATAGCCTCCCAGCAATGTGTGTATGCATCTCGAAGGATTATGGTACTCACAGAAGGTTGGCGCTGCTGTTCTTGCCTTCCCGGCAGGATTGAGTGGGACGGAAATCCTAGCAAAAGAAAGCCGACCGATGCCGATACAAACAAGTGCAGAAGAATCGCGAGATCCAGGGAGGGCCCGTTTCCCATTTGGGACAGGAAATATACTAATCACGTTGCGTGTGGTCAGAAGAGTTTGGAGAGATCCAGATGCCTCTTTGAAAAGGAGTTACAAAAAAAAAAAGAGGGCTCTGCATCCATGGCTGCACCTTTTCTGCACATGACTTCCCCTGCGGCGACGGGAAGTTCCGGCCTCTCAGCCAAATCCTTTGTCGCTTAAGCGTTGCTAATTACATCTGGAGAGTTCCTAACATCGCCCGTGTAATGGTGAAGCCACTCGAGCAAAAAAAGAAAACCGAAAGAGGAGGGCGCAGCACAACCGGTGCTGAAGTAAACATAAGATCTTACCTGGAAAAAAAAGGTCCCCTATAACCTTTTGCCCCTGCAATCAGGATCAAAACGATTTGACTCCGACGTGACAACAAACATATGTTCTCTCGCTTCCGAAGCATCTCAAAGTTACCCGACGTCCCGACGAGCTAGGCCATCAACAACCATCTCCATCGGCATAAGTACTGGGGCGGCAAAGGCACAACGGCCGCATCCGACATCAGATAGGTACCCCCGTCTTGGTTGGCCTTGGCCACCAGCATAGCACGGTCGGAATGATTCGCGTGGATGACCTCATCGCCGAGCTCTGCGAGCTGCCGGCCAAAGTCATCGGCAGGAAGAAGCGCAAGGAATTCCAGGTACGGCTTGCTATTGCTACTCTACTCTCGCGGACAAAACAAGGCATAGGCAGTACGGCAATGCCCGTAGATGGCATGTGAATTGTGATCAATCACATAGATCGGCGTAGCGATCGTCGATGTCTCAACTGTTTTGTTCGGCATTGGTCAATTCAGGAGCTGGCCTTCCTGGTCCGGATGGACTGCGAGGGGTGCGAGCGCAGGGTCCGGAAGGCACTGGAGGGCATGGAAGGCGTGAGCAGCGTGGAGGTGGACCCGAAGCAGAACAAGGTGACGGTGTCGGGGCAGGTGGAGGCGGCGGAGGTGGTGAGGCGGCTGCGGCGGCGGGCGGGGAAGAAGGCGGAGCCGTGGCCCTTCGTGCCCTACGAGGTGGTGCCGCACCCCTACGCGCCCGGGGCCTACGACAAGAAGGCGCCGCCAGGGTACGTGCGCAACGTCCTCGACGACCCCGACAAGGCGCCGCTCGTCAGGGCCAGCTCCATGGAGGAGAGGTACACCACCGCATTCAGCGACGACAACCCAAACTCGTGCGCCGTCATGTGATCCCGCGCCGACCCGCCCACTTCCATCTCGTGTCATACAAGCTGTGCCTGTACAGTTCCGGAATGCTTCCTATCTTTGGTCTGATAGCTTTGAAATCTTGTGGCAAGTCAGTTTTTTACCCTATGTGGAAGAATGTTGAGATGGACTCGGCATGTGTTGTTTCAACATGGCCGACCTGGAATGGTGCGACGAAAACTCCCCTCTGGTTTTGTTTGCTGAAACTAGACAACCATCATTGCTCATAGAAAAGGGTGAATCATACTGTGTTGCTCCTGAAGCGATGGTTACATTGTTATGGTGTGATTAAAAACACTGCTAAAAGAAATGCAAAGGAACTCAGACAGGCAGTCAGGCAACGAACGTGGAAACGTTTCCATTGACTAAGAAGAAAGTCGACCACTAGAAATTTCATTGAAACTGGGATGGGAGCTACCGCCAGAAATGTAGAACTATGTTGAATGCACGTGCATGAACCAGACAATCGATAACTTCATACCAACATGAAACAGAAGACAAAGCACCGCTAGAAGATAATATTTTATCAGAACGCGCATGGAATCGAAACAACACTTGCAATGAACATGATTTCATAGTGTATAATCTCAAAAAAGCAATAAACGCAGGCAAAATTAGTGCACCAATCCTCGAGGAACACAAGAATTAATAATAGTGTCACCTACTTTTATATATTTTTGTTCACTCCACAGTTTCTGAATGATACCGTTCACGACACTTGAAATAACTCGGTTCACACAAAAAGAGACATCAAACTGCTGCATTCAGATACAAGCCTACTGACTGGGTAGTAACACATCTCAGAAAGAACAAGAGTTCCGATACAATCTACCTATGCCCCCTCTTCTTCTTTTTCACCTTTTTCATTTTTCTTTTTTTTTTGTTTTTTCAGTTTTTGTATATTTCTATCTCTATTTTTTTGTATTATGCTTTTGTTTTTTTTTTTTTTGCTTTTTTAACCAACTGATCTTTACACCTCGTACTTAGATAAGGTGTGCATGCCGTCACTGTGAAAACTCGGCCTGCCGTTATACTTCGTATCTCTCGAGCATATAGCCTCAGAAGGTATCGCTCCTCAGTAAATTTCTTGCTGCCTTTGGTCCGAAAAGTTGTCCACTCCCATTGTTGTGTAGCCCACCCAAGGTTGGTGCATGATAACCTCCTAGACTAACTGAAGTCACTGATCTAGTCAGAAGAGCTTCACCAGGCATTCCTTGCATGTTACCATGGTATGTTGCCCCCTCAAGTCCAACAGAATGAAACTGAGATACCAGCGAATCAATGCTAGATGTCACAGGGGACAACAAACCAGAAGAACTTCCAGCATAATGATTTGGTTTTGGAAGCAGCCAATTCCCCCATGTTCCACGCTTTCTTAGCTTATCACCCTGTTCAGCATAAAAGAATGAGTCAGGCCTTTAAGTGAGAGGGGCAAAGTGATTATAGCAATTCCTAACTCTAGGCCATGCAATTACATTACATGACAAAAGGAGAATCATAAGATTATCTAACATGTGTAACCAAGCAAAGCATCTAAGGAACAAGATTTTGATCTGGTTAATGCTAACTTTATTGCAAAGTTGATCAAATCCAAAGACAAGTACCAACAAGTATGCAAAGGCCTTTTGATCATCGAGGACAGGATTCAAACTTTTGTTGTCCCTAATTGTACATACAAATGCAAGGCTCACTTTTCAATTCTGGTAGTAATGATACTCAATGGCAGCACTTAACGCCCAGAAACTCTATTTAAATTACATGAATTAATCAAGAGATTTGGCATTTTTCACGTTATTGAAAGAACTTATCTTAAAATTAGTATAGTAGACATTGGATAAAATCCAGCCACACAAGGGTTGATCTGGTTGGATTCTGGTCCAATGGCCTAGTATAGCGATTGAGAATAAGTTGTTTTGAAGCACACTAAAGATTTGCTATGACCCAAATAATATGAAGTCACTTTAGGAACAACCCTACCATCAATTAATCCTCGTTGAATAAATTTCATACTAAATATATTTTCCATGGTCATACTAGAAAAACATGCCCTCAGCAAGTAATCGAATGATATAAACTCTGCTAGTCTGTGGATACCATGTCAATTAATAAACTCCAGGTGTAGAACAAGATGCAAACCAGTAACCAGATCACGCGTGATTAACAAACTATGCATGACTTAATGAACTATGCAAACAGATAAGATAATTAATAGCTCTTGATCATAAATTTTCTAGAATTAATGTGCAATGATATGGGAACATTCACATGTTTTACTATAGTAACCAGGCCAAAGCAAATTTATTTTGAAATTGCATAAAAGGAAATCATTACCTGTACTTCCACAACGGTAGACAGCATGACTGTTTCCAAGATAAACTGTATATTGTTAGTCAAATCTTTGACCTGTAAAAAAAGTTAGATGAGTGACACCGTCTCTTTATTAAAGAAGAAAATATCTATTTCAATATTCTGGAAAAGGTTATCTGATTCTATTATTATACGCCACAAAGACACCTCACTCAATCAGCAGTATCCAGTCTCATGTATATGTATGCAATGTCACGTATATGGATGCAATGTCACCGACTTTTTTTGCATTTGCAAATGAATTATGGTGCCAGCTGTAGATAATGGCCAATTATTGCACATACCTATGAGCAACACAAAATAAAAGATAAACAAAGCAGAGACATAAACCACAGGAACTTTCATTAGCAGTCTGCTCTAAATCGTGCAATCATTCCCAGACAGTCTGACACTCAGACTGGTAGGGTGCATAGCATGCCTTGACTGCAATGTCGCCTATAAAAACTGACAATTTCCAACAATGTTGAAAGCATAACTCATTAAGGTCAGCATCATCAAAAAGAGAAATAGGTATCCTGGAAGCATATGATAGAAACCCTAAAGGGACATAAACTCTCAAGTCTCAACGCAAGCCATGCTTTATAGCGGAGGAAATCGTGCTGAGAAAAGAACTTGATACCACGAAAAAAATGGCCATACAAAGCCACCCCAGAAAGCAAAATGTCCTTTTTCTGGAAAATACAGGAAATAAAACCATTCTCCTATTGTGAGGGAAATATCCTTCATATGACAACAGAACTTGCATCGCCATGCTACCTTCTGTAGTGACCCCAGCTAAATCTGTTTCCTTCTGACTACTATTCATTAAACATGGAGCAACAGCATACTGATGACCCATGAGCCTTTCATAGCTACCGGTTTCATTGTCGGTATCCCAACCCCTCTCCCCCACCCCACCCCTTAAGGGGGAAAAAGATCAAGGCAATACCTGTCAAATTTTGGGCAGGTCTAGCCTAGAGGAAAATCAATTGTGTGTATACCCAAGTAACCCAACACATATTGTGACAACAATGGCATATGCATATCAGTTCAAGAGCAAACCCCTGTCCTCTGAAGGTAGAATGAGCATGCATATGGACACAGTAGTTAGTCCATACAAATAATCTGCGGTGGCTCAACCTAATATAAAGACATATGGTTCGCGTCTTGTTTCATACAAATCTATGGGAGCAGTGCTGTTTAGCTAAGTGCATCAACAGACCATACGCATGTAACTGAATATGCTAAAAATGTCCAAAGCCATATACCTATTCCAGGTCCCCCAGGCATTAAGAGGGATGGACTAAACTCGCTGAACCTTGAACAAAATTGTGCCTGTGAGACAACCTGACCCCTGTATAAATTGACCCTCAACTCAAGCTAAACAAGATCGCATAACCAGGCCAAGAGCGCCCTCACTAATACTAGCAATGAGCTTAAACCCACTGTAAACAGTGTCAAAGAATATGGCCTGCTCTGTTTCTGAATACATACCACTTTCCTAACCATATGAATGATCCAAAAGTACACCTACTGACTCTATCCCATCATCATCTACTTTGTCCCGTGCTTATTGAAATAGTGCTATTATTAGAAGGTAGCATTGATGCAATTACATTCAAAACCGGACGAATTATAGGTCTCACTGACATTACTACTTGGCAATATAATTAACTGTGAAGGTATCTGATTTCTGAAATGCAGATATCTTAAAGATTAGATCCAATAATGCAACGCAGCTGTGTCATCCATGTTATCAATTACACCAGTAATACAATCCAAATTCTCATTAATTGTGTTAGGAGCCATCTTGCAATTCAGTTAAATTGATCGACGCCACAATATGCAGTCCCTCTCATCCAATGGTGTCAAGTAACTACAGAACAGGCCCATAAGCTTACTAGATAGCTAATTGAAGAAACAGAATAAGAACTGAGAGTGGATTTTTACTGAAAAATATCAATTCAGAAGACTTGCAAACTTACTTTGCGGAAGCCAGCAATCAGGGATAATGGCACCCAGCCTTGGTCATCCATGTGTTGCCGCAAGAATGTGTCCTTGCACAAATTGTCATCACTGCATAGTTCACAAGTGGATAAAGAAATTGACCAGAGCAGTTTCACAGATAAAAGAAGAGATTCCCAACAATGTAGATGAACAACTACCTGAAATAGTAATCAATTTGCACCAGAAGCTCCTTTCGAAGAGGATCAACTAACATAGCCTGGGGGCTTGCCGGATGAGGCACAAAAGGCAGGCCTTGAATGCCTTCCGTGGAAGGTGACACCGGAAAATAGTAAACATGCGGCACTATGTCTGCTATTTACAAGAAGAAAATTAATGCAACATAACAATAGGACAAGTCCAAGATCTCATAAACCCCATGCACAAGCATGGCATACCTGGGAAGCCCATAGGTGCCCCATAAGGTGGTGTCTGAGTAGTAGGGCTACCGAATGGTGGTGGCGGCGGAGGTGCTCCTGCTACAACAGCCAGAGCAGGAGGAGCCCTAACGTATGTTGGCTGGTGGCCACGATGCTGGTGAACTGGTCCATGCCCATCTCTGCGGCCACCTCCGCGCCGTGGCCCATCAAAACCCCCATGGTGCTCGTTCCCACGTCGACCCCCACCTCCACCATTGCCATTGCCCCTCCTGTTTCCCCCACCATAGCCACCACCACGGCCATGGGCATGGGAACCAAAACGTCCACTCTGATGATGAAAATCTCCGCCGTTGCTCTGGGCATTAGGCACATAGACAGGGGACGGTTCTGGGGCAGGGGCATTCTTCTCCAGCCCATCCGCCGCAGGCATCACCAGAGCACGCTGGGCCACAGGATTGCGCACAGGAGCCTCATTGCCAGGGTTAGCATCCGGAGCGCCCGAATTGCCCAAAGAGACTGGCGAGATCACCGCCACCTGACACCATTCCGACAACAGTAAAACCCAATCTATCAAATGGTACCAAATTTCAAGCTCGTCATTAGTAACTGTATCGAACACTGGTAACAACTCACTGTGGAAGCGGGAGAAGCGGCCTTTGGTGACGCCTTGGCCGCCAGCCCCGCAGCCGGTGGCGGGGGAGACGCCAGTCCGGGCAGCGCCGGCCAGGACTCCACGTCCATGATGGGGTTTTCAACCGCCACCGCGGCTGGCACCGTCGCGGCCCCGGGGCGCTTCCATGCGGCGGCCGCCGCCCCAGCCTTCTTCGCCCCAACCGGGCTATCGGACGGGGGCGTCCCGGCCCCAGCAACGGCAGCATGCGCGTCGGCGCTGGTAGCCATCGTCCGCACCCTAATCCGACGGGGGGATAGAGCTTCTAGGAGGCGGGAGACAAAAGGCGGAGGCGACTGAGCGAACGGCGGCGGCGGAGGTGGGGGGCGGGGGCGGGATCGGTCAGTGGTACGGCATGAGGCGATCGGTGACAAGGGTTCCAAATATTGCCGCGCGGCGAGGCGATGCGAGGGTCGGCGATCGGGGATTGGATCGGGGGATGAGGAGGAGGGGGGCCGGTGAGGCGGCGGCGGCGGCGGGCGGGGCGGAGGCGGAGCCGATGCCTGCGACGCTCGCTGCTCTTCCCTTCCCTTCCCTTCCCACGGGCGGTGGATGGACGCGGACAGGATCCCTCCTCCTGCCCTCCCGTGGTGGGCCACAAAAGGGCAAAGCCCGCAGGCCGCAGCCAACCAGTGTGGGCCCGCCCCCGCAGCTCCCCTCCGTCCGATCACAGATCAGCGGCCGGGGCGCGCCCCGGGCCCGCGCCGCGCTAAAGCGGCTCGCGCTGGCGTCCGCTTGGCTACCACCCCGGCTGGCGCGCGGGCCCCGCCGCGCCGGGTGCGCGGCGTTGGAGGCTTGTTGACGAGGGGGGACGGCGGGGAGCCGCACGATGCGGAGCGGACGGCTGGGACGCCACGGGAGGTCCGCGTCCGGCGAAAGCGAATTATTGCGACGCCTTGGGGCTCGGGCAAATCCAGCAGCGGAAGCGGTGGCGGCCCGGGACGAGGACGATTAGACGAACCGGCGCGGCGACCGACCACCGCGCTTTTGCAGGAGCGCCCTCCGCTGCTTCTGGATTCCCAACTCTTGCACCGGCCATGGATAAGGATAACGCCGTGTTTCACGGCCAGGTTCACTGTTTTGTTTTTTTTTTTTGCACGTCGCACTGGTACGTTGAATTGAGCCGCTCGATTTTTTTGAAAAGGGGCCTTTTCAGAAAAAGAGAACACAAAGGGGTGGACATGTTATTACTCTGTTCCAAATGCGCCGAGAATCTGCTCGATTTTCTGGCCTCTCCGATCCCGGGAAAGCGAGGTGCGAATGTGAACATGATCTGAAAAGAGCACTGAATGAATTTGCAGATCGTACTAAGAAGATCTTGAGCTATCTTTGTTTTTGTTCCGGGAGATCTTCACGTGTTGGAACACCTTGCGGTGCAAGTTACCTTGATAGAGGAGGAGGTGACGCCGGCTCACCGATCGGTTCACCTTCACCGTCGCCAGCGCCTGGAAGCAACGAGACAGGCGGAGCCTCGAGCCGTCGCTGCTGCCATCGGCCATCGCCAGCTGACGCTGTCACGCTGTCCCATCCGGAAACCCGTCGGGTCACTTTCGTGTCTCGTTCCGCAGCCCCTTGAAATTTCGTTGAGAGCCAGTTCGTAGTACGGATTTTGCTGCACATGCGCTGGGGTCGTGCATGCGTGTTTTCGTGCTCCTCTCCTCACCGCTAGTGGTGTTTTTTTTTTCTTTTCGTGGCAGTTTGTTCTGATCGCAAGGAAAATCTGCGGCGGCTATCAGTTGTCACCGCCGCATGAAACACGAGTGCGTCTCGAAGAGGACGCGACGAACGAATTCGTAGACGGAGATTACAAATCCATTAATTACTGAGCATTTGGGGGGCCAATGGAGCTTAATTACTGGAGTAATCAGTGAGCAACAGCCTGCTGCATTTGGGGGGCCATTAGAGCTTAATTTAGGACACATCCTTATCTGTCACTAATTTCTCAGTGATGGGCCCAGGCTGACAAATAACTGGGCAAACTTACAATGGCACGAAAAAAACTTGCAATTATTGGTAGAGGAAGGGAATGATCATGTGATTAAATTTACAACCATTAGTTGGCGACTTGTAATAATCAAATGATTCCAAAGTACAAGTGAGATTGAACGGAAATGAAACAGTGCAAATAATAAAGAATAGAAAAGAACGGATTTTATAGGCAAGAAAAAACAATGATCAGATAGCGAACACGCAGCCACACGCTTTGCGGATGGACCCTACGTCTTGGGGGGAGCAAATCAGTAGTCGAAATTCTGGTAGGTTTTGAAGGTCTGGCCGAACTGCCACCACGCCGGCACGACGTCCTGGAAGACGATGCTCTGGCCGCCGGTGGAGGTGAGCGCGAAGCTGAGCCCCTGCCCGGCGAGCGCGGCGAGGCACTGCCAGTTGGCGCCCCAGTTCCTGGACATGGGGATCCAATCCGTGCTGGTGCCCTTCACCGCCATGCTCTGGATGGACCCGCTCCCGGCCACGTTGGTCACCAGCACCAGCTCGAAGTAGTTGAAGCCGGCGATGGTGAACCGCACGCCGCCGTCCCTCCAGCACTTGATCCTGCATGCAACTCCAACGATCAGTTGCTGGTGACGAATTGGCTTGATGGGTGTGAGAAGTTTGAGTTGGTATACCGTTGGTAGAGGACGGGGATGATGCCGGCGCTGTAGATGCCGATGTTCTCCCATGCGGGCTGGGACATGTCGAAGTGGGGGCGGGGCGGGCCGCACCAGCCGCCGCCGGGGAGGGACCAGTTGGGCGGGCAGAAGTTGGTGGCGGAGACAGCGACCCACTTGCCGGGGCGGCACCACCCGGACTTGCTCGTGTCGCAGATGATCACGTAGCACTGCCCGCACGACGCGCCGTCGTTGAACAGCGCCGTGCTCAGCGCCGCGTTGTTGATGCCGTAACCCTGGTCGTACAGGTTCCCGTACCCGCACGCGCCTCCTGCATATATAGTGCATGCATACACGTCACACGCATGCATGCATACACGCAACAGCTAGCTGCAGTCTGCAGATGCCACAAAACTGACCAAACTGTAAGCTTACCCATTGTGTCGGAGCCATCGGCGCCGCCGTAGAACGTGGCGGTGGCCGGGAGCCAGCCGTCAGGTCTCACCGGTGCAAAGCAGAGCGCGAGGACGACGAGCAGCAGCTGGTGCAGGAAACGCTTCCCCATCTTCTTCAGAAGCAGAGATCGATCCCAGACGCTGCAGGGACAGAGGGAGACAGCGGTCGAGAGAGTGTTCGTTGCACTCCTGCAAATGGATTGTTGGATCGAATTGAGTTGGAGCCTGGAGGTGAGGAATGTCTGCGGCGATGGTGGTGCTTATATAGGACCTGCTACTAGTCGAGGAGACCGTGCAACGAACTGGATATAGATTCCAAAAGAAATTGTTGTTCCATGATTGAAACGAATAACCGCTAGTACTGTTCTAACGATCGCAAGCACATGGTTTGCAACGACCAGAGATTGACTTGCGTTGTCTTCTCTTTTCACCTTTTGGTGCTTTGTACTTTTTTGGAACTCCTTCTTTTTAATTAAAAAAGAGAGAGATTGACTTGCGCATCGCTAATGATTGATTTGTAGGTCTATGTAGTATTTGTTTCTCCAGTCAAAATGTTTGTAGGAAGCTACTAGCTGTTCTAACTGCAGTTTACGTACAGTTCATAATCCAACAATCCCGTATCCCCCTTTTAAAAACATGCTGTTTATTAGGTAGAGTACCAGAATTTAAAAACATGCTGTTTATTAGGTAGAGTACCAGAATCCTTCGTTGCATTGTATACGTTATGTACTTATGTCACCCATTGGATGAGAACTCGACAGCATTAAGATGAGACAGGTTTCACACCAGAGTGTAATAATGCAACCGCTCGATTTTTTCTGGCTACCTACATTCCAACAATCAAATTTTCAACTGGATAAGCGAGAGGAAGTAGGATTATTTCTATATTTTAATCTACTTCGTAGCTGTTCTTTGAATATTTTACTTCATCATTGTTCTTTCGTTCAGTACAATATTACATGTAGAGGAGTGCCGGTAGCAACTGAAAACTAGAATGTGAAGTGACTGCTCAACGCCCTTGAAGGCTTGAACCCTTGCAGAGAGGCGGCTAGCTTCGCTCAACCACTGGTGAACCGAACGTTGATATTCTTTTTGGACGAACTAAACATTGAAAAAAAGTCAGTCCAATATATTCATCCTCTTACCAGATCCTGAAGGTCAACTGAGTTTTTTTAAATCTAAAGCAAGGTCAACCGAGCTTTTATTCTTTGAGGATACACCATTTCTGTATGTATGAATTATACTTTGGATTGCAGTGAGTTTGGCCTAGGTTACGAATCAGAAACATGATTTACCTCAACAAAGGAGTCAAATTTCCATGCGATGCTGTCCATATTCTGGATTTAATTTACTTGGCTCTCTGTAGTGGTGCAATCAGCAATTCAGCACATAGCCTCATCTGCTATTGACTGTTGACACTATCAGTATTTTTCAGTTCCTTGGTTGTTGCTTGCTTTCGTGATTCTATAACCTCTTTGTTCATCCTGGAACTGGATTCTGCTTGTGCATCCACCGCCTCAATCATAAGATCATCATAACCATGGAGCAGTGCTCAGCTCGCACCAGTTTCAAGTTCAACTGAAGCAGGCCCGGTTAGTAACGTTAGTTCGGTGACAATCATGCAACGGCTACAAGTTCGAACCGCTCGCCAGATTCAGAGTAACCAAATGAGGCGGCAAGGCACAGTCCAGGTCAAGCTCTTTCTGTAACCGTTGAACAAACCAATTGGTTTGTCCAATCTGTAAAAAAAAAAAGAACAAATGGATTTGCAGTGAGCAAGATAGGAGCTCTGAAATTCAGACATCATATGCTGCTGATACAGGCCTAATTTGCAGTGGTCCTGTCGGTGTGTCCTGAAAAGCTCGTGCTGAAATATGCAATGCGTACTTGGAGCATTCTAAAAGATTGTGGAAGATCTCAAGAGACTAACTTTGACATGTACAAGGATAAGATTATGACAAGATAAGAAGGTTCTTAAAAATTGGAGAGAATGCATGAGCCATAGTTGCCATACTTTACGGTGAAGTGTAGAATATTCTACAACTAGATATTTTAGCATGGTAGAAATATAAAAAACTAGATAAGGATGAGGAATGTTCTACAGTTAGGATATTTTGTATGGAAAAATGTGGAAGTTGTCACATGGTCACACCACAATGATCATGAGCTCCTATAAATAGAGGTGTTCCCCTCCCTCCTAGCCATACCATGACATAAGAGGTCTCAAGTAGAAGATTGCAAGATAACCATATAGTGTAGTAGTGTCATGGCAGAATAGCCACACAAAGAGTGTGCAAGTGAGTCTTGTATCAAATTGAGTAGTGAATAAAGGTTTAGGTTTCCATGTAGAGAGCTGATCTCACGCATTGGTGTCAATGCGAAGGTCTTCTTGAAGTAGTGTGGATAAAGGTGTACAAAAGAAGTGGTAGCACACTACTTTAGTTCCACTTCTATAAAATCGGTGTCAAGTTCGGGACGCTGATTTCTCAACAGTTTGGATTGGAAACCAATCTCATTAATAGCAGATGAAAAACAAAGATGAGATTTTTACTGTATCAACTATCTGGTTGAAGTACTGATTTGTTCGAAACGTGTGTAAGAAATATGGTTCCATTATATCATAATTTGTGATTTTGGTGATTGAGTGATAACATGATCTTTAAAATTAACGGTTGGTTAAGCATGTGACTTATAGATTTTACGTGCAATCCAAATCACAGTATTTAAGTGATAGAAAGCATGGTACCTTAATTTATCCTATGACATCTAAGTCAGATATTCAAGTCATGGTGTAGTGCCGTGATGTAGCTTCTGCATTGAAACATTCCCCACCAAACGCGCATTTGTCTGCAGATTCAGCAAGCAGTGCATCCTGGAATTGAAGCAAGCCTCGAGAAAACAATTTGGGAAGGAAAGAGATGGCGGAGAAAATGATGAGGCCTGCATACTACCTACTTACAAGTTGCAAATCATATCTGATTTAAATTGCCTAAGTTGCAAGACTACACTAGAACTAATGAAGTGCAACATGTAGTTATCAAGATCAAAATTGGCCTATATTGGTGGAGTCCACTCGTTGTTTCCTCTGGAAAAAGGAACCGGTTAACTATCTGTATTATTATTGTTTACAATAGAACATGAATTTAATTTTGGTAGAGTTAAAGATGACCATAGCCGAGATGACACAACCGGACAAGCGACCGCGCTCTAAATTCGGTATTCACTATCCCCAACCCTAACTCAATAAGAACAAAAAATATGTAGCAGCACAGGATAATTACCTGCAGAAGTTAAAAGCAGTGTAGATTGAGCACGGAGTTGCAATGCTTGCACGCGGCTACAAGCACGCCACCAGCCGAGCGGCCGCCAACGGCCGACCCAGCCGTTCCCCACCGCAGCAACGCGCACGCTCCTCGCCGTTGCAGCGGCCACCAGAATGCTGGCTGAGGTCAGACACGAATCTTGCAAATGGCTCGAGCGCGCTAGCTATATTTGCGACGAACTCGGTGCCACAAGCAAGCAGAATTGAAGCCAAGCCAGAAGCCGGACGTTGCCAGTGAGGAAGCAAGTGGATCGCCTCCTCCCCGTGCCGGAGATGGAGAGTCGCTGATGCTGGCTACGGCTGGAGACCTGTGGTATAAAAAAAACTATTTTCATAAACCCCTAATCGGATCGCGATTAATGATCATGATCCAATATTTTACATAAAATTCTCTAAATTGGATCACGATTAATAGGTGTGATCCGATTGAGGAGGTTTAGTAAAAATAATTGGATCCCAATTATTAATTGGGATCCAATATTTTTCATAAATCCCCTAGTCCCTGTTTTCCTCCGCGCCAACCATCCACCGCGCTCCCTCCTTCCCTCCCGGCGACGGCGGTGGTGGCGGCGGCGGCGGCCGCGAGATTCGAGCCGAGCGGACTCTCCTATGGCTATCCCCTCCCCGTTCCCCGCCATATCTTCCTCCTAAGCCGTATCCATCGCCGTATTTGATTCTCGCTGTAGGGCAAGCCTCGCTGTCGCTTCTCCCCTGGATGGTGTGGCGGCGGCCTTCTATCATCTCCGTCGTCCCCGCCGTCAAATCCAATTCTCCTGTGATGCAATGCAGGCTTAAGTGACAATGCAATTGCTAGCCATCGTCATTGAGCCATTGATGAATGCTGTAGCTAGCTGCGCTCTGAATGAGCATCTTCTGTCAGGATCGCTTAAACACTGACAGTGGCAGGGCATGAGCAGGAGCTTTCAATCGTCAGTGTTCTTAAGGGACGAATTCAGAACTCTTTCGAATTTACTAACACAGACATACATTCAGAAAGAGAGAGAGAGATAGGAGAGAAATAATCCAGAAGGAGCGATCTCTTTCCCTTGGTGGCTCTGTTTCATAGCTCGAAAGCTGTTCAACGAGACTTGAAGTTGAGCAGACTAATCTGTAGTGGGTGATTGGCATCTCCAGTAGTCATACACATGCAGTGTGCCTTCCACAGGAATGATGTTGGGGATCTCACTGAAGAGATCGAACTCAACATTTGACCCGAAGATGTATTGCTTGATCAGAAGAACATCATTGTCGTGCTAGGTTCTGAATTAATCACCATGTCAGCTGCAGAAGAGTCATCAAGAAGCACAAGATGCCAAGCCTAGGATCAATGCGAGTCTGCTGAATCAGCTGCGCCCCATTGCCATCACTGATCAGAAGAAGACCATTCGAGTGCTAGGTGCAGAAATAAACGTCACTCAAAGTCTGAATCTTTGAGTCTGAATCTAGCTATACGGATGCCCCTTAAGAGATGGGCTTCGCGAACCTTGCAGGCCATTCTGGCTGTATGGTCTAGCCTAGCGGATTCAAGCGAACCTTCCTGCAATTCCAGGCTCGCGAACGCGATTTCCAAGGAAGGGGACGGCGAAGAAGATGACGGCACTTTGCTTCCTAGCTGTTCATCAGGAATTTGAGGTGCCTGCTCTTGGTCCCTCGATGCTGCAGAAATATGTGCATACTTTTCAAGCAATTTGTCTTATCTCATCATCTCTGAACATAGGATTAATGAAATATTTTTTTCTCAGACAGGATAAGCACAAAAAGAGAAAGGAAAATATGTGCAGAAAATAGTTGATAATCATAGTACACCAGTTAGCTCTTAAAATAGCCGACTCATATCCTCCACGCCGTGGACTTGGTTGCTATCAATAGCAAGCTACCAGTGTATATGATCATTCGACTGCGGCTGCGTCGATCGCTCACCGCATATACGATCCATTTATCCGAGAAACTGGTCACTAAAAATAGGATCTCACTTAGTAAGAGCTCAGACTCACCACAGGATATCATCTCTATCCATTTGATTTACTATAGATACTAGAGGCCTAGTTCACTTGATGGGAAAAAGGGAACAAAAACGCCATATATATTTCTAGCACCCGTAATTCTAAACATAGAGGTTTTTCATCAAAATAAAAATCATAAAAAACATAGAAGTCAAGAATGAAGATTGTTTACAGCTGAAAATGAGATGGCACCGTTGGTGCCACCTATTGATCTGCATGTTTTAGACTTCTTGCATGGCTCATGCTGGAGCACTTCAAATTTGTTTTGTTCCAAATATAAGCAGAAACCGTAAGCCGGGTAGCTCAACAGTCACATAAACTGTTCCACAATCCACATCTTAGCCTCTGAAATGGTTTTAAAAGTTAAGAATGCCAGATCAGAACATTAACGGGTGTTATGAGCTGCGTAACTAGTCTCATAGGGGTGGCGTACAGTATGACCACAGAGTACAGAGTTTGGGAATGGAAATAGGTGTCAATTTTCTAACTTAGTCACGGGCCCGCCTGTCAGATTGCTACACTTTGCTGTCGCTCCGACACGTGGCAATCCAGCTCCTGCCGGAGCCACGGCGGCCTTGTGAGCCCCGATCCTTTTTGTTCTTATCCAGGATTTATCCATTCTGGAAACAGTTACCGCCAGCAACGAGATAATTACCCCAGTTCCTCCACGTGGCAGCCATCGAGCAAGCCGCTAACGGATCAGACGGCTGCAAGCAGTTCCGATCGGCGGTTTTTACTTTCTACCCTTTATCCACGCTTTAAAAAGGCGCCATTACTTTCCGTCGCCGCTTTCTCGAATCCCCCCTTCTCTCCTCCTCTTCCTCTTTTCACGCTGTGCTCGAGCTCGGTGATCCGTGAGGAAGGTAGCCATGGCGGCAGCGCAGGCGATGGCGAAGATGAGCGTGGGGTCGCCAGCCTGCAATCGGGCTGCGGGATCCCTCGGCCGGTGGAGGGGAGCCGTGGCGGTGCGGCTCGGAGGATCCTGGTCCTGGAGGAAGAGCCCGTTCCTCGGCGGGAGGATGGCGGTTGGGCCCAGGAGATCGAGGCCCGTGTCCCGGAATCCTGTTGCGTCGCCGGTGCAGGTTACTCGTGTCTTCCGAGTCCTGAGTAATTACATTGATTTCAAAGTGAATTTATTTTTTATTTTAGGATTGTCTCGTTTCATCGTGATGAAATTGCTAATACTGTTAATCGGATAGCCATAAAATTTCCACATTGACCATGATTAGTTTCGATCTTATCCTCATTTTTTTCTTCGGAAAACCTCCTTTTTCTTTAATCTTTGCTTTTGTATGTGCTGCTCTGACATTGTTTCTTGTTCGCTGGAGCAGATGAACCTTTCATTTGGGAAAACCATGAAGTGGTGGGAGAAGGGATTGCAGCCCAACATGCGGGCGATCCACACCGCCCAAGAACTCGTCGATTCCTTGATCAACGCCGGCGACGGGCTCGTCATAGTCGACTTCTTCTCACCTGGCTGCGCCGGTTGCCATGCCCTCCATCCCAAGGTAATATTAGTAAGCAGGATACTTTGCATGGCACTTGTCATGGGAATTCAATCGTTCTGTTGTAACAGTTATCTTTCCTCGTACAGATTTGCCAGTTTGCGGAGCGGAACCCAGATGTGCAGTTCCTGCAAGTGAACTTTGAGGAGCACAAGTCTATGTGCCACAGCCTTCATGTTCATGTGTTCCCTTTCTTCAGATTCTACAGGGGAGCTCAGGGCCGGCTCTGCAGCTTCAGCTGTACCAATGCAACTGTAAGATTATGATCCTATCACGTGTTTAGGCGTCGGCATGTCCCTTGTTCAAATCCGAAAACGTATAAAAGAAAGGCCTGCTCCAGCTCTTATGGAAGATTTGTCTCTGGCTTAGGAGTTAGGAACTAAAAACAACCTACCCATGTTGTATCAATTTGATATTGTTAAATGATTATTAATATCGTCTTTGGGACTACATAGAAGGGAGTGGAAAAAATTGGGAGTTTTGTCATTGAGTCGTGAGCTTATGTTTGCAACCCGATATAGTTTGTGGAATTGAATGTGAAGTTATTTGTGTACTTTCAAATTTAACCAAGGAGGGCTTCACAGCATACCCCTAACGATTCATACATTGTTCCTGGTCATACAAAGAAGTTTGAACATGACTGGAAACAATGATAGTTATGTGATTTGGATCATGTTTCTGACGTATAGTCTGCATTCCACTGTAATTTAGATTGTCTATTTTGTGTCTCATTGCAGAATCAATGAGGTTCGACGCTTGTCATTAGTTGTTAGCAATTGAAGTTCACTAATGGGAGTGGTGACTTTTGTATGCAGATCAAGAAGTTCAAGGATGCGCTTGCAAAGCACAAACCAGATAGATGCAGCCTTGGCCCAATTAAGGGGATAGAGGAATCAGAGCTACTGGCTTTGGCTGCAAACAGGGACCTGCAGTTCACCTACACCAAGGAGCCAGATCTGGCTCCGAGCATGGAAGATGGCGCAGAGGTCATCACTCATGACCATCCAAGGCTTCCTGCAGCAGCAAAGCCGCTGGTCAGGCAGGGGTCCGAGGACAGGGCTGTGGTCTCATCGGGAAGATAATATGTGATGATGATCACATTCTTCAGTTCTGTACAGTTATTTATTGTTCTTTGTGTATATGTTGTTCCTTTTCATGGTTGCGGGCTGCAGGCTTCAAGATTTTTACTTATGAAGCCCTCCCTGTGACCCTGTCTGATAGAAGTGTGAAAAATGTAGTCGCTGTAGCAACAAGTGTTGTGGAGCTTTTGTCATCAGGAATTTGCATGGTGGTTGTCTGAATTCATGTCCTTGCTGTTTGGTAGTAGTGTTGCATTTCATGAATCGTTGTGCATGAGTTCCTCCCTGGAAATGGTAGTCGTCATTCGTCAAGCAAGTGCAGTTTCAGGTTTCACAACGGTGCTGATATTTGTACTGGTGCCTCGATTCATCAGTCTCCTCGATGGCGCCATGACGACCCCACGATCTCCAGCGCTAGGGTGCAGTGGCGCACCACCACAGCGTCTGGCGTCTCGGCCGGCCTCGGCAGCCGCCGTGCCCGTGGACGCTAATCCCGGTCTCCGACGGCGCCGACGGGGAGGCGCGGACTCGTCCTCAACAGTTAACACTAGACGAGCTGCTGTAAGATGGCAAATGGTACGGTCAGATCAATGACATCTTTGCTACGTTATGATATCCCTCTTCTTTTTCCAAGTGCCATGAGAAATTCTGATCGACTCCTTCCGCTGCAAGCACCACCGCCACGCCGCCTCCAAACCTCGGCGCCGCAGGCTGTCGCAGACGACAAGCACGACGACGAGGCGCAGGAAAAAGCGCCCGCCGCCGATCAGGCGGACAAGTCGTCGTGAGAATCCTGCGCTGCTCCCCGGCTCGCCTCCCCATCTACTGGTCTGGTCTCCGACGTGCTCGTCGACGTGGAGCGCTTCTCGCGGCCTCCTCCAATCCACCGCAACGCAGCCGATCCCTTTCCTTCTCTTCTCGAATTTCGCGGAGGTGGTTGGCCTACTCAGCGTCGTCCGGCCACCGTCGGATGCTGCGATATGCCTGCTCGGAGCTCCGTCCCCTTCCGCCGGCGTCGAGGTCTTCTCCGCCGTCGACATTACTGGACACCGGACCTAAAGTGGCCTAATTCGGAATTAGGGTTTTTTTAAAAAAAATCGGATCGCGTAGGAGATTTTATAAAAAATACCCAGGGGTGCATATGTAAAATGTTTATCCCCGACCTCGCCGTCACAGCTCCCTTCCGCCGCGATCGCCATGGCGGTCCCTTCCAGCCTCCAACGCCGGCGGCTTCGATGGAGACAGCCAAATCTTCGCCGCGGAAAGGCTCCACGTAGCTGGATGCCGCCCTCTCCATGGGCCCTCATCCGCGCCTCCCCGGTACAGCCCCCGCCGCCGCGGGCTCACCATTCGCCGCCGTCTCCGCTGGTAGCGCAAAGTCAACCATTCCAATAGCCGCATCTGTACTCTTTCTCCTCTCATCTGCTCCTCTTCTCCCTGACGAGCCAAGGACCGGAAGGCGGAGGCGCGCGATCCTCCATCTCCGTAAGGAGCTCAAGCTGATCCAAGGTGCGCGCGTGCTCGTTCTATTGGAGGACTCCCATTGCCCGAATCGACCTGACCGTGATGTGAATTCAGATGTGCATACTGAAATTGCCGGGATTAACACTGACGCCTGCATCAGTAGCAGTTCATGCGGATGTGAAAGAAATTAAATTGCCGTGATCACTGGCATGCCTGGATGCTGCATAGACTGTGCATGCTCTGGATCTCACCCTGTCCTGCTGCCTTGGCCAGGTCTGCACTGTGCACACTCTTGTCAGGATCAGGGATTCAGGACCCATCGTCGAGCAGTATGCAAAGGCAGTTCCTTTCATCTGACATGCTGCATTCTTTTTGTAGTTTGACTACTGAAAAAAGGGTGCAGACAAAATGGCATGTTAAAGCGAAATGTTCATGAGGTGCGTTCCTCTGCAATGCAAGTACGTTTGGATCCCTTGGCATGCTGACCGGTCAGTTCATTTCTCAAGTACCGCATCTGATCAGGCCGTTCAGTTCTGTACGAGGAAGTGTGTGTTCTCATGTAAACGATTGCACGTGTGACTGTCTACAACTCACGCAATTGTCATAGTCGTATTCGTTAATGAGCAAATCTCAAATAGGCATTCATGCAATGCAAACTGAAGTGATGGCATCACTGTACACCAAGAACGCCATGTTGGTGATGGTGAAATTTCGGCATGCTCCTGAACTGCACAAGAAACGATCACCAGTGATCTGCTGACTTCCCCACAAGGAGTCGGTCGCCGTTTGTAGAGAGAAAGCATTCAGGAGTACCGCTAGGTGGCCGGTTCCCTGCATCTTCTTCCTCCCTTGAATTCACTTGCCCCAACCTTTCGACCTAGCTACACCTAGGCTACACTAGACACTCAAGCAGTGATGACTGATGATGAGGAATGTTAGAATGTGGTGACTAGTGACCAATGGATTCAACTTCCCTACTTCCCTTTTATTTATTTATTTATTTATATTTATTTTGCATCTTCTTTGTTCATCGCTCTGGGTGTGTGGACCCCATAAACATGGCGCAGGTTAAAAATTAGGAGCCTGGACTTGTACAGACAGGGTTCAATTTTTTCATTACACCGACATGACTGACCAGGTCCACGATGTTTGGGTTGGGTAAACTTTCCTCTACTGCAGCAGAAACTAAATTGCTTCATGTAAATTTTTTTCCAGGTTTTGTGACGAACTCGTGTACCAAGGAGACTAGCAAGAAAAATAAACTAGTAGCACTGAGTTACCTTCTGCGAAAAAATAGTCACCTTTTTTGTGGTGGATGATCAAAGTTTAAGTCTGAAATGGTCAATATATTCCTCTTATCACAACGAGATGTACATGTACAAAGTAGCCCCCAAGAAAAAAGAACGAACAAATTGTCGCCTTCCATTACAACAACCGAAAGTACCCCTGCGCTTGCTTAGCTTGGCCGCCCTCGAGCTATAGCTATTGGTCAGTAGTAGAAGTTGTAGTTGCTGACGAAGGCCATGCCGAACTGCCACCACGCCGGCACGACGTTGTTGATCCAGAGCGTCTGGCCGCCGGTGGAGGTGACGATGAAGGAGAGCTCCTGCCCGACGAGCGCCGAGTTGCACTGCCAGTTGGCGCCCCAGTTGCGGTTCAGCGCGATCCACCCCGTCTTGGTCCCCTTCACCGACACCGACCGGATCGACCCGCTCCCGCCCACGTTCGCGAAGTTCATCAGCTGGAAGAAGGTGGATCCTCCGATGGTGATCCGGATCCCTCCCTGCCTCCAGCACGTCACCCTGCACACGCCACCATGGCCGATCAGCTCGCGAGCTCATCGGAGAAGGAAACGAAGGTGTGGTAGACGACGACATGATCGATGACTTACTGCTGGTAGAGGACGGGGATGATGCCGGCCTTGTAGACGCCGATGCGCTCCCAGGCGGGCTGCGCCATGTCGAAGTGGGGCCGCGGCGGGTTGCACCAGCCGCCGCGGTTGCTGGGCTGCGCCCAGTTGGGCGGGCAGAAGTTGGTGGCCGTGACGGTCACGGCGGCGCCGCCCTTGCACCAGGGGGACGCGTTGCTGTCGCACATGATCAGGTAGCACTGCCCGCACGCCGCGCCGTCATTGAACAGCACCGAGCTCAGCGCCGCCGTGTTCGTCCCGTACCCCGCCTGGTACAGGTTCCCGTACCCGCACGCGCCACCTTCATCATCATATCACGCCGTACAGCATCGTGTTAGCTAGCTCCATTTGGAAAAACTACTGTAAGATTCGTACAAAAATGGATCTTGGATTTAAAAACTAGTGTAAATATTTACCCATTGTGCCGGAGGCGTCGGGGCCGCCGTAGAACGTCGCCGTCCCGTAGTTCCAGCCCTTCGCCGGCGCGAAGAACGTCGCCGTTAGGACGGCGATGAACAATGTGAGGACTCTGTCCATCTCTGCTCAGAGACCGGTACAGAACACCACAGGAGACTTGGAATACTCGTCGGTTTCAGTACACTACAGGAGAATTGCAGTGACTGCCTAACAGCTTCTGATCTGACGGATTTGCAGTGATCGTGGCATGGCTTATATAGAACGAGGGAACGAGAATTATGTTCAGGGACGGCCGGGCAGGGGAATTGCAGGGAACATGCCACCGAATGATCGATATCCCAGTGCGTGCTGGGCTGCTAGCTAAGCTCACATGCGTGCGAGCAAATGGACGCATGCAGCAGGAGACTTCATTTACTCGCGCGTCCTGTGCTGATCAGTTGACTCTCCTGATAAGCATGGCATGCGAAATCATTTGCGTTTCCGTGCGCCCTGCATGTTCAGTTATCCGTACTTGCCGGGTTGAGCTGAGTTGGTGACCTACCTCCGCATCAGTTTAGGACACAAAACTATAGTTTGGAATGAATTTAGCACGTAATTAAACCATGATTTGGAATGTGTTGCCGTTCTTGCTTATCTCTGGCATGTGGTGTGAGGGAATTCTGGCCCACATGAGGCCATGAGGGCCAGCGGTGTCAGCACATGGATGATTATGCCCTGGAGGTGGATAAACAAGTGAGAGGTGACGAATTCAACGCGTACAATTTGATTCTAATCATACCAACCTGGTCTAGAAGAGTCAGAGGTTTATCGACCGGCCGTACCTTCTCCGGATTCTTTGCGTTTCTTTTAGCATGGAATCGTTTGTCAACTTGCACATAGCATTTTATTCATCTCATATAAAAAAATCTAGCATGCTCCGTCTACTGTAGTAAACCGCCCTTAAAAATGCCTTGGTCCCTGTTAGCACAGTGATTTCACTCGCAGGTGTTTCACATAGAAGTGATTCAGTTCTTGCTGAAATCCTGAAAAACCTTTCACGTTCCAAATGTTTTTCTCTGGGGTCTGGGGAAATTCTCACGTCCCGAACAAACAAATATTTGGCGCTCTTCCCTGCCTGCCTTTAGTCTAGACTCTAGCATTATTTATTTATTTATTTATTTGCGAAACTCTAGCAAGTTTTGACGTTGCTTCCAACAGTAGGTCAGTAGCTGTAGCTGTAGCAGTGGCTTTCGTCAGTAGTGGCGCTGTGCAGTGCAGGCCAGTCTGGAATTTGGGCTTGCAGGTCAGTAGTTACTTCATTTTCACGCCCGAGTTGCCCGGCCCGCCGAAAGAGGGTTTAGTCTCCGGCCCAGCTCACGAGAGTGTCGTGGGCTCGTCATCCTCTCGCGCGCTCCACCCAGGCAGCAGGCCTGTAGAAACTTGGCCCGTGGGTTCACGCCCCTAGTAGGAATTAATTCCTTTTGCACTACCACTACTGATTGGGCTTTAGCCTAACTCACACGTTTGACTCTTCTAGACAGATTGGGCTTAACCCAACTCACGTTCGACCAAAGGTGCAAAATTTCATCACGCCTGGTATTAGATTAACGGGCTTTGGTTAGGGAATGCGTGATTTCTATCTAAAATTTCATTCAAATGACCAGGTGTGAACAATAGTACCACAACAAGACTGTAATTATTAACAGAGTCTGCAGAAGAAAGCTACTGATCCGGCATCGTCTCCAGCAAGAACTTAACTCCAGACTACAGTAATCTTCCAGTCTACCCTGCCATGAACCATGAATGGGTCCTCCATGGCATGGCCTAGCAGGCGAGAACTTTACATATCACAGTACACACCCCAGTACTCCATACAGTCCTGTCCCCATTATTAATCTTTTTTAATTCAGATGTCATGTGCTTCTTCAATTCAACCAGAAAAGCCTAGATCTGCAAGACTGCAACTAGCCTGCTGGCCGATGGAGCCGCCGTTCGAAACTCCGATGAGGTTCGTCACCGATCGATCAGCTGGAGAACTGGACGCCGGAGGTGAAGGACTGCCCGAACTTCCACCATGCCGGCACGACGTCGGTGACGACGACGGTCTTGCCGTCGGTGTTGGTGACGCCGAAGGTGAGCGCCTGGCCGGTGAGCCCGGCGAGCGACTGCCAGTTGGCGCCCCAGTTCCTGCTCATGGGCATCCTGTCCGTGTTGCTCCCTTTCACCCACACCGCCTTCACCGACCCGGTCCCGGCCACGTTGGTGATGAGCACCAGCACGAAGTAGTTGGACCCGGCTATGGTGAACCGCACCCCTCCCTGCTTCATGCACGGCGTCCTAGACCGTCACAACGATTCACATCACCAGATTAATCTTTTGTTAACGAGTTAATCATTCAGAAGGCTAGCTAGAACTGACTTGCCCGGGTCAAACCGTCCAAGATTAGTATAAGGATTGTTGAAGTGATAGTAAACTACTAATTACCTCTGGAAGAGCACCGGCACGATGCCGCCCTTGTACTGGGCGATCTGGAGGAAGGCGGGCTGGGCCATGTCGAGGTGGCGGCGGGGCGGGTTGCACCAGCCGCCCTCGTCGCCGGAGAGCGCGTAGTTAGGCGGGCACAGATTGGTGGCCGTGACCGTCACCAACTTGCCTTTCAGGCACCACTGCGACGAGGCGGCGTCGCACGTGACGGTGAAGCACTGCCCGCACGACGCGCCGTCGTCGAACAGCGGCGAGCTCAGCGCCGCCGTGTCCGTCCCGTACCCGGACCAGTACAGGTTCCCGTACCCGCACGCGCCGCCCATCGTGCCGGAGGCGTCCCCGCCGCCGTAGAACGTGGCCGTGCCCTTCGACCACCCGCCGTCGTCCCCCGCCGCCGCCGGCACCAACCGCGACGCAGCCGCGACGACGAGGAGCAGAAGATAGCTCGGTGCTCTCCGCATCTCCATGCACTTTTGAGCTTTGGCAAGTGCAGTACTGGACTACTAGCTAGCTATACAGAGACTGATGCGTGATGAGCGACACTGTCGGTTACACTTGGTGTGGTGAAATGGAGTCGATCTTCTCGTACGGATCTTAAATAGGATGAGAGCAGCTAGCGAAGTGTCGAGTGCATTCATATGCGTCGGCTTGGAAATTTGCTCCTCAAGCCATGGCAAGCAGAACGTATGAGTGAGTGACACATGTACAGCAGCTACGAGTGCGCGTCTCGTAGATCGCGATCGCTTTTCCCCAATTACCTGTAGCTTCTGCCATGGGCACATGTTAAGATATTCTATTCCATCCTGCTGTATCACCATTCACCAATCACCAGTGGCAGGACGAGGTCGCTGACCCTCTTGCATTTTGCATGCTCTTCGCTGCAGGCTGAAGCTCGAGCAAGGGGAATGAATGACCAGCTGGATTTGTTTACGGTGACATCGTACTGTCAATGTACTCGACAAAGTTGACATGGCCGCTGGAGGGTCGGCGGCCATTTGATGGATGGTATTAGGAATCTGGAGATTGGTGGTCAGTAAGTAAACATGGTGGCAACTCGATCACATGAGCACGGCCGGCCACGCGAAGAATCTCAGTGCGTTGTCACACGGTCATGGCTAGAAGATGTAATTACCAAATTCACCATTTTTTACTTTTGCCCTTGTTTGGGTAATCAAATAAATCGATCAGGTTGTCCGCGAAAGTCAACTTCAGAGTTCAGACGATGGAATCCGATTGAACCCCGTCCTCGTCAACGTGGGCTTATTGGGCTGTCTGCAGAAACTCTGTGTCTGTCTGGTAATATCCAAGTGTCCGTCACTCAGCTCATAAGTGCCATGTTCATCAGCTGTTTAGGATTAAGCCCACACACTAATGGGCCACAAAATAATTCAACTGAGTTTGTTTGGCAAGAGATGTAGATAGAAACAAAAAACTCAAAAATGTAGGTCGCGAAATCCTTTTAAAAAGTAGGTTGCAATACCTTAAAAATTGTACTCGTTCCGTTTCTAAAACATTTGGACAAGCCAATTAGTTTATTTTGGCTTGCTTCAATAGGTCACAAAATGTTTTTTGAAATAGTATGTGGTTTTCTTTTGACCAATGAATATGTTTCAGCCATTGTTTGTGACGTGTGACGGTGTGAGCAACGAAAATTTTGAAAAAAAAAACACCTTAACAATCTCAAATTGGGAAAATGAGCCGTGAAATCTATTACTCCCTCCAAGTTTAAATATGTAAAAATAAACTAATTAGTAAAACAAAGGGAGAAATAATATAAACAACACTCAATGGCTCACAAAATAGCACCGGGTAACTAACATAAAATGGGTGTATTACAAAAATATTAGATTGTGGTGAATGATGCAGATGCATGGTAGACCGTGGATTCCTATAACTTGTAAACGTAATAGATGCTAATAAAAAATATCCAAATGGGAGTGGTGTTGAGGTCTATTCATCAGAGGGGATAGATGGGAGGGGGCTCAAGCCCCTTACCTACCGAGGAAGGGGGAGGAGGAAGGGCGTAGCCCCTCTAGCTAAGCATCTAGAGGGGTGGGCCTGAGTTGAGATAGAGGTTCAGATTGGAACCGCTTCTGCCGCAGCTTTTCATCAAAAATAAGCTACCAACTGGCAAAATGAGAAATTTATGGAGACCTTTTTGAGCAAGTGCTTCCTTTGTAGGACTACGAGACTGCGTATCGAGTAAGTGGGGTGCATAAACTCTTCCCCGCCCGCACGGCCGCGCCTTCCACTCATCGTCTTCACGTGCTCGTGCCTTCCTCCATCGAATCAAAGCTTGCGCAGTTAACTCTGTCGCAGCCCTTGTTCCTGTCAGGCTTTGCATCCAGCTCATCCACTCGAGCTCGCCCTCGTCGAATCAAGCGTGAATCGATGCGCCGCCGCAGCTGAATCAACGCGTTACCGTCGCCTTTTCTTTTCTCCTGAATCGACCTCTCCCTCACTCACTTTTCTCTCTCCTCCTTCCCACAGCAGCTAGCAGCAGCTCCAACGAGGGTCTTTGTGGTGGGCATGGTGCCTCCGGTGAGGGCTACGGGATGGGAGCAAGAAGTAGTAGAAACCAGGGTGCCAGCACCTGGCTTTTTAACTCCTCAGCTTCTTCAACAAGTTGCTTCTGTGGCCAGCCGAGTAGAAGCTAACTTAAAAATAAGCTTAAGCTCTTCCAAACAGGGCCATAGAGAGATTGAAGAGCTTTGTTCCATTGGACTATGTAATTACAAATACTTCACAAGGTAGACTTATGAGGAGACGTAGGTCTAGGTCATGTCAGCTAGCTCTTAACTAGTCCACGTCATCAATTGTCCTACTTGGAGGAGAGATTGAGAGGAGAGAGAAGAATAAGCTCTTGTTCAAGAGATAGTCTTAATCACACTTTTATTCTTTGGTAGCTTAGTAGTATTTTATCTCCAATTATTTTCCTTTGTCTTGGGACCCACATTAGTTTTGAAAGTTGGATTGTTAGAGAAGTGAACTCTTATGCTAGCTATTTAATATTTTTTTGAAGGGTTATTAGATACATTAGCAATGACATGATAAATAAGACCTATTACTTCTTCCGTCCCAAATTACAATTCGTTTTGGTTTTTCTAGATACATTACTTTTGTTATGTATCTAGACGTGAGTATAATCTAGATGCATATCAAAAGTTATATACATAGAAGGTCAAAACGAAGAGTAATTTTGGACGGAGGGAGTAACTGTTAGAGGAGGATACCTCGCTCATTAGCACTTTGGAGCGTTATCATTCCTATCATGGAAGCTAGGCCAGCCATATGGCAGATATATATGTCGTCCATGAGACTATGAACCGAAGCTGCGAGAGGGGAAAACGCCAGGAAACGAGTGCTGCGTTGGTTAATGCCACCCTTTATCGTCTCCTCTGGATCCTGTAACTCACTGGCACTTCAGAGATGATCATTTCTCTCCAAGCAACTAGCAGACCAAACCTGAGCTGGAACTGGCGCTGGGCATGCAGTGACACTCCTCACAAATTCGTGCATCTACGTGCCTGTGCCCTCAGCGCGCTCGCCAGCAAAGCATGGATGCAGCAGCATGCCGTTTGTATTACTAGCCGTCTAGCCCCACTCGAATTCAGTTCGGTCGTGGGCAAGGCTCGGCCCAAAACTGGCCCGCGACTCCTCAACTTGTAGGACTCCCTCAACTTGTAGGCATACCATTTAGATCATGGACGGCATATCCGCATATGTTTCAAAGTTCTGACTGTAGTCCTACTGTTAGTACAAGTCATCAGCAATTTCACCGAGTTCCGAAGCTTTGAAAGACGATAGAAATATGGTAATGCCTACACGAGCTGACCAGCTTCTAGCCAAAAGTCAAAACCAAGCATGCATGGCCGTTTCATCATTAGAAAAATGCACCAATATAATCTGCAACAGTACGCTCACATGCGCGGTTTGCTCCTTCCAAAGTAAGCTAAATAAGCGCCATTCTGGCACATCCAACGATAACCTCGTGTCCAAGCAAAGGCAGTCTCGCCACGAATCAACTCCTTTTTTTTTTCTTTTTGGTTTTTCTCCAGCAACAATCATCCGTAAAGCAGTAGGCATGGCGGGCACTCGATCAGGCCGGCCAGAAACGGACTGACACGGCCGGAGACCCATGAACCCCACCTCTGCCACGCCAACCGCATTACGCATGGATGCGATCTACTAGACGCTAATCGAGCCACTAACATTTCCATCACAATGACGCTAAATAAGGCCTGCTTCTTTTTGGCAAGTTTCCAGATGCAAAAATGAACGGAAAAACAGGGCGAGAGCCGGCGGCGGGCGGCATGCATGGCTCGCCGGCCGGATCGCCGCCGCTAGTAGAAATTCTGGCCGTTGGTGAAGGTCTGGCCGAACCGCCATCCGGACCCCGCGACCTCCCAGAACTCGATGGTCTGGCCGTTGGTGGCGGTGACGCGGAAGGAGATGCTCTGGCCGTTGAGGTAGTTGTTGGCCTGCCAGTTGGCGCCCCAGTTCCTGGACATGGTGATCCACCCGGTCCGGGTGCCCCTGATCTGCACCGACCTGAGCGACCCCGGGCCGGCGACGTTGGTGATGAGGACCAGCTCGAAGTAGTTGTTGCCGTTGATGGTGAACCGCACCCCGCCGCTCCGGGAGCATGACACCCTCTGGTACATGACCGGGACGTACCCGCCGCGGTAGACGCCGATCTTCTCCCAGGCCGGCTGCGCCATGTCGAAGTGCTGCCGCGGCGGGTTGCACCAGCCGCCGTTGTTGCTGGCCTTGGACCAGTCCGGCGGGCACAGGTTGGTCGCCGTCACGGTCACCGTCACGCCCGGCCGGCACCACTGGCTGTTCTGCTGGTCGCACATCACCTGGTAGCACTCCCCGCACGCCGCCCCGTCGTTGAACAGCGACGAGCTCAGCGCCGCCGTGTTCGTCCCGTACCCCGTCGAGTAAAGGTTGCCGTACCCGCAAGCGCCACCTGTTAGTTAGATTGCAGCGAAGCATTCCCATCAGCTCACCAAGCGATTGACAGACACTGGAAGTGCACTGCATTGCAACCGAGACGAGGCAGCTTAGTCACTCACCCATTGTGCCGGAGGCGTCGGCGCCGCCGTAGAACGTCGCCGAGCCCCTGATCCATCCCGCCCGGGCCGTCGCGGCGAGGCTCGCGGCGACGACGGCGACCACCAGCAAGTGACACGAGACCTTGCGCGCCATGTCGATTGGCAATCTACCTAGGCCCTCGGGGAAGTCACAGACTCACAGGTGGGCAAGCTCGAGGCAATGTGTGGGAGGAACCGAGGAAGTAGTAGACTGGCCGGGGAGGTGGATGAGTGAGGAAGATGGCGGTGATCGCGACGGTGCTTAAATAGGAATGCGGCGACGGGGGAGGCGGAGCTCACGCGCGCGGACCCCGGCGCGGACTCACATGCCGATGCATGCCGCACCCAGACGCTGCGCCGTGCGCCTTTAATGCCACGATTCCTCATCTCCTCCTCCTCCTCCCGTCCAAAAAGTCTCTCTGTTCCATTGGCAATTCGAAGAAAGATTCTTCTTCTCTGCAGCCTCTGCACAGCCGGCCGACTCCGCCATTTTTCTATGCCGGCCATGGCGTCCCTGCCACCCGATCGAAGGAGCTGATCATTTTCTGCGCACGCGATCTGGCCAATAAACGCGATAGAAGCCGGCTGGTGTGGTTACGGTACGTACGTACGAACTAATCAAACAATGATTAGGGAAGAAAAAGAAGGATCAGTTGCTAGTTGGAGAGGGCAGGCGGGAGCGTCACGTGAGCTCACGAGACTTGAGTGCCTGGAGCACATGGGATTACGGACCGACGATGAGCGAGGGTCCTCGGATCGAGGGAGGAGCCTCACTGCCCGCCCCAGTAATCACGACGGAGCCCTTGGATCGTGGCGGTTGACGCGCGCTCTCTCGATCTAATCTAACCTAACCAACCTGATAGAAAAAGAAACAGAATTCCTTGCTGCTTGACAGTTAGTGGCCGAGGCTAGGGAATTTAGCTGCGTAGGAGTAGGTTAGGTAGGTAACTGTAGTTTCAGGGAGTTTAGGTTGGTAAATTTAGCTTCGGAATAGGGTTCTCTAGAAGCCTGCTGCTTTGTCAGGTCGATTGGCATCGACGAAAAGGAACTTACTTGCAAGTCAACTGTCACATCTTGGCTAAGGCCACCATTGGACTATTAGGGGCACATTGTTTTCAATTGTACCAGTACTACTTGATCTTTTGATTCATCAGCTGCTATATGACTTTGTTTATCTAATTAATATGATGGCCAAGGAGTAGTGGCCCTGCTAGATTTATGGTCAAACCTCTAGATTTGAATGAAGAAAAATATTTTCGGCTTCAAGGCGGTGTCACTTGGATGTAGATAAGCTGATACGGGCAGGTGGACAGTGTGACTATACTTGCACTTGTGCAGAGTGAACCCCTGTTGAGTACTCCAGCACTCAGCATGTCTCCTGTGTCCTTTTCACACTTGCGCTGAAATGTTAAAACGCATGACCCCTTTTCAGCCTCTGCACCCCTTTAGCTTTATTAGCAAAACTAACTTAAAATGTTGATTTTCATAGAAAAGTTTTAGTAACAAACAGATTCTCTGTAAAATGACCGGTCACTTTTATGGACTATAATATTCAGACCATGGGAATTTCCAAGAAATGTTTATCTATGACTCATATTTGACAATGTTCTGAAACCCCCTCCTAAGCGTCCCCACACCGTGAAGGGTTTATGCTACATGTATTCTCCTGTCCTCCATCAGGACAAAAATGTACCTGTGAATCGTACAATTCGAATACCAACTAAGTTTTGCGAAATTTTTCCTGGGTCATCAGAGCCATTGGATCCATCTGTGGCAGTTGAGAGATGCTGATGAGGCCATGCATGCTCTTTGTCGGTTAATGATAAGGGCTAGGGATTCTTTCACACTTGGCACGGCAGACTGCTTCGAGTCGCGGTCCGTGAGATCCCCGGATGCGGATGAAGCCACTTGGTCAAACCGGTTTGTTAATCGGTTAATCCGCCCATCTGCACCATATGCTCGTTTCATTCATTAATCACGGCATGTGGTTACGGCAGTTTCTGTTGCTCCGCCCATCTGCAGTTCTGCACCACGAAAACTCAACTCCAAGTGTGATCAAACTCCTTTCGGTCACAAGTCAACTGTTGACATCAAACTTCCTCTAAAAAAAATGCATCGACTTGCCATGTGCATCTGTGCCATGCATGTTGTACGTACCAGTACATCGTACGGTGTGTGTGTGTGTGCGCGCGCGCGCGCGCGCGCGCGTGTGTTTCACGTAGGGGTACTACTTGCAACTTCCTTGTAGGGAAAAAAACCAAGTGATTAATGGTGTTGCAAAATTCAAATATTTTTGAGATAGCTCCACGCCCGAATTTTTAGTTACACCAAATCAACATAGAAATTACACATAAAAAATCACCATGACTCTAATGTGTTCGGTATAAAATGACTAACTAGAAATTTTGATGTTAATGGCCATTTTAACACTCAAACTTTGTTTCCTTTCTTCCATCCTTGCTAAGTAGGAAGAAAAGAGATGGCAAAATTCAGGTGTGGGGGCAAATAAAATGCCCGGACATGGTTTAGATATTCACATAATAATCTGCTCATGATTTGGTTGATATCACATAAAAATTCAGTGCTTGTTTGGTACTCTAATGGCTGCGTCCAACATTTTATTTGTTTGCTTTCTTCTTGTAGCGAAACTTGTGGCAAAGCTTTTGTCGTCCTTTGAGGGGGGAAAAATGGCGGCGGGCCTGTGATTGTTGCCACACTTTTTCCCTTGTTTAGCTAGGAGCAGCGGAATTATAGCGTTCCACAGTCGTAGTCAGCCATGGCGACTAGCGTCTTGGCCAGCAACGGCGACAGGAAGGTGTCCCTGAGGAACTTGACGACGACGTTGTTGCTCTGCTGGATGAAGCCGACGACGTAGGCCGCCGTGATGAGCTGGATGCTCCGCCACCGCCTCGCCTCCGCGTACTTTTCAAGTGCCGCCCTGATGACCCCATCGTGGCCGCCGCGAAGGCCTCGCCCAGGCACCGGGCCAGGACGACGCCGTCCTCGAGCGCGGCGCACCCGCCCTGCCCGAGCTCGGGCGTCATCGGGTGGAGCGCGTCCCCCGCCACGCACACGCCGCCCCGGCTGATGCTGCCGCGGAGGAGCGCGAGCGGCGACCGGAACCGCAGCGGCGACGACACCACGCCGCTCATCTCGCTCCGCTCGATCGCGTCCAGCGCCGCCGCCGGGATCTTGGCCGCCCGCAGCTTGCCCAGCACGTGGTTCCGCATCTTGGCCACGCTCTCCTCGGCGTCCCCGTCTGCACGCGTGAAGCCGGACGGATCGATCAGCCGACGAACGTGCACGAGTCGTTGCAACTCGACACATGTCAGTCAGATAGGCAATGTTGAACAGGAGAGTGATGCGTACCGGCGGGGGAAGGGTACCAGGTGTAGTTCCAGTAGACGGAGGTGTCGGAGCAGGGCAGGACGCCGGAGCGGAAGCCCTGGCCGATGAACTGCAGGATCTCGGGGCCGAAGCAGTGGCCGCCCGGGTACTCGGCGAGGCCCCTGGTGGCGGAGCGCCCCGAGAGGATCGGCTTCGGAAGGCCCAGCCATTTCGCCACCACGGAGCTCACGCCGTCGCACCCGATCAGAACCTTTTAGCGAGCAGCAACAATACGACTCCCCACTCCATGGGATATTTGTATTTTTGACACCAAAAATAGTATTTTTGACCACAAAAACAGGTGGCTTCGTAAAATTGACACCCCAAAGATTGCCTTCGCAAAATTAACATCCTCATCGTGAACATCTTGATTTTCTTGACATTTTACATTATTTATTCATTTTACGTTTTCTTTTTCATTTGACAGATTAGTACAATGACCAAAATACTCTTTTGATACCTGAAACGCTCGGTTGGGACTGAATCGGTTGTTTTCTTCGTTGCGCTCATCTCGCGATGAGGCGCCGCCGCCCGCCCGTCTCGCGACGAGGCGTCGTCGCACGCCCGCCTGAACACGACGTGCCGCCGTGAGGTAGCCTGGCGAGGTCGCGCCGCCGCATGCCCGCCTGAAGACGACGTGCCGCCGGCCGCCAAGACGCGCCTCCGCCATCTGCACCCGCCGCCAGATGCATCCGCCGGACTATCGCTCACCGTCCGCATCCGCGGTCTCCTCTACGGCAAGAAGGTGCACGTTTTGTTCCTCCAATTAGCACGAACCCCTGTGCATGAGGACCGATCGATCTAACCGGTCAATTTTGATCAAACTGCCGTTGTGCGAATGATCAAACTCCCAACTGCCAATTCCGCTGCATGTGTTGATCGAAAACCTGGCCCCCTGAACTCAACGGGAACTGGAACTTGAGGTTGCTTCTGCTGAAAAGCAACAGGCATTGGTCTCCCATGTACTGGAAGCATAAATTGCGGCGACGCCATGTTGGGAGGATATGAAGGTGGAATTTGCGCACTTATCTTAGGCTTGGTAGCAGGATATTTGTATGAAGTATCAGAGTGGTTAGGATTGACCGTATCTTTTGTTTCTCCTTGATTTTTGCACTACTGTTGAATTGGGGAAGACGGACTTTTTGGAAAACACATTGCATGAATCCATGCACACCTGCACACCGTACCATATAAAATAAGTTATAAAAGGTTGTAAAGCAGCTGAGAGATGGTTGGCTGAGGTACTGACTTTGCTAGTTGGAGGAACAGAATTTAGCACCAGTGTCTCGTGCAATTTAGGAACATGAACATTCTCATATTTTTCAATTAACTCAGCGCCTCCACCAATAACCAAATCATCTGTTGCTTCTTGCTTTTGCTACTATCATTGTGATTATGTTACTACTATCATTGTGAATATAGTAATTGTGATTATGTTATTACTATCATTGTTTTAGGGATCAAACTGAGACGATCCAGGCCGGCGGAATGGAATCTGATCCAACGGGGAGCAATACCGATGCTCCATTGTTGTTGGCGGAGGCTTCTTCGCCTATCCCACAAGTCGATCGGGATAACTTAAAGATAATAGAGACACATGATGAGGAAGGAAGAATTGAACCAATGAGTGAGGATCAGCTATATGTGATCTTGAGCTTGAGGGATGAGGATGAGAGGAGAAAGGTGGTTGAACCAAATGGTTGTACAATGCGTGAGCAGGGAGATGATAATACCGAAGGTGCTGCCATTCCTATTAGTGATGCCATAGCAGACGAGGTAGTAATTACATATGACCACCCAAAAATGGATCTTGGCACTATGTACCCATTAATGGATGAATTTAGGTTGGCTGTGAGGTAATTTGCCATTAATGAGGAGTTTGAGCTCGACACAGAGAAGTCATCAAAGGAAAGGCTTAGAGGGTTCTGCAAGTCTAGTGAAGAATGCCCTTGAAGGATTGTTGGCAGAAGGCAAGCTGATGAAAAAACAATAAAGGTGAATATTGATACAGTGATCTTGAAGCCATTGGATTGAAGGAGGCAAGGAGCTAGCTAGCCCAGTCTGTTGTTTCAGTAGTTCTCTTCTTCAGGAGCAGATCGGAAGGTAGCTTAGCAAATGTCACTCATCAGGTACTCAGGTAGAGTACCAAAGAAAATTGGTATCTCACAAAAACAACACATCAACTCAGAATAAACTTCAATCTTCCGAATATATTCATTATTAGGGAACGCTTCCATTCTCCACTGGAAAGAGAATTTGGTAGATCTTACATAGAGCTGGCACTAGAGCTCAACGACTAGCTCATTAGAAATACATTAACACAAACTCACACGCGCCATGAATCCATGCAAATTCCTTTCTAACAGGAGAAGGAATCACTACTTGCAGAGAGACGAAGTTGATAGCTAGCGGCAGTCCGGCGGATGCGATCGGCGGCGGGCGCAGATGTGGAGGTGCGTCTTGGCGATTGGCGTCGTCGTCGTCCTGGCGATTGGAACGGCGGGCGGGCGGCGGCGCGACCTCGCCAGGCTCCCTCGCGGTGGCGCGATCTCGCCAGGCGGGCATGCGGTGGCACCTCGTCGCGAGATGGGCGCAACAAAGAAAACAACGGATTTAGTCCCAACCGAGCGTTTCTGCAATTTTGGTCATTGTACTGATATGTCAAATGGAAAAGAAAAGGTAAAATAAATAAATAATGCAAAATGCCAAGAAAATCAATTATTGTGTCAATTCTGCGAAGGCAATGTTTTGACCGTCAATTTTACGAAGCCACTGTTTGGGTGTAAAAAAACAAATTACACCCACTCGATCCGTCTCCCTGCGCCGCACCCCAAATCCGTCTCCAGGCTCCTGCGCCGCCCCCTCGCCGCGAGCGCCGCCGGCGCCCCCCGCCGGCCGTCCTCGCCGCGAGCGCCCCACGCCGGCCGCCCTCGCCGCGCCCCGCCGGCCGCCCGAGCCCCTCGCCGCCTGCGCCGGCCGCCCACGCCCCTCGCCCCTGAGAGCCGCCCCCTCCCTCTCTCCCCGCGCCGCCCCCTCCCTCTCCCTCGGTTCCTCTCTCCGCCCGCGGCCCGTCCGCCCCCGCCCCCTCCCTCTCCGCCCGTCCGCCGCCCCCTCCCCGCACCGCCCCCTCCCTCTCCGCCCGTCCGCCGCACCCTCCCCGCGCCGCACGTCCGCCGCCCCCTGGGCCGCGCGCGCCGGCCGCGCCCCGCCCCGCCCCGTTGCCATCCCTACCCCTCCAATGTCGCAGTAGGGGTGACCAAAACCCTAACCCTAACTTCCTCCACCGACGCCCTGCTCGTGAGGCCGTAAACATGGACGCGAAGGACATCCTCGGGCTCCCGAAGACCCCCTTCTCGACCTCCCAGGAGAAGAAGTCGCGGCCGCCCAAGGAGCCGCAGCGCAAGCCCGATGGCGTCTCGCGCGAGGTACCGCTTTTCTCCACCCTCCGCTTCGTAGTCGCTGCTGCGTGCCTGCTGTGCTGACGACTCTCGGTGATCTAGGTCTATGCGCTCACAGGAGGGGTAGGAATGGCCCCGCTCATGCCGACCATCGAAGCATCACACTTGAAGAGGCGACCTGCTGCGGAGAAGGAGAAGGTGAGCTAACACAATTCTTCTCATGCCTGTTGGAAATTTTAAATTGAGTAACTTCTGAACTGTGCTGACCGTTTAGCTATTCTAAAACTACACACATTTCGAAAATTGGCATGAAGAGCACATTGCTTATGTGATTGGACTTAGGAAATTGAAATGCTGAACAGCTCATGTACGGATACTGTTTGAATTGCCGATAGAACTAGCTTTACTTTAGCAGATTAAATTTCCTCATGTGCATAGCATCAAACGAATACTATTTGCGTGTAAGAAAAAAGAGAAGAGTACTGTTTGTCATGTTGTTTTGTGCTGTGAACTAAATATTTTAGCACATGTTAATATGTAATCTGTTTTTTCTTTGAATGAAGCGTTGACTACAACTAAATATCATAGCTTGTAATCAGCAAGAACTGCAGTTAGAGTTGAGCTTGCCTATTCATTCACGGTGTGTTTGGTGAAGATTTTTTTCATTAGTTTTACCACATACTTGTGAAATGTTACATTTGTTATCCCCTAGCAAAGTAGTTCAATTTGCAGTGGATCTCTCATAGAATGCAGAAGATGACTAGTCTTATCTGTTTCTTTGACACTACTGGAGCTAGGGTACTGTTGTAGGTGATCTGACAAGGCCATTTTAACATCCTATGCAGGTAGCATGGCAGTGGTTACCTTTCACGTCCTCTGCGCGAAGTGACAACCTTCAACTCTATCACTGGGTCTGCATCTCATGCTCTACTAATATATTATAGATTGAAAAATAACATGAATTATATAATAGCTGTACTTCAATCAATTTGATTTTTCAGGTTAGAGTTGTTAATGGTGTCCCACCAACTGGTGACTATCAGTTTGCAAAATACAACAAGGTAACACCTATATGATGTTAGGTACACCATTGAGCAACAAGCCATCCCTTTTCAAGCTCTGGGGCTTATTCTGTTTTTTATTTATCATTTCTTTTTGCAGAAAGTGGATGTTCTCAAATACACGGATGAGGAGTACGAGAAGTATTTAATTGATCCTGTAGGTACTAGTTACTACAAAAGTTTGGAAATTTAGCATCCAATTTGTTTCTGTGAGACTGTTATTTTTTACTTTTTCTTGTGCTATCCAGAGTTAAAATCCAGGAAAGTGCCAATCTAGCCTTTTGCAAATGTTAATGTTATGTGTTCCAGAGCTACAGTATACTAGCACTGAATTATTGTAGCCCTCTTTCCCATATCAACAACTTTTACATACTGATATTCTAAATTTTATGTTTGATGTAACCATAATGCTGATTTTACCAAGCTACTACATTTGTCTTTGTTAGCACATTATGCTATTTGTTAACTTGTATTTCATATTTAGGAGTGGCCCTACCCCTGTTGATCTTGTAGGGGTAACACCCTTCCTTGTGAAAATCTTTTAGGATATTTGAATTCGTAAATAAATGTTTTCATATTCTGATTTTGGAACATCATGGCCATGTATTTAAACATGCATACCATTTAATACCAAAACTTAAAAACAGAAAAGAAGTTTTGCAGTGGTAGAACCTCTTTGCTGAAGGCCTCTCGGTTTAACCATTAACCATTATGTTGGATTTTTTGAAATTTTCAGACATATTTTCACCTTGCTGTATATGTTATTGTTCAGCAATTTGTCTACTTAAAAAAAGAATTTCTAGAATAGATCTAACGGACTGAATGTCTGATTTGGGTTAGTGGTCATTTTGGATGTTCATAAACCTATTGATTGTTAGAGTGTTGAATTTTCAGAATGCTGTTCTGTTCTGCTCGTTCTGAAGTTCTAAAATATGCATTTGGTGTGCTTATTTCAGGCTTGGAGCAGGGAGGAAACTGATCAGCTATTTGAATTATGTGAACGGTTTGACCTTCGTTTCATAGTAATAGCAGATAGGTTTCCAACTACTCGCAGTGTGGAAGATCTGAAGAGCCGTTATTATTCTGGTAATTTAATCTTGATATCTCAGTAGTCAGATGCAATCTGCTCTGTGAAATATTCCCATTTTTAGCCTTCTATGTTTATATACGCATTAGACCGAAGGCTGTTTGTCCTGATTTATGTTGAAAGCAATTATATATGCATTTATGTGCTCAGGAGCCAACATTGGTGATGTAGTTTTCGTTATTCTATCTGTCATTCAATGTACAAGTGAGGAAGATTTAGTCATCGGAGTACTCATGTTCAGTAACTTTTTAATCACGTGAGGAAGATTTTTGCACACCATCTTGTATCATTTATCTTCTAAACCACCCTCTTATAACTTCATTTTTCCTTCTGTTAAATCAATGACCAAAATTTATAAGCATGCCACTGCATTTGTTCTGTTCCACACTTGATAGTACATGCCTTTCTTTGTATTATTTAATGCTACCAGATGTTTGGTGGCCTCATGGCTTATTATTCACCTATTAAATCAATTGCTAATGATAAGCATATGTGCAGATTCTAGTTGTATTTCACCCCTTCATTTATCTTTGTAGTCTTTTTTTTTGCAGTTTCTCGGTCTCTTCTAATTCATAGGGCTCGGTCATTTGATGATGTTTCTGGGAATCCCCTTGTGAAGGTAGTGCTTAATTTCTTCCCCACCTAAAATTAACTACCTCATTGTTGTGATAAATTTGTTCTGTACTGACATATATGTTTATTGCATTTGTTCTCAGGATAGCTATGATGCTGCTCATGAGACTGAAAGGAAGCGTGCATTATCAGCACTTCTCTCCCAAACTAAACAGCAAGAACGAAAGGATGCTGAGGTGAGAAAGTAGTCGACTTTTGCAGTCTATCATTTGCCATTGTTGTGTATCTGACTGCCATGTGTTACTTTTTCAGACTTTGGCAGAAGCAAAACGCATTATGGAATCTCGTGCTGCTAGCAAAGTGAGTGGTCAATGCATGCAATTCTATATGTCCTATAAAAAAAGTAATCTTAAACAATAAGCTTCTAATGGTAATCCGTATGGTATTTTTGGGACAAAAGTATTTCTATTTGTTTTTGTGAAGCAACTAAATGGCAGATCATCAAGATTTTCATTGGTTGTTCAATTAAATAGCACTTTTTCCATTTGGGCATTTCAGGTTTATGCCGATGTGCAGGCACAATACTTTTATTTCAATCGTTGTTAATTTCAAGAGATAAATGGGGCTCTCTGCTTGATACCTAATTGTTTTCTACTTTGTAGAATGTGGATGAAGCTGGAATGCCTTCGAGCTCTGATAATGCTATGGTTCCTGTTGATGGTGTATCTCCCTTGAGCGGCACTCATCCACCGTTAACACATCCAAATACAGCTGCGAACAGCTCCATACCTAATTCACTACGAACAGTAATTCTGGAACTATTTCAGATTAAGTCTTAGAGTTGATTAGTTGTCATTTCATTTTGTTGTGCTCCTCTAAGTGACACCACTCCTAAATTCAGCTCATCATAGTTGATGCATCTGTGCGACCACCATTCAGTAACTTCTGAAGGATAATAGATCAGCATACATTCCAGATTCAGTTTATGCATTTTCAATGTTAGTTCCTGCATTCTAGATCTGAGGTATCACCTTGATTTTTTATGATAGTATTCTCTCAGGGCACTTAAGGTAGTGAGGTTGCATGAATATATTATCCCATCAAAACAGTGAATTCGGATAAGTGCCATGTGGGGGCTCAGATATCAACCTCACAACCAGTGGCATTTTTGAAAAATGCATACTTCACAGTTCACACTGGCATTTTTGAAATTGCCTACTTCACAGTGGCATTTATTCATGTTTCCGTTAAAAGTTCTGCTGTCGTGTTGAAAGGCACATATTAGATATATTTTAACCTGCCATATTTGTAAATTCGTTTTTCCTGCATTCCATGGCTCTATGGCACAGTATGCTCATGATAATCAGGTAGAAAACGAATGCATTTGCATGCTAGAACTGTATTATTGTTCTAGTAGTGTTGAGCAGTGCAGTTCTTAACCATTCCACTTGCATTCTCATAGACTTAGCGGTCTATGTTTCCTTTCAAATGTGAAATATTACATAAATATATCCTATTTATCTTTTAAAATGAATATTACAGTGAGTTTCATCCATTCTGTTGAAGATGGCTGCTCTTAGTGTTACACACAGCAGAAACAGACCTAGTATAAACATGCCACTAGTGACCACTGGTCATATGATTGTATTAACTGCAGTGTCTAATGAACCATACAAAGATTGATACGTCTATTTTTATAAATTTTTTAGATGCATTTGACTTGTATGCTTTCATTTTCAGCTTCGAGTGTATTTGAGAACCCATGCGCTTGACCAAATGGTCCAAGCAGCAAGTGCTTCAGCTGGACTTAGAGTTATCAAAAGGGTTGATCAGACACTACAAGATCTAGGGGTTTGTCCTATACTTTATGCAAACCTGATTAAGTCGTGTACAACATAAAATGTATTTGAGCAACTGTCTTTTTCTGTAGGTGAATTTGAAGCCAAAAGTTCCAACAAAAGCAGTTTGTGTAGAACATCTTGAATTGCGAAATGAGATACTCACATTGCTTAACTTACAGAAGCAGGTACTTATTTTTAAGACTGTTAGGTTATTTAGTAATTAGCAATTTGCATCTGCTTTTAATCTATTTTGGTTGCAAAATTGTTGACTCTCAATTTATGATCGTCCTTCTGGAAGGGCCTGTTGAATTACACAGTAAAAAAGAGAAGAAAACTGAAGCGCCTGTTAAAAATATTTATTTGTGTTAAGAACGTTCTCTTTAGCTAACTGTTCTCTTTTTGTATTTTATGTTAATAGCTGCAAAATAAAGAGGCAGAAGTTTCAGCTAACCGAGAAAGTTCCTTCACGGAGGCACCAAGCACACCTAAGGTGACATATGAATCACCCACTTTTTTCCTCTTTTTTTGGGCGTCGATCTGTGGCGATAATGTGAAGTCATAAACCACGGGGATTATGTATGTTGGAATGCAAATAGGCTTCCTCTTGCTGCAATCTGTTGCAGAGTTAGATGGCTGTAACTAGTTCCTTAATAGAAGCTATGATACGAAGAGCTTAGTGAAGTCTTAACAGGAGCGTGCGAAATGTTGATAACGTATACTAACTCATGGCACTTCAAATTCAAATATCCGGTGCAACCATCTAAAAAAAGAAGGAAAGAATGTCTAGTGCAAAGTGAATCCCCCGACCCCCGCTGTAATAGTTACGTTCGATAGCCAGTGCCCTTTCAAGTATCAATGTCTTTTTTGCTTTCTACTTAGCAATTATTTGTATTTATCTGCAGCGTTCTAATAGAGATATTGATCGGACCTTCATCCCTGATACAGTTGGGTTTTCAGGTAGTTAAAAAGCAGACACTTTGGTTTTACTTTGCTCTTCTTCAATATGAGAGCTTGTGCTTCTTTATTAATATTTCACATGATCCTGCTTCATGTGACCTCAGGTGAAAGAGCAGGCAAACGGGATCACAAACGGAAGGTTTGTTGTTTCTTTCCTTTATTACTGCTATTGAATTTTGCTTTGTTTTTTTTGGTATATGCATGTCTTTAATTGATGCATCCTTACTGTTTCTACAATTTCTACTTTTAGATTACAGACGAATAGGCGATTTAGTGGAAATCTAGTATCATCTGCTACATATAACCATATAAGTTTGATTCATCTTACATCCATCTCAAAATATATTTTGTTTAATTCAAAAAATATATATTTTACCAGACCACTGGAAGATTTATAGACGCGCCTCCGTCGCCAACCCAGTCCAAGAGGCCTAGGAAGTTGAAGGGATCTGACTGATAATGCTGTTCAATTAGCGTGGGCAGAAACATTTCTTTAGTCAAACAATGCAGTAATGACATGTAAACTCAGTTTTTTCTGTTATTTAATTCCCATTTCAGCGCTGAAGATTGAATTTTGCAATATTTTTGAATCATGCATAGCTTTCAGGCTTACATCTAGAGATGAACTAGAACAAAACAGCGCACTTCCTGCTTTGGTGGAAGTCAGTTCCGATGGTCTGTCTTGCAGGAATCTGATTTGGTCACTTCAAGATAGATGTGCTTGCCCTGTCTGTAATGCGCATCATCTGGGCGGACCTGGAACCAGATGATACATGGTCGTTGTGATGTTCGGTTCGGTTTTGTATTTGTAATGTATGCCATGTATGTAGAGGTAACTGAGATCAAAATCATACATGTTCAACTGATTTCTGAGTTGATCTTGGCATCGGTGCTGTTAGCGTAAGCTCTAGTTTGGCAAGACTCACATATATGGGGCCCATAAACCTGTCATTTCGTTTTTGCTCCTGCTCAATAAACAGCAGCCATCGGTTAGACGCTGAAGCTGATGTTAACCTCGACGTCCACCGCATCCCCTGTCTCTGTCGTTTGATCCCTCGCAATCACATGCCTGGCTGCAAGCCGCCAGCTCCTGGATTGTGATCTGAGGCCTTGCTAGCAACGAGCGTGTCTGCTTCGGTTCGGACGAAATGACAATAATTTCATGAAATCTAACTTGTTCATAGTAGAGGAAATATGCCACCAGCTTCATATATGCTACTGAACTGCCCACTGCTAGACGACTTTATACGGACAAAATCGCATTCAGACACGGAGACGCCTAACAAGCTCCCAACAAGCCTAGAATACTTCATATGCAGGCAATCACACTCAACGTGTCGCCTGTGGGAACCTGAGGAACTACAGAAAAAATGGTCAAGAGAAAACTAAACCTTGGATACTGATATGCCACGAGTCTCTTGATGTAAGAATTTTTTCTTGTTTTCCCTCTAATCGAAAATGCATGCACCTACGTCCTAGAAGAAAAAAATCTTGATATGTTATTGTGCCATAGAGACAATATTGCACGGTTCTACAGTCAACACACTATAAACTCCCGAAATATTCTGTGGGCAAAGCAGATCCGTATACATGTTATTCCATTGCACAAATATCACATGAATAAAACAACGAGACAATTCTCTATTTGACAAAAAAAATACTAGTTCTTTTATTGGCCTCCCTATTTGATACCGAGTTCAACTTTCGTTCCTTATATGATTACTCTGTTGGATTTTCCATCAGGCAACCGTTAAATATCCTGTGAAAAGACGATTTTGGTCCTGTGGCCCCTCCACCCTTCTCCCTCCTTTGCTCCACGCCGCACGGGCTCGTCCGCACTATTTCTTACAAATTTACAGTAGTTGCCATGTCCTAGCTAGCTGGTGCAGCTGATATTGCTCTCCTCGCTGCCACTACTGCCGTTCGCGTTGCTGTCACTGTAATTGTTATCCTCCGCCCGCCACGCGGACGTCGAGAAGAGCGGCCACCCGTGCCATCCCCAGCGTCACGCACCCGTCGGCCTCCTCCATGCAGTGGCCCTCCCTAGAGAAGAGCCCCACCAACATCCTCGCCTACCACATCGCGTTGGCCCCCCAGTGCCACGCCGGCCAGCCCAGCGCGCCCCAGCCTGTCCCGCCACCGCCGCAGTGGCTTGTGCTACTCCCTGCGCTCCACGCCTTTGCCACACACGATGTCGCAGATCTCCCGCTCCAGGTACGCCTCGGCCACGGCGTCGCTTGCCGCTCGCCGCATCTAGAGACTCGAACACCGCATAGTAGTAGAAGAGCACCTCCATGAACCGTGAACACCCTGGGGCGCATGGACGACACGCAATCGAGGACGATGTCGATGGGCGCCCGTGCGTTGTCGATAGACGTGGACGGGTCGGTGATGAGGCGGTGGAGCTGGAGCACGGAGTTGATGGCTACGGCCTCACCCTGTGACACCTGCAGCATCTAGGGGTAGACCTCGTTGAGGCGGTTGGCGGCCACGCTGCAGAAGGAGAAGTGGACACACACTTTAACAACCAGGTGTTAAAAAGCTCAAGAATGGCTATTAAGGAGTTAATGATAAAATTTTGATGCTAAGAAGGTGTTATGGCCAAAGTCAACTTTAGGTCAAAAATGTGACCAAAAATGCAAATTTGAGATTCCAAACTGAAGAAATGCGACAAATATGTGAAGCTGAGCCTATATTTGGAACTTAAGCGAAGCAAATTGGAGATAATATTCCAGTCAGAAGCATCAAAATTCAGAGATCAAATTGGTGAATTAAAGTTACTGTTGCATATCTGAAATTTTTCAGTTTAAAAACAGTGACAGTCATCCAGCTTAAAAATTTATTTCTGAAAGGTTTTTCATCTAGACCGTGTGATGTTTTGGACCACAATTGGACTTGGGCTATTAGAGTGTAATTTGGAGGAGTTGTTGTTAAGAGAAGTCAAAATTTTCAAATTTTAAACAAGACTCAAAGTTTGCAAGTTGGACTGTTTTCAGCGAGTTAAATCTGAAACTAGTGTGGAGTATGCCACTTTGGAATTCAGTTGTGGAGAATTTTTCTTTTACCCTCTGAAAAAATTTGGATCTCAAGGGAACTATGATGTGCATAAACCTTTTGATTATGTTGATGGACAGGGAAAAGAAGAATTTCAATTTTATTTGGAAGTTCAAAGATTGGAAGTGCACACAGTTCAGACTTAACTGTCGAACTGAATGGCAAAAGCAATTGAGTCTGAAAAACAGTAAGGAATGACCAACTTTGGGCTTGAATTCGGAGAGATTTCATATTAATAAATTGGATCTTTTTGTAGCCTAATTATTCTTGGATGTTCATAGAACAATTTTAAACAGTTATTGGACAGGGAAAAATAGGAATTCAAATTTTTCTCAAAGCTCAAAGTGTGAATGTTTCACTATCAACGTGCCTGACGAAACTGAATGGCAAAGGCCATTCAGTTCGAAGAACAGTAAGGTGTAGTAAAAACTTGGGCTTGAATTTTTGGAAGATTTGGTATATAATCGTTGGGCTCTAAGCTGCAAAATGGAATCCCTAATAAGTGATTTGCATTTGGAAGTAGCTTTTGGACAAGGAATAATGGTTTAAGTATTTCAATTGGAAACTAAGGTTGAAATGTGCACTGTCACGCATAACTGACGAAACTGAATGGAATATGGCAGATTTTGGCTCGAATTTCTGGAAGAATTTGTATCTACAAGTTGGACCTTAACATGCAAAATGGAACCTCTGTTATATGGTTAACAAGTTACAGAAGTTGTTGGGCAAGTTAAGCCGAGTTTAAATAGTTGAATTTGAATTCAAAGATTGAGCCATGAACTATTAATCACCTGACGAAACTGAATGGCAGTGGCTGTTTCAGTTCCAAGAACAGTGAGAAATGATCAAGTTGGCTCATAAATTTTGGGAGATTCTATACGTAGAAGTTGGTTGTTATCATGCAAAATGGGATCTATAATACATAATCAACAATCGACAGTATCTCTTGGACAAGAAAATGTTGGTTTGAATAATTAAATTGGAGCTCAAAGATTGAAAACGGCACTGTTTCAACATGGGATGTTAACTGACGAGCAGGTTCAGAGAAAGCTCGAGTTTTCGCCCAGGTTCAGAGTTTTTGATCTCCAAATCCTTTGATCATTGGAACAAAAGTGATATCTATAACTTAGAGCTGTTTATACCAGCTTCAACTTTGGTTATAGACTCATGGCGTGTTGAAGCTTGGTTTGGACGAATTTCGTTGAAAAGGGGGGTGGTTGTGTGTTCTTTGAAGTTGCCTGTTACTGCCGTTGCTCCAGCAGTCCGTCTGCTTGCTTGCCGACGGCGCCACCGCTTTGCTTCGCTTGACCGCCACGCAGCTGCTGCCTCGCCACCGGAGCTCCCTAAGTGTCGCGCTCAAGCTCGTCACAACCGCCTCCACCCATCCATAAGTAGCAAGCCACCGCCGCCGTCCTTTTCTTTTCCCCATCCACAAGAACCAAGACGAGCCGTGTTTCAGTCGCCAGTGAAATCCATCCCCGTTCGGTCTCTGCCCGTCGTTTCCCTCCACCAGCACCGCTGCCTGGCAGTCCTCGACCCATTCCTCCCGTCATCGTCCAACCCCTTTCACTTTAGCGCTCTGCTCCGCTGGGGATGGGACCTGTCACGGAAGGCCGCCATCGCCGGCGTCACGTCCACGGCCGCGCCCGTCGTAGCCCCGCCCCTGCTCGTCCTCTCCGTCGCCGGCCTCGCACTGTCCCTCACCTTCGCCACCTACCTCGCCAGCGTGTTCGCCACCGAACGCCTCATGGGCGCCCTGCTGCCGCCTCCCCGGACCCCGCTTTACCACACCTGGGACGTCGAAGACGATGAGTTCCTGGATGCGTCAGAAGCGCCCGGCGGCGAGGCCACTGTGTTCGACTACTGGAGCGAGACAGAGGACGGCGCCATCATGGAGATGGAGGAAGATGAGAGCTACGCGTCGTTGCCTCTGTCAAGGGAATGTCGTCTGTTGGAAGAGCCGGCGCCGGCATCGAGCGACGATGAGGATACGATGCCAGAAGGTGAATTTCGTTTCCAAGAATCAGGCCACGAGTCATTTGTGTTGGATAATAGTGCACAGAAAAGAGGAGGACAACGAGTATATTACCATGGAGGCGGCGTTGCCCCCAAAGGACTTCGTGACTCCATATCAGCAGCACCGGCGTTGTGCGAGGAAGACGATATGGTTCCTAAAATCATAGAAGCCCTGGTCCAAGAGTTATCTGTATCAGACAGTGGAGATAAAACAGAGGATGGCAAGCGCACAGGTATGGATGAAGTGGAGTCTAGCAAGGAGATGGTGTCACCGGGCATCGGCATCGGCACCACTGAAGTGAGAGGTTTCCCAGTGCCGGACGATAACACGCTGCAGAGCGAGGTAGAAGGTGCTGTAGCAGTGGAAATGTTGCATCTATTATTTAAAATGACTGCAGAACTAATCTGTCTAAAATGTTGAATCTATTATTTAAAAGTGTTGGACATACTGTTCGACATTTACAATATGTTTTTGTGAAAAAAAAAGTTGCTCAACGAGCTCCAGCACGTGTTCTGCTGCTATTTTGCCTAGGCATGTCCGGCTATGTCCTGTTATGCGTGCTTCGGCTTCACCTACGCTACGCTGCTAGTAACTGGTCCAGCTACTTATGATGTACTTGGGTCGTGCGATGCTGGATCTTGTCCCCAACGCCGAGGGTATCGAGTGCCCGGAAGGCGTTCGTCCATGTCGTGAACGCGAACCCCGACGCGCGCAGCATCAGCGACGACTCCAGCACCAGGCTCCTCACCCCTTTCCTGCACGGCACGAGCACGACACGGCCAGTTCGTCAGTCAACTCGACCGCGATCTGAATTGCTGAATTGTACTACTATACTGGAGTCTGGAAAGCAGATGTGCTAGCTTACCTGTGTAGTCCGCGTGCCGTCGCGAGGCCGGCGAGCCCGGCGCCGGCGATGACGATGTCCTCGACGGCCTCCATGGCTTGCGCTTGCGCCGGCTGTGGGCGCATGTTGCCTGCTTGGTGGGAGTAGAACGAGAAGAGGCAGCAGACAGGGCCAAGAAGAAAAGCTCAGAGGATAAACTACGTTCTGATGGTCCAGGAGCTTCATTGATGCCTCTGTTTATAACAAGATGCTAGAGGGTGGCTGGATACAGGACGAGCGGATACCGTCTAGGGTCCGAGAAACTAGTCAAACAATGATTAGGGAAGAAAAAGAAGGATCAGCTGCTGCTAGTCGGAGAGGGCAGGCGGGAGCGTCACGTGAGCTCACGAGACTTGAGTGCCTGGAGCACATGGGATTACAGACCGACGATGAGCGAGGGTCCTCCGATCGAGGGAGGAGCCTCACTGCCCGCCCCAGTAATCACGACGGAGCCCTTGGATCGTGGCGGTTGACGCGCGCGCTCTCGATCGTACGGTGTGTGTGTGTGTGTTTCACGTAGGGGTACTTGCAACTTCCTTGTAGGAAAAAAAAACAAGTGTTTAGCTAGCGCCCAGATTAATGGTGTTGCAAAATTCAAATATTTTTGAGATAGCTCCAAGCCCGAATTTATAGTTACACCAAATCAGCATAGACATTACACATAAAAAAATCACCATGACTCTAATGTGTTCGGTATAAAATGACTAACTAGAAATTTTGATGTTAATGGCCATTTAACACTCAAACTTTGTTTCCTTTCCTCCATCCTTGCTAAGTAGGAAGAAAAGAGATGGCAAAATTCAGGTGTGGGGGCAAATAAAATGCCCGGACATGGTTTAGATATTCACATAATAATCTGCTCATGATTTGGTTGATATCACATAAAAATTCAGTGCTTGCTTGGTACTCTAATGGCTGCGTCCAACATTTTATTTGTTTGCTTTCTTCTTGTAGCGAAACTTGTGGCAAAGCTTTTGTCGTCCTTTGAGGGGAAAAAAATGGCGGCGGTTCCCTTGTTTAGCTAGGAGCAGCAGAATTATAGCGTTCCACAGTCGTAGTCAGCCATGGCGACTAGAGTCTTGGCCAGCAACGGCGACAGGAAGGTGTCCCTGAGGAACTTGACGACGACGTTGTTGCTCTGCTGGATGAAGCCGACGACGTAGGCCGCCGTGATGAGCTGGATGCTCCGCCACCGCCTGGCCTCCGCGTACTTTTCAAGTGCCGCCCTGATGACCCCATCGTGGCCGCCGCCGCCGCTCCCGGCCGCCGCGAAGGCCTCGCCCAGGCACCGGGCCAGGACGACGCCGTCCTCGAGCGCGGCGCACCCGCCCTGCCCGAGCTCGGGCGTCATCGGGTGGAGCGCGTCCCCCGCCACGCACACGCCGCCCCGGCTGATGCTGCCGCGGAGGAGCGCGAGCGGCGACCGGAACCGCAGCGGCGACGACACCACGTCGCTCATCTCGCTCCGCTCGATCGCGTCCAGCGCCGCTGCCGGGATCTTGGCCGCCCGCAGCTTGCCCAGCACGTGGCTCCGCATCTTGGCCACGCTCTCCTCGGCGTCCCCGTCTGCACGCGTGAAGCCGGACGGATCGATCAGCCGACGAACGTGCACGAGTCGTTGCAACTCGACACATGTCAGTCAGATAGGCAATGTTGAAGAGGAGAGTGATGCGTACCGGCGGGGGAAGGGTACCAGGTGTAGTTCCAGTAGACGGAGGTGTCGGAGCAGGGCAGGACGCCGGAGCGGAAGCCCTGGCCGATGAACTGCAGGATCTCGGGGCCGAAGCAGTGGCCGGCCGGGTACTCGGCGAGGCCCCTGGTGGCGGAGCGCCCCGAGAGGATCGGCTTCGGAAGGCCCAGCCATTTCGCCACCACGGAGTTCACGCCGTCGCACCCGATCAGAACCTTTTAGCGAGCAGCAACAGTAGAATCGATCGATCGTGTCAGCATGTTCATTGTAAGGAAGAAGAGAAGCTGATTGAGTGCACGATCATGACGTCGGCGGGTCGGTATCTCACCTTGGTCTTTATGATGGAACCGTCAGCCAAGTGCAGGACCGTGGCGTTGCCGTCTTCCTCGATGGCGACGATCTTGGACGAGTACCGGATGGTGCCCTTGGGCAGCTCGTTCTCGAGCGTCTGCAGCAGGAAGTCCCGCTTCACGCACCGGATTTCGTGTGGCCCGCTGATTTGACAAAAGAAATTGACAAGGGGTGTTCAGATGTTTGCTCGTCAGATCATGCCGAGACTGATTGGAGTTCTCTGAAAAAGGAAACGGATTGTATTTAAGCATGGTTTCAGAGTTTCGGTACCTTTTCGCCTGCATCTTGAGGCTTACTTTCGCAGCAGGTTCGCCAGTGGCAGCAGAGAAGGTAATCATCCTGTGAAAAAGTAAAACGAGTCACGATAAAATTGATTTCTTCTGGTCTAGCAAGACTCAATTGATTGATTTCCAAAAGTATTATGATTTTGGAGTTCTGGGCTGGTTAATGGGCCGGCAGAGTAAGTGGGCTTGCATATCATGAGAGGCTTATGGGTTGGAAATCAGCACAATTCCCACAGTAGCATATTGGGCTACAACTAAACCGGCCCAAGAGACAGTTGTTAATGGAAAGTTTCTTGGGCCAATATGGTTAATGGGCTAGATATAAAAAATGGGTGTAAAATCTCCATTGTCTAATCTTGGGCCAATATCGTTAATGATCTCGGGGAACCTGTTAATGATCTCGGGAACCTATATAACTTCCAGTAGTATTTTTTTTTATCTAACTTCCAATGTTTAAGATTCGTACGATGGTTGAGATTAAATGTGGAGGTAGGAAGCGCGTGCGAGCGTGCCACAGGGAACCAGCCGGTGGACTGGTGGATGACAGGTGTTGATCGCTGGTTGGTGTGGTTGGAAGGGAATCTAGTTTGAGATTCAAACTTCAAATTCAATTTTCTCTTAAACTGTTAATCTATTTTCAAATCCGTTTCTCAACACGCGTGTTAGTTAGAATTAATTGGCTTGTTCGCTTGAGCTGGCTGTTGCTGCAGCTTATGAGCCAGCCATTCAGCTGCTACAGTAGCTGATCAGCAATGCCGGGGAGCCACTGGCACCAGTGGATCCAGGTGTGAGTTCCTGCCCTTGCGCCGGCAGCAACGTGGGCGGGCGAGCGACAACAACGGGGCGGAGGGCAGCATCCGCGGGCTGGCTGGCGGCGGGGGAGGGGCCGGCCGGAGGCGGGTGGGCGGCGGCGGATCGGGTGAACAACAACGGCGGAGCTGGGTGGGGCGGCAACAGTGGGGCGGAGGGCGGCGGCGGCGGGCTGGTTGGCGGTGGGGGAGGGACCGGGCGAAGGCACGGTGGGCGGCGGCGGATCCGTGGGCGGGTGATGCCGGTAGGGTGGAGGGCGGCGGATCCGTGGCGGGCGATGTCGGCGGGGGAAGACCGGGCGAAGGTGGGATGGGCGGCGGTGGTTCCGTGGGCGGGCGACGACGGCGGAGCTGGGTGGGGCGGAGCTGGCGGCGGCGGCGGGCGAGGGGTCGGGCGGAGGCAGGGTGGGCGGCGGTGCCAGGCGGAGTCCGGGGCGGCGGTAGGAGGCGACGGGAGATGGGAGATGCGGTGCGAGTGCGGCATGAGAAAAATAAGCACAGTTGTTTGGCGAGCTGCTGGGCTGTTGCTGTTTGGGCCGCAACCGAACGGCTGGGCTGTACAGCAACAGTTGCAGCCCGTCAGAAAATCTCAAGCCACAGGCCTAATGCCACAAAACAAGATCCAATAAGTATACTTTTATTTTTATTTTTAAAATCAACATTTAGAACATACCATTTCAACATTTAGATATACTGTTTCAACATTTTTTTAAAAAACTGTTGAACTAGTCTGTCTAAAATGTTGAATCTATTATTTAAAAATATTGGACATACAGTTCGACATTTACAATATGTTTTTGTGAAAAAAAAAGTTGCTCAACGAGCTCCAGCACGTGTTCTGCTGCTATTTTTGCTAGGGGCTATGTCCTGCTATGTGTGCTTCGGCTTCACCTACGCTACGCCGCTAGTAATTGGTCCAGCCACTTATGATGTACTTGGGTCGTGCGATGCTGGACCTTCCACTGATGCACCTCGTCTTTGCGCGGGCCCGGTGGAACAGGATTTTTACGTGGGCTTTTGCTGGGCTTCAAAGTTCCATAGCTTAACCAGCTTGCGGTAGTTGCATAGTAGCTCGGGTGGCTGCTGGAAGGGTGTTCGCCCAGACCGTCCGGACCTAGGTGCTTCGTCGGGGTTTTCTCCAGTTATGCTCAGGTTTAGTCTTGAGTTCGCTAGGGTACTCGCGCGTGCACGTACTGCACGTTCCCGTGTACCGGAGGTTTAGGCCTCCCTATCTCTTTCGTAAGCATGTGTATGGACGCGCACGCGCGTGTGGTGTGAGTGTGAAGTGCGTTGGTGGTGTGCGTCCTTGTTATATTCTCTAGTTGCATCGGAGCCCCTTAATGAGCTGGCTTCTTCCATCTTTTAAAAAGATGGAAATTAATCTAGCCTGGCTTCACCTACTCAAAGGGTCAAGGCCAAGGAAACAAAGTGCTAACCTCTCGTAAAGCAAATGGTGCTCCCGGATCTTGTCCCCAACGCCGAGGCTATCGAGTGCGCGGAAGGCGTTCGTCCATGTCGTGAACGCGAACCCCGACGCGCGCAGCATCGGCGACGACTCTAGCACCAGGCTCCTCACCCCTTTCCTGCACGGCACGAGCACGACACGGCCAGTTCGTCAGTCAACTCGACCGCGATCTGAATTGCTGAATTGTACTACTATACTGGAGTCTGGAAAGCAGATGTGCTAGCTTACCTGTGTAGTCCGAGTGCCGTCGCGAGGCCGGCGAGCCCGGCGCCGGCGATGACGATGTCCTCGACGGCCTCCATGGCTTGCGCTTGCGCCGGCTGTGGGCGCATGTTGCCTGCTTGGTGGGAGTAGAACGAGAAGAGGCAGCAGACAGGGCCAAGAAGAAAAGCTCAGAGGATAAACTACGTTCTGATGGTCCAGGAGCTTCATTGATGCCTCTGTTTATAGCAAGATGCTAGAGTGTGGCTGGCATGGCCGGATGGTCACTGGCAACTTCGCATGACGACGCACCGGCGCATGGGTTGTTGCATTGGTTCTCGGAACGGGGGAGATGACCGGACTCTGGAAGGAGAAGTTGGAATTTGGTCCAGCGAGGCGGCCGATGTTTCCGTAGCGGTCAAGCTGCACATGCAGAAAGCAGCAGCAGCAGCAGCAACCTGGAGATCGCATATAGTAACTGAAAATTGTTCCAAAGGTATCCGACATGGTCCGCACCTCACCTAGATAGAACCTGAAGGACTCTTTGCATCTCATCATTTGCTTCTTCTATGCTTAGGAAGTCAGTGAGTCACTAGGGCGGCTTGTGTCAACAAAACTATAATCCATTGGTACCCATGTTATTGTGGATTTGTGGGTGCACTGTCGCTTTCTCCTGCTTGCTTTAGCAAGAACATACTCTCGCCCGGAGTAGTAGCCAACAAAAAGGAATCTCGAGTTTATTAGCCAACGTTTAAAAAGCCGGGGGCGGCTTGTGTTAGGGCTTGTTTGGTTTCAGGGTGTTAAAGTTTAACACCCGTCACATAGGATGTTTGGATACTAATTAGAAGTACTAAACATAGGCTAATTTCAAAATTAATTGCATAGATGGAGTGTAATTCGCGAGACAAATCTAAAACCTAATTAGTCCATGATTTGGCAATGTGATGTTACAGTAACCATTTGCTAATGATGGATTAATAAGGTTTAATAGATTCGTCTCGCGAATTAGCACAGGGTTCTACAATTAGTTTTATAATTAGCTCATATTTAGTTATCCTAATTAGCATCCGAACATCCGATGTGATACTGTTAAGTTTAGCATCTCGTATCCAAATATCCCCTTAGTAAATTGCAGGAGTAATAACTAATTTACTAGCAGGAGTCTAGGATCCGTGTGTTTCGTGGTTGTCACCATCTCTCCCTAGTAGCACACTCTAATTTTGAAGATACTCCAAGTCGATAACGTGGCAAAACACAAAGAGAATGGCAACTGTGCTTCTCTTGGTAAAAATCCTGCACGGATCTAAGAGGACAATTATGTAATTTAATAACTGTAACGAAATTTAAGAATTAGAGGAGCATCGAGTTCAGTCTATGAAGCGTATATTGCAAATGGCATCGAGTAGGTTCATTCAATCCACCGTTCGCTGAGTTTTATGTCAAGCAAAAGCTCAACCTTTTTTCGAGATAAAGGTGATATTTGGTATGAAGTTTTTGTATGAAATGAAACATTCCAAAATTTTGAGGAGCATGGAAAACCTTGAGTGGAAACTTCTAGGTTCAGAGCATTTTTTTTCTACCCTCTGAGTCCATTCAATCAACCGTTCGTGCTACGACTCACGGGATTAAGGATACACCAGATGAATGGAGACTATATTAGATGAGATTTATGCATACAAAAATAAAAAAAAGGCCGAGAAGCTTCTTCGATACAATTTATTTATTTATGGTACTAGGATATTCATTTTCTAATGAAGGGAATATAAATTCCAACATATAAATTCATGAGTTTACCACAACACCTAACACCTCGAGATCACGTTTCACGGGGACGCACGAGCATAAAAGTAGAAGACGACGAGCTAGTTTGAGAGCGTGCCGCAGTCATAGTCCGCCATTTTCAGAAGCCTCCCTGCGAGCACTCCAGACAGGAACTTGTCCCGCAGGAAGCTTACGATTGCATTGTCACTCTGCTGTATGAAGCCGACCGTGTAGGCGGTCGCGACGAGCTCGACGCTCCTCCACCGCCTGATCCTTGCGTACTCGCGGAGGCCCGCCTCGATTCTCCCGTTCTCGGCGCTACCGCTACCCTTGGCGTCCTTGCCCGCAAGGGCCTCGCCGAGGCATCTGGCCAGGATGACGCCGTCCTCCAGCGCCGAGCAGCCGCCCTGGCCGAGGTCCGGCGTCATCGGGTGCAGCGCGTCTCCGGCCACGCACACGTTGCCCCTGCTGATGCTCGCGGTTACCAGCGAGAGCGGCGGCCGGAACCGCAGCGGCGCGGCGAGGACGTCGCTCATCTCGCTCCTGTCGATCACCGCCAGCGCCTCTTCTGGCACCTTCGAGCCCCGGAGCTTATCCAGCACGAACTGCTTCATCTTCGCCGCACTCTCGTCGACGCCCTTATCTGAATGAAATCTAAAAGGTTAGCATCGATTTTGTTCTGTAATTTTGATCGTGATGGATAACTGACCGTGTTCGGATCGAGTCCAGGTGAAGAACCAGTAGATGTCAGTCTCGTTGCAGGGCAGCATCCCGGAGCGGAAGCCGTGGCCGATGAACTGCAGGAACTCGGGCTCGAAGCCGTGGCCGTCCGGGTAATGCGCAAAGCCTCTCGCCGCCGCTCGCCCCGAGTAGGACGGCTTCGCGAGGCCGAGCCATTTCGCCACCACGGAGTTGATCCCGTCGCATCCGATCAGTACCTGCGGATGCAGAGGGTATCTTGCTGAACATTTCAATCTCCGGTATGCGAGATTCAGAAAAAAGAGATGGGGGTTACCTTTGCTCTCAGAACTGAGCCATCGGCTAGCTGAAGGATCTTGATGTCGCCATCCTCCTCGATCGAGACAATCTTGGAGGAGTAGCGGATGGTGCCCTTTGGTAGCTCCTCCTCCAAGGCCTGCAGCAGCACGTTGCGCCTGACGCAACGGATTTCATGGGGTCCTCTGCACCAGGGAGAAATATTCATGTCAGTTATATGCACCAAACCAATAGACGTTGTCAGAACGGCTGCGTGATTCAGTAGAGATCAGTTGTGATCTCACCGTTTCCCCTGCTGCGTGAGGTCTGCTTCTCGCACGATCTCTCCGGTGGCGGAAGAGATGACGCGCAACCTGTAGAACATTCAGCAAGGGAGCACTGGACTCAGCGTTGCAAGCGTCGGAGCAGGCAATCAGCGATGCAGGCACATCGGAGACGAAGAAACCAGCAGCAAGGCAAGCCCGTCGGAAATAGAAATTGGAGATGCATATATAGAGATATATAGGACGGGTAACAACGTACCTCTGGGCCTGCAGGTGCTGCTCCCAGTTTGTAACATCGACCGGGATAAAAGACCCCTTTTATCCCGGTTGGTATTACTAACCGGGATAAAAGGGTTCGAGGGATTTAGTCCTGTTCCAGTGACCTCGTTGGGGACCCTTTTATCCCGATTTGAAATACCAACCGGGATAAATGACCCCCTTTTATCCCGGTTGGTATTACTAACCGGGATAAAAGGGTTCGAGGGATCTAGTCCTATTCCAATAACCTCGTTGGGGACCCTTTTATCCCGGTTTGAAACACCAACCGGGATAAATGATCCCCTTTTATCCCGGTTGGTATTACAAACCGAGATAAAAGGCTCTCGACCCTTTTATCCCGGTTGGTGTTTCAAACCGGGATAAAATGCCTCTCAGGATCTTTTTTTCACACTAGCCTTTGCAACGGGGATAAAAGGTCCCGGTTGGTGAGCCCCCCCACCAATGACAGAGCTTTAGTCCCGGTTGGTAAACCTTTTATCCCGGACCAACTTTAAACCGGGACAAAAGGGGGCGCATCGAAAGTCAATTCTCTACTAGTGTTAGGCTCAAAAGATTCGTCTCGCAAAGTACAACAAAACTATGCAATTAGTTTTAATTTCGTCTAAATTTAGTACTCCATGCATGTACTGCAAGTTTGATGTGATGGAAAATCTTCTTTTTGCATAGTGTTAAAGTTGGGAGTTGAGGTGAACAAGGGCTAGGACGGGTAACAACGTACCTCTGGGCCTGCATATGCTGCTCCCTGATCTTGTCGCCCACCCCGAGGGCGTCGAGCGCCCGGAAGGCGTTCTTCCACGTCGTGAACGCGAACCCCGACGTCCGCAGCGACGGCGACGACTCCAGCACCAGGCTCCTCACCCCTTTCCTACGGCGCGGGAACAAGTTACGAGTGTGCAGCAGGTCAGGTATGCAGCAGAGCGAGACCAGCTGGATCGGTTGGCATATATGGACAATTGGACAGGACAAGTAGCTATAGGCAGTAGCCGAAGGCACCTGCATACCTGTGCAATCCGAGAGCCGCCGCGAGGCCGGCCATCCCGGCGCCCACGATCACGACGTCCTCGGCGGCGTCCTTCCCCTGCATGCTTGTGACGGCGGCGCGGCTTCTTCTTCCAGGGGCAGTGGGAAACTAGCAAGCAAATGGAATAATGGCCGTGCTAGTAGCTTGCCAGCTCGGATTAATGGCGCGACCGAGTGACTGATGACCAAGTGCTGACTGCTGAGCGAATCAAGAAGACAAGAACACTTTCTTTGCACGAGACTCAGGAGCTCCCGGTAGCTGGTTATAAGGAAGTGAGCACTGAGGAGTGAAGCCTAAGTTTGAAGAGTCACGGCCGACGTCACTGCTGATGGTGTGGCGAGCGGCAGGTAGTGCGGTCCGTGTAGTTGCGTAGACCAGGGAAGGGCTGCTATCTTCCTGACGCAGACGTGAAGATGGATAGGCTTTCTCCGGGAAGCTGAATGTAGGAGGAGCAAAATTATTGTTATAGCACTGTAGCACACTGTAGCATTTCGTTTGTATTTGTGAATTATTATCCAAATATTGACTAATTAGGCTCAAAATATTCGTCTCGCAAAGTACAACAAAATTGTGCAATTAGTTTTTGATTTCGTCAACATTTAGTACTCCATATATGTACCGCAAGTTTGATGTGATGAGGAATCTTCTTTTTACATAGTGTCAAAGTTGGGAGTTTTGAGGGAACTAAACATGACCTCAGTGAAGTTCGCACACCAGGCAGCATTTTCGTCAAGTTTCCTTTTCGATTGCGATCTTTTGGAGAACGATGGGTCCGCAGCTCTGCGTGGCTGGTCGCTGCCATGTGGGCTACAACAAAGCTAACTGGCTGGGCTATCCAAGTGCAGCAATCGATCTATGTTTCCTAGAGATGACTTTTCTTCTCTTGATTGATGCATCGTTTCTTCTATCATCCGAGTAAAATGCACGTGCGGACCTTGAACTTTGGAATGGTGTGTCATCTAGGTCCCTAAACTTCCAAAATGCACATTCCGATTCTCAAACTTACTAATCGGTTTACGTGAGGTCCAAATCACCATTACTTAACTTAAATCACCATGTATACTGTGGGGCCCACGTGTGATGCCCATCGCTCTTTTCTTATTCGCTCTTTCCTATCGCCCTCCTCTCATCCCCTCCCCCTCCATGGTCCTCTGATGAGCCCTTGACGACGGGATCTTGTACTTCCCCGTGGTGACAGCCGAGCCTTCTCCTCGTTGAGCTCTCAACAGCGGGATCCCATCCTCGCCTGTGCTGTTTTTCGATGGTGGCGGTCGAGCTCATGACCGCAGCGACGCCCATGCTTGCACGGCTGAGTTGCCGAAGGAAGAGCGCCATGAGGCGGTGGGCGAGCTCGCCATGGCAATGTCTTTGCTCCGACCTCAACTCGCCGGCTCTACTCCGACCTCACTTGCACTGGCCCTCCTCCGACGCGTGTGCTAGTCCTACTTCAAGCTTGCCTGCAGCTGTGCTTTTCCCACTTTGAGCTTGGTGGCCCGCGGGCTCGATTGGCCCGAGCTCGCGACGTACTGCGACTACCACTGACGCATGGGTGCGTGCCTTAGTGCAAATAGTAGAAGTGAAATTAGCTACCTATATTTTTGTTTCCTTTTATTATCTATATACAAATTACATCCCACTAATATTTGATGGTATTAGTTTTTGACATGATCCAAAAAAAATACAATTAGGGGCCGCGCACGTAGCGCGCTTATCCACCTAAGTATACATATACTAAAGTTCCAAGATTTGAAGCCTCCTTATGCATCCTAGTTTCGTGTGGAACCCACTTATTGTTCAGGTGGGACACACACTATTGTTGAGTTGATCCATGATTTTTTAAGAAAAACTACCGATTTGTTTTTTCTATTATTTGCAGTTACATTGTATGGAAAATATAAAATATATTTAATGTTTTCCTACGTATAAAAATAATAACTAAACTTTATATACTACGTTGTAGCTCTAGCTCTACTGTTTTTTACCCGGCGCACGCACGCACCCGTTCCCAAACCAGGGGTGAGGATTTCTCAGCAGAACCGAGACGGCCATCGTTTTTGGCAGATGGACATGCCCGTGTTACCTGTGGAGCCCGAGGGCCGTCGCGAGAGGCCGGCGAGCCCGGCGCCCACGACGACGACGTCCTCGACGGCCTCCTGTCGCTGCATCCTTCCAAAGAACTGACAGCGTCGAGCGAACCAGCAACAAGCTCAAATCTGAACCCACAAGTGGTTCTGATGGTTGCCTGCTTGGCCACAACGTCACTGCTGATGAGCAGACGAAGCTATGGACCTGATCGTGCCATGATGGCGTGACGTCTAGCATAGAGTGGGTGGGGCTGCTATTTCCCCGGTGCAGAGGTGAAATTGGACACGCTTTCTGTAAGCACTATGGTTGCATCGACGACATCACAAGAGCAAACAAACGCCATATCGCCAAAGTTCACTGTTCACAGCTCACAATCATATCGCTGCAGTTTTGCAGAGTTTACTCCCAGGGCCTGTTCGCTTCAGCTTATAAGCCGGCTGAAAAGCTGAAACGGCTGATTTGTTGTGAGAGGAAAATACTGTTTGGTGGCTGAATAAGCCAGTCTCTTGAAGTGCTGTGTGGGCCGCTGGTCTTCTTGTTGGGCCGTTACGGTCCAGCACAACATTCTAGCCCGGCCCATGAGTTCCCCTGGTCCCATGTAGCGGCAGGTCCCACACGCACGAACAAAATCGCTGGGGTTTAGCCGCGGCGCCTCTCTCTCCTCACCTAGGGTTTGCGGATCTGCTCCGCCTCGCCGTCGGCTAGCCTCCGCCGCGTGACGCCATGGACTTCGACGAGTACGAGTACCTTGAGAAGACGGTGGAAGCGTCCGGGGTGCCGTCCAACGGCGCCGCGGCCCCCGGGTCGGGGGAGAAGGAGAAGGACAAGGAGCGCAGCTCCCGCCGCCGCTCCTCGGGCGGCGACGAAGAGCGCGACGACGTCGAGCGCAGATCTAAGCGTTCTCGCTCCGAGGAAGGCCGCGACCGCGACAAGGAGCGGCACCGGGATCGGCACCGGGACCGCGACCGGCACCGCAGCAGTCGGGAGCGGCGAGACCGGGATCGCGACGACAAGGAGAAAGAGCGGGAGAGGGACAAGGACAGGAGGAGCCGTGATCGCGATCGCGAACGGGAGAAGGAGAAGGAGAAGGAGAAGGAGAGGGAGCGGGGGAGGGAGAAGGATAGGCAGCGGAGGAGCCGGAGCCGGTCGGAGCGGCGGCGTGATGACGAAGAGCGTGACCGCTACCGTGACCGCGATGTCAGGTGCATGTCCATGACCACTTTAACTCCGAGCTTTTCCGAAACCGCTAGAACTTGATCTGTTTTTTTTTTTTGGTTGTGCTGGCTTATATGACATCATCACTAAGTTTTTAAGTTTCAGTGGAGGAAGCGGGGTAGATTAGTTGGTTGGCTTGACTTACAGACAAAGTTATGCCTGAATATTAGTCTCATTGCATGCAGCTAAGCACAAAGCTTGTTAGAACACTGGTTTAAACTAGCACAGATAAAGATCGGATTACATCTATTGCTTTGTACTTGTACCAAAAGTTTCTCATTCCATGTGTTATCGATATGATTTTTGTGATATTCAATAAAATCGAGCATTAGTGTGGGGACTTGCAGACATGGTATGCTTCAGTGATCTTGAGATGTTTTTTGACAGCAGTATGGCCTGGGAAATTGGGTCAGACTTTCGAATACTGTTTTTGTGAGATAGGAATTAGCAATTAGCATTACACTAGTACAAGAGAAGTGTACTTTGTGATGGTTAGATGAACACTATGATGCCATCGATGATTAATCTGTTTTCCTGCATCCACGATGTGGAGCTGAACTGTATTTGTTGTGTGACAGAAATGCTGTTCAAGTTGTGTGTTGGGCTTTTTTTTTTCTGAGGCATTTCTTTTTACTGTTAACAACATTCAGTGTTCAATGCACTGCACAAACAACTATTTGTTTTCCGTGCTATTAAGTTGCAATAGAGAATTCTGTAGTGAGAGCATCCCATCTGGCAGGTGTGGACGTTGTCCGCATCATGCTACCTTTTTGTCTTTATAGCAGATTACACCGTGCGCAGAAGATTGTTGGACCTGTACTTTGAGACGGAATACGTTGTGTACTTGGTATTCCATTATCATTTGAGCTCGCAATATAATCTTTCTTTCTTTTTTTACTACATCAATTCATACGAGGGATTCTCTTTTCACAGACGTAGGAAAGAGGAGGCTGCGGAACCTGAAGTTGATCCTGAAAGAGATCAGAGAACTGTGTTTGCTTACCAGGTAGCATTTTGAACAAGTCTTTCACATTGTAGTCTCTGTAACCTTCAATCTGAAGCTAATTGTTTAAAATTACAACTGCAGTTATCTTTGAAGGCAGATGAAAGAGACGTGTACGAGTTCTTTTCTAGGGCTGGAAAGGTGATAATCGTTCTGATTGCAATTTCTTTTAATTATGCTAGTCTGGCTGGTGCTCGTTATGTTTGTTATGTTCATACACATGGATTCAGTATATACAATGTTAGTTTGCTAGAGTTCCCTGCAGGTTAAATATAATATGCTTGAGAGAATGTAAATTTGTTAGTAGATCAGACTAAACGTTTGGATCCATGGACTAATTTTTAGTTTGGATATTTTGATACCAATTAGAAGGACTAAACTTGAGCTAATTATATAAAACTAATTGCATAAGCCGTGCCTAATTCGCGAGACGAATCTATTAGGCCTAATTATTCCATGATTAGCACATATTTACTGTAGCATCACATGGGCAAATCATGGACTAATTAGGCTTAATAGATTCGTCTCGCGAATTAGCCTTCATTTATGCAATTGGTTTTGTAATTAACCAATGTTTAATACTCCTAATTAGTATCTAAACATTCGATGTGATAGGGACTAAACTTTAGTCCGTGGATCCAAACAGGGCCTAAGTTGATAGATGCATAGATATGTTTACCCACATTTTACAACAAAGCCTTTCAGTCCCTACAACAAAGCCTTTCAGTCCTAAGTAAGTTGGAGTAGGCTAGAGTTGAACCCCAACAGGAACCACTAATCAAGGTTTACCCACATTTTGGAGTGATAAAATATTTTTTGTTTCTAGCCATTTCTTGCTTCCTTTTCTTATTGAATCAAATCAATTTTTTGCTTGAACTGTTATGTTTTCATTCTCTAGGTCCGGGATGTTCGCCTCATTATGGATCGAAATTCACGTCGTTCTAAAGGAGTTGGGTGAGTACCTATACTAATACTAATAACAATTAGCAACTTACACTGTTATACAGCGTGTATTCTTGGTGCATAGCCCTGCACTTCTGTTTTTAGCATGGAGGGAGCAATATTGCGGTCTTTCCTTCGTTCCTTTTATTTCTTGACTTGGCTTGATATGCTGAATGGAAATTTTGTGCAACAACAAAAAAAACACTTCAATTAACTGGCACAGTTTCATATTATTGAAAACATAGGGTTTCCTGTTGCTCTTCAATCTGTATGCTCTCGGGAATTGAATAACCAAAAACTGGTAAGGGTGGGTTGTTCTTTTGGAGTCCTCATGGTTCCCTGATTTTTAGCTCTTTGCAGCCCATGAATTCGTGGCCCTAGATTAAGGCATTGTCTTTCAAGGCCTCATATAATAAATTGTTTATTTTGGCATAACCTGGTTGGTTTGGCAGCATTTTCCCTGTTTTTTCTCAAGTGGTGGGCCCTGAAATAGATGCGGTGTATATTGGTGGATGGAATGGGTTTCCTGAAGCTGAATGTTGTGGTGGCAGCTAGAGGGAAAAAGTGAATTAGTAAACGAATTTAGGGCTCACTTGGTCAGCTTAGGAGCCATGAGAGGCAGCCCAGTAGGAATGAGGAGATGAAGATAAATTGGCAGGGACAATTCCAGTGGTCTAACGGGGATGATGTCTTGTGGAGGTGAGGTTGAAAGTTTTCGCCCTCCCACAGAATGTGGTTCGCTTAAGTCATTATTTGAGATTGTGTTAGCCCTGTATTACTGTGTTTTCATAACTTAACCGTTCCTGGTACTCGTAAATCATATCAGACCAATCTTGAAATGCATGTTTGTTAAATTTGACTGGCCTTCCTGTAGAAAAGTTAAGGTTACGCAGTTAACAAGATTGTGCTGTCAATTTTGTGTCTCATTATGCACATCAGTTGCATCGCAAGCTCATATTTGCACTTCTCCCCTTTAAGTAAACTTGCTAGTAGGTCTATTACAGGATTTCAAATATTACTAACTATATTTGGTACATTGTTGCCCCTAGTTCTGGATTAACATCTGCATTTAACTGTAGTTACATACTTCTTATGGGGAAAAAATATTCATCGGTTTTTCATACTCGGCAGGAATATTTATAATTTGGTGTACCTGCTGGAATAATCAGCAACTTATGAGTAAGATGGAATACAAGATCATATTGGTGACAGTAAGCTGTGCGGAGCATCACAGTTCCGCATTATTGGAGTCAATTTCAATGCTAAATTGAAACTAACCTTGATTTAAAATTATCAAATGCAAGATTCATTTAAACTGATCTAAAATTTTGAACATAAAGTAACTATTAGAACAATGTTTGCTTCGTTTATGGCTGGATAGTCTGATTTTTTTCATGCTATTCACATTATGCAGGTACATTGAATTCTACGACGCTATGTCTGTTCCAATGGCGATAGCTCTTTCTGGTCAGCTGCTTCTTGGTCAACAAGTAATGGTTAAGCCTTCAGAGGCTGAAAAGAATTTAGTCCAGTCAACTGCTTCTTCAAGTGGAGCCGCTTCAGGTGGAGCAAGGAAGTTGTATGTTGGAAATCTTCACTCCAACATTAATGAGGAACAATTGCGACAGGTCCATATCGAACATATTGTTCTCTAGATTTTATGTGCTTGGAGCAAATTGTCTCTTGATTATTCATATTATTAAATCTTTTTTTTGTGGATATTCATATTATTAAATCTTATTCCCAGGTCTTCGAACCATTTGGGCAAGTGGAGCTTGTCCAGCTGCCGTTAGATCCACTGACTGGGCTATGCAAAGGTTTTGGTTTTGTGCAGGCAAGTGTCTCTGTACGAAGCAATTTTTTGTTTTTGTTAGCGCTTGTTTCTCACCACTTCTATTTTGTAATTTAGTTTGCACGCCTTGAAGATGCAAAAGCGGCTCAGAGTTTAAATGGACAACTTGATATTGCAGGGAGAGTAATTAAGGTAAACATTATGTTTCATAGTTACCAGAGCTAGTCTTAGATAATTTTTTGGCTGTCTGACGTTATAGTAACCAATTGGCCAGGTTTCAGCTGTGACTGACCAAGCGGGTATGCAAGTTAGTGGAGCAACTACTGGAGATTTGGATGATGATGAAGGTGGAGGCTTGGTGGGTGTCATTCTCATTTATTTGAGATAATCTGACCATCTGAGTAGTCTGAACTTTGTCATTAATGTGTTCTCTTTTACCTTTATTATTACTAATTTTCAAGTATGATGTAGGAATCAAAATATTAGCAAATGCCAATCGTAGTATTTCTTTTATTCCCCTTTTAATATTCCATATAGTGGTTGTGTATCCATGCATACCTCTACTTCCTTTAAATTAGCTAAGTGCATTTGGCCTACCATATTTGGTGGGTTCCTGCACTACTGGCTCCCAATTTTAAAGACCTGAGCACTTATGTTGCACATAAGATATTAAAGATGCTGAATGGTCACCCTTTTCTCCTGTCTTATCAATTTAGCATCTGTTATCCTGATTTTAGAAGTTGATAAACAGAATTTGTATACATTTTCCTATTTTTTGTTTACATGACAATACATCTTTCCATGATGACACCAGCCAACTAGTAAATTCTGCAATTATTACTTCCATAGTAATTATTTCATGCTTGATCTGTCCTTAAAAATGGGCCTAACTTCATAGAAGGAATGAGTGCTCATACCTCTTACCTTATAACCATCAGTCTGGCACCATAACGTCTCAATTACGCCCTGTTTATAACTATTGGTAGGCACGATGGTAGTAAATAATTTTTAAACATTATGTTTGATGTGTGTTCCTTGATGTATGCAGGCACTGAATGCTAGTTCCAGAGCACTTCTTATGCAGAAATTAGACCGGAGTGGCATTACAACCAGGTATATTTTTAGAGGTTGATTGCATGATAATTATCCTGACATACCTCGATCGCTGCTACTTCCTTAAATCTTATTTTAGTATCATTCCATCTTTGTTGATTATTTATTAATTGGATTTATATTAATTATTAAGTGGTGGTGGGGCCTGTGCTTACTGAGCTGCTGAATGGACGATGCCTCCATGGTTTGATTAATTTGTTGTCCTGGGATGCAGAGGCTTCATTTCATTTTAGAATGTCAATTATCTTGCTTGCACAAGTGCTGTCATTTGTACCCAAATCTCTCATCATTGACCTCTACTATATTATCGTCAGGATTCATCCACCACTACAGCAACGCTGTTTCCATATATATCTAGCTTGTCAAGGTCATTCTCCATGGACCTCCTCCAGTTCTTTGGTGTAAAGTGGTTTGGCTGAAATATTCTGTTTCCTGCAGTTCTAGCGTCTAGTGCCAATCCCATTGATTGCAAATTTCAAGAGGGTGAATTGATGACGTTTAAAACTCGTTACAGTACCTTAATATTCTTAATGTGCCAATTCGATGCAAAATTTAAGTTGGTTTCATAAGAAGCTTTAGTCCTAGTGGCTTAATTTTGTTCCATTTTCAAGTCCTGAAGCAGATATGCTAGAAGTTTGTGTGGATATGTTCTTCTTTCTCTCTGTATATCTACTCAGTGCACGCATCATATCTTTTGTGTATCTGCAGTTTGGCTGGTGGGATGGGCACTGCTAGTTTGAATACTCCGGTTGGAATACCAGCTGTATCTGTCCTTGGTGCTGCTCCAGCTACAGCTCCTGTTCTGCACCCTACCGTGCCTGGTCTTGGTTCAATTCCTGGGGCAACTCTTCCAATTTCTACCCCGTCTATTGAGTTGGCTCCACCTAGTGAATGCTTATTGCTGAAGAATATGTTTGATCCAGCTGTAGAGGTAAGGATGATTTTTCTACTAACAGAAGGATTATTATGCCACATCATTTATTTGCTGCTCGTAGATCTGGAGGAGCTTGTTTATTTTGCATTGGTTGAACAAAGCTAACAGATAATTTACAATGCTATTTTTGCAGACGGATCCTGATTTTGATTTGGATATTAGGGATGATGTTCAGGACGAATGTTCCAAGTTTGGCCAATTAAAGCACATTTTTGTAGACAAGTAAGCCAGCATGCTCATTTTTAAATAAACCTGCTACTCTGCGCCTAAAATTCCAGTTTGCTCAACTCTTCAGCATGTTGCACTGCTAGTTTTCTTGCGATCATGGTACATAAATCTGAAGTGTCAGTGCACTCTTAAACATTTATTTCAGATAATAGTGGAGCAGCTCTGTGTCATCATTCTTTAATATCACACTTTTGAAGTTATTATGATTCTTATGGAGTAAAACACATGCTTAGTTCGATGCCGTTGAGACCTTTTGTGCTTCTGATAGCTTCCTTATGTTCTGTCGCTATCAAATCATCGGTCCACACTTTTTAAAATCTTCAACAGATCTTCCCCAAATTGCCCCCCAATATCTATCCTTTCTCTAACAAACATCTGTTGTTATTGTGGAGCAGAAATACTGCAGGTTTTGTGTACCTTCGGTTTGATAGCATAACAGCAGCTATGAGTGCACAGAAAGCACTTCACGGAAGATGGTTTGCGGGGAAGATGATTACAGCAACTTTCATGGTATATTAAATGCTACCTCCCTGTCTCCATTGTTTTGCTTTCCGCATTTTGAATATCTGTGATGAGCTTACTCAAATATTGATGTTTGTTTTGGCAGACGCCCCAGCAGTATGAAATGAAGTTCCCAAGCTAGTGGGCAGACGATTGGTTAACATGGAGAATAGCTTGGTCTCATGTACTGGCATTTCTACATTTCAGCATCTGAGCGTAGTCGTGTTAACTGTTAGGGCTAATTTGGAAGCCAAGGGCAAGACAACCCAGGGAAGGGGGCCCCAGCGTAGTCGTGTTAACTGTTAGTGGAGACTGGAGTGATTTAGTCACTTTGTCGTGTAACATTATGCCATCAAGGGGTTTGTAACATGGATTATGTCCTAGCATTTTGATCCAAAGTGTGTCTAAGTGCATATTTGTTTACGGAAACATGTGTATGAAAAGAAAAGAAAAGAAAAGAAAAGAAAAGAGAGAGCATGTATCTCTGGCAATTGGAAAAAAAGGGAGTTGTGTAGGCGGTATTGTTTGGTGTTCGTTTTCCCTTTTGTTTTTGGTGTGTGCAATGGAGTAATCCTTACGCTGATGTGAAAATGCAAATAGTGCCGGATTCTGGCGACTAGCTGTTCTGTGGATAAGGATCAAGGGCTACGGAATAAAAGGAGCAGTGGTGTGAGTTAAACACAAAATCAGTGTATTAACAGGTAACCAGAAATGAGACCGGGAGTCTGGAAAGCAAAGATCCCTTGCAATGTCAAAATATTCCTATGCTAGTTGAAAATAGAACGATTCTAATATGGTGAGTAGAAAATGGCCGGAGACCCATCCTGTAAATTTTGCGATGCAACTGAAACTGTCGCTTCTCCATTGTCCTGTTGCCAAAGCTGTATGGGGATAATTGCCCAATGTTTTGGTGCTGATAATGTTCCATCCACTTGAGAGCAAGGCTAATAATCTAGCCTGTTGCTGACTAAATACAAGTACCATGTCATATAAAGCCAACCATATAGCTAGCTTGTACAATGACTTGGCTAATAGATTGGCTAAGACGAGGATTTTAATAAAGACGCAAGATTTAATGATGGAGGCGACTCGACAGAGAGGGCTCTCCAGATAAGCAATCGGCGAGAGCTCCTCCCGGCTCCCATCCCCCCTCCGTCTCAGACTCCCACCCCGTGGCTCCTTATCCGTTCGAAAAAAAGAGCCTCGCACCTTCTCCGAGCATGGAGGCGACGCCAGCCTACCGCCCTCGCAATCCACCCCATCGCCAGCCTCCACCTCGCCCGCGTCGCCTCCGGCGCCGGCGAGGACTGCCCTGCTCCTCCCCTCCCCCCTCTCCTCCCACACCTCACCAGATCACCAGCTCCCCCGCCGCCCCTACCAGCTCCGGCAGCCGTCGCTAACCACTGTGGCACCAACGCCCCCCCCCCCCCCCCCCCCCCCCCCCCCCCCCTCCCCCCCCGGACCTGGCCCAACCGGCCTCCTCCACCACCATGGCGGGAGGCGCCGCTGCCGCCCGCCGTTCCGCCCACACCCCACCACCACCGCCGGTCCGGCACCCACCCCTCGGCCATCCCTCTAAGCCCGGCAGCCACCAATCCCCTCCCCAACCCGAAACTCGAAACCCTAACCCGATCTGGAGCTCGCCGGAGAGGAGGTGCTCGTCGGAGAAGAAGAGGTCGCCGGAGTGCTCGTCAGAGAAGAAGAGGTGATCGCTGGAGTTGGATTGCATCTTTGTTACTTTTCTTTTGGATTTGTTTTTTTTTCTTTTTTCCCTTTTCTGGCTTCCTTGATACCTTCTTTACCTCATTTTTGCCAAATAGGGAGGCTCTCGATTTCATCATAAATCGAGAGGCCTCTCTCCCTAGGATTTGCGTTTGATGATTGCATGTGCATTCCATCCCCTGTGCTCCGCATCTTTCTGGACGTGGAGATAGACGGTATTTTAGGAGCATTGTAACACAACTTCAAGCAATCAAACAATCAAACAAAGCTCATGCACCGAAATTGCGAGTTCATATTGAGCATGTGATGGGCTGTGGCTGCACAGTTGTTGAGCGCAGAACAATAGTTAAGCAAAGGCTCCCCTCCTGGCTTCGGCGGTGCAACTAGGGATGAAAACAGACAGGAACGGGCGGGAACCCCTCTCCCGTTTCCGTTATTTCATTTTATCAACAAAAACGGGACCGGTTCTGGAATAGTCGGGAATGGGAGCGGGATTAACGGGACTACGAAAACGGGTGGGAACCGGGTACTAAAACGGGAGCTCACGGGAGCTCATTGTTGATTTTTGTTGCTCGCTAGTTGCGAATCACATTTTGGTACCTCTATGAACTATTATTCAAATGATCTTTTAGAAAACATACGGTTATCATGACCTATTGGGTCATAAGGGTATTGAGCTAGAGCTAGACACATACTAATGCATATTAAGTCTATCCCAAATTTATTAAATACGAGATAAATACGAGTTCATCAAGGTTAAAAATGGGATCCCGCAAAAACGGGCGGGATAGACTCTCTCGCTTCCCGTCTCGTTTCCAAATTTGTCTATAAATACGATCACGGACGGGTGAAATGTGGAAAACAGTACGGTACGAGATTTATCCTGTTTGTTTTCAACCCTAGGCGCAACGCCGCCCACCGCTGCTGACACTAACTCGTCGGACTCCTGCGCCCCCGCCACCTCCACTTCCCACTGGGGGTCTCCCACCGCTCGGCTCCGGTGGCGCCCTCGCCACCTCTGCTCCCCGCTGTCTCTCCTGCCTCCACCGCCGGCCAGCGAGTCGCCCCGGGACTCCCTCTAGCCTCGCAAACACAGGTAACCTAAAAGCTTGCCGGTGAGCCCTCCGTCACCGGTGGAGGAGGAGGAGAGCAACTTGTCATTGCTGGATTGGTCAAAAAAATCGAGAGGTTCAAAACACTCGAGTGTGATTTAGTTTTCCCCTAAGCGAATCATGGAGAAAAAAAATAGATCAGGGGAAGGACTGATGCCCATGCAAGACAAGATATTCGAAGACGAAGACCATCTGTGCAGGAAATTCCGAAAACTGGATGTCAGCTATATTCGGCTCCTGATCCAATTCGACCTCCTGCTGCCCACCGCTTGCTCCCGCAGACCGCCGCCACGCGCGGGGCCTGCTTGAGTGCCGATCGCAGGCGCCATGGCTCGGCACGAGCAAGCCGCGCCGCTAGCCCTCGCCAAAGCGTGTCGCTCGCCCATGCCCGGCTTGAGCAAGTAGCCTACCCGCGCCGCGCTCGTCACCCGCCAGATGCCGCCGCGGGCATGGCTTCCGCGCCACGCGCGCGAGGTTCCGGCGCATCTTGCTGTAGCCTGCAGCTTGAGGACGAATTGGTGTCTGTGGTTTGGAGATGGTGATTTGGGGACGGATTTGGTGGTCATGGAGTGAAATTGGGGGATTTAGGGGATGTTTGTCCCACACCTAAACTTTAGCCCATGTTACATTAAATATTTAGATACTAATTAGAAATATTAAATATAGACTATTTATAAAATCTATTGCACAGATGGAGGCTAAATGACGAGACGAATCTATTAAACCTAATTAGTCCATGATTTGATAATATGCTGCTACAGTAACCATTTGCTAACGATAGATTAATTATGTTTAATCGATTCGTCTTACCGTTTAGCCTCCATCTATGCAATTAGTTTTATAACTAACTCATATTTAATTCCTCTAATTAATCCTGAAGAGTTGACGTGATATGTACTGTTTAGTTACTGAACTTGCGGAGGATTGCTCAGCTGCCCTGCAGGTTCTCGACGCCCGCCACTCGGACACGTTTTTAGAGATGGGGACGGGACGTTGCAGTACGAAGTACTTGGTGAGCACTTGCTTCAAGAGAAGGCATCTGCCATGTTTTCTGCTGTTTTCAACAAGCAGCTCACTTCTCCGTCTACCGCTTGTACGTGTCACAATATCAAATTGTTTCAATGCTTTTTTGTCTTGTTGTGTGCGTGTTAATAAGGGGTCGTTTGGATCTTTAGTCCTGACTAAAATTTATGTCACATCAAATATTCGGAGGCTAATTAGAAGGATTAAACATGAGCTAATTATAAAACTAATTATACAGATGGAGGCTAATTCACGAGATGAATCTATTAAGCCTAATTAATCCATCATTAGCACATGTTTACTGTAACATCATATTGTCAAATCATGGACTAATTAGATTTAATAGATTCGTCTCGCAAATTAGTCTCCGTCCGTGTAATTAGTTTTGTAGTTAGCCTATATTTAATACTCTTAATTAGTATCTAAACATTCGATGTGATAGGAATTTTAGAAGGTGCTAAAGAAACAAACACCCCCTAAGTCTCATGTCCGTTCTTCAGCCGTTCTCAGCATCGGGGCATGGACTAGCATGAAGAGTGAGACCGGTGCTCTCGACGTCAAAACAGCCGTCACGCCATATGCTGCGGCCACCAATGGCTGTAACCTCGCTCACAACGAGGGTACGCGCATGAGTATGGTTACAGTTGTAGCTACACACTCTGCAACTATATGGCAAGCACCTCATTCCACTTTTCAGGCTATGCGGGACACGGCTAGCGACGGAAAGATCGTGTCCGGTCGGATACTTCAGCCCTTGTTTACTTCACTCCCAACTCCCAACTTTGACACTATGCAAAAAGAAGATTCCCCATCACATCAAACTTGCAGTACATGCATGGAGTACTAAATGTAGACGAAATTAAAAACTAATTGCATAGTTTTGTTGTACTTTGCGAGACGAATCTTTTAAGCCTAATTAGTCAATGTTTGGACAATAATTCACAAATACAAACGAAACGCTACAGTGTTGCTATAGGAATTTGGGTTGTCCAAAGTTGGGCAAGTAAACAAGGGCTTAAGGCCATGTTTAGTTACTCCCAACTTCCAACTTTGATACTATGCAAAAAGAAGATTCCCCATCACATCAAACTTGCGGTACATGCATGGAGTACTAAATGTAGATGAAATTAAAAAGTAATTGCACAGTTTTGTTGTACTTTGCGAGACGAATCTTTTGAGCCTAATTAGTCAATATTTAGACAATAATTCACAAATACAAACGAAACGCTACAGTGTGCTACAGTGCTGTAACAGTAATTTGGCACCTCCCAAATTGGCCAACTAAACAAGACCAATTGCTCCTCTGATTTTATTTTGTGCCTGTTTAGTTTCCCAAAATCCCAACTTTAGCACTATGCAAAAAGAAGATTCCCCATCACATCAAACTTGCGGTTCCGCATGGAGTACTAAATGTAGACGAAATTAAAAACTAATTGCACAATTTTGTTGTACTTTGCGAGACGAATCTTTTGAGCCTAATTAGTCAATTTTTGGACAATAATTCACAAATACAAATAAAATGCTACAGTTGCGTATTTATAGTAAAATGCAAATTTTGCCACTCCCAATTTAAGAACTAAACAAGACCTTTTCAGTCAGTACACAAATGTTATCCAGAGTTCGGTTGCATGGTCGTACACAATGTGTCGCACAGTTGGTACACAATGTCGTTACATGTTTACTCTGATCCGCGATTCAGAAACTGCTTGATTACGCTATACGGCAAACACCTCTGTCTTATCAGATTTTGTTCTGCATGGACTGATGGACATGTAAGGTGCTTGATCAGTGACGGATGTATACACTCTATAGGGATATTAGCCGGCCCGAAGGACAGTCCTTATTCTTCCCTGCTTCCCTCGGCTCTCTCTTCTCTCATCATGGTCTCTCTCCTCCCGGCGGATCTCGGCGGCAGCGGCAGCGAGGTCGAGCACAATCGCCAGCAACAACGAACTCCAAAGATGCCCGAGGTCGAGGGATCCACGGGGACGAGCCCCTCCGTGTGAATAAGTAGAGGGCGGACCGGATCCATGGAGGGTGAGGTCCTCCTCGTGGATCTATGGGAGGAGAGGCCGAACCTACGGGAAGATGGTCGGGTTTGGTAGAGGAGGGCCCGGATTAGTGGGGGAGGGGAGGCGACCAAATTCAAGTGCCTTGTCGTCAGTGGCGAGGATCCATGGAGGGTGGCTGTGCGTGGATGCATGGATGTTGGAGGTCTCGTTGTTACCTTCTGGTTCTGGATTCGATGAGGCGGCGGCGAGATCTGGCAAGGCATAGGTGAAATCAACTCTCTCTTTGTGATTCATTTCCTCGTGCGGCATCCATGGAGGGCGGAGCTCAATTCCATAGTGGAAGAATGGTTTCTCCTCGTGCTCGGTGGTTGGGTAGAATGGAGGAAGAAGACTATTCTTGTTCTTGCATTTTGTTTTTTTTTTCAATTTTGTACCTTGCAACCCGAGAAAATCTTGCTGCTCGTGAACATTTTTTTTCTTTCAATTTTGTACCTTGCAACCCGAGAAAATCTTGTTGCTCGTGAACATAACTGAGAATTCTCGGTGATTTGTTGCTGTGACTACTGACTTGCAATTTTTGAGATGTATTCAAGAAAATTGCTCGATAGTTCTTTATGTACTCAAAATTGTTCATATTAATTTATTCCAAAACTAATTATTTATAGAATAATCTCGTGAGAAAAATAATAGATATGAAAAATACTTTTGAAAGTAAGAAACATCGGGATAGAATCATATTTACACAAAATTAAGAGGAGCAGGTAGACCGCAATACGAGCGCTAGATGCCCGGCAAGTCAAACGCATATCGACGAACATCTCACGATTCTCACGCACACTGGGCAGTGGGCACTACCCAGGAGTAGTATTTGCGTGCGCGGCTAGGTCGTCGTCGTGGGAGAGTTCGCCGTAGATGGCGAACTTCTCGCGGGCGTACGTGGTGTAGCAGGGGCGCAGGGCCACACTTCCGACAGCAGCCGCCGCACCTCCCCATACGCGGGCAACCCCGCGTTCGTCATCTCGAACTCGTACCGGTTAGCCTAAGAGAAACTGTAGTGCTAACTTGGATGAGCCTAACATCCGGCCATCCACAAGGACAATTTTCTTCCCCTTACGTGTGCAGGTGAGAGGTGGAGACGCGACTTGTGAGAATGACAAGTTGACAATGGCAAGAACACTCGTTTCAAAAAAAAAAGGGCAACAACACCATAACATAGGAATTCATACTCTCATGAACAAGCCCACAATGATAGCTTTACTTCCTGAGCATAATGATACCAAGAGACGACTCATTGGACCTCTCTTAGAAATGCAGGATTTGAATCTAAAGCCTTCTTAGCTAAATTACGCGTATCTTCTCTCGGGGACTCTCTTGATATGCGAAGCAGCTCCTTGATTCCACCAGAAGCAATGATGTCACAGGTGTTGTCTTCTGCAAAGACGAGTGGGTGGATTTGGTATCAAATTTTAATAACATCCACGATTCGATTGCCATCAAATGCATGAGCTTATACACAGGACAAAACGGTGAAGTGCAACCTTTATTTACGTACCGTTCTGAGCTAGATGGCAAAAGGCAAGCTCAATGTGTCTTCGGGTTGAAGCGGAAAACCTAGTTGAATTGGCCACCATCCAAGTAAAAACACCGTCTTCAATGAGAAGGGACCTTCCTTTCCTGTGACCTATTGAGTAGAACAGGCTGTTACTGAATCTGAAGAACCACGGAAACTCAATACATTCAACTTCAGTGGCACAATGTTCAAAAGTAGAGCAAATGACAGCATTCCCAGGTTACCAAGAAGCGGCAAAGCCATACGCTCAACACTTTACAGTGCTGTGGCACATAGACTAAAAGGTGTTCAAAACTTACAAATGTATTCATGCAGCTGTAATAGCTCATCAGAAAAACAACTAATGGACATTTGAGGAACAAATGGAAAAGTTGCAGACCTTGGCTTATCACCCGAGATTCACATTTTGCAAAGTTTGCTATTCCTCGTGCTATCTGGGCTATGACATCGGCATGTCCACTGCGAAACATTCCTAGTAGTGCTTTTATTCCACCATCTTGTTTCAACATCAAGTGCAACTTTTCTGAAAAAAAAATACACCTTTGATAAGTCACATTTTTATTCTAAAAATATCAAGGTTCCACTTCTAGCAATATGATAAAACAAAAACAGTGGGTTATGAGGAAAAATGATACCACAACATTTACTTTCATCTCACTATAAGGTGTACAGTTCATAGTAAAATGAACTGCACAATAATGTGTGAGCATAACTGATCTTCTAAAATATTTCATAAATCATAATCTCGTTAAAAACTTGACATAAATAACAATAAACTAGCTGTACCATTTCCACATAAATTGGCGATCGCACCAGCCACCATCCGCAAAGTTTGAGGATCATCAGTTTTAGAAGCAACATTTGCTAATAATCGAGCTCCACCTTTGTTCATAATAACTCCCTGGTTTGATCCTGCAACGTCAAGTATCAACATAAACACAAAATGCCTAGAGATGTAAAACTTTTACTATTGCAAACTATAATATTTAAATTTAGTTGATACAGTTAAAACAACAAAATTACGCAAGAAAATGACAATTTTGATGGAGATGTGATGCTTAACTAACTCGAATGCATATAGAATATTTCCCAAACTATTTTTTAATGATGGTAATATGAAGATACACATGTTGACAACCATTTCCAGTTTGCATGATGATTAAGAAATTCTGGTAGTGAGCCACTAGATGATTATTGGCCCATTCCAACCAAATGTGAAAGATAAATCTGAAGAGTGCTTTGTAGGAATCCATTACCATTCATCGCCAAGTTAGCAACAGCACCAGCTGTGACTCGATGAATAGTGGTGTTTTCTGATGTTTCTAGAAGGGATAAAAGAGCATCGAGCCCTCCTTCCTCAACGATTCTTTCCTGATTAATATCTGCAATCCCAAAAAGGACAAGTGAGCAAACACTGTTCGTAGTCCCAATACTTCATTAGAAATGTAAGACGTTTTGCCAAACTTTACTTTAACCGTTAATATGTTTAAAACAAATCCGTCACATAAAAAATTATTATTAGGTTTGTTATGTGAAGCACTTTAATGATGCAATAATGTTGTACCATGGGCAGGGCCAGGCCATTTTGTTAGGGTCAGCTGACCCCGACAATATTTTCAAAATCAGTGAGAAGATACTGTTTCGCACTGTTCCACTATGGTGATGACCCCGACGCTGTTCTGAGCTGGCTTCGCCCCTGTGTTGTGCTAATTAATAACGATAGATAATACTATGGAAACAACCATTGTCAAAGTTACTTGCTGGAGACTTTGTCTTGTGCAGAGCATCATATATGATAAGAGATAGTAATAACCTATCCCTTCTAGAGAACAGAAAACATAACATAGTTACTTTTTTTCAGAGAAATATTGTATTGAAAAATTGTAGTTATGCATGTAAACGCTGAAGTTGATTTTGTAGTTTCATACTCCCAACCATACAAGCAGGCAGTACAACGTACAGCTGTCAGGTGACAGTTCATTTTGGATCATGGGCCAGTCCAGATTGAACTCATATAAATAATAACGTGTAGCTGTCAGGGAACAGCGCATTTTGTTGTTGGGCATCAAAATAGCAACGGGTACAATAATAGAATAACAAAGAGTGCAATAAAATGTGCTTGTGGGCCTGCCACTAGGGAGGGTATGGGCAAACCCACTCTTGTTCACACCCAAATCCATATAATTATTATCCACTCCTTACCCTCCCCAATCCCACCCATATCCAATGGATAATTAACTTTGTACTACATATATATACATATCCAATTGATTAATTGTACCCTCCCCATACCCTACCCTCTTCATTTCTAATGGGTATATAATTTTCTGCCCATACCCTCCCCATTTGAAGTGGGTGTGGATTTGGGGAGAGGGTATGGATACCCAGTGGCAGGCTTACTTGTGGCTCGTGATGTAATTCTCAAACGTGTACGTAGCCGTGTGTGCAGGTATATTGAACCATTTTGTACTTTTTGTAGCTTCTCTATATTCATATAAGATTTTCATGCAAATAGGCTCACGGAGATCAAGGCAGTATGCAATATATGCACAGTTCCAAGGGGCAAACTTCCGGACCTTCAGCAGCAAGATTAGCAACCACCTTGACAGCGTGGATCTGCACATCTAGATCCTCAGACTTCAAAAGAGCAAGCACGTTTGCAAGACCAACTGGGCATCAATTGGGCCAAAAACACAGTCAGGATGGCGGCTCAAGAAAGACATGGCTGGTCTGTAGTCTTTCATAAAGTAAAGTTACCTTCTTCAAATATCTTTGATATGGTACCTCTCTGACCAGATAGGGCCTCTCTTATTTTTCCTGATTTGGACACAAATGCTGCATTGCCCAATCCAGATCCTGATCTAACCATACCACATGATGTTTTAGACTGTCAAAGAGAAAACTACATGTAAGAAAATGAACATCAGAATAGCAACGGGTACAATAACAGAACTGTACCTCGTCAGCACAGTTATCAGATGTGGATTGTTTCAACCTTAGAATTTGATCTTCAAGGCCTTGTCTCTGCCTCATCTCCTGTTGCACCTTTTCTTGAGTAGACTTCAGTTCTTCATATATCACTTCCTACAGGAATTACCAAAGAAACAGGCTGAGCATCACTGCAATTTAAAGTAAACAGAAAACAACCATGTGTTCATAAGAATCACAGACAGGGTCAACTAGCTAAAACAGGTTTGCTATACCTTCTCTGAAATGAGTTCGCTGATTTTTTCTTTTAATGATTGTACTTGACTTGCAAATTCTTCAGACACTTTGGTTAATTTCTTTTCCAATTCACGGGCCATGCTTTCCTGCAACTGGAATATACTTTTATCACACTTCATAGTAAACTGAAGACATCTGTAAGATGCGCATGGTCCCTCCACTCTGTTTGTTGGTGGCTCTTGTTGGGTTTGATCTCTAGCCTACCCAACTTGCATGGGATTAAAGGATTTGTTGTTGTTGTTGCACACAGGTCCTCCACTAAACAAATATCAACTTCCAAGAACAAAGGTTCTTAAAGCACATGAATTTACATTTAGACACATTCAGGTTGTCAAGTCTTGTGATCCAGTAAACATAAATTCTAGGGAAATGATTTCTGAATTGCGGCCAGGCGGACGCTTCAGGTCTTTTCGCAATTTCTTAATAGCGTCAACATTGTTCAACAGGGTAGCACAGTAATGTCTCTGTGCAGAGTTCAATCTTTTGGATACAACGCAAAGACCATGCAACATGTGTGGCCCTGTCAACCACTTATAAGATGAGATGTTTTTTACTCACTGCAACAGGAATATCCTATGAACTGCACAGCATTTACTCAAGATGCACATAAAATAAAGTTCAAAAGTTAGCTGAGCAGGTGAGCACGCCATCTTCTAAGCCTATAACTGAAAAGTGAACAGAAACTGTTATGTATGCAGCAACATTAAATTAGCACTGAATTAGGTTAGATTTGAAGGTGGTAGAATTGCTTGCGCGTTTCTATTTGCATGCACAAGAAATGTTGTACAGGAAGTTAAACGAGCTTTCCATGGTAGATTCAATCTTGTTAGTCAATAGAATCAAACATTATGGTAGATACATGACCAATAAGTGGATTTATTAGTTTGGAACTTGGAAATGGAGAAAGAGTTTTCTATGAAGTTCAGATATTAAATCTAGTTGAGACTTGAGAGTATGGAACTCTTAGTGATGCAAATTTGTGTTTTACCACTTAAGAGTACAACTTAAACTGTGCTGGTTAAGGAAGAAAAAATTGGCAAAACTACATAGTATCTGAGCAGGATGCATCTAGAAACCAGAATTCAAAAGTAAGGCACAACTTGCCCACTTACTAGTTGTAGTACTTTCTAACATATAGTGGGTGCATCTGAAAGTTTACCTGTGCAGAACTCTGAGCATCACACAATTGCTGTTGTAGTACACTCATACGGTCTTTCATGCTTGATGAACAGCATCTTTCTTCCTCAAGTTTCCTCAGTAATTCCCCCCTTTCCTTCTCATGCTCTTTACTTGTATCAGCAAGAATTTTCGTTTTTGAGAGGTTCTCAAGCTGTTGCTGCTGCTAACAACAAATCTTGCATTAGAATTGTAAAATTGTCATGAGCTGAACTTTTTCAATGCAGCAGCAATATAATGGTAAACTAGAAAAAAAATATTAGCATATAAGATGGTAATGCCAAGCTACCTTGTTTTTGTTGAGCAATTTTTCAAGCTCAATGATCTGTTCTGATAACAAATTCTTTTGGCCTTTTTCTTCCTCCAAGTCCCGTATCAAATCTTTTACTGCAGATTCCAGTTGACATTTTTCCTTCTCCACATTCTGCGTTAATAAATCACTCGTTATATTCTTGCCCCTGAAGCAAGGGTTTACATGGTGATACTGAAGAGGGTCTTAATGGATGCTGACAGTGAACATTTTTGTGAAAATAAAAAATGAATGTACAAACAATTTTCTATTTATGGGAAAGACAATGGTGGCAGAGCACATTTGCAAATTCATTTCTCATAAACAAAGCAGTTAATCATAGTGTATAAAAGAAAAACGTAATTAATATGCGATAAAAGATACCTCAATTTGCATGTTAGAGGTCATTCTTAAATCATGGAAGGACCTCTCAGATTCTTTCAACTTTTTATCCAACTGCATTTTCTCACTTTTTATGAGCTTTTGTTGTCTCTCCATCTCTGATGTGAGTTGGTCAACCTCACGCTCCATCTTCTTGTAAAGAACTTCATAATCAACCTCTTCTTTCAACTTTATTGTGTTCATTACTTTCATTGCCTGAAAATCACAAACTAAGTAAAAGCCCAAGAAATGAATTTTAAGAAACTCAAAGAAAGCATTCCCTTTATCTGAGAAAAATGCGGTTACAATCTTGAATACCCCAGAATGTCTTTCAAGGTGTTACGGTGCTAAGAACAAGAAATTGACTACTTTATATCTCAAAGTTGGGTTTGCTTAGCTTGGCGGTAGCAATTTTTACGAAATTCCAAGCTCAGTAGCATGTGAAAGTGCATTAAGTTAAGGCAGGTGCACCGTGAAATGAATATGTCTGGAACTGATTGGAATTCAGGCAACACTTAACCATCCTACAGCTAGTGAAAAATGTGTCTCTGTTAGATGTATATGTGCGTATGTATGGAAGGGTCCTGTGCCGTGGGCTTCAAGGCTGGCCGGCCCAGATATGGTTGGATAGAGATAGGAGGAGATCTTGTCCGGTTCTGTTTCTATAAACCCAAGATCTCCTCACCCTTACATATATGTAACCTCTATCTCCCAATCTAATCAATCTATTATTCCACACAATCTTTCAGTCTCAACAGCTAGGTTCAATAATCTGATGTCTTTGGGTTTTGCAGAACTCCATAGTAACACAGAAGATAAATAGTAACTGATTAAGAGTAAGGTGTTTCTATAGTGTTAGCAGTAATCCTTGTGTTTTGCTTATCTACCTAGTATTAGTATAGACAGGATAGTTTAGCCATTCCTTAGCTAGCAAGTAATCCTTAGGCTGCAAGTCTAGTTTCCTTAGCGAGTAGGTTGAGTCAAGCTTGAGTCAAGTCAATGGGTCAAGTCTTTGTCTTAGCAAGCAAGCCACTATGGCTGTCATGTAGTATTCCCTTTCAGCTATAAATAAGAAGCAAAGGGGCAGCCAGCTGCAGCTCAAAATTGCAGCCCAAAATCAGTGTCTCTTCTCTCAGTTCCTGCTGTCCATAAACCAGCAAACAACCTTACACCTGTGCTGTTTTTCCTAACATACAGATATGAATGGGGAAATGACCGAAACTCCAGTATTACGTACAAGAATAAAAAAGAAGAGAATGCAGCATTTGACCAATGGAATGGCAAACTGAACTTACCCTCTGCCCAAACATAATTGTGCTTGAAGTTTCTGAGTAATGCCTAGAAGATGGACCTATTGTCACAACAAGAGAAGTCCTAGCAGTCCCTGCCAAATAAAGATTTGAGCAAAAAATACCAACCAGATGGTATAGCAAAATGGTAGATGCTATGTCATTCACAATAAATTAATACACTGTTAATTAATATCCAAAATGAACTGATAAAATTCATGAAGAATGCAATATGGCCACAGCATGGTAATATTTCCCTCATTTTTCTTTCCAGTTCTTAGCTTCCTGTGCCTTCAAAAAGCCAGACTCCTTGCTTGCCTTCCAAATGTGCATATTCCAAAGTTTTAAGATTGCCTACAAAAACTTTACACCTAGTGTGACTAAATTATCTCAGTACTGTACCTAGACAAACTGTAACTCAGCCTGCATTATGTAGCACTTCCTGATAATCACTTCAAATAGTTCTTTCCAACGCTATCTATTCTTTAATAATTAAATGGAACTTCACTCACAAACATCAGGATCGAAGATGATAAACAGCAACTAAGCAACAACGTGGCACCAGTCCAACTATTAGACCGAGAAAGTGTAACATATATCTCATTGTTTGTTTTGTTTTGCTAAGAGTTGCACAAGATATGCCACTGCCTTCTGTTAAGAACTGGAATCATGTACGAAATATTTTCAGAAGGTGCCAATAGCCTACTACTCTCTAAAGTTTGGACCAATGGGAGAACTTCAGCAGGCAGAAGTTTGTGATCAAGGAACATTGGAAAAATATGAGCAAGATATAAGCACCTCCAAATGAATCACGGAGTATCCTTGTAAGCTTTGAATCTCTAGTTGGTATATGAGGACCATTCTCTGCTAATGCGTTAATGCACTTTCCCAAGGAAGTTAATGAGAGATTGATGAACTTGGCTTCTTCAATCATGTGACCTTCACTTCCTGAGATAGAAAAGGTAATATAGAGAGATGAGCATGTTTGTGACAATATCTAGTGACCAACTTGATTTGCAATTAGAAATATGGTGAGAAGTCTTACCTGATTTATCAATTCGTTCTGATCCAGCAAGGTCAACAATCAAGAGTTTACTTTTGAGAACAAGAGGCAAATCATCAGGGAGAATGTCATGTGTATCATTAGATAAAGAGGTACAATTTTCCTCTTTTATTCTTGAACTTCTTTGCAGATGGATCTGAAAAAAGGCATCAAGTCTGCATATCCATATCATTTACTCATGGAACCTTAAAAAGGAGAGTGTATCGCAGAACTGGATGGTGTAGTGCAGGAACATACAATTAGAATTGCATGGCTACGAGATGACTCTGTGTTCATCTTGGTATTGGCAGCATGACGGTTCGCTTCACCAATTTGCAGAAGTTGAAAAGCATGTTCAAGGTCTTTAATTTCAACTATTGCAGCACCTGGCAAGGAAACTTCACCAGTTTTTGCATCCTCCACTATTGGGATGTTAGTCTTCTCTGGGGCCAGTAAATCTTGCACAGATTCTAAGTACAGCTGTACAGCAAATGAATACAAATTAGTATAATAAACCAAACTCAAATGAAGATGAAACTTAGGAAGGGTGGATGGAAAATTTGCCGAAGAACCGTTTAAATAAATTATGCCATCTTTTGATACAGTGTAATAGTACACAGTAAGAGGTCTGCCGTCTGCATAGTAAACAACTCGACACTTTTTTGTTAGGAAGGTCAATTTAGTATGACAGATTGAAATATTAGATGGATTAACCATGTTTGTACAATTTTATATTTACATTAAGTGTCTTGCTCTATGCCTTTATGGGTAGGCAGTTAGGAACATATAAGTGTCAAATGAGTGAAAATAGTCAGACCCCTTTCGCATTTAATGGCCTATTTAATATAACACATTACTGTAAATTTCAAGCAGGTCACAGACTGTGCCATCTTCTTGTCTTCTTCTATAACCAGTCCAACTAGGTTAACAGAATATGCAGTTTTATGATCTACACTAATCGCATAACAAATAACATACAAATATTGTTATTCTTGCGCTAACAAAATATGTACAAATAATACCAATTTAGCAATTCTGCGCAGCTAGATTACATTAACATCAACATAAAATATGGCTATTGTTGCAATAACTAAGCATCACTGAACAATACTGACAGAATAAGAAACCCAAAGCAATTCTAGAAAAATACTGATGAGTACTAATGAATAAAGTTAAATAACAGAATATATCACCAGTTGGGAATAGAACCTGTAGATATGATACTGCGACGCGATCTGTCTCAAAAGGCATACTAGAAAGTATATGCTCCAATGCTCTGACCATTATACCACGTTCAGAAGGGTCGTCTTTTCCAAGTCGACCAACTGTGTATGTTTTGCCAGTACCTGTTTGACCATAGGCCATTACTGTCCCATTATAGCCTTCTAATACACTCTGCAAAGGTATGTCGACATTTATTTTATATTTATTTCAAACAAAATGGAACTCAATGACTACTTGCATCCTGAAAAAAGAAGCCTTAATCGAAGTGTTTGTAGAGCAACTAAAGGAAATCATGAAAATGTAAAACTGATCAACCAATTATTTTTAAGTATTACTACACTCAACAATAAGAACAAAACCTTTTAGTCCCAAGCAAGTGGGGTAGGTGAGAAAATTTTCTCTGCAGTCATTAAACTAGGAGGTGCACTGCCTACCAGGAAAATTGTAGGCGCAGTCCACAGCCTTTTACTGAAAAATATTAATAATTAATTATTGTAGCTATTCTACCGTAAGCCTGCATTGTAGCAGCTTAAACATTGCAACTCTAGCAAAGCTTGCACGTCTAAATAAACTAGTAGAATCCGGAATGCATGACTTGCCTCAACCACAGGCTTTGCGACGACCTCATAAACACGCTTTTGTGAAGCATTTTCACTGAAGACCTCATCGAATCTGTAGGATTCACAGCTCCAATTATTTTTCTTCAGTTTCAGCCTCTTGGACTGCAGAAAACAAGGCAATCTACACAATTAGCTGCAGAAAATTTGCCCTGGTAACAAAATGCAAAAGGTAAAATGGGATGGACAGGCTAACCTCAGGCTGCAACTCAACACAACTATCAAAGTCAGCACCATGAGCTAGATCCTCTGAATTCTTCGGCCGGAGCCTTACAGCGACTCTCACTCTGCACGAATCTGTGATTGTCAAGTGAAGGGCACCTTTATATCAGTTCTGAACTAACAGTGCAACGATCAAAACTTCCCCCAAAATAAAGCCCGTAGCCCATTTGTCTACAGTATCCAGACAATACACTGGAATCAAATAGCAACTATTACGATTTATGAGACTAGTGCTATTGTGCAAGCATCAATCAATCAGCACGTAAATTTTAGTGCAAGTGAGAAGGGTTGACATGGACAAGCTAACCAGAAGGGAAGGCCTACAGAGGCTCGGGAGTATCAGCGAGCTGCCAATGCAGCAACGCTTATCTCTCCGCGGCATTTCCGTTATCGTTGCAACACCACCCGTTTCATTTCAACCCGAATCAATTCCGTACAACGAGAAACCGACAAAATGAACAACGGAACCCCAACACGCCCTTCGTTCCGACTTGCTGACGGGAAGAGGGGAACAGAAATGCATTCACCGATCATTCACCGGGAAGTAGATACCTGCGCTGCCGCCGTGGTCGGGGGCGGGCCGCGACCTCGCTGGGGACGGGGAGGGACGGCGTGGACCCGGAGCGACCGACTTGGACCTCGTACTGCCACCGGCGCGGGGCGCGCCGTGCCTCTCGACGGACCGCGCCGGCGCCCACCCGGCGCCCGTCGCCATCGCCGCCGCGGAAGGCCCGAATGCGGGTGTATCAATCTCGGCGGCGGGCGAGCGGGGGGAGGTGGGGGAGAAATGGGGGGCGACGAGGGTTGATTGGAACGGCGTCAGGCGTGGTGCTGGGGTTGTGGTTTCCGTTTTGTGTTTTTGAGTTGAGGCGCGCACGACGGCTTGTTGGGGAAGGACCGAAGGAGCCTCCCCGATTCCCAAATGGGGTGGGGCCCGATTTGCGGTGGCTCGGCTGTCGGTTCCTGAATGGGAGAGAAAAACGCTTCATGTCCCTCGATTTTGAATTTTGCATGATAAAAAAAGAATTTCAGCGTTGTTCCTGTTCCCATTAATCAGTGACTGCTTTACAAAAGACCGTTGCATGAAAGAATAGTTCTTCGTTTAATTTATTATTTATTAGACAATTGACATAGCAGTGAAGAAATAACACGATTACAAGAATAATTTCCAGCTCAATAAACGACTTTTTTTTAATTCAGTGCTCAGTAAACGAGTTCCAATGCAATCTGGCCAAAAATAACTCGCCAGCTATCAATTACTGTTAAACCGTCAGACAAATGGTTCATGTGCCCGCTTAAGAGCATGTAGATTTACACCATATACAGAGTACATGCTATCATGAGACATGAGTTTTGCTATTTCGACAATGTTCCATCCTTGACCAAACGCTGCTGCACTATAGGAGTTGGAGGTTCTGCTGTCTTATAGGATCTGGAGGTTGGTCAGCGAAGCAGTTCATAGGTTCTTCAAGGCAAAAGTATGGAACTTGCCTATCAGCCAACGCCACCACACCATTGGAGATCCAGGAGACAGTGGCTTTCTAAGTGGAGTAGCAGCCGGCCAGCTCCTGAATTGTTACTGTCAGAAGGGTTGCCGCCATCTGTCGACAGAGACGTGCTGATCCGCATTAGTTCAAAAATCATCAGTTAAGGAACTCTCGAGTCATCTCTTGGCGTTGCCTTCTAGTGCCTTGAAATCAGCCAGCCATGTCTAGTTGTTTCCTTCTAGTGCCTTAATATCAGCCTGTTTGAGCTCAACAAACTTCCCAATTCTGAAAAATTAACATAATAAAGTGTTAACATTCACTTTTTCATTCACGTCCTTCTCTTTGTTAACATAGTTAATTAACCAAAAAAAAGCAGTGTACTGAATGTCTACCAATTGTCTAGCTTGGCTTCTAGACTAGAAATACATGCTGCCTCTGTCAGAAAATTCACCCACAAGACTGGCATTCACTTATCTATTTCTACAGGCACATGATTTTATGAAAAGTGCACCCCGCACCTGATGTGCCAGATTTACACAAATGATACTTTTATAAAATGAGTATATTAAATATTGCTCTTTCCAAAAACAGATTGCTCAAATAGAGAGTAGAATGGTATCAGTGCATGCAAAAGGAATAGTATCTGTGGAACACACACTGATACAGTAAAGTACATTACCCCAGATCTGCTGGAAGTCGGAACCTGCCTACCCGAACACGCTTCAACGCATAGACCTATCAGCGAGAAGGATTAAGTATCAGTTACTTCCCAAGGGAAAAAGCAATAGAAAAAATGTTGCTCACAGATTTACATTCTATAGTATCCAGGTACAGTGCCAGCCAAACTATGTGAAGAATGACAGAGCAGTGGCTTATGTGCATTGGTGAGTGTACAGCAATGTGTGCACCCATCATGCCATCATGTGTTACTCATATGTGCCAGGGGAGCAATGTGGTTGTAAGGTGTGTTTAGCTTACATTCCAACAGTCCAGTGAGAAACAGAAGGTGAAAAACAGCATTATGCGACCATCTCAAACATAGACCCAAATAAATACAGTAACTTCTTGTGCGAAAAGAAATGTTAAGATATGAATGAACAATAAACTGTAGTAACAACTTGACAAAAAGACACTGATCGTACAAACCAACCTTTAGCCCTGCATTCTGTACAAGTTCACGAACTTCATGATTTCGTCCTTCATGGACCTGCGAGAAGTCAACAATATCAACTGACAAGTAGAAAACAATATGCAATGACTTAGCATGTTTACAACATTGCTTCAATCAAGTCTATTTGCAGCAATTAAACAACAACTTGGCATGTTAAAAATTAAAATGCTAGTACGTCCAACAATAACCACACACTTGGATTCCTTAACCGACCAACGTGTGAAATGACACTTTCCAATAATATGGTACAATACAGCGATAGTGAAAAGGTGAATATAAACGTTGTAATATAACAAGTAGCATTTCTTGCACCCTATGTACATTACATCGAGATGACAATATGCCCATTCCACCAAGCATTGAATCAGTAAGAAAGAAAAAGATCCACCATTAGTTCATAACAGGTAATAATGCTTTTCCAATTCCGAACAAGTTGAAGTAAAATGTTTCTTTAATACCAGCAGCATGATTTCTGCAGGCTAGGACAGTTCCAAACATTGCAAAAGGTAACTTACATAGATTGGAATTTATTTTAGTTCTGAACAAATTATTGATGGAATTATTTGCTTGTCGCACATTGTGATGAACTTCATAAGTTCGCCAAGCACTTAACCAAGCCTACCAAGTACCAAATGAGGCACAACCCACAGGATAGTATGATATATCCAGAAAGAAAATTCATGTGGGTATACATAGCTCATAAAGAGTAAGAGGATAAGTTATTAGGATATATTTTTGGTTTAAGTGAACAAGCGAAATCACCCAATCTTTTCATATTCCTGTGGATAAACAACACCCACATTGCTTGAGTGAACAAGCAAAGCAAGCAATGAGGAATATAACAGAACAAAGCAAGCTAGAAATAAAAATTACCACTATCTTAAGACGGGTCTTTCTCGTATCTGATTGTGCAGACAATGGCTCTACTAAATCAGGTACACACATGACCCCATCAATTTTTGTGCCTTCACTAATAGCTATGAGGTGTTTCTTGTGCACAGCACCATCAATAGTTACTACATATCTGCAACATTGAAAAAGAACTGTCAAATTCAAATTTATATTCACGTTTCCTACTGTTCATTGCCCAGCAACCATTCCAAAAATGATTTATGATTGGGAAACCTAGCATAAGAACTTTTGAAGTTAGATTTTGATACGATTCTAGTGGTCTTCCTTCATAATTCTCATATTATAATGGATACCTCAAGGTGGTACCAAGAAGACATTACCAAATATCCGTGCTACAAAAATTGAATAGTTAACAGTAGTGGAAGTAATGTTACTTTTGTATTACAGTACTAAATAACATATAAACCCACAAAAGGAGTTAAACTTACTCCTTTGTTACATTTGAAGAAGGGTGCGCAAGTTTCTGAGCAAACTTGCCTGGAAGGAAGGAAAAAAATCGAGTTTAGGTCTTGGATGACCAACATCTGAACTTTTCCAGGTACATATTACCAAGTATGATCAAGTTACCATCATTTGTGACTATTATCAAACCAGTTGTGGCAACATCAAGACGACCCACAGTAAACAAGCGTGGTTTTGGCAGCCCTGGTTGAATCTTGTTCTGTAAATATGCAGAGGTATATTAGAGATTGGGAAAATATATGATGATTCATAGTCAGACTTTTATTGATTCATCAATTATTGTGAAAACCAATAATAATATGAATGTTATGCAAAACCCTGTTATGGAACATATCACATACCCAGCCCTTCAAATAGTCATTAAATAAGGAGACAACAGACTTCGATTCTTCGCCACACGAGCAGATATACCTGTAGCAAATGGAAACAGCATTCATAAAATTGATGGTTCTTTTTCTCTGATAAATATTTCACTGGAATGCAAGATAATCGCAGCACATCATGATTGATGCAGAACACAAGCAAAATATGGAAAATAAGAGACCAACCCTTTTGGCTTGTTCACAGCAAAATACAACTTTGGGGGCAGCTTCTTGGAAATGCGGTTCCCATTAACGTAGATAGAGTCCTTTGCAATGTCAACTTTGGTCTGTATAAAATGAATTAATTTATCCGAGTAATGCACTGGAAAAGATTGGTCGAAAGTCAAAAGTCATATAAAACAGTTCAAGTTTTCTCGGACCAAACCATTGTTGTTGTAAGAGCAACAGCAGACAAATTTGGATGCAGCTAAAACATTATTATGAATGTAAGAAACTTAAGTACCGAAACTAGTATCTCTTCTCGTACCTGAGGAGAAGTGCAGACCGAGCCATTGACAGTCACTTTCCCTTGGAAGATGAGCTCCTCACTGGTTCTTCTTGAGGCCACTGGAAGAGTGATCCAGTAAGCATCAAAACAGAGAATGGTAATCAAAACCAAAAGTGTTGAAGAGTAAAATGTCATACTTCTAGAGTTACTCACAATGAACTAAAGAGAAAATTCAACTTCACCAATATTACGAATGAAAAGTGGAAATGCAAACCTGAACTGCTTAAGCATCAAGAGCACACAAACCAAGTGTGCAGAAGGAAGCAACCAATTTTGTGAAGCTATATGAATCTGAAGGAGAACAATCTGAGTTTTCTAGCGAGTTCATTTGGCCTAAAAAGCTAGGCGCTAGGACCCAGGAGATCGTTATGGTACTAACAACAACTGGTATCACTAAAATCAACACTGATTTAATACCAAAAGCATCCGTCTCTAACTGTTCTGATCTAAAATGAGGCAAGTTAACTTATCTGCACTACTCCTTATTCCTTAAGCTATCACTACTTGATTCAATGCAGTCAAGCTCTTGAAGTCCAAAATTACAGAAGGGCAAGGACTACCTCCTGCGGCGGCAAGGACCTTGGCGAGCCGCTGTGGCTCGTGGTCCTTGATATTCTCATTGTAGAACCTCCTGGCTGCCTTTGAAAACTTGGGCGGCGCGGCCGGGGCGGCCTTCCTTTCCTTGGCCTTGACGCTTGCACTGGAAGCAGCGGCGGCGGCGGCAACCGCACCCTTCTGGCCCTTGAGACTTTCCTTCTTAGCCGCCTTCTTAGCCTCCGCCTCCGCGAGCGCGATGGCCTGGAGCACCTCCGGCGGCGGCGAGGTGCTGAGGCGAGGCTTCCCGTCCTCCCCGCGGACGATCCACGGAACCAGCGGCTGCGCGGACGGTGAGGGGGACGAGGCCTTCTTTGCCGGGGCGGGCTCCGCGAAGGTGATGTTGAAGTCCGGGGCGCTGGAGGTGGAGGCGGAGGAGGTGGCGCGGAGGAGGAGGGGAGGGAGGCGGCGGCCGAAGCGGAGGATGCAGGCGGGCCGGGAGAGGAGAGGGTGGAGGGAGACGGCCACTGCCGTGGCCGCGGTGGTGAGGGCCATGAGAAGGACGATGGCCGCGGAGCCTGCCGGGGCGGGTGCTTGCGGAGCAGGAGTGGTGGGGTTTATCGGATATCGCCGCGCTTGCGCCTCCAAGTCGAGCTGGTGGGAGCGAGCCCGAGGCTACCGCCGACCGAGACGGGAAGGTGATATGCCAACACCAGACACTGACCTGATCAAATCTTGGGCCAGGCTTTGAAAACCCAGTTCCATTCCGGCCGATACACAGTTCTTATGTGGGCTGGGGCCCATTTGTCTCGGCTTCGTTGTGTTGCAGCCCAAAAAAAACTTTCTGTGAATCAGGTAAGTAATCACAGCCCCTCTCGATCCTTCTTCCCCTTGCTACAGCGGCAAGCAGCGACTTCAGGGAGATGCCGCATCTCCTCCGCCGATTCGTAGTCGTCCTTGCCTCTGGCGCCCTCACCAGCATTGAAGGGGGAGGAGGATCGAACGAATCGGCGGTTGAATCTTAGCTTGCATCTACTATAGTTAGATAGTTAGATAGTAGGGTAGGTACTGGTGGCGTTGTATAGATGGCCGTTGGTCCTTTTGTTCCTCTGGAGAGTTGTCGGAGGTTGCGACGGTGGTGGACCCGGTGTCTGCGTCGGCAAGCTTGTTGTTACCTTCTTTGGTGAGAATCCATGGAGGATAGTCTGTCCTTAGGCGGCGACGCGTTGCTGTTCAGGTTATTGTCCCTTCTTCGTCTCCGTCGGCGGTGTGGCAGGTCTTTCTGGCAGAAGTCTTGGGAGGTATGTCTACCAACGTGTCGAGAAATCGGGTTGAATTTTGTCTCCCACCTGTTTTGGTGGTTTACTCCCCCTTCGGGTTGTGTTGTTGTCCAGCGAGTCGAGGTTGTTGGTAGTTCTTAAGGCGCCAGATCTCTTGATTCCCGGCAATGCGATGGCCGATGGCTATCTTCTTCTGCAAGGGCGTTCAGCGGTTGTAGAGCACATCGATGTGTTCGACGTGCTGTTCTCGGTGGCAATGAAAAATTATGAAGTTTCTTCGTTAGGAAGGAGGTGGCTTCAAGCTGCAAGCTCGATATCTCCTCTCCAACCTTGGTGCGATGAGAGTGTGTCGTGTGGTTGCTCCGATCGCCGGCGATGAGGACGACATGGAGGATCTTGCAAGGACTAGGCTGTAATCTTTCTTTTCTTCAAAGATGTCTTTGTAAGAACGAAATATAAACCCGGTTAAAAAAATTAAGTAATCACAGCGTGACTGAGCAACAAAAATTGAGAACCTAGTAGATGTTAATGCAAAACTAACAGTATCTCGCTAAAACATCCTCGCTCTGCACTTTCTCAAGTTGGACAAGTAACAAACAGCGAGCAAAAGGCCAGCCAACTGAATCACAAGACGGTCATCACATGCATCCGTCCCATTCCAATTTGGTGGTTGGCAACAGAACTGTCACGGTTCCATTTCCATCTCCAAGCATTGCTTGAATATTCACCGGAGATCCCGGCTCCTCCTCTGAATCTGACGCCTTCAATAGTTCAATCACCGCGTGAACAAGAAACCAGCCAACGTCCGGGATCCCACGCCTGACGCCTCGCTTTTGTGGCCACGAACAGCCACCGGATGACCGGAAGGAAGGAGAAAGGGAACCCACCACCGCCAAGCAAAGCTCCGGCCGGAACCAAGTCCACCACCTCCCGGGAAGGGGAATCCACGACCACCACAGGAAAAAGACGAGCGCGCCGACCGTAACCAAACATCCCCCTCGGGCTTTTATCCGCGATCGGCGATCCCCCAGTGCCGTGCTGCCGCTGCCGCGTTTTCTGACTCCTCGCCTTCGCCATTCCCATGGCCGATTCCGCCGCGCTCTCCTCCGCCTCCTCCTCCCTCCCCCGCTCGCTGGCGTCCAGGAGGCCCCTCTCCTCCCCTCTCCACGCCAGGTCCCGGCCCCTCCGCCGCGGCAGGTCCGGATCGCGGTCGCTCCACCGGTTGCGAGCTCGGGCGGGGAAGGACGATCCGGAGGACCTCTACGGGCCGTACCCCTGGGACCAATCCCTGGATCTCACCACCGGGTTCGGTAAGCTCGCCGGCTACCTCTCGATCGTTGCCCAAATGCTTCCGTTGCATTGAGTTGACCTTGCCCAAATGCTATGCTGTGTTGGGAGTTGGAACCGTGTGCCGTGGGTTAAGACTCGACGCTACTAATGATTGATGCGGCAATTGCTGCCTTGTACTTTGTCGAAAGCCAATAAGATTGGCTAATGGGTTCATTATTTTACATATTTCTGTTTGCTTTTTGTAAGTGCTTTCTATATACACATTTCTAACGCCTTCTAAAAAGGGCTCAATTTGTGTCCTAGCAGACATTCAGTGGGTGCCAGAAGACAGGGTCACACTGTTCACTTCGGATGGGCTCGTCCAAATTGGGGGTTCCTTGGTTCCCCGTCGAGTTAGTTCTTCTGAGGTAATGAATCTATACAAATCTCTTGACTGTTGGAGAGAAAGCCCAGTGCACTATACTAAGCAGCAGTAAATTATTCTAGGTTTATTGGTATTATACCACAGTGTTCTGTAACTATTCTATATGTGCTTCAGTTTTTGTTTAGGCATAACAGATACATATTAAGAAATATTATGCATATTCAGCATCACATTCAGTGTTCAATAGTAAACACTAGCTCACCACCATAGAGCATTGCAATGTACCTTATTTACAAAAGCTGTGAAGGATGTAGTAGTGATTATTAGCATCTAAAATTCGCCTCAAAAAGACGAAGAGTAAATTTCAGATAACTATACATTATGTATAAATTGCTGCAGAATCTCACCATTTACACTCCATTTTATAAAACTAAAATATTAATTGTACAACAAATGCGTGCACTGCAGAATCAGTAACAGGTACAAAGTCCATTTTGATGTGATTATGTGAACACTTTTCAGCTAGTTTCTCTAGTCACATGCATCTCTAGCTGCACCTTATAAACATGAAAGATCTTGCATTTCATAGCACACAGCAATGCCCCATGGTTCTAGGTCAGAGAAGGTCAGACTGATAAACTGATAGGAACTTTATAAGAGTATTTATTGTATTCTTGTATCTGGACTTTCATATACTTGCCAAAGATGTTAGTTTTACTTTGAGCTCATCAGTGTTTTTGATGTTATCTGGACTTTTGTTCTCATGTGAGTTATTTTTTTATCAGAAGAGGCAACGGAAATTAAAGAGTACACCAAAGTTGCGCCGTTTCCAGGAGAGCTCTTACATGGATCCTAATCAAAGTCTTTGTCTTGGAGCACTATTTAACATAGCAGCAACAAATGTAAATATTTGTTACTTCTCATTTGCTCATAAATTTACACTTTCTTTTAGTAATACAATTTGATATCTCAGGGCCTAGACATGGGCAGAAGATTATGCATCTTCGGCTTTTGTCGTTCCATTGAAATGCTAAGTGATGTAGTGGAAGATACAGTATTGGAGCATGGTGGTGAGGTATGTTTTGCTATATGATGAACTATACATGTGCAATAATCTTTCTTTCATAGGTGCTTTGGCGTGCCTTGATCTATGTATAATAAAGGAAAAGTTGCCATGTTTATTTCCTTGTTTTTGAAGAACGAAAACTAAGAGCGCCACACACGGATTATTGACCTTAGATTGCTTCAGCGAAAAAGACAGTGCCAAAGGAATGAGGGCACAGCACCAAGCACGGCTAAATTATGCATTGTTACTGAGCAAAGGAAGACACCATAAAGTTTAATCGATCAGAATTAGAAGTGGATAGGATATCTGGATATATAAATGTTAGAGATGTATGGTTAGTAGGTCTCAGCTCACCTTGTGCATTGGATGTAACATTGAGTTAGCCCATGTTTATCATTAGTTTGTAAAGGGCGTCATTTTTGCAGGTTGTCACCGCAGAGAAGGCGAGCAATGACGGCCTCCAGGAGAAGCTAACAATGTCTGTTGCAGTACCATTGCTGTGGGGTGTTCCTCCAGCGTCAGAGACCCTCCATGTCGCGGTGCGGAGCGGTGGGGGCATCGTCGACAAGATCTATTGGCAGTGGGACTTATTCTAGATGTCCAGAGCCGAAACATTAACAAAATTGATTCTACGCTGTACATATACTCCACTCTAATCCGCTGCACGCTTTGTGCCACCGATTGTGCATTGTGCAGAAACTGTGAACTCAATCTCTACCTGTACAGACCCGGTCACCATTGTGCATATACTCAATTGTCATTTTTAGTTTGTACCTGTTTTAATTCCTGGACTGAATTATTTGAGCATTATTGGTGTGTGGGTGTTGTTTCTGACTCTTCAGCATCTGCCACGAACTTCTCCGGCTTCAAACGATAGAGGGACTTCTCTGTGGCGCCAGGAGGCGACCAAGCAGTTCGCAGAAGCAAATCGTCAAATCACATGGTTTTTCACATGCTATCATCTCCGACACGTGAAATGTTTAGCACGGATTGGGTAGTTGGTCAGTGTGCCCATGCATACATCAGTGCACTGAGAACGAGATGGAAGGTGCCCTCCTCCTGCTCGGCGATTTTCACGAGCGAGTCGGACGCAGCGAGGAAGCACGGGGGCAAGAGGGGAATGACGAGCGAGGCGGCGGTGCCGACGGCGGGCTACGGCGAGGACGGCGTGTACCGTTCACTGCGCCCGGCGGTGCCCATCCCGTCCGACCCGGGTCTCTCCCTCAACGACCTCATCTTCCGCCGCGCCGACGCGTGCCCCGCCGCGCTTGCGCTGGTCGACGCCGCCACCGGCCGCGCCCTCACTTTCGCCGGGCTCCGCTCCGCAGCTCTCACGGCGGCTGCCGCGCTCTCGACGCGCGCGGGCGTCCGCCCCGGCGACGTCGTCCTTCTCCTCGCGCCCAACTGCGTCCTCTACCCCGTCTGCTTCTTGGCTGTCACCGCGCTAGGCGCCGTCGCCACCACGGCGAACCCACACTACACCACCAGAGAGATCGCCACGCAGGTCGCCGACGCCCGCGCCAAGCTCATCATCACATTCGCCGACCTCCTGCCCAAGGTTGCAGAGCTCCACCTCCCCGCCATCCTCCTCGATGTCGATGACGACGCCGGCAGCGCTACCGCCTCTATACCTCCGAGCACCAACGTTATTATACCCTACTCGGACCTCATCGACGGGGTGCGGGAGGCGGAGTACCGCCGGCCGGCGACCAAGCAGGGCGACACGGCGGCGCTGCTGTACTCGTCGGGCACGACGGGGACGAGCAAGGGAGTCATCCTGACGCACGGCAACTTCATCGCGGCGCACGCCATGCTCACGTCGGACCAGGACGCGCGCGGGGAGGGCCCCAACGTGTTCCTCTGCTTCTTGCCCATGTTCCACCTCTTCGGGCTCTCCGTCGTCACGCTCGGGCAGCTGCAGCGCGGGAACGCCGTCGTCGTGATGCCGCGGTTCGCCGTGGACGACGCGATGGCCGCCGTGCAGCGCCACCGCGTCACGTACCTGTGCTGCGTCCCTCCGGTAATGATCGCGCTAGCCAAGCACGGGAGGACCGGGAGGTACGACCTCAGCTCACTCAAGTTCATCCTCTCCGGCGCCGCGCCGCTCGGCAAGGATCTCATGGAAGCCGTGGCCAAGGACTTCCCGGACGCCGAGATCGTCCAGGTAAACTGAGCTTTCGTGACTGCAGTTTACAATTGTAATCGTGGTCTTCTGAATAACGGAACACTATTGATGTAAAGAGTTTTATGGCGTATGGTGCTCCTCTTGCAGGGGTACGGTATGACCGAGACATGTGGTATCATAACTTTAGAGAATCCAGAAAGGGTCAAAGTTCGTCAACTTGGATCAACTGGAACACTTGTCATACAAGTCGAAGCAAAGATCGTTGATGTAGAGACACTGAAACATCTGCCACCAAATCAACTAGGAGAAATTTGTGCTCGAGGACCAAACATAATGCAAGGTACTGCATAAATTGTTTTATGCAGAAGGACCCCTCAACCCATTCTATTCAAGAGGGTCCCTTCTGCATGAATTTCCATGCTTTAATGTGTTCTTTTGAGCTATGTAATCAAATAAATGGCCTTTTGTCCATTAAGGTATTGTATGAGTTTTTGCCCTTCCTTTTAATGAAGAACATTTTCATGCATGTTGTCAAAGAAAAATCAAGAGGGGATTGACTTCTATTTGTTGGCTAACTAACTAAACAATACTGAAGCTCGATCAAATGATATGGCAATGGGCAATTAAACAATTGTTAGTATTATTTTGTTTTTTGCATTCATTTACTTACGATACAATATATACATACTAAGCTAAGCATTATGAAGCATATATGTCAATATGTGTATGAAAATCATCCTCGAGAGATAATAGAGCATAGCTTCTCCCTAGTCCCTACTGATTTGGGTAATTTGACTGTGGACTTTTAGGTTATCTAAAAAATGTGGAGGCTACTGAATTTACAATCAAGCAAGGGTGGTTGCATACCGGTGATCTTGGATACTTTGATGAAGGAGGTCGCCTTTTTGTTGTCGATAGACTTAAAGAGCTGATTAAGTACAAAGGATTCCAGGTAAAAGTATTAGTTTTTTTTTTCTCAAAAAGAAAGTAGTAGGCCATTGCTTAGGCAAAGAAGATTTTTTACTTATATAAGCCAATCTCACTTAGGCGCCTATGCTTGTTTTACAAACTATCAACCGACTTTGTGCGTGTAGGACCTACTTAAAAGTCTACAAAAAGGATTTGCATCAATATATAGGTAGATATGACACTTGCAGTCTTCTTATTTTTCCATGACCAATTATTTTATAAAATTATGCAATAGATATCATAGCAATTTATCTTGGGCATACCATGACTTTTATGGGTATATTTTCTTGAAAATATGTTATAATTACTTATTTACATAGATTACTACTCCCTCTTCCACGATTATTGTTTAGTTTGGACTTTTGGATAGTGTGCGTACAAATTATTGATATTTGATCACAACATACTACACTAATAAAATCACATAACGTATAATATGTAATAGTCAAAGGTGTGTAACCGAGACAACATCAAATCTAATTAACTATCATGAAAGGAACCACTCATGAGCAGCTGTTATATTCTTTGGCCATATCCATATTTATTTTAAGGCAAATATTGTGTTTATAGATCGCGCCGGCTGAGCTTGAAGGGCTACTGCTGTCTCACCCAGAAATCCATGATGCTGTTGTTATCCCGTAAGCTGAGCCGCCTGAATTTGAACAGCTCGAAACTTGTTGACTTTTATCACTTAACGAGGAATTTAACCTGTTTGTAAGGTTTCCTGACGCTGAAGCCGGGCAAGTTCCTGTTGCCTATGTTGTACGAGCACCACAAAGCTCCTTGAGTGAAGCTGATATCCAGAGTTTTATCGAAAAGCAGGTGATGCTGTCCTTGGAAACTTGACTTTGATTTAACTTTTTGCTATCGTACTTTTGCGGGTGTTGCGTAAACTATAGCTGAAAAATGAAATGTAGTATTTACTCTAGATTGATTTTACAAGTACCACACATGATTTTCTACGAAATTTAGTGGGTTTGTATCTATTCTTTCTACCCAGCTGTTACTGGCATAGAAATACACATTGTGGTTTTGTTCATGAATTGCATTGCAGGTCGCCCACTACAAAAGACTGAGGCGGGTTACCTTCGTGGACAGTGTACCAAAATCTCCTTCGGGAAAGATTTTAAGGAGAGAGCTGATCGGCCAAGTGAGCCAGCGCTTGCGTCAGTCCTCCGGCTCCACACTCCGAAGTCCAGAGGAACCCCAGGCTGAGCCAGGTGCAGCCTAGAGGTGGTAATGGATCATGGCCTTTATACCTCATTCACAATCGAACTCAGATCTATCTATTTTTAGCTCAAAATCATATATTATTATAGCGCGACTCTTATTGAACCCGACCCTTACCCGTGATGTATGAGCATTGAGCAGTGAAATACTATGGTCTCTAGCTGATGTCACGAGAAGATATTTCCAAGCAAAAATTTAATCGAGTTGGATGCACTCCTTAGCATCCGCATCACTTGTGGTAGGTACAAAAGGGGTATTGTAAGTGACTCTGATAAGGGGTATTGCAAGTGACTCTGATCCAATCGCCAGAATTAAGAGCGTTGAATCGGCACATCCGGCGGGAAAGAGACACCGATGGGCCGGAGCAGGACTCGGTTATCCCCACGGAACTCCACCTGTGCCGATTGGGTGGTCCGGCCGTCCGCACGGCACGAAGGCGACCGATGACGGGGCCAGAGGCAGCCACGCCCAACCAAGGCGTATCGTATCAGAGTTCCCTAGGACCCTCACGAATAACACCAGACACCACGCCGTCGTTTTCGGCACGTCAAACGCCTCCCTCGCCGGCGCCGGTGCCGGCGCCGCGGTGCGGGCGCGTCGCCTTGCGGGCCGGCTCGCGAGAGGGACCCCCCCCCCCCCCCCCCCCCCCCCCCCCCCCCGGTGGCGCGTGGCGTGGCCCGGCGCGCGCCGCAGCTCGCGGGAGGCCGACGTGTGGAGGCGTGTTGGTTCGATGTCAGCTCCAAGCCCGCGTGGAGCTGGGTGCATGAGGCGCCGGCGCGGGACCAGCGCCAGATGTGGCGAGCGCGACGCCGCATGTGAGGTTCTCGAGGCTCTCTTCTTCTTCAGAATAAAATTGGCCGGTTGCTTGTCCATCCTGCACACCATTGCTAGTGGACAATATCACAATAGGCATCGGATCAGGCAATTATACTAGTAGTGGGAAAACGATGAGTGACCTGATACTTTGAAACGTCCCAGTGGCCAGTGGCAGGCTGGCAGCGGCAGCGCATGGCAAATTCACGATGTGGTGATGTGTGCTTACGCGAGGAGGGCAAAAACCAAATCAAAGAGCGCTCAAAGTCAAAGCGCGCGCGGCTTGATCTCGTCTCGATCTCTCAACCCAACCCTTTCTAGACGTTCGACCCGGGGGTGTGTGTTCCTTTTTCCCTGCTTGCAGGTTTTCTATCTCCACATGCAGGGAGTGCGCTTCAGTCTTACGGATGAACAGATCCAACTTGAACCCGCAAAATGAACACGGAGACACACTGACATGCGGTGATTTTGAACACTTTTCTTATGGGTCCTGTCGCCAACACATGATTTTTCAGACATATTTTGATCTAATTTTAATTTCGATAAAAGACAATCACCCTTCGTGCCCTGCTACCATTTGTAATCTACTGCGCACTTGATATCGTCAGAATCTGGACGTAGTAGAGGCGACAAGACAAAGCGGAGGCACACCACCTCCACGCACGCGCCACTCTCTTCTGCCAGCGATTTGCACGAGCTACTCGGGCGCAACACAACACAAGAACGCGACCGCGCAAGAGACAATGGCCGGAACGGCGGCGCCGGCCGCGGGCTATGGCGCGGACGGCGTGTACCGCTCCCCGCGCCCGGCGGTGCGCATCGACTCCAACCCGGGGCTCTCCCTCACCGACCTCCTCTTCCGCCGCGCCGACGCGTGCCCCTCCGCGCTCGCGCTGGCCGACGCCGCTTCCGGCCAAACCCTCACCTTCGCCGCCTTCCGCTCCGCGGTCCTCACCACGGCCGTCGCTCTCGCCTCACGAGCGGGCGTCCGACCCGGCGACGTCGTCCTCCTCCTCGCCCCCAACTGCGTCCTCTACCCCGTCTGCTTCTTCGCCGTCACCGCCCTCGGTGCCGTCGCCACCACGGCCAACCCCCTCTATACCCCAAGGGAGATCGCCAAGCAGGCCACCGACGCCCGGGCCAAGCTCGCCATCACGGTGTCCGAACTCCTTCCCAAAATCGCGGAGCTCCGCCTCCCCGCCATCCTGCTCGACGGCGACGCAGCCAGCGCCACCGCTTCCAGCGTCACGCTCTACTCCGACCTCATTGCTGGGGCGCAGGAGAAGGAGTACCGCCGCCCGCCGATAAAGCAGAGCGACACGGCCGCGCTGCTCTACTCGTCCGGCACGACGGGGGCGAGCAAGGGCGTCATCCTGACGCACCGCAACTTCATCTCGGCGGCGGCCATGGTGACAGCAGATCAAGACGAGCACGGAGAGGGCCCCAACGTGTTCCTCTGCTTCCTACCCATGTTCCACATCTTCGGCTTGTCCGTCATCACGTTCGCGCAGATGCAACGCGGCAACGCCATCGTCGTGATGTCGCGGTTCGACATGGACTCTGTAATGGCCGCCGTGGAGAGGTACCGTGTCACGTACCTCTTCTGCGTGCCTCCGGTCATGATCACGCTCGCCAAGCTCGGGAGGGCAGGGAAGTACGACCTCAGCTCGCTCAAGTTCATCGGCTCCGGCGCAGCGCCGCTCGGCAAGGACGTGATGGAGGTCGTGGCCAGGAACTTTCCGGGCACCGTGATTGCCCAGGTAATTTACAGCCCACGATTTCGTACTTCTTCAAATTGATCGTGATCTGCTGATGAATTGTAGTACTGTTTCATATAACCATAACGATGATGGGATCTTTCTGGGTTGGAACGACCACCAATTTTTCAGCGTTTTGCCCTTTTCCAGCAGTGTCGCTGAAAAGGCTAACCTCGATTCTGTTTTCTTTACCTTCAAATTTGGATTAGAGGACAAAATTCGAATCTTCGTACTTTGCTGATACTGCTTCACCAAGGACATAATAGTGATGATGGAAAAACCAAATGAATGGTTTGGACCTGATTTTGCATTTCCGAACAGGGAAAGTGACATTTTGATGACGCATAATTGACATTCAAACCTTTTGTTTTTTCCTGGGCATATAGATCCATTAAAGGCACAAGATGGCCAATTCTTTGGTTAATTTTTAGGTCAGTACTCAGTAGTCATCATATTCCCATATCTCAGTGCCGCTCCAAACGTCAAAATACATGGAAGCATGATATTGATACGCCTAAGTCAACTGCGCATTGTGTTGCTTGTCATTGTCATGTGATTAGCTATTTTAATGTTGCAATCATATAGGTTTCTCAATGATATATTCTGTCTTTTGTTTTGTTTTATCCTATGGATCGCTTTTGGTTGGCAAATGCGCAATTATTCTATTATATGTGATATTGCTGATTCAGATGCCAGACGTGCAATCCGCATGCTAATAAGAAAAATAGCATCAATGAACTGAATAATGTGTCCACCTGTAAACATAGGATGCCTTATCTGCAGGCATGGGTGTTTTCTTCCCTGGGAAATACATCAGGGAAAACCCCTGCTGCAGTAAATAAATTATAAAGCTGTTGGTGGTTTATCGTCAAAAAGCAACAAGTCTTTGATAGCTGAAGTCATTTTCATAACATAGCTGCAGTAATCCTACACCTAAGGAGCTAACTGACAACCGTAATAACTATCTTAAAGAGGTTCACCTCCTTATGGTTATGGGATCATGTAGATGTAGCATTGTGGATGCATTCAGATTAGACACGTACTCACTATGTTGCCAAAACTGTTGAAAATGTGCACTCGTTTTGGCATTCCTTCCAGTCTTTCACCCATGAGACATGTACTGATGTCATAGCTTTCAACTGAAGAGCTTTGTCATGCTAAGTTTCATGTCGTATGGTGCTCCTCTTGCAGGGTTACGGAATGACTGAAACTAGTGGGATCATATCTTTAGAGTACCCAGAAAATGGACAAGCTCGTCAATTTGGGTCAACCGGATCACTTGTCTCAGGAGTTGAAGCAAAGATTGTAGATATAGAAACATTGAAATGTATGCCACCGAATCAACTGGGAGAAATTTGTGTTCGAGGACCGAACATAATGCAAGGTAAGTTTTATTGTCGGTATCCATTGTACTTACATTCTTTCTCCCTGTCCTCATCAATTATTAAAAAAATTACCAAACTTGGTCAAAAAACAATATGCTGGGACTGTACCAATTGGTAGCATTATTTTTAGGTTGCGCTTATTTGTTGACAATGTACAATTTACCGATGCCTAGTATTATTAACCAGCCACTATTTTCGACAAAAATTATGCCAATGTTTCAGATGTTCCACCTATAAAAGCTCCTTGTCAATGAGCTGTGCATCTACAATTTCTTTTTCCCATGACTAGGTCCAAAAGTTCTCCATTGTATTCTGTCCTAGAGGGATATTGTGTCCAAAACATTTTCATACTTATTTGAGTATTATTTTTAGGGTATTTCAACAATGTGCAAGCTACTGAATTTACAATCAAGGAAGGGTGGTTGCATACTGGTGATATTGGGTACTTTGATGAAGGAGGTCAGCTTTATGTAGTTGATAGACTCAAAGAGCTGATTAAGTACAAAGGTTTCCAGGTAAAGAACTCTGGTTTTTTTCACAAACAAATTTGTATTTTTTGCAACCTTTAAAATCATGTGGGGTTGGAAATTAGTAACTGGAAAGTGCTTACTGAAAGAAGATTTTATCCAGCATCATTTGGGGCCTTTCTGCTGAAAATGTTGTAGTTCTACTAAACATTTAGATTCAAACAAATTATTATTCAGATTAAGGACGTTGATAATTTTTTTTCATCGAGACTTTGAGAGTACTTGACACAGTTAAACTTTTATAATCAATTTCCAGATATAACTAGAAAAGACAGTGTGTTGTGGTCTTGTGGACACCATCTAGATGTCCTTGGCAATAGCTATTTGGAAGAATGGGAGTTTTCCTAGTGGCCTGAATCTGTGTATTCTTTATGTACTATTCAATCTAACTATCATAAAAGGAACACCCTTATGCACTTGTATTGTTGTCTTTTTGAACATATCATGTATTGGCCCTTTTAGTGGAATTTAACATTTTTGTTTACTTTACTGGCAGATTGCACCAGCTGAGCTTGAAGGGCTACTTCTGTCTCATCCGGAAATTCTGGATGCTGTTGTTATTCCGTGAGTTGAGCCACTTAATTTGGGGGGCTCCTAGCTGATTATAGTATTCCTTTTCCAATATTTGTTTTGTTGTATCTTAATGGAGAGCTCTACTTGTTTCCAAGGTTTCCTGATGCCAAAGCTGGGGAAGTTCCTATTGCCTATGTCGTGCGTTCCCCTGTTAGTTCATTGACAGAAGTTGATGTCCAGAAATTTATTGAGAAGCAGGTGAGCCCGTGCAGGAACCTTGGTTTAATCATGACTGTTGGTTGTTTAACTCTTTCAGTTCCTGTCTAACTAGCATGGAACAATTGTAATTCCTAGGTGAACTAGAGTATTTCTGTATTTCTCGTGGACTGATGCAACCCTGCTAATACATTAACTACTTTCTAGGTTGCATACTACAAAAAATTGAAGAGGGTTACCTTTGTGGACAGTGTACCGAAGTCTGCTTCAGGAAAGATTTTGAGGAGAGAACTCATAGCAAAAGTCAGATCGTCGAAGCTATAGCAAATCCACTTCTAATCTGTTTCAGAAGATTGGTTGCCTTCTAGCTACTAGATTGGAAATTTGTGGATTGAGCGGTAAGGTTTACATGTTACTGAGTGGGGCTTATGAAACATAACATTCAGTTTTATACATCAGACGCTGATACATTATGTATATGTGGCACATACAGATATATTGTTCCAAGTTGGCCCCAATCCTAATCACCATGTTGTTCTGTCAAATACTGGGCCTTGCTACCAAGGCCTAATTTCCATTTCAATACAGTAATTGCAAACTATATGAATCTGTAATGGCTCTGCTGCAACTACATCTGACGTTATTGACCAATACAGGCATACAGCCATACTAACAAGAATACTAGTTGTAGCAAAATGTATTGCATGCAAGTTTCTGCGACTGACAGGCCTGGACAGCCGCACGAAGTAGCTGAAGGGATGAGCTGATCTGAAGCTCATGTCCCTGAGCTTTGGGAGTGAATACAGAAGCTGCGTCATGCCATATAACAGTAAAACATACAGATTGCCGGGTTGAAGGTGAAGAGTGAGACCCTTCTTCTCAGACCCTGCGTGTGTACGTTGGTGCCCCTTGCGGCGTGCTAGGGAGGGTGATTCTGTTCTGCCGGCATCTTGGCTGACACCTGACGTCCTCGGCGCCGGCCATCCTCGTCAGCTCGCCCAAATCCTCCGGCAGTCCGGCGGGCGGCGGCCCGCGAGGCCAGTGGCGAAGCGCTCGTCGAGAAACTGTCAGCATACCAAAATCTGCTTCAGGAGTCTGAGAAGAAAACTCATCATTGCTCAAGTCAGATCGTCGAAGCTACAACAAATTCACCTCTGTTTTCAGCGAGATCAGAAGACCTTGCCGCCATGGTGATGGGCACGCGCAGGTCGCCTCCCCATTACTTTCTAATTCTCGTCCATGGTGGCATCATCAAGGCGAGAGAGGGTGGTGGCTCTAGTTGAAACTCGAAAAGCGGCGGCTCGGAGCCTACGAGACAGCGGCGCGCGTGGGAGGACTATGGTGCCGGCGACGGCGCCGTGGACGGGCGCGTTCTCTGAAGGAAGGTGGCGTGGGATACGTGACGGCGGGGATGGCGGCTGTCGCGGCCCGTAGCCGGCAGCCATGTCTCTGGCCGATGAGCATATTAACCGGCGATCCAATATTTTGCATAAAACCCCTTAAGTTGGATCGCGATCCAATATTTTGCAGAAACAACCTTACCTTTGATATAGCTTTTCAGAAAAAAAAACCCTCTTCCTCCTCCGTTTGGCGTTTCCTTCTCCCTCCGACGATCCGTCGGCGCCGATGTCCAGGCCACCCCGTACCCTTCAAACCCTAGCACCGGGTCTTCGTCTCCTCCGATCCAATAGAGATTCCCTGGCTCCGATGTCATGCACGACTCGCCGATCTGCCGCTTCGTTGAGCCAATTGGGGCGCGCGATTCGTTAGTTCTTGCGGCTCCGATGCTCGAATCTTTACTGGTTTGAATCTTTAGGAGTAGTTGAATTTGTTTGGATGCCTCAATCAAAATTTTGCATGAATCTAATGAATAATCCAACCAGTATAGATTCAGGCATCCAAAACCCATCCAACAACCATTCAGTCATTCGTTTGAGCATTCAGAATCCATCTCAATTTACCATTACAATCTACGTTCAGACCCATTCAGACCCAAACACGTTCAGTGTAGCTGCCAGTCTCGCCCGCCCGCCCGCACCTGGCGCTAGCAGCACCGGCACGGCGGCCTCCATGGACTACGTCGTCTCCTTAGCCTGCACAGCTGCAACCAGGCCACGGCCACCCGTTCTCGCGCGCGCGGCGGCGCAGAGCGGAACAGGATCTGTCGTGAGGGAGGTCAATCGCGCGAAGGACGGCCTGAACTCTGAATTTGCAATCCGTGAAAAATTTCTGATGCAGGTCACACGTGCTCCACTATCATTCACTTCAGTAAAGACAGCCCATTTACGTCCACCCTACACCAACCTGCGGGGAACACCTCCTGGCTTGCAAGACGGCGCAGGAGCAAAACCGCAAACAGGTTGAAGGCATGGATGGATCAGATGGAGCACAGCACGGCCGCCATGGTGATGACTGATGAGGGCAGCACGCGCTGCTCGCCTCTCCATTGATGCCTGATTCTCGTCCATGGTGGCGTCAAGGCGAGGGTGGCTGGCTCCGGTTGAAAGCCGGTGGCTCGGTGCCGACGATAAAGCAGCGTGTGTGGGGCTTAGGCCTTAGGGTGCCGTCGCCGGCGCCGCGGACCAGCAGCTGCGACCTCGTCGGTCGCCATGTCTCCGGCCGATGAGATTTTCATTAAACCTCCTGAATTAATAATCGCGATCCAATATGTTTTCACAAAACCCCCTAATTTGGATCGTGATTAATAATCACGATCCAATATTTTTCATAAACACCCCTTCTTTTGATGTATCTTTACGCAGAAAAGCCCTCTTCCTCTTCCGTTTGGGTTTTCGGTCTCCCCTCCGTCGATCCGCCGGCGCCGATGGCCGCCGCAGCTCCCGTCCAGTGGTAGCACAAGTTACAGCCCACCCCTTCCCCTTCAAACCCTATCACCAGCACTTCGCCTCTCCTGATCCAAAGGACTGAAGGAGACTCCCCGGCCCCGATGTCACGGGTCGGAGTCGCCCGATCCGCCGCCGTCGTTGGGTGAATGGAGGCGCGCGAGACGGACGGAGCCTTCGATTATTCGCTAGCTCGATTGCGGCGTAGCTTCGACGTACGGCGGGCAGAGACGGTGCGGCGGGGGCTTCTGCACGCTTGTGCTGCCGCATGAGGTCCTCGCGTTGCTAGGGCCTGTTCAGAGTCGAGGATTTTTCTTCAGCTCTCAGGCTGTTGAGGAGCTGCAGTTCCCGGCGCCACAGCGCCAGCTCCCTGGCCCTCACGCCCGGCGCCGATGGTAGCAGCATCCGATAGCACCTCATGCTCACCGATGCTGAATCTCGGTGCTGTTCGGGATTCAGAAAAACTGAAGCAGTTCACTCGTGCATCATCATGAAGTATCCCACTTTCAGTTCAGCTGGCAGACTTGCAGAGTTGCAGTCAGGTACGGTAGGTACAGTAGCAAGCAGCACAGAGCTTGAGTATCGTGGTTAGAAAGGCTTGTTCGCTTCAGCTTATTCAGCCGGCTTATCAGCCACCAAACAGTGTTTTTCTCTCACAACAAATCAGCCGTTTCAGCTTTTCAGTCGGCTTATAAGCTGAAGCGAACAGGCTGTTCGTTGGTACTCTGTCAACTTTACATCTACCCGTTCATACATAATAGATACTGAACAAATACGAAGATTGTGCATATATAAACGCACGCCTCCCTCACTTCTTTCAAAGATTTCGCACCAAAACATGATGCGACGAACCATTGCTTGCAACATGAATTACAACGCGCTTTTCAGCGACTTGTTCTATGAAGAAAAAAACTTACACTGTATATCCCTCTGCGTAGAGCAGAGATTGGTGCAATTTTTACTCGTCGGCACCCTAAGCTGCCAGAACAACATACAGTACAACTTTTGTCTCGACAGCATAATGATCGAAGTCGAAAGAAAAAAAAATGATTAGAGAGTTCTGGTCGCTGTCAGAAAAAAAAATCGACACAACGGTGGTTGCGTAATTAGACCTACCAATCAGCTGCGGTACGTTGCTCGTCCCTTCTTCTACAAACAAGAGAGTGAGAGTGAGAAAATAAGGGTGAGGAAGACACATATGGTGCTCATGGGGGCCCTGTCTCTGATCACTGCCAAACAGGCTGCCTGCAGGCAGCAGGTAACCCAACGGCTACCCCATCTACTGCGCGGCGCCGCGGAGTTTGGGGGTGGGCCTGTCCGTGGTCTCGCCGCCCGGCAACTTGCTGGCCGGCTCGTCGCCCAGGATCTTGTTGCCGGCGGCGGTTAGTTTGCTCTCGTCGATGCCCGCGGCCTTGTTGGTCGCCGCGGTGCCTGAAACCTGGCCGGCTGCTTGGACCCCGGCGTCCTTGTTGACCTCCCCGCCGATCGGTGGCACAACGATGTTGGGCGGCGGGATTATTGGCACAACTTTGGGTGGCTGGATTGTTGGCACGACGGGCTTGGGTGGCTGGATTGTTGGCACGACGTTGGGCTTGGGCGTCTGGATTTGTGCGGCTTTGTTGACGACGACTCCGCCCTCAACCTTGGCGGCCGCCTCATTGACGAAGGTCTTAGTAAGCTTGACTGCGTTCCTGATCCTCTTGGTTGCTTCTTCCTCGCCGCCGGGCGCCACCTTCCTGGCCTCCGCGACGGCCGGCTTGGCCGCCCCTGGCTGCGACAGTCCCATCTGGTCGGGGTTCAAGGAGCTGATCCGAATCACCGACGTGTCGCTGCTGGCCTGCGGGTTGTTGAATTCGGAGCACGTCTTCCTGATCTCGCCATCCTTCCCCGTGAGAACCTTGAGGACGCTGAGCTTTTCCATGGACTTGGCGAATAAGGGGACGAAGTCGGCGGGCTTGGCCTCCATGGCCTTGAGTACTGGCTCCGTCTTGGGGTCCATCCCCACCAGGCGGTCGATGGTGAGCGGCATCTTCTTGGCGAGCGCGAGGGCGAAATAGGTGCCGTCGAAGACGTTGGGCGAGACGGAGTCCATGGGGACGGTGCCCGAGTCCTTGCCGTCGCAGGCGGCGCTGATGTTCTTCCTGTACTCCGGGTCGATGGGCGCGGCGTCGGTCTCGATGAAGAAGCACCTGCAGATGCCGATGGAGTGGCCGCCGGCGAGCATGGCGATCATCTCCTCGAGGCTGAAGCCCTGCTTGGAGAACTCGTCGATGAGCTTGGGCACGGCGATGTCGGGGCCCGGCAGGGCGTCGGCGTCCTCGCGGTTGGACGTCAGCGAGTCGCGCCGGCCCATGGGCACCTCGTACGCGGGGCCGCCCGTCAGCTTCACCGCGTCGCGGGCGCTCGCCGCCACGATGTCCGCGCACGACACCACCCCCGGGCACTTCTTCTCCAGCTCCGTCTTGATCTCCTCGATCACGTCGTAGCCCCTGACGGAGATGTTCGGGCCCGCCTCCTTCTCGGAGGCCTGGTTCGACAGCGGGTCGATCAAGATGGACGCGTCGCAGCCCTGCATCGAGACCATGCATCGATCAAGCAGAGCAGCAGGAGCACAGAAATTAAACGCCACCCGGGGAAGACGTTACGTTTGCGAAGCAGTCGTGGAAGACGAGGCGGAGGAGGCCGGCGGCGGTGCCGGGGTCCTGCTTGAACCGATTCTGGACGACGTCGAAGATGACCTTCTCGGCGTCCGGGCACGTCGTCTTGTAGAACGCGCTGTCGAGCTGCGGGGAGGCCAGCGGCGCGGACGCCGCGGCCGCGAGGAGGAGGAGGGTCACCAGGCGGGCGTCCATCGTGGAGCGAGGGGGGGGGTCCGTGCGATGCCGGGGCTCGTCTGGCCCACGCTTATACCGCGACCACGCGGAGGCGGTCAACCCGGGGAGCCTCCGAGAAGGGCGGGCCGGTGGACACGGCGGGGACGCGACGAGCGGCTCTCTCCCGCGGGGTAATAATAGAAAGGGCTTCCGTCTCGCGCCATGTCGGGAGCTCTTCACGACTCCACGACGAGGGCGTGGCCGCGCAGCGACGCTCGCGTTCCAGCTGGTGTAGCAACAGGAGGATGCACATGAATTTCGCTGGGTTTATATATTCATGGGAAGTGGTGCCATGTAGTCAGTGCATTGACAAGTGCTTGCAGCAACACAAGAGCATTTCCCCTTCACTCTCTCGTCTGAGATTTTAGCAGATGGGGTAGCATAGAGCTTGTGTAAACGTTAAACCCTATACCTATCAGAACGCAAAAATGTCGCATGCTCACAGCAAACATATTAAACCTCAGAGGGATCGATGAAATTTCAGAAACTGGCAAAAACACCATTACAAGCGAGGTTTCAAAAATTGCAAGTCTATCCGTTTCATCCACCACTGCTTTAGATCACTACACTTCGCATGGACTACACCACAAGCGAAAACCTTCTCCGTCTTGGGTGGCAACACCTTAAGCATTATCATTGCATCATTTTTTTTAAAAAAAATCCTCATTGAAATTCTAGTGATTCACTCTTGAATTCAATGGTGGCTCATTGAAGCACCTTATGCGCACTCAATGAGATGTGATGTTTCAACTAGAACGGTTTGGCTAGTCATATATTGAATCTAATCTCAAACCATTTTCATTGTCTGAAGACAATCATAATCACGTAGCTACGTGTTATGTAAAATTTGGACATGTCTGATCATCACATGAGAAGTACAAGAAATTCGCTAGATAAGATTCTTGTGCCCAAAAGCACGCAAGCTGCTGCCATTTCATTCAAATCAAACGTTAACTATTTTACAATGCTCTACAAAATTACAACACGTCAATGCTTTTCTCAGCCATACAAAAGGAACCGATTTAAAGACGGTTAGGATTACTCAGGGCACCTGTCGTTCTAGAAATCTGGTGCAGAACTAAATCAGATCAAGCTACCTTCCCCTTCCAATAATTTACAGGCCCTTTACAAAATGAAGAGATGCAATAAAACAACCAGCCCAGGCAACAAGGCCAATGAACAAAGGCCCTAGCGCTAGTGCTCGTGCTTCACACGCCCTTTCAGTATTCCTGGAATAGGCGGTGAGCTTGGTAAACCAACTGTGCCATTATTTGGCCGCCCTGGATGCTGTACCTGTTGCCAATAAATATTTGACATGCTTGAGCCCTCACCTCCATTTGAGATCATCTCTTGAGCACTGTCATGTTGTTCTCTTCCACAGAACCGCATTTCTTTTAAGACATACGAGTCATCGTGCAACTCAAATGGGGTGCTGCAGGTCAGAACACAAATTAAAAAGGATTCAGAGTGAAAGCTTGAGTTTATCTAAGAAGCATATATGCCCAATTCTCTTTAGACACATTTCATTCACATAACTTGTTTTGACAATGTTCTTATTTTATCTCTTCTATATGGAATTCAGAATCCTGGTGAATGCTTCTCATCTATCCAGTTTAGGATAGTGTTTCACACTTGCACCCCATTCTTATGTACTACAGACACAAAAGGGCAAGTACCAACTACAGTGTTGAGAACAAAATGCTCTTTGCATTGATACCGTTTGCATCAACTCTAAACTTGAAAATTAGTTTAGTGGAATCTTCTGGTTAAAATTAGAGCTACTCAGACTCAGCGTGTCACTAAAATTATTTTAATACTAGTACAGCCAACAGCAAATAATTTTCATGTTAAACAACAGTCATGATGCTTCAATATTGCATAAATTTGCAAACAACCCTGACACCAAGCATTTAAATGAGATTGAATATGAAACATCCCCACCAGCAAACGATCAAACTAAAGAGCAGTCACTAGGAATAAGGCAGAAAGAGGCTCATTCTCGTCTCACCTATTGAAGTCAAAATGCACCAACTGCATATCTTCTGATATCTCGACTTCCACAGTTGCATGAGGACGGGTCTGCAAGCAAAAGAACAAATATCCTTGACATTTAGCTCTAAATCATGTGCGGAAGCAAGTAGAGCTAACCTCCACTCCACTTGGTCCATTCTCCATTGTGTATAAAAAAGGGAGCGAAACATAGAATTGTAACCTTATTCACCTGTACTAGGATAAATGGCAAAGCCACTCCACCAGAAGGTGTGTTTCCTGAACCATATAATTGCTCATTTCGCTGGATCAGGTTTTGCAGGCCTACATACTTGATATGCCAAAAAAAGAGCTCATGGTATGAAAATCACAAATTCGGTAGGTGATAAGAAGCACTAGATGTAAGACAGAGCAAACATTGATATAAATTAACAATTATTGCAGACATTTTCTGTGAACCAATAGTGTGACAAACAAGGTGAACAATGCTGATGGCACACCAGGTGATCAGTAAAATCAGAGTATGAAATTTCTCATATTTTTCTGACAGGGTGCAAAGGCCATTGGTTTCACGAAAACTAGCTTGTCCAGGAGCCAATCTGCTACAGCTTATTGAATGTGACAACTGTATATGACAGTTGACATATGCATTCTACAAATCAAAACCAGCAGAGACAAAAACAGAAGCAAAGTATTTTTTATGAAGCATGAAACATCACAAACAAAAAATGAAATACATATGCAGGAGCCCTAATGATGGCCCTATATACAATGGTGTGGACAACATAAGGCAGTAAAAACAGCAAGTTACACTAACTATTCAGCCAAAGAGACAAATATGCAGCTGTAAAACAATAAAGAAAATATTTATTCAATCAGTACATATGAAAATAAAAGTGTGGCACACATTCTAGACTGCAACTTTGGTTGTGTAAAGCCACCATGAAACAAATTCCACAGCACTATCAGCTCTTTTGCTCTAAGGATTGTGCCATATAATAGTTCCAACCGCATGAAGCAGAGGTGGGAAGAGGAAAGTGATGCCATATCCTTACTTGGTCTTGTAGCTCCTGTAAGTAAGCACTTTTCTTCTCAATCCTACCTTTCAGCCCCACAAGCTCCATCTAAAAAGGACAAGGCAGTGAATAAAACTAGCAAAAGTGCATCAATTGTCAAAATGCATTAAGAGAGAACAGAACCTTCAAATCTTCAATATCACTTATGCTAGTCCGAGGCAAGCCCTTCCACTGGATCTCCTTTTTATCTTTAGATATAATGTCCATAGCCATCAGAACATTTAAAGCGTCATAAACTCTTCGTCGTATATTTTTCTCATCATATTGTTGCTGCGTTTTAATGTACAGTGAGGACCAAGCACATATCAGAATGAATAAATAATTCATACCAAGGAGAAGGCATATTTCTTACTGCATTGGGATTTTCAGGATCTGGTGCCTCAATATTATTATTGGGATCTGTAAACTCAGCAACAAGTTCATCTGCCACCTGTCGAAAGGAAGACGATAACTATGAACTCCAAAATTTAGTATCACTACAGAACAACGCTGAACCAATGGAATTTTCAGTCAACAAAAGGAAGCCCAAAATTATCTAGATACAAACAATGTATAGTACCAATACTCTCATTTTCAAATCCGTAATAATGTTAGGACCATGGGGGCCAGCATGGATATGAAGCAAGCTGGTCATAAAGGTTGGTCTATATATGACACCATCAAGTTTTATGGTGTCACAATGTTGACCCTCTATTGAAAAACTAACGAAACAAGAATGACAAGTAGAGCAATTTGTATGCCTGGACCTACACGAACAAGTCAGTTAATGATCGATTGTTGCCAACACTTTTGTAGCATAACTGTTAGCTCCCCAGGTGCAATAGTGAGTTCTTCCTAGTGAGACGGTCCTTCCCCATCAGACGAGTTTTTAATGATCAAGTGGACAGATCTTCCTGTATTTAAATGCCATTTGGTTGACCTTGTATCACACTTTACTTCCCCTATCAAATAGTAGATCGAATCTTAAAAGGTAGAAATGTCATGCATGCAAAGGAATCAGGAGCTTTGCATATGCAAATTTGCAGTTTTTATCAGAAAAGTAAACCCATCTGATCCAGAATACATGATTCGCATAACAAAAAGAAAAATTGGGGTAATAAAATGAAAAGGCACTAACCTCATTATATGTTGTTCTGCCTTTACTTTCAACTTTCTCACAAACTGCAAAGGAACAAATGAAACACATGTTAAGGCACCTACCATGTTTTGAACCCACTGTTTTACTGTAGCATTCACTACACACAGCCCTTGAGTCTATCACAGAACGAATGCAGTAACATGACGGAAACTGAGAAGGCATACTAGTTAACTGCATAAATGTTTACATTTGCACCATGTTCCTATCTTAACATTTCAAAGATAACTGTTAGTTCGTAGTATTAACATGGAAGGGGAAAAAAAAAGCCTCACCTTTCATACTGAACTGGCGCAGTCCCCGGTTACCTTTATCAGGACCAACTGCCCGTGCACCCCTCTTTTTCTTCTTGCTGCAGTTTTACAATGCACCAAAAACTTAGATAAGTAACTTAAAAAAAAGGATACAATAGAGAGTAAGAGTCTTGAGAGAAGTAGAAACTTCTCCAAAATGAATTTTCAACTTTTTATTATTATAAGTAAATATCTATACATGGAAGTCTTGCTAGCCTAGCAACATCATAGACAACCCACACGAGTGGTGCGAAAAACTGCTGGGTTCATTATCTGTAGTATATGACTCTAGAACATAACAGGTCATATGGACAATGTTTTTACTGGCTAACATGGGTGCATACATCAAATAGACAATTAGGATGGCAAACCTACAATACATAATCCAGTATATGCTTTGGAGTAGATCATGCTTATATACACACATAAAAACGCTTCAACATTCATGTCAAAACAACAGCTAACACATACATTTTTTAAATGAAACAAGAGAGAAGAAGCACCCTACTAACTAAAGAACAAAGGTTTTTACAACAAAAGAAGCACAATTAAACAAATAATTGTAGCCATTCTACAACCTCTGGGAAGTACCACATAAATTACAACACAGAACGTGCAATTCCCTACAGTATCATTGTTCCTGTCCTTTTTAATGGTAGGCACACTGTAGCAATGCCTACCTCCAACATAACCAATTAACCACATAGCAACCAAACCACAACATAATTCGAATAACGGGCAAACATGGCTCCGCGAACAAGCATTGGCACTCCACGTGACTACACCCAATCTCCACAAGTTTCTAATGGAACACTGACACACACAGCAACAGCCGGATGGCGAAACTGATAACATAGGCCATTCGGACAAACCAACCTCGTAGGAGCCTGCGACGACGGCGCATCATCGCCGTTGATGTCGAGATTATTCAGGCGGAGGAACGTGGTCTCGCTGGCCGGCGTGGACGCCGCCACCGCCGCCGCAGCAGACCCCGGAGCCGCCCCTTTGCCAGCACCGTCGGGGGCGTTCTGCTCGCTGCGGCTGGACGGAGAGCCGGCGCTCCCCCCGCTAGTAGACGCGGAGTGCGCTGCGCCACCGGAGACCGGCAGCGTGCCAAGTGCCGCCCGGGCCCCCATAGGCGGCGGCGGGAGCTGGGCGCCCGGCGCGCCGCCGCCCCCGTCCGGGTTGTCCGCGACGCCGGAGACCATGACGACGCGGGGAGACCGCGCCCGAATCGGGGGCGCGGAATTGGGGAGGGAGCGAGCCGGAGAGCAGAGCTGGAGAAACCCTAAAGCGACAAGGAGGAGGAGGAGGAGGGGGGCAAAATGGAGGGAGAGATGGAAATCGTCGGGAGAGCGGGCAGACACGGGAACCCGAATTTTTTCTGATTTTCTTTTGGTTTGCGCCGTTTGTTTCGCGTTTCTTCCCTTTGTTGTAGCTGCTGGCTTTTTGGCGGTTTCACGTGACGACGGTGGGCGTCGCGCAAGCAGGCCGCCTGTGGGGGCAGCAGGCCGCCGGCGGCCCAGGCGCGAACTCACGCAGGAGAACATCCGCGGACTGACGGACAGCCCATACTAGCCCAGCCCACGTATATGAGCTGCATAATTGACGACCCAGCAACAAAAGTTCTGAACAGTATGGTCAACAAAAAAGATGGAATTTTTCCTTGTCAAAAAAATGGGGCAACGCGGAGGTTAAAAAGGAGGGTACGCGCCATCATTTGTGGAGGAAGCGTGTAGCCCACGCTCCCTCAGGTCCGCGTCGTTGGGCCTAGGAGATTCGAGACGGGCAGGTTCCGACCCAGTTCGCGTAGAAAAGGAAACCGCCGCTTGGGAACTGGGAACAGCAGTGGAACCTGTGGAAGGCGTCGTCCAGATTCCATGCCCTAACCCCCACCTCGGCGAGACAAGACGGGTCTGAGGTCTGAGCCTCTGAGGTCTCCATCCTACGGCATGACCGCATGACATGTGTCGTCATCGCCCGCATCACGCCGTCGACAGGAAACGCCATGTCCACGCGCGTGAGGAACAGGGAAAAACAAAAAGGAAAGCGAAAAGAAAAGGGCATGCAGGGGACGTAGTAGTAGCAAGAAACTGCAGCTTGTCCCTTTGCATCAATGAGAGGGAGTTTCCTTTTGCTTTTCTCTCCTAAGCCGAGCACACTGGATGGTAGGATTAGTTCCTGGCATTGCATTTGCGGTTTCGTTATGGCTTACGTAAACTCATGGCCACATCGGACAACACATGCATGGAACTGCAGCGAAAACATAAAGAAGATGAGAGTTTCGTTATGGAGTACTACTTGCTTACTTGAGTTAACATTCACAGCTGTAACTTTTTTAGGGCACACAGCTGTAACTGAATGGACATTAACCTTCGTTCGTGCGATCTACCTTTTCACATCACAAAAATATGCAAAGCTTGCTTCCGGGCGACCGGGCCTACAAGATTTCGAGCCGCTGCCCGTGTTTCGCTTCGCCTTTGCATGCACAGAGGTATGGTCGTATGCAGCTCGAACCAAACCCCTACAGTACTGCGTACCACTGCTGTAGCACGTGCCACCGTGTCCTCGTGTGACGCGTGTCGCCGACACAAAAGAGGATCAAACTCATAGCTGAAAATTCACATTAAGCCGCACCAGTACAATACTTAGGTCTTGTGTAGTTGCCAAAGTTTGGAGGTGCCAAATTACTGTTACAGTACTGTAGCACACTGTAGCGTTTCGTTTGTATTTGTGAATTATTGTCCAAACATTGACTAATTAGGTTCAAAGATTCATCTCGCAAAGTACAACAAAACTGTGCAATTAGTTTTTAATTTTGTCTACATTTAGTACTCCATATTTACCGCAAGTTTGATGTGATGGGGAATCTTCTTTTTGCATAGTGCCAAAATTGGGAGTTAGGAGTGAACTAAACCAGGGCTTAAAATAGTTCGGAGAAAATGGCTTTGCAGTGTGGTAGCAGTACCAGGAGTCCAGAAGGTCCTCGAAGGAGTAGTACAGCACACTAAGCACAGTACTGGTACTACAGTACTCCTGAACAACCAGGGAGGACATCTGCGCGGTGACGCCACAGCTGACCGTAACGGGCACTCATCCAAATCCAGTTCCACAGCTGACCAGCAGTCCACCAGCCGCCACCAGACATGAGCTGAGCAGCAGGCGGCAGCCTGGCAGAAACTTACCGCCTTCTCCAAGACACCGCGGGCAGGCAGGCGGGGGGTCGCTTTGTCCGACGCGGATACGGATCAGCACCGCCTGACATCCCGGCCCCACCTCCCGCCGCACGCGGAGAGGGGGGTCTCTCGCTTCCCTTTTGTTGTCTCCTCCCCTTCCTTCCCCTCTCTGCTCCCCCTATTTATTTCGGCGCACCCATTCGGCATTTCCTCTCTTCGTCAAAATCCAGCGCAAGCACGGCGAGAAACCCATCCAAAAACACACACACGCCCGTCCGAGGAACAACAATTCAGAGTCCAGTAGAGTCCAGTCCATGGGTGCCGGCAAGGGAGGAGATGACCGCGCCGAGGAGGCCGCGGCGGCGGAGCCCGTCGTGCTGAAGATGGAGCTGCATTGCGCCGGCTGCGCGCAGAAGGTCAAGAAGGCCATCAAGCGCGTGCCTGGTACGTGATCTTTCCTTTAATTTTTACTCGGCCGGTTTGGCGATTCTAGCTTCGTTCGGTTCCTTCTTCTGCTGAGTTGCTGACTCGCCGCCGGTTCTTGTCGCAGGGGTGGAGTCGATCAAGGCGGACGCGGCGGCAAACAGGGTCGTCGTGACGGGGACGGCCGACGCGGCGGCGCTCAAGGCGCGGCTCGAGGCCAAGACCAAGAAGGCCGTGGAGATCATCTCCGCCGGCGGCGGGCCCAAGAAGACCGCCCCCGCCGCGGAGCCTAAGGACGCCGGCGCCGGGGAGAAGAAGGACGGCGGCGCCGGCGAGAAGAAGGCGGACAAGGACGCGAGCCCAAAGGAGGAGAAGGAGAAAAAGCAACCGCCGGAGGAGAAGAAACCCAAAGAGGTCGGTACACAACAGGCAATGCCGCCCACGCAATCGGCAGCTGCCCCCCGCTTCCAACGACACTCCTCTGACCTGCAACTAAAAAACGCCTCTGCTTTTGATTCCCCGCAGGAGACGGTGCTGCTCAAGATCCGCCTCCACTGCGACGGCTGCGCCGACCGCATAAGGCGACGCATCTACAAGATCAAAGGTGAGAGTTTTTTCTGTTCCGACGTTCCTTCTCTGATTCAGTTGATTTTACCCTGAATTTGCTGTTAATTTCTGTTCGGCAGCTTAAAAATTGACGCTTTTGACTTTGTCTTCCAGGGGTGAAGGATGTGGTGCTCGACGGCAATGCCAAGGACGAGGTGAAGGTCAGGGGCACGATGGACATCCCCGCCATGCTCTCCTACCTCAAGGATAAGCTCAACCGCGACGTCGAGGCCGTGGCGCCCGCCAAGAAAGACGGCGGCGGTGAGGGCAAGGACGACAAGAAGGACAAAGCCGGCGAGGGCGAAAAGAACAAGGGCGCGGCTGCGGCCCCGGTCGGCGACGACACGAAGTCCAAGGGCAAGGGCATCGAGGTGGCGGCTGCGGGCCCGTCCACGGCGGCCGCCGCGGCGTTCATGGCGGCGCCGGCGGGGCCGAGCACGTATCACGTGGCGCCGCCGCATGGGTACGTGGCGTACCAGCAGGGCCCGCCGCCCCCCGCCAGCTACTATCCGCCGTACCCCTACTACGGCAATGCCGATGGCATGGGTCACGCCAACCCCAGCGCCGCCACCTACTACCCCCACCCCGGCTACCAGCACCAGCCCGACGGCAGCCAGCAGCAGGCGTACCCGCCGTACCCCTACCGCTTCGACATGGCGCCGGCGCCGCAGCTCTTCAGCGACGAGAACCCTAACGCCTGCTCCGTCATGTGACGAAGCAGAGCTCACTGATCCGTCGTCAGCTTTAGCCTTAGCCGGGAAAATCTCGAGTTCTCGACATGTACATAACGCAATTAGGATTTAGCTCCACTTACTCTAGAGCTCTAGGAGCATTTCAGTAATCAAATTTTGCTTCATTTGTTCAATCCTTCGGATCTCATCTTTTGATCAACAACGCTTTGTTCTAGTCTACTGGTTAGTAATTTGGCCGCATTAACATTTTTTAACGGATGGGATGAGCTGGTCCTGGTCGGAAAGTGTCTATCGGTGGTGCGTGGTCAGCGATGTTGAATTGTGGACTGGCTCGTCTTCGTCGCCGTTACTTGATCAAAGACGTGGTGGTGGTGTGATTTACTAGCACTCAATAATCCGGCAATTACAGCAACAACATAACATTTCATTCCCAAACAAGTTGGTTAGGCTAGAGTTAAAACCTAATGAGCGAGTTGGTTAGGTTAGAGCAAGTTGGTTAGGCTAGAGTTAAAACCTAATGAGAGTCGGGTACAGTTGTTTTCCAAGCACTCTTATCTATCCTTTAAATCTCCTTTTATTGCCTCTTTCCATGTTAATTTTAGTCTTCCTCTGCCTCTCTTCCCATTATCATCACGCCTTAGGGTTCCACCATACACCGGTGCCTCCGGATACTTTCGTTGGACATGTCCAAACCATCTCAGTCGGGGTTGGATAACCTTTTCTTCAATTGGTGCTACCCTAACCTATCACGTATATCCTCATTTCGGACTCGATCCCTTCTTGTATGACCACAAATCTAACGCAACATATGCATTTCCGCAACACTTATCTACTGGACATGTCATCTTTTTTAGGTTAACATTATGCACCATACAACATTGAAGGTCTAATTGCGGTCATATAAAACTTGCCTTTTCCTTCAATGGTACCCTCTTGTCATGTAAATTCCTGATGCTTGGCGCCACTTAAATCCGGCAATTAATTCAATTAAATTTCCATTAGTACGTGCGGTTCTTGGCTAACCAGAAAATCTCCAAAAACGACTATTTTAACAATCGACCGCGCCATGTCGATGCGTCGTGGCCGCAATTTTGGTGTTGCTCTCTCCAGTCCGACGTGGAGTCGACAAGGACAGGCGGTTCAAAAATTCTTCCTGTTACATCATCTTCTTCGTGCATACTAGTATTTTCTGCTTCGATAAAAAAAATTCCGGGTGCTGCATTCGCGGCTGCAAGAGAAGAGATGGATGCGGATCTAGCGGAAAGATCACAGCCAGGAAATAAAAATCTCGGCGATGGTAATAAGGACACGCTGGAGCCTGCCCGTGCCGTCGTTTTAAGTGGCTCACACTTCACAGCCCCCTTCTGACATTTGGGGACCGGGAGATCTTTTTACTACGCGGTGAATCGAAAAAATTCCAAAAGCCTTTCTATCTTGTGATGAAATTCTTCGTTTCCATTCGGAGACCATCCATCTCTGAGCAACCGCGGTTTGGTAGCCGCGTGCGATTCGCGACTAGAAGGGCTCGCTCTCTCGGTCGCCAACCACAGAACCAACGAATCGTGTTGGTAGCTTGGAGGACTCGTCTCACTTTTTTCCTGACGTTTTCAGTGCGTCCGAGGAGGCGTTATCCGGACGGGAAACGTAGCCATTTCCCATGCGCTTTTTCGCACGCATTTTGCATGCCTTTTTCACACCACCAAACCATCCATCCCAGCAACCACGGAAGAACGCGACGGTTGATTGGGAATAAAAGATTAAAGAAGAGCGATTTTTCGTAGCCTGCGGGGCGTTGACGTTGAATGATCCGAGGATTAGAGCGTGCACGTGGTGACGTCACTGCAGGGCAAAAGGGTCAGCAGGTCTCTCTCCTCGGGACAAATTCCCCGGTTCCGGCTATTTTGTAGCTTTGCAACTTTTTGCGCTGCGGTTAGCTTGTGCTTATCTGTATTCAGATTTCCATGACTTTTATTCTAATCTCGTGTGTTAATGTCAAAATCCTCGTCATCTTATTTTGTGCTTGTCGTCTGGAAATTGAAAAGTAGTGCGTCACCTTTTTAATTTTCTGACGTGTGGACAGAGAGTTCCGTTTCCCGCCAATTGCTTGGAGTGTCGCTCAACTATGATTATTTTTTTTTAACAAATCGCTAGTACTAGCCCTTCAAAACTAGGGTTTGCGTAAGCTTGCAGAAGTTCACCAAGCATTTTTCAAAACACAAGTTTGTGCTATAGCTAATTGAGCTGATCCGGCATGCAAACCACGCGCACTATCTGACCACCTATACATGTCCGGCTACAATTAATCAAATAATATCCAGTGTTTCTTTTTAAATAATAACCACAGGCTATGCTGCTGCTGCTGCTGCATTATTGCGACGGTGCCAAATGCAGAAAGAACACACACATCAGGCGTTCAGAACTCCTCCGTCGCCTGCTAATTTTTGTCCTCACTCGAGCATCGTGAGCGTTTGACCCGGAATATTCCCCCAATGGCTGAATAAACTAGTGTAGTGTTTGCGTAAGCACCATGTCAGCAGCTTGGACTTTTGAGGCTTTAAACCAATATTCAAGTTACGTTTTAAGTCACAAGGATGCTTCTGGAAGTGTTGCCTGATTAGCCTAATCCTGTTCATCCAACAACAGGCCAGGGATCATTTGTCGGTGTGCTTAGCTAGCTTCCTTTGTTAACTAGCATTAATTGAGTCCGTGTTCCAAGTTTGGTTATTGGCTTGGCACATGCCGTCCAAAATTAGAGTAGCTATTTTTGGGGGAGGTCTCGTGGTTTAGGAAACTGCGAAGAACAAGTCCGTAAATCATTTGACTGGCATTGCAGCCTGCAAGGCCGGTCGTTGGGGGGTCTGAACTGCTTTTGAAAATATGCAGAAATGGTGGTGATCGTGGCGGCAGCATCCAAGGTTGTTTAGGTACGCGGCGAGCCTCGTGACGTTGAGGAGGATAGCGTCGCCATCCCATTGGGATCCTGGGTGCTCCAGCCTCACGGATGCGAACGCAGAATATTCAGATGAGCACGCGCGTGCAGCTGGTAGGTCAGAGCGTCCGAGTCAGGTTTTGGTTTTGGATAAAATCAAAGTAACAACCGACCGGCCGACTGATCTTGATATCGTGCTGTTTGCAATAATTCGACGGACGGATTCTTCTTTACACAAAAATGTAGTATAATGTTTTAAGAATTGGGAATTGTATTTCTTTTTGTTTGCCTGAAAGTTCTGAGCTGTATTGCTTCCTGAAAAAACAATGCTGGATAATCTTGGGACGAAATCAGAGCACCGACCGGCTGGCCGATCTTGTTCTGTGCGGATTAATGATTCGATCGAATCGTAGTTTCACGTAACGATGCTGATTAAACATGAAGTTGCACAAGACAGTAAAGAATGCTGCTAAAATGCAATTAGATTGGAAAGGCTGGAAGACTAGGTCTCTGATGCTACGAAATCTGCATTACAACAGGGCTTGGTCCATGTAAACTCCCGCCTAAACGAAAAGCCAAAGCTTTATGCTGGCCTTTTACCCTTTTTCATCTTTATTTTGAGTTTTTCATCTTATTTTTTCTTTGGCCTTTCAGCTTTGCTCTTTCTCTCTCTTTATGCTGTCCTTTTAATTTACCTGTAGCAGGAACATGCGATCACTAGGGAATCTATCAAAAGACATGAAGGAAACAAACAAGACTGTTTCCCGCCTTTGAGGGGGACCCTAAACCACATGCTTTGGGGTCCTTTAATCCCATCTTTGCCACCTCACACCCGTCCTCTTTCCATTGGCCATTTTCCCGACGGCTGCAGCTACAGGCAAACTTGTGCGTATGTTGGCTGCTGCTCTGGGCCCGTTTCTTCCATTCTGCTGCAGGATGCAGAGTGCAGGATCCAGTGGTGAGTGGCCACATCACATGGTAGCTGTTGATTCAAGTGACTTCAACTATCCCTAGCTTTTAGGTGAGCTGGTAACTTGCAACTTCCAAGGGTTACAAGTACCTGGCATCAGCTTCTTTCTACCAGATATAAGAGCTTGTTCGGTAAAAAGTTCGGTTTGGTGCGTTACCACTTACCAGATGGCCTTAGCTGTAATTGCCTTTTTTGTGCTCAGTCTTTGCAGTTGCATGGTGTGGCTTGCTTTGTTCAGCGACTTGTATGAAGTATCCAACTGAATTGCAGACCATTCAGTGTCAGTCCGTTGCTATCAGGTCTGAAACCAGTACATTTCTGACTGCGCTAGAAGAAACCAATAAGATAGATTCAGAGCGTCGACAAGTATTGTCGAGTTCAGCATCCTACCTCAGGGATGAGCTGAAGTCTTGCACAAGGTGTTGACGAACAGTTGCAGAAATAAATATCTAAGCAAGACTACAAATTGATCTTTGCATTGTTCAGAGCCATAGCTGTCTAGATTTTCAACCATCCTTTTTCGGAGATCACCATCTGATGAAACCCATAATCTAAAAAAACCTGATGAAACATCTTCTTGATGGCCGTAGAACAACAAAATCTTCGCAAGAAACCCACAGCTTCACTTCCATGAATGAACACTTAAAATGCCGAGGGATTTGTAATATGATCTTTGGGAATAATGGACAAGTAGCCTTGACTTCTTCACAGTTAGTAGTACGTTCTTAACCCGGCCTTACTGATTTGACTCTATAGCAGTGGACTACAGCAGCAAGCGTGATCATCAGTTGGACTCTAGTTCTCGATTTCAGAATCCACCAGTTCAGGTTTGAGAAAAGAAGTCTACCTACAAAAAAAATAATCTGCCCCTTTTACTGCAGCAAATTAAAATTAGAGCCCCTTTGAGAAAGGCAAAAGGGAAAGGTGTGCTGCATGGACCACCACCTTCTTGGGCTCTTGGCATGTCACATCGCTGCTGCCAAAATCAGAGCCTTCTTTTGCTTGTCCTCTATTTCTTCAGAGGCATCGGGCGTGCCGGATTCAGTGCAGTGAGGCAGATGGGGCTTCACAGAAGGGAAAGTTAAAGGGAGGAAACATTCCTGCACGGGCACACTACGGATGTTGCAGCCGTTGCCTTTACAGCCGGAGGGGCGCTGCTGCAGGTCAACTTCGCAATCGAACCCGTTGCTTTGTGCACATGCACGGTTAGTTGGTTGCAAGGCTGCTTTGTTCAGTTACACGAGGGTAGCGGTCGGGGCATGGAGACGATTTGGGTCCATCTCCATCCGACTGGAAATGTAAAAGTTTCGCGTGATCAGTGAAGTTTCATCAAGTTTGCAGGCAGTTTCGCGCATCAACTGTGTAGCAGTGTGCCAGTGTAGCAGAGAGTAAAAGGAAATGGGCGAGGGTTGCTCAGTTGCAGACTTGCAGTGCGTTCTGCATCTTCAGACAGAGTCAGAGAGTGACACTCACTAGCGGTATGGAAGAGAAAATTTTGGGCCCATCTAATTCTGGCAAACCAGCCCAGCCCAGCCCAACGTTGTGGATAAACTTGTATATCCGGTATTTCACTGACAAGACGACCCAACCCGTCCGAGTGCCCAACGACCTGCCTTTGCTTTCCCCGAGCAGCAGCAGCAACGCGTCGTGTGTGCATCACATCAGAGATTCAGAGCCCACACCAACGACGAGAAAGGACAAACTGCGGCGGACCGACCCGAAGGCAGGCCAAGGCCCGATCCCCCCCTCCCCGCCCGGTCGCCGCCCCCGTGCCCCAGTGCGATAGTCCCGTCGACGCCGGCGGACCGCGTGAGATATGGGTTGCTCCTCGTCTGTACCAGGTTCGCACCTCCTCCCTCGAGTATTAAAATCTCGCAGGTCGCAGTGTATAATTGTTACAATAGTTCTTCGATTAATGAACGAAGGAGACCGATCAACGCTGGTTCCGTTGGGGGTTTGATGTGCAGTCGTTTAGGCCATGGATTAGCTCAATTCGTAGAGTATTTGTAGGGTTTTGAGCTGTGTTTAGTGGATTAATTGGATTTCTTAGGAAGGACGTTGTTGCGTCGCTGCGTGCTCACAGCCACCGAAATTACCATGTGGACGGTGGGTACTTGTTTTATTTAGTTAATTTACGATTTAATATGACAAGTAGGTTTGGGAAAATGTGATATGCCGCTGGGGACAATTTGCTGCTGGAACAGAAGATAGTCAAAGTTGACGTATAACACACAGTTCTTTCTCCATTCAGCTAGAAGTACAGGAGGGCTAAACACTGTCAACAACGATAGCTCTTCTGCCACTGATTCAAAGGACTTGCGTGCTAAGGTAGTCAAACTCTGCCCTCTTTATAGTTAATAATCAATGGTGGTTGATTTCATCTTTCATTTCTTTTTATTGTTTCTTTTGGCATTGCATTGCTTGTGGTACCAGCATGTCAGCTGTATATTTAGATTCAGCTCCCCAAGATGCTAGAGCCAAGGTGTTCGATAATAGTCATGGAAGGAAAACATTTAATTATTACTCAAAAGCACATAGATGCGTTCTATATGTACTGAAACTTGTCTAATCTACTCTTAAGGTTGGGATACTATGATACTAGTTGTTATAGCTGTAAATTGTGCGCTTATGTACTATTGCATCTCAGCCAAGGGTTTTTGGGGCCATGCCAAGTGAATTTGCATACTGGAATACCTAATATACTCAAGAAATCCCATCTTTCTGTGGCTGACAATTAACAATTACTGTGATGTAGCATTTTAGTATATTTACTGTGTTTTTTCATGTGAAAATAGTTTTCAGAAGGTGAGAAGCACAGGCATTGTGCTTTACATCCAGACTGTTTTGTATGTTCTTCACATGAGACACGTTCCATACAGATTTTCTTAGATGTTATATTTATTATAAAAATATCAAAAGAGATATATTGCAGTAATGTTATTATTATCAACTACTATATCTTGAGATTGTGATTTGTTTTTGCTAGTATGCATTATTTGTAGCCTAGACAGTAGAAGGAGGGACATATGTATTGCGCATTTTTGGTTCAGAAAGTTAATACATTCATTGCATCAATGGCCCTAAAGCCCTACCAAGTTCCAAGCAGATCACCACATTGTGATCTGTCTAGTAAGCTTAATTAATGACTTTGTTTTATGTTTTCATTCTTTTCTTGGCATAGTTGGTATTGCTGGGAGACTCAGGTGTTGGGAAAAGCTGCATTGTTCTTCGCTTTGTGCGTGGTCAGTTCGATCCTACTTCCAAGGTGGTTTGCTCTTTTGATCAGATTAAGTCATGAATGAAAGACACATTACTTTCACTTGTAGAATTTCCTTTCTCCAACTTATCTTCCCAAATGTTTGTAGGTAACTGTTGGTGCATCCTTTTTATCACAAACATTGGCATTAGAAGACTCAACGATAGTGAAATTTGAAATTTGGGACACTGCTGGGCAAGAGAGGTATATGCACATTTGATCCATGTTCTTTGCAAGCACATGCATATTTTTGCCTGAATTAAGGAGTCTTGAGAATTTGCTCTTTTGAATTTCAGGTATGCTGCCTTGGCACCACTTTACTACAGAGGAGCTGCTGCCGCAATTGTTGTCTACGATATAACTAGTCCAGAATCATTTAGCAAAGCACAGTACTGGGTTAAGGTAAACTATCAGCAACTCTCTTCTCTTCTGAGTTCTTGTGCTTGTTATTACATTTAGCATCTGCTTGAAGTTCTGCTGTAATGAGGTAGTATACTGTAACACTACTGGTATAGATTATTAATGGATGACTTGGATATAGTCATCTGTTATTCAACTGATTATACCAGAGCAACACTATAATTTAGAAGAGCATGCACCTTGAACATTTTATTTTACCAAGCAACTGACTTGGCAGTGGCGGAGCATAGTGCTGGCCAAAGTAGACCATGCCCTCCTCCTCCTCATCGGATATAGAAAAATTATTTAATAAGCACTTAATTGTATCACTTAAGTGTAAAAAAACGCTAATCTCTCTGCTGTTACCTATGTTTGATGCCCCCTCTTATTTTCAGTACAAGATCTACCACTGTGACTTGGTGAATATATTTAGTGGTCTGAAATTCTGTTATGGTCTGCACCCTGTTTCCGGTTTGAGGTTTTCTTTCCCATTCTGCAGGAACTTCAGAAGCATGGTAGTCCTGGTATTGTAATGGTGTTGGTTGGGAATAAGGCTGACCTACATGAGAATCGAAGTGTATCTTCGCAGGTAAGAATATTCGCTAGTTGCCAACTGATAGATGTTATAGTTAATGGCTGCTATGTGTTGTTGACAATATGGCATACTTGCTGCAGGATGCACAGGAGTATGCGGAGAAGAACAATATGTTTTTCATCGAGACATCAGCAAAAACAGCAGATAATATAAACCAACTGTTTGAGGTATGCTTTGAGTACATAGAGCTATTTGTTTTCAAATAACATGTAAGAGGAGAAACAAATCTAGCTGAAGATAGGACCTAGCAGCAACTGTTAATGTTAATCTGTCTTTTAAGAAACATGCTTAGCAAACAAAGCATCGGTGCCTTGAATTCCTCATTTCTAGACCCCTTTTAGCATGTCCTGAGAAACTTCGCTTAAGCTTCACATGGATAGGGAAACTTCATGGATCTAGCCATCGACACTTGCCTATATCGTTATGATATGCAGATTCATTTGTGATTCACAAAAATAATGTGCCGGTGCCGCCTCTGTTTTTACCAGCCATATGTTATTCTCCTATGTTTACGCACTTTCAAATCTTGCTCTCTACTTCTGTAGCTATATTATTACCAGTATGTATCTGCTGTGGACACCTTCCTAACATGACCATGTTCCTGGGACAGGAAATTGCAAAGAGGTTGCCTAGGCCGACAGCGTCCTGACAAAACTGCAAGAGTTACACAAATACAAGTTTGTACCATGTAATGCCTTTCCATTTCGAAAAATGTAATGCATGTCAGCCCATATGTACGGGTACTGTGTGGAAGGCTGATGCTCATGTAAAGCTTATTCCATTCTGTTAATTGTGGAGGCCCTTTGGTATTGAATATCCTCTGATGTTACAACAATTGGTAATCTGATGGTTTCCTCTTCCTTTTTTCTTTTTTGAGGGCAATCGAACGATGAAGTAGCTACGCAAATTTGTCATGTTTTAGGTGATACTTTTATTGTAAACTGCCTCGATTGTGAAACTTTACATAATTCCTGGGCAATGGAAGAATGGAGGTCAACAAGGGCTGTTAAGTTTATATATATTATAGATCCGTAGGAACTTACAAATTTCACGAATCTGCCCCAAAACAGTTTGATCGTGGCAACAATTTTTGCTGAATTGCTGAATTTTGCCGATTCCTTACATCACAGGGTTTCCTCCGATTGGAGGCTAGTACCTCACAAGCTAACAACACATCCACCAGAAACTTCCATGTGGGCCCGTCCACCCCACGCCCCTGACCCCTCTCTTCCTAGTCAGCCACGGCCCGGCCTCTCCCAAGGCCCGACCCGAACTCTACTGACAGGTGGGGCCACGCACTCTTCGGACCCACAAGTCATTGACCTGACGCGACCCACCATCCGAGCCGGACACGTAGAGGAGTCCCGAACGGCGGAACCCCTGCTCCAAGAAGAAAGAAAGCTATAAAGGCAAACTAATCCCCTCGCGTCCTCCTCAGTTCGGGTCCCCAAACACACGCAAATATCTGTCGCCGTCTCGCCTCTCTCGGCAGCAGCACCAACCGCCTCGTCGAATTCGACCGCCATGGCGAGCCAGGGCGAGCCGTCGTCCTCCGATCCGTGAGTACCCGCCCCGATCTGGCCGCCCGCGCGTTGGGCTTCGATCTGTTGTTGTTGCTGCTGGTGCAGAGGAGGGTTTTTGGGGGGGTTGTTTTGGCGATTTTTTTTTGACACTGTTGTGTTGTGGGGTGTGGAGCAGGAAGGGGAAGAAGGATTTCTCGACGGCGATCCTCGAGAGGAAGAAGTCGCCGAACCGGCTGGTGGTCGACGAGGCCACCAATGATGACAACTCCGTCGTCGCGTTGCACCCGGACACCATGGAGCGCCTCCAGCTCTTCCGCGGTGACACTGTCCTGCTCAAGGTACGGATGAGCCCTTTACCTCGTCGACTTTATGTTTCGATTGTATTACGGGGTCTTGGACTGTGGTGGTACACGCTGTGTAGATTGCAAATCCTTGCGATAACCGTGACTTTGTAGTTGTTAATCTGTAAGCTCAGCTAAACTTACTGCTTGGTGGGTGAAGTTAGAAGTTTTAGTCGGTTGGGTTTGAGATTTCGACCTTGTTGTGATCTTATAGTAGATATGTGTGTAGAATCACAGTACATGGCTTGGTACGAGTTTGGTGCTTGTTTGTTTTAGTGATGTGCGCTAATCACTGTAGCTCGAAATTAACAGGGTAGGGTTACCGACCTGTAAGGCTCTGTGACCATGTGATAGTTACTGCAAATATCACTGCTTTTCTCCTAAGAAGTTATCCTGGTGGTTGCTGGATTTAGCTTTCTTTTGTGCTGAAGTTTTAAGCTTTTTTGAACCTGTAATATAAATTATATTGATTTGATTCTGTTCACTGTGTTAACTGTGATTGCTGCTATGTATTGCATAATGAGGCCTGCTCTTTTTTTTTTTTATGATGCTGTGAGGTCAGTTGAAGGGTGTAAATAGAGAGTTGATAATGGTGTGCATTACATATTCTTAAGTTAATCTTTTGGTAGACATATATTCTTAAATTAATCTGTTGGGCATCACTAACTTAAAATTTTTCTTGCTTCTTGATGCGGTGGATGAGCTTTACCTGTTTCTGAATTCTACGTGTTGTAGTTATGTAACTTGCACATTATGGACAATACTCTTTGAATCCCCTTATGCAAAGCTCTTTTACCAGCAGTATTTTGAATTTCCCTAGAAACCTCGTCACTGCCACATAATACTTGTCCGCTAACATTCTGGATCACTTCATGACAGGGTAAGAAGAGAAAGGACACTATCTGCATTGTGCTTGCAGATGACACGTGTGAGGAGCCAAAGATCCGGATGAACAAGGTTGTCAGGAAGAACTTGAGGGTACGACTTGGTGATGTGATTTCTGTCCATCAATGCCCAGATGTCAAATACGGGAAGCGTGTTCACATACTTCCAATTGATGACACGGTTGAAGGCATTACCGGCAACTTATTTGATGCCTTCCTGAAACGTAAGATTTCTTTATCAGTGTTCTTACACAGTTATTTTGTACAGATATTTCTTCTGGCAATTTAGATCAATTTTTGATAGATGAGTTCGTTGTAGTTAGCTATTTTGTAGCTTTATTATGTATATGTTGAAAGATTTTGTGGTAGTTCTGCATTGTCCGGGTGTTGGTACTAGTTCCCATGATCTTGCTGCATGTTTGAACTAGCATCTTCTGATAGGCTATACTAATTGGATTGTTGGCAAATGGCATGTAGGATGCCTTGATAGATGATAGAGACAGAACACTGGGGCATGCTAAAATTCTTTTGCATCTTGCTTGTCTGCTTTAATGTGTTTTCTTTTGCTAACATTGCCTTTACCTTCAATCTTTCAGCATACTTCCTTGAAGCCTATCGTCCCGTGAGGAAATCGGATCTTTTCCTTGTGAGGGGTGGTATGAGAAGTGTAGAATTCAAAGTTATAGAGACTGACCCAACAGAGTATTGTATCGTTGCACCGGATACAGAGTTATTCTGTGAAGGTGAGCCTATTAAGAGGGAGGATGAGGAAAGACTCGATGAGGTCGGCTATGATGATGTTGGTGGAGTTAGGAAGCAAATGGCCCAAATCAGAGAGCTGGTTGAACTCCCACTGCGCCACCCCCAGCTTTTCAAGTCTATTGGCGTGAAGCCACCAAAGGGCATATTGCTGTTTGGACCACCTGGCTCTGGCAAGACTCTTATTGCTAGAGCTGTAGCTAATGAGACAGGTGCTTTCTTCTTTCTGATCAATGGACCGGAAATCATGTCAAAGCTTGCAGGAGAAAGTGAGAGCAATCTCAGAAAGGCATTTGAAGAAGCTGAGAAGAATGCACCTTCCATCATTTTTATTGATGAGATAGATTCCATAGCACCTAAGAGGGAGAAGACCCATGGAGAAGTTGAGAGGCGTATTGTTTCACAGCTTTTGACTCTCATGGATGGCCTCAAGTCTCGTGCACATGTTATTGTTATGGGTGCCACAAACCGTCCAAACAGTATCGATGCTGCTCTTAGAAGGTTTGGTAGGTTTGACCGTGAGATTGATATTGGTGTTCCGGATGAAGTTGGGCGCCTTGAGGTTCTCCGGATTCATACCAAAAACATGAAGCTGTCTGAAGATGTAAGTGCCCTTCACTGATACACTTATTGATGTGGTGATTTGTTTTTTCTGTATAATTTATCTGGTTTTGAAACTAATCTCGGTTGTAATTCAATTTTTTAGGTTGACTTGGAGCACATTGCAAAGGATACCCATGGTTATGTTGGTGCTGATCTTGCTGCCCTTTGTACTGAGGCTGCTCTTCAGTGCATTCGTGAGAAGATGGATATTATAGATCTTGATGATGAGACCATAGATGCTGAGATACTCAACTCTATGGCTGTCTCAAATGATCATTTCAAGACTGCACTTGGGACGAGCAACCCGTCTGCCCTGCGTGAAACAGTGAGTATCTCTAGGAGTAACCTCTTCTGTATGTTGTGATACATTTTACTTGTTCCAGAGGCTAACCTTGAACTTCTGTGTTCAGGTAGTTGAAGTTCCAAATGTCTCTTGGGATGATATTGGTGGCCTGGAGAATGTCAAGAGGGAGCTTCAAGAGGTATCTTGGCCTTGTACAGTGGTTCAGCTATTAAATTGCTTTAAATCTTAGTTTATCATTTTTTTAACGGACTTTGAATCTTGCAGACTGTTCAATATCCAGTGGAGCATCCAGAGAAATTCGAGAAGTTTGGCATGTCTCCCTCAAAGGGTGTTTTGTTTTACGGCCCTCCTGGCTGTGGAAAGACTTTGTTGGCCAAGGCGATTGCTAATGAGTGCCAGGCTAACTTCATCAGTGTGAAGGGACCTGAGCTGCTTACCATGTGGTTTGGTGAGAGTGAGGCCAATGTCCGAGAGATCTTTGACAAGGCTAGGCAGTCTGCTCCTTGTGTCCTCTTCTTCGACGAGCTTGACTCCATTGCTACTCAGGTACTGTCTGTCTCTTGGCTATGCTTTTGTGCACACATGGACACTCCCTGCAATGACTGATTTTTTTTTTCTGTATTTCAGAGAGGAAGCAGTGTTGGTGATGCTGGAGGTGCTGCTGATAGAGTGTTGAACCAGCTGCTGACTGAGATGGATGGCATGAACGCCAAGAAGACTGTTTTCATTATTGGTGCCACCAACAGACCAGACATCATTGACCCTGCTTTGCTGAGGCCAGGGCGTCTGGATCAGCTTATCTACATTCCTCTGCCTGATGAGCAATCCAGGCTCCAGATCTTCAAAGCCTGCCTCAGGAAGTCTCCTGTGGCTAAGGATGTTGACTTGAACGCCCTTGCCAAATACACCCAGGGATTCAGCGGCGCAGATATCACTGAGATCTGCCAGCGTGCGTGCAAGTATGCCATCAGGGAGAACATCGAGAAGGTAACATCCCTTTTGCTCTGCTCTTAAAGTACTGGTTCTTGCAGACGCAGGGTTATATGCTTGTTTGCTAACTGAAAATTTTGATTTCAGGATATTGAGATGGAGAGGCGTAGGAAGGACGACCCCGAGGCCATGGAGGAAGACGAGGTGAATGAAATTGCTGAGATCAGGGCTGTTCACTTCGAGGAGTCGATGAAGTATGCGCGCCGGAGCGTGAGCGACGCCGACATCCGCAAGTACCAAGCCTTCGCCCAGACCCTCCAGCAGTCTCGCGGGTTCGGCAGCGAGTTCCGGTTCCCCGACCAACCGACGGCAGCGGCGGCCGACCCCTTCGCAGCTCCTGCAGCTGCAGCTGACGATGATGATCTATACAGTTAACTAGCAGTTATGCTGTGACATAACTTACATATATGCTTATATGGTATGCTAAACTCATCGTATGCAAGGCACAGGAGAGGATGTACTTACTTTTTAAGTAATGTATTTTGCTAGATACCTAAATCGTGTCGTCTATTTGAATGCTTGCCTGGTGCCGTGCTGTGTCATCTACTTGCATGCTTGCCTGGTGCCGTGCTGTGTCTGTTATTTTGAGATGATCAAAGATTGCAGGACAAGACACTTGTCTAGTGAAAATTACCCTTGTGTATGCTTGAACTACTCGCACGGTGGGGGAGGACGGAGGAGGCCCACTACGGAGGAACTCCACCGTTGGCGCCTCGCCGCCGCCGCCAGCCTTCGGCGGCATCACCGTCGGCTAGAGTTTTCGGGGAGGGGCTCGCTTGGATGCTGCTAGTCTGCTGTTCGTCCCAACTCACTTCTCGTAAAAACACACGCACACACACAGATGAGGCATTGATTTAATTATTCTTAGGTTTACCCTTTATTAATTTTGATCCTGTGTTTTTCGGTTTATGCATATGTAACAATTTTGTTCTCTGCCAGACTTTAATTATATTTTGTAGTTGTACCGTTTGTTTGGAAGCTTCGTATCAAGGTGTCGCGTTGGGCTTTTAAACTAAGCATTCATAATACATGCAGATGATTAGTGATGTAGCAACAGTTAATAGCATAGGCAGATACTTGCATTGTTCCACACTTTCCTGCTCACTAGCTTCCGAAGTGAGATGGGGACAGACTCGATGAATCTTATCTTGCATAGTATTCCGTATATAATAATAGTGATTACACGAAAAAGGATCACACGTGGTCGTAGTTAGATGGAATGGACGAGATTAGATGAACCTTACCCTTTGTAAGGTCTAGGACTAAATTGAACATGAATGACCAAAACTGATTGCTCATAAAACGATCTTTATGTCCATGCTCGTGAACCAAGGAAACGAGCACGTTCTGTCTGATTACACTCGTCTATCAAAAAAACTGCGCACTCGTGAACCAAGGAAACGAGCACGTTCAACACTAGAGCACAACGATACAATATTCTTTTTCTGCTTTGCCATGCCCAAGGCTCAACTTTCTCCAGAAGCCTTCTTTCTCTTCTTTTTCCTTCTCTCGTTCCCATCAGGCCTATCTGACCGCTTCGACAGCTCCTGCCTGATCTCCATGAGTTTCGCTTTTGCATCACGGAAAGGTGCATCTGATCTCATTGCCAACAATTCCTAAAGATGGGTTCGTAAGATATATCAGCGAAACATAAAAGTAAATATACCAAGTAGCAAAAAGAATGCAGGGAGGAAAAGGGGCACCATACTTTCAAATGATCCATCGCGGCAAGGTTGAAGCCTATAGTATCCTTGCATTCCTGGGGATAGAGGAAACATAATCATCAGATTGCTGCAAAGTTGCATGTAGTGATGTAGATTGCTGCAAAGAGATCAAAACTTACCTTTACTCTGCAGTAAAGAATATCCTTCAGTTCTGTCAACAAGGATCTTGCAGCTGGCGTAGTAGTTAATTGATTATGATGTGTCTGAAGGAGCACTAAGCAAACCCTACAAACAAGCTCAACCTGCAAGGTAATAGCAGAAATTAGCGTATGAAACACAACTGATCAACATGGTTTTCCAAAGCAAATAAAATTATAAAATACATGAGCTAGAGCGCATCCAGATTTGCTGATTGTAGGAGGCACAAGTAGAGAAACAAAGCTTTACAACTAGAGAAACTTCTGTAGACATAACCAATGCATACTACAAGAACTCACATAATAGCATCTAGGTTCTGTATTCAAAGAAAAGAAAAGGCCAATCAAATCTCCTTAAGTACAGCAGGAATATGCAATATAATGTGGTACAAACTGGGAAACTGGAGCTTTAAAGGACAAGAAAAAATATTTTTGCAGACACCCCCCACAATTAACATAAAAACAGGACACAACATCACAATCTACAACAATAGAACCAGACAGAAGTATTTGATGTGAGTGAAAATTAAGAAAACTAACAGTTAACATTATGTTACTGATAATACTGTAATGATGATTGGCATAAAAGGTTACATATCAAAAACATTCTTTTACCTTTGAAGGAACCAGAGACCACTCCTTCAAGTAAGACATGAGCTTTAGTGCATCTGAGAAAGGCAATGCCTGCTCCAAAGATTAAAAAAACATAAATATGTCGGCTAATGATAATTGTCATAGAAATAATTTTGATGATTAACCACAGGTAAAAGAAGCTTTATACTAATTCACTATTATTTACAATTTGAAACCACTAAAACCTAGGAACATAGGATAAGAAATTGGCATTTTAAATTTAAGGAGCAATTGACAAACTTTTTATTAATATAAATCTAAGCATGTGAGGTTAATTTCAATTATACAAACACACAGGAAGGAAAGAGCTGATAACAGGGTTACATAAAGTTTAGTTTATCGGGAACCACGTTTAGCTACATTAAGTATCTGATACAAACACTGTTTTTAACAGAAAACTCATAAGAAATATGGGCAAGGGGAATAAAACAGTTAAGAAGTCCATCGAAAAGATGTACCAGGAGGGCCTGTTCCAAATCATTTGGGCGGATGCTTGAAACTACATTCAAAACATAATCTGAGGGTGAATGCCCTTGCATTATGACATTAGGTTGAAATCTAGCTGCCCTCCCATTATTTTGCTCTTCCTGAAAACCAAGAAACATGAAGATCAAGCAAATGTTCCATTACTGATAAGTGGAAACAGGTGTGATATATGAGCATACCAGTTTATGCTGATTAAGGCGTTTTACTTCTTCCTCAGCAGTGTCAAGGGCATCCATAATTGCATCAGCAGAAGTAACTGTCTCTTTTGTTTTCCTACCAGGAACACCCACAGAACCTTCATCAGGAGCATCATCTTTCTGCCCGTATCTATACTCATTATCATTGTCTAAATCAGCCTCAAAGGTTTCTTCCAATCTTTTCTCCTTCTCTTCCTGCGGTATAACAGAGATTTAGGGGTAAAAAGGGCAGTCTCTGGGAAGGTTAAAGAAACTGTTAGAATATGTTACTTCCTCCGTTTTAGTTATATGACATTTAGGACAAGGGTACTCAACAAGAAATTTCATCCAAGCCTATATAGTTACAAAATACCTCAATGAACAGTTGTTCTTCAGTACGATCCCAGCGCCGAATGGAGCGATCATGGGAACCTGTTACAATAAAATCACCACGACTGCTGATTGTGAGGCACCATACTTCAGCATGATGTCCTTCAAGTGTTAACAACAACTCAAATTTATCAGCATCCCAGTACTTCACAGTGCGATCTTTTCCCACGCTGAACATATAATGTGTTCTATATACAAACTTAACATCCATCACGCTGCAAAGTGAAGACAACCAAAAAAAAAATATAAAAAAAGGTTCTGCCTATAATAATAATAAAAAACTGAAAGTCAATAACATACCTGTCCGAATGAGCAAATATAGACCTGTGGCAGTCCCCAAAATCCATACCCCAAATCTTTAAATTTTTGTCTGCAGAGCCAGTAACTATCAAAGCCCCATCAGATGATATGTCCATACAGAGAACTGGAAGTTTGTGCCCATAAAGGTTTAGAAAATGTTTCAGAGTGTCCATGTGAAAGACCTGTATAAACACAAGAATATTAGAGGCAAGCAAAGTTATAAGAAATTTATTACTAGATTGAAGCATTTTTTTTATTACTTTCCAGAATATAGCTAGTATCTCAGGAAAATTGAGGGCAGGTTTCTGCGTAACAATGATGCAGTTAAGGTCCTTAAGGATCATAGCTTTCATCAGAACAAAGTTAAATCACCATCGGCATCTCCTGAATTTTACATTTTCAGGATAAGGACAAATAGCAATTTTCATGTGCCAATGAGAAGTTAAGTCCACTGGTGATACTAAGAAACATATTGATTTAACAAGTGCACAGACTTTAAACAGTCTCAACTTAATTTTTGATGAAGCAAATTGTGCCTAATGCAAAGATATGACACCACAGGAATTTGTTACACAGGAAACACAAGAAAACATGCAAATTTTCCTGTTGCTATAACAACAGTATCTTGATTATATAAATAATCAAATCATGGATTAGGGTCAGGGTTTGGGTACACTGATTCCATACAAGATCTCGAACTATAAAGATTCTAAATGTACAAGTGAGATAGTATAATTCCAAATTTCCAATTGCATAAAAAAACATATAAAAGTAAACATATTGTGTGTGGAAGTGAATTAGAAATTACCTTGACATTGCAATCCAAGAGAGCAACAGCAATATGCTTTCCTTGTGGACTGATGGAGACAGCAAGGACGTCTTCAGTCATTTTCAAGGTTCTCACATTAGTCACAGTCAGCTGCTTGGAGTCCTGTAACAATGTTAAGAAACAAAAGAAATCAATAAGCTGCTTGGTGCAAATAAAGAACAATAATACAGAGTATAGTCAACAAGATAATCATTAAATATCAAAACAATGTATTTATTGGAAGTGACTTGTGGAAAAGTAACAAGGAAAGATAACACTGATGCACAAAATTACTTGAGGCTTCCATGTGAAATAGACAGAAGACTCACATTATCAGACTTCTGCAACAGTTGGTATTCCCAGAACTTGACATCATGATCAGCACTCCCAGTGACAAATCCCCGTGCACCGACAGTTCCATCTTCATCTGGAATAGGTACAATTGATCGTATTGAACCCGCATGCGCTTCTATCACCTCAGTTAAGCTGCCACTAGCAATATTAATAATCTCCAAAGTACCACTTTTTGTACCAACAAGAGCAAACCGATTTCCAACGAAAGCACTGCACAACCCATATCCAGAGTCAATGGTCCGAAGGCAGTCCCCTGTACTAGGATTCCAAATTTTGACAGCATTGTGGCTAGTCGACATCAGGAGGTTGTCCTCAGAATTAAGGGAGACACTCCTAATGTCGGAATGGTGTCCGTGCATCTCAATTGAGTACATTTTCGAGACCTTCTCACTATCCACTGAATATGTCTCAAGCGTGTTATTGTTGAGAGATAGAGACAAGGTGGCAAGGCAGCCTTTTGGTGGATTACTTGGAGAAAATGAAATCGAACATATTTTCTTGCTTGCCCGCAAAACTTGAAGGAGCTTAAATACATCGGTGACGATAACAGCTGGATTTTGCAAGTCTTGAGCTGGTAAAGGATCAATGACAGTACCGTTCCCTTCGGTTATCATGGATTTCGCCGATGCTTTCTCCTTCTTCCTATGCATCCGTCTTTTGGCCTTCCTTGTAGCTTCTGTTTCATCAAGAACCCTATAAATATCTGCTGTCTTCCCAGCCACCTGGCATGCCACAAGACTACCGTTCCTATTAAACCTAACAGTTGCCACTCGTTCCTTGCTCTGCCTCGGAATCTCACCGAACAGCTTCAGCACATCCCACTTGCTCCAATCCTCACCCTCCTCTACTGATTGCCGGATTCTAAACACTCGCAATTCTGGATCAGCAGAGCCAGACACTAAAAATCTCTCACTAGGATCCACATCCATAGACCAAATCTCACTGCGGTGACCACCAACGATTTGGAGACAGTGCTGTGTTTCAAGGTCCCAAACCCTGATAAACTTGTCCTTGGAGCAGCTCACCAGCTTCTTACCAGAATCCAGGAACACCAAATCGGTGACCTACACATTGTAATCCCCCCAATTAGCACTACTACTCCATGCTACCCAATGGATAGAGAAGCGCATGAAATGGCTGTACCTGATCCCGGTGGCCACGCAAGCGGAAGAGCCCGGCCTGAGCAACGACGTCCCAGAGGATGACATCGCAGTCTTTGCTGCCGGAGGCGAGAACAGCGCCGGAGGGGGCAAAGCGGAGGGCGGAGGCAGCGGAACGGTGGCCGTGGAGGGTTGCCTCGCAGGCTCCTTTCTCCGCGTCCCACAGCCTGATGCTCCCATCCGCGTGCCCGCTCGCAATCTACACCAAACCAACACCAACGCACAAAATTAAGCCAAATTCAAACGCCGGAATCAGCCAGCGAATTCGAAGGGAACTGGACGCGGGGAGAGGGGTCAGGCGTACTGAGGAGGAGACGGCGGCGGATTGGGAGGAGGCGATGCAGGAGACGGCGAGCGAGGGGGAGGAGGAGGAGGGTGCAAAGGAGACAGAGGGGAGACCGCGCTTGAGGTCCCAGGCGGCGAGGCGGTCGAGGGCAGCGGCGAGGAGTAGGCGGCCGGAGGGGTCGTAGCAGACGTTGGACTCCGGTGAGGCAATCACCCCGAAGGTGACGGCCGGCTCGTAGCGGAGGTAGGCCTTCACCATGGCGGGCGGCGGCCGCCGGCGGCGTGGGGTGGGGTGGAGTGGGCGCACAGCTCTTGGTGTTAGGGTTTATGGCGGCGGGTAGAAAGGGGGCTGGGGGTTTTTAATCGAACTTGCACTTCAAATGAAATTGCCCTCATTTGATTATTATGGAAAATTATCTGGTCTGAACTCTGATGTCCAGGACATGTTGGACAGGAAAAAAAATGAGCTGACTTTTAAACTTTTCCAGCTGATAGTTTCAGCCTGTTCGCTTCAGCTTATTCAGCCGACTTATCAGTCACCAAACAGTGTTTTCCTCTCACAATAAATCAGTTGTTTCAGCTTTTCAGCCGGCTTATAAGCTGAAGCGAACAGGCCCTTTGAATCTACAAGTTGATTTGAGTTGGAACCTTTATTTAAAAACTAGAAAAATTTCTAAAACTCTTCGTAGCACAGTAAAAAAAACTATACTACAATATTTTAAACGTCTAAACTGGGTTGTAGCTGGCTAATTGACAGAATAGCTTATGAATGGTCAAGCTGAGATGCTAAACTCCTGCGGATTATTGAGTTGAAGGTTCTGATATGAGAACTATTTTTTTAATTAGAAAACAGAGCTAAAAGTCTTTTAATTAAATAGTTCTTGTTAATTGGTACCGTAGATTTTCCTGTATATTCAGATTTTGTAATTTAAGGCGGCATATTTGAATGGGTTGAACACTTGAACTAAAAAAACATAACCAACTTTTATAAAGAACCATTTTTACTTTTGAAAATATAGTCTAGGTGGCACAGACAGGTGGCCTACCTGCATTCACCGGTCGCCCATCATAAAAGAAGATGAGATAATTTTCTATTTGACACTAGAAAAATTACTCGTTACTTTCTTGATCCTTAAAAAATTCCGTTTTCTATTTGACACCGAGTTTAACTTTCATTCCTTATGTGACACTATGTTGGATTTTCTGTCCGAGAACCGCTAAATACCCGGCAAAAAGACGATTTTGCCCATGTGGCCCACCACCCTTCTCCCTCCTCTCCTTCCCTCCCCTTCTCCCTCCGCTCTGTCGCACCTCCCCCGCAGCTCCATCCATCCTCATATCCAGGTGAGAGCTTAGGCACCAGGAGCTCACCACGGTTCTATTTGTGTGGTTATTGGCGTCGAGGATGGCCGGGCCGGTGGAGCTCCAAGGGAGGGCAGTCATGGCGGGCTGACAGCTCCGACGACCGATTCCCGGTGGGGTTGAGCTCGTCCTGGCCAACAAGCAGGTCGGGGAGGTCGAGTTCAAGGTGAGGAAGGTTCGGATGCGAGGGATTGGGTTTTGGTGGAGGAGGTGGAGAGAATTTGGCCGGTGACGAGGCTCGGCGGCCGGTGGCAGTGGCAGCCACGAGACATGGAATTCCCGGCGTAAAGTAGTTTGTGTTTGGGCTAGTACTAGCCTGTGAGGGAGATTGGAACGTGGAGAATTTTTGTGTGAGAGGGATTTGGAATTGGTAGAGGGAAGTGGTGAGATTTGGCCATGAATGGACAATGGAGCTGCGGTTTCTTGGGTGCAGCCTGGACTAGGGAGAAAGAAAGGCAAAGAAAGGGAGATGAGGGAAAAATCGACCGATGTGGAGAGGAGATGAGGTCGCGGAAGGACGGCGAGGACCGTGGGAGGCGACGGGGACGGGGATGGGAATGGCTCTGCCGCGCTAGCATCTTTGTGTGTGTCGGAGAGGAACGAGTGCTCCAGCAGCTGCTCGCAGGTCCACCGCTGGCCGGCATCGCTGCGGAGGCACTTGTCAAGGAAGTCGCAGCACACGTCGAATAGAAATGTGGGGATCATGGGGCGCTTCCGGCCAAACCCAACGAGGAGCAGTAGCTCACCGACCTCGTAGGTGTCGCCAAGCTCCGACCACGGGCGCTTGTCCGTGAGCAGCTCCAGCACGTGCAGCCCAGGGACCAGATGTCCGATGCCGGCGTCGCCGCCCCGACGCGCGCCATCCACGCGGGCGTACTGCGCGGACCGCGGGGCGCCGCCTCAGACACCAGCCTCGCCGCGCCGCAGTCGGCTAGTTTCGCACCGCAGCCTTCAGTGTCACAGCAGCCGAGGAGCACGTTCCGGCCCTTAACGTCCCATGCACGACGCTGACCTCGCCGTGTAGGTATCGCAGTGCGGCGGCCACCCTCATGCGCCCGCGCGCGGCGCTCACCGAGTCCACCTAGCCTCGTTGCGGCCTCCGCGACGATGCCTCCGGGCACAAGCTCCATATGCAGGTCCCTGGAGCCCGCCGTCTCGCCGTCATTGAGGTACGCCACTACATACGGTGAGCTCAGCCGCTTCAGGATCCTCCAGGCACGCCACTGCCGCCGCCACTGCCGACGAACTCCTCGCGTGGCACCGACGCACCGGATGATGGAGTGTCTAAGAGGGAGTTGGCCACGGCGGACAAGAGGGAGAAGGATGGTGAGGTCTACACGGACAAAATCATCTTTTCATCGAGCAACAAAATGTTATATAAGGAATAAGATAGAAATTTTTTAAGAACTAAGATCTAAGTATCAAATAAGGAATTATCTGGAGGAAGGCAGGCCAAACCATCCCGCATCCTCAACCCGCCGCTCCCATTCCTATCTCCCCCGTTTCTCCGCAAACCCCACTTCCTGACCAAGATGGCGCCGCCGGCCAACTCCACCACCTTCTCCGGCGACGTGTGGGCGGAGCTCCGCTTGGCCGACGCCCGCGATGTGCCGCACATCTACAGCCTCATCCACCAGATGGCCGAGTTCGAGCTCCTCACCGACCTCTTCGCCGCCACCGAGGAGCTCCTCACCTCCACGCTCTTCCCCTCGCCGGCGCCGCCTCCCTTCACCTCCTTCACGGCTCTCGTCCTCGACCTCTCCCCGTCCCCCGTGGTCCCGGACTCGTCTTCCACCATCGGATCCCTCCGCCTCGACCTCTCCGCGTCCCCGCTCGCGGACCCGGAGGCTGCAGCCTTCGCCTCCCCGCGCGGCGGCGGGCGCGTCACGGCGGGGTTCGTGATCTGCTTCCCCAACTACTCCTCCTTCCTCTCCAAGCCCGGGCTGTACGTGGAGGACATCTTCGTGCGCGCCCCCTGGCGCCGCCGCGGCCTCGGCCGGATGATGCTGTCTTCCGTCGCCGGCAGGGCGGCGGAGCTCGGGATGGGGCGGGTGGAGTGGTGCGTGCTCGACTGGAACAAGAACGCCATCGACTTCTACGAGGGGATGGGCGCCGATGTCCTCCCGCAGTGGCGCATCTGCAGGCTCACCGGCGCGGCGCTGGACAAGTACAAGGGCAACCAAGAGGCGGCCGCCGATGGGAAGGCTGTCGAGTAGGAGGATCAGAAAAATTGGTTCTTGAGTGCCAATAATAAAGGTGGTGGATTTGCTTCCCCTGCTTAGCTCTCCCTCCTGGCATCGTATGGTTAGTGGTTCGGTGCATTTGATCTGCTCATTAGTGTGATGAATCCATGTTGTATGCTGAGCAATTCTGACTTGTTGTGGTAAACCTTGGTACATTATGCAAAATTATCTTCAGATTAGATGCAAGTCTTTATCATTAGCCATTTCAGGCTGAGCATGTCTCTTCACTGCGATCAGAGTCTCAGAGCTGGTTGAAATACTTGAAATTAATTTATCCCTGTATGATGTTTGACTAGGGCCCCGTTTTCTTCCACTGACTTATTTTTAGCACCCGTCACATCGAATGTTTAGATACTAATTAGGAGTATTAAACGTAGACTATTTACAAAATCCATTACATAAGACGAATCTAAACGGCGAGACGAATCTATTAAGCCTAATTAGTCCATGATTTGACAATGTGTTGCTATAGTAAATATTTGCTAATGATGGATTAATTAGGCTTAATTAGGTTTAATAGATTCGTCTCGCCGTTTAGATTCCACTTATGTAATGGGTTTTGTAAATAGTCTATGTTTAATACTCCTAATTAGTATCTAAACATTCGATGTGACACGTGCTAAAAATAAGACAGTGAAGAAAACGCCACCTAGGGGAAATTCCATGATCTATTTGAATAACTCATCAACTGGATAAAAGAACTTGGAATGTTCCTGCTCGTATTGCTCCCTCATTTCATAAGGCAATCCCTACTTGTGTGTTGGCTTGTTCAGCTCTCTTCTCTCACATAGAGAGGAGCGGGTATGTGAAACAGACAGTATTCTTGCATATAATTGTAACGTAAATGAATTATTACAAAGAAATATTAAATGGAACGACTAGAAAGACCAAACATCTGCTTCAATGGCAAAATAGCAGTATGAAGATACCGAACTTTGTAGGAATACAAAAGTTCAGTACAAACACCTCCTACGAGCATTGAATTAGTCATAACACTGATTTTCACGCTGAATTCCATAGAATTTGATCAAATTCAGTTCATCCATATAAAAGACAAATCTACACTTCCAATTATTAATGAGAGAATTTGATATTTTTTCTTATTCTTGGAGTTTATAACTTTTCATTTGTTTTATCGAACTTTTATATTGAAGTGAGGTATTAACACTTCAAGCATCTTATACCAACCCCTGTGCATGCCCTGAACTAGTCAGAGGCATTGTTCTTCAGGAAACTAAATTCTACTTCCACTTTTTTTTTATCATTCCAGTCAACAGTCTGCTGCATTAGTTATTATTGTATCTTTGACCTATGCTATGATTTTCCATATTAGAAACAAGATTGATATATTTGCTCGCGTCAACAACATTTTTAAGGCGGCATATTTGAATTGGTGGAACTCAAACACAACCAGCTTTTATTTTTTTAAAAACAACATTTTTATACTTTGGAAAATTAGTCTAGTGGCATACACAGGGGCCCTGCCTTTACCAGTCGCCCCGTCACAAAAGCAGAGGACAGGCCAACCCCCACTTCTTGACCAAGATGGCGGCGCCGGCCAACTCCAGCACCTTCTCCGGCGACATGTGGGCGGAGCTCCGCCTGGCCGACGCCCGCGATGTGCCGCACATCTACAGCCTCATCCACCAGATGGCCGAGTTCGAGCTCCTCACCGACCTTTTCACCGCCACCGAGGAGCTCCTCACCTCCACGCTCTTCCCCTCGCCGACGCCACCTCCCTTCACCTCCTTCACGGCTCTCGTCCTCGACCTCTCCCCCTCCCCCGTGGTCCCGGACTCGTCTTCCATCATCGGCTCCCTCCGCCTCGATCTCTCTGCGTTTCCGCTCGCGGACCCGGAGGCCGCCGCCTTCGCCTCCCCGCGCGGCGGCGGGCGCGTCACGGCGGGGTTCGTGATCTGCTTCCCCAACTACTCCTCTTACCTCTCCAAGCCCGGGCTGTACGTGGAGGACATCTTCGTGCGCGCCCCCTGGCGTCGCCGCGGCCTTGGCCGGATGATGCTGTCTTCCGTCGCCGGCAGGGCGGCGGAGCTCGGGATGGGGCTGGTGGAGTGGTGCGTGCTCGATTGGAACAAGAACGCCATCGACTTGTACGTGGGGATGGGCGCCGATATGTTCCCGGACTGGCGCATCTGCCGGCTCACCGGCGCGGCGCTAGACAAGTACAAGGGCAACCAGGAGGAGGCCGCCGATGAGAAGGCTGCCGAGTAGAACCAGAAAAATTGGTTCTTGACTCTTGAGTGTCAATAAAGGTAGTGGATTTGCTTCCGATGCTTAGCACCTGTGTACAGTTTAGTGATTGGTGCATTTGATCTGCTTATTAGTGCGATGAATTCAGGTTGTATGCTGAGCAATTGGGACTTGTTCTTGTGGTAAACCTTCGTACTGTACATTATGCAAAATTACCTCCGGATTATATGCAAGTATGTCTTTATTATTAGCCATTTCAAAGCTGGTTGAAATACTTGAAATCAATTCTTCCTTGTATGATGTTTGACTATGGGGAATTCCTGGATAAAAGAACTTGGAATGTTCCTGCTCATGCTGCTCACTCATTTCATAAGGCCATGCTGTGATGCTGGTCTTTCACAGTTTCACTTTGCATATGAACACACTCGGAGTATCTAAAAAAGTGTATACATGGAGGAAACAAGGAAGATGATGTGTAATCTGGTTATTGGTATTAGTTGTGAACTGTCTGTTCGATTTCATTTTCTGTATAATTAGTTAAACTTCAATGATAAAGCTCCCTGACCAGCATCTAAAACCTCAAAAAACATCGGTGTTTGTGTTCCAGTAAGCGCCGTGGATTTACTTGTGTATTGGCTTGTTCATCTCTGCTCTCTCACATAGAGAGGCGCAGGCATGTGAAACATACAATTTTCTTGCATATAATTGTAGCATAAATGAATTATTGCAAAGAAATATCAAATGGAACGACTAGAAAGGCCGAACATATGCTTTCAATGGCAAAATAACTAAATTTGATCGAATTCTATGGAATTCAGTTACCTGAAAATCAGAGTTATGACTAGTTCAACTCTCCAATCTACTTTTCCAATTATTAATGAGAGGATTTGTTTTTTCTTAAAAAATATTCCTGGAGTTCATGATTTTTCATTTTTTTATTGAAGTTTTATATTTGAAATGAGGTATTGACACTTGAAACATGTTATATCAACCCCTTTGCATGCACTGAACTAGTCAGAGGCATTGTTCTTCAGGAAACTGAATTCTACTTTCGTTTTCTTCATCTCTATTGTCTCCCCGTTTTTTTAATCAATCCAGAGGCATTATCAACAGTCTCTGCTGCATTATTTGTTAGTGTATCTTTGACCTATGCTATGATTTTTCATATTAGAAACATGATTGCTATACTCGTTCATGTCACAATTTAGTGTTTTCCAAAAACAACATTTATATGTATGCAGGTAAAAATGCATTGCCATGCTCTAGACTGCACCTGCTTAGTTTTTCTCGTGCGTAAAAGTGTCATGCTCCAATCTAAGCACATGCTGTTACTTGCTGAGATGTTAATTGAAAAGGTGAAGACATTTCGAACAGAAATTGAAAAGGATCCCTATGGAAGTCCATGGTGAGTGCTAATTGCTGTGCTCGAAACGGGCTTTGCCGAATATAGCAGGCCTAGACGGTGGGCCTTACTAGGCCGATCAGACAAACACCGCTTCTCTTTCTTCCACAATGTTAAAAGAAAAGAGAAAAGAAAAGACAAGGAAGTTTCAGATCGCGCGATGGCATTATCTCCCTCGCTTTCCTTTCTTCCCCCCTGATCCAAGCTTTCCCTTGACTTCTTTCCCTTCACGGCCATAGCTCGTCTTCCTTCTCAAGAAAACGCTGCCCATATAAATTCACACAAGCCAGCAGCATCTTCTCTTGCTAGCCTCTTGTCTCTACGGAGATCAAGCAAGCTCGTTCGTCGCTCGGAAGGTTCGTGATGGCGGAGAAGGACGGCGCTGTGAAGCCGGCGTAGGAGGAGGCGCAGGCGGTCGCGCCGGAGACGGGGACGACCCAGCCGACGTGGGCACGAGCACAATGGGCCAGCATCAAGAGCAAGGCCCGTGACGCCAGAGAGTGTGCCGTCACCCGGACCCGCCAGGCATTCTCCATGTTTGGAGAGGCCAAGGTCGAGTCCGCCGACAAGGCAGGAGCTTCCAAGGATGAGTCGTCGTCCCCCCAGTAGGATCGATCGAGGTGCTATTGAATATGCAAACCAAGTGCGAATTCTTGTGTAGTTGAGGGTTTTGGATCGGAGTTGTTTTACTTCTAGATCGTCTCCGGTTGATGAGATAGCAGTTTTAGTTGAGGGTTTTGCATGAATGATGATGAGTTCTGTGTTATGTCTACTGTGTCACTGTGGGTTTTGAAGTTGGTTAATGGTATTATTTGGGAACTGTTTGTTCGATTTTATTTGCTGTATGATTAGTTAAACTTCAATGATAAAGCTCCCTGACCAGAATCTAAAACCTGAAAAATATAGGTGTTTGTGTTCCAGCAAGCGCCATGGATTTGCTTGTCTGTTAGCTTGTTCACCTCTGTTCTCTCACACAGAGAGGAGCAAGATGTGAAGCAGACAGTTTTCTTGCGTATAACTGTAACTGTAAATGAAATTTTGCGAAAGAAATATCAAATGGCGCGACTAGCCGACTAGAAAGACCAAACGTCCGCTTCAATGGCAAAACAGCAGTATGAAGATAGCCCATACAAAGTTCAGGAAACTGAACTTTATAGGAATACACAGGTGCAAAAGACCGTTTAGCGCCTATGTGTAGATTCCCTGAATTTCAATTGTCTAACTTCGTACGACCACCTAAAAATCATCGTTTTTTGAGCAAGCATGTGTTCGTGCATGTAATAATCGCAACTGTAAACATGTAATTTTGCCAACAGATATAAAATTGCATGACTAGAAGACTGAACATGTGGCTTTATCGACAACATTGCAGTATGATCATCATCACGAAGTAGGAACACTTGAACTAGTCGTACGCATAAAATTAGATCATGAAATTGGGAAACAGCATGACCCGCCCCCGCCCCCGCATCCCGCCGCTCCGCCACCCCTCGCCGGCGCCGCTAGCCCCGGCGGCACCGCCCAAGCTCCTCCGCCGCCAGACAGCCCGCGTCCTCGGTCAGACCCCAAGAGCCTCTCCACCTCCGCTGCCTCTCGCGTCCAGCCCCCCCCCTTTCCCAATCGCGCTCTCCCGATCCAGATCTGGATCTTCCGCCTCCTGCCCCCGACGGCCGATCCCATCCGCCCCTACCCTGCTCGCCTCTCTACTGGCGGGAAACCCCTCCCCCCGCCGCCGCGTACCCGCCGGGCCGGATCTTGGGAGGATCTCGTCGTCCCGCCCACGCCAGATCCGGTCCCAACCTACGCGGAAGTGGTACGGCGGGGGGCGACCGCCTTCACCCCGCCGCCTGCCCCGCAACCACCTGCGCCGCGCCAGCTCAGATCCACCATCACCATCCCGCCAAGGAGCAGTTACTTCCCTCGCCAACCCCGTCGTCCCCCGAGCGTCGACCAGAGCAATTATAGCTGCCTGCGTCACCATGCCGCTACACGGCCAGAGCCGCGGAACCTCGCCTACAGGATCCGCCACAGATCTCCTCCTGGCGTCACACCCCGCCGGTCAGCCCACCAGAGGAGTAATGGCCTCCCCCTCCGCCGGCCCCCGTCCTCGAGCCCCGAGCACCATCCTCGACGCGACACCCACTCTGGCTCTGAGTCTGGATGGACCCGCGTCAGCCGGCGCAAGCGGCGGGAGCGAGACCAGCATTTCCTCCCTGCGCCACCCAGTCGTGGCCGTGCTGCCAGACATTCAAAGCTCTCTTCCCCCATTGCCAACCAACAATCTTCCTCTGCGGCGACCTCTGCTTTCCTTCAGAAGACAAAAGGGCGCTGCTTCAGGTGTCTGGGCCGCGACCACAAGGCTTCCGCGTGCAGGGATCCCGTCCGGTGTCTGCGCTGCTTCCGCTCGGGACACAAGCAACGCTTCTGCCGTCCGGTCCCGCGCCCACGGTCTGCTTCCCCGTCGCGACGCCACCCACGCCGTCCGAAGCCGCGACCACCATCGGCCTCTCTCAAGATGGCGTCTGCACGGGTTGGCGACCCGGCTCTGAGGCCGAGTGACGACACGCTGCACATCCCCACCTCCTTCGAGATCGACCACGAGCTACGGGACTGGGAGGGGAACGCACTGGTCACCTGGGCCATGCGTGTTCCCCCAAGTACCACTGCAAGACACATCGAAGACGCCATCCTGGAGGAGTTCCGGCTGCGCCCCGGCGAGGTTTCGGTCACTAGGCATCGCCCGGAGGCGTTCCTGTTGCGCTTTCAACACCGCCGCCACTGCGAGGACGTCAACGCCAAAGGTAACATCAACTTCCGTGGCAATGAAGTTTGTGTCAGGCCGTGGCAGAGCCTCACTGGTGCTCTTGGCGCGGCGCTCTTCTACCGCGTCCGCATCTGCCTCGACGGGGTGCCGCGGCACGCCTGGCTGCCGGACATCGTCGAACGCCTCGTCGGCCGGCACTGCGCGCTCCAATGCATCGACACCAACCTGCTTCATCCGTCTGACACGCGCGGCATCGAGCTGTGGGCATGGATGTCGGACCCGAGTAGGATTGCCAAGGTAATGTGGCTCGTCTTCACCACACGTTCTATGGATGGCTCGTCCTCATCGGTGCAGATCAATGAGGTCCCCCCTGAACGTTGGCAACGAGGGATCAAGCACCGGGTCCTGGTGCATCTGTGGGAAATCCACGACTACTCCGCCGTCACCACCGACCCGCACGATCCCGACGTGGCGGTGGGGGAGCCGGAGAAGCGGCGACTGCCCTGGTACTGGGGGGTCGTGACGGTGACCAGGAACCGACGCCGGCCTTCCCCCCCTTCCAGCACCCCCCGCCTCCCCGTCGTGACGAGTGCAGGGGCCACGACCGTTGGGGCGATGGCCGGCGGGAGCGGCCGGATGACCACCCAGACTTCCACGACTGGCACGGCCGGCGGGACGACGACGACGAGGACTACGACGATTGGCACGGCGAAAGGCGTGGACACGCCGACCCCAGGCCTTCCAGAGGGGCGGCGCATGGCGGACAACGCCGAGTGCGTTCCCGTTCGCCGCGACGTCGTCACGCCGGCCACGGCAACCAAGGTGGCAGGCGGAGGAACCTGGACGGCGACGCATCACTGGCCGCGGACACCCGCAAGGAGGCAGACTTCAAGCTGTTGTATGATCTCCAAGTGGGGTCCATGGCGGAGGCGGCCCAGAAGATGTTCAACCTCCAGCGACGCCATCCTCCGGCAGCGACGCCACGGCCACTCATGGACATCTTCCGCAAGGCATCAAGCATCGTCGACGCCACCGGGGATGAAGCCTGGTTCGACTACAGCGACAACATCGACAACCATTCAAAGGTACCAGTGCATAACGTCCAGTCTCTCGTGCCTCTTCAGAAGGTCTTCCACAGGATTACTTCTGCACTGCCTCCCCCCTCTATTCCATCTATCCAGGAGGTAGATGACGAACTCCGCAGGATGACTATGCGTTTGGAGGTGGCCAGCCATGGCACTCCTGGACAGGCAGTCGGCGCCTTGTCTGGGGACTCTGGCCGTGTTGCTCAGGCACCGGCGGGGGGCGGCGAAGCCGTTCAGCGGCCTCCAGGGTCTCATGACAACGACCACACCACCGACGAGCGCCCTGTCCTCCCCGCACCAGAACATCAAGCTGCATCCGCCTTCGGGGTTCTCTTCACCAGGCCGGAACCGCCCCTCCACAGCGCGCCGACGCCGCGGCAAGAACCAGCCCCACTAGCACAACCGGAGTCATCAAAGCGTCGCCGTCCTCGCCGCGTCTTCGATATGTCAACGGTACGTCGCAACGCACGCCTCTCTACTAGACGCCCGATGCCAGCTATGCAATGTGCACAGCACAACTTATGCCGCAAACTTGGCCTCCTGAATGACGATCTGCAGCCGGTGGAGGCCGCGCTACAGGAGTACCTTGCCATGTTCCAGGGCCCTCTCCCACCAGAAGTTATTGCGGCTCTTACGGCGGCGTTCAACCTGGAAGACGAACAGGCCGAAGCGCTCGATGCAGCCATGGCAATGGTGGCTGGTGAAGCAATACAGGACATCCAAGAAGCGGTTGAGGCTCTGCAAGTTGAAGGTCCTCTGGTGGCAGCTTAACAGCCCCGCCTTGTATCATTTAGTGCCGCTTAATTCTCTATGTCAGTTGCAAGTTTCATTAGTATGGGCAGCTTGTGTTGCTGCTGCACTCCTTCTGTTCACTCCACAGTCTATGTCTCCGCCCGGTTTGTAACCTTAAAGCTACAGCTACGTCACGGTTGGGCTCCAGCTCCGGACCTTTTGTTGGTTCTTTTACCTTCTATGTTACTTCATGCGCATGTGAGTCAGCTGATCCAGTCAAGGTCACCGCCCTACTCCCTAGCGACTGAGGCGAAGCTGTGGCCCTTCCGGCCCTCTTTGTGCGAACTAATGGGGTTGAGGCAATGCTCACTCCTCAATTTGATCGGCCGGCGTTCAATACGGCGCCAACGCATGCACGCCACCTCCTTAACCGAACGAGTCCTTACGGTTGTTCCAATATGGTGCAAATGAATATGGAGATTCTATGTTGGAATGTGAGGGGTCTAAACAGTAGAGCACGAAGGGACATAGTCCGCGAAACAATTACGGGTACCTTATGCCATATTGCATGCCTTCAAGAAACCAAGCTTGCGGACATCGATCAATTCACAGCGGCTTTCTTGGGAGGCCATAGGCTTGACAACTACTGTTACAAGCCGGCGGGGGGCATTTCAGGCACGCGAGGCGGCCTCCTCCTTCTATGGAATGCTAATTTCGTCAAGCTTTCAAATGTGATCATCGGGCAACATCACATTACGACAACAGTCACCATGTTAGAATCTTTAAACACCTTTGTCTTGACGATAGTGTATGGTCCGACCAATGCTACCCGGAAAGCCGAATTTCTTGCTGAGTTGCAATCTACAAAACCGCAAGACAACTCTCAATGGCTTGTCCTCGGCGACTTCAATCTCATTTACAAAGCGAGCGACAAAAACAACACTAGAATAAATCGGCGTCATATGCACATGTTTAGAGATGCTTTGGATGCATGTGACCTCCGCGAGATCCGCCTTAACAACAAGAAATTTACGTGGAGTAACGAGAGGAGAAACCCCACCCTGGTTCGGCTCGACAGGGTTTTCGCAAATGTACAATGGGAAGAGGCCTTCAGTAACCATGCACTCCATGCGCTGTCAACTTCACTTTCTGACCATTGTCCGCTACTACTTTCCAATCACGGTGGCCCTAGACGACCAAAATCGTTCAGATTCGAGAACTACTGGACGAAGTTGCCAGGTTTCATGGACACGGTCACACGAGCTTGGGCTGCTCCAACAGCACACGTCGAGCCTTTTCACCGCCTATATTACAAGCTTCATCACACGGCTGTCGTCCTAAGGGAATGGTCTAACAATCTGATACCGGACGTGAAAATGAAGCTTTACATGGCCCTTGAGATCATTTTGAGGTTGGACATAGCTCAGGAACATCGCTCCCTATCCGACGGTGAACACCTGTTACGCAGCCGACTAAAATCCCGTGCCATGGGCCTAGCGGTCATTGAACGAGCACGTAGAAATCAAGCCAGTAGAACAAAAAAATATGAAGCTGGGCGACGCAAACACGCGTTTTTTTCATCGACGGGTAAACGCTAGGCGTCGAAGGAACTTCATCCACAAGTTAAAGAAGGATAGCGGCTGGGCATGTACCCATGCAGAAAAAGCAGTAGAGATACAAAACTTCTTTACGCGAACCATGCAATAGCCACAACCACGAAGGGTAGAGTTAAATTGGGACACCCTCGGGATCAACAATCACGACCTCTCCTCACTTGATGCAACATTCTCTGAGGATGAAATTAAGAGGGCTGTTGACGCATTGCCGGCAGACAAGGCTCCCGGACCGGATGGCTTCACGGGTCTCTTCCTCAAATCATGCTGGGATATTATCAAACAGGATGTAATGGCGGCCGTCCACGCCTTTCACTCACTGCGATGTAACAGTCTTGCCCTCGTTAACTCGGCAAATATCATACTACTACCAAAACGAGAGGAGGCTGACACCGTCCAGGATTTCAGACCAATTAGTTTGATACACTCCTTCATTAAAATAATAACCAAAACGCTGGCGCTAAGGCTCCAACCACACATGAACGCCATTGTTTCTACATGCCAGAGCGCCTTTATCAAGAAAAGGAGTATCCATGACAACTTTATGTCGGTACGCAATACAGTGAGACGTCTCCATCGCAAAGGCGTGCAGGCCATCTTCCTTAAACTGGACATTGCAAAGGCATTTGACTCCGTTCGGTGGGATTTTCTGCTTATACTATTGCAACGTCTTGGTTTCCCGACACGTTGGAGGGAGTGGATAGCGGCGATATTGTCCACATCTTCTTCTAGGGTCCTACTGAATGGGGTCCCAAATCCACCTCTCAAACACAGGAGGGGGTTACGTCAGGGTGACCCCCTCTCACCGCTCCTCTTCGTCATAGCAATTGACCCGTTGCAAAGGCTACTACACATAGCAACGGAAATGGGTATATTTTCTAAACTAAGAGGCCGCGGGCCTTCATGTCGGATTTCACTATATGCGGATGATGCGGCTCTTTTCATTACGGCACGAAAAGCGGAGATAGATGCGTTAGTGAACTTACTGAATATGTTTGGCGAGGCGACTGGACTTAAAACAAATTTCCAAAAGTCAACAGCTCTACCTATTCGTTGTCAAGGGATAGCGCTAACAGACATTCTACAGAGCATGCCAGCCAAGATCGGTACTTTCCCAACCAAATATCTTGGTCTTCCGCTATCTACTTCAAGACTTAAAACGGTAGACTTCCAGCCTTTGATCGACAAGGCACTAAAGAAACTTAACAGCTGAAATGCACGAAATATGATCGCAGCGGGGCGTTTAACACTTGCCAAATCGGTGCTGACAGCCCAGCCGGTTTATTTACTCACAGCTCTACAAGCGCCAAAGCAAATCATGAAGACCATTGATACCAAAAGAAAACAGTTTCTCTGGGCCGGAAACGAGAATGTCACGGGCGGGAAATGTAAGGTGAATTGGACACGGGCCGCCAGACACAAGAAAGGGGGTGGCCTTGGGATTCTACACCTGGGGAAATTCTCCAGAGCGTTACGTTTGCGGTGGCTGTGGCAACAATGGATACATGAGAACGCCTTATGGGATGATTGTGATATCCCCTGCACGCAGACTGACCGGAAGTTATTCGCGGCAGCCACCACTATAACAATCGGTGATGGCAACAAAATCTCATTTTGGGACAATGGCTGGATCGAAGGCCAAAGGCCCAGGGACATGGCGCCCAACCTTCACCGCATTTCAAAACGAAAGAATAGATCGCTGCGCGAAGCCATCACAAATAATGCCTGGGTCACAGATATTGATCTCCAGCACCAGAGCTTTTCGGTCACACACTTCATTGAGCTGCAGAGAATCTGGAATGCGGCGAGCCGCCTGCAACTTCGACAAGGGGTAACGGACACCATTCGATGGAAATTGACGGCCGACGGCCATTATAGCACGAGATCAGCATACCGAGCACAGTTTTTCGGGTCCACAAACACCAACTTCGAAGCTATCATCTGGAAACCATGGGCACCTCCAAAGTGTAAGTTTTTTAGCTGGCTGGCGATCCAGGACAGAATCTGGACAGCGGACCGGTTGCAAAGACGGGGTTGGCCATGCAACTCAAATTGTGTTCTCTGCGAAGCAACTCATGAGACGGGGCTCCACATGTTCACCGCATGCAATTACACAAGGAATGTCTGGGCTCAACTAAGCGAGTGGACGAGGTGCCCGGCCATTGAACCAGAACGTTGGGATCCACATGACACTCTGCATGACTGGTGGACGGCTTTAGCAGGCGCGCAGGTCCCTGACAAAAGAGGATTCAGATCTCTCATCATCTTAGTTCTGTGGGAAGTCTGGAAAGAGCGCAACGCGCGAGTTTTCCATCGACTGGAGCAATCCTTTCCCTGTTTAGTAGCTCGCATAAGGGACGAGGCATCTACGTGGGTGTCGGCCGGTGCGGTGCACCTCGACCGGTTTTTGGACGCCGCAAGGCGCAGTTGAGTGTATATAAGGGCGTTTTTTCAGTTTACCTTCTGCCAGTGAGCTAAGTTCGCAGTGCGCAGCATGTAATTTTTCTAAATTGTTTCGCCTTCGGGCACTCCTCTTTTTTAATATAGCGGCAGCTCTCCTGCCAGCTCGTTTCAAAAAAAAACTAGTCGTACGCATGCATTGTTCTTCATGAAACTGAACTGTACTTCGGTTTCATTTCAGATTTCAGAGGCATTAGCAGCAGTCTCTGCTATGCATCATTGTATCTTGGACCTATATGCTATGATTTTTCATATTAGAAAACAAGATTGCTATATTTGGTTCATGTTACAATTCGGTATTTTCCAACACAAAGTTATATTGCTCGTTCGTCGCTCGAAGGATTCGTGATGGAGAATCCTAGCCAACGAAGCCCCGGGAGGGAGTCCCCGACGCCGCATCTCCGAAGGCGTCCCCGACCTGTACCCGCTGGTATCGTTCTCGTTCCACGGGCCGGTGGCCATCTCCTTTTCGGCACGGGTGCGCAGCGGCCTCTGGTGTTGAAGGAAGCACGCCCGCGACCGCGACACTGCCCTCAAGCGGTCGCGGTCCACGGCTGCGGCGTCGAGGGCAGCCGGCGACCGGTGATGAAGACGTCGTGGAGACTGGTGAGCTGGCGGCCAGGCTGGAAGACAGGGACACGGCGGCGCTTGGGCACGGCGACTGCCAAGGCACGGACACGGAGCAGAGGCGGCGCGCATGTAAGCCCCTTGGCCAGGGTCAGCGTCCACCCCTTGGGCTCCTAATAGCCATCAGATCGGGCATGTACAGCGCGGATTCGACGCCGAGACAGGCTTCTGGGGCATCGGCGGTGGCAGGCGACTCCAACAAGGCCATTGCTCGGTCGTTCTCGCCGAGGAAGTCGAGCAGCGCCGGGTGCTCGGGCGCTGTTGTCCAGGAGCTCGAGCTGCCGGGTCGCAATGTCAGGTGCGGCCTCGAATGCCCAGCTCATGGCCAGTTGCAGCGGGAACGCACGCACCGGTGCTATGACGAGCTGAGGAATGCACCAAGCAGAGGAGGCGCTATGGAAGCCCCTGAACGGAGAGTCGTAGCGCCGCTGCATCCTTTTTTTCGTTCGTCTTGCGTTCATCAGCGCCTCCCTTGAGGTTGTGGAATGAGGAGCCAATTTGATCAAGGAGTGACAAGCTTCATTTCCGAGCTCTTCGGGCACTTTTCGAGACACGTGTCCGTAGCCCGTCCAGGCTCGAGCCCTTGCGGAGGACGGTTTTATTTTTATTTTTCTTTTTGTGTGTGCGTGTGTTCCTCAAGCTCCTTTTCTTGCTCCACGGTCCAAACAAATGTTTCTTGTCGCGTCCGTTGTTCGTCGCATGTATTTCATATTTATCCCACGCTTATTACTTCCCTTTCTTTTCCCCTAATCCAAGCTTAAACATGGCCTTGTCTTTCCCTCCGCGCCCGTTGCTCGAGTGTCTTTCTTCTCAAGAAAACATCTCCCTATAAGTTCAGACGAGTCCACAACCCCTCGTCGCCATCATAGCAGCAACAAAGCCAACAGCAGCATCTTCTCCTGCTTCCTTCCTTAGCCTGATCTCTTCTTTTCCGTGCCCAAGTGTTCGCTCGTGATGGAGGGCAAGCAGCTGAGCGCGGTGGCGCCGGCCGTCGCGGCGGCGTCGATGCACGAGGAGGACGCGACGAGGCCCATGGAGCAGCTGAAGGTGGAGGCGATCGCGTCCACGGAGACGGAGCAGCAGCGGGGCTGGATGCGGGGGACGACGGCGCTGGCGTGGACGCAATGGGCCAGCATCAAGAGCAAGGCCCGCACCGCCGGCGAGTACACCATCCTCAGGACCCGCCAGGGCATCTCCATGTTCGGGGAGCCCAAGCTCGGGCCATTGGTCAAAGCAGCCGCCGCCAGCGACGAGTCCCAGTAGATCGATCGATGGATCGAGGTGTTCTTCTTGATGCACGAAGCAGCAAACGAGTGCGAGTTCTCTTGTCAATAGCTCAGGTTTCCTGTTTTTTTCTTCGAGGCAATCAGTAGCTCAGGTTTCGGGTTGATGAGCTAGCTACTAGTCGTGCAGTTCATTCGTTCATGGTTTAGTTTTAGCAGAACAGTTCAGTTTTTTTTGTTGAGTGGAACAGTTCAGTTAAGTTTTATGCGAAAGAGTAAAAGATTTTTTTTTTCCAAATGTGCCTGATGCTGTGATCCTTGTGCCGCTATTTCACATTACCCTGGATGATTGCGTTGGAATCTTTGGATATCTAGATCGAAATCTTTTTAAATTCCAAGTTTCGATAGTATTCTGTAGGGATATTTCAGTAATCAATTGTAACAGAACGACACCTTCAGACATCGGTGGCCTGGCACTCTGGCAGCCAGTGATGTGAAGGCAAATAGACCAAGACGGGAGAAGGTAGACGAGAAACATCAGTAAGTCAGAAACGGCATTTTGTCATCGACAGACACATGCCATATGTACAGATTCGACACGATACATGTAACCAATCCGAGATCATTTGAAATCAATCATGATTTCACAATGTTAATAATGTTTATCAGGGATTAGATTACATCACTGATCAGAAGAACAAATAATGAATGGCAACATGTCAGTGGCTAGATCAGCTTATGCAAATCTACATCAACAGGTGGGGTGGCTCTTAACCCCCAACAATTTCTAACCCCTACTCTAAAATTATTAGCACATTGTTAACAAAGGAACATACACTAGCCCTACCAGCTATCACGTGGTTAAATATGTGAGGTGCTACAACAAACATAGGACCAACACAAGCAGCTGAAGATTTGCCCCCAGCTACGACCAGTTACTCAAACTGAATCCATCAATAATGATTAAACTTCTTTCTATGACGGCTGTAATCTGAGACATATCTAAAAGTCTGGCCACAGCTAGGTGCTGAGCACTTATAAGGCCGTTCTCCTGTGTGCACCCTGACATGTTCGGTCTGAGCCCACAGCCACTTGAAAGTCATTTCGCAACCATCCCAGGGACACTTGAATGGCCTTTTATCACTGTGGACGCACTGATGACGCTTCAAGTATTTGTGGGAACTGAAACGCTTGCCACATGATTCGTCAGTACAAATATTGCGCTTGTGGGCATTAAGTTCGGCTCTAGTCTCAAATGTCATGTCACAAAGATCAATATCACACTGAAATAATACCACTTTTGCCCTCTTGCCCTTTTTACCAGCAGAAACTTCTATAGTTTCAACTACTGCAGGTTTAGTCCTTGGCCTCAAGCTCTCGCACGGGGAGCGGATAAAATTCCCAAGACTTTGTGAACTATCAGTATTTGACTGTGAATCCTTCTTTCTTTTGTGTTTGCGTCTGACGTAGCATATGATCTCAGTTCTATTTGAGTTTCCAATGCTTCTAGACACCACATCTGATAAATGAAAGTCATGTGGCCGATCAACTTGTTCATCATCTTTTGTTGCTCCGAAAATTGTGTTCGTTTTTGCCACCTCGACAACTTTGCCTTCTGCAATTTCATCTGCAGAGTGGTCATTGCTAGCCAGTGTCATTAATGTCAAGGAAGCTTTCCCAACCTCATCTTTCCCAGGAGCATCTGTTACCTTGGACTCTTCAGCCAGAGCTCCAAGTAAAATATCAAAGGAATTTGATCCAGCGTGGACAGATTTTCCATCATGTCCAGGGATCGCAGTCGTTGCAGCAGCTTGAGCATCCTCTAAAATGAGGTTATCTATCTGTGGAGATTCATGCTTAGCAGAATTATTGCTCTTCGGCTCGACGGCCTTGACAACACAATGGTGGCTATCAACCTGCAGCTCGTCACTCATTAAATCATGCGGAACCAACTGAGGCTGAGTTGAACCAGGAACATCAGCAGAGCCAAGACAGCCGAAGGTTATACTGCATTGTACATCAGCACTACCACAGGTCATCTCATCACAGCTTGACTTTTGTTTCTCTGGAACAGCACCCGCATCATGAGTCTTCAATTGATTAACTGCTGCAGATTCATTAGTTTTATAAGAACATTTAGATGTCTTCGCACAGTCGTGTTCATTTTCAAGGGCTGCTGACACATTACTCCCATGCTTTTCTTCTGAAATAACCAAATCTTCCTTAAGACATGGATCAACTGATGTCCTGTTAGAATTATTGCAAAGTCTCATCTCCTCCTGATCTTGTTGAACTTGTAAGCATTCATCTCTGCACTGTAAAGTAACATCCTGAGATTGTAAGTACTCATGATTGCTCATACAGTTCATGCTTCCTTCCACAGAGGTACTTTCATCATTAAGGAACTGTCGAACAGAAAAGGTTGATGAACTACTCAACTCAGTTGATTGTATACATCCTTGATATCTTGTAACATCAACTGGTGATGTGGCAAGTGGAGATGAATCCTGGGAATCTGATGAACAAATAGTGTCATTGCACGTACTAACACCAACTGCACCCTCACAAACTTGGTGCTTCATAGGATATTCAGCAACAGCAATAGGGATATCAATAAGACAATGTCTGTCATGGTCATTCTCCTCCAAACACGACGATTTATTCTCTCTATCATCAGAATCATGCAGCCCACTTGGTTGCACGAGGCCACTTTGTTGGGAAATATGTTGCCTACTGTCATCCTCATGAACATTTCCATTTCCAGTAGTGCATGTTTCTTTCTTCACTTCAGGCTTGACCTCCTCAGCAGCTGCCGAGGTGCCAGAGCTGGTAATAATACCAATGACTTTGTATGGTGTCCGCGCTTTTCTGCAGAGCCACTTGAGATTAGGAACAACTGAAACAGGCGAAGGGTTGGAAAATAGTTCCCAAACTGACAAAGGAGATTGATCCCGAATCCCTGATGTCTCTTTCCTAAGCTTGGCACAATATTTCAGGTTTAGACCCATCTGTGATGTCCAGTCCCTTCCATCTTCCTCATGCCCCTCATCATCAATTGAAATGTTGATTAGATGTAAATCAGACTTGGATGCATTTGCAAGAGGAACGTCTGTACAGTCAAACTGAAACTCAATTTCCTCAGCTATTGATATTGCAAGCGCTTTTAATTTGATATAATCTACAGAAGTGAAGCACAAAAACACTTTTGATCAATGAAAACCCCAGAGGATACGAAAAGCAAAGAAAGATGAGTACATTTGCTTCAAATCATGATTCAGAAAAGTGAATTCTATTGCTATTTTCAGGAGTAGGCCCCAACTAGGGATTATCAATGCACATCTGTAAAAGACACCTTTTTGTTTGCAGATATGTAGAGAGCAAATGAGCCAATCCTACCAGCAAAACATAATGAGGATGGATGGAGGGAGGGAGGGACTTGTCATATTTCAAGGAAATATGAGATATCTTTAAAACAGCGTCCATAAAGACAGTTCTCAAATTATGTTTGTAGAAGAAACCGTGCCATTAGATGAAATTTCAAATACATTTCATTTTGTTGGCTCATTTTCTCTAAACAGGTCATTAACTGAGGTTATCTTATTGCTCTAATGCAATTATAAAGTATACAAACATAACACACTTCAGTTTTGCATGAATAGATAATCGTGTAAACCACTAAGTGATTACTAACAAGTAAGATAGTTCTTTTGAGGCAATGAAAGTACAGTGGACGATAATTATTAGATACAACAACATAGATAATCTGCCACTTATATATAATGCAGAAGGATGCAATATAGTCGATAGAGTTAAGCTGCCTAGCTTCAGCCGCGCTGAGCCAACTAAAAGAGTTCAATAATCAAATAGTACCTATCAATAATTACATGTGTGTTCGATCTTTCTGTATTTCCTCTATTGGGTTTTGCTACTTTTCATTTAAAAGAAAAGAAAAGGTTATCTGCCACAATGCCAAAAGGCCACATTGGTTTTCACAATCCATTTTCATGCAGAATATGTTGTATTTCATTAAAATGTAATCATGAATTATTGGTACCAGAGAGCAGGTTCCAAAGAGGATGTAGGTCATTTGGAATGGCATGAATATCCAAAAACAAAATGTTTGCAGATAAACAAGACCAACATGTTGAGTAACAACTAACGATTTCGCATCAAGTATGAAGGATCACAACAACATCCAGCAGTCAAATAGAGTATGGAAACAAAAGAAGTTATCCCTACCTGAATGGCAAATAATGAGGGCACGGACACCACCTTTGCCCTCAAGCAACTCTTCAATCTCAAGGGCATGCTGCAAGCAAAAGATTCTGGGCCGTGCAAAGGTAGAACTTGTATTCCAGCTAATAGTGCCATCACAACTTTCTACAGCCTGTACATCAATGTCACCTCTGCCTGTTTGTTTTACTTCTGGGCCAAGACTGTCTTTAGGTATAGTATTATCAGATTTTCCCCTGTTACTGCATGAATGAAGAGTATTTTCACTTCTGCAAGAATGTGAACTATCACTGTGTTGTTGCACAGGTCCAGCAAGTTCATTCTCCGTTAAAGAAATATCTTTATGTGAATTTACATTCTGAGGGTTGATGTTAGTCTGCTCCACAGGAGTAGCCAGACATGATTGTTCCACAGAGCAGGAAGTTCTATTGGGAACAAAGGAAGATCCTGATACATATGCAGAAGCATTTGTCATCATTCCATAAGAATCTTCATAAACAAGAAACAATACACATATATAAATGTAAAATAGTAAATTCTAGTAATGAAAAAAAAAACTCAGCCGGACAGGATGCCATCATCAAATTAGAAAAAAAAAGCTCAGGTTCTTATCAAGTAGCAGGGTTAAGACAGTTAACTTTTGTGTACAAAAATCAGGTCATAGTGCATGTGGTAAGACAAGAAATGCAATTGTTAATGAACTTCAGAAAAGAAATGATATAAACCATTTCTATGCCTGCGGAACACTCCACATAAGTTTATTGCAGTTAGAAACCCTCTACTTGGATTAGGGTTGTTAACAAATAAAACAGCTCTCTCCCGACATAACTTTTCTAGATCCAACTCTAATTCGCCATAATTAAACAAAAACCTTAAGAAAAATCTATGATCTGTGATAAAAGAAATTGCACATCAATGAGATTTTCCACTACAGTAGATGACAAAAAAATCAGTAAATGACAAAAAAATCACATGCATCAGTGAGATTTCCACTTTAGCTCCTGTAACAAAAAACTTACAAAAGTTTGGAAGAAAGGCATACCGAAATTGCCACCAGCAGGACAGCAAGGAAATACATTTGAATTTTTTTCTTTTTCAAAACTCAGCTTGGATCTTTCCCTATGAACAGGGGAAATCCCTTCCAATGCTTCTTTGGAAGGTTGCAGAATTGCCATGAATGGATAGCCAAGAATTCCACAAGCAACACAGGTCAATGAGCCAGAATCAATGCTCAAATCGAAAGGCAGGTCATCCTCATCATCGATGTCAGCATCGGACTTTTCCACAGAAGCAGATGCAGCATCGGATGATTTGCTATTCGCAGACGTGCATTTAGTCTGTGCCCCAGTCATAAGTGCACTACCATCAGGTGAGCTGTTATCTTTGTGGTTGCATTGGCTAGATTCAATTCTGCAACCATCCTCAGACTTCTTCTCAGGAGCTTTTGAGCCAGAAGAGCAGGAATTTAGAACAGTAGAAGATGGTAGCAAGTCAGGCTCCCAGAGCACAACATTATCAATTGATTTCTTTTTCAAGAAAGAACACAAAAGCTTGTTTTCATTAATCATGTCCTGCAAGAATTCCTGTTTGACCAGCAGTTCTCTTTCTTCTTTTCTTCGATCTCTCAACCTAGAAGTTCGAATTCCAGACAACACGCTCGGAGTTCTGAAATTAAAATGAATCACTAGATTCAAAGTGCAGAAAATAGTAAGCATTTGGTGCCATCATGGTTGTAATATGGCCACCAAAAACTTATGTAAGCATAATTTAATCCATCATAGATTGAAAGTCAAGTTGCCAGGTTAAATTTGTAGCAGACGGATAGTGGGAGTTTCTTACTTGTACTACAGATTCAGATAAAAAAAGAAGGATGTTGTGAAAGCAACCAATAAATGCTGGATAAAGGCAAGAAACATTATTGAATCAGGTACCAGGTGTATTTGTGGTCCAACCCTAATTCTTGTCCAAAATAACTAGGCCAGATTTATAGAAATGGTTAGAGTAACATAATTAAACATCCAGAAACTGTGATCACTAGCTTTCCAGACATTTCCCCTGAATATATACCAATACAAAATTATCAGGCTCTATTCCTCTGAAGAATCTTTGTTATATTGCATCATGAATTACTTTTCTTTCATTCTTAGTCCTGTCATGGCACAAGCAAATGCATGGCCTTTGTACATTGATGATATCACAATGTATCATATGTTCATATATATAAGAAATGTAATTACGATCTTCTCATTACATTATACATAATTGAACTGAGAGTGCAATCTTCACCACCCTGTTTCAACTTTCACGCACTATACTATCCAGACGGCACTAAGTACATGTTATCTGATATTTCAACTGTTGCCAGAATCAAAACTTGAGAAATTTTATAGAAATAGCAGTCAATAACTCAAATCAAAATCTAATTTGTTAATTCCTATAAAAACATGTAGAAGCATCAACGACAGACTTCTAGGGACTCTAACAACACCAACTTCAGAGTGTGCTCAAAACTCATGGAAGCTAACAATTTTAGTCTCTTAACTGTTTCCTGATTGTCAAATTTTCTCCTGCTTCATAAAATCTTCAATCAATTTTTTGAGAAACAAAGCAAATATAAGAATTAATCTTGTTCAATATACAATTACAAAGGCCATCGTAAGGCACCAAATTCATAGTTTTCTTTTCTGAATCTAACCAACACTTTAAACTGAATCATATTATAGCAACTAGTCGCTCTTGATGCAATGAACTAGATGGCTTCTGATTGCAAGCTGCATTCAAGAACCCTGTGCCATAAATGTGTGTAAAAAAAGCATATAGGCCAACATAACAAATACATCTAACCGTCCCCAGCCACCATGTCAATAAAGCTACTATGATATTATACTAAAATGAGGGTAAAGCCAACAAAAGCACTATTGCCATAAAAGAAAAGGAATGAGCTCAAATAAAACTTACCTGGTTATAAAAGATACTGCTAGCAAGTACAGGAGCTGTTGGTGAGAGAGCATCGGGAGATAATTCATTACAGCCCTTCGAACAGCAGCGTCTTTTGCAAACTTTAACCATTGGGGAGTTGCAAAGTTGGCAGCCTCTCCACAATTAAATCCTACATTGTATGGGCCCAGATATTAACAGCCTAATTCAACGAACAAACAGAAAAGGGAAGAAACCAAGGCATATCTGAACACCAGAAGATGCTTTTGCAAAAATTGATAGTCAGATTCTACGTTGTTCCAAGGGGCAATAAATCACCTTCTTCTAGTAGACCAAAATAAATTATTTCTACACATAGATTGTTTAATTTCATATCTAATTGAAGCCCTCAAGTTGAAAGGAAGTAAATTATTAGGAGAAACCATGAATGCAATATCAGGCAGCAAACAGCCAGCCATTAATCATAATTCATTATTAAACATTAAAGCAGCCTTACAGGCTTGAATCCTTAACTATGCATGGGAACTATTCTGTTAACAGAAAAAACCAAGCAAATAAACAAGATCTAGATTCAGTGAAGAAAAATCCAGAATCATCAAACTGATACGTTTGTACTATATATATTATCTCGAGCATCCTAAGTTTTTGTGATATAAATTGTGAGGGGAGCACTGATCTGTTCTGGCACAGCAAACCGTGTATCACTACCTTCACGTAGGCAAATAGCAACTACAGCAATAGTCTAGGCCCATGAAGCCACATTCATTGTGTTTTCTAAATAGTTTGTGTATGCTGCCCGTACTATAAATGTGAAATTACAGCAAAGCTCGAACAGACATAGTTTGTGTATGATTAAAAATCATTAAAGTGACTCCAAAAATGTATGATGAGTTCAATATCATAACAAACCATGGCTAAACCCAATGTGGTAGGCCCTGGGGAACGTCACGACAAACTCTCCAGGATACTGTACTAATCTGAAACAGCACATGTCAGCACACAAATTCAAAAGAATATGGTGTAACAACATATATACATTTGACAAAATAAAAAGAATGGCCATTTCATAGCTTGTACCTACAGCACGGCACACCACGGGCCACGAGAACATCTGGGGACATCAATGTTGTTTTCTCCCCAAGCACTGCCAGCGATGCTGCATGGAGTAACAAACAGAATTTATGGCACATGCTAGACCGTAACCGTAACGTACAGACAACAACCATGAGATACAACAAATACCAAGGCGGTCAGGGTTGCCTCCATATCCATGCACACGGATAACTTCCTCTAGCTCTGAGGCTCGGTCCCCAGGGACTGCATACCACGTCTTGGGTGCACCGGTGTGGAGGAAGTTGAGACTGTGCAACTCATGATCTTCGACATGCCATGCAAACCAACTAAACAGCATCCCAATGTACACCATTGGCGAGGTAACCCCGGGAACATCATCCGGCATGAATCGTGTGAGCGACCCAGGAGCCCGTGCAATTGCTTGGAGGTTCCATGGGCTTCCTGACAGCCGCCACCCAGAACCTTTCTCCCCCTCTTCCACCTGATCACCCTCCCGTCTCCGCTTCTTCCGGTGCCGGGACTGCGGTGGGGCGGCAAAGCCAGACCCTGGAACGTCATTCGCGTACTCAATATAGATAGGCCGGTCCGCAGACACCTTCCAGAAGAGGGATTCCACCTCTAGTGGAGTTGGCTCGCGAAGCCCGGCGAGGTGGATCTTGGAGAAGGCGCGGGACTTGGCCTCGAACTGCTCGAGCGTGTACTGCTCGCCGCTCTGCCACACCTGCTTTAGCACCTGCGGCGGCGGGCGCCCACGCCGCGGGGTGCCGAGCTCCTGGTGGCGGGTCGTGAACACCGCGGCGGATTCCGGCCGCGAGGGGGCAGTGCTGGAGGAGGAGCCGGAGAGGGCCGGGTTGGCGGCGTCGGAGGAGGAGGTGAGGGAGCGGTTGAGGTGAGCGAAGACGAAGCGGCGGGAGGGGCGCGGGTAGGGCGGGATGACCTTGCAGATGCCGTAGGCGGCCGCCTCGCGCTCCACGCGGGAGAGGAAGGCGATGGGGTCGGCGAACTCCGACTCCGTGGGGCGGTACTCCGGGGCCCGCGGGAGGCCGCGGAGCCACGCCGGCACCGGGGTTTCCCCGGGGCCGCCCGCCTCCACCGCCGGCGGCGGCGACATCGGCGAGGCTCGGCGCGGGCGCTAGGGTTTTGCGGGCCGGCGACGGGGAGCGGAGGGTTGGAGCATTTGGGGGTTTGAGGGGAGGGGAGGAAGGCTGGAAGGGGATGGGAATGGGACGGAACTGTGGGCGTGGGGATTGCCTGCGGAGACGGTGGGGTGTGGGCGTAGGAATTGTGTGGGGGACGATGCGGGCGGTGTGGACTCCAGTTTGTGGGCGGTTACCCGGCACGGAGGCGCGGTCGTCGGCACGTGGGCGCGCGCCCCAGTGGCAGCGGTGAACGCGCGCCTGCCTCTGCCTGGGAGTGAGAGGCGGTTGCTCGGTTAGTTACGCTGATTACCCGGCAACCGTTGTCTGAGATGACAAAAACAACTGTTTTGCCGTTCCGACGAAAAGGCGCGCCCGCCGGCCGCCAATTAGTGCTGTCAAAAAAAAAAGCTCGAGGCTCGCGAGCTATTCGAACTCGGCTCGCTAAAAGCTTGATTCGAGATCGGCTCGTTTTGTAATCGAGCCGAGCCTGAGCCTGCCTTGAAGCTCGCGAGCTTGAACGAGCCGAGCTCGAGCTACTCGTTAAGGCTCGGCAGCCTGTGCAAATCCCGCATCCCTGTATATTCCCTCCCCGTGCTTGCAAAAATCAAACCAATAAAGTGGGAGGTGGGTGGACCACAGCACGTGCACAAGTGTCCCACAAGTGAATGTCTCAGCCACCCACCAAGAGCCCGAGACAGTAGTGAATATAAGCTAGTTGTTTAATCTCTTGAGTCTGAAACTCTACATGTTGTTTGTAAACGAGCTTAAGCAAGCCGAGCTCAAGCTTTCACGATCTTCTCACGAGCCGAGCTTGAGCCTACCTACAAGCTCGCACAGATCTCAGGCTCAACTCGAGCTCGGCTCGACCTTCCATCAAGCCTGAGCTTGAGATGGTAAGCTCGCTCGAGCTCGGCTCGTTGACAGCCCTACCGCCAATTCGTCCCAAATTCACCCTTTTTCCTAGCTTCCAACGCAGTAAATATTTTGTTTTCTTTATACTGAGTATATATATTGGTTTCAACATTATCACAGCAATGTTGCTTGTTTCTCTCGTATCGCTTCACGTATCACCAAACTTGATTCTGATGCATTCGACGCACTCAAAACTGTCGCCACCTTCTGTTGGGGAAAAATCGAGTCTCTCTATCATGTCACAACAAGACTGACAATCTAAGATGACTGTGTAAATAAAGAGGAGCGATATCCAAGACCATTCCTTTTAGCATGTGCAGGCCTGACAGTGTCTTGAACAGAAAACACATGCCGACATGCCGCCGTCCTCGCATCAGCACACATTTGAGTATTTGATTGATTGACAGTAGCTTGGTAGCAATTATGTTTCTTGTTTGATCGAGAGTGTGGGCTTTGCTTGCCTCTTTCAGCACGGGCTACTCTTGGGCCGGCACTCCCCAAATAACTGGGCCGGAAACAGGTCGGTTTCGGCAGGTCCCACACATTCGTCGTGATTCGTGAAACACAGCTAGCACGGCCTGCATCAGCAACTCAGATGTACGCAACAGAATGTACCCCCAAACTATACTCCAGGACAAGAATACGGTAGGCCCACACATCAGTCCCTATCTCTCTACTCCGTTTGCGTACATTTCTTCGTCTACATAATTTCTACAGACAGCAACAATTATTGGGGCATTTAATTATTCCCTTAATTCTAATCTCCTTTCTCTCTCCTCCCTCGCCTCGTCGATTCGATCCCCCAAAGCTTCTCCCACACCAGTCACCTCCGCCTCCTCCCGCTTCGCGCGCGAACGCATCTCCCTCTCGCGCTCAGTAATCCCCATGACCTCGCGTTTCTGATCCGGCCACAGCCATGCAGCACCGCTCGCCGTCGGCGGCGTCGGCCTCCGCCTCCCCGACGGCTTCGGCGTCGGCGGCGTCGCCCATGGCGCCGGGCGTCGGCGGGGTGGAGCCGGCCGTGACGCTCGACCAGGTCCCGCGCTGGAGCGACCCCGACCAGCGCATCTCCCCGCTCTCCCCCACCTCCGCCGGATCCGAGACCCCACCCTCGTCCTTCCTCTCCTTCTCCGACCCGCTCACCGGCGACGACGCGGCCGCGGGGCCCGGGGGCCGCGGCGCGTCGCGGTTCCCAGTCGATCACGAGATCAACTCGAAGATCTACCTCTGGAGGGGCCACCCGTGGAACCTAGAGGTCGATGCCGTCGTCAACTCCACCAACGAGGTCGGAATTCCCTCGATGCTGGTCTGTCTAGCTCTGAATGCTGCAATTGGGGATGCTGATTGCCAGTGGTTCTGTCATTCTGTGGTTGTGTAGAACTTGGACGAGGCTCATAGTAGCCCTGGGCTTCACGCTGCTGCAGGACCAGGACTCGCCGAGGAGTGCGCTACATTGGTAATGTTTGGTTTTGGGACGCCGATTTTGCTTTCGAATTTGGTTGGTAAATTGGGGTTGTGAGTGGCTTTTCGTCTGTGAACTGTCTGCAGGGTGGCTGCCGCACTGGGATGGCTAAGATGACCAATGCTTATGATCTGCCTGCCAGGTATGTGATTTGATTAATTGGATTGGCGACTTGTGCTTAGGAAGCTGAAGCAGAGTGCATGAGTACTTTTCGCCAACAGCATGTCTATATGAAAATTGCAATATTAGTAGTAGGAGCAGCAAGCCTCTTGAAATGCTGTTTGGAATGCTTAATAAAAGCCCTTTAGGAGGCAGGAGACCAGGAGTAGCCCTTTAGGCATCTCATTTGTGTTACCAAAATTTCAATATGAGAGCTACTCTTTTGGCAAAATACACATGGCACACTTGACAAAGAAAGAGTGATAGGGAAAATTTGCCAGTCACTTTTCCCAACTTTGGTCAGTATATTGGTGAAAAAAGGCTATGCTTTTCTTTGTGGCATATGCTTGAGTTTATTCCTATAAGACCTTCATGGCTTAAACTCTTATCAAATTAAATTGTTTGAACTTCTAGAACCATTTGCTTGAACTTACTTGAAATGACAGTTATGCTCTTTCGCAATGCTCAAAAAATCGCTGTCTTATTTTGTAGGAAGGTCATCCACACTGTGGGCCCTAAATATGCTGTAAAGTATCACACAGCTGCAGAGAACGCGCTTAGCCACTGCTACAGATCTTGTTTGGAACTGCTCATTGAGAACGGCCTTGACAGGTATTTGTGAAAAAATGGTATTAAATAGTCAAACGTTAAATGCCTACTGATTTATCTGTAGGTTCCATTTTCTAATGCCATTTCACATTTGAATGTCCTGCAATTTTTTAAAGTAATTTATTCTGCCTTCCATGTGGTTAGCATTGCAACTGGTTGCATATACACGGAAGCCAAGAATTACCCTCGTGAACCAGCTGCTCATGTGGCAATTAGTGAGTTCGCTGACTGATATTTGCCTTTTGCTCTTGTATGACTGATGGAACTGAAACATGAGTTATTTAGTGCAGTGATTTACCTACTGCGCGCTTAGTTTTTCTTATTCTAACTCTCATGCCCTTTGGTTGAGATTGAGCAGGAACCGTGAGACGTTTTCTGGAGAAGCAAAAGGACAAAATAAGAGCTATTGTCTTTTGTACAACATCATCATCTGACACAGAGATATATAAGAGGTTTGTGGCCCAAAATCCACTGTGATTAATTAATTGCGACAATGTTCTTATGTTGGTTGATACTGTTTCATTCATCAGATTGCTTCCACTATATTTCCCTCGGGATAAGCATGAAGAAGAGATAGCCGCATTGAAACTTCCAGCTGATGTTGGGGATGAGAATGGTGAGACAGTAATAGATGAAAGGAAAATAAGAATAAAACCTTTGCCTGCTGGGGCAGCAAATAGCAAAACACCAATTCCTACACTTGCGGATATCCCTCTTCCCGATTCTGGATTGACACGTAGAAGGTGAGGTTACAAATAGTTATATATTTCTTGGTTCCAGTGACTGACAGAAATTACTTGAAAGATATCTCCGTATGTTTAATGGTCGTTAATTAAGAGGTTACCTGATTATAGATGGCTTATCTTACCAGGAACTCTTTCAAGTTGGACTCATATTTGGATCCTGCCTTTATGTCAATAATTAAAGATCCTGATCTCCGACGCAAGGAGCAATGGGAAAAATCTGCTCAGGCAAACAAGGGAATTAACTTTGCTAACTTGCTCGGGTTTGGTGATCTTGGCAGCCCTCCATTATCTGCTGCTGAAGAATATTCGCTTCATTCACGATACCTTGCTAAAGCAAATTCTATGAATCTTTCAGATATTGCTGAAATGAAAATAATGTATGCAAATTTATCTAATTCTCGTCCTTATGGATTCTCTTTAGTTTGCATTGCTTTACCTTTGTGATACTAATAGATCTCAATCCATCATTGTTTTCATGTTATCACTGTATTATTGCTTCTATTTTGATGGTCACTACCAACTGCAGTTACCGTGGAGGAGTTGATAGTGAAGGGCGCCCAGTTATGGTTGTTGTTGGTGCTCACTTTCTTCTTCGCTGCTTGGATCTTGAACGATTTGTTCTATATGTAGTAAAGGTGATTTATCCTTAACACACTAATTGGACATGTTAATGAGGAGTATCTATTTTGTTTCTTTCCACCAATGTAAATAATCTTGCAAATGCCCCCACTGATCGGCTATGAATTTCTTGCATTGCATTTCTCAGTTATGGTATTCCAACATATATGTATTGCTCTGCTTGCTCAATCATTTTCTTTTCTATCATGAGCCATGCACGCATATTCTAATTTGTATGTGATATTTCTTATTATAGCGAATCCTATTGATAAGATTTTTAAATTTTAATTAAACTTTGGGGGGACAAAAAGCTTGATGGCGCATCATGATGCTTTTGCGAGTTGGACAACTCAATAGTGAACATTGTTGCTGACAACTGATTAGTGCATTTCTCTATTGGTTTGTAACGGGGCAGCACCGCCCGAGTATCCTGAAGGTAAACTAGAAATTTCGATGCATTCATGCAGATATATTAAAATTGCCGATATCCAGAAGGTAAACTACAAATTTTGATGTATGTATATATTTCCAATATCTGGAAGGTAAACTAAAATTTTAATATATGTATATTGAAATTGCTGATGCTGTTTCTTTGTCCATGAGTTGGCCTGGACTTTTCTTTGTTAAGGATATGCTGGCTGCTGTGCCGGAAACTAGTTTTATACCCTCCTTCAATCCTAAGGAATTGGTATGTGATACCATTGTTGCTTTTCAATGATAGGTTTCTTAAGGTATCAAATTTGTATGGAAGTTATAAAAGACCAACAAGATATGATAGGTATATGTGCAATTAAGTGGTGGGATGGGCCTAAAATTGAGAACTCAAACCAAGGCTTTATTGAAAACAGGGATTGTGCAAGTATCATATTGTGAAACCATTATCATGCACTCTGTTAATAATTCTGTTAATTTCTCATCAAAATCCATGGTATTTACTATTATTGGTTCCTCGTTGCATGGCATTTTCTTCATATTGGTTTTGCTCATTCATCACCATTGTATGCCATTTTTGCAGGAGTTTGAACCTTTGATTCAAAAGCCGTACTCAATTGTCTATTTACACTCTGCAGCATCCCTGCAACCGTAAGCTTTCGATAAATATGCCAAGATTGAAATTACACCCTTTGTCTTAACCTGGTACATTGAACTATTTTTTTTCTATTGAATTTACAGACAACCTGATTTAGGATTCATGAAACGCTTACAGCAAATACTAGGCCGGAAGCATCAAAGAAATCTTCATGTGAGCATCTTATTTGACCTCATCGTGTGGTTCTAATCTTCCATTTGGAATATTTGAATTATTGATGGCTCTAATCTTTACAGGCTATATATGTACTCCACCCAACACTGGGATTGAGAACAGCTATTTTGGCGATGCAACTTTTTGTTGACGGAGAGGTGCTTGCTTTGATTCTAAACCTCTGTTTTTTTTAATTCTTTGACATGCCCCATGCTTGAAATTTCTGAAACTCTTTTTTCTGTTTCAATAGGTCTGGAAGAAAACTGTATACGTCGACAGACTTGTGCAGCTGTTCAGATACGTACCACGTGAACAACTAACGATCCCCGATTTTGTCTTTCAGTAAGCAATCTATACTTTTTATCTCTTTTAGAAGTCTGCTGGTTAAACTGGACTTCATCTCTGGACTTCATCTCAAATAATCAATCCCGCAGGCATGACCTTGAAGTGAATGGTGGAAAGGGCATAATTGTAGACCCAAGAACAAAGCATGTCTACCAGAGGCCATCTGGTTGATCTGCCATGGGCTTGCAAATGAGCGGTTCACGCCTTCGCATACTACTCTGTACAACCTATCTGTCCTCTGTAGAAGTATTCCCTTCTAGAACTGTCCATTTTGTATCTAGTTGAGTTGACATTATTGCTCTGTGCTATTCCTTTTCCTTTAGGGAGGCGTAATTATGTATGTCAATTATTCTGTATAAACAAATAAGTGATGTATCTATATGTCTCTTAAGTTTCTCTAGAGCTCGGTGTACTCTTTGGGTACTGTAAAATTTTGACAGGTCCATAGGTATTGAGAAATAAGACGTTTGTTCTGTCTCACAGAAATGAATCAACACGTTGGGATGGTTTGTTAGGCGTCAAGATTGATTTGCTTGGACAATAGGAACTAGTTGTCAAGAGGAGGAAAAAAATAAACTCCGGTCTGTTTTGCTTTTGGTTAACTGCATGAGGTAGTGAGGCAAAATTTGTCCTCGGATAATCCACAAGTCAACTGCTGATAAACTAAAAATGTCAACACATTTAAAATCGATGTGTTTGATAACTAATCCACATAATTCATATATTACAATGTCAACCCCTTCAGGCATGATGCCTTGTAGACTGACGAAGTGACAGTTCTTGTGCTTGCTTCATTCCGTGGACAGTTTCTTTCGATTTCGAACAGTACATCACAATGGTTGTACTGCTTGCATCGGCAATAATGCACCCTGGATAGACCTCTTAACAGTTTAACTTGGGCTTCTCGTCTTTAGTTTGAGCTTCCAAACGAAGCGATATGAAATGCAGCTGGCGCCATCCTTACTCTCAGAGACAGAAGAACAGGAGAAACAAATCTCCAAATTGGCAAACGATAAGGACTGCAGCATATCACATCCATCAAGTAGCGTGCAGCGGGAGAAGAACACCAGAGATTGAATAGATTTTGCGCCACGTCAGCTGCTTAATTATCGCGGACCAGCGCTGAGACGAAGTCCAAGAGCATATACAACTGTACAAATCACTGGCAGAGACTCGCATATTCGGATCTTTTGAGCATCCTTCTCGCGTTGACGATTAATGCATGCAATATCCGTATCCGGTAATGATCTCAGGCGTACTATCTAACGCCGCAATTAGTTGTGAATTCTCATTCGCCAGATGTGTTGCAGCCCGAAACTGCAAGTCAATGGTTATTAGCTAGCAGCTGAAGCTGTCAAATGTCCTCTGGCTAAGTATGGTTGCACGATGCAATTAGCCGACTATAGCTGGCTATCTGCGTGAGTTAGTTCTGAAATTATCTGAAACATTTCTTGCAAAACGAAAGAAACTATCAGAATTAAAAAATAAGTACTCGATCAAGTAGTATTCTCTCCGTCCCAAATTATAGGTTGTTTTGATTCTCCTAAATTCATAACTTTTGCTATATATTTAGACATACCATATATCTAAGTGCATAATAATATTGAGATGGAGGGAGGACCATTTATCAGTTTCGAGCATGGCAAACATAAACATTCCACCAAATTTGAACAAAAAACACTTGCACAACGCGTTTTGTCGCCCCTATGATAATACATACCAATTTAGAAATGGCAATCCTACCCACGGTGCCGCGCTCAACGAGCGTGATGTAAAATTCCACTCACGGGTAATAATATAGGTATGTAGTTTCACCCGTTTATGTTTAAAATATAATGCACTCTGTCTATTCTGATAGCAACCAAATCTCCAACCCACTTTTTCTTCGGCTGTCACCAACTTTGTTCAATGGGTGCGCCGTGCGGGTATGCGTGAGTACTGCATCCAGTGTAGGTCTAAAATTTTACGGAGTACCAATCGATACATAGTCGGCGTGTTTTTACCTTACTCGACCCGTTGCCATCGATCTCTCTCTACACCAAATCCATTGTACCCGTTGTAACCGTGCTTGCCACCGGTTCCATAGCATTTTTGGAAGTCAAACCTGCTAAACATTCAACAATTAAACTAGTCCCAAAACAAACGCAGGCAAACCTAGCTGTGCTTCTCGAAGCAAAACATTTGACCTTTGAAATACCCCAATTTTTTAGTCGCAACATGTCAACCTGTAGATGATCATTTTGGTAATGTACGGAGGCACCATGTTCGGTACAGAGATATTCTAGACGTGCAACTACCCAGTGTGACATTGGCAACCTAGCTCGTTGTCTGTATCCTGCCGGTCTCCTTGGCTATATATATATGCCTCGCCGATCAGGAAACTCACCACGCAGCCAAGTGCCAGTCTTCCTCTCCCTGCTCCAGGTAAGCTCTCAATCTATCTTGCAGCAGAGTTGACGTTCTCCTCTGCCTTATGCCTACTGAAGAAACCATCATGATGTTGCAGTTGCAGGTGTGAGAGCAGGAAGCACACAGGAGAAGGGAAAGTTTAGCACAATGGCGGGAGCTCAGCTCAACGTCTTGGCCACTCTCGACCAGGCCAAGACGCAATGGTACCATTTCATGGCGATCGTGATCGCCGGTATGGGGTTCTTCACCGACGCGTACGACCTGTTCTGCATCGCGCTGGTCACCAGGCTCCTCGGCCGCATCTACTACACCGATCCCAACTCCAAGGAACCCGGGACCCTCCCGCCCAGCGTGTCGGCCGCCGTGAACGGCGTCGCGCTCTGCGGCACGCTCGCCGGCCAGCTCTTCTTCGGGTGGCTCGGCGACAAGCTCGGCCGCAAGAGCGTCTACGGCTTCACGCTCATCCTCATGGTGCTCTGCTCCGTCGCGTCCGCCCTCTCGTTCGGCCACACGGCCCAGGGCGTCATCGGCACGCTCTGCTTCTTCCGCTTCTGGCTCGGCTTCGGCATCGGCGGCGACTACCCGCTCAGCGCCACCATCATGTCGGAGTACGCCAACAAGAAGACCCGCGGCGCCTTCATCGCCGCCGTGTTCGCCATGCAGGGCTTCGGCATCCTCTTCGGCACCATCGTCGCGCTCCTCGTGTCGGCGGCGTTCCGGAACGCGTACCCGGCGCCGTCGTTCGCCGAAAACCCGCAGGCGTCCCTTGTGCCGCAGGCCGACTACATGTGGCGCATCATCCTCATGTTCGGCACCATCCCGGCCGCGCTCACCTACTACTGGCGCATGAAGATGCCCGAGACGGCGCGGTACACGGCGCTGATCGCCCGGAACACGAAGCAGGCCGCGGCCGACATGACCAAGGTGCTGCAGAAGGAGATCCAGGACGAGGAGGAGGAGGTGCAGCGCCAGGTGATCGCCGGCGACAACTGGGGCCTCTTCTCGTCGCAGTTCCTACGGCGCCACGGGCTCCACCTCCTGGCCACCACCAGCACGTGGTTCCTGCTCGATATCGCCTTCTACAGCCAGAACCTGTTCCAGAAGGACATCTTCACCAAGGTCGGGTGGATCCCTCCGGCGAAGACCATGAACGCCATCGAGGAGGTGTTCCGCATCTCGCGCGCCCAGGCTCTCATCGCGCTGTGCGGCACCATCCCCGGGTACTGGTTCACCGTCGCCCTCATCGACGTCATGGGCAGGTTCTGGATCCAGCTCATGGGCTTCCTCATGATGACCGTCTTCATGATCGCGCTGGCGGTGCCGTACGAGCACTGGACGCAGCCGGCGCACCACACGGGGTTCGTCGTGCTCTACGGCCTCACCTTCTTCTTCGCCAACTTCGGGCCCAACAGCACCACCTTCGTCGTGCCGGCGGAGATCTTCCCGGCGAGGCTCCGGTCCACGTGCCACGGCGTCTCCGCGGCCGCCGGCAAGGCCGGCGCCATCGTGGGCGCGTTCGGGTTCCTGTACGCGGCGCAGGACCCCAAGAAGCCCGACCACGGGTACACGCCGGGCATCGGCATCCGCAACACGCTGTTCCTGCTCGCCGGCACCAACTTCCTGGGAATGATCATGTCGCTGTTCGTGCCGGAGTCCAAGGGCAAGTCGCTCGAGGAGATCTCCAAGGAGAACATCGGCGACGACGCCACCGATGCTCCGGCCAGAGTCTAGGGGCCTGCAGCTCCCCCCACACACTTTCTGCGCGCGTGCGTACGTGATGCACGGATGGTTTTCAGGTTCTGTTTGTATGCTTGACTGTGTCCTTGTGTGGTTTACATTATACTCCTACCTTCCGATTTATTGCATTCTGTGTGATATTTGAAAATATTTTTGGGTAATTTCTCCATTGAGAATTTCGTTCGTGCTAGTGTTTGTGTCTGATTGACCGACATTCTTATCAATGAATAAAAAGCTGTTGTACTTCAGCATTCCCATTTGAATTTTGGACAAACTTTGCCGCTCGTGTCCTTGACGACGTGTGGCCGCAATGCTAGTCTTCCTAGTCTAGGACGGCCCGAAGCCCACTGGGCGTCTGGGCATAACCACTGCATTAGGCCGAGAATGCTATGCCATTTTCAGTTCATTTTCTTGTATATGGAGCTGGGATCATCGATTATTCGTCGTGGTCGATTTTACTATGCGCATGGTACGTATAGCATTGGAAAATGTTGGTCGATCGTATACGATTTCAATAGATCCTCCGAAAATGATGGGACAAGAGCCATATCCTGTGGGATTAATTCCAAGGGCTACGCAAGCCGCATGTCACGTTGCAGTTTACATGCATATACTGACATACGCAAGGAAAGACAAGTTCTTGACACGGACATGACTCATGTCACGCGGACGTATAACCATGAACCGTGCAAAGGGGAAGGATAATCAGTAACCAATTTTTTAATGTATGAACAAATCATAACCTGCAAACCAATTTAACATAGCAAATAGGAGTGTAAAGATGCCCGAGACGGCGAGGTACACGGCGCTGGTCGAGCGCAACGCCAAGCAGGCCTCGGCGGACATGTCCAGGGTGATGCACACCGAGATCGAGGAGAGCGCCGCGCGCCGAGAAGACGGCCCTCGCCGCCGGCGTGGAGTGGGGCCTCTTCTCGGCGTGGAGTGGAGCGGTCGAGGAGCTGTTCCGCATCGCGCACGCGCAGGCGCTGATCGCGCTGTGCGGCACCATCCCGGGGTACTGGTTCACCGTCGACTGCAGCAGTGTTCTGCGATCATTCACTCAATCGTTTGCTAGTCTATTCTGGTGATCTGGCTCTCTTGGCGCTCAGTCAAATGTAGATTGCAAGTTGGTACTGATGATCAGGACACCAAACATAGATTGCAGGGACCATCCATAAAGCACACAGGTCTTGACTTTTTGGTACGTGGCGCCATGTGAAGCAACAAATCATCCCACAATTAGTTGGCTGCAGAGAAGTTATTTGTAGCTGCACAAGAGTTTCAGATAAACTGAAAGGTTCTAGGGGGGGAAATTTGCGTCGAATTCTATCCAGGTCCAGCTAAAGGTGTTGTTGCGCAACAGAAACTGCCCAAAACATGGCGACATCGCTACTCGCCTACTCCTGCTTATAAAAAATCAGCACATTCCATAAGAATTTGAAATAAATTTCGAATTCAACACCTCAAGTTCAGTACAAGAAAATTGATGTATAATAATCCTACGTGCTAACAAAGATCTCTCTGCCTAGTACCGTCACAAAAGCACGTACGCATGTCTACACCATTTCAAGTCCGGAAGGCTGCATGGCGTTGGCGTTGGCGCTGGTGCCGGTGGTTTCCTCCTCGTTGGCCTCGCCGGACATCTCCTCAAGCGACTTCCCTTTGGATTCCGGCACCAGGAAGGTGAACAAGAACCCTAGGAAGTTGCACACGGCGAGCACGATGAGCGCGTTCTGCACGCCGATCCCTGGCTTGTACCCGGCGTCCACGTGCGCCTTGTCCTTGGGCTGCGCCGCGTAGAGGAACCCGAAGGCTCCGATGATTGCGCCGGCCTTACCGGCAGCGGCGGAGATGCCGTGGCAGGTGGACCGGAGACGCGCCGGGAAGATCTCGGCCGGGACGATGAACGTCGTCGCGTTGGGCCCGAAGTTGGCGAAGAAGAAGGTGAAGCCATACATGACGGCGAAGCCGATGTGGTTGCCCGACGTGGTCCAGTGGTGGTACGGGACGGCGAGGCCGAGCATGAAGACGGTCATCATGGCGAAGCCCAGGAGCTGGATGGCGAAGCGGCCGAGGATGTCGATGAGGAAGACGGTGAACCAGTAGCCCGGCACGGTGCCGCAGAGCGCGATGAGCGTCTGCGCGCGGGAGATGCGGAACACCTCCTCGAGCGCGCTCATGGTGCGCGCCTTGGGGATCCAGTGGATGCTAGCGAAGATATCCTTCTGGAACAGGTTCTGGCTGTAGTAGGCGATGTCCACCAGGAACCACGTCGCCGCCGTGCCGAGGAGGTGGAAGCCGTGACGCTTCGCGAACCGCGACGAGAAGAGGCCGTAGTCCTTGTTCCGGGTGATCTCGTCCAGCTTCTCCGACTCCGCATCGATCTCCACCTGCAGCACCTTGGACATGTCCGCGGCGGCCTGCTTGGCGTTCTTGGCGACCAGCGCGGTGTACCGCGCCGTCTCGGGCATCTTCGTCCGCCAGTAGTAGGTCAGGATCGCAGGCGCCGCGCCGAGCATGAGGATGATGCGCCACACGTAGTCGGCCTGCGGGACGGTGGACGCCGCGGCATCAACCAGGTACGCCGGCGCCGGGAAGGCCTTGCGGAACACCGTGGAGAGGATGAGCGTGACGATGCCGCCGGCGAGGATGCCGAAGCCCTGCATGGCGAACACGGCGGCGATGAAGGCACCGCGGGTCTTCTTGTTGGCGTACTCAGACATGATGGTGGCGCTGAGCGGGTAGTCGCCGCCGATGCCGAAGCCGAGCCAGAAGCGGAAGAAGCAGAGCGTGGCCATGACGCCGTTGGGGGTGCTCCCGAACGAGAGCCCGGACGCGACGGAGCAGATCACCATGAGCAGCAGCGTCATGCCGTAGACGCTCTTGCGGCCGAGCTTGTCGCCGAGCCAGCCGAAGAAGAGCTGCCCCGCGAGCGTGCCGCAGAGCGCGACGCCGTTCACCGCGGCGGCGACGTTGGGCGGCAGCGTGCCGGGGTCGGGGCTGGCGGGGTCGGTGTAGTAGATGCGGCCGAGGAGCTTGGTGACGAGCGAGATGCAGAAGAGGTCGTAGGCGTCGGTGAAGAAGCCCATGCCCGCGACGACGATCGCCGTGAAGTGGTACCACTGCGTCTTGGCGGCGTCGAGCGTGGTCAGCACCTGGAGCTGCGCCCGCCGCTCCTGCCTCGCCATGGTGCCGCGCGGTCTCGACGCACTGCTGCTGCTGCCGCCGCCGCCGCCGCCGCCAAGAACTCCAACGCCTCGCCTAAATGTAGGAGTAGATCGGAAGGGGGGAGCCGAGGTTGTTACGTTTGCGGCGGATCCAGCTGTCAAAGAAACGGCGCAGGGTGTGGGCGTTATATTGAGGGCTTCATGAGGATGGACGTCGAACGCAGGATCGGACTCGATCTACGGTTGGAATGAGGTTAGGCGTGTGATTCCGAGTTTGCTGGGGATCTCATCTTGACCGTCCGTACTACTGCAGAGCATCTGCTGGAATTAGTTTTACCAGAGCGAAACGAAGTCGTATCCAAGAATTTTTTTTATTGAAATGATGAACATAAACTCAACGAAGTTCGATCTCAGTCCAGTGCATGATTGTTTGTAACCAACTCCATCAATTCTTTTAATCCAAAAATCATAAGACACGGGCTCAGTTGTGTTCATCATCATCTTCAAGAAAAATCGCTGGATCACACAACAGACTGATATCACCATGGTCATCATGTTTCTGTTTCTTGGGGGCCCAAGAAGCGAAACCTCCGCCCTGTTGGGCATTTGAATTCCATGTGGCTAACGCTTTTCGGGCCCAAAACTGAAGCAAGCTGCAACCTTCCGTAACAAGTGAACTCCGAGTGATTGCATCTAGCAAATCATACAACGGCTCCGAACCGATCTAGCTTGAGATAATGCTGATTTTTACAGGAATAATACCTGACTATGAATTAGATCCTGAACCTGAACAGAAGTTAAAAAAAAATCGGAGAGAAATACTACGCCGCTGAAAACACATAGCATTCACACGTCACGCCGAGTAGGTTAGTCGTACGTCATTTGCATTGTCTTCTTGGAGCGCCGCCAGCTACGCGAGGCTACAAATTATAGCGCCAAACTCATGCCGCAGAATTCAGACTAGCAACACTTGGATTTCTCGGTAGAGCAGGTTACACAGCGGCAGTAACTTAACGGAGTGATTGGCTGCATGCATAGGGTTGGACCAGGCTTGCGTGCGTCAGCCTCGCCCTGTGTGCCCTCCAAGGCAAAGAAGTATGGAAATAAACTTGAAAGCTGTTAGCACAATGCTAGCTTTTCTTTAATGTTGCTGCAGTGTGATAAGCATAGTCATAGTTTACTTTATTAGATCATTCTCAGTAGCCGGTTTCATTTTAGTATTTTCAAGGCTGCCATATCATACATAGTCGAATGAAAACATGAATAAAACAACCTTAAAACACAAAAGTTGTTTCACGGTTTCATACGCTTATCAAATCATTTTAGTGTTGTATGTCGTTGTGAAACAAATCACTCTCAATGTAGTTTCACTCGTTTTCTAACCCGAGGGTATGGAACGGAATGCTATCGTTGGAGTTTCACTCGGTTTCCAATGCGTTGGAAATTTGTTTGAATCGGGTTTCATCTAGATGGAGCTCATCTCCTCTTTCTCTCCTCATAATTTTTTTTGCACCCAGAGATCGTGGCCTAACACATGCATGGTAAAAAAAACTTAAAAATAGATGTGCGTGATATATGCGATGCAAAGTCACTTCATTGTTACTGTTACTGCTACAAAGTCCTACTGCTGGTCAAAGTTCCAAGCTTAGCTACGTGCCTACGTGTGAACTGTGAAGTCCCTTCATTGTTACTGTTACCATGGCATATATGCGATCGCGAGACACTGTCCAGAGTGGTGCCGACGACAAAACTGTTAGCATCCGCCGGCAGGCCTAGAGGGCAAATGATAACTCCGGCATCCATTCCATTTCTGTTGCTCTTGGAGAGCCACTGCACACTACGAGATCGGTTGTTCAGAGAAAAGATCAGTACGTTGTCGGACCACGACCACAGCTGCACAGTTCCCGATCTACAGTAGCTCCGATATCCCAGTATAGAGCAGTGCCAGCAGGAGTGCTCTGTTGCTATATTTGCTAAACTAACGCTAGTCCAAGGTTCGTCCCATGGCCCGATCGAAATATCTGCCGCGCGCCGTCGCCGTCGTCCCGTGGGCCCGTGAGCACGCCGCCACCAGCCGCGCTGCGCCACGTTTTCCGGCGGCGCGGGGGGGACGAGGTGGTCGCGCCGCGGCCCTTCACAGTGCGGTGGCGCGCGTGGATGGCACAGGAGCGTGCACGCCTCGGCAAGGGCGGCAAAGGCGAGGTCAGGGCCAGCTAGCAGGCAGCTTCCCTGCAGCCGCGGCGCGCGACCAGCCCACCGGGGCTTCACATGGACGGAGCCGACTTGGCACCGGATCGACGGACGCGGACGCCGGAACGCCAAAACGGGGCCGCGCCCGCGCAGGTGATCGCGGGATAGCGAGACGGCGACGGCGGGCGATGGCGATCGATCTCTTTGTGCCCGGCGAGCCAGCCCGGCTTTCGTTCTCCAAATCATTGCCGCGCGCAGCCATCCGTGGCTCTCCGATCCATCCATATTCCATCCCTGTCTGCTTTACTCGGCAGTCGGCACAAGTTGCCGCGAGATCTTCTTTCCCCGGTCCTCCTGTTTCGAGGAACCACACGTACTACGATGCAAACCATCCATCAGCTACCCTGCTGGTGATTGAAGAACCTTCGCGATCGATCGCCTGGATAAAATCAGGCAGCTAGCTAGTTGCCGCGCGCCACCGTCATTTGCGCTCGTCAGCATCAGTCATGCTCAAGATCCCTTACTTGAGTAATAGGAGCACTACCCCGTCCGTAAAGCGAAAAATTATGACAAACACGATCGCGGCAAACATTAAAGCTACCAACCGCGCACATGAAACTGTACAAAAGGACTGGCTATGCATGAACCTAGGGCCCTTCAAAAATTTGAAAGATTGGCTATATGATTCTGTGAATCCGTCATGACCGGTAAGAGGAATATTAGAGACTGATTCGAACCGGCCAGCTACCTATACGTAAGAACAAGGACTATCACTGCTACAGAAATTGTCTTCACGGATGAGGAGAGCTGGCGAGGAGGAGCTGCGGCAGGCCGGGACGAGGGGAGGCCAGTGGGTCGTGGGGAGACGCGGCTGGCGTGGACGAGCGGGATGCGGCTGGGCACGGCTGGCGGGATGCGGTCGGCATTTTTTTTATTTTCTTGAACAGGCATCATCGCCGTTTTTAGTCCGGCGGTGGTGGGGTTCCCCGTCATCGCCGGCCTATATTCAACTACCACCAAAACTGTTGGTGATGCTGGATTTGAGACCAGCAGTGATAAGGGATCGTGTAGTAGTGATTCGACATCACATCTCTTACCCTCTCTAAGACTGTAACTACTATCAATGTAATAGGTGTTGATGATGACCTTACGATTGCAGAGAACGTGCAGATTTTCTGCAAACTTTTCAACCCACTTCTCTATTCTCTACTTTCTTAGCTTCTGGATAAAACTGATGAGTGGCTTATCACATACAATGTAGGTACGTTTGGCATTGGCTGCGCCGACCGCGTTCTCCCACTATAGTAGCCACGGCTCCTAGGAGCTTGTGAAGCAACAACAAGAAAAAAAATCCTTCCCCAGCTCCCAGTATTTTTTTTTTGGGCTCCCAGTTTATTTTGAGGGTCCATCTCCCGCTACAGTGCTGTTCTAGTGGAAGCAGGAGGCCAGGAGCCGGTATAACCCCTGCCTAACATGGCCTCTACATCCAAGACATTTTTTTCCTTTCTCGGGCACCCAAATTTTGAGCCCGCCAGTCCCCATCAAATTGTCCTTCTGCTTCTACTTTCTCCCGCCTGCTATTGCTGCTTCTGCTGCTGTGCTCGACCTCCCCTATCTGGACTCGCAAGGAGGAGGAATTGGAGAAGAGGGCGTAAGAAGGGAGAAAAAAAATCAGGTGTAGAGAAGGGAGAGACATTACAATGTCAAATGGCTTTCCGAATTAATAAATATGTATTTCATAAATGGACCAATAATACTAGTTTGATATTATAATTTCTATAAAATTAGTCGATGTTTGACTTAAGATAAAACTTACAAATGTTTATATTTTAGGCTTTTTAGGATGTCTCAAAGGAAGTAACTAGCAACATATCCTACAAAATCACATTGTGTACCATGCATGCAAATGCAACAATCAGGGCTGCAAAACCAATTAATTCTCAGAAACAGAGCACTGATTATTAATTACTCCCTCCGTTCCGAATTGTAGGTCGTTTTGGTTTTTCTACCTTCATATATGTTATTATTCATCTAGACATACACTTAAATCTAGAAAAGCTAAAATGACCTATAATTTTGAACGGAGGGAGTAGAAGTGCTTTATTTGCGATATTTTTATAGTTTTAGCATAGTTCTGTATAGTTTACTCTCTAATGTCTCTATACACAGTGCAACATAAGTAAATCTTCATTATTGGAACCGTGTACATGAGAGGCCAATGCTGCTGCACGCGCTAGAAGCATGCAACAACACACATCCCCTTTCTAGGTATAAAACCTTTCGCTGCATGTGGCGTGTACTCATTCCGGACCTAGTATATGTGTTTACCTTGCTCGAAAAAGAGATAGATGTGGAATCTCGAACGTACGCGTCTGTCTACTAGCCATACATGGAGGCGTATCCGTCCCCATTGCCTTCCGGTTTCATCTGTAGGTTATCCTCTCTGTAATCATGTACAGGACCATACGTGTAAATGTATATCGTATCGTACAACAGAATATACCAGGAGCGATGTACATGCTCACAGATTTCAGTTAGTTATATCACATCATCCTGGTAGATCTGCCCTAGTTTAATTTCTACGCAAGCAACACTGATTTACTATATATTTACATCAAAGCATGCAGTAACTGAGACTACTAGCTCGATAACAAAAAAGCACTGCACGCAAACTTGACGCCGCCGAACGTGGTAGCAGACAAATATACAGGCGCCTGCAGGGCGGGGCACGAGAACGTGGCCTCCGATAAGCGTGAGGGGGCGTGCTTGCGATCCTCTGAGACTTATCTTTATTTCCGGCGTTTTCTCTTGTTCCAGCGCGATCATTCGCCTGCATTCCGATGCGTGGTCTGCGTCTGTACAAAGCTTTCCTTTTTGTTTTGAAACTTGTACAAAGCTTTCCTTGGAACGGAGCAGGAAGGCGCAGTGTGCCGCTGCATTGGATAGATGTAATGCCTCACGGCTCGAGCCGGTATTGGCCGCGGCGAGAGAATCCACGGCCGGGTCCCTGCGCGCACGTATGGTCTCGCGCACGCACACGAAGGCAGCCACCAGACCGTTGGCTGGCTGCTTGCGTTCATCGAGATCAGCTCGATCAAGGTAAATCCACGACAGAGGCGGTGGGTCGGAGGAGCCTGCGCGCAGCGATGAGCTCACCACGTCCCCTTCCATCCACGGATAATAATTCAGGCCATCCCAGTAGAACTGTCAACGGGGAGTCGCGAGGCCACCTGTCGAGTCGCCCCGACCGCGCCGGCGCGGTGAAAACACCACAGCCTTTTTTCATTAGCATGCAGGTCGCTGTCAGGCCGTGCGCAACCCACGTGAAGCGAGATTCCGCCGCGCGCAGCGACCTCCACGACCGGCCGCCGCCGCCGCCGCCGCCGCCGCTCCGCCAACCGCCCTGCCCTGCCCTTCTCTTGCACACATCACCCAGCAGGCCAGCCAGCCAGAGCCGTCCCCCGACCGAGCTATCTAGCTAGAGCTTCACTGTCGATCGGGATCGAATGCATGCATGTCCACTCTCTTAACATTTCACTTCTGAAGAATCTTTAACTGCAGTTGCTTGCCGCCCGGGTAACGTAGATCAGTTGAATCGATCGATATGATCCTGCTGGATCACCATCAGCTTTTCCTTCGCCTGCTGTCCATTTAATTTGGACGACGAGAGATCGAGGCAAATTAAAAGAGCGACGACGCCCGTCGTCGTCGAGTATCAGACCCGCCGTAGAACGGTCAGAAAAGCGGAATGTTAGGAGGGCGATCGACGAGCGAGTAGAACGCGCGGGTAAAATAAAGGGGGGAAAAGCTAGCGTATTCCACGGCTAGTGGCGTAGCTGCATGCAATACCATATGCCGCCCACCGTGTATAAAATAGCTGCTGCATCTGCCATCATCCACACATGCACATCCCAGGAACACACAACATATCCAGCTACTTAGCAACATACTCTGCTACAGTATTGCTAGCTAGCTAGACGATCGAGAACAGCCAAGCTGATCGAGAGGCTCAGCGCTAACTAGCTTAGCCCTGCTGCATGGAGGATGACAAGAAGGAGGGCAAGTACCGCGGCGTCCGGAAGCGGCCGTGGGGCAAGTTCGCGGCGGAGATCCGTGACCCGGAGCGCGGCGGCTCCCGCGTCTGGCTCGGCACCTTCGACACCGCCGAGGAGGCCGCGCGGGCCTACGACCGCGCCGCATTCGCCATGAAGGGCGCCACGGCCGTGCTCAACTTCCCCGCCGGGGCCGCCTCCATGAGCAGCGGCTCCTCCTCGTCCTCCACGTCGGCGCCGGCGTCCGGTGGCGCCAGGGGGAGGACCCGGATCCCCGACTCGGAGAAGGTGGAGCTGGAGTACCTTGACGACAGGATCCTGGAGGAGCTGCTCGCATCGGAGGACAAGTACAATAAGAACTACTGATAAGAGACTATACGCATACACATATAGCTACTACATACACTTGTTGTGTGCTCGCTGTGCTGCTTCCAGTAAAGGAGACAAGTAATACTACGGAGGATAGCCTCTGTTCTTTTCCGGTGCCTGGAGCATGCACGTGTACACTTAACAGCTCACACGTCATTGTTCCGCAAGCTAAAGCTCATGCAGCGTGCTTTGTCGCCATGGAATGGAGGCGGAAGTGGGCGATGCATGCATTTGGTTCAGCGCGGACCAGTACGTCAACACCACTATACCCATGCTTGTATACACATATAGTACAGATGCTACGGTATTAATTATATTAAACATAAAGCTGTGAGTATGCATACATAGTCATTTTCTCCAAAAAGGAAATATTTACTGTATATGCATACGTCATATAGATCGATTAAACTATTTTGAATTCTGGATACTACTTTGGAAAAAAAAATATAGCTCACTGTTGGTGAAAGGTCTCAGGATTTGATTTCTACGAACATCTGGTTGTTGTGCATCACTACATCAGAAACGATTTGTGCTGGCACGTCGAAATTAGCATGCTGGCGGGCGAAATTGACACCCGCCAGCACAAAGATGACCGGGGCCACCGGGCTACCCGCCAGCACATATGGCTCTGTGCTGGCGAATGATCTAAGTGTGCTAAAGGAGCTTGGTCTCTTTTTCTCGAGAAAGAGAAGAGATAGGGAGAGAAAATGACTGGGAATATTCTTATTGTAAGATATAAGGTTTTTTTCTTGTTAATTGAATATTTATATTTGTGTTTATTACGTTGTTATTTATATATATGTTCTGTGTTGGAATGTCCTTGAGAAGGGGCTACATGCAAACCCTGCTCGCACTCGATACAGAGTTAGGTTTTCCCAACAATCAACAATGAGTCATGTGGGGCCAGTGGGACATCCATGCCGCAAAAACTAGGGAATAGTGGTCGTACAGCAGTGAGTTGCATGTCCAAACCTGATCCCGGAGGGGAAAAGCTAGAGAGAACACCCATATATACCTGTACCACATGATGAAACCAACGGGACATCCATAAGTTATTTCGTAATAAGGCGTTTATCCTTTTCTTTTTCAATGCGCACTTTAAAAGGATGGTGTTCTAAGATGATAAAAGGATATTCTAAGATGTTTCTAAGATGAAGCCAACGGGGCATCATAAATTGTCTATTAGAATATATTTAAAACCCTTAAAATCTATGAGATGATAAAAGAATTTTCTAAGATAAATTTAGACGGATGACTTTCTAAATTTTAAATCCAAACTAAACAAGTAAAAAGTTGTCGGTAATTAAAGTTTCAAAAGTCTGGCCATATTGTGTCTATATGTAGCCGAGGAATAGATGCTTCCCACAAATTAATTAAAATCGAGGTTGGTTAGTGGTTACAACGGATTCAGTGCATAATATTTTCACATTTTGCCTAACCTTATGTACATCAGTTTTTTTTTGTGTGTAATAGTGGATTTTTTGAAAGGCTACGACAACTTACATTTAGAAAACAAGCATGAGCGTTTTCAGGTTCTTACTGGCTTTTTAGCCGGAGATTGCATTGCCTACCTTTGAGATGATGGTCCTGTTTGTTTGAGCTTCCTGACAGCTTCTCAGTGTGAAAAGATAGAAGTTCAAATAAATAGCGAACTTCTCGTGTAGGTTCCGAGAAGCTGGAAGTTCTGAAAAGCTGAGTTTATATGAAAAATTGGAAAGCTCAGATTCATGAGCTTTTTTAACTTTTTGAGCTTAGAAAACTAAACACATCTTCTAAGGGTCTGTTTGTTTGAGCTGTAGCTTTTGAGCTTTTTTGAAAAGCTGCTGCTGGCTTTTTAGTTCTGAAAAGCTAACAATAGCTTTTAGAAGATGTGTTTAGCTTTCAGGCCTCAAAAAGATACAAAAATCTCGGAAGTTAAATCTCGGAAAACTTTTCAGCTTCCCATATAAACTTAACTTTTCCGAGCTTCTGGCTTTTCGGAAACTGCGGGAAGTTTGCTGTTTGTTTGAACTTCTAGCTTTTCACGCAGAGAAGCTACCAAGAAAAGCTACCAAGAAGTTCAAACAAACAGGACCTAAAAGATAGTGTTGGCTTTTCTTAAGTAAAAGATAGTGTTGGCTTTTCTTAAGAAAAAACCAGCAACAATTTTTTCAAAAGAGCTCAAAAGCTGCGGTCCCGAAATCTCCATCGCCGACAAAATGGCAAATGCCCCTCTTGTAGTCGTACCACAATGATCCCCTTCGCCTTTTTCCACTCGACGTCTCCACCAGTCATCCATAGTCAAGGTTGATGGAACCGATGTTGATTCTCCACTGTGGGCGAGGAAACCCCTGCGCGAGCTTCCTCCAATAAAGGGACCGGAGAGAGCTCACGTCAGCGTCCCCGACCGCGCGCCAACCGGGGGAGACGGGGAGTTGCCGAGTCGGCATCGTATGCCAAACCCGGCCAAACCGCCAGGCCTCGGCGCCGTACTGCCGCCATAGTCGCCCATGCGCCCGACCGCCGCCGCCGCCCCCCCCCCCCCCCCCCCCCCCCCCCCCCCTCGGGGCCACTCCCGACGCGTGCGATCAGCAGCCGCGGCTGCAGCCCTCCTAGCGCGCGTTCCATCATCCTCCATCAGCCCGCCACCGCCGGGGAAGAGTTGGGCCGTGATAGCATGCAGGTTGCCGGGTTCAAAGTGGATAGGCCGCGCATGCGACCCCTCTCTCTCGTTCGAAGTGACGCTGAAGGCCCAAAGATAAGCGAGAGCCCTTTAATTTAACTCCTGAAAAGGGCCCAGAACAGTTTACATTTTAGTTCTTTTTTTTTTCGAGGAACCTTCGTTTTTGTTACTTATGAGTCATTTATCCTCTTAAGCGTAACACACTGGGAACGAGATTAAGCAGGTGCACGTTCTTTTTCCAACCAATTATTGCTGAAATGAAATCATCGTATCTTTCAAATTGCCATCATGGTGGTGGTTATAAGTACTAAACAAAGCAGCATCGGACAGATTTGATTATATCGAGCCCCAGTGATAGGTACGCTACCGGAGTTGACTCTGGACAAAAAGAGAGAGAAATCCATATAAAAAAAGCCACAATCAGAATAGTCTGAAGAACAGGGCAGGCAGTCAGAACTACTAGTACTCTTGGTGCATTTATTAAAAGCTTCCGGGGAAAACAGCCAAAAACCAGCCGATTTAAACAAGCAGGATTTAAAACAAAGCGTTAGTTCGACGGATATTTAAAAACCGGGGCGCGGTTTCGAACTCATGTTCATCCACTGGAACCACTCCGATTAGGCAACGAGTTAGGCGGCCGGGAACGGTAGGTACGTAACGATAGAAAACGGAGCTAGCAACCAATCCGTCGCACTGTCACTTGCATTGTTAATCTTGCCCACTAGCTGCAGGACCATAATCAATGAAGCGATTATGTTCAGACGATAATCTATTCCGTGACGACGTGTCGTGGACTGTTCTAACTTCTATGCCCCCCAGTCTTGATCGCTCTGCTACGGCCTATGGGTTCGTCCTAGCCTGATAATCGGGCTTCAGAAGTCAAGCACTGGTGACGTGGTTACGCCATCTGAAACTGCAGATTTTCCAACGCGTGCGTAGCAGTTTGGACGGGCATCTAGCAGCTTTACCGATCGAGACGGCTGCTGCCGGCTGCGTGCCGAGTGCCGACTGATCGATGGGTTCACAAGTACTACCGCACCGTGAGGTTAGTTTCAATGCACAATTTATGTATTATTATCAAAACTGCTATGTTATTTTTTAATGAAATGAAACTCACTCTCAGTGCAACAATTTCAAATTTTACAACATTTAGATTTTACGTGGAGTTATGATCAAATGTGTCATGTGATGAGACTATAATATTCTTAGTGCAAGTTTCATTAGATTTCATAGGATTTGATACCTGGTGGGTTTCATGGGATGAAATTTTCCTTTTCTCTCCCCTCATAATTAAGCTGCAGCAAAATTGTTGATGAGATGGGCAAATTAGCAGGCTGATGGGGTCGGCGGCGTTCCAGAGCACGCTGCACACGCGAGCGTAGAGACCGGGCGCTCCGGCGGCTCGGTTGCCTGGCATCCGATGAAGACCGGGGGGCGGGGGGGTGAGCCCAAACACGTTCGCGCGCACATGTTTTCACGGCACAGCACGCGCACCAGCGCAGCACGGGACGGCACGGCCGGGCGGACGAGGAGTTGACCTCCTGAGCTGGGGCAAGGCTAAGGCGAGGAAAAGCCAACCCCACCAGACGCGCGTCCACACCACGCGGGCACCGCAGCTGCTGAACCGTTGCCGTCGCCCGCTGCGGTGCGCCTCCACGCCACCCGCGGGCACGTATAAAAGCCCGGAACGTTGCCCACGGCACCGCGGGCTCGCGTACCGGCGCTCATCTCTTTCGCCGGTTGGCGCCGCGGAGTTTTCTATTACCCGACGCGACCGCGCGCACTAGCGGCCGGCCACCGGCTAGTCCCTCCAGCCTGCAGCGCGCTCGCTTCCTTGGATCGCTCGCTAGCTGCGGCTCACGCCTCCGTCCCTCCTATTTCTTTGCTCGGGTCGGTCGGTTGGCCCAGGGGCTGATCTGTGCTCGCGAAGGCATTGACTTTGCCTCCCCCGGGGAGCGCGTGGCGATGGACGCGGCGGGCATGGCAGCTGGCGCGCCCATACTGCCGCCGGACGCGTCCCCGCCGCCGGTGGCCGGGCAGGGCGCGGCGTTCCCGATCGCCATCGTCATCGCCATCGGGTTCATGGTCACCTCGCTCATCCTCATCAGCTACTACTTCCTCGTCGTCCGCTGCTGGCTCCGCGGCGGCGGGCCGGGGTCCGGGCTGCTCCACCGCGCCCGCCGCGAGGACCTCGTGGAGCGGGTGTCCGCGGTCTTCTTCACCGACCTTGAGGCCGCCGAGCTGCCCGGCGGGCTCGACCCGGACGTCGTCGCCGCGCTCCCCGTCGTCAAGTACCGCCGGACACGGGCCGCGTCGGCGGCGCTCGAGTGCGCCGTCTGCCTCGCTGAGTTCGCGCCCGAGGAGCGGCTCAAGCAGCTGCCCAGCTGCTCCCACGCGTTCCACATAGACTGCATCGACACCTGGCTCCACCACAACGTCAGCTGCCCGCTCTGCCGCACCGTCGTCACCGGCGGCGTCGCGCTCCCGCTCGCCCGCGACGACCACGAGGGGTCCTGGCGGGAGCTGCAGGTCGGCGACAGGCATATCGGCCCAGCGGCGAGGATGGGGTACGGGAGCTCCTGCAGGTTCCCGACCAAGAGCGGCGCCGCGCAGGAGCCCATCACGCGATCCTTCTCCATGGACTGCTTCGCCGGTGGTCTTGGCCGGAAACCGCCGCAGAAGGACCCTGCAGCTGGCAGCTCAGAGGCCGGGCCGAGCCGCGCCAACGCTGCCGCCGGCAGCAGCAGCAACGTCGTCGCCGACCGCGGCGCCGGCGAGACGAGCGGGCGGTTCCGTCGGCTGCTCTCGTCGTTCGGGCTCGGCCGGAGCTCGCGGAGCACGGTGCTGCCGATCCACCTCGACCCGTGACGGCGGCGGCGACGGGTTCGTGTCCTCGCAGCTCGATTAACCCCGTTTCTTTGATGATTAATTGAGTCGTGCCGTGTGCATGCAATGTACAGCAATAGCAGAGACTTTGGTTCGAATTTTTGTGATCAGTAGCTAGTGTTCGTGGATGGCATTCCGTATTCCCGTTCCGTTGATTGGTTCTTGCAATCTCGCATGTCCCCGCTTCTAGTGTCCTCGTGTTCGTACTTGACTCCGTGCTTGCTGGTGCACCAGATGTCGTAGGATGACATGTCAACGAGTGCAGGTGTGCAACATTGCCATTACCATTTCGTCATCATTTTGTTCATGATCGTTGACACTTACCCTAAGCTTTTTCTCAAATCGATCAAACTAAAATATTTGAATTTTGAAATCAAACTGGTATTTACTTTGTGAAAATGCATTCTTGGTGCCTATTACTTTTCACACACCTCATGAGTTTTCGAGTGTTCCGTACAAATACACTAAAATTGGTTAGGTATGGAGTAGGGATTGCTGGCGAGGGAGAAGGGTGAATGCCACCAGCTTAATAGACAATGAACAGTAATATTGAACCTCTTTTCCCTCTTAAATGAAAGGCATCGCTCCTGCCAATATGTTCAAAGAAAAAATTCGCCACCAGCTTAGAGTAAGGCTCGAGCGATAACCTAGCACTGGGGAGGAGCGGGTGTGAGGCGACGCAACAAGAGTGTGGCTGGTGGGGGCGCCGCTGGTAGAGGGGCAAAGAAACTTTCAAATAGTGGTTGATGCGGTAGGAGTCACAGGCATGGATCTGGTTGTGTTCTTGCGTTGGAGACGGTTGGGCGTTGCCATGTGGCGGGAGGTGAGAGAGCTCGTCATCATTGATCTGGGAAAGAGATGAACGCCGTTCATTGGCATCTGAATTACCGATGCACGTTGTGAAGTCAACCTTATTTCCAAGGCACTTGTATACCATCGCATCTCCATAACTCCTATTAGTTGTACAATGCAAACAAAAAAGTTTTTCTCTTTTGCAAAAGAAGTGCTTATTGGCATGCTTGTGTCATGCTGATCTAAGCACGATCATGGCAAAACCTTTATTCTGTTGCCACTTAATTTGTCATCCTCGACACAGACATTTTTCGCTTGGCTTTTAAATTACGCGTGGACGGTGACGATGCTAAGATCAAGCGGGGCCGTGCAGGGATCCTCCACTCGTTCACCCCAGGCGCCGGGTCAATGTCATGAGGTAGGTTATGCAACCCACACATCATCACTTTTGTTCATCAAAGCAATTAACTAGCGATAACATCACGGAAGCAAAAGGAAACCATCATTTGATTAGAAGATCTTCTAACCACCGGACGCCATCACCTGTCAAACAAAACCATGTTTGGTTAACCAAAACACTTTTCTTGTTCGAAAAAAAGAAAAGAAAAATAAACACTTTTCTTGACCAGCCAATACTAGTATGATATGAGCCATGAGGATGAGGTGAATGGAATTTTTTTCGCCTTATCAGAGAGGAGAAAGAGTTATTTTGTGACCCGGGACGGGAGCCTTCCTCCATACGCGAAGCGACGAGCTGCAGGGTTGACCATGGATGGCACCACGGCCAACTCGCATACGCTGACGCCGCCGTCCGCGCAGATGCAGTGTAAACAAATGCAGGTTGCACACCCTGACAAGACCACAAGGGCAGATAAAACGGCTCGATTACGATTAAGCCCTGCCTAGTTGCATCATTCCATGTGGATCTCCACTTGATCAGCAGCGTCACGGCCTCGCGGGGTTGACTTGCATCTGGCGGGGGGGCCTTGCTCCGCGGCGACGAATAATACGCCCACATGATTGATAGAATCTTCCTTCTAATTCTGCACCGGACAAATCGGAGGGAGGCATGCGTTCTGCACCGCCGTTGACTTGCTGGAGAGTGCGTGGTGCCATACAGCGTAGCACCACCGATGGCTTCAAGTTGCATACGCTCATGCGTCAAACTGAAAGGAACGCCAAAGTCTACTCTAAGATAAAATCCGGACTTGACAAATACGGGTTTTGGAGGAAACTAGCCATGTCGGCATCTCGGGAATATGCAATAAATACGGGTAGACATGCCGCCTGTAGTCGTAGCTCCGCCGCCAGAGGAACGCGTCCCTGGCCGGCCGACTGGCCCGTGACTTGCTTTCGCCCGCGCGATCCATTTGACTTGCGGCACGGCAGTCTCCATCGCGATCGGCGTCGGGGTCACGCCCTTTCAACGAAAGAGACGCCGGCGCGGTCCACTGGTTCTGCCGACGAGCCACGGGCTAGGAAACGAAGCAGGAGCTCGGCCAATGGCCGCGAGTCCGGCACGCGCGCGGCGCGGGTGACGGCGGCGAACTCTTCCTTCAGTCGGCCGCTCGGTGACGGGCGGCCCCATCGGCGGCGTCGCTGCGCACGGGGTCCATTGCACGGATGAAGAATTTTTCAGAGGCATGTCGATATCCGCTCGGCCCAGCCCAATTTATCTATTGGGCTTGGCCTGTAGCCTTATTTATGCTTCCCCAGCCCGCGGTCAGCTAGAGCACTAGACTTTTGCGTCCGCAGCCCAAGCGCGCGCACTTTGCAGCCATTTCGTTGGCCGGCCGGCCGGGCGCGTCACGTCCCATCCGGCGTCGCCCTAATCACCGTCGCGCTCATCCGCGACATCCCCGCTGCTGCTGTTACATGCTCCGGCTCTACCACCACCACCACCACCACCGACTCGACTGACTAGTCACCAACTGCACCGTCAAATCGCCGGTGAAAGCGGCCGGGCTTTGTCCTCCCGGAAGCCCCGAGTAGGCCGCCCTGTCGCGCACTGTTGGGCTGTCGTGGCGATCCACGGCCGGCGCCGGACAGGATCGCATGCCCGAGTGGCCCGCGCCGCTGCCCCCCTTTTAACCGCCCGCCACCCACCCAAGAGGCCGGCCGCGAGCAACACCGCGATCCACCACCACCACACAGGGCAAGCGCTGTGCAGCAGAGGGGGTGAACGGTGAAACGAGCGAGGCGCGGTGCCCCCAAACATGGGGGCCGCTACAACGTAGGAGCCTTGCTAGTTTTGCTGTCGCTGCTACCCCCCGGGGGCAATGATTTTTGGCCTTCCCTCCCCGTGCCGTCTCCTCGGCGGCATGGGGCGGTACCAAGTAATGCACTGCTCATGTCCGATCGGTGACCAGGAACGTCGCCACGCATGTGCAGCCAGCAGTACGTACAGGAGTAGTATCTGTCTCTCTCTCTGAACGTGAAAGATACCGAATACAAATAGGAGCGCCGGTATTTGTTCAGGATGCCCTGCGTGTAGGATTTTATGGTAACGTGGTTAGCCTCCTGGCATCCACGGTTATATAGCTAGGAAAAGTCCCTAACGTGGCGTATACAAGATGGAGTTCTGTTACAAGACTTGAGATACAAGTTGACAAAGAATCTATCTCTAGAACTTATCTTTAGATACTCTAGAACTCGTATTTAAATACGCATATAAGGTATCTATATGTCTAACAGCCTCCCTCAATCTAACTTGTCTTGATCTTCCAGTTTAGATTGTCTGAAATCCTCAAATGCTCGTGTAGCCAAAGCTTTGGTAAATCCATCGGCGAGCTAATCCTTGGATGGTATAAAGCGTACCTGCAACAATTTCTGTACAACTCTCTCTTTCACAAAGTGAAAATCAATTTCAATATGTTTAGCTCTTGCATGGAAGACGGGATTCGCAGAAAGATAAGTAGCTCCTAAGTTGTCATACCAAAGTGTTGACACCAAAACTTGGTGCAGTAAAATGTGTTGACGCAAAATCCTGGCGGTGGTGGACCCTGCATCAGCACATGAGGACCTGGGAGATCTGCTTAACTCCAGTGCAGAATCCAAATCGGCGCGCGTGGTGTGCGCGAGCGTGCCATTCAGTTTCACCATTCAAATGACAAGGAGATGATAGTCGTTGTGAAGTTCGAGGCAACCGGCCGATCAGGCCGATATAATCTTGGCACAGTAGCGATAATGGTGCAACAAAATAAATCATGACAAATATATCGGCTGTGCAGCCAATTCCAGTACCTTGATGAATGTAAGTGAATCATCGGCCATCCAGCCGATTTAATATAATTTACAATAACCATCAGCCAGACGGCCGATAGAAAACAGGATGCTGTTGAGTTGTTGCTCCACCATAGCTAGAGCCACAAGCCGATGAGATCTAAACTAACATCTCCACCAATATTTCTAGGTGAAACCACAGCGATGCGCCCGGTAGTTGCAGTCTAGAAATATTTAGCAGGACGTTAATCTGAACCCCGCTAGCCAGTGAATCCAATCACAACGGAACTTACTTCCAATAACACTCGAAGGATGGCCAAGATTAAGATGCAACAAGCTATTAAATGATCTATCGTCTATGATGAACCGATCTAAAGCTAATTAAAGCAAACTGAACAGCAAGATAAAAGAACAGATAAATATCAGCCGATGCAAGCTTAATCAAGGCGGGATAACTGGTGAATACCGTAGATCGAGACAGAAGCGATGCGCCGTAAGTCGAAGATCCAAGATACTCGATCACTGGTAGATGAAACTAGACGAAACCACAGCGATGCGCCCGGTGGTTAAAGCCTAGAACACCTGGTGACGAAACTTGCAGCTCGCCGGAGATCGAGGTCGATGCAGCCCAGCTTGATAGAAGGAACTCATCGAGAAACTACATTACTCCTACTCCTAGGGCAAATGGCGTGAAGCTGAAAAGTAAAGGTAAATATGTTTGTTTATTGATCGTGTGATAAAAATTATAATGGCCAGGACCCTTTATATTTATATGGCGGATGGCCTTTGACGCACCACGTACAAGGCAAGTCATGTACACAATCTTTTCTAATCAAAACTCTATCTGACTAATCCAACTCTATCTCTAATCAAGCTTGTCCTAACCAACTCTATCTCCAGAATATTTTATTCAATTCTTACCGCGTGCGTTGATTTCCTTTTCTTGCTTTTTCTTTCTTCAGCCTTATTTAGGAGATTTCATTATTTTTTTCATCATCGGCCGATACCTTCCTTTCAGAGCACGTTTCTAAATTTTGGTGTTAACACAGGCCCCCCAGTTTCGAAGTATGAAGGCTTCATGTTCCGAAACTAATTATAGAAGTTCGATAGTTCGGTGTCAACACAAGCCCCCCAGTTTCGGAGTATGAAGGCTTCATGTTCCAAAACTGATCATAGAAGTCTGATGATTCGGTGTCTTTAGAGCCAATGACGTCTGGTTGCAATATTCAAAGCACCATCGACTCCTCTTGAAATCATGACTCCTCTTGAAATATAAAGAACTCCATCAGCTTGATGTCTTGATGCCACTCTGAGCCGATGAATCCGCTGGCAATGGAAACAAAAGATCAAGTATGTTGACACCAAAACTTGGTGCAGTAACTAGCAAGCTTTTGTTATCAACACAGGCCCCCTAGTTTCGGAGTATGAATATTTTCATGCTTCGAAATTAATATCCGATATATTCTATAAGCAGCCGATACTATTCTGCTTGAACCAATCAGCCGATGAAACCTTTGCTTGAAACGATGCAATTTTTTTTATTAACCAAGCAATCAGCCGATGTTTTTTTTGCCAAGCAGTCAATCGGCCGACGCTCGCTCAAATATCTAGCAGTCAATACTAAAGACTTCAACCAATACTCTCTCCCATACGCAATCCGTCGATCGACGCTTTCCCAGTTGGCTTCTCAGTCTGACCAATCGGCTTTTGTCAATTGTTTAAGCAGCCAATATTTTTTTCCCATACATAGCGCATCAACCGATGCTTACTCAATCGGCTTCTCAACCAGCCGATGCTTCTATCTATTGGCTTCTTTGCCATAAATCGGCCGATTCTATTTTGCCATAAATCAGCTGATGCTACTTTGCCATAAATCGGCCGATTCTATTTTGCCATAAATCAGCCGAAACTACTTTGCAACAAATCATGTCCATCCTTCTTTACCTCGAACCTGAGAAAGAAATTTACCTCACCTAAATCCTTCATTGCAAAATCATATTTCAAATCCTGCAATAATGCTGCTATGGCTTCTTGTGATGATCATGTCACTATAATGTCATCAACATATATAAGTATGAAGATAATTACATGATTCTTCTGATATATAAACAAAGATGTATCTGATTTTGATGATCTAAAGCCAATACTATATAACTTGGAGCTTAGCCGAGAGTACCATGCTCTTGGTGCTTTCTTTAACCCATAAATTGCTTTGTCAAGCTTGCAAACGAAATGTGGCTTGTCAACGTCTTCAAAACTAGGAGGTTGTTTCATGTATACCTCTTCTTCCATAACACCATATAAGAATGCATTTTGTACATCTAATTGCCTAAGAACCCATCCTCTTGACACATCAATGGATAGAACCACTCTAATAGTAGCAATTTTAACAACTGGACTGAAAGTGTCTTCATAGTCTATGCCATACCTTTGCTTGAACCCCTTAGCAAATAGCCTTGCTTTGGATCTGCCTGTGGATCCATCTGACTTCTTCTTGATTTTATAGACCCACTTACAATCAATTAGGTTTTATCCTTTCCTTGCTGGAACAAGATGCCAAGTTTTGTTTTTATAAGGGCTGAGAATTCATCTACCATAGCCTGCTTCCAATTTTGATTTTCAAGAGCTTCCTGTAGATGCGCGCAGGTTCTCTTGTTTCACACAAGTATCCAAAATGAACAATGCTATCACGGAACTGCTTAGGTTTAAAAATACCAGCCTGACTTTGGGTGCAAGGTTGTTGTTGTTCTTGGTATGCTGGAGAGAGAGGAATATCCATCACAGGGTGCGGCACTGCAGCTGTTGGAGAAGCCGTAGGCGCACCTGGCGCAGAAGATCCTGACATCATCGATCGAGGAGGATTTTCCTTGGAGTCCCCTTGGCGCTACAAACTGCGTGAAGTGGTCGGGTGGCCATGCGTCGACGCGTCGTTGGGCACCAGCAAATCTATCAGGGCTGACACACGCGTAGGAGAGCCACGCGGCGACGGCAGCGGCTCCTATCTCCCTGCCGACAAATCCTCCTCATGTGCAGCTCCGCCTGACGCAGGGGAATCCACCCTGGATTCTGTGCCTGGCTCATCGTTTAGCCGAGAAGGGAAAGAGGCAGCACTGGGCATGCGATAGTGCTCAGTTTGCCCTGGTTGTTGATCCAAACGTGAGTTTGTTGCTGTATCTTAGCCTCCCTGAATATGTGAATCATCCAAAACACTAGAGAGGCGATTAGTAACAATTGGATGACTATAGTTTGCCCCTTGTTGGTTGAGATTTTGAAGATGTTCAGGTAGGAGAAGGATGTCTTTTCTAAGAATGGTGCCGGCATTGGGATGCAGGCTGGCAAAGGGGAAGACAGATTCGTAAAAAACGACGTCCCTCGAGATATAGATGTGCCCTGTGGATATGTCTAGACACTTAAAGCCTTTGTGTAAAGTGTTGTACACAAGGAAGGCACACTTGAGAGATCGAAAAGAGAGCTTTCTTGAGTTATATGGCCGTAAATTTGGCCAGCAAACGCACCAAAAAATGCGTAGAGAGTTGTAGTCTTGTTTGTTGTGGAGAAGGAGCTCGGTGGGAGTTTGAAAATCAATAACTTTACTTGGCAGGAGATTGATGAGATAAGTGGTAGCTAGAAAGGCCTCATCCCAAAATTTTAGAGGCATGGAAGTGTTAGCAAGAAGCGCTAGGCCGACTTCTACAATGTGTCGATGCTTTCTCTTAGCGGATCTTTTTTGTGATGAGCATGGGACAAGAGACTAGATGAGATATGACTATCTTATGAAAAAAAGAATTTAGCTTTTCATACTTGCCTCCCCAATCGGTTTGCATTGCAACTATCTTTCTTCCAAATTTTATCTCAACTAGATTCTAGAAATTTTGGAAGACTTGAAAAACATCAGATTTTTGCTTGATAAGATAAATCCATGTGTATTTGCTATAGTCATCAACAAAAGTAACATAATAAGAATATCTTCTAATAGAGATTGGAGCAGACCTCCAAACATCAGAGAAAATAAGCTCAAGAGGGACAGTAGATATACTGTTGGATTTACTATAAGGTAACTGATGACTCTTAGCTCTTTGGCACGAATCACAAACCAACTCACTGTTTTTATCACTAGAACTAGCTAAACCATTATTCTTAAGAACCCGCTTGACAATGGGAAAAGCAGGGTGACCTAAACGGTTATGACACCTTGATGTAATAGCTTATCTTATTGACTCCAAGAACTTGCTTGTAAAGACTTGCACTGCACAGATATAGGGGATATAGGCCTCCTTGGCATCTACTGTGATGAAGGGTTTTCCTCGTGGCCTGATTCTTGATAACAAAGAAGTTTGGATGAAACTCAAGATAGGTCTTATTATCAGAGGTTAAGTGATGAACAGAAACGAGATTTTTATGGGCACTAGGAACACGGAGGACATTATTTAGCAGAATATCTTGAGAAGGGATTTTTAAAACTGCATGACCAATGTCATTGCCATACCTGTGACGCTTGCTGTGTGCACTTGATCATGTCCGTTATACTTGCTGGACATGGTCATCTTCTCCAGGCTGCTTGTGATGTGATCTAAGGCACCGCTGTTAGCATACCACTTGGTGTCGATCTCATACACTATTGCAGGCGCTTTGCTGTTTTGATTGTCATCATATTAGTACCAGCACTCCAGAGCTTCATGGCCAACCTTCATGCAAATCTGACACTGCGGCTTCTTGGTGTTCTGCTGCTGTTGCTTGGGGCGCCAAAGGAATTGTTGCCACGGCCTTCAGTGCCGCAACCACCACCACCGCGCCAATGCCCGCGGTTGTCACCACCACGTTCATGGTAGCTTCCACGATCTCGTGATGCAGAGTTGGTTGAGGAGGAGGAGCCGCCGTTGTTGTAGTTCTCATACAACAGCTCCAAGCGAGTCTCATACGTCACAAGTTGTGCGTAGAGCTCGTTCAGAGAAATAGGGTCCATGCGGCTCATGACTGATGTCATGATGGTGTTGTACTCGTAGTCGAGGCCGAGCAGAACGGCGGAGATCAGCTATTCATCTCCAATGGGCTTACCAATGGCGGCAAGTTCATCAGCAAACGCCTTCATCTTGGTGTAGTAGACGGCAATAGACATATTACCCTTCTTCAGAGTAGACAATTGCAGCTGGAGATTTGTTGACCTTGCACGTGACTGCGTGGAGCACATGGTCTCCAGCGCTGTCCATGCTTCTGCAGCTGTGGTGACCGTGGCCACCGAAGCCAACACGTCCTTGGTGAGGGAGTTGACGATGTAGCTGAGGAGCTGCTGATCTTGTACCTGCCACACCTCATATGCAGGAATCAAGACCTCCTCTTTGCTTTTGTCGGCCTTCTCGACGCTCATGGTCTTTGCCGACGCCTTGGAAGAACCGTCTGGGATGCCTGTGAGTCTGGCACCCATGATGGCTGGAAGGATTTGTGCCTTCCATAGCAGGAAGTTGTCACGGGACAGCTTCTCAGAGATGGCCGGGCCAAGCATCGCCGACGAGTTGGACAATGAAGCCATAGATGGGTTTTGGGCGTAGATTTATTTGGGAAGAAGTTAGGTTCTGATTACCGTGTAGGATTTTAGGGTAACGTGGTTAGCCTCCCGGCATCCACGGTTACATGTTTATATAGCTAGAAAAAGCTCCTAATGTGGCGTATACAAGATGGAGTTTTGTTATAAGAGTTGAGATACAAGTGACAAAGAATCTATCTCTAGATACTCTGGAACTCCTATTTGAATACGTGTATACAAGATATCTATATCTCTAGCACTGTGCCGTGCACGACACGAACGCACGGTCTTTTTCTCCTTCTCTCTCATGTACTGTGGGAGGAAAAAAAGAAGCGACACCGAAGGGGCAAGCCCTGTCAGTACGTCAAGGTTAGGAAGGTTAGGAGCTGGACTGCAGGCTGAGCCTTCGCTTTTCTACAGACCGGGGAGTTACTCATGCACGGCCGTGTACGAGGGGGGTGCTATCACAGGCCTGTGCTCCGCAAGGGAGGCACGCTTTTCGCCGTCCGCAACTGCCCGGCAAACAAACGTCAATGCCAAGCACCGGCTCCGGCTCGCGCATGTCTTGATCAGTCACCTGCTCGTTCAATTCGATTGCCGTTTGGGGTCCCATCAGGCTTGACCTTTGCAAAAACAAATTATTACCACAATTCTGTAGTAATTTACTCTTCGGAAAATGGCATGACATCTCTCTTAACAAGACATAACCACCGACCGATTGATCAGTGCATAGTAAGTCTGAAGCCAAAAGAGCAGAACCTGGAAGGTAGCTGCGCATGGCGTCCTCTTTTTCCACATGAAACCCCTCTGCCCAAGCCTCGCGCACTCGCCCTGCCTCTCGGCATCAGCCGCACTGTTCACGCAGCACAAGCTTCGGTCGCTTGGTATAATAGTGGCCACCCGTTCGTTCGTTGTCACTGCTACGTTGCCGCTCTACGTCTCTCTCAAGAGCTTTGCTTTCTCCCTGCCTGCTGCACCAGTACGCTTTCAACTGTTCCTGCCGGAGCCTTGATATCCTGTCTGGGAGGACGCTAGAGATGGATCCGCCACCGGCGCCATTCGCCTCCAGCCCGCCGTCCTCGCCTTCGCCGCCCTCGCCGTCGTCGTCGTCGAGCGCGAGCATCACCATGGTGATCATCACCGTCGTGGGCATCTTCGCGGCGTTCGCGCTCCTCGCGAGCTACTACGCGTTCGTGACCAAGTGCGGCCTGCTGCGCGCGCTCTGGTCGCGCCACCCGCCCTGGCGCTGGCGCGCGCGGGGAGGCGGCGGCCGGGAGCCGTCCGTCATCCGCGCCGCGGCGAGCGACGACCGCCGGGGCCTCGGCCTGCCGCTCATCCGCATGCTACCGGTCGTCAAGTTCACAGCGGCGGCCTGCGGAGACGCCGGAGGATGCAGCATGGCGCCGAGGATATCCGTGTCGGAGTGCGCCGTGTGCCTGAGCGAGTTCGTGGAGCGGGAGCGCGTCCGGCTGCTGCCCAACTGCTCCCACGCCTTCCACATCGACTGCATCGACACGTGGCTGCAGGGCAGCGCCCGCTGCCCCTTCTGCCGGAGCGACGTCACGCTGCCGGCCGCAGCGCGGTTTCCGGCGAGCTGCATTCCGGCGTCGGCGACGACGGTCCCCAGCCGTCGGGACACCGAGCTCCCCTGCGACAGCATTGTGATCGAGGTGAGAGGGGAGCACGAGAGATGGTTCGGTCACCGCGGCGCAGGCACTCCGGCCGGCGGCAGAAGGCCGCGGCACCAGAAGCAGCTGCGCAAGTCGGAGAGCGTCGGCGACGAGGCCATCGACACGAGGAAAACGGGCGAGGAGTTCGCGGTGCAGCCCTTGCGGCGGTCCCTGTCCCTCGACTCCTGCTGCGACGACAAGCACCTCTACGTGTCCGTCCAGGAGCTCCGCGCCGCCACTCAGAGGCAAGCGTTCGATCCGCCCGTGCATTCATGATGATCCATGCTGGACGCCACCATAGCTGTGCAGAATAGCCTGGCTGTTAGTAGATGATGGTTGCCATCAATTCTTTTTTCTTTTCTAATTTAGAGGTTATATTAGCAGCAGTAACTAACTGCAAAAACATTTTACGCGGCTTTTTGTGCCCGGCACGACATGCATCCTGCCTGCTGCCTGCTGCGCCCCATGGTTCTCGCTGCAGCGAGTCTCTTTCTTCCTTGTTTTCTGGTTTCCAGGGACAGATTGCAGGTCTCTTTCGGATCGGCCATGCTCACGCAGTTTTGGTTGGCCGTAGGTGATCGAACCGAGCCCGTGAAGTTCAGCATTTTCCTCGGGACCGTTGCCTTTGAGAATCCGGTTTTTAACCGTGTTTCTGTTTCATGATAGCATCGCACGTCCTGGTCGGAGGTGAGCCCGGCCGGCCGGCCGGCCGCCAGCTCCTCATCTGTTTAGTTTTTCTCATCAGTCATCAGCACTGCCGTTCGATCTGGTGACCAACGCACGGCCAAGCAATTAAGCGGATTGGTCATTTCCGGGGTGAAAAGCGAGCTCGATCGATCGCAAGGCGCTGGGGGCCTCTCCACGCCTAGGACACGAGCGAGGGCTCGCTGGGAGCCGTAGGCCAGCGCGGCGAGCATGCAAGTGTCGCGGCAGCCTGCGCGTGCGCGCGGCCAAGGGCCACGGCAGCTTTCCATCTGGATCATACGGCCACAGCTAGACGGGCCGCGCGGCCGGGGCTCCTCGTCTAGCGGCAGGTGCTAGCTACAAAGGAATAGACGGGGTCGTAGCCAGCCAGCCATCACCCATCAGCGCGCGCTGGCGGCCGACTGCTGGGGGCGGCCGCGGCCACCGGCCATGTGCGCGCTTCGCTTTGCGGCTACGCCGAAATGGACGTGCCCTTGAAGCGAAAACCCGCTCGGCCCTCGGCACGGCACCCCATCAGCCGCGCGCTACCGTGTTTCAGCGACGCTCCGTGTCCGCGTGCGCCAAGGCATGGCAGCTCGGCCGCCTGGTCCCGGGCTCCCGGCCGGCCGGCCTGCCGCTGCCGGCCCCCCCAGTGAATTTGATGGCGACGACGACATACCAAAGAACTCATGTGATGCATGCGTACGCACGTCTCTCGATTCCGCATCTCTCTCTCTCTCTCTCTCTCTCTCTCTCTCTCTCTCTCTCTCTCTCTCTCATGTGATCCCGGCTTTAACCTGCTGAAGTCGTCCCATTCCGTTGCTTTTAGCTGATGATGGTCGAATCGCGATTGAATAGGTTGAGCTGAAAGTTTTTACAAGCGATGTAGAACCGACAGGGTACGGTGCACGGAGTCCTTCCGCTGCGTGGGTAGATTTGGTTAGCTGGTCCGGCACACACAAACACACGGCCAATCATTTAGATCCGGGCGGGGGTGGGCTGGCTAACGGAGGGTGGGATGTCAACGTTGGTGTGTGCTTTCGGGTGCGGCGGCATCGATCGATCACCAGCGATGTTCCCAGGGGACCAGGGGCCTGGGCGGGGAACTAGCTAACCAACCCCAACCCGGAATAATTATGCGAATCCGCAGGAGTAACAAGGCTAGCTAGCTTTGCTGCGTGCAGCCCGGCGGCACGGGAAAGGTAGGAGGCTTCTCTGCACGCTTGGGCGCTGCGCTTCGTCCGATCGATCAGGACCACTGCCTAATCCAACTATCCAAGCGGTTGCGTTTGCGTGGTTGGTGAAGGATTTGCATATGCTCGTGCGGCTACAAGCCTAGCCATAGGCTTTCTTCTCATGTTACTGCTGCCTCTCTGGATTGTCATTCCTTGGTACGGGAACACGGCACTTTCCGAGTAACAACCGGACAGCGCTCTTTTGTGAAGAACCTTGCAGGTGAATTTAACCTACAAAGGACATTTCTTTTCTCTTTTTTTTGCGAGGAACCTAACAAGGTTCTGTTTAGATAGTGAAGACTATGTGTCCAAATCATTACGATTGTACTCCAAATTATCTAAATAATACTAACCAGCAACACACTCAGGAAAGTTAGGCTTGGGTAGGCTTACATGCCAAGCATGACATGGTGAGACCGACCGTCACATGCAGAACAATGGCAAACGCAGATATGATTTTGTCCGCAGCGCCGCTCACAGGACCAGTAGATTTTCTGACAAGTCGGCAACGACGAGAGGATCTTGGGAGGTTGCCACTGGGACACCCTTCATAGCTGTCCTTCCTGTAGCTTATGCATCAGCTTAGCAGAGCCTCTCATCTCAGCAATAGATTGTCGTTTGCTATCATGAAAGCTCGCAGGTACGTCTCATGGAAGAGACTTAGCCAATGGACGCGCATGGGTGGTATCGGGTATGGTATGGTCTTCGACTGTAAGAATCTGCCTGCAAATACTCCCTCCGTTTCAAATTGTAAGTCATTCCAAGAATCTTGAAGAGTCAAAGTATCTCAAGTTTGAACAAATTTATATGATACTATAATAACATTTACGATGTCAACTAAGTATCATTAGATTCTTTATCAATTATATTTTCATAGTATATCTATTTGATGTCATAAATTTTTATATTTTTCTCTATAATTTTGATCAAACTTGAGATGCTTTGACTCTCCAAGATTCTTGGAATGACTTACAATTTAGGACGGAGGGAGTAAACGATATTGACCACTAGCGACGACGAGGGCTGCTTCCGCGTTGGCCACTGCTGGTAGGCTGGTAGCCGTTATCTAGCACAGTAGCACACCCTCACTACTCAAATGGTGCAAAGCAAGGACAATCAAACTACTGGTACTAATTGGTGGCTACCACCCAGTTCAACCAGTGACATTTACTAGCAGACAAGCACCTGGATGGTACGCAACTGCTGTTCACAATAACATGGTAAGTAAAGGGTTTCACTAGGTCTATAAAGGTCGCCAAAAGATATTATTGTCGTGACAGTTCAACAGAGATATTGTAACAGGCTTCGAATGTTCTACCCTATTGAGATGACAGTTTCTTTTTTTTATACTGATAGAGATGACAGATTGAATCTTTAATCTGAGGCTCAACTTTGAACAAAATATATGAAGATGCCAAGGCTGAAATTTGGTTTTTGAACGGCACTGAGATTACGGACTGGGCTAACAAACGAGGCAAAAGGGAACAAATACATAACGACCTCACTCCACTTAAGGGTCTGACAATAGCAACTGTATGTGACCACGGAAAAGAGAACTAGCACTCAGTCAGCGTGTCAGAAACAATCAAACAGATCTCTTACACCAAGGCCATAAAAGTAGTATTCCTGAGCACCTTAGTGCAATACTGAAATGTAGCAGAGACAGTGGAGACATTTGTACACCTTAGAGAGAGTCACGGCCACACTCTAATACTCCAGTAGCACAGCAGAGGCATCAATGAACTTTAGGCACTGCAACGTTTGGCTTCTGAGCTGTCTTGTGCCCAGTTTCCACCACTGGTATGAAATCCACATGCCCATACTCGCACAAGCGAGGCAACACACAAGCTAAGCAGGAATCACATTGAGCCCTCGCTATCCATCGCCAAATGCAGAAGTACATCAGTCAATCAAACTGGCAATGCAATCAATGCCAATTGATGAATGGAAGACAGACGAGGAAAATGCGTAGTTCTGCCATCTCTGAGCACATCCAACTGTTGAGGCAACAAAATGATGGATGCAGTGATAGAGCTGAGCAGCTTGCACCATCGTAGGAGTACTGGAAGTTAGAGAACATGACTGATGCAGTGATCTCTGGGGAAGTCTGATGTTACTGAGCGGTCAACCAGAGCTGCAGCAGCAGGCGTCATTAACTATCAGTGCAGCCATCTCTGATGCATATGGAGTAGCTCAGGATACCCATGCATGACCACGGCTTGCAGACTGCTGAGCTCATGAACAGACGTGCCATTGGGATTCCAGCCAGCAACACACTCTTCCGAATGCCTTTTGTCTGCCAGCGTCTATCACCCTTCTGAATCCTGCCTGCCAACATGTGTGATAATTAAACAATGTTAACATAGCTTGCAACATGCAAATTCTAATCAATGCACATGTTGAAGATTAACTGTCTTTTCGTCAGTCCTGCTATTGTGAGTTTTATGTGCCCGTATCAATTGCAATGCAGCAGAGTGTTGCCACCCAAGATAATTGAACTAGTGACGTGTTTGAGATACAAAACAGAATTGCTGACAAACATAATAAATAAATGAGTCACTGACACCCGTACCATGAGCTGCAGTGCAGAATGCATGAAAAATTGTCCACGGTCCCACGTCAGTGAAGTTACTGAATTGATGCTTCCAACTTGCCAAACATATACATCCAGCTGCCAGCAAACGAATAAACTGAAGGTGAACATCATCAAACAGCAGTTGCAGAATGATTTCCAGTCTTTATTCACAATATGTGCAGTGCCCTACCTGACAAAAAAGACATCAAGATCCACCAATTTCTGTTACAGTGGTGCACAACTGAATTCCAAAATAGCCATAAAATTGAGCGTACTGTATTTAATGTCTGCACCGTGCAGGATCTTCTCGGAACTACAGATTTTCTGATTTGGTTAAAATTCCTGCAATACAATGTGGACCTCATAATATGCATTAAACTCTCCTTTGTAAGGTTCAGTATCTTTTAGAAGGCACAAGGCCAACATTATAATAGGAAAAGACAAAAAGAATGTGGCATATTACTCAGAGCAGTCTAAGTGAAGACAATATAATTAGGAAAAAATAAACCTAACAGAATCAACTGAAACATCGCCAGGCTATCAACAGAACTGCATTTGTAAAATAATAGCTGTAGCATGCTTAGTGGATTAGTATTTGAGGGGGCACCAGATTCCAGATTGGGATGGACTCATGAGCTTCCTCAATCAGTTCAATTTAAATGCTAAAACTTCATCAAACTTTAGCAAGCTAAACCAACTTCAGATTACACTTGAGTATATATTCAATGTCTTCCAGCAGATTCGCATAAAGCACATGCATAATAAAACAATCTCGTAAGACAAACATGCATTTATTGACCGAACTATTTGGTTATAGAAACAGCGTCAGAATAGTAAATGCTGGGACCTTTTTACGGAACAATGGCTTGTCATTGAGCCCGAGTAGAAACCATCTATTAAAAAGAAGAGGAAAGCTCTTGACCTGGAGATTTGGTGCTGCACGTGTAGTCTGGTACTCAAAAGATAACAATGTAACTATCCAGATGTCAAATATAGAAGCACAATAGATGCATTTGGAGAATTTTCCACCACGAATATCATCAAGCTTGTGCCTGTGTTACGAGTCCTCATTCTCCACAGGGGACTAAACTGAAAGAAAGATCCAAGTGTATCAAAGATGTAAGTCGATGGGCAATGGACTCTGGGTGGCCTAACATATTATCAGATTCAGACATTTAGGCAAGGGACTGCTGGGTTTCCTGAAAAAAGGTTGGACCCAGTTGAAGGTTCAGTGAGGCTCTTGGCAAAATTCTTGGTTTGCGTCAGCCTAGCCCCAGGGAGATGCTGTTTGGTTGGCTGCCCTGAGCCTCTGAGACAAACACACCCTTCAAATCAACTGAGCTAGATGCACCAATACTTTCAAGGCAATAGCTGTATGCAGTAAGTATAGCTAAATATCAGAAACTCACATAGAACATGTAAAATGCCTAGTAAAAACATAATGCCATGCCCACTGGGAAATTAGCCGTTCTCTCTGCTGCCTCCATGTAACAGTCCATATGTTGCTTGGTTGGCAAAGTGCTAAAAGGTAGTCAACTGAAAAAAGCCTGGTAAAGTAGTTTAAGAGAATCAAATCAATCACAAGCTAAATACATCGCTAAAAGTCATGAAATAAGGTGTTATCTAAACATGAACGGAGTAACTTAAATGGCAATAATATACACTTCGTATATGCTAGCTATACGCTCAGATGACTTCCTTTATAATATATTGGGAAAACTATATTTGTGCCACTGTCAATTAAGGCATCGATATTTGCCATTGCTTTTGTAATATCTAGACTCATGCCACCATTGTTCCATTTATGACACTGACATACTATCACCAGTGGCATGAATCAAACAAGCTTTAACACTAAAATTGGTATGGCAGTGGTATAAATGGAACAAGTTTTACACAGTGATCACATGATTTTAAATATTACAAAAGCAATGGCAAACATCAAAAGCATAATTGGCACAAATCTATTTTTCATAATATAAAATATCCGGTAAGGGCCTGTCCCTCCTGATTCTTAAAATAAGGAACTCAGGAGCCTTGATAATTGCAGAATATAAGCCTCGCTCCATACATGGTGCCACCTACAGCTACAGTTCTACACTGCCCACACCTCATGAAAACTGTCAATATTTTGATGCATTATACTACGCAGTATGAACGGCATAATCATTGACTAGCTTTCTTTAATAAGATTTCTGGCATGTTCAAATCACCAATTGCGTTATAGAGTAACAAATATATAACAATGGAAATGAAACTAAATAAAAGGCTTGAGGTTACACTGCTACAATAACACTTTACCATCAAATAATCTAAATATTGGCATTGATGAAGAAGCACTAGTCATTGCGGTCAGGTAGCACCGGCAATGAATTTGCTGGAAATACTGCATGACGCAACCCTTTCGCCTTCATCTTGATCTGCTCTCGAAGCCTACAAGCTTCTCTGAGGTCATCTGAGGAATCAGCACCACAGCTTTTGTAAGCATCTATGACTTGTTCTTGAAAGTCCATAGCAAGATTGTAGCTGCATCCAAAGTAGCATTAAATGTAAAAGCAGCCAAAAGCGATCCATGGTGTCTAAAAAGTTGAAAAGTGACTCCACAAGGAACCATGCTAAACATGCCAACAAGCACCAGCACCATTCAGCTGTAATTATGAATTGATGTTATTGAGCGTAAAAGCTACTGCTCAAGAAATATACAACTAAAAAAGCAAGCATATACATGAAAAATATATAAACAAATGCAAGGATACCAGATGCACCATCCAAGCTCTACTATATAATGTGCTAAAACATTTCCACAGCACAGTGATAGCATCAGAACATATAAAACCAACAAGCATTATTTACAGATAAATCAGAAAGCACCACGACAATGTACTTTCCAGATCAACTCTTAGTATATTTGATTTACAATAGGGTAAATCCCATCCTCCTATGTATGTGAATAGCGAAGGACTGTGATAAAGACTGATCCATTAATCAACATCATACTACTTTTATCAATGTTAAACTCTATTGAATTATATATGGTTATGGCACGGCTTTACAGTTTCCGTATTGGTGGAAAGAATAATGTCAAGGTGCCCACAAGGTTACTTAATGCTATTTTGCAGTCATATGTTATGGTATGGCCTCCTATCTCTATTTATTCACAATAAGAAGTATATACAAGGTTATGGTATGGCTTTGCAGTTTCTGTATCGGCAGCTTGGTAGTCAAGGTGCCCACAAGGCCACAGTTATTTGCTTAAAGGGCACTTGGATAGCACAACGGCACTAACTTGCAAGCAATAATTGAGTACCAAGGTAGCACGACTATATCAATACAAAAGCATACCTCAACAGTGCAAATAGTCAAAACATAAGCATGCGAATGAATTACCTTCCCATCACGCCGTATGCATTTGCAATGGACTGAGTTGTGTCAATGGAATCCTCATGCGTTGGCCCAAATGTAGCATGTATAATACCCTTTGCAAGCATGAGGAACTTCACAGCTGATTCAGGTCGGTCCATCCCGAGATAGGCCTCGCCCAAATTCTTATAAGCAAAACCTAGCCCAAAGTGCTGCGGCCCAAAGCAATTCTTCAACTTCTCAACTGCAGTCTCCAGATAAGGAACAGCCTCAGCAACTCTTTCCGAATGCAGTAGGAGCCACCCCATCCTTGCAGAGATGCTGCCTTCAATGTGCTGCATCTCCTTGGCATCCTTGAGAATTGCAAGTGTTTTCTTCATCAAGCTTAAAGACGTTTCAAACTCTGCCATTGCCTCGTGTAACAATGATATCTCAGCATATGCCTCAGCAACTCGCCCAGGGTTCATGGAATCATTTGTGTCGATAATCCCACGAGCAATTTCCAAGCACCGTTTTGAGTCCGAGATCCTCTCCTGGGAGGTCAAGATCTTTGCCATTGCAACATATGCTAGTGCACGTTCCTCGCTCTCCTTGTCGGCCCGCTTCATCACCCTCTTAAGGTCATTCAACGCCTCCTCCGATTTCCCCAACAAAATACGGATATTGGCCCCATCAATTTCAACCTGGGAAAGCTCGACATTCAATCCCAATTGCTCATACACCATCTTAACCAGCTCAATTTGCTCCAGTGCATCCACATGGCGACCTAACCCAGTATAGACAACTGCAAGAAGCCGCCGGACCTTAGCCACTTCTTTTGAGTCCAAACCGAATCGCCCCTCTGCAATCCCCAACGCCTTGGAACACAACGGCAGCGCCTTGTCAAAGTCCAGCACTCCCGCATAGGCCTCGGCGGCATCCCTGTAGGCGTCCCCCAGCTCCGCGCTCCCTTCATCCAGGCAGCCGCTCTTCAGCTCCAGCGCGCGCCGGAGGTCGCCCACCGCGTCCCACCGCCTCCCCACGGCCATCTTCGCGCGCGCCAGCTGCTCGTGCACGGCGGCGCCGACCGCAGCCACCTCGGGCTCCCGGCGCCCCCGCGCGGGGGCCAGGTGGTCGACGATCTCCGCGGCGGCGCCGAGGGACTCGAACCCGTCGCCGGCGAGGCCGACGCGGGAGGCGGCGGCGCCGGCGAGGCGGAGCGCGCGAGCGACGGGGAGCGACCACCCGCCGTGGGACTCGTGCAGCGGGGCAACCGCCTTGAGGGCGAGGTCAAGGGCCTTGCGGTGGTCGCCCTCGGACTCGTGGAGCTCCGCCGCCTCCAGGAGCGCGAGGCCCGCGGGCTTGGACGCCGGCGGCGGCGCCGCATCGGGAGGCGGAGGAGGAGGGGACGGGGTTAGGGTTTGGGTGGAGAAGGGAAGGCGGTGAGGAAGCGGGTGGTGGGGAGGCGGCGTGGGGAGTAGCGGGAGTGGGGATCGGGGGCGGAGTGGCCGGGAGAGGCAGGCGAGGAGGAGGGATTTCGGGAGCCGCCGCATCGCTGGGGTTTACCGGTTGGGCAGGCGAACGAGGGTTTTAGCAATTTTTGGGTGCCTCGCGAAGGCGAAGGCGCGGCACGCTGGCACGCGACGAGTATATGGCAGAGGCGCAGAGCGCAGGGCCGAGAAGTCTAGGCGAAGCTGGGTGCTGGTGTGGCTTGGGGAGATCGCCATCGCGCTCTGGAGACTGGAGACATGGACTCGGCCGACGGCCGGTGTTTCCTTCCCTCTGCTGCCGCCACGGCGTGATGGGCTGCGGGCTTGGACACTCGACTGGCCGCGTGATCGCCTCGCTCGCACCGTCACAGGACTCCAGGCAGCCCGCGGCATCGAGCTGAAGCAAGGCCAATGTTGCCTTGGATTCTGACCCAGCACACTCTGTTTTGCAATGGACCAATCCATCTGATCCGATCTGCCATTCTGCCCTGCTACACCAAATAGCGCAAACGATGCGAAAAATTCTCACTTCTGAGCCAAATCCACACAAACAGAGAACATTCAGAGCAGCACAAAGACGATTCAACCAACGGCGGCATCATATGACAACCCTTTTCATTTTTCTGAAACAAAAAAGATGCCAATAGCTTTTGCGCAAAGGCCACCATCCTGCGTCAAAATGGAATTCGCGCTCTATGGTTTTTTTAAAACGAGCAACTGAGCAGTCCTTCAAGCACTGACGAGTAATAAATTGAGCATAAAGCATCTGGACCTTGGCCATGTTAGTGTTTCGTCTTTACCATCTTGTTCTCAGAACCTTCAAGGGGCTGAAAGAGAGGGGCACATTGTGGAGTTCCTTGCTCCACAATGACGGCTATCACAAGCTGCCTACATAAACACTGAGACATAGGCTGTTGTTACCACTACCGAACCAGCTTAGACACTACACACTTGTGCTTGGCCGAGTAGTGACCTTGCACTCGTGATACTATAGTTCGGCAGAAATGGCTCTTCCCAACAATGGAGCGGGCGGGGTGTGGAGGAGGTACGCGCCTCACGCTCTGATGACCCTGGTGCAGCTGTGCTACACAATCTTGTACTTCATCACCGAGGCTGCCTTCAACAGGGGGCTCAACCCCTATGTCTACGTGACTTACCGGCATCTTCTCGTCGGCGTCCTCCTATGGCCGTTCGCATCCTTCTATGAAAACTAAGGACAGTTCTTGTGCTAAAAAGCCTGAGATGAAGAGTGAGACATGTTATGCTCTGAACCTTGCTCATTCTTTTGTTTGGTACCTTGTTCTGCAGGAAGCTGAGGCCTAAAATGACTATCATGCTGTTTTTGGAGATATTTGTACTATCACTGCTGGGGTAAAAGCGTGTCTCTTCTTTAAAAAAGAAACTGAACTTACATGAACATGTCACTGATGACAACCTTTTCTTGATCGTGCAGGGTGCTTAACTCTGAACATGTATTTCACAAGCTTGAAGTACACATCTCCAACGTTTGTCACTTCGACAGGGAACGCTGTCCCTTCAATCACGTTTTTCATGGCCATCATCCTTAGGTCATACCCTGCCCTGGTATAAATCTTCTTTGGGTCCAAAAATGCAGGTGTCATCTATGAAGAGGTACCCAGCCGAGCTCTCACTGACAGCATGGATCTCATTGGTAGGAGGAATACAGTCGGCAGTTTTCGCGGTGATTATGCAGCACAAGCAGGAAGATTGGCTGATAGGCTTCGGCCTCAAGTTCTGGTGCATTGTGTACACAGTATGTGACAATATATCCAAGCTTCCACACAAAATGGGCTGCCATTCCTGATTCCTGTGTTGATAGTGTGCACAAACTGTTCTTCAGGGAATTGCTTGCAATGGCTTCACAATCTTCATTCAGCTATATTGCACCAAGAAGAAAGGGCCAGTCATCAGGTGGCATGTCGTTCGCTGGAGATGGCTGCCTTGCGTTTTTTCACTTTGAATGGATGGTCCTTTAATTTGCGGAATTTGCGGATTGGTGTTTAAAATTTGGTTTACTTACATATTGTTTATGGGAGTGTAGCTTTTGTGCTATTACTTGTAATAATTAAGGTCTGATCCCTCTTCGTGAATGAGGGTGAAGCCGGATGTTTTTTCCATTATCTAAAAAAAAGGAAAGGGCCAGTCTTTGTTACCATGTTCAATCCCCTCTTAACAGTCATGGTGGCCATCCTAGCCTACCTCATCTTTGGCGAAAATTTGTATTTTGGAAGGTATGAGATGCATGAATTTACACCTGAAATCCCTTTCTGTTGATGACTGCATACATGAATGTTCTAGTTGATCTGCAGCATAATTGGAGGGGCGCTTGCAATTCTGGGCCTTTACATGTTGCTGTGGGGCAAGGACAAGGATCAAGAACAAGAAGCGAGTAAAGAGCAGGAGCCTGAGTTAGATCACGAGAAGCAGGAGAAGGTAGACGATATTTCTTCAGGCTGAAACGACTCTGGAGCGCCACAGACGGTGAATTGAAGCAAAGCAAGTCAAAACCAAACGCCAAAGGCCCATGTCCCGCTTCTAATAATCCAGGGCCAGGCTAGTTCGCTAGGATCAACGAAACTAGTACACTACTACAGGGTCACTACTGCCAAGGTTGTGGTCTAAATCAAGCAAAAGCCATGGCTGATAGCGAGGAGCCGAGGAAGAGGTTATTTTGGTAGGGATGGTCTTGGAGCCAGCGCAGAATTGGAGCCGTTAACTTGCATTGGAGGACCATCAGATTTTTTCCCTCGCGAATCCTGGTCGAATTAATTTTTCTAGGATAAGCATATAACGATTCTCAACATCACCAGTAAGAAATCCATGGATTATTTGCCAGCTTTTTCTCAGACATCCATATAAGCTGACATATTGCTGTTATTACAAACTATAAGAGTAACACACACAAAAATGTAAGCAAATTAAAAGTTTTTCTCACCAAATGCAGTTACCAATGGTAAGGCTGCACGGACAGCAGTGAACAGTACACACAAAGGCATTTGGGACAATAAGTCAAATTGACAGTTAAGAAACTAATCTTTTTTTTGGAACCAGTTAAGAAACTAATCAAGGAAATCAAGCAGCTAAAAACGATGATGCCAACTGCGTTCTGACTGCGGCGATGCTGAATCGAATTTAAACAAGCTCTGAATTTAAAACCATGAAAATTTGGAAATGGAATTGAAGTAGAGAAAACTGTCAAAGGTATGCCATGCTCCCGATTGTTAGCATCTTAATGAAGGTATGTTTGCACGAATTATGTGTGCAAAAATGTTCGTCTATGCATGACCTTAGCTTTGAAAGAACAGCGAGGGTTTTAAGAGGACGACGCGAGTACCGTGGGTGCAGAAGCAGAAAGACGGCGGTGCCATCGGCCATGCATGGGCGACTAGCCCACGAGGCAGGCTGGCGAGGAGCAGCGCCGCCGGCAGGACGAAGAACACGCCGCAGACGAAAATTGTCACCGCAGAAAGAAGCCACGCGTCAACTCTCAATGTACGCGCGCGACGCGCCATGGCTCGGTAATTCGGCATTAGTGCGCTTGGCTCGCTGCCGCCGGCGGGGGAGAAGGGGAAGAGATTGGAACAGAAGAATAGGATTCGGAGGACGCAACAGCCACGAGGAGGGAAAGGTGAGATCGGGAGATCCTTCTTCACTATCGGAAGCGGCCCTCCGGCAAGTTCATGTCGCCCGCGGCGGCAAGGGCTACAGTCGGCGGCGGCGGACAAGGTAGCCATGGTCTTGGAGAGCGCGGCGAGGATGGCAGCCAGAAACGGTGGAATTTTTTTTATCCAAATAGGGTTCTAATGCATATATTTGGATCGCGGAGAATAATCGCGATCCAAAATAGGGTGTTTTCTGAAAATATTTGAATCGCAATTAAGGGGGCGTTTGCTTCCACTGACTTATTTTTAGCACGTGTCACATCGAATGTTTAGATACTAATTAAGAGTATTAAACGTAGACTATTTAGAAAACCCATTACATAAGTGGAGGCTAAATGGCGAGACGAATCTATTAAGCCTAATTAATTCATCATTAGCAAATGTTTAATGTAGCAACACATTGTCAAATCATGGACTAATTAGGCTTAATAGATTCGTCTCGCCGCTTAGCCTCCACTTATGTAATGAGTTTTGTAAATAGTCTACGTTTAATACTCCTAATTAGTATCTAAATATTCGATGTGACGGGTGCGAAAAATAAGTTAGTGGAAGCCAACGAGGTCTAATAGTCACGGTCTTTTTTTGAAAAACGTTTTGACCGGGATCCACCCTGACGCGCCTCCTCCTTCTGATCGCAGCCTCGCGGGCGGCCGACGCCGACGGTAGGCCTGCAGGAGCTGCCGGCTGCCGCCCCCCTCTCCGATGGAGAATCCGTTCTGTGACGAGGGGATCGAGGAGGGACACCGGGCGGCTGCGAAGCAGCACAGGAGTGCAGGAAGGGACTCGGGAGGGGCGGCCGCAAGTCCGCCGCACCCCATCGCCGGAGCCGAACATGGAGACGACCCACGAGTCATCACCTTCTCAATCTCGCCGCATCCCGCATCCCGCATCCCGGAGGACGGCGACGCCGACGACCACGGTCTGCCCACGGCGTCCCTGCTCGGCCTTCCAGGCTTCCATTGGCGCCGTTGATTCGAGTCAAGGTGTTCTGTATTGCAGTTCATCTGCTCAGCGCTGAATCATTTGAGGCAAAGCTCCGTTGCTCACGTTGGTGCAGGGATTCTGATCACTTCCCTTCTCATGTCATGTCAAGGCAAGAGGGATCTGAGGAACTTCAACTGAATCTGCTGTGACTGAATGAGTAAAAATGACGAGACTTCAAACAGCCGATGATGATATCGCTCGACACCACATGGAAACTGAAGGAATAAACAGGCATCGCAAGTTCAACAGCGTCCTTTCGTCAGCACACGACGCATCGTTTTAGGGGTAAACAAGGGCATTCTTCCAATGTGCGAGATGTATGCTTCAAGTAAAGGAACAGAGACAGAGTTGGGCACGTCGACAACGGACCTCTGCATTTCATTCTTCAAGATGATGATCCCGGCTCGCGTCAGAAGCAGAACAAACGCTGCATTCTTAGCAACTTGCGCGTGCAGAGAAGTATTTCCAAATTCAGAGTATTCTTTTGGCCGCGACCATGGCAAATACGGATCTCCCTCAGTGCGCCACTGGGTGCTGGTAGGTTCGTACTATGACATCGTTTTTGTTTCCCTCACGTTGTTCCTTTCGAAAAGAAAATTGCAGCGATAGGTCAGGGATCTTGACATCTTGTATGCAAACGCTAAGTACATTTTTTTTTTCAGTAAAAAAGTTGAAGTCGGCCTAGTACTTGCCGTAGTTCCTCTAGAAAGACGTCGCGGAAGAGACGCCGGGTCTGCGGGCAGAGGCGCACGCAAGATGTGCCCGCAATTTTCCGTACGCGGAGCGAACGGAACAGTCACGCGCTAGTCGTGCGCACGCGCAGGTGTTACCCAACACAATAGTCCAACACACCATCTTTGCTGGCCGCGAACGCCGTGCCGAAAATTCTCTGACGATCGGAACGAATCCAAAGGGGACGACACATTATTCAGTTATTGGCTGCCTCAGGAATTGAGGATCGATTCCTCGTAATGCAGACCGGCACTACGGCGGTCCCCTGAGGAGAAAGAAGAGGAGACAGGATGCCTACCTGGACGCCACATTCTCGCACATCCCACTAGAGATAGATGTTTGCCACTTATGCCTGGTATATCTGACTAGCTTTTGCACGAAATAAAGTCAAATCCGGCGTCCAAACGAAATTCTTGTATTGCACGAACAAGAAATCCGGTTAGGTGCGCACGTATCCGTCTTCTGAACGGCCCGTAATGCATGCACTGTTCCTTTTTTTTTACGGAGTAGAGGTCAATCATGTTGTGGATCGCGCACGCTGACAGGGATTTACGGAGAGGTAAGAGCGATTACTGACCACAAGTTCTTGATCGGGAGCAATTTGTTTATGAGTGGATTCTCCATTGAATCTTTAGGTGTTCCAGGCTTATAAAACAAGGAGAGCTAGCTTAGCGCTTTAGGCAAATGGTACGTCCATCCTTGAAGCACTTGGTGAGCAATCGAGCTTAAAGCATTTGCTTTACCCCGTGGTAGCTAGCTAGTGTTCTGGCTTTGCCGATTTGCTTTAAAACATTTGTCTTTTTTAAAAGAAATGTCAAACTTTTTAATATCAGTATGCAGCCGCAGGATGCTTGTATCCACTTCCACTATGCGATTGCTTTCAGCCGCTGCAGCTCACGTAGCAGCATATAGCTGGAAAGAGACAAGAGGAGAGCACCAATTTGGTCACAGAATCAGGTCTCGTTTGATTACTTTGCTTATTTTTAGCATCTGTCACATCGAATATTTACTAATTAGGAGTATTAAACGTAGACTATTTACAAAACCCATTACATAAGTGGAGGCTAAACGACAAGACGAATCTATTAAGCCTAATTGGTTCATGATTTGACAATATATTGCTACAGTAAACATTTACTAATGATGGATTAATTAGGCTTAATATATTCATCTCGTCGTTTAGCCTCCATCTGTGTAATGAGTTTTGTAAGTTTACGTTTAATACTCCTAATTATTATCTAAACATTCGATATGGCATGTGCTAAAAATAAGCAAAGGAACCAAACGGGACCTCACTCAGTCGAGCGCTAGTCTCAGGCCTCAAGGAGTGATCCCGTTGCAATTTCAGACAATCCAACAAAATGTTCAGCTGAACCTGCATTTCTTGGCTCTGAATCGAGCTGCTGCCTCTTCTGTTCTCGATTCAGAACTGGAAATCAGACACCGTTCTCGATTCAGAACTGGAAATAATCAGACACGTACAGCACAGTTGCAGCAGACTGTACACTGTCATCATGCAGTGAATTAAAAATCTTGGCCTAATCTGGGGACCAGGCTCGCTATATTTGCTAGTAATTGCTAATCTTCCCCGCACTACAAATACTGACCAAAACCGAAAGCATCTGCACCGTTGCTAGTGCAAGTCTAGCAGGAGCGCTCCAATTCAGCTTTCGTACGATGCCGAATCACCCCTTGCTAGCCCCCACCATTCTTCCATCTGGTCTTCCCGGTATCAGCATCTGCTCGGCTCATCCAAGCCGACGCCGACACCCGCGATAAGTTTTCATTTTCTTCTTCAGGAAGCGGAGCACCCATCGTGAAATCCCTTGTGCTCCTCTTGCCGTTGGCTCTTGCTGTTTCAGGTAGCTACCAGGCGATCACGTTCACGTTGACAGCACCATGCATCAGGAATTCAGGTAGTAGTGCGTGGGTGACTGGGCGAGTGGGATCAAGTACTTCTCCACCCCACGCCACGGCACCAGACTACCAGACACCAGAGCCCACAAGCCGGATGCCTATATAAACCAGGCTGCTCTTACCACAACCGATTCATCTTTTCTCCTGAGAAACTGGTCACGCTTGGGTTGAGGGGCAGTGGAGATAGGAGTGATCCCGCAGAAATGGCTCTCGAGGTCGCTGAGAAGGGAGGGGTGTGGCGGCGGTACGCGCCGCACGTCCAGATGGTCCTGGCGCAGCTGTGCTACACGCTCATGTACTTCATCACCGAGGCCGCCTTCAACCGGGGGCTCAACCCCTACGTCTATGTCACCTACCGGCACCTGCTCGTCGCCGTCCTCATCTGGCCATTCGCCTACTACCATGAGAGGTAAGCTCATCGATCTCTCTTCAGATAGGATGTATTGAGGGAGGAGGGTGAACAATTCATGTTCTGAGTTCTCTGAACCTTTTTGCTCATGCTGGTGTGCCTTTGCTGCCCTTTCCTGCAGGGGGTTGAGGCCCAAAATGACATTCATGCTGTTCATGGAGATATTCGTGCTGTCGCTTCTCGGGTAAGAACAAGATCAGATAGCTGAAACTGTCTTTTTTTTTTGCACCTTTCCCGAAGAGATAAAAGAAACTGAAACAAAAAAGAAACTTTCACGAAAATGCCGAAGTGAGAGAGAAGAAATTTTAACACGTCACGCCCTTCGTCAATGCAGGGTGAGCTTGACTCTGAACATGTACTTCGCAAGCCTGAAGTACACGTCCCCAACGTTCGTCACTTCCATGGTGAACACCATCGCCTCCATGACCTTCGTCATCGCCATCATCCTCAGGTTTAGTTTACACGCCCTCGTCCTTGGCAGCCTTTTAACATCTGGAGATGCAAGCTTCTTTCAGTCTGACGGTTCCACTGACGTCGTCCATGTCGAGTTCAGGATGGAGATCGTGGACGCCAAGAGCCTCCGAGGGCTCGCCAAGATCGCAGGGACCGTGGTGTCTTTCGCCGGGGTGACCACCATGACCCTGTACAAGGGAGCGGCGATCAAGTGCCTCTGGAAGTCGCCTGTTCACATCCACGGCGGCGGAGGCGGCGCCGTCGCGCATGACAGTTGGGTGAAAGGTTCAGTCCTTGCCGTGGCCAGCTGCATATGCTGGTCCATCTGGTACATCATGCAGGTGCTTACCTCCGATCCATCACACACAAATTAAAACAACCACCACTAGCATGAGTGTGTTTATGCGTCTCAAACTCTAATTTGATCGGATCATGGCATGGCAGGCATCATCTCTGAAGAGGTACCCGGCCCAGCTCTCGCTGACGGCATGGATGTGCACGGTTGGGGGGGTACAGTCGACTGTCTTCACGGTGTTCATGCAGCACAAGCCGGAAGACTGGCTCATCGGCTTCGGCCTCAAGTTCTGGTGCATCGTGTACTCGGTAACTTCAAAACGCGAAATTAAAATTGGCTCCCATTTCGTTGATGATGTTGATCGCTGTTTACATGTGTGTTCTTCATCAGGGACTCGCCTGCAACGGCTTCACGGTCTTCGTCCAGCTGTGGTGCACCGAGAAGAAAGGCCCCGTCTTCGTCACCATGTTCAACCCCCTGTCGACGATCATGGTGGCCATCCTGGCCTACTTCATCTTCGGCGAGAACCTGTACGTCGGAAGGTATACAGGAAACGCATGGTGTTAGAAAATTACTCCTGAAGTTTTTAATGTTCTTGTGGTTTAATTTTCTATGACTGAATTTCTAATGTTTTTTGCTGATATGCAGCATAATCGGAAGTGTGGTTGTAATTCTGGGCCTGTACATGTTGCTGTGGGGCAAGGAGAAAGACCAAGTGCATGGCGCGAGCAAAGAGCAGGAGCTCGAGCTGGACTGCGAGAAGCAGGCGAGGAAGGCGCGCGACGTCTACGCCGTGCAGCAGAACGGCACCGAAGCTCCCATGACGGTGAAGTGAAGGGATCAGATGTTCAGTTCGGTTTTCTTGATGTACAAAGTTGCACCGATTCTCACCTGAACTTATGCAACGCGGAAAACAGGTTGTCTGAATGTGTGGCAGACGTCTGTCACATGGATCATCGCTGTGCTGTGTATACCAAATCCAGTAATCCGTGATCCTTTTTCTGAACGAAGGTGAGTCTCTGATCCTGACGTCGAATACTCCCTTCGTCCCGCATAGACCGTTCGTTTAGAAAATTTTAGATAAGGTAGTAGCAATACTAAAAGTTCAAAGTATCCTTAATAATTCTTTTTAATCGGATGGAATACCGAGTAGAATTAATTATGCATGCACGATTGCAGTAGTTGTCGAACCTATTAGCCTTCCTTATCTAGTGAGTCTGGCTCGAGCATCGATATTGGGAGTAAATGATCAATTCGTTTATTGGGTCGAAGGTATTATGAGGGTCTCTGTTGGATTGTCTGAAAGTTATATGAATATTCTTTGTGGGACAAGTTTTGAAGGTTAAACGAGGAGAGGAAGTATATCAGTTGTAGCAGCCGTAACACAAGTGATTTTCGCCTTTGCCGTTCCAAAACGAACAATAAAAAGGGCATCCGTGACAAAAGGGTTATAGGCCGAACGGGCTAACAAGATAGTGGGCCTGCCCTGGTCCGGCTCACTCTGCTTTCATGGGCTAGTTTGCCAACGCTTCCAACAACTTCGCCAGATCTTTGAACTTTTTTTATTCGTTAGACCTTTGACTCGGGAGGCGTTTGGTTCCCTTTGCTTATTTTTAGCACGTGTCACATCGAATGTTGAGATACTAATTAGAAGTATTAAACGTAGACTATTTACAAAATTCAGTGGAGGTTAAACGGCGAGATGAATCTATTAAGCCTAATTAATCTATCATTAGCAAATGTTTACTGTAGCAACACATTGTCAAATCATGGACTAATTAGGCTTAATAGATTCGTCTCGCCGTTTAGCCTCCATTTATGTAATAGGTTTTGTAAATAGTCTACGTTTAATACTCCTAATTAGTATCTAAACATTCGATGTGCATGTAACCAAACCAGGCCTAATAACATCACCGCCACTTTCAAAGATGTTTTGTTGAGTATTTTTCGTTAAAAAACAAACAAAACGAAGTAATCCTAGATATAGTTTCTTTTGCGAAGCTTGGGTTAGTTGATTTTGTGATTGTTGAATTTATTATAAACATCTTAGTATCTTACTATGCGTCTATGTGGCCAACTACTAAAAATGTAATTAGCTGTAAATACAAATAAGAACGGCCGTGCGGGATTAGTACCTCGGAATGATTGATTGAAAAAATAATTAATCACCTGAGCGTATTTTTAAGCTTCTCGGATGATACTCCGTACTTGTAGTAATCCAAACCTTCGCGAGTTTCGAACAACTTCACCAGTAAAAAACACGTGACGTTCTTGTAAGCTCCACCGAACTTTGTCGTGACTCGCACGGATGTACTGACTGGCACTTCCTACGGTCAAGGTCGTACCGATGTTTTTCAACAGAGCGCAACCTCGGCTACCGTGCTTGTATCACAGCCGTCGCAGTGTGTTTATAAACGTTTGGACTCTGAAGGCAGTCAGGCACCGTTGGTGTTTTTTTCCCCTCTGATCTCTGAACAGCGAGCATGGTGTTTATTTAAGGCGCGTTTGGATACCGGCTAAACTTTAGTCTTGTCACATCGGATGTTCGGATACTAATTAGGAGGATGAAATATAAACTAATTACAAAACTAATTGCAGAACCTCTAGGCTAAATCGTAAGACGAATTTATTAAACCTAATTAATTCATCATTAGCGAATGGTTACTGTAGCACCACATTGTCAAATCATGAACTAATTAGACTTAATAGATTCGTCTCGCGATTTAGCCTAGAGGTTGTGTAATTAGTTTTGTAATTAGTATAGGTTTAATACTCCTAATTAGTATCCAAATATTTGATGTGACGGGAGCTAAAATTTAATCTCCTCCTCCCAAACACCCCCTTATTAAACATCTCTGAAGAATCAAACTGTGCTGTGAGTTTTTTTTTTTACGGTAGCGTCCGACGTCCCCAGCTGTAAAAAGTCATAAACCATCCTGGCCCAGCTGGAAAACAAGTGGCAGTAGTAAAAGCAGCCGCATTTACGCCACCCCTGCCACGGGCTGCGCTCGTACCCTGAGCTGTGCCCACGCTGTGCTGTGGTGGTCCCACCCCCACGACGCGGGCACCACACCACCTCCCGGCTCCCCACCTGCACGCCATTCCTCCACGCGCTTCCGGATTCAAAATTTCCCTCGAGACCGCGCCGTGGGCAGGCCACCCGCCACCCCCTCCGCCGCCGCCCAGCAGCGGACGGCGCGAGTTGGGCCAGCCGCGCGCGTCCGTGGGGGATCGTGCGGTCGCGTCCGCTCCGCGCGGCACGCGCGTGGGTTGCGGAACGGGACTGGAGATGGGCTAGTGGGGCTTGGGGGTATTCTGGTGAAATTTCTCCGAGATCCGGTGGTACTTGAGGCGACAGGGCCTCTCCGGGCGCGATTTGGTCCATGGATTTGCGGAAACGACCCTCGATTTCCATGAATTCAAACGGGCGCACCCAAACACGCAGTGGGGAAAATTTGAACGGGCGCACCAAACTCGCAAGGCACTGGGGACATCGGTGAAGCAAAGCAAGTTTGATTTCTACGGCAATTAACAGCTTCACTGAGCATTTGCTTCAGGCGTAATTTTTACTAGAGATAGCTGCATTGTTTGGCAACGAATGATTTTAATAACAACGTGGAAAATACGGTAACCAGACAATCTGTTTTAGTCAGGAATCAAGAAGAGCTACGGTGGTGGAATAATTTGCATATATACACTCCGTTGCAAATCTTAAATCATCATTTTTTGTTTGTCTTAAGTGACCAAGTTATAGGAAAAATGCATAAATATTTACAACAGGAAACTAGTTTCACTAGATAGACCATAAAATATATTTTGGTAGTACATTTATTTTATACATATTAGTATTTTTATAAATTTCTTTAAAATTAGATAAATTTTACTTAAAACACATGACATAATTTGAATGAAACCGAGTGAGTATTTTTATAAAGGAATACTCTTCATGATACATTGTATTCATGATAAATATTTTTGGAATTAAATGATTTTAATTTACATAAGATTTGTATGACGCATCGTCAATATTTAAAGAAAAAACTTTCATTTAATGTTTCACCACAGCTTACATGCCACCCAATGTTTGCCTCATATGCGGGGATCCTAGTTCCATAACACAAGTCAGCCGCGCATAGTTTTGAATAACATATTTATTGAAGTGACTATTTTGTGATCATCACCCATAGCATTACCATATTAGTTACCATGCACTACCCAAATACACTCTCACAAAAAAAAGTTAGCTGTGGTTTAAAATAAAACTCTGTATATGAATGTATTTTTAGCTTTTGCAATGAAAAGATGAAAATAGTTATATGAACACATGTTTCTTTTACCATCACATCAAAATCTGGTGAACCTTATTCATCCTTTACCTCCCCCACCCATCGAACTCCTTTCTAATGCAAGCTTGGATGATGACTTTCTCTCCTCAATTCAGACATTCTGAGCTAATTTTGCAAGCCAAGATGTGCCCATTCCGACATCATTCAATGATGGCGTTTCACATCTCACATATTGGGTTATGCAACCGTTGCTCCATGCACATCTGCCATCACTTCTAGTTTACTCTCCCATTAGCGACCTTCCCCTAAAACCAGCGGGCGGATGTACAGAGCCCTCCTACTGACCAAGAGCTCCATTAGAGCCAAAAGGAGGAAGATGAGGAGAAGAAGGGAAAAAGAAAAAGGAAAGGAGGAAAAAGTTGTGAAGATGGAGGAGGAGAAAGAAGCAAGCTCCTCTTAAGATTTAATTCTACCTCTGCCACTACCTAAAATAGACTTACTTTGGGGGCGTTTTCTTCTACTGTCTTATTTTTAGCACGTGTCACATTGAATGTTTAGATACTAATTAGGAGTATTAAACGTAGACTATTTACAAAACTAATTACATAAGTGGAGGCTAAACGGCGAGACGAATCTATTAAGCCTAATTAAGCCTAATTAATCCACCATTAGCAAATATTTACTGTAGCAACACATTGTCAAATCATGGACTAATTAGGCTTAATAGATTCGTCTCGCCGTTTAGATTCGTCTTATGTAATGGGTTTTGTAAATAGTCTACGTTTAATACTCCTAATTAGTATCTAAACATTCGATGTGACGGGTGCTAAAAATAAATCAGTGGAAGAAAACGGGACCTTTGACGAAGGCAATCTCAATTCTAACTCCCCTAATTAGAATTAGGTTGACCATCAGAGATGGGGAAGAAACTCCCCCACCCATGGCTCGGTGTGCCACGTCGAGTGAGAAAAAAAGAATGCAAGCATGAACCCTTGTGTTCTTCAACTCTTTCGCGAAAAAAAAAGTGAGCCAAATCTTCTCGATATAGGCTCACCCGCTTAACAAGAATACGTGGTTCCTACTCCACACGAGAACATTCCTAACAATACTGTATCCTTGGGTTCCACAACTAAACAACACACACATTCTCCACGTTCCTCTCACGTCGAGCTTGCTCGGAACATTCCTGCAACCTTCCAGCCGAGCCGGACTGGAAGGAGCAGAGGCGCGCAAAAGCAACGAAAGTGTGTGCGAGTGTGACGCTCAGGGAGACGGATGCAAATACCGCAGAACGCGAGGGGTGCGTCCCCACAAAGAGGTTAACCACCGCGTCGTTATAAGTACAGCGTGGGGCTCGCCTCGGACAAGCCCCCGGCCGTCTCCATCCCAGATTCCGAGAGCGCTCCACAGGCCAGGTCCCATCGCGCTGCGGCACCCCCCGGCCCGCGCCGCCTCTCCCATCCCGCCCGGTCGCCTCGCCGCCGCTGCCGAGATGGGGTTCGTGTCCTTCGTCGGGAGGGTGCTTTTCGTCGCCGCCTTCCTCCTCTCCGCTTACCAGGAGTACGCGCCCCTCCCCTTTCCTTCACCTGTCTTCTCATTCTCATTGTCGTCGTGCCTGCTCGCTGTGTCGTTTCGAGTCCGGTTTCGGTAGATCTGGCGCGGCGCCCGCGAAATCCGAGTGGGAATGGGCTCTGGGAGGACCAAAGTGCGTGGATCTCGCGGTGGATAGTTTGATTTGTGGGGTCAGGGGGTGCGGATCTGCTCATGTTTTTTTAACCGCTTGGTACACGAAACGTCGTAATTTTGGTCGTAGGCTTTTTTTCGATCTGCATCTGGGCAGTTGAATTTCCGCATTGATCTGGAGATTTGGAGGCAGCTGAAGTAGAACATCTTGTATGTACTTGTTTTAAGTTTCTTACTGCCACTTGTACTCTGATCTGGGGTTCGGATCTTCTACTCAGCTGGATTTGTGAGTTATACGTGCCATATAAAGTATTGCAACTGCTGCCGAATCAGCTTACATGTCATCCCACTAGTCAAAATTCAAATTAGGCCTAGTCAGCCTTCGGAGATTTAGTTTTTAAGGTTCATGCATGGATTTGAATCCGCATTGAGTTTAGCTGCTAGTTAGGAAGTAAGCGTAACATAATTCAACACCTCATCTTGGTAGTGGGATGCCAACACGCATGCAGCACAGCAATTATGAATCACGGGCAATTGTCATGGAACTTCCTCAATAGGAGTGAAATACCACTAGATCAAACTGGTCCACTGCCAAATCTTTCTTGGCTAATAAAAAAATACCTCTATTGGCTTACAGCAGTAACAACAGGGTTGTCAAGGTATGATGTGGGAAAGAGCAGTTTGGATTAGGTCTCCCCCAATTGGAGGTGATAAAAGAGCTCAAGTACAATCCTTAAGTTATCACTGGCGAGTTGTTGATTTCAGTTGCTATCAATGATTATGATGCCTCCTTGGGAGATTAGAGAAGTAACAAAACCCTAGATGTTCATTTTGCTGCTTCTGTTTGAGTGGAGTTTGTGAGCAGCAAAAACACACGCAGCAGACTGATCAAAATCACAAAAGCACTGCTGTTCCGGACTATTTTCTTCCCGCTTTCCTTTTTTTTTTGGCATATGTGTTGTGAACTTCTATTGCAGCAGTTGCAACTAGGCGAATGCCTTTTTTTTGTTGCTTCCGTGCTTTTTCAAGGAAGCATCATGATCATTAACTGCAACAGAAATCATTGTCTCACAATTGTATCTGTGCTTGGGCTCTTTGTCATCTGCATGTGAAGGATATAACACAAGAATGCTTCAACACTCCTGCCTAATGTGATTGTTGCCTAATCAAGTCATACTGCTACACAGTGTTGCCCACTTAAGGCTGAGTTTGACAAGTTTGGACTAGTGCCTAGTAGGAAAAAATCTTGACTAAAGAAGATCCATTTGACGGATTAGCTTGTTAGGGGAGTTCGTGAGTTGTGACATTGTTTTTGTTCGTATTAGGATCTATATTTTGTTCACCTTTCAGTATTATTTCCAATTGAGGTGTCCATAACCAGTTCACTGGAAGCACACCTCATATGTAATATAATTATAAACTTCCTTTGGCTGTCTAATTCTAGCTCACATGCCGAAGGATTCAGGATAGCTACTGTTCTGTTACTTGACCATATGTTAGATGACTTAATAGTCTTGGTACTTCATACCTGGTTTTACCCTCATTCATTAAAGTGTACTTTTGTGGGTGCAGGTTTAATGAATTTGGAACTGATGGTGGGCCAGCGGCAAAGGCCCTTCAGCCCAAGTTCAATGTGTTCGTAAAAAATATCTCTTCGCATCTTGGAGTAGCTGTGCCTCATATTGAGGTGATAATTTATTTTCATGGCATCTTTCTTGTTGATGTTGTTGATTGTTGTTTTGTGTAGCTTACATTTTTTCTTTTACCTACCCAGTTGAAGCATGTTATTGCTGCTACAATCGCTCTTAAGGGCCTTGGAGGTCTCCTTTTTATCTTGAGCAGCTCTCTCGGTGCTTACCTCCTGGTATGTGCTCTTTGCTCTGTTTGCTTTGCTGTCATCTATTTCCTTTAATCTTTCACCTTTCCTTTTATATAAGTAAATAATCACATTTGCATTCATCCCTTTATCTGAGAACTTCAATGGAAATGAAGGCTCTATGTCTAGAAGCACATGACACCTTTTTCGTATTTCGTGATAAAGTAGGATGCACATGCGCACATATTCATTGCTTAAGCTGCTCATGATGAAAATATTGCTCTTTGTCTAGTGAATTTTGCTATGCAGATAGCATCTTCATGTAGTCATTTGCTATTTTATTTTCAGTTGAATTTAAATGGCAACAATGTAAGTTTCGGTGTTCGAGTTGGGACTGTTCTGTGCGCATATTTGGGTTTCTGTTTTTTTTTTTAAATTTTACTTTCTAACATAATTGAACCTGGGTACCAGTTTTAATTTTCTTTTTGACTATTGAGAAACAGATAAGGATATCCTCACACGTTCATATTCTCTTTATGCTGTTGCAATCTGGATCTAAAAATCATTGTGTAATGATGCATATGGTTATGTTAATCTGGATAAAATGTTTGTTGTGTAACGATACATATGTTTAAAAATCTGAACCTACCAAGGTATGATCTTCCATGCTAAGCAACAAAATTTTCTTTTCCGTTCCATATGGTCTACTTTTATGTCTTGCATATACTTTTATCTAAGTTTCGACATGGTAGATCTTGTTTCTAACTGTTTTTTTGTTGCACCCTGTGGTTCTTTATTTGAGAACCTAATTAAGAGGATATTATTGTACTCCTCCGTTTTCAAATCTTTGATGTATATGACAAGCTACTTGCTAAAGAATGTATGCTCCATATTTCAGCATAAGTACACTATCTGATACTGTAGCTCTCCATTTGTTGGCCCTAGTAAATATTGATAATCAATCTTCAATCTTGACAAAAATGCACTATGATTTTTTGTATTGCTCACCTTGTGTCCGTTGCCCCATTTTTCAGCTGTTTTGCGTGATAGGGTGTTGCCTTGTGATGTACACATTGTTTGCTAAGCATCATCGCTTGTTTCTTGATGCTACTCCTGTTATTTTGCTACTATGTAATTTGTTTTGCTTTTGGGGCTTAGGTCATGCTATGTTTTTCCAGGATCTTGGTCCTTAGGCTCCATGGTGACATGCACTATTCTTTTTATTGTGAATTTAGACAAATCTGATCTGTTGGTTTGTCGGTGTAGCAGCCCTAGCCACTACTAATGAAGTATTTCATCTTTGCAGTTGTTGTACCTTGCCTTTGTCACCCCTATTGTGCATGACTTCTACAATTACGACATGGAGAAGGCAGAATTTGCCCAGATCTTTGGGAAGTTCACCCAGGTAATTGTTGTTTGCAATTCTGCTAAGCAATGCATAGTCTGTCAAAGTATATGAATATCACATGATACCTTGTGATTGCAGGATTTGGCACTCATTGGAGCACTTCTCTTCTTCCTGGGCATGAAGAACTCCATCCCAAAGCGGCAGGCCAAGAAGAAGGCTCCCAAGGCGAAGACGAACTAAGGCAATCTAGATAGTTGCAGCCGTAGGGGCCTCAGGCAGTGTCAGGAGACGGTCTATTTTGAAGCAAGCTGCGATGTGAGCCAATGCCGTCGTGCGGCGCTTTCATATGTATCAGATTCCATTTTGCAGGGCACGGCCCGAACGAAGGTGTGAGTGGTGGATTAGGCGACTAAATTGTACCATTATGTACTTGCGATTGGTTTGTTGGACTAGGTTGCCAATGATTAATCTTCTCCATTTGGTTTATCTTGCACTGGGCCTTGTTAGCAGTGCAGGAAATAGCTACAGATAATGGCTGGGAATTCTTTCTTACATCGTCTCTTGTCATTTTGTGAATTGTGAGTCGAGTTAGTACACCAGTGTGGCGCCGTGATTCACACTAATCCCGACTAATGCCCGCCAAGTATGTAGCATAAGAGACCAGAACTGACAGATCAAATTTTAACGCAGGTATGCCAGGGTTCTTCGCTGTTGTCTAGCAGCTTTTAGGTTGTGTTTCATTGCATATCGGGCTGTGCCTAAAATGTGTTTGGGGGCTTTTGGGCCTAAGGATCACAGGGACCGGGAGGGGCCTCTAATGTCTAATGTTCTTTCGCTAACCAACTGTTTTTTCCCTGCAACAAATCCGGCATGTTTCAATGGTACATGTTATTGAGTCATCGAGTCAGCAGCTCCGCTGCTTCGCTCACTAGAGTCTGCTATGAAGTCTGAAGTAGAGTCAGGTGACCACGGTTATTGTACCCACAGAGACTCAAGACTCAGGAGTTACAACACTTACCAACGCGGTTTTCACTGTGTTGCAGAATCTGTTGTGCCTGGCTAACCTCAAGTCTCCGGCATTATCAGGCAATTCGGGAGCGTCAAGTCCGAATCACCCACAGCAAACGCTTCGGCTCCGGTAGCCAACAAGGGCAAGCTCGTCAAACTCTACACGAGTAGGATCCTGCCACAATTATTCCCCGCCGTTGCTAGGCACATTTCTTCCAAGCTGCTCCAACCGGCTACCGGCGCCAACACGCTTTCCCCTTCAATTCTACTAACATTTTGGATGAATCTGTCGGCATCCGGCGATGCCATCCTCCACCCACCACACGCATGTGGTAAGAACTAAGAACTGCATCGCCGAGTGTTTCACGGCAAAACGCAACCTGACTCGAGCATGCTCACGATCAAGGTAGGCATCGGCGAGTCCGGCCGGATTCGAGACGGCCGGTCAAGTCCCAAAACCCTTGGTCCTCTAATACGGCCAATTCCCACAGCGGCCAACCTACCTCAACGCCTTGATTCAATTCAAGAAGGGTTGCTTAAAAACCCCCCCAAAAGGCTCCCCTGTTTGCCACGGCCTGATGGCACCAAACTGGAGTCCCTGTCACGAACCCTCGCCTCCATTGGACGTGCGACGCAGCATGAGGTGACTCGATCGCTTGTCCTCTTGCACCCCAAAAAAAAAACACTTGCCATCTGTTATAATAATCCTCACGAGTCACACAAATTGCATAACCATCATCTATACTAAATCCAACAAGCCACTGTGATCTATCGTCTTGCGTTTTGGTTATGCTTTTGTTTGGGATAGTTTTAGAGTCGGGTTGGAAGATCTGTCCCCTGCCCCCAGCTCTCTCCACGCTTACGCAGCACGGGACAGAGGCGCGGCGAGAAACTGTTTCGCGAACAAAATCGCCTAGTTTTTAACGGGATATGCCCCGGTCCGTGCAGATGAGATAGCGACGCGATGGCGTCGTGTCCCGCGACCGTCGGGCAGGACGCGCCCGTGTGGCCTCCCCCTGTCCCCGACCCTCGGTCTCCAAGACGCTACAGCGTCGTGCGCGCAGGGTGCCACCAGCCAAATCAACCGATCGCGACTCCCTGCCCCGTGCTCCGGCTCCAATTTCCTCTGCTGTTCTTGCTCCTGGCTGCTCGGGCTCAGGAGAAAGAAACTGATGGTGCTATCAGGTCGGGTGTCTGTATTGGACTACCTCCTGGTTCAATTTTCACTCTTGAGGGGGTGAGTTTCGGAGCACACGGTGTTTCCAGCTTCGAGGAAGAAGCCCAATTTAGGTCTAAGCTCTTGAGAGGATGTGACATTGCCAGCGGCGAAAAATGCTATCCCGAGAGCGAGAGCAGAGCCATGTTGACACAAAAGAATATGTTTTGTAAGCAACAAGGCGCACATGACACAAGGTTATGTTATTCAGATAGCCTTAATTCGTGTTAGTTTTGACAGTGACAAGGGACCTGAACGAATGGTCAGGGTCGGGGGGAGTGAGCCAACACTCCAACCGATTTGACCGGGAGAGGCTCTTTAGGTGGTGAGCTTGAATCGCTGGCTTTTAGAGGTTACATGTTGTTGAGCTCTGCTGATGCAGATGAACGGCTTCCCGTACCATTTGAAAGAGGGACAGAACACTGAAGTTCATCGAGTACACTGCTTATATCATTTGGTTTGGTGAAAGCTTGGTCACTGTTGAGTAGGACCGTTTGGAGAGGCATCACTGTGATTACGCCTGCTCTATGTTTGGAGGATTGACCGGTCTCGAGAACCTCTATAGAACGAATGCTACTTGCAGCCCAGCAAGCTGGATCCACGTAGTTGATGGTGCTTTTGTCCATTGTAAATGACACCGACAAATCTATTTTTGTAGGTTAAGATTGAGATGTAACTCTTTTCTGAAGGCTTCAAAAGTCCAAACTCCAACTGTACATTCAAAGCCGAGCGACAGTTGGGCGATCCGAAGTCTGAACTCTGACGTACGGCGCTTTAGGCAATGCCTGCGCTGTCATTCACTGACAAAAGAGATCCGAAGAACCCAAGAAGTTCGTGATGCTGAAGGAAAAGGATGCATGGGTGTCCAACTGTCCATGCGCGTTGTTGCAGTTTTTTTTCCCTCAAAAATACGCAGGAGAGCTGCGCATCGTTGTATTAAGAAGATGAAAGTTACAACGCGGATTAGTCGGGCACACGCACACGGTTTTAAGCGCACTTGACACTTACACGACTACCTATTACAACCAAGAACGGAGCCTAGATAGCTAGACCGGACCTCTCGGACCACGGTCACGGTAGCCCATCCAGGGTGGCGTTGCCGCCGCACCTCCACCTCCGCTCGCTCACCGGCAGACATCCTCATCGCCCTACGCCGCTCTGCGTGCAGCCTGCGCGCAGCGCCTCCTCCGCATCAGCGCCACCTTTGCGCCACCGTCCTCCACTAGCGCCGTGGCTGGGCCGGCGCGTCCGGTCCTGGCGCCTCCATCCCGCATCGCGCGGTCTCTTTACCGAGCTACCTCGTTTCTGCCGCACCGGCCTCATCGCACGACCTCCTCGCCTGACGCCCCGGCCGCCGCTCACCCCGCGCTAGGCCACCAGTGGTCGTCGGGCCGGCGAGGATCTCCTCAACGCGCTCCCTGGCGACATGCTCCCCCTTGTTCTCCATTGCCTCCCGTCCGCCGCGGCGTCCTCTCCCTCTGCTGGAGCCACCGCTGGGCGCGCCTCCCGAGGCGTTGGTTCCCGCACCCGGCCAACCCCCTCACCCTCGGCCGCTCCCGCGCCGCGCTCGCGGCGCATGCTGCACGTCGTTGCTTGCGACGCCGACCTGGGGGACGCGGCTGCGGTGCTCTGCCTCGCCGCGCCCTGCCTCACAGGAGTGGCGGGCTGGTGGCGGTGGCGCTCACGCTCGCTCCTGCCGTCACTTGCACCCTACACATCTCTGGTGGCCACGTCAACCTAGCCATCACCTTCGGCGCTATCCTCGGCGGCCGCATCTGCCTCGTCGTAGCCGTCATCGCTGGATCCGACCACCACGGCACCAAATCCGCTTCCCGAGCCGCCGCCGTCACCTATGGCCGGCGGATCCACCATGGCTGCCCGTTTCCCCGCCCGGGACAGGCGCCCGCGGGCCGAATCCGTGTTGCTGCAGTCTTGCAGAATCAAAGCAAGAATTAAAGAACAGTGGGTTTGATGATACTCCTTGACGACAGAAACAGTGTTCCCGATGTCCTTTTCTCAGCTTTCGCGGCGAAAGTTACACGCACAACTGCAACGAGCCAACGACCTGAACTCTGAAGACCAACATTTTGGCTCCATTGCAAGCAGCACAGCGTGAGGAAGAAGCTGGAATAAACAACGGCTTCTAATCGTCATTACCAGCAAGTTTCGCGTAAACTTAGAAGATCACTTCACACAAGAAAGGTAAATAAGAGTATCCACGAACTGAATAAACAACTGACCATGACAACATGCACGTCATTACACAGAATAATACTCGTAGTAAAGATGATGGCAATAGCTCATGATAACCCAAATTGGGTTGAGAAAAGCCGGGAATCATGTTGGCACGTGGCGCGGCCCCACACGTGTGCGAGCCTGCCGTTACGTGCAACGGGAAATCTTAATCCGGACGGGGGGTGACGGACAGTTATCTTGGACCACCGACCGGGCGTTCCACGGACGCGGCCAAATTTGACTAGCTAGCCACCCAACCGTCCTGGCGCCTTGCGGGAGAGCGCTTATGGGTGCCATGTGAGCCGTGACGACGCTCCTCTGTCGCTCGGCCTGTTTCCATTGGGTTAGCGGCTTCTAATCCTAATTTTTCCCATTTCTTTGACCAGCAGTACATGCTGCTGCTGATGAACATGCTCCCAACTCACCGTTATCTCTTTCTCCTGATTTGTTTTATTTCCTGTCGTTGTTCTAGCTGATGAACTGGAGTGGTATACAGCGCACAATGCCGATCGATCTTTGTTTCTCTTCTTCTTAAAAGTTGCGGCAAATCTCTTGTCGTCCTTTCAAGGGGGAAAAATAGAGTGAATTGCCCTTTGTGGGTTAATTGGATTGTGGGAGATTATGCAAGAATCAAGGTGAAGCGAGAATAACTATTTCTGTTTTTGGAGGAATTGTACCATCTCCTCCAAAAAATCTTGTGAAATCTCTGCAATCTATACAAAGAAACTGGAAGGATCAGCCTGTTCGCTTCAGTTTATCAGCCGACTTATCAGCCACCGAACAGTATTTTTCTCTCACAACAAATCAGCCGTTTCAGCTTTTTAGTCGGCTTATAAGTCCAGCCGAACAGGTCGGATCTTTTTTTGGCGTATGCAGGCATTTGGTCAAGGCACGAAAGTCTGTGTCTCTATCAGCCCCCTAAAGTCTCACTATGCAAAAACGCTGCAGAATTATCACCGCCAACTATGCATCACACGTTGTTGAACAGCGGCTTGCATCAGCTACATACCCACACGGTAACGGAGGAACAATACGCTGAACAATGCCTCTGCATCAGTGTACTGTTACTGGACTCCTCTCTTGGCAAATGGCAAGTCGCTGTCGAAGCCGTATTCTCTCCGACCAGCGTATGCGTGCGTGAATGATTATCTGTCCGCTCGTGCGCGCGGAGAATATTGCGGTTGCAGGCCGTGTTCATCCCCAGCGGATTTCCGGGCCGGCGAGCTGAAGCAACCGCTCGTCTGGAGGACAAGGCACACGCTGCTGGCAGTCTCATCGCGGCAAGGAAAGAATGTGTTGCTTTAATTTAGGCTACTGCGGCAAAATGCCCGGTCAAGGTCTCTTTGAGTGGTTGTTTTGTTAAGAAATGGGAGGCTTCAAGTGAAGCCTTTCTGACTTCACTGCTGATTGGAGACACCTGTTAATAGTCTGATTAGCACGGATGAAAAGGAGTGTTTGTTGTATATACATATAGTTGCAGGTTTGAACATGAGAGATTGAGGAGACTCAAGCTCTGTAAGGACGTTCCTAAACTGTAGTTTATGGTCAAGTGGTTACTCATTCAGTTGCTTACAGAATATAAAGAAAACAGTATTTTTTTTAAAGTCTCCGACCTCTGCGACCGCACAGTCAAATTTTTATAGTATTATCAGCTCATAAGCTGATCACGAATAATATGGGAAAATCAAGTAAACGACATGAAGGAAATAGTGTTACAGAGTAAACTTTAATTAGATAGCAAATGCCAAGATATAGTCAGACCACACATGTCGGCGAGCACTGAAGCAAGGTAGTATATGTGTACAGTAGATAGAACTTGAAAAGCAAACCAAACCTAGTGCAGTAGCTAGATAACCTGACATAACATACACACCCCACAGTCCTACTCAGCTATTGGTATTTGGTACGAGCCTTTTCATATGTGTGTGCCGGCTGGGGGCTCTGGGTCCATGGATCATGGATGCATGAGAGCAAGCACTGCTAGCTGTTCACTCCATGGAACTTGTGGGACGACAACGAGACCCACCACTGAGGACCCTGCCTGTGCAAAGGCACCGAAGCCGCCAAGTTCCATCTGCTCATCCCCAGGAATACTTGGAACATGTCCTATCCCTGCTCCTCATCTGCACAAGTAAACACCCAAACCGCCAACCCTCCTCAAGGTCTTTTTTGGTAGTTTTTAGCCCCACTTCTCTCGGTTTCCCGGCCGCTTAGTTGGGCCCCAGATAGGGCACATCTAAAGTGCTACACGCCACGCATCAGCACAAGTTTCTAAAACATGTCCTAAATTCTGAGGACTGATGGAATATAATCTGGATTTTCATAGCCGAAATCATGCGAGTACAGGCCCCATTTCTTGCTACTATTTCTTTTCACAACTGTGCCTGCTCACTGTTCAGTGACACACCCTTGTCTGCAGGTAGAGTACGGGGTGTTTGGCTTAGTGGGTTAAAGTTTATCCCTGTCACATCGGAGGTTTAGATATTAATTAGAAGTATTAAACATAGTCTAATTATAAAACTAATTACATAGATGGAGTCTAATTCGTGAGACGAATCTAGTAAGCCTAATTAGTCCATAATTTGACAATGTGATGCTACAGTAACCATTTACTAATGATGGATCAATTAGGCTTAATGGATTCGTCTCGCGAATTAGTCTGGAGGTTCTGCAATTAGTTTTATAATTAGTTCATGTTTAGTCCTTCTAATTAGCATCCGAACATCCGATGTGACAGGGCTAAACTTTAGCCCCTGGTATCCAAACACCACCTACTTTATTAGCGTCTCTGATTCCGGCATTGTTTGGAGCTTGTCTATGGCTCATGAGTTAATGGCATGGAGGAGATTTACTATCTCAATGAACATAATTTTCCTTTTTAGGTATAAAAAAACCAGTAGGAGCTGAGTCCTAAAATCAAGGTAGAGAATCAATCAGAAGAAAGTTGGATACACGAACAGACCTTTTCATATTTAGCCTTGCGAGATGTGCAAAATAAAGGTAAATTTGTAAAGAAAGGCAAGAGCAGGGTGAATCTAAAAGTTGGAGTAGCATGAGGTGACAGGAAGAAGATGGGCATCGACCCCAGAGAAAAGGTTAGTGGCGATTGGTGAAGCCATCCTGGATCAGAATTCGGGAGCAAGGTAAAGCTGCTGGCTCATCACATGACACTCACGTTGCAGGCTGCTGGAAGGTTGATTGGATGAGAGGGGAGGGAGCCCCCGAAGTGACAGGCGCTGCGCACGCGCAGCATTCCAAAGAGGCAACAATCCCTTGCGGCCTTCAAAGGTTTCAGGGCCTGCTTGTCCCCTTCCGATCCTGGGGCTCACCGGCCACGGCGCTTGCCGGCCAGTTTCATACTTCCATCACCAAATGCTCGTGCTCTGATTTCGTCTTGGTTTTGTTTCCATTTCAGGTCGTTTTTCCTCTGCAGTGCAGTTCCAGGCCATTCCAAATGTAGTACAACTAGTGAAGATTGTACAGGTACTGGATCTCATTTATTTTGATTCTGACTACAGGAAGATTCCTGTCGTGTGCATAAAGCACAAGAAAAGTCCCTGACAGATCAATGAAGAAATGAAATACAGTAGGAATGAGTACATGCATTTCACAACCATTTCAAATGTGAACGAAACGATAAACAATTTAGGAATGTTCCTGCTCCAGGTTCCAAAGCTCGACAAGATTAACACTATTCCCCAGAGGACGAACAAATTCGCAGGATAACTCAATAAACAATGGGAAAGAGTTGCATTAGTGGTCACCGTGGGGCCAATAATAAACCTGCACCAAAAATGGGCACCTGGGGTACGTACCAGACCTACCCTAGCCTTTCCATTTCACTATTTTTTGCCACACCTATACATGGATTTGATGTGACACCCAAGCAAACAAACACGTAAAAACTACGAGGAGATCCAACCAGGTAGCGTGGTGAAGTACTGCCTATAGGTGTTTCTGAAACTAGTGACAACCCTACCTAGCGAATCCAGAGAAATCCACATACTTCTACGTGAAAAAGAAAATCGTAGGGGCCTATTTGCAAACTTTTTTTTTGATAAAGGGGGTGTTTGGTTCTTCAGTCCGGACTAAAATTTATGTCACATCGAATATTCGGACGTTAATTAGGAGGACTAAACATGATCTAATTATAAAACTAATTACATGTATGGAGGCTAATTCACGAGACGAATCTATTAAGCCTAATTAATCCATCATTAGCACATGTTTACTGTAGCACCATATTGTCAAATCATGGACTAATTAGGCTTAATAGATTCATCTCGCAAATTAATCTTCATTTGTGCAATTGGTTTTATAATTAATCTATATTTAATACTAATTAGTATCCAAACATTCGATATGACAGAAATTTTAGAAGGTCCTAAAGAACCAAACACCCCAAAGTTATTTGCTATACTTGTAGGAATTGAGAATGTTGTACACAAAATTCCCGAATTACAAATAGGGTCTTACTGTTCTGAATAAGGAATGGCATTAGTGTCAACTGAACTGCATGTAATCCAAAACTGTAAATGTATCATCTATTTTTGGTGCTGTGGTGTAACTGGCTTGAGCAAATGATGAACTAATACGACAATAATCACATCTCAGTAGTTCATATGTAGCTTATCAGGAAGTGGTTAGCTGCTAAACATGTTACTTGTAGTAGTTGGATACTGAACTGTAAACATGCCTGTCTAGTACTCTAGTGACATAGGGCAGTACTAATTACATAGCTTATCAGGAGGAGGTGAAGCTCTGGTCTACTTGACAAATGTGAAAATATACTCTCTTTTTAATGTTAGAGTAAGATACAAAGATACTGTACAAGCCTAATGTCTTTGAAGCATCTTATACAAACTTAGTCCTTTTGTTTTGCTGGAAAATAGAGGCAACATTAATGGGAACAAGCACACTAAAGAGAGGGGTATGTCCTTGTTAGTTTGATCCATCTCAGCTCCATCATGAGATGAGAGCATGCACGCACACATTGTTCTGACTTTTGATGCTCTGGATGTGGTCTCTGTTATTCCTCCCATTTTTGATTCGTCTGTCAGAGATGAGAACCATTCAGGACCACAGGTCCACCATATTTGGACATATAGATTGGAAGAGGACAAGTGAGGGCAGCATCCATTTCCTTTCCATCTGTATTGGTTGCTAATTACATGAGCCTATGAATCTAGGATGCAGTAGACTGATGTTTATTTACAATGTCATCAGTAATGCCAGGATATGCTAGTTTTGGAATCACCATAATAGCGTAATGATAAGCATAGGTCAAGAGGCCAGGACCAACCATCCAATAACAATAACAAATTAGCTTAGGCCAGCCTAATTTGGTTGGGCAAACTCTTCCAGGGGTTAGTGGAAGGCAAAAGCCTGATTAGGATAAAAATACAGGCACCAGTAATCACCCTTGTCAACATTATGTGAAGCAGAGGCAGCAGAGTTTCAGAAGTTCTGCTGCCCTGCTCCAGTCTTTCATTGGTGCTATTGCTACAATATAGAAATAGTACATCTTAAGCAAACAAATCATTTTTTCCAAGCATATTTAAGCTACAAATTGGCAGGCCATTGCTGGATTGTTTTCTCAGGGGTTGGACTTACATGCCTACAGAACAAAGATTATATTAAATAAAACGCCAATATCGTTTCCTGATAATTAAAGAGAGATGTGACACCAGAACTAGTTCTTCCCCATCACTCATAATTGCTGGCTTTTCCCTCCTCATCTCAAAAAAATAAAAAGAAAAGAAAAAAAAATCAAAGGGATGAGTGAGCAGCGACAACTCCACGTCTGGAGCCAGGTGATGTATGAGTGCATGTACTACACGATACACCGAAAATTAAAAACGCATTTATCCCCCGAATTATCAACTGGACTGTGCTCGCTGGTCTCGCAGCAGCCGAGCCCAACTGCACACAAAAGAAATGGCTGCATGAGCAGGCACAGGGAAAAGAAAAAACTAAACGAAAAGTATTAGACCAAACCCAAAGCCCTTAAGCTAAAGATTATCAATGATTGCGTCTCCAGCCCCCATTGTCCTTTGCACAAGTACTCCTCCTGCCAGTCCTGTAGGGTGCCCCATGCAGTGTGCCACGGATTAATTGGCCATAAAATTTAGCGGCAAGGGGCGAGCGCGATTGGGAGCTCAAAATAATGGAGCCGGTTGGCCATTGGGGAGACACGCCGGATTTGTTTAATCCCCTGGCCGCTGGCCCTAATCCCCCACCCCTTCTTATAAGCAATGCTGGGCGTTGCACCCCGTCTTCACCGCGCCGATCAGCTTGCTTAGCCGGCCTAACAGCGACAGAGCAGCCAAAGAAGAAGCGCGAAGAAATCACCGTGCTCGATCAGTTGATCGATCTCACCGGGTGATCTCGATCAGAGCCTTCCTGGAGATGACGGGGTTCGGGTCGCCGTGCGGGGCGTGCAAGTTCTTGCGGCGCAAGTGCGTGCGCGGGTGCGTCTTCGCGCCCTACTTCTGCCACGAGCAGGGCGCGGCGCACTTCGCCGCCATCCACAAGGTGTTCGGCGCCAGCAACGTGTCCAAGCTCCTCGCGCACCTGCCCCTCGCCGACCGCCCCGAGGCCGCCGTCACCATCTCCTACGAGGCGCAGGCGCGGCTGCGCGACCCCATCTACGGCTGCGTCGCCCACATCTTCGCGCTCCAGCAGCAGGTGCCGCCCGTGTGCATATCTTGTCTTGCTCTCGACTTCTCGAGCGCGCGCGCGTCCATGGCTTGTTTGCTGATCTGAGTCGTGTGCTTCAATTCGATCAGGTGATGACGCTGCAGGCGCAGCTGGCTTCGCTCAAGGCACAGGCGGCGCAGGGGCAGGGCGTGCACGACGACGCCAAGGGCGGCTACATGGGCAGCGCGGCGGAGCAGCTAGGGTACGGCTACCCCTGGTGCAACGGCAATGGAGGCGCGGGCGCCGCCGGCGGGCCGTCCGCGCAGCCGAGCGCGTACAGCAATGGCGGCCACGAGTCCCTGACCGCGCTGCTGGGCTCGGACTGCTACATGCAACAGTCGCTGTACCACGCGTTCGAGCAGTCCGGCGCGGACGACGACGACGGCCGGCAGGCGGCCGCCTTCGAGGCCGCGGCGGACTCCTCGTCGTTCGGGGCGGAGGAGAGCGGGTGGAGGTCGTCGTCGGGGTACCAAGACTGCGAGGACCTGCAGAGCGTGGCTTACGCTTACCTGAACCATCGCTCGTAAGAACTGAGAACTACTAGTGCAGAAAATATATCACAAGAGATATATAGATATATATCTGTTCTCAATTCCTCGTCGTGTTTTGGACTTGAGCTTGGGTAATATATGTCCGATTTTCGATCGATCGGTCGGTCGCATCGATCTCTGCTAGAAATAATTCAGAAGCATGATGCATTTATGAGAGTTCATTGATGATATATTGATCAGTGTAGAAACCTAATTAATTAGGCAGAAAAAAAATTATTGTTATGATCATGCAGCTAGCTAGCTTGGTCAGTTTGGGGTTGTGTTTTCTTCTCTCCAGTCCTCTCTCTAGCTGCAGCAGTCTGCAGATAAGGTTAGATTTCTCATGCCGGAAAAATGTACTGCAAGGAATATAGAAGCCAGCAGCATATTGAATGAGAGACAGCTGATTGATTCATGGCCACACGTGCAAGATCCAATTAGCTTACTATTTTTGTTGACTCCTTTTACTGAAACTCTTGCTGATGGGACACATCTTCTACATAGCTTGATGATATGATAGAACCCTTTGTCTCACAGCGAATCGTATAATAATTCTCCTATATGTGGATTTATTGTGCCTGCTTAATTGGTTCAAGTAACTTTTAACAGCATGCCTTACTCCTAATTAGTGTCTAATATGCCTACTACACTTAGCTGTTTCCAGGACTACACACGCTAAACACTGTCCATTCTGGGAACTGGCCCACTTAACTACTCTTAGGGCATGCCACCTTGTGGTAATTAACTCCGTAAAACATCTGTATTGTCTTGGTAATTTGAAAATGCTAGACAAGGATTTTAATCAGAGTCTCAATTTGGAAATTAAATGCTAGTTCAATTTGAACTAATTGGCATGTTCTAGCCTAATTTATCTAAAAGCGGAGGGAGTAAGTGGCTAGCTTAGGTGACTATTTACATAATTGTAAGGCCATGGAATTATTCTTTTAAAAAGGCAGGTCAGGCTAGGATAAGTTACAGCAGGATGGAGCAAACGACTCATGATTACGGAAGGTACTCACTACTCAGATGGGGTCATATGGACTAAGCATGTGTAGTACGTATAGACGCAGTAGGTCAAATGATGTTGCTACATCTATACAACCATATCATTATTTGGATAATGATTATGAATACACTAGACTGAACATAATTAAGCGTGAACAACCCAACATGAAATATAATGTAACTATTTACAGTAAGATAGTAAACCGACTAATCAAGAGGTTGTATATATGGCTGCGCAAATCGTATGTGAATCCTCCTAAACAGTCCCAGTAATTGACTTCCTACATCAACATGTTTGGTGGAAGAGGTCCGAATTTTTATCCCATCATCTAAAAATCATACCTAAGGAAGAATAATATCTATTAGATTTTGAAGTGAAATGCATCATAGGTCTGTAAACTATTAATATATTCTCATCTAGGTTCATGAACTCTTAAAGTGATTATCTAGCTCGCAGTTTTTATCATATGGAAGAAAAACAATAAGTACATGTATAGCTAATCTATATATTTGCATGGATTACCAGATCGAGAACTTCAACTGTATTATCCGTAAATTCCTTGATTTGTGGAATAGCTTCAGAACTAATCATGTTTAGTGTTTATTTATCAAGCCAGAAGCAAGTGTAGTATGGCCTTAGTCATTACTCACTCAAATACAACTAGAACCCACTTTATCTTTTGAGGAATGAGCGTACTAAAATAATGGTGAGTCTTTTTTCTTCCTCCTTAACATGTCCTAAAAATCTCATATGTCCTTTTATTTGTGGTGTGAGGAGTAGTATATATGCTAATAGAGTACTAGTTGAAAGCGAGAATAACCATAAAGTGTATTTTCCTTTTGGTGGTTTAAATTAAATCTGAAACAGGTCAATTAAGTGTGTGGCAAAAGTTGTTTCCAGAATTACTAAAGTTTATATTCCACACACTAACTGTGTATTTTATAAATGGATACAGGATCCACACATAATGAATTAATGCTACAACATGGAAAGTAAAACATAATAAAAAGGATGTCACTTTGCATCCTAATCAACACAGACGTACACATCACAGGAAACATAATACCATATCATACAATGCAGGAGATGGAAGCATCAATCATTGCTGTCTTTACAGTGAAGAGCTAACAAGGCGAGCTTTTTCCATATGCTTGCCTCTTCTCAATATATTTTTATATATGACTTAATAAAATCGACCTAATATGTATGATATAATAACAACAACATTATGAGTCCATTTCTAGGAAAATGAATTCCCAACCAAAATCCAAGTTATTGACTCTTACGAAGAAAATGAATTCCCAACCAAAATCCAAGTTATTGACTCTTACGAAGAAAATGAATTCCCAACCAAAATCCAAGTTATTGACTCTTACGAAGAAAATGAATTCCCATATGCATATCTTGATTCATCCTGAATGTAAATTAACTTGACATCTACACTCAGTTTAAGCAACTTGGTATATATTGGAGTGAGCGATTGGGATGAGTGTGTACCATCAAATTAAGAAGGTAATATACATAAAAACTACATGGAGTAGTGCTGGACTTGAATCCTCAAATGGTCGAATGTAAAATGCATATGGAAGTTCCTAACGGAACCAATTTCTTGTGAGCCTTAGAAATCTTGTGAGAAATGTTATTGGAAGCGCGATGCAAATTAAAAACGAAATGAAAACATCCCTTCTTGCTTCCGGACATTGTTTATGGTACATTTTGCAAATTGACGAAGCACCAATATTTTGGCTCGTTTGTTTGTTTATCGGTGGGAGGGATCTTGATGCATTGATCCTACTTTAGCAGCAGTAACCCTAGTTTAGGGTGTTCTGAAGTTCAAGGACAGTCTATACCATGTCCAAAATAGCCAAAAATGGATCAGGCACCAAGCTTATTCATTTTTTTTTCTAGGAATGGGAGCAGTTTGTTATGAATGGTCCTGAAATAAAAAGAGCTGTTTTTAATTGAATCCTGTAAAATAAATTCTTGAGTTCCAAACTTCCTTTAAGGCTTTAAACACGACAGGACTGAAGCCTGACAGGCCCATAAGCAGATCAAGCGGCCCGACCATGCACCACATCAGCTAGGGCCAAGCTAGGTAATGTGTCATTCATGCCCCGAGTCCACTGCATCCTGAAGTAATCAAGCAAAGCGTGCTCGAATCTAGCCGCACGAATCAGTCATCGGTGGCAGTCCAATCCTTGCACTCGTCTTATATAGGCTGTCCTTTTGGGGCTTTTGCCATCCTTGTGAATTGACGTCTGAAGGCTCCAATTCTACCTTTCATTTCCCTGTCTGTTCTCCAATCCCTATGCACTATGCATCAAACTTTTGCGTATCTAACGAGTGACTAATCCACTTAGGCAATATGAAACCATACGTGATTTCTGATGTGTTCTTCCGTTTAAACCACATGCATGCTCATGAGCTTCACCCATTACAGCTGACCTGAAACCGGCAAGCAGTACAGTACTACAGCCTCGCACCAAATCAAGCTCCCGAAAGCGGAGCTGAACTAAACAAAATCAAACGCACGCTAGCTGCAAATCAACAAGTTCTTTTTTTTTCGCGCGCGGTTTCTTGACAGAGTTTGATGCTAAGGATTCATCTCGTGTAGCTGCCTTCTTCCTGCTCGCCGAAGCCGCAGTACATCTCCTGCAGCGACGCCGACCCGTCGCAGCTCGGCGCGCTGTAGCACCCGGAGCTCTGCGTCGACAGGGACTCGGGCTCCATTGGCCACCTCTGCAGGAGAGGGCTCCCCGCCGCCTGCGGGCCGCCCGCCGTCATCGTCTGCGCCACCTGCGCCTTCGCCTGCAACACCTGCATCTGCAAGCTCGCCACCTGCGCAGGTTGATTGTGTGCATGAATTTGGGATTTCAGCGGCGTCACGCGCGAGAGATCGAGAAGCTAGTAATCTTCTGCACAGGCAGGAGTTAATGCATGCGCCGGCCGGCCGGCCGGCGGCAAGGGCGCGCGCGTACATGGAGGTAGTGGGGCACAGCGTACCTGCTGCTGCAGCGCGAAGATGTGGGCGACGCAGCCGTAGATGGGGTCGCGCAGCCTGGCCTGCGCCTCGTAGGTGACGGTGGCCGCCGCCTCGCTCCGGTCGGCGGGGGCCACCTGCTGCAGCAGCTTGGCGGCGTTGCTGGCGCCGAACACCTTGTGGATGGCCGCGAACTGCGCCGCCCCGTCCTCGGCGCAGAAGTGGGGCGCGAACACGCACTCAGCCGCGCACTTGCGCCGGAGGAACTTGCACGCCCCGCACGGCGACCCCGGCGTGCCGCCGCCGCTGCCCGAGGACGCCATGGCCGTCGTCGCCGCCTCCGTCAACGCCTGCTGATCGCTCGCACCCGGTCCGCACGTACGCGTCTCCCCTCCGGTCCACCTAGCTACAAGCTCTGCTAGCTAAGACAACCACCGCAACTTGCTAGCAGCCGCCGCACGGGGGAGGCTAAGCTCGAGCTCGAGTTTTATAGAGGAGAGACACGACAAGGGCTGCAAGGTCGCGAGGGGACAAGGCTAGAGAGAAACCCGCACGATGTAGAGGAGAGCAAGCGACCTGTGGGGCATCGTCTTGCGTATCAACCTCTCCAACATCGCTGATTCGCACAAGTTATGGGCCATGCGTTTCACGAGAGAGGCAGGGATGGGCACGCTCGCAATTCATGCAAAACTACTCTACTGGCTAGAGGTCACACATGGACTACTAGCTTGCGCAGCCGACATTGTGACACTGACATGTTGGCCTGTGCATATGCCGAACTTCACATAAGACTGTCGGCATCAAGTAAACTGCCAAATGTCAATGCCCCAAATTTTGTCACCTAGCACACGTAGCTTCAATTCATCACACTTTGAGTAGACTCACATAATTGGATCACTCGTGCATGTGACCTTGTCGAGGACTAGGGCAAAAGTTTCAACAAGATGTAATGTAAGGAAAACCCAGCAGGCCTTTGATAGACGAGCTAAAGAATTCCTGAAGAGGAGAAGGTGGTGTACGTGTGGTGAATTAGTTCGTCCGGCCAAAGTGGTTCCGGCGGTCGTGTGCTGGCCGCCGCCGCCGCCGGACGTCGGAGAAAAAGGCACGCAGCCACGGCAGCTTTTGTCCGCCGAACGCCGCCAGCTTTATGTGACGAGCTGAGCTGAGCTTGCTCGGGCGCTGCCGCTCCTACGTAGGAGTACGTGGTTTCTGCTGCCTTTTCCCTTTCCCTGCCTTGCGTTCTCGTGTCCGGTTGCTCCGTTTGTTTTGTCGCTGCACCATGCGTTTGGTACACCGATGGCCCTGTTTGTTGCGCAAAATTCCGGGGTCTGCGCTTACCTGCACGTCACATCGCACGGTCGACCGTTCCGGACAGGAGCTAAGATACATCGGTGTCAATTATGCATCGGCTGGAGAGAACAAAATTATAAGATGGGAGTACAGTTTGGTTGGCACACTAGTACTTGTGCACTACTGTTTTTTTTTTTGAAGATTTTGTGCTCTGTTTTTGAAGCGATAAAATCAACACGGCTGCAGGATGCTTATTAATCCATCTCTAGATTTCTGTTGCATGCTTGCACGAAGCTTAATTATGTTTTATTTTCTCTAATACTCCACTTGTATCTTTGTATCAAGAGATATGCTTAATTAATTATGTTACTATAATTTAGGTTTAGGATATTTTGGTTCTGAATAAATTTTATACGAATTTTACAATGAATGGAACACATACTGCAGCAGTTCGATATGTGTCTGCTCAACTGCAGGTCAGCTAGGTGGTGATGATGACTCATGATTAAGGACACTAGATTGTCCTTGATTATTCTTAACAATTGGGGGTTGTTGCAATGCTCACCTCAAGTGCGCCAGCTCTGCAGACACAGCTACCGCCCTCTACCGATAAACAAAGCCCATCCAGCCGAATACAAATAACTGCGCACGTAACCTGATCACCATAGTTTATCATGCAATTATGCGGGTGTCTCCGTGCAAGCTTTTGCATCAAGGCATGATTAGGATAATGTGCGCGCCAATGCAGCTTGTCTGCTTGCTTCATCTGATTTCTTTTTCATTTGTGTGTGCGTGCAAGTCCGCGCCAGTGGTGTGTATTTGCATTATTGTGCGAAGCTAGCTAGTGCGTACGTGTACATGTTCGCCATGATAAGAACACAGGGGACACGGGGGCTAGTGCATGAGTGTCTAGGAGATTAGTTAAACAAGTGGGGGGGGGGGGGGGGGGGGGGGGTTGAGGAAGAATGATCTATGGTGTAGGTTTGGGGATGGAAAAGACGATACAAACTAGTCCATCAACCTGTGCTCCCGCACGGGCTATTGTTTTTAAACACTGTTGAATCTAAAAATTATCTAGAAATTAAACTTTTAGCTACTATCTCATTTTTTTAATACTTCAACATAATACTCATGTATGTACTTATCTTTATCCAGTTATGATTGATTTTTAATTAGTAATTACTCTATAAACTTTTTGATCCACATTCACACTTTTTTCATTTTGTATCGCACTTACATACATTGTATTTAGCATAAAAACCAATATTTTTCATCAATTTCTCACATACATGTATAAATGGTTTAAATGGTGACACTCATCATGTGTATACACTTTAACTTAGTGTTTCTATATTAACAATGACAGAAATAGGTAATTTAGAATTATATATTAGTTAACTTTTGGATATTTCTATATGATGCACATGAAGACTATTAGATTAAGATTTAGGTATTTACTTTATATTATTTTTAATAATAACATAGATGGGTAACTTAGATACAAATTTAGAATGATATTTTAAATTATAGTTTATAATGATCATATGAGTAAATTGGATGAAGATTATGAGATTACTTTAGATTATTTTTTATAAAGGCCGACGTTAGTAATTTAGATATAGGTTCAGAGTTTATTTTGAATATTTTCATAATGATAGTGGTGTATAACTTTTTAGAAAATATAATAGATCAATAACTATGATTATTAGAGTTTACAAGATTGGTATTTGGTGTTTTTGATTTTTTAAAGAATTTTTGGGATTTGTCTTTTTTTTTCTAGCGTGTCTCGTAGGAACTAATGCGGAGTTTCCAATAAAAAAATAAGACCACATTGCTACAAAACTATTACCATGAGTTACATTCAATTGTTAAATATTCAAACACAATACTTATATATAGATATAAAGCTATTATCTTCATCCGATTTTGATAGATTTTATATAGTAATTATTGTATAATATGCTCATCTACATTTATAATCTTTCACTTTTCACTTTGCATCGTAGGTATGTGCTTGAATTTATTTAATGGACCTTAAGTTTGAACTATAATTTTAACATAGAGACCTATATTTTCATCACTTACTCTATATCTTTATAAATGGTGATGCACATTATGCGTATATACCTTAGTTATTATATCATATACTAATATTGTAAGAAATAGACGATTTAGACTCATCTATTGTTGTATATTTTTGTGGCGGAACCACCGAAATTAAACTAGCTTAAGTGTGCTAACCATCACCTTAATGGTCAATCCGGTCACACACACTTAAAACGGTGTAATCCGACAGTCCGTCGAGTCAAGCCTGATCCAACCACTGAATATCTTGATCGAAACAACATGCAACAAGTCTCACACAAAGGTGAGCGCAGATGATACAATATGGTATTTCAATTTACAACATAGAGTTTATAATTAATTTACAAACCGAGTTTGAAATTCATATAATATTACAAGCTAGAGTTCTTGAAATAAATACAGTGGAAGTTTAAACGATAAAACGCGAATAAAGATACATGACAACATGAGTAGCCCGCCACATGTCATCCAACACGAGACCACCTCAAGGCAAGGTCGGAGACCACTCAACCGACCACCCTGCAGGTAAAGGATGGGCATCCAAGGTTGACCGGCAACCAACTCTATCATTTCATCACTAGTACCTGAAAGTAACAACAAAGTAAGGCTGAGTATACTAATACTCAACAAGACTTAAATGACTATGGTATATACTTAGCCAACTCCTAGTATGAAAGGCTTTTGGCTGAGGGGTTTGTTTTGACTAAAGCAACTAAGAGTGGATCCTTAATGTCAAGCTTTAGCATCCAATTTAAGGTTGAGCTAACCATTCTAAGTGAGCAACATTTTCAAACTTGTCAGTGTGGAAAAAAAACAATTGATTAGATAACAATATCAACATCATTTCACATTTCCTTTCATTCCACTTCTTATTACGATGTGACACGGTGATTAAGATTCTCTTAACCGAGAGTGGTGGCGAATCGATTCGATTTATATCATTGCAAGGCGGACCTATACACACGACATGTGCATGCCCCATCAAGCCGCACATGGCAAACGGTCCCCTTAGAGAACAATGGCAGTTGCGAACTCATGCGACCCTTGAGTGCTAATCCCCACCGATACCTCCCCGGGTCTGCCGTGAGTTACTAACTAGTACACGAATAGGAAACATGACCAACTCAATCTGCAATCACACCTTAAGGTAATAGGTTTTACCAGTTTCAACTACCTCTTACTTCTAGAGTACTATTCAAACTCGATCAGTAGGGCCACAACGAACGGACCTTAATCGACATAGGCGGAGCGCAACCACAATACTAACTTCAATTTTATTTTCTGTCTCCACCCGGTCTCCAACTTTTCTTTCATCAGTGATTCATTCTCAAGTAACTTGCCATAAATATTGAAAGGTCCGATGTCTCGCGAGCGATAGGCAATCACTCGACTTCTACCGTTCTTAATTAAGCATGGCATTTCTATCGACCTACACATACTAGTATTTTGAACCTGGGAGTCCTAGGGATCATGCAACTAAGGTTTCATTCAACTCCCAGGAACTTAATGTATAAAAGTAAACACGTATTTAAGATAATTGCATAGTTTTGAATTTAGGAGTTATGCTCCGGGGCTTGCCTTCGAGACTAGCCTTGGGCTCTTCTGAACTTTGGTTCAGGTCTTGGGATGCTTCAATTGGAGAGGCTTCACGCTGCTCACTCTTGGGCGCGCCGATCAATTCATAAAGACTGTCGACTAGCGGGTTATCTACATGAAAATGCATATGTATGAGTTGATTGAAAGGTGATGACACATGCATGAAGTCAAATTTAGAGAGTGCAACAACTCAATCATACAATATTTAAAGATCAAAGAAGAGCATACAAGCATATCATTATCTACACAAGGAACACTAGAGTTTTCATGTGAGACATAACCTTACCAACTAAACCAATAATATTTCAGTAACTTTGGTTGCAGCATGACATGAATACCTGGTCCTAAATAAGTGATTTAGCATGTCATGATGGTAACAAGATCTAGGTAAACCATGCTTATGAGTGAACTATAGCAATAACATACTAGAGGCCAAATAAATGACACATACAAGCAACCAGAGAGATTCTACTAGCAACATTTTCAGCAATGATCATGCTACTTATAAAGAGCATAAATAATAATTTGTGGGGCCTACAAAACCTAGCAGCAAGTATCTTTAATAACTAAACTAACTTTTAACATGAATAAATGTCCAGAAAGCATCTGTTGGTATATGAACATAAATCATTTACGGGAGCTTTCTCACCACACCTAAAGTTTGCTGTAAAAATTTGAGCATGATTGGATTAACATAGAAATTACTAAAAATCAAACATGGTGACATGGTAGATTATAAATAATAAATTATAATTGGAGTTATGTCAGTGATTTGGTGCCAAAAACCTCTCAGAATATTTTATATCACTAATCTATACTACTGAGAATTTAACAAGATTTTATGAACAAGATAGCTATGCCTTCCAAATAGAAGGAGATTAGCAACATGCATTTTATTCAGTATCAGAAACATATGGTGCATTGCAACAAGTAATTTTTCCTAGGTAAACAGTTCATAATAAACCTAACAAAATTTATTTTGTATTTTTTATCATTTTCCTATGATTTTGTACGGATTTCCAAAGTTTCAGCAATTTTAAACAAAATTAAACCCGAAAAGAAAAAATGCTTTTGCAAGAAAGCCCTCCGAAATAACTTTTTCCAGTAGATCCGTCCTTCCTTTTATGAACCAGCCCTGACTCTTACACTTAAGTCCCTCAAAGATTTCCCACCTCACACTTAAACCTAGACATTTAACGGAAAACCCCCTGGAGTTCTATTTCCTTCACACCCAACACCCCGCCTCCTTCTTCTACCTCGGTCACGCACGCCCGCGCGGCGGCGGCGGCGCCCCACCCCGGTGACTACCCCGAGAGCCTCCCGACACTGAGGCGCACCCACTCCCCTAGTTTTTACCTTAGAACCTAAACCTTAGCTATTCCGGCAGTGAGCGGCGGCGCACGCCCGGTGGCATGCACGAGAACGCGCGTGGAAACATGGTTGAGATGGCGGTTTGGCAAGAGCTTGAGGTCCAGGGCTCACCTAGGTTTCATTTTTGGGGTTGGTAGGGCAAGAGAAGGCCGGAAGGTGGGGTTTGACGGTGGGGTGGAGTCTTGTGGCTGGCGGCAATGGTTTGCGCGGGGACTTCAATCCCCAGCGCTAGGGTGCATGGCGGCGGGCGAGAAGAGGTGGCAGAGGTAGATGGGGAGGCTATCCAGCTTGGGGTGGTGGTGATTTGATTTTGGCAAGGCAGGGGTGGGGGATTTGGCCGGCGAAGGCGCCCTGCTCCTGCTCGGCTCTGTTTCGCTTTTGTCTTTAGTTTGGCGGGAGGAGGAAGAAGAAAGGAGAATGGGAGGAGAGGGAGATGAGACCGGCTGGGTGGGAAGGAGATAAACCGAGGGCGCGGTCGCTGGTCTCGGTTCGGCCCTGGCAAGCCGTGGCGCGGCGCAGGTGCAACAGTGGTGAGCAGGAGCGAGGCGACGGTGGCAAGGCGTAAGCGGCATGGCGGAGCGTGGGCGCGGCATGGGCGTTGGCGACGGGATGGCGCGGTTGACTGCGAAAACGTGGGGTAGAGGGCCCGACGGCGTTGGCGTGATGTAGGCGGCGGCGTGCGCTCTGCTCTGCTCAGTCTCTCGCGACAGGGAATAGAGGGATGGGAGGAGGGAGAAGATGAAGGGTGACGAGTGGGGCCTGCACATTTTTTTAAAAGATCTTTCCTCCTTCAAAAGAGCAAGCTACTACTACCCAAAAATCTCCCAAAAATACCCATTGGAAACACAAAATCACAAAGAACACAATGAAGCTTGAACCAATTGCAAAGCTAAAAAAAGATTGCACAGAATTTGAAAAGTAAAATAGTTAAAATTAAAACTTCACTGAATTTTTATCACTAGCACACATCACCCAAAAATAAGGGAAAATTCTTTAAATTCATCATTTTGCATCAAGTATTTAAATAAAATAACCGGAGGCATAGCTACATAGCAAAATTTTGAGCTGCTTCACAAAGTTTCATTTGATCAATAAATGACAATTCAGGAGTTTAAACTAATGCAATGATAGGAGGCTCATGTTTATGCAGAGGATTAAATCTAATTACAATTTAAACACCTAGGGTGTTACGATTTTTAATTAAGGTGATTGCATTCAAATGTGGGATTACCTCATATTATTTTTAATAATGGCATATGTGGGTAATATTGATGCAAATTTTAAGGGTTACTTTAAGTTTTTTAAGTATTAGTGGTGGAAAATTTAGTTGCAAATTTAGGAGGTTATTTTAAATATTGTTTATAATGGCATGTGTGGGTAATTTTGATGAAGATTATGGGTTATTTTAGTTAATTTTATATAATGACAGAGGTGGATAATTTAGATATATACTTAGGGGGTTACTTTAATCTATTTTTATAATGGCATAGGTGGATAAATTTTTAGAAAGTATAATAGATCCAATGGCTATGACGATTTGAGTCTACCGATTGATGGCTAGATGTTTTGCTTTTTTTAGAATTTCTAAGATTTCTTTTTGTTTCTAGAGTGTCCATATAGGAATCATTGGTGGCTTCACCTAGAGGCTTCAAAAGAACCTTCAATTAGTAATAGAATTAGTAATAGTAAGATACCAAGATTTCGGATGCAGAATATTTCTTTTTTCTTATGTTAATAAGGTCAGAAGCCTGAACCGATCAAACAAATGTGTAATGCCTACACCATTGCAGCTGCAACTCCAATGTTGCCCCATGGTGAAGTGCTACATACGTTTAGGGTGCACATGATCGTGAGTTCATGACTAGCTTTAGGCTAACGTACCAGACAATATGTGTCGGTTTAAGCCATAAACGGGTACTGATGATGTGCTCAGCAATACCAGTTTTGGTACTGATAGTGAGCTATCACTACCAAATCGTACAAAGAACCACGCCCCGCCAGGAACTTTCTTAAGAAAAATGGTAATAAAACCATGAATTTTAGTGTGTTTGGGTTGATTTCTTAACTTTCCCCCGGCTATCGTGCTCAAGCTCCGCCCTTCTGCACGGTTCTTAAGACCTACTACCAATACTGGTTTGTGTAAAAAATCAGTATTGATAACCTCTTCGTACTGATGAGGTTTTTAGAACCGGTCGATACTGGTAGTGGCAGTAGGTTTTGTAGTAGTGTCCTTTCGCGTTCAACGTCAGCGAGGGAGTTCTTGGCAGGGGACACCGGTGGCGAGGCTAGGGAGCAGGTTCTCCTGGTCAATAGCATTTGGGGTAACTGTCCTTTTTGCTGTTCACAATTTGGATTGATGGATTGCAAAGGCTGGGATATTTGGATGAGTTAGAGGTTGGAAGCATGATTTTGTAATTTGAGATTCCGAGTTGGATTTAGTATATACATAATATAATTGCTTTCCGATCTACTTGGCGCTAGCACAGAGCGTGTGTGAGGGGTTGTCGTCAGCCGTTTGGCTCTGACATCTCATCTTGTATTCTTGTTAGCGCGCTGGATATACATGTTCGTGGGTTATTAAATCTCACTCGAGATTGTGAAAAAAAGATATAACTTGTACATTAACAGGAATGTAATGAATTAACTATATACATATGACAAAATGGTTCCCTTAATAATAAACCACAAAATTATGCCTAATCAAAACTTATTGAGCAGGCGCGTGTGTGTGCATGTGTTGTGTTTGTGGGGTACTTGGGTTGCCTGCATTCTCAATGTACTTACTCTCTCAAAAAAGTTATTGAAGTGGCATATATTTGCTACAACTGTTTTAAACCATTGTCAGTGGGGATTTTATAAGCAATAAATGAGCTGCCATGTAGGCAATTTTGATGACATGGCACACTATTTATGAAGTGGGAGAAGAAACTAGTTTCATAGTGATGAAATCATGTATACACTGTTTCCAACACAACTTGTGTCTTGCATGTAGTCTTGGAAACAACGAAAAATGAAACAATGCATTGTGTGACCTATTTCATCCACAAACTAAATGCTCCCCTACACTGAGAATGGCCTTAGAATCCGTTAGTTGTAATGGATCAATTATTGTGCGTGTAATTTCCCACACACATAGTATTTAAGATGCTGTCTTTCTAACCTTTAATTGCTTGACATATCAAAGTGGGAATGCAATACTTCATCATTATTTTTGCCGTGTCTATATACTCTTGATCTCCATGAGATATCTAAAGTATATATACACATTTTTTGTACTAGATAGGAGTATATCCAGATTTTGTATTAATGCTGGTCTTTATTAAATTATTGTACTATAAAACTACACAGCAAATCTACCAAGCATGAAAGAAAATATCACACATGAATATACGCATTTATTACAAGAGAAAAAGATTGCAGCAAATCAAATTATGAAGGTTGGGCTTGAGGTCATGTATATACACGGTGCCACAATATATATACATGGGCTTGAGGTGCCCTAGTTAAAAAAGATTGGGGAGCAAACTTTGTGTGTTCTATCCTTACTGTATTAGAAAAAAAATTGATTTTGTACGTACCTAGGAAACTTTCCCCTCTGTTTCTAGATCTGTTTTGAATAGTTCACGCTAACTTACTGATGTTTTTCGCTTCCTTGTAGGCACCCATGGATGAAAGCAGTTCAAGAGATGGCAACCGTAGGAACGGCAAAAGGGCCGCCGATCAAAGCTTCATCAACAAGGTGAAGGAGCCAAGACAAGGGTTGGGGATTGCCAAGCTAGAGAGAATGAGGGCAGAGGAGGAAATGAAAGAGAAGTACTTAAAAAGTCCCTTTAGCCAGGCACACATTTCTGGTGCTGGTATCCAAGGCTTGGTAAGCATACCTTTTTTTTTTTCCCGAAACACTTGTATTATCCATTTAGGTGTGGTTCACGCATGGTTGTGTTTTTATATTACCATTTCTTTGATTGCCTTCTCTGCTTACTGACGTGCTTTACGGGAACTGATCTATATCAAGTAGAGCATGGAACCAGAATAGCCTCTAACCTATTGTATGGCTTATATGCTGGTCCTTGTTGCCCTACCAACACCTTCCAGATTCTGAGATAGTTTCCAAGGATTTCTTTTACTGTCACATACATACTCATATTATTGGAACTGATGTGAGGAGGACATGTGTATATCTTAGAGCTCATGTCATAGAGATACAGATGGTATTTTAAAACTCAGAAGATCTTTGTGATTGTATTTTCAAAATTGGAAGTAGGGAACCGGGATGTCCTCGAACGCTCAAACCCGGCTTACATCTTACTAGCCTTAGTTTGGTGCTACAATTCAATTCAATGCCCTACCCAGTCCAGTCCTTCCAGACTTTTGCGGTATATGCGCCTTTATATCTTTGATAGTTGTTCAAAACTGAAAGCATCTTTGCCTTTCTTTTGTTTTTGTTTCCAATGCTTGTTTGTACATACTTCTCATGTGTAATGATAATAATATTTCTCCCTTGCACCGTATGCCCTTAGCATTATATATGTTGTCTTCTCAAGTATGGATGATGGCTGACCTCATGGTTTATTTCAGATGGCATATGGAACAAGAGGATACATGAATGAACAGTTCAATCTTCCCTTCACCAGGTACACATGATTAGTTTCCGATCTTTACACATGTTCACGGAATAAATTACCCATTTTTTCGACTGTCGTAGATTCATGATGAAATATTTCTTGTCTGACCAATGTAAAATATGCAACCAGGCCTCCAAGCACATCTGGAGCTGCATCTTATGACAATCCAAGCAACACTGCAGCTCTTTCCTGATCATATGGTACATAACCAGATTGTTGTTCTTATTTTTCTAGACTAAATGCATTACTGACCTGCTTCATACAAATTAAAGCACAGGTTCATTGTCCTTCTTGGATAGCAGCATGAAATACAATGTGCATGTTTTTTTTTTGGTGAAGCAATGATATGCTAAATGCTCATCCGAACATTGAATTACTTAAGCGTTGTAGGGAAGGAGCTCATCAGTATGTGCTTGCTATTCAACTGCATAGGTTATCAAATTCACTGACTACGGCACTCTAATATTTGTAGGAAGATGTATATGTTGATTCGAAGAGAGAGGGCGACCGCAACCTATCGGTGGAGCCCACTTGCAAGAACTCCGATGATCCACAGGACCTGGACCTGGACCTGAAGCTGTGATCCTTCAAAGTTGTCATGAATAAGGAGGGTGGTTCCAACATTTTAGACGTGCGTGTGGCATCATGTGATCTTGATGCTTGGTTTTGATCAACAATGTTGCTTCTGTGGATTAATAAATGTTTTCTGATCAGTAGAGCAAGAAGGAGTACTTCATTTTCCCTCATGCAAGACTTTGGATTCTGTTTGTGTTGTAATGCAATACAATGCATGTGAAATGTTGGATCACTGTTGGAATAACGTGTGCGCGTGGAAGTTGAACGACACACCTGACATTTTGCCCTTGCAGGTTGCGACGTTCACATGCAGTGAGTGGCATCATTTTTCTTTTTTCTTTTTTTTTGAAGAGGAGAGTGGCATCATTTTCTCGAGCCACATCCTCAAGCAGAGGCAGCCCAACATATGGGGCGAATTTTTTTCTCTGCAATTTCGAAACACACGATTTGTATTTGGGCTTTGCGTTGTCTGGTTTTACGTAGGGATCGTCTCCGGGCTTGCTTGGGAAGAGCCTGATCGGACTTGGGCTATCTGAGCTTTCAAGCCTGGCTCGATAAAGAGGCGGGCCGGAATTGTTAGCTCCAGGACCAGCCAGGAGAGACACAGGCACACAGCCGAACAGAAGGAAAAAAACCGAATCTCAAAAAAAAAAAAGGAAAACCCCCTCATAAACCCCTCGCCCGCGGCCGCTGCAGCGCGTCCGCCGTCGCCGGAGCACAAAGAGTCAAAGAGAGAGCGGCGAACCCGGCGATGGAGTACGTGAACCCCCCTCACCGGCTTCCGCGTCGACGGGCGCCGCCCCAACGAGGTGACGCACACTTGCCCTCTTCCTACCGCCCCACCTCGCATGGTTCACTCGTAACCCAATCTCACTCGGTGCTGCTGCTGGATTTCGCGCAGATGCGGCAGCTCAAGGGCGAGGTCGGCGTCGTCGAGCGGGCCGACGGGTGAGTAAGGCTCCGACGCTTATAGGCGGGGGGAAAAGGGAGCAGCTGTCGATTAGGGCTACGGTGGTGGTATTTGCCTGTGAAGGTATTCTGCTTTAGAGATGTCATGTGTGGTGCTCGCTTTTGATCTGATTTTGCTGGTGTTTTTGGTCGGGGCAGGTCCGCGCTATTCGAGATGGGCAACACCAGGGTCATCGCCGCTGTCTACGGCCCTCGAGAGGTGATTCCAATTCCATAGACCCCCTACCAGGGTCATCTTTAGTCAACATTCATCTTCAGGAGTCCTTTTGAGTGAATGTGGGGATTATTTGGGAAAACTGGTTTACTGTTTTGGAAATATGTTTGAAAACCATTAAGATCCATGATTGCCTATGGGCTGTAGAACATGCAATGTTCATCCACAGTAAGATATACTGGAGAACTTGGAATCATGGAAATTGTAAATTTGAATCACTTGCGTTCTTTCCTGTTAGACTACACACTAAATCAGGGAACCCTGTGTTGTGCTACCAGGAAGAGCTGTTCACTTTTCAGTGAAACTGAACACTGTCTAATTAAATTTCATGCTCTTGGTTTGTTCGTGTAGGTCCAGAACAAAGGTCAGCAAGTAAACAGCAAAGAGGCTTTGGTAAAGTTTCACTCCAAGTGCATTCCTCAGTTAGAGCTTTTCCTTTATGATTTGTTCCTGAGCAAGTTTTTGCAGGTTCATTGTGAGTATAGGATGGCAGAATTCAGTACAGGAGATCGGAGGAGAAAGCCGAAAGGTGACAGGTATGTTCCAATTTGAACAGTAAAATCTGATTAAAATGGTTGGTTGTTCCAGTCCTTGGGGATCGCAATAATAGGTTCATTTACTGTCAAAACAAACTTCTGAGTTCTGACATAGCAAATCTGTATTATTTTTCTATTTACCTTATTAGCAAGCTTCTTTTCCCCTACTTCTTGTGTTTTTGACATGTCCTTGTGTTGTTTCTGCCTTCTAATTTGAGGGTACTATTTTCAAAATACGATTGACTTTCCTAGGATGCTCAATCAAAATATGGGTGTCAGATCAGGACCACTGTGTTTGTAACAGTGTAACTGTTGCGGACGCCAATGTTGCAAGAAGCGTGACATGGCCAGGTGCCCACATCTGTAGCAGAGGATTAGCAACGAGATTAATCAGTTGGTTTGTTTTTGTTCTTCAAAAGAAAGTTAGCTTGTTTGTTAGGCACCGAGTTCTACATCAAGGGCATCGGATATTGAGTTTGGCAAGCAAAGATTTATCCCTAATTAATGTAAACCAGCAGTTCAGAGCCTCCTTGAGAGGGCGAACTTACAAGTATATTTACGAGAGGAACCGCAGTGGCGCCATTGGCCATGACTGCGCATTACCGGCTAGTGCCGCTTGAGTGGATCGGGGGGAGAGAGGGAGAGACTGAATAAGCTAGGGTTTTGCTCGACTGGATTGAATTATTAGACTCAGCGGCAGGGTTCCCCTGGTCGCCCGACTTGCATGTGCTGCCTCTTGGCCATTGGGAAAGCAGCACGGCGTGTTTCAGCGGTGCTGGACCGTGTCTGCATGTGAGTTATGGGCCGCTTTTGTTTTTCGGGCTAACTTGAGTTTACTTTTATTTATTGAATGTTTTATGTTTATTTGTTTTCCATCAACAAATTTAATTACTGTTTTATTGCATAATCAATTAAAAAAATCATAGTTTTCCGCTAATGTACAACTAAGATGGTCTCTGATTAAATGCAACCAAGAGAAGTTTAATTATAGTTTTGTTCATAATTAATTTCTGGCCGACGTTGATTTTAATTATGATGGAATATTTAATTAATTTATTTTTCCCAACGTTGATGCAAATTGAAACTTATGTACATGATATTAATCAGACCAGCATAGGGTTAATTTCAAGCTTATTTTGTGTATTTTTTGTACATCATTACTCTTTTCAGCTAAGATGTAGCCCCTCAATAGCACTAACTATCCTGCATGGAAGGAGAGTGCAGAACTCGTGCACTGCATGTGGATAAGCTTGTTGCTCTTGTTGCCGGCACTCAAGACTATAATGGTATGTTTAAGGAGTATAATGGCGACTCTAAGAAGTGGGAGATGTCCAACAGGATGGCCAAAATGGTATTTAAGCAGTCAATGTCAGTTGGCACAAGAGGAGCAATTATTGATAAGAAGGATGGTAGGGAACTTGAGCTAAGGTGTTCTTGAAATTAGTTTAGGCGAATTTCAAAAGCTCCTCTAAGACTTATGCTAATACCCTTAAACAAAAAAAATGCTTACTTCATGCTATGATTGGCAAAGTGGAATCAGGGAACATATTATGAGAATATGTGACATGGTAGTTGAGCTGGAAGCACTTGGGATATCCATCTTTGATGGTTTCCTCCTGAGTTCCATTATGTCATCTCTACTAGCTTAGTATGCTCCTTTCAAGGTTACTCAAAAGGAGACCTAGAGCGTCGTCTATCTGATTAGCTAAGGAAAGGGTTGGTGTAGTTGTGGCAATGTCAATGTCATTACCATCACTATATCTACACGGACCCTTTCCTCTTCATCAATACAATCTAATTGAGTTGGAAACCATTAGAGATGGATATCCCAAGTGCCTCCAGTCTGGTTGCCATGTCACACATGCTCATAATGTGTTCCCTGATTCCACTTTGTCCATCACAACGTGAGGTAAGCATTTTCCTGATAAGAATGTTGGTATAAATCTTAGAGGAGCTTGTGAAATTCTCCCCAATTGAGTTTAGGAACTTCTTAGCATCAAGCTCCTACCATCCTTATCGGAACTGAGATCGACTGCTTAATGATTATGTTGGCCAGAGTTGTCATCATGCTCCTTAAGTTTAACATCATAGTCCTGAGAGCCACTAGCAGGAGCAACATGTTTATCCTCACCTACTGAGTAATCAAGGTCTAAGAACCCAAGAACCATTTGCACATTCTCCTTCCATGAAGGATAGTGCCATTGAGGGGCTGCAACATTCTCAGCAGTAGCTTTTTCAAAAAAAAAAACATTCTCAGCAGTATTCATAGTATAACAAAATACACATAATAAGCATGAAATTACATTGGCCTCATTAATAACATGCACATAAGTTTCAGTTTGCATCATCATTGGGCAGAAAACAAAGAAACTTAAATTAAATAACTCGTAATTAAAATCAATGTTGGTCAGAAATTAATCATGAGAAAATCTCTAATTGAACTTCTAGTTTGTTCCATTTAATCAGAGTGCATCTTAGTTGTACTGTGGTGGAAAATTTATACTTTTCAGCTAATTATGCAATAAAACATTAATTAAATTTTTGATGGAAAAGTAATAAACATATTCTCACGCGTGCATGGCATTTTCAAGCTCTGGTATGATGATTTTTCATTAAATTCTGCAATTTCTAGATGTAGTGATCATGTCTAGGCTACTGTTCCTTTAGATTGGTATTCATTTGTGTAAATTCAGTTCTACAAATTCCCCACTTCCATGCCATATCAGGAGCAAAGTCATAATTAATATCAGAAATTTCAATAGTAGCATCTGGTGTAACATAGGCAAATAATGCTTCAGTATAATTTAGTTATTCACTTTAGTGCTTCTGAGGTGAACACCCAGTGTGCAAAGTGAATTCAGGTTGCATGAATTTACATGGTGTCTGATTTCCCATATCACTATAGTAGTGAACTAAAGCTACAATCATCTGGCAGGCGATCAACAGAAATTTCTCTTGTTATTCGACAGACAATGGAGGGCAAGCATATTAACACATTTAATGCCATGCTCACAGGTCAGTTCTATTTAGTCCACATCCTTTAAAAAACTTCAGTTTTGAATGATACCATTGCTAACTTTCAATGCTTATTACTTGTTTGCAGATTGATATATTTGTCCAAGTTCTTCAAGCTGATGGTGGTAAGCGTGCTGCCTTCCTACTTTCAGATTGTTGAAGTTGTCTCCAGGCTCCCAGACTCTGATGTCCCCTTAGCTATATTACTCGGTCATGCTGGAATCGGCTTCCAGAAATCTAGATTCTCCAGAATATGAGGTATGGTCATTCTGGAATGTACTGGAGAATCTAGATTTATGCTCTACATATGAGCATACCTCATTCAAGCGTGCTGCCCTCTATTATTTATTCTGGAATGTACTTCTTTTTGGTTCTGTCGTAAAAGGAAGCCAAGCAAGGCTATTTATTTTCCATAGACTGAGTAAATCTAGATTATGCTCTGCATATGAGGTATGCTGGAGAACATACCTATTCTGATGTCCCCTTAGCTATATTACTCGGTCATGCTATAGCATATTATTCTTTACTGCTATATTGCTCAGTCATGCTATGGCATATTATTCTTTTACTTGCTTAAAATGATTTAATCATATTTTGTGCTTAAAAATGATTGTCATGCTGGGGCATGACCATGTGTATATCAGGAACAAGGTCAGCATGCATCAATGCTGCAACACTAGCTCTTTCAGATGCTGGGATTCCAATGCGAGACATCGTCACATCTTGTAGTGATGGGTGTCTGTGTTCTACTCCTTTGCTTGGTAAGACACTAAGACACCTCACTATTTTTGTCATATCTTTGATAAGCTAATAATCGTATGGTACAAACAAACTCAAATGATTCTAATGTGCTATGTCAGATCTGAATTACATAGAAGACAGTGCTGGGGGTCCAGATGTCACCGTTGGTATTCTTTCAAAGATGGACAAAGTAACTCTTCTGCAGGTAAAAAGATCAAGAATTCTTCTTGTTCCAAATTGTTAACTCCTGAAAGTCTCTCTATGTGCAACAAAAATTATACATTTCAACTTTTCCCTTGTGAAATACTTCTTTTACGATGGTTTGCTGCATAACGATTATCACCAAATGGAAGCAGCTCAAAGTCATTTTTTTTTGGCAGATGGATGCAAAATTACCGATGGATACATTTGAAAATGTAATGGGACTTGCCACAGAAGGGTGCAAAGCAATTGCAACTTACATCCTAGAGGTACACCGTACACTTGAAAATGATTTAGGTTGTTTCCCGTTTACTTTGACTTTGACACATTGAAACTTCTCAATGCCCCTTGAGTGCCCCATTCTGATATACATGGTGATTGGTGATCATCACACCATTGTACTGAAACAGGTGCTATTAGAGAACACAAAGCGGCTGGAGTGTCAGCGTGGTTAACATTAAAGAGTTAAGAGGTGATCCCATCTACCCAGCTTGTGTATCACTTGAAGTCTGGACTGATCTGTGTAGTAACACTGACATTTATCTGCTTACTCAGCAGAGTTGGAAGATTAGTGGCCTGAATATGTTGAAGATTGCTGACCCATAAATGGACATCACACATCGTGTAAAAGGCTTGTTAGTTGAGGATGAATGGCTTTGGTGCAGTGCAGTGCAGTGGACAGGAAATTGCTGAGCTTCTTGTACTTCCAACGGAATATGTGACTTTGAAGTAGGTTAGGTGAACGTGACATTGTATGATGATTATGTGCTGTGCTGGTTGTCTCAGCACTCGCCCGTTCATATTGCACCCGTCTGCTCCAAGATCAGATAATGCTTAAGACCTACAGGTGTTTGCTGAAAATTTTGGAGCCCTATAATTGTCTTTAAAATACTACCAGTCTACCACCATATACATGCTGATGGGAATAGGAATTTAGAATATGGAGTTCTGACTCCAGATGCAGAAAAAATGCACTACCATGGGGGACACAGTTGGAATTATAGAACCCAACCTCTGAAAACCTGATAAACTTCCAAAGTAATTATCTATCTAGTTCAAATAATGTGCTGAATATTTTGCTTTATCACCAATTGGCTTAGCATCTCATTTTTCTAGATGGTTCAAGGGAACTCAGAACTAGTTGAATCGTGCTCGTAATATAGAAATCTAAAGGTACACAATTTTTGTCCTCAAACAAAGCTCAATATCAAGCGTCTAAACTTTGCATAGTTCTATGTCAATATGTGATGAACACAGTATTACACTGAATTGGTGATATAGGCACGAAGGGCAGCGACTATAAGTAAAGCATGCTCTCTGAGACCGGCAAATTAGTTTTCAGCTGACGCTGCCTTGTCAACAACAGGGAATGCTGACAAAGTTGCACAATTTTCTTGGGCTGGGGCATCTAATCACTTGCATGCCTCATGAACTTTCTCCAGGGACATGTGAGTGCCATGGCAGGCACATAATATCTTCACCTCATTTGTACCAAACTAGTATGTTATACATCAGATATGGTTCTGCCTTTTGGTCCAGTAAGGCAGTACCAGTGGTAGAAACCCAGGGAAAGATCAGGATATGATCCAGACCCTCCAAATTTGACAATTGGTGCGATGCCTGGCCTTATAGCAGAACCCATAAGAGGAGCGCCCAATCAGCCTTCTCAACTTCTGCCGTTCTGCGTGAGCAGATGAAGAAGCACCTGCCTCTGCAGATTGTGAAAGAAAGAAAAGAGCAAACAAATCAAAACTCGATGGCCCATGAGATCAGCTGGTAAAATATTAGAATACCCATGGCACAATCACTAACCTTTTGGTGTCCCTTGCCATCATCAGCTTGCTTGGTCCCCGTTTGCTCAGCTTTGTCTTTTGCAGTAAAAGAAGACACTGAGGTTGAGCACCAAAAGCCCATGAAGAGCTCGTTTCAAGTGTTGGTAGCTGGACTGCCAGGTAACCAAAAGTAACCTGAGAGGCATTTGTCTGGACAGCTAGTCCACCGTTTGTGGGTGGCCTCAACTGCATTGTACACTGATTAGCAATGTTTTGATCTCAAGTAGCTTCTTTTTTTTGGCGAAATTCATGTAGCGATTAGGGATATGAAACTGCAAATTAATAACTAAGGCCCCATGTGACACCCCTAAACAATTTACTTAAGAACTTAACATGCTGATAATGCGTCTTTTCCTATAAATAGGAAGAAAAAGAGGCATTCAACTAGTTGAATGGGAGAAAGGCAAAAGCTGTATTCAGAAATGTATGTTTAATATAATCTTCAGCCCTTAATCGTACATGGATCATAATATCACAATTACACTTCAAAGCAGGGGTATGAACACAAATGCCCCTAATATCTTCTTAGGAACGTCAAAGCAGCAAATGCATAAGTTTCAGTATTGGTTCCTAAATTTTTAGTATACCCTTCTTTGTTTTTTACAGATCTCAACAGTTCTCCTGGATGAATAACTTGCATCAGAATCGTACAAAAGTTACATCAAAATCAAGCAGCTATTTTTTCTCCTTTGGCTCATTAGGAGGGCTCTCCAGTTTGTCGTTCTTGTCAGGAGCTGTGTCCACTTCGTACACATTTCTGAACCCAAGCTCTGACATATCTTGCTTCGCCATCAAGTTTCTGAGGAACATAATAAATTCAGAAATTATAACACCACACATGGGAACAATGGTTTGGAATCTTATCGGAAAGAGCAGCAGCAAACAGAAAAAGAAGCAAAAAATGCAAACATTTTGGTGCAAACTGCACCTTGTTATGAGCTCAGATGCTGAACTTCAGAGATCAAAATTGGTAAGAGCTCACCCCAGTGCCAGTACGCATTCCCAATTTAAAAAGTGAAATGTCATATCTCAAAATAATCACTACTGCACAAAAATGTGTCCTGAGAACTAACTGCCCACTTTTGGTTGGCATACTGGTTGCTTCACTCGGTTGCCAAACACTAACCCCGACCCGACCCAACACCGATATGGCAAACGGCACATGTGTTGCACCTGAGGATGCAAACAACATGCTGGGAGGCCAAACTAGCTGCCATAGGCTAATGTAGACATAGCAATTATTTTACTCAACAACTGGAAATGGATCAGAACATGATGTAGCTTGCATAAGTGCCCAAAAGAGAACATATTTGGCAATCTTATTGAAATATTTTTTGAAAAAAAAAGAAAAAATATTGAAAGCATTTATGAGTGCAGGACAAATAATTAATTACAACCAATAGGGCAACTATACAGAAACTTGTACATTTACCGACACTTCAACACCAATTCATACATATTAATATGTTGCATGCCTTCACAGGGACATTAATTTTACAGTATATGCATGCTAAGCGCAGAACTAGGTTTAGCAAATTATTGATATATGCCAAAAACAATAAGACAATAAGACACTGAGCATAGTAACCTCTCCATCCGACATTCCAGATACTTCTTTGAGAACTGCCGGCATTTTTCAGACTGGAATCCTGTAGATTTCAGGCAGGCAAGATAGTCTTTCTTCTCCTGTTAGAACAGTCACCATTCATATAACAAGTATAGAAATATACAATGACAGTGGTAATATACGAAGAAAGACTGCAGCCTTACGAAGTCACACTCATGCAAGTGATCCAATGGGAATACACCTTTCTCGGGAGGTACAGGCCTCACCCCCCTATTTCCACCAAAAGCACCACCTGTGACAATTCATATTGATATTCAGATCTTCATATTAATATAATCCTGCAACTTAGGAATGGCAGCTCTAAATCTTGTAACTTGTAACAGATGCCTAAAATTCACAAAAAAGGTTGTGCTTAGGAGGTCAACCCTGGATCAGTACTCCTTACCGGCACTCATTTGCAAAAAGGTTGGGGCTTCAATCAGGAATAGTCAAGACTCAAGAAGAAAGGCTTCCAAGAATAAAGAACTATAGCAATCGTGCGGCAAATGCTCAACACTGCAAAAATAGAGCAAAGACACAAGTCAAACATTGTAGTAGCGTGCGTGTCATTCGTATGGTGCATTTGGCAAGGACAGTATAGCCGGTAAATGCAGTATACAAAATTTGTCGACTGAAACTTCAGTTTTGTATCAGTGAATACCATTGACGGTTATAGATATCCGGGTACCCTCACGGAGGGCCCAGCCGACCACTAATGGGCCAGCCTGACTTGATGAAGAAGAAGAAGGCAGAAGATAGAGTCCGGTTAGGGCTCCCCACGTATTGTAATTCGACTAGATCTCATCTATAGTAACCGACTAGAGGTCCTGCCATGTAACTCTACCCCTCGGAGTATATAAGAGGAGGTAGGAGTACCCTAGGAGGGGAACCGATCCAATCCCTCAACACAACAACCAACACCCGAACGCAGGGTGCAATACAATCCCCCAAAACAGGACGTAGGGTATTACGCTACACTGGCGGCCCGAATCTGTATAAATCTCTGTGTCTTGTGCCTTGCGTTACCATCAAGTTCATGGTCTTGCAATCCTCTCTGCCTACAAATCAACCATCTGGGTACCCCTAGGTGGACCGCCGGTCACTAAATCCGATAGTTAATACACATTGTCGGATGATAGGAAACCTTTCCTTCGTTATAAAAATATTGAACCACAGGTCAAAACCATAAATATCCAATACCTAGGCTAAAAAAAATGAATATCCAGTACATGTATTTCGTACTGAAATAATCTGCAAGCTGCACAACAAACAACCATCACCGGATGCATGAAGCTCTGAAGATGCATTTAAATAAGAGTGTTAAGCACTTAAACTAACCATGGAGATTGGACCAAACTTCAGAGTAGCAAGAGATCAGGACATACATATGCATCCAGCTGTGGATCCAGAAAACTAATAGTGTGGGTGAACGAGTTCTGTAATCTAGCAAATAGGAATCAACTATTATGATGTACAGTACGCTTGCATTATGGTTATGGCAACCCCACTCCCTTTGGCAGCTGGGTTGCCTTGTTCGGAAGCTGAATGCGAAGATAAATCTTAGGCAAACCAATTGTTACCCATATAACAGATTCAAAATTAAGCATACAGGTTCAATACAACTAATTCGAAGCTTCATATGATATTGGTCTAATATTCACAAATCGACAAGAAATTGTTTCTATTTCAAATCGATCCTAAACTGGGAAGAAGCCTAATCTACGATCTTTGAGAAATTGAGAACAGAACAAGACCTCACGGCAGCGCCTGTGGCCCGTGAGAATGCGCGCCGGCGAGGCAGTAGGGAGTAGGGACTCCGCACGCAGGTCGGGGAGGACGAAGCTCGCCCAGCTTCGAGAGACTCCCGCGCCGTCACGCCCACGCGTAGCTGAGCGCGAGGGCTGATGCGCTACGCCAAAGCCGCCCGCCACGCCTCGACGCCGTCGGCCGTCGCCGCTCGCGCTCGGTACTTGCTGCCACCGTGAGGAGGGAGGAGAAGGGGTTGGGACTTGGGACTTGGGAGTGATGGCGAGGAGTATCTGTGTGGGCTGAGCCTTCCAAGTTCATGGGCCTCTTGAAGACTTGGAGTTTACTCGATTTTTTGCGGCGGAAGTCCAATTTGGCCCAAATGCATTGCCATCCTTGCCGATCCATAGAATGGCACCTACATGTTTTTCATCCTTCTACGAACGATGCAAAAAATGCCACTTTTGCCCCACGTGGCAAGACAACGCATCGAGCCAGCGTGGATTAAGTATGCTAAATGACTGTGATACCCCTGCTTTTGCTCACATTAGCTATCCCTTTACATCTCTCCTGCCACTGTCGTGCGGGTTATCTTCAACCTCTCTCTACAGCCTCACGTGCGTCCGCCGCTGCTGCGCTCCAGCACGGCCCCCGCGCGCCCTCACCCGCTGCGCTCCGGCCAGCCCCACGCATCCTCGCCCGCCGCGCTCCGGTCGGCCCCCGCGCGTCCGCGTCCGCTGCTGTCACCGCCCTCCAGCCTGGCCCCCCGCGCGCTGTCTCCACTGCCCGCCGCCCACCTGCAGGCCTCGCTCCTCCCGCTGCCGGCCTCGGTTCTCAACCGCACGCGAGTGGATCTTGGGTCTATTTTTTTTTCTTCCCCTGCAACTTTTGATTGGACGGACGCATATTCATCCAAAGCAAGCTGAATAAATTACAAGAACATGGCCAAATCCGTAGAAGATGCTAGCAGCAGTACATCGTGTAGGAGCACGCCGACGGCATCAACATCCAAAGCTTGCATTAGGCGGCTGCCTTGAGTTTTCTGCTGGCGGCTCTCAGCCCTGCTCGCGGGACTTACTGTCCTCAACTGCGAGGCCAGCGTGATGCTCCACACCATGGCCGAGGTTGCCTCGGAGTCTGGCGCCGTAAGGTCTCCGGCGCCGGTGATCTCCCTACCTCACCGACGAGAACCGACATGGGGATTGAGCGAATGGGGGAGTTTTGCTGTTGGGGTTGGGACTAGTCTTTGTGGCTGGAGGTAGATGACAGGTGGGTCCCACTGTCAGGGAGACGAGGAGAGGGGATGAGAAGGGGAAACCAGTGCTGCGCAGATAAAGGCAGGGACACCGTGGTCATTGGCATCGCTCATCCACGCTGGCTTGATGACTTGGCTCGCCACATCAGCGAAAGTGACAATTACGTTGCTTCGTTCATATACGGTCGAATGGTAAATATGTAATTAGAGAAGTGACGCTGGTAAGAATAGCAAATAGTTAAATATCGGGAGCAATCCCTTACCACGTTTTGAAGGGCCCACTTCCCATCGCGCATCATCAAAGCCCTAAATCCCTTTTCTCACTTCTCGCGCCGCCACCATGTCGCCGCCGCCGCCGCAGCTGCCACACCCGGTGCCCCGCGAGACGGTGGCCGGCGCCGTCGCCTCCCTGACCAAGTGGATGAAGAAGCGCGCCGCGGAGGGAACCCCGAATCTCCTCGCCGACGAGCGCGACGACCTCGTCGTCCTCCAGCTCTCCCTCCGCCGCGTCCCCGCGTCGCCCACGACCAGGCCACGCCTGCTCCCGCTGCCGCACCCCGTCGTCGCGCACGACGGCGCCTCCGTCTGCTTCATATCCGACGACCGCCCCAACTCGCGGTCCCCGTCCGCCTCCGGCCTCCTCGATGCGTCCAAGTCGCTCCACCGCCTCCCCGTCTCAGAGGTCATCCCGCTCTCCACGCTCCGCACAGATTACCGCCCGTACGAGTCGCGGCGCCGCCTCGCGGCCTCCCACGACCTCTTCATCGCCGACCGCGCCATCCTCCCGCTGCTGCCGCGCGTTCTCGGGAAGGCTTTCTACTCCACCAAGAAGGCTCCGATCGGAGTCGATTTCACCCGCGTCGGGTGGCCGGAGCAGGTCCGCAAGGTGCTCGGCTCCGCTTTTCTGTACCTGCGGTCAGGGACCTGCTCGGGGATCAAGGTGGGGAGGCTGGACATGGAGGAAGAGGAGATCGTGGAGAATGTGATGGCCGCAGTGGTGGCGGCTGTGGAAAGGGTGCCAAAGATGTGGGCCAACGTAAGGGCACTGCATCTGAAGGCTGTGGATTCAGTTGCGCTGCCAATTTACCAGATTGTGCCAGAGTTGGGTATGAAGATTGAGGTGCCTGTAGCGAGATTGGAGGGGGAACTTGGTTCTGGTGAGGTCATTGATGCTGCAGAAGTGGAGACTCTTGGGAAGAAGATTGACAAGAAGAAAAGGACATTGAGGTATGCTGATGCCAATGATGGAGCAGGAGTTGCCAGTGAGGAGAGTGGCAAGAGGAAGAGGAACAAGAAGGAGCAGATTGTGATGCAGGAAGAAGTCCAGGCAGAGATCAAGAAAAAGAGGAGGAAGAGTATTGTCATTACTGTTGATGAGGGGCGGAAGGTTGGCAGGAAGGGTAAAGTGAAGGGCAAGCGTGACTTTGAAAGTGAGATGGAAGAAGCAAGTATAGACATTAAGAAGAGCAAGAAGGGTAAGATTGAGGAGGGGAAGAAGAAAAAGAAGAGCGTGATGTGTGGAGGAGATGATGGTGAAGTCCTTGTGGATGGACTAGAAGATAAGAAGAGCAAGGGGGTGAGATCGGATGGAAAGGTCAATAAGACGAGGACCAGGGTAAAAGTATAAGGTTACCGTTGATAGTCTCTGCTTGTTAAATGGTGGACTGGCAATGACAATGTTCTGCATTGAAGACAGGTGGATATTCAAAGCAATGATAAACTTGCTTAGTCAATTGTAATATGCTGGAAGAACCATACCGTTTGTCAAAGGTTAAAAACTGTTGTATCAGTAGCAAGATCTCCTAGCAATTATGTTCCAGGATGCTATAACATTTTGGTCTCTCAGGGTTTATTCTGAAGTTCTTCAGGTTTTGTTAGCTTAATAGCTTAAGCCTCTGGGGTATGAAAGTATGGTGAAACTGTTTCTTCTAAGACAATGCACTCCATCTGATCGCAACAATTTTGTATTCATCTAAGAATAGGGTTGTGTTGGCCTTCTCCTCTGAAGTACCTCTCATGTCCTAGATTCTGTCTGGTATACTAGGCGATATTATTTGCATTATCAGACTGTATTTTCTCCCACCATGCACACAGTTATCCAGATTTTACACAATTAACATGATGCTTTACCAATATGAATTGTTCAATCGTTGGGGTGTGTCACGTGTGTGACATGTAATTATATTCTCACTTCCATGGGATACAAATGAATTAGTTGAAATTCCAGGAACTTAGACATTACTCCTTGTGAAGAAAAGAATCTCCACATGTGCTTTGACGTTCATCATCTCAAGTTGCATTCAGGAAAAACCGCCTTTGAATATCCTAAATATTTTGATCTGGCTAACATTTATGTTCAGCAACTCCAATTTCTCATCCTGGTATAGTTTCTACATGCTAAATTCTAATTTCTCATCCTGGTACAGTATGTGCATGCTAAATTCTGCTGATGAGCCATGTTGGTGCGAGCATTCTGAGCATTCAGATTCGAGCAATTCATATCTCTGAATTCTGGAGATGTTATAATGGGATTCACTAGTCTTGCACACGTCATATCCTATTGATTTCATTATTCTGTTCCCTCCGAGGAACACCGTTGCCTTATGAGTCAAGAGACGGTGGACTTGGATATCATTGCTGTCACCATAGGCTGACTATTAGGCATGCACGTCGGCAGTTAACAACACAGCAGTTCACTCGTGTATTCGTGTCGACTGCTTGCCGACGCTAGATGCCAAGCTTCGCCGTCGATGAGAGTGGAGTCAACAGTGCAGTCCGACGAGGCGATGTGACTGCTTTCGCGCCATCTCTGGCAGCCTGCAGTGGTTCGCGCCAGATAAATAGGGAGATACTGTTGTGCTGTAAATTTCGAGAGAGAAAAAAACATACTACGGGCAAGTTGCGTTTGTATGGTCTGACAAACCGTACTTCTGCAAGGGCCCAGCACACAATGGGCTATATAATCTTGAGCCCAATAGTCTCATCACACAACGTATGAGCTCGTGTGGACTGTTGCTGGGCCGTTATTGTTTCTTTTCGACCCTCCCAGCAAACCAACCATGTATGACCGCTTGGTCGCTTCCGATTTTTTTTTTTTTGCGATGCATAACCGCTTCCACCAAGCCGTCTCCGATCTCTCCTCTCCCGTCTCCCCTATCCCCGATCGGACTTCTTCCGTTCGCGTCTCCCTCCGATCCCTCTCTTTGGTGTGGCTACTCTAGGCGAATTCGCCACTTGTCCCTTCAAGAATAGGGCGCATATGCACCTATGGCGAAAAAGAAAAGATTTTGTATGCATACGAACAAAGACAATATTGATGATATCATCCACATGCATGCAGTTTTGAAATTCAAAAAATAATAAATTATAAACTGAGCATCCAAATTAAATTTTGATTGCACCACTATTTTTTACGATAAGATCTTTAAAACAAGATCACACTCTGACTATATTTGGATGATTTTTTAAAAAATATATTTTTTAAATACGAAATATTAAATTTGATTATAGCGAACAAATACTTGAATAACCAGAACAAATAATTGTCTAATACGAAAAAAAGTTAACAGGGTGAACAAATGATTATAAACAACGAATGAAATACTAAACATCACGAAGATTGCATGATACAAATAAAATAGATGTATAGTAAATAAAAGATTGAAAATTTGATTGTGTAAGATAAGGTAGTAGAATTTTTTTTAAACAAAGTAAGAGCACTGCTACTTCATTTAAGGAGATAAAAGTTCAAAGTCGCATGTAGTTCGATATTACATAAATGGATAAGTTCTCTAAGATAACTCATAAGAAAATAAGATACACTACCCCAACTCGGGGGTACCACGCGCTCACTGATGCATTGTCACCTCCTCTTGAATCAAGTCAAACACTTGTATTGGCCTTAGAGATTTTCCTTTAAAAACTTGACGATTACATTCCTTCCATATATTTCATGTTTGTCATGATCAAGTATGCAGCCACTGATCTTCTTTGCTTCTTGCTGAAAGGCTCTAGTGATCGTGTCCACCATGTTTCCATTTCATCCTCATCAATTGCAGGCATGCAGATAGTTTTGGCATAACAGCATTTCAGACATAGGTGGACAGCTGTTTCTTTTTCCTGATCACACAAAGGGAAAATCATGTGACAGTCCCAGTTTCTAGCTATCATCTTATCGGCTATTAGGGTCTTGCTCTGAATTAGCAGCCATGCAAAGAACTTGTGCTTAGCTTCAGTGTAGGCCCTCCAAATGTCGCTTGCTTCAAAAGTAGTAAACGATCCTCTGAATTGTGCCTCATAAGCAGATTTTGAAGTGTATGAGCCACTTGCCGTCCATTTCCATTCGATTTGGTCCTCGTCCTCATTGAATCGCACGTCCTGCACCAACTCCCAAAGGGTTATGAATTCTGCCATTTCCTCCATTGTTTGCATTCTTCATAAACCTCTAGTCCAATTATGATCAATCATATCATCCCGAACTGTTCTATTCTTTCGCCATGCCAGTTTGTATAATGGTGGAGCTATATCTCGAGGAGCCCTACCATTAATCCAGGAGCATTGCTAGAACCTAGCCTTGTTACCATTAACCACCGTGCTTGCTCTAAATAGCTGCTTGTCCACTTCATCACATGAAGTTTTAAATCCTACCCAAGGCCTATCAATATCAGTCCACTCAAACCACAACCATCTAAGCCGAAGGGCTCTACTGAATGCTCCAAGTTCAAGGATGCCCAATCCACCTAGGTTCTTTGGCATTGTAGTTTTCTGCCATTTTACTAAATAATGTCCTCCACTTGCTTGCTCTGACCCTTTCCATAGGAAATTTCTTATGATTTTATCTATTTTCTTCAATATCCATTTCTTTAGTGCAAAAGTTGTGATGAAATAGATTGGCATTGAAGTTAGCACAGACCTGACCAGTGTGAGCCTGCCAGCTTTTTTAAGGCACTTTCCCTTCCATGCAGAGAGTTTTGCTGCTACTCTATCAATGAGTGGTTGAATTTCAATCCTTGTTAATTTTCTGAGGCTCAGAGGCAAACCCAGGTTTTTGCATGGGAAGGTTTTAATTTGGCATGGCATCCTTTCCATAATAGAGCTGATCTCAAGTCCCTCACATCTGATGGGATATGTAGCACTTTTGTCCAAATTTATTTTCAGTCCTGATACTCTGCCAAATGCATCAAAGATTATTCTTATCATCTCAATTTCCTCTGTAACTGGGTTGACAAACACAACTGCATCATCTACATATAAGCTTATTCTGAGTTTTGCTGTTCTTCCTTGGATTGGTGACAAGGTGGACTCATTTTCAGCAATTGTTAACAGCCTTTGCCGTGGCTGTAATGCTAGGATAAACAACATAGGAGACAGTGGATCTCCCTGCCGAAGGCCTGTTCGATGCCTGAATTTTCTAGTTTAAGACCCATTTACTAGCACAGTTGAAGTTGCTGTATGCAGTAGGATAGAGGCCCATTCCCTCCATCTGCTCCCAAACCCCATCAGTTCTATAAACTCCATCAGATAATCCCATTTTACTATGTCAAAAGCCTTTGCAATGTCAAGCTTTAGGAACAAAGTCAGCCTTCTTTGTTTGTGTAGCTCTCTGATTAGGTTTTGGGTGTACAAGAAGTTCTCATGAATGCTTTTCTTTCTTATGAATGCACTTTGGTTTCTTAACACTAGATCATTTAGGACCTGTGATAGTAGAATATGAATGTCAAGTTAGAAGATTCTTTTAAAATCATACAGCTAGAACAAATTATACGAACTAAAATTTTATACGAATCGAACAATTTATATAATCTCATGGAACAAAAATAAATACACCCGAAACAAATTATACGAACTAAAATAGTAGTAAACATTGAAATATTATATGAATTCACAGAACAAAAGATCTATATACCTCGAACAAATTGCCAGAACTCATAGAGCAAGTATATATACACCTAGAATAAATTATATGGACTTACCAAATATAAATTTGTACACTTGGGATAAATACATTATGGACATATAACACTATTTTAATCCACGAGTCTATATGGATGACCAGTTCAATCATAAAAAGGGAATAAATGAGTCGGTGTCACGAATGAATGAGTCTATTAAACACATAATTTTACACTCCAAGCTAAGTAATGATCTTGAATGTACATACTGAGAAAAATATATATAATATTTTAAAAAAATAAAAGAGAAAAGTGAAAATAGAAAAGGAAATAGAGAACGAAAATGAATCTAATAAGGAAAAAAAGAAATCTAAATTACGTACACGAAGAAATATACAGAAGAGAATCTGAGGCGCTCCATTGGCTGGCCGCGGGGTCGATGGCGACGCCCGGGTGGGGGGGTGTGGTTCGCTCTCGAGCGGGTCAGGCTCGGCGGTGGGGCTCTCCTGGAAATAATCGGCCAGTCTGGCCCGCGGGCCCGCGGGCGATGTGTGACGCCGACGCAGTCGGAGATTCCATTGCATAACGGAGGCCCAGCCGTGTCCGAGAACGTCTTTGATCTCCTCTCCTCCGGTCCAGCCGTCTCCCGATCTACTGCTCTCTCTTCCTTTCCGAGTCCGGTTGCCAACGGAGGCCCAGCCGCAATAAAAAGGCCCGAGCCCCCAGCCCTCCCTACCAAACGCAGCCAGAATCGAAGGATTCGAGAGGCGCGCGCTTGACAAAAGAGAGTGTGCAGCATCGAGAAACAAAAGCCTGTCTCGCTAACACAACACAATGGCCGACGACGCAGCCGCCGCGTCGTCCTGTCCTACTCCTACCGCTACGAAGAAGAGAGCCGCGAACCGGCTGGTGGTAGAGGAGGCCACCACCGACGAAAACTCCGTCTGCAACCTCCACCCTGCAACCATGGAGGAGCTCTCCATCTTCTCCGGCGACATCATCCTGCTCAAGGGGAAGCGCCGCCGCGACACGATCTGCATGGCCATGCCGGACGAGGAGTGCGGCGAGAACAAGATTAGGATCAACAAGGTGGTCCGCTCCAACCTCCGGGTGCGCCTCGCCGACGTCGTGTCCGTGCACCAGTGCCATGACGCCAGGTACGGGGCGGCCGTCCACGTCCTCCCCCTCGACGATACCGTCGAGGGCATCACGGGGGACCTCGTCCAGGCCTACCTCAAGCCGTACTTCGACGACGCGTACCGCCCCGTCCGCAAGGGCGACCTCTTCCTCGTGCGCGGCGGCATGAGGAGCGTCGACTTTAAGGTCGTCGACATCAAGCCCGCCGCCGAGTACTGCATCGTCGCGAACGACACCGAGATCGTCTGCGAGGGCGAGTCCGTCAAGCGCGAGGACGAGGAGAGGCTCGACGACGTCGGCTACGATGACGTCGGCGGGATGCGGAAGCAGCTGGCGCAGATCAGGGAGCTGGTCGAGCTGCCACTTCGTCACCCGCAGCTGTTCAAGTCGATCGGCGTCAAGCCTCCCAAGGGCATCCTTCTCTACGGCCCGCCCGGCTCCGGCAAGACCTTGATCGCCCGTGTGGTGGCGAACGAGACCGGGGCCTTCTTCTTCTGCATAAACGGGCCCGAGATCATGTCCAAGATGGCCGGCGAGAGCGAGAGCAACCTCAGGAAGGCGTTCGAGGAGGCCGAGAAGAACGCTCCGTCCATCGTCTTCATCGACGAGATCGACTCCATCGCGCCCAACAGGGACAAGACCCACGGCGAGGTCGAGAGACGCATCGTCTCCCAGTTGCTGACGCTCATGGACGGCCTCAAGGCGCGGGCGCACGTCATCGTCATGGGCGCCACCAACCGCCCCAACAGCATCGACCCCGCCCTCAGGCGGTTCGGCAGGTTCGACCGCGAGATCGACATCGGCGTGCCGGACGAGGTCGGCCGCCTCGAGGTGCTGCGCATCCACACCAGGAACATGAAGCTCACCGAGAACGTCGACCTCGAGGTCGTCGCCAAGGACACGCACGGCTACGTCGGCGCCGACCTCGCCGCCCTGTGCACCGAGGCCGCCCTGCAGTGCATCAGGGAGAAGATGGACGTGATCGACCTCGACGACGAGACGATCGACGCGGAGATTCTCAATTCGATGGCCATCACCAACGACCACCTCAAGACTGCCCTCGCCGGCACCAACCCGTCGGCTCTACGCGAGACCATGGTCGAGGTGCCCAACGTCAGCTGGGCGGACATTGGCGGCCTCGAGGGCGTCAAGCGGGAGCTTCAAGAGACCGTGCAGTACCCCGTGGAGCACCCGGACAAGTTCGAGATGTTCGGCATGTCCCCTTCCAAGGGCGTGCTCTTCTACGGGCCCCCCGGCTGCGGCAAGACGCTGCTGGCCAAGGCGATCGCCAACGAGTGCCAGGCCAACTTCATCAGCGTCAAGGGCCCCGAGCTGCTGACCAAGTGGTTCGGCGAGAGCGAGGCCAACGTGCGCGAGATCTTCGACAAGGCGCGCCAGTCCGCGCCGTGCGTCCTCTTCTTCGACGAGCTCGACTCGATAGCGACGCTGAGGGGCGGCAGCGTGGGCGACGCCGGCGGCGCCGGGGACAGGGTCCTCAACCAGATGCTCACGGAGATGGACGGCATGAACGCCAAGAAGACGGTGTTCGTAATCGGCGCCACCAACCGGCCGGACATCATCGACCCGGCGCTGCTCCGCCCCGGCCGCCTCGACCAGCTCATCTACATCCCGCTGCCGGACGAGGCATCGCGGCACCAGATATTCAAGGCGTGCCTGAGGAAGTCCCCCGTCGCCAAGGACGTCGACCTCGGCGCGCTGGCCAAGTTCACGGCGGGCTTCAGCGGCGCCGACATCACGGAGATTTGCCAGAGGGCGTGCAAGTACGCCATCCGCGAGGACATCGAGAAGGAGATCGAGCGGGAGAGGCAGGCCAGGCCGGAGGACATGGCGGTGGACGGCGCCGAGGACGAGGAGCCGGCGCAGATCAAGGCCGTCCACTTTGAGGAGTCGATGAGGTTCGCGAGGAGGAGCGTCAGCGACGCGGACGTCCGCAAGTACCAGGCGTTCGCGCAGACGTTGCAACAGTCGCGGGGATTCGGGAGCGAGTTCCGCTTCTCCAAGCAGCCCCAGGCTGCGGAGGCTGCTGCGACGGCCGACGCTGACGCCGAGGATGACCTTTACAGCTAATCCATGTACTATAGGCTGGCAATTAGCATAGAATCTGCTATTTTCTTATTGATTTTTTCTGCACTCATTTTTCCATCGTATTTCATTACCTCCTTTGTATGAGCGAGTGTGATAAATGATAAGAAATAGACCATTGTTCTATGAAGGGAAAATAACTAGCGTTTTCGCGTGCTGAATAACCATGGCGAGTTCATGAGTAAACTTGATTTGCAGCGATCACCGTGGAATTCAATTCATGATCCATATACTCCAGGATATAATGGTTAAGATTTATTTCCATGTTTAAGTTTCAAAAAAAGATTTATTTCCATGAAGATCGGGACAACCAGTTTGGAGAGGAAAGAAGTGCTCGGTTTGCGATCCAGGTGCAATCGCATAGCTTTTTTTAGATGCAAATGGCCGTCCATCATTTCAACTTTTCCTTACACACTAGTTTAACAGCTAGCACACATTGCCCTCTGCCACTATAGCCAAAAAATAAAAAGGGAGACAAGTCTTAGGAGGCGCGAATCCTCTTATTTGATTGCCATGTTGTTGCAATGCTCAACACGTGCAACAGATGAACAGACTATGTTCCTGCCCTCGTTGCAAAATAGCCTAAAATCTAATCCAGAGTACATGCATAACATACTAACATAGTACACATTTTTCTTATCAAAGACAACATTAAGCCACACTGTCCAAACAAAAAGCACCTGCCTACCAAAAAGTTGTCTTTTGTGCTTGTTGTCAATCCCATTCAACCACGGACTGTACTAGGCCAAAAGAAATATGCACTATTCTCCAAAGGTATCTAGACACATGATAATCAAAGAAAAAATTAAGTGTTTCATGATTATTAGGTAAGTAACATTTTTTCACTGTCTTGCTATTTTTCGTAAAGAAAAGGTAAGTTGTTTCATGATTAGTAACATTTTTTCACTGCTTTGCCATGCCAAAGTGAATTATGCGAGAAAGGAAAGCCCTAACACTAGTCTAAACACAACACACAGGCTGGCTAGAGAGCGTAAAGAGAAGCCGAAGCGAAGGAGAACACAGGGAACGCAGCCGCACAAAAGGGAGGTGAAAGCCACACCACGCCACCTCGCTACCAGAAAATTCCCCCCAAGGGGCCAGGCCAGGGCACAACACAGGGCCAGGAGGCGAGAGCTCCCGGCCGAAATTCCCCAACCCCTCCGCGCAGCGTCCGCTTCCGCGTGCGCCTGCCTTCCCTACCCCACCGCGCCACCACCGACCACCGTCTCCGCCGTCTTCCCCCCCTGCGGCGCGGCGGGCCAGCGCCATGCGCATCCGCCGCTACGCCGCGCGCCTCCTCTCCTCCTCCTCCACGGGCGGCGCCACCACCGCCGCCCCCTCCTCGCCGCCGCCGCCGCCCGCCGCGTCATGGCTCCACGCCGCCGCCGACGACTGCTGCGCCTTCTGCGACCTCAACCGCTCCGGCCCGCAGGTAAGCCGATCCCCCCTCCTCTCCCCCGTTCCCTATCGCTGCATTATTCGGGCCGCTTCGCCGTGAAGGGGGTTGTTTTGCTTTCGTGCGGGGGTTGTAACAGTGGGGGGGTGTCCGGTGGAATCGCAGGAGGGTCCGGACGCCATCAAGCACAAAGGGCACATTGCCGGCTGGGTGCCGGAATCCGATGTCAGGGGCGATGGGCGCGTCCGCCAAGCTCAACACCTGACTTCTCCGGAAGGTTTGCAATGTATTTCCCTTTTAAGTATCATCTGTGTTTGCGGGGTTTACACCATGGCAACTGCTAACGCACAAATTTGTGTTCTTTTTGGTGTTTCACGAATTATTGCAGTTAAGAAATGCAAGACTGATCATGGACGCAATGTAAATAAAACTTCTGTGGGGCTGCGAGCACCAAGGGGCACTTCTGGGGTTAGTGAAGCTGGTGCTGAGCCTGCAGTCAAGCCTGGACCTTTGGTTGTAAATGATGCTGCTATTGGACAGGAAGTTAAATGTAAATTTTCTCTTACGAGTGATGCCGCCAAGCCAGAGGTTACAGGGGGAGATTCTCTCGTGAATGGATCGACCACTGAATTAGACGTTTTGAAGGATGCCCCATTTGCTAATGAAGCGGTCCATGATCCAGATGTCACAGATAAAGTTTCTACTGAGACTAAAGCTGCCACTGTTACAAGCATTGCACCAGAAGTTGCAGGGATGCCTTCTCGCAAAGCTGTTACTGATCCAGGAGTTACAGTCACCATGCTCAGGACAGGTTCCCTAAGTACTGAAGGTGCCGATGGACCAGAAGTTACAGGGGCAGCTTCTATCATGCATGAAACCACTAAACTGGAATCTGCAGGGGAGGATTATATTGCTAGCAAACCTGCTGCAGAACCTGAAGATTCCGGCAGAGCTTCTTCCAATGTAGATGCTACTGCTGCTTTAGATAAGTCACAGCTGCATAGTTGTAATCCAAACATAGGCAACGTGCAGCTTGGAAATGCTGGAGAGACTGTTGCAAGTGCAGTGCAACCTTCTGGATGTGATGCTGCAAAAGTTGGCAGTTCTGTGAATTCCACAAGCAATGGTCCAGTTGGAGCCAAAGGTCCAACTGTTGAGGGAGGAATGCCAAATGATAGATCTGTTACACCCAGAGTTTCATATGTATTTGACATAGTGGCTCGAAGCATCGGTACTTCAGGCAGAACAGATATTATTTGTTATGCTAGGCGGAGAGGTAAGAGGAAGCTGGAGTTGCTGAAGGTAAAGATGGAAAATATTGAATTGGAAGACGGTGTTGTATGCGAGGAAGGGACACTGGAGAGAACTGGTCGCTGTGAGAGTGTCTTGTCCAATGCTGGATCCGTAGATGTTAAACTTGCCGACATAAAGAAGGAACTTATGGATGATTCAGCTGCAAGCAAGGTTAAAAAGACGAAGAAAAACAGATTTGAATGTAATATTGATTATTGCCAGATGACATTCAAGACAAAAACTGAGCTTTCTGTTCACAAGAAGAACATGTGCACTGTCAAGTCATGCAGCAGACAGTTCAGATCCCACAGGTACCTGAGACGCCACCAGAGTGTTCACAATGATGATATGCCTTACAAGTGCCCATGGGATGGTTGTGGTATGGCTTTCAAGTGGTCATGGGATCGGACTGAGCATTTCAAGGTCCATGCTGGGGTGAAGCCTTATAAATGCACGACTCCTGGGTGCAACAAAATATATAAGTTTGTTTCAGACTTCACCCGGCACAGGAGGAGGTGCAAACCTCAGAGGTAAAAGCTTGCTTGATACTACAGAATTAGGATAGTTTCAGTTTGTGCTTGCTACTGTAGATGTCTTTATTCATTTGCTAGGAGATCTTCGCGCAACTGTTCTGACAACTTACAGTGGGATTGGTCGTTTCTTTGTTGAGGAAAATGCTAAAATCTTTAGCTTAGAAACCTGAGTATCTCAAACTATCTGTGTACATTTGTGGAGGCTAGTTGATAATATTCGCACTGGTTACAACCAGCGCTGTATCGAATCTTGAGACCTAGAGCTGTAAATGAGAAGCTATTTTTTTTATTTTTTATGATTTTGTTTCAGCATAGTATTCCATGCTTATTTATTTACTTGGGTAGTTGGGTTAACATGTTTGCACCAAAGTACAACGTACAATCTGAGGTTAGTCTATTTTGATTGCTCAACCTGTCATATATATAAACGATTTCTGCTACATTCAACTCATCATCTTTATACTCTTAGGAGATGCAATCTCATATCCTTAAATTTGTGATGTTGTTTGCAACTTTGTACCATGTGGTTATATAAATGAAGCTAAATCACAAAGCCATTGCTTCTTCTGGATGCCTGATGAACTCTAGAGCTGCTCAAACATTAAGTAATGTGATATGTCCATTTTCAATGCGAGCTCCATGAAAATAAATATCACATCTTTCTATTTTTGGAGTGCTGCTTATATGCTTTCCAAGAAGAATGCATGGACCGTAAATATTTTTTTGGGTTGATTTCAACCTAACTATTGATGAAGCACTATAGATTATGTGACATTATCAGTTCAGAAATTGCAGAAGATACTAAGTTTTGAACTCTGGTGCTATGGTTTTTACCTGATATGCATGCTGACTCGGATTTGCTTTTATGCTCTTGCTACCTGAACCACTATCAAGCTAGCAAATTTGTTCGTTGAAAGGGAAACAATAAGAACTTGTTCTCAAACATAAATACTGTAGTGTTATGAATAGAATAGTCAGGAGCATCCTGTATGATTTTAGTGACCAATCCCACTTTTTACAGATAGATAATTACATGTAATAGTTTAGTGCATTGATAGATTTCTTTTTTTTTTTGAAACACATTGATAGATTTCTACTAGATTGCAAAAGCAAAAACTATGGTTGAGCCATAGCAGTACATAAGTGCAGCTGTTCTTTGGCAAGAAAAAGGTTTTGAATCTTTCATTTTTTACAAAAAAAAAGTCTGTCAAGCTAAAGAAAGTTGACACTTTTGGACTATGGGTGACATTTCCTGCTTGCAAGGTACATCTGCTGTTGCTTCTTCTTCATTTGGCTTCTTATACAGGATTTCAAGCAATGAGTTGTTGAAATAGCTAGATGGGATGCTTATTGGCCCGTATGCTTCTTTGTTAAACATCCGCAAAATAAACGATGACTGTGTTTTTAGGTAGCAGTATTAGGTTAAAATGACTTTTGCCTTCAAATCCTGATGGCTCTAGTTAATTTCATGACTGAAGTGAATACAGTAGCAACTAGTACCAGTGTGTAGTTGGTTCATAGTTAAACTTCATGACTGAAGTGGATACAGCTACTTATTTTTTCAAGTATCATGGTGATGGTTGCCAATGATGAATATGTTGCTTTATTGGGTCTTCGACAAGAAGAGGAAGGTTTTTGCGTGAGAAACCCACTCTGTTTTTTTCTTAATTCAATCCTATCAGACTTGTGTACTTGAGGATAGAATGCTGAAAAGATTATCAGCTCTTTGGGATCTGCAGCTGAGGACAATGATTTTTGGTCCAAGCTTTTCTGCCTCCAATCTTTTGTGACGCTTCAGTCTATTTGCTTCGTTCTCTGCATGTATCCTTGAACTGGGTCCTAATACTTGAGACCTCGTGATGGATGGGTAGAATGTTTGCCAAAATTCGATTCCAAGTTATTCGGTGGATGGCGATTGCGCGAAGCTGATTCTGCCTTCGCGCGCGAGGCGAGGCAGCGAGCGGCCGGGGGCTCATCGCCCAGGCGCTGCGGCGCTGGTGCAGCAGCTGCCCCACGCGCGGACCGCAACGCTGCGCACGTGGGTGTGTCGTTATTTTTTTTTATTTTCCATTTTTTCCTATCATTTGTATTTAAGTAAATATCGTTTGCATGTAAGTTTTGTGCATGAAATTGTTCAACAATATTTTCAAAGTTGTGGCAAGCGTTATTTATATAAGTTCTGTGTATCATGAAAGTTGTACTGCAAATTATCACATAAGTTTTTGACTTGTTGTTAGCAAATATATATATATATAAATTGTGTGCATAATAAGTTATAAATTACTAAAAATGAAAGTTCGATGATGCTCTTTTATAAGTTGTACATAAGTGTTGATTTATTGTTAGAAAAAAGTTATATGTATAAATTGTATGTAAATTACTAAAAATGAAAGTTTGATGTTATCCTTTTAGAAGTTGTACGTATAAGTTCTGTATACCATCAAAGATGCGCTATATCTCATAAAAATTGTTAATACAAAGTTATACATTAAAGATTAAAGTTATGTATATAATTTACAATATTCAAAAAGGAAAATTGCGGGATTTGTTTGGTCATCCTAGCGCGTGCTGATTAGAGAGTCCCAGTTGTGGCTATGTCTAGTTAGAGTGTGATATCTGCAGTTAAATATACTACTCCCATTCATCTTTTAATTTATTACGAGAATAATCCGTCCTGCACAGCCGCCTCGCTCAAACCCGGTCTCCTTTTCTCTCTATCACCCTCCTTCCGTGAGACGCAGTTTGGCTCTTGTACAGTTCAGAGGAAGGGACCCTAACATTCTCCATGTCGCTCGATGAATGTGGCGGATCACGCGTGGACTTCGCAAGTGCCATGCGGCCACGGAGTCGGTCGACGATATGCACCGACTGCCCGGCCGGCCGCGACGCAGAACACGGAGCAGAGCGAGCAACTTGCTCTGCTTTGCCGATGCCCCCTCGTCCCACGTCCCAGGCTCCTAGCGTGCCTCAGACATCTATCGGCGTCTGCAGCACCCGCTTCCCGGCGCACACCGCCGGTATCCCCGCGCGCGGCGGCGCTTGCCGGTGGTTGATGGCCACGCCCTGGTGCCTACGTATATCGGGTAGTGTACGTGATGAGAAACCTAAAGCGAACATGACGAAGCAGCTCCTTAGCACGTGGCGCCTTAGTTAAAATTGATCTGACCGCTGCGGATTCAGGTTCATTGTATCCGCTGTCTCTTCGACGTCCATAAAATGACCAAATAGTGATTGAATTTGATAACATATATATAAAAAGAGCCAAAGAACTTTTTAAATTGGAAGCCCTAAACTATCGGCCTATACAACACAATCGGATGTTTATTTTTTAGCAATACTTATATGTGTTCTCCATGCACACAATTGTTGCGTGTATATGGACTACGCACATGAACACATACACCTGCTAGTGCCGCTTGTTCGTCGACATTTTGACGCTAAACGGACTCGCACATGGTATGGACACTAACAACATTCGGAAGAATCCCATGTCAAAACCGACCCGCTATCTGGTTCCAAACATCCATATAAGGCATATAAACCGAAATGCAAACATCTCACTAAAAAAATTGTAATATGCATTAAAACTTTCTCCAAAATGATCCAACACAAGTCATCAAAAATACGGGTATCTCCTAACTTGCAGTAACCATGGCAGAGATAGTACAGACAGGTCTGAGCGGGGAAGGGAGGAGTAGGAGCGAAGGATGACCTCATGATTAAGCATATGGGGGTGGAGAGTCCACATATAGCTCTACAAGCAGGCCTTCAGAGGCCTCCGAAGGCGTGGCCGCTGGGAGGATGTGGGCAGTGGAGATGTTGATGTGCGAAGACGGCAGCGCAGGCGTGGGCGATGGGAGCAGAAGCGCCTCTTACGATGGCGCCTTAGGCTGTGTCTGTGCGGTGGGGCAAAAGCACAGACCCAGCATCCTCGAAAGATTACTCCGGATCCACATGGCGGATTATGGTAGCCAATGAGCGCTGGAGAGGGGTCCAAGCAGATCTAGGCTAGGATTTTTGACATTGGGACGACACCTGGGTAGAAGTAGAAACGGAAAGTGGGCGGCATATCTGTGTGGATGATTTTGTTTTTCCACTAGCTGTTCTTTTTGCCTCTCTTTCTCTTCTCACCGTATATATACAAGATATGTTATGTGTTCTGGATTTTTTGACCGAACATATAAGAGAAATCCTTGATAAATAAAGAAAAAAAGAGTTGTATGTACATGCACGACTATTAGGAACGGAAGGATCCAATAACCCTCGGGTGATTAGGGGTTAATTGTAGGTAAAAGTGGTTGGACCGTGTAAAAGTGTTGGCCATATATACAACTATCGTGTATATGGACTACACACAAGTACATGCACCTGGCAGTAGCTTGTATATATCACGCGCGTACACATCATATAGCTCGCATATGGACACACTATTAAGATTTGAAAGGATCCCGTGTCAATACCCATGCAACCTGCTATCTGGTTCCCGGCCGGCCAAACATCCATAGAATAGAAGATGTATGATCTAAATGCCAACAGCTCGACTAAGAATAGTAGTATACATTAAAACTTTATCCAAAACAATACAACGGATGCATGTCTCCACTCCAACAGATACAAAGGATAACACGACTACACCGCGACACAACCGACGACAGGCATGTGCTACGAAGCAAGATAAGCACAAAATGATTAACAATCTAAGCACACGGAAGTCACTTACCACTGTATTTTTAGCGAAGAATCGCGGTGCTCGAACGCATGGAAGACGAAGGCAACTAGGGCATGCAACGACTCGAGTGTGTCCATATTCTCAAGCGCTTCCTCGCCAGTCGCCACCTTCGAGCCCATGTTTGCTTAAGGAAAGCGAAGCCACCTTCCTCTGGAGCTCCTGTATGTGCTGCCACCTACTTGTGTTTGTGTGGATCTTCAACGCCGCTGGCAATAGAAGCTTCCACACGGTTGGAACTGCTGTAATTTCCACGTTGCTTTCCACGGAAGGGGCCGAACGGTTCAGGGTAGTAGAACGCTCCGCCCGAGTAATCGTCTACCTTCCTCTTTCGTGGCTGCTTGGAGCTTGGCCGCGCACCCGTGGGCGATGGCGGCGGCGCTGCTTTTGAGCTCGCCGGCGCATCACTCGCCAACGCTGCTCCGGTGATGGACGACGGCGCACTTGTCCGAGCTCGTTTGGAGCTAGACGAGGCCTTCCAGGGATCTGCTTCGTCGGAACTGGCCGATGCCTTCTGCGAAGCTGAATTAGAGCTGACCCCATGCGCTTCCTTTCTGGAGTTGTAGCACGAGCGGCTCTGGTGCAAGTGCTTCTCAGATAGTGTGTGGGGCACAGCGGCGTCCTCGCCACATCTCCATTTCCTGCCGTCGGTCTTCTTGCACTTCAATGGCTTATTATGAGCAGTGACCACCTCCTTCTTGATCACCTTCGCTATCATATTCTTGTTGGAACAACCCTTCTTCTGCTGACTTCCATCTCGCTTCAGCTTCTGGTTAACCTGCTGCTGCTTCTGCTCCGTAATATTGTCCTCCACTTTCTTCTTCTTCAAAAGGAAAATCTCCTCCTCCTCCTCCACCTCAGCCTCAGTCTCTACCTCCTCCTGATGCAACACGAACTTCACGTTCTTGGAACCCAACCCAGGGTTCTCGCGGGGTTCCCTCCAGGCGTCGCCAACGAGACCATCCTTCAGTTCCTGCATGCATATATAGCAAACCAACAGCCAGAAGATGATCAAGCACAGAAAAATTTCCTTACCTCCCCCAGCCGAGCACACCACGACCACCGGCCTCGAACGCGACTTTTGCAGTGAGAGCTAGCACTGTCGAATGGGCAAACGGAACCCTACACGTACGCACATGCGCGGGCACGACGGCAGCCCAAACCGAAATGGCAAAAAAAAAGGAACGGACGTGGGCTGGGGAAAGCGCCTTCGGTACCCGGTACTAGAGGTCAAATAACCAGTATTAAGGGGGACTTTTAGTACCAGTTATTTATACCAACCGCATCCCGCTGCCGCGCCTCCCCTACAACCCGTCGGCCTCCGCCGCAGGCCCCGGCCACGCGCCGCCGTAGCCCTGCCGTGACCCGGAGAGAGAGAGAGAGGGAGAGAGAGGGAGGCAGGGAGGGAGGGAGGGAGGCGGCGTACTCGCGGAGCCACTGTCGTCATTGTCGTCATTGCGCTGCCGCCCACCACCTTCCTCACCCGTAGCCACCGTCGCCGGATACAGCTCCTCTCGCCCATGCGCTGCCACTGCTCTCGCCTCACCGCCGCTCCTCACTGCTGCGCGCAAGTGAGGAGTGAGCGAAGAGGGAGAGGAGGGGAAGCTGAGGGAGGGCCAGCGGAGAGAAAGGAGGGCCGAAGTAAGGGGCGGCGGAGAGAAGAGGGCAGGGCGGCGAGAGAAGAGGGCCGGCAAGAGAGGGAGAGGTGGGGGAGAGAAGAGGGCCGGTGGGAGAGGCAGTGGTCGAGGGAGAGAGATGCGTGAGGGAGGATACGGCTGTGGCAGAGGGAGAGACGGAGGGGGAGGGGAGTGGAACCGAGGTGCGATAAATACCGGGTGGAGGCTTCACCCGATACTAATAGGTCCCCAACCGATACTAAAGGGGGTCACAGGGGGTTTCTGGGGAACTAGCCGTTAGACCCGGTACTAATGCTCATATTAGTAGCAGGTCAGGTCAAAAACCAACCGGTACTAAAGGTTAGGACCAATGCTTAGTTTTCCAGTAGTGGGAGATACGCGAGTAGATCCCAACTAGCAGCAAAAACCTAGAAACCGCATTGGAGATAGCACAAGCGGGGAAGGGAGGGGGAGTAGGGGTGCGGAGGCTGACCTTAGGATTAAGCATGTGGGGTGTAGAGTCCATGCACAGCTCAGCAAGTAGACCTCTGTAGGCACGGCTGCTGGCAGGACCAGGGCGGTGTGGGTGTCGACGTGTGAAGCCGGCGGTGCAGGCACGGGCACAGGTGGTGGGAGCACGGGCGCCTCAGCGCCTTAGGCTGCAGTGGAGCATTGGCGCAGAAGGACAAGCCTAGCATCTTCAAAGGATTCCTTCGGATCCGCATGGCGGATCGGGTCGTCGGTGAGCGGCGAAGCGGGGGCGAGTGGTGGAGCGAGGTCCGATCGGATCTGTACTAGGGCAGCTGAACTGAAGCGGTGCGTAGGAAGAAGAAGAAATGAAGAAACGGAATGTGGGTGGCGTGTCTGCATGCCTGATTTATTTTTTTCCTAGCTGTCTTTTTCGCCCCCGCCCCCCCCTCTCTTCATCGTATATATGATCTGTTCCGTGTTCTCACTGTTCGTGTTTTGATTTGCGCCTGCGATTTTTTGACCGAACATATATGAAAAATCCTTTATAAATGAAGAAAAAAATATAAGAGTTATATGTACATTCAAGACTATTAGGAATAAAAGGGTCTCGATAGCTCCTAGGGTGATTAGGGGTTAATTGTAGGCAAAAGTAGCTGGACCGTGTGAAAGAACGATAGTAAAAGTCATTTTTAATTTCTTATGCTTTTGAATCACGCTTACCATCTGAAACATTTCACATGCAAGTGTGAAGCAAAAATTGCCACGCACCACGTACCGTATGATAGTGATGGTGTGTTTATTGGTCATGACAGGTGTTTTTGAGAAAAAATAAATGATAAACAATAATAAATTGCTTCTAGTTAAAGAAACGTGGACATTTGTTGAAGACTATTGCAGCACATCCCGTACTCCCATGGGCTTTGGAGCATTTTATAGACGGCTATCTCTTTGAAGCAACCCGGCAACCCCATGAACCCACCCGTACAAGCAAGCAGAGACTTGTCTTCAGATATGATCACTAGGGCCGTAAAAGTTAAAACCACATCCTATGTCATTTTTAATTCGCAATTTGCCTTCTAAATCGCTAACGGGATGACCGTTCACTTCCTATGCATGCGTAACAATCCAACACTTAAAAAGCTTAAACATGGAACAAATTCTGATGACCCAAACTTCCATTCAAAAACATTTGCTTTGAAAAAAGTGTGCAACACACATCTCATTTAACGGAAGTTGCCAAAAGGACTAACCGAAAGATAATTCTGATGCTTATTGGGGGACAAACTTTTCTAGTGTTATATAAAGTTTTTATCTACCCCTCCGTCCCAGATATAACTACGTCCAGATTTTTTTCAAAGTTAAACTTTTTCAATTTTGACTACAATAACTCTAAAGACTAATAACATAAAGATTATGTTAGTAGATTTATCATAAAACCAACTATTATAATATATATTTTTTTCATTTGAAATAAATTATTTTTAGAGATATTATTGGTTAAAGTTAAAAAAGTTTGACTTAAAAAAATTTAAATAGCTATATTTTGGTACGGAGGCAGTAGCTATTTGCCATCTTCTCATGCACTGTTGACCCTTGGGCTTCCAGTGATAAGAAATAAATGGGTCTAATTATGCCTGTTGGAGGAAACTTCACATTGGCATCGACGGATGGAAGACGAGCACAGCACCCTTCGGCTTGTGCGCGCAAGGGGTCTCTGTCTGTCTGACAATGTGGCCTTGCTTTGCGCTTCTCTTTCCAGCACTTTTTCGTTGACGAGCTTTTCAAAAAAACGTCAGGAACAGTTTCATATGGCACAGTTACTAAGACTCTCGTACATATGATGACATTCCCTCTCCTCTTTCCTCGTAAATGATCTTGCCTGGTCATGTCAGTAAAATTGCTGATGTGATGTGTTATTTAATAGTCATGAAATTTTTAATGAAACCTCCAACAAGACTGACCTTATATAAAAGATACTCCGATACTGTGCTGCTTGTCAGGAAAGCTCTCGGTCTCGATCCAGTTCCAAAATTACAACGCTGAGTTCTGCACCTCCGCTGCGACGGGAAGAAAAACTAAAGTTTCTCAAAACTGCTCTATCATACACAATGCATTTGCTTAGTCGGGAAAACAAGATTCTTCATGCATCCACCTTATGAGAAAGTCTACAAGATATACACACCATTATATACTTGTATTCTTACATCTTTGCTCAGCAACATTATCATACTGTGTAGGAAGACTTGTAAGGGATTTTCTGTTTGCTAGCTACTAGTAGTAGATAGACACAACATTCAGGAAGGCCATCAGTCCCGTTCACAACTACTCGCGGTAACTGAAAGAATCCCTGCAAAGCAAACTGGAACGCATCTTTTGTTCACTTGATTGCTCCAGATGAGCTACTTCAGTGCATGGCCGAGGTGGGTACAACTAACTCCCTGTAATCTTTACGTATGCTCCATAGAATCTCCGCGCATCGCCTCATGCTCGGTCGGTTCCTCTTTGTTGGAGCTAAGCATTGCAGAGCGAGCTCGAACATCTTCTCGACTGCCAGATTGATCGCGTTGTTTGCTTCCAGATTCGAATCCAGTGTTTGAATAGCATTGCCCTCCACAAATTTCTCCATTGCCTGTGAAAACCAGTATAGTACCACGTGGAGGAAGCACATTAAGACCAATGTAGACTGGTTGCTACGGTATAGTACTGCATAACTGTGTTCGCGCTGTTTCATCAGGTAATGGAAACAAATGGTGATGCAAATAAGTATGATGTCTAGAGTAACAGAAACTAACCCATTTTGCGGTAACACGCTCAATGATTGACCTCTTTGGCTCTATAGGGCGCCTTCCAGTAACCAACTCCACCAGTAGGACTCCAAAGGAGTAGACATCACTCTTCTCATTGAGCTGGTATGTTCTGAGATATTCTGGATCAAGATAGCCTGCTGTACCTTTGACTTGAGTAGAGACATGGCTAGAGTCAGTTGGAGCCAGTTTGGCAAACCCAAAGTCAGCAACCTTTGCTCGAAAATTGTTCATTAGAAGAATGTTTGAGGATTTGATGTCCCTGTGGATGACTGGATGATCTGCGTTGATGGAACAAATGAGACGGCATTTAATTGCTAATGATCCAGTGGTTAGATGTTCACAGATGATTTGTTTCAAGTTCAGTTCTTTATATGAAAGTAAAGCTATGCGACAGAAGAAGTCTTCAGTCTACCATCTGCCAATCAAGCCCAACAATGTTCAAGCAAGTTCATTGTATCCAAATTTTGCTTCAGGACAAGTAGCATAGAAACTTGCATCAAATGGAAACCTGAAATTAAGCTTAGATGGTCTCTTGTAATTAGTGGCCTGGGTCAAGGCTAGTCATAAATTTGTGGAGACGAGCCTTCCAGTGTCATTCACTAGAGGATCCCTCATCAGATATTCTTTATACACAAGAATTATGGGTTCATAGCATGTAAAATAATCGATATAGTACAAACATTACTGTTATAACTTGTGGGTGTGGCATAGGTCTTACAAAAATAAGAAAGAGAAGTGTATACAGGTTCATACATTGTAGAAAGTGTATTGCAGTAATCTCAGTTAAATATTGGCTGCTTTCCCACAAGGATTATAAATTATAAATTATAAATTTTGAATGTTTGTATTTTGAGGTGTTGATTATTCTTGGCACAGCTGTTCCAGCGATATCTAATATTGGTTTCAGTTGTATCAACTCTGTTAATTACAGCAAAAGTAGGCAAGCATAGCAGACGATAACTTGATTTAACTACGAATGCTATTATATCATTTCTGAAGTAAAATAGATGAATCATGGATTATGCAACTTTTAGAGATATTTTCTCAAATCACAGGTAAATACTAGAACGTCAAGGATTATTGCTGAAACATTACACCCCAGAACAACAAGAACAATTAATATGGTAACTTAAGAAACAAAATGCAGCTGAAAGAAGATTTACCTGAGTATGTATGAAGATATGTAATAGCATGAGCCACATCAATTGCAATTTCCAATCTCATTGAGAATTCTAATACTTTACCATTTACACCTGCAAATAGCTAACCTCATGTAAGACAGTTAGAACAAGCCATTGCACTAGTACTGCAGAAGAGAAATTGACTGGACCACGACATTCTTACAGTCAAGGTGCTCTCGAAGATTCCCATTGGGAACATACTCCACAATTATCAACTGCTCGCCACCAAACTCTAGGTACCCATGAAACCTAACCAAATTCAGGTGCTCAATGCGTTGCAATGTCTCAATCTCGTTCCAGAACTCACGACCCATATGCTTGTCATAAACATTCTGGAAAGAACGGAAACTCATATAGCCTTGTAGCAAGAACTAGCTTACATAAACAGGTCATAAGAAAATAAGCACAAACCTTTTTGGCCCGTTTGACTGCGACGAGAGTACCATCAGCAAGCTGGCCCTTGTATACAGTCCCAGAACCACCCTGCCCAATCTTCAAGTTTGGTGAGAAGTTCTTGGTTGCTTTCTGGATCTGCGCCAAGGAGAATTTTGTGCTGCCAGGCATCTCCCTTTCTAAAGAATTCCTGTGCATGGGACTATACATTCCTTTAATTGATCGCTTGCTCCCAAAAGTGCTCCCACTGTTAGAACCTTGTGAGCTCACCGACTGTGAAACTGCAAATTTAACATAGGTAAGGTAAGCACCTGAACATGGCAGAAAACATAATCGCCAGCACGTGCTGCAAAAATAGTCAAAAGCATTTACGTGTATTGCTGAAAGAATTCAACAGCGAGCATTCAAGGATAACTTATGTCTGCATCACTAAGATATTTAATTTCGCCAAGAGTTTGGACTAGACGGGAAAGGGCACGGTTCACCATTCTTTACATGCTCTGGAATTCTTCTTCAATCATAGAGCAAATTAACAAATGCTACCTTGTGGCAAGGGTTTGCATATATACTAATTTGGTAACCGATATTAAAAAAGTTGACCAATATGAGTCTGGGGCCATGATCAAATGGCGACAGGTGGACAGCAAACAAATAAAAACTGTAAACTACAAGGTGAAGTGTCGCACACGTCCGAATAAAGTTGTAAAGTTCAGTCGGAGAGATTGATTATTGTTGCAGGAGACATGCTACAAAATGCATGTAACGAAAGGTAAGATAAGACTAAATCGTTCTGCAAAAAAAAAGTAGGATGTACTAATTAAGCACCACTTGAAGAAAATGTCTCGAAAATTGCTCGTTGCACCAGGGCATTTTTCCCAGAATTATTGCGCAATAATCTCCAGAAAAGAGCATAAAAAGGGCTAGCTTTCCTGCCAAAAATATCATCTTGGATTGAAAAGGGCACCTGAAACTGAAAGTACAAAAGCAGTGGAAAATGGGTACAGAAAAGGGCGTTTGCGTACGTACGTTGGTGGGAGGGGTGGAAGTCGTCGGACATGGAGGTCTCCGGCGAGCGCGCCTCCGGGGGCACGAAGCAGGAGCGGAAGGCGTCGAGGAAGGAGAGCCCGCGCCCGCCACCGCTCACGGAACCCTCGGGGGCGGAGGACGCCGTGGTTGCGACGGAGACGCGGGACAGCTCGCCGCTGCCGCCGGGGTCGCTCCGCCTCCAGGGCGAGGCACCCCCGCTGGCGCTCCTCATCTTGGCCCTCGGGTCGGCACTGCACGAGCTAGCGAGGCTGCGGCGCGTGCGGACTGCGGAGAGGAAAGGGAGGAGGTGTCCCTCGCTGCCTTGATGGCTTGGAATTGGAAAGCTGCGGGTTGATGACGACACGGGGTTGGAGGAAGGAGCCGGGAGCGAGAAGGGTCGGAGGGTTTTGCGCTCTTTTTCGGCGCGTCAAGTTGGACTGGTTCGGATCCGGACCAGACTTTTACGCTGCACGTAGGCCCAGCCCGCAATGTTCTTTCACCGAAAGTGCTCTATTTTTTGTTCAGTGATTGTTAGTGAAACATTGTCAAAACAAAGGTTCTCTTAATTTTTAAAGCCATTGCAGTCTTAACCTTTACCTCTTCATTTTGTTTCTTTACCGGTCTATCTCTTATATTTCCTGCAAATTAGAAAAAATGATGATTGAACGGAGGAACAGTGGAGGTGGGCAATTTAGGCCCTGTTGGCTGTTTGGATCTGACCAGCTAAAATTTAGCTGTTTAGTTTAAGCTTCAGCTAAATTTAGTCCGTGGGTTCCAAACAAGATTTTATACTACCAATAACACTTGCTCAGGGAGAGAAGGGACCCGGATCTTTGAAACGGCAGAGGAATTATAGATTTTTCTCTCGGGGAAGAAATGGTTACTAGTAGCACTTTCTTTGGTAAAGATGCTGACAGCCACTTCGTACGAAAAAGGATTGCAATTTTGTGTCACGCACGATGTATTGCAGTGGAGAGGCAATGTAAACTTGTACCCCTACTGCTAGAACTCCTTTATTTTTATTTTTACTCTTTTTATCTTCAAGTGCATGCCCGGCTACGGCTAGTGCTGTGCTATTTTAGTAGCCTGATTACTTTGTAATTTGGGTGAACAATGATGGGACACTAGTAGTGCCGCACCTGTACCACGTCACTCCAGTGGGACCCAGCCGTGTGGAATTGGAAATGTCGGAGTGGAGTCAAAGTCAATCTATTGGCTTGATTGCCCACGGAGCACCTACATGCGACACACAGCCGAGGAGAGCCCGTTCCGCTCAATGGCGAGTGGGCCGGACTCATGGTCGAGATAGAAAGGAGGCTAGCGTAGGTGGAGGCATTCAATGCTGCCTCTCTGGAGTACCTCAAGTTGTGCCGAAGGCGAGAACCAGCGACCGGTGAGCAAGTGGTCAACAGCAGGTCGGCAGGCGATCTTTTTCCTCTCCATTTTGTGCTTGGGCACGAACTGCGACTGCAAAGGAAACAAACGAAAGGCCTCGCTCTCTCTCGCTGAATTACTCGGTCGCGGCACCGGAAATTCGTTCCGTGCCCGAGCAGCAGAAACCGCACGAAAGTTCCGTGTCCCCCTCACCGCCAGCGCGCGCGGGTGACCATGGCGGCCGGACGACGACGCCGAGCGCGGGTGGCAGTTGGCACACTGCACACGCGTTTTCGCCCGGAAACAAGGCGGAGCGAGACGGCTTGGCGGTGGTGATCCAGGACAAGTGGTCGTCTCCGGCATAAATCCGTCACTAGCAAGTAGCCAGTTCCACGGAATGAGTTTGCTGTTCCTTGCAGCAACGCGTAATTGCGGTGCACTCGTACGTCCCAGGTCGGATGGACGACGTGAGGTCACTTTCATTGCAGAATGTTCGTAGGAGCCGGGACGGAAAGTGTCTGTCAGGTAGGCGTGTGCTGGCCGACCGAACTTGATGCAGGGCCTGTTTAGTTGCCCGATTTTGGTTGTCCAAAATCACTGCGTCAGCACTGTAGCATACTGCAGCGTTTCGTTTGTATTTGTAAATTATTGTCAAGTATTGACTAATTAGGCTCAAAAGATTCGTCTCGCAAAGTACAACCAAACTGTGCAATTAGTTTTTGATTTCATCTACATTCAGTACTCCATGCATGTACCGTAAGTTTGATATGATGAGGAATCTTCTTTTTGCATAGTGTCAAAGTTGGAATTTTGAAGTAACTAAACAAGACCGCAAAAGGAAGGGAGGATGGTAGTTGTACATGCGTTTCCCGCTGGTAAAATTAGGTCTGATTAGACCCTAAAGCTCTTGATCGTTCATTGATACTCGTGTTCCAGCTCCAGCTTTTGGAGGCGCTATGTTTGTAGAGCTCAGCCTCAGCAAAACTTCTGGCTCCAAGAACTCGGCCACTTGTTGCGTGTTTCTCCCTCTCGTCTACTGTAGGGGTGTTTGGAGGGAGGGGGTTAAATTTAGCTCCCGCCACATCGAATGTTTGACACTAATTAGGAGTATTAAACGTAGACTAATTACAAAACTAATTACACAACCTCTAGGCTAAATCGCAAGACGAATCTATTAAGCCTAATTAGTCCATGATTTGACAATGTGGTGCTACATTAACCATTCGCTAATGATGGATTAATTAGGCTTAATAGATTCATCTCGTGATTAAGCCTAGGAGTTCTGCAATTAATTTTATAATTAGCTTATGTTTAGTCCTCCTAATTAGTATTCGAACATCCGATGTGATAGGACTAAAGTTTAGCCTTTATTATCCAAACACCATATATAGTCTCACAGCCAGGGACCATGTAAATTGCTACTAGCAACGAATACAAATTTCTCCATGATTGATAGAGTGTGCAATCTTCTACTGCACGAATGCACATGGGCAATTGCGCCTAGCAACGTACTACGCGGTGCCACTTTTGTTTTTTTCTTCTAGGAGTAAAGGGCTATATTTGGTACAAGGGCTGCCGAACTGTTTTGCTCCAGCGATAAGGCCCATCAAGTGTGAGGAAATAATGTACAGGGCTACAGCCTACAGGCCAGTACACCCCCAGTAGGCCACCAGGAACAAACAAATTGGCAGCGAGCCGAAGCGGTACACGAACAATTGCAGAAACGAAAGGCCTGTGCTGGATCCATTCCGTAGGTTGTGACTTCTTCGTCCTGGATTTGGTGTGTGCACGGGTCTTCTGTCTTCGTAGAGATCGAATGCGGCTCTCGGCATCTGTCCACTTCCACTAGCGTGCCTGCACCACGAGTTGCTAGGTTTGTTCAGAGGTATTCCTTGTTCAGATAGCAAATCGTCCGAGAAACAGAACTGGCTCAGCTAGGCCTCAGGTGGTTCTTCCCAGTCAGGAGAGTGCTACACTCACTGTCAGTAGTAGTAGAAAACAAAGAAATTTGAAATGGACGTCCTCCCGTGGTAGAAGTAACTTCAAGAGCATAGTCCAAAGCACCGTATTTAATGGGCGTCAGTTCGATACGTACCGCGTCAGCTGGGACTGTCCGTTTGCGAAATCATGAGCTGCTGGAGCCAGCAATAGATGCTGCTGCTCATGCGCATCGGTAACTGACTGTGACTGGCTCGGCATTTTGACCTTTCACCAGGTCACGGCGTTTACCGCCATGATCTCGCCGCAGGACGACGGCACGGCAGGCACGAAGGACTTTTTTGGTCGGAGGTCTGAGCAACGTGCCTGGTGAGCCCGGTGAAAAGTGCTGCATGAGAGTTGCTAAATTTTTTTTTAGATTTGCCTGGCAAGTTGATCGATAGTCTGTTTGGTTGGAAGTCTGTGCCTGAGAATACTAATACCATTAATGTGTTAAAGTACCTATAATCATACTATGATTAACATTATTCTTTTTTATAATAAGAATTTTAAAAACATGTTTGAAAATTTTCAAATATTTTTTGTGTCCAACATTTTACACTTAATATACTGTAAATGCGTCCATGGAAAAGGAAAAAAAATTCATACTTCAGCTCACTGTTACAAACGTTGGACTTAATTAAGTAGCAACAAGCAATAGAAAAGCTTTTAATATATTATTAGAGGGGGCAACCTGAGCTGTTGAAGCGGCAGTCGTTTTTGGACAACTGCGTCAAGCAGATTGGCAGGACTCCATCCAAACAGTGACCCGGCAGCTTCCAGGCAACCGTCCGGCCAGGCAAATTATGCATCCAAACAGGCCCGAACCGCCCTATCAGGTATCAACGCCCGGCCGGTGCCCGTGCCGGAGCCGCGTCGGCCAACCCAGCCGCGCGGCAACCGCCACCCCCGCAGTTAATCCGGCGCCGTGAGTCCTGTGACCCACCTGACTGGAGCCGTGGAGCGAGCGAGCCCCACGCGCAGGGCGTTACCATCCGCCCCGCGCCGCACAGCAGCACAGGCTAGAACGCGCGCCGCGCCCACCGCGCTCCCACTCCCGGACGCCGCGCGGGCCGGAGCAGCGAGCGTGCGGGCGGCGCCTGGCCGCAGGCCGCGTCGGGCTCGGCGATACAGGGGTTTCTGTTTGTCCCCCGAGCAGAAACCCCTCACCCGCCAGGCCCTCTGCCGGCCGCTGCCCCCTCCACCGATTCATCCTCGTCTCGATCCCATCCGCCGCCGGCCCCCGCCCCGCCCCAAAGCCCACGAACCTTTTCCTCCCGTTTCCCTTCCCCACGCGCTCCGGCCCCGACCGCTCTGCCCCCGAACCCAAAAGTCGCTTTTCGGGTGTCTCGCTAGGGTTATTTGTTTTTGCAATTTTCTGGCCATGTCGTACCCGCTTGTCCCCGCCTGACTCGATTCACTCGCCTGCTGGGCTGCTGGCTGCTGCGGCGGCCTGCCATAGCCAGCTTCCGAGTCCCAACCCAATGGAGGAAGGCGAGCAGGCGGCGCAGGTCGAGCCGCCGCCGCCGCCGCCACCGCCACCGCCGCAGGAGGGAAACAAGGAGAAGGAGCCTGAGCCGGAGCCGGAGCCGCCCCGGTGCGGGAGGCACCCATCCCAGCTCCTCACCGGCATCTGCTCCTCCTGCCTCATGGAGCGCCTCTCCTCCGTGCGCGACCAGCCCGAGGCCGAGATCGTCGAGGTCGGCGCCGCGGAGCCCGCCGAGGGCACCGGCGCCGCGGACCAGGGCAAGCTGCGGAAGACGCTCATGCTGCTCTTCCAGCTGGACGACTCCGGCAGCGGTGCCGCGAATCCGTCGCAAGGGAAGGACCCCCAACCAGCGGAGTTTCAGTTCGGCTCTGGAGGGGGAGATCGAGGGGGCAAGCGGAAGGGGCCCGGGTCGTGGCTCAGGTCCATTTTGCCGACGAGAGGGATGCGGTGGAGGAGGAGTGGGGGCTCTGTGAAGGATCCCTCGCCGCCGCCGCCGCCAAGGGGGGAGGCGGCGGATCCGAGCGCCATCAACGGTGGCGGCGGCGATGCGCAGGTGGAGCGGAAGCCGAGCTTCCGCCGCTCGTGCGAGTGGATGGCGTGCCGGGACCCGAGCAGGGGCTCCCTGGAGCCACCACGCCACTCGTGGGACGGGTCGATGGTGGGTAGGGCCTTCGCGTGCTCCTTTGCCTGCTTAGAGGAGCCACCGGATGCGGCGAGGAGGGTAAGGAGGAGCAATGCTGAGGAAGGCGCTGCGGAGACCCGAGCCGTGGTTGCAGAGAGCAGGAATGGGGGGCACTCAGTTGATGCAGGTGGCGATGGGCGGCGTTTAAGGGGAAGGGGTTCTGGTGACACTGGGATGGAGATGGCTGTCTCTGGCGTTGGAAGACGGAGGTCCAACAGGTGGAGCAGGGTGTGGGATCGCAGCATAACGAGCCCACTCAAGGAATTCGTGAGGAAGGGGGAGCATGTTCTTGAGCGGTCCCTCTCCGAGTCGAGGAAGGAAATCAGGAGGGGTAAAAATGCGGAATCAGCAGATATTAGTGGTGAATTTCATTCTGGACGCAATGGCCATGTGTCGGGCAGAGCAAGCCAAGGCGCAAGTCGAAGCTCACAGGCTGCATCCAATGGGGATGTACAGAATTTCCGGACCGATTGGCTTAAGAATAGCAAGATTGGCAGAAGCAGGAGCGTGCATTATACATCGCCTGGGAACTTGGACAACGGGATGCTGCGATTTTATCTGACACCAATGAGAAGCACGAGAACTGCAAACAAGGGGAGAAGGAGAAGCTCACGCTTGTTTGCAAGAGGGCTTTTCGGTTTCATGTGAGCAGCTGAAGTAGAATGTCAGACCATGCCATGTGTTTTAGAAGATGGCAGCAGCAGAAGCAACTTTTCTTTGCAATCTACTTGGTTTCTAAGGATTGGCAACATCGTAAGTTATTCCGACATATTCTTTCTTATAGGAGATTGTTAAGTCCCGACCTAGGCTCAAGATGCTTCAGTATTAGTTGCAGATTTGCTGCTCAGTTCTTTTAAGATGTTTCTTATAGATGGAATCTGGACAAACCTGTGCAGATTAGTATCACAATGTAATTATTTACGTTCATAATAATATTTGTATTGATTTGTTCCAAGAGTTCTCAATTCTTCTGTCTTGTTCAAGGTATATATTGTTCTAATATGTTTCTCGTCCTACTCACATGCATTATTTGTCAGTGGTTGAAAAAACTTACGATCTAAAGAATTTTCATCTGCTGTTAAATATGACTAGCATTTAGCCATAGGAATAACCAGACATCACGGTCCATTTGCTAAAATCTACACAAATAAGGCAATAAGCTGCACATATTCCTCTTTGTGTAAAAATTTTGCTTCCTATATTTGCTTGTCTTTGAAACTATTTGGGCCATTATTACAATGCTGTTCATTGGTAGCCTATAAATGGCATGGCTAGGATTCTCTCATGTGGGCTGTCATCTCCTATCATCACTCTCAAGGAAAAATCTCAAAGATGGGGTCCTTGTGCTGGGGGTAAAGCTTCCATCTGGAATCTGGAGTCCCAATTGAATCCAGCATATTTTCATGCTGAACTAGACAAAGTAATGGATTAGGTATCAACGGCACCTAAACGTCCCTTGATTGTCTTTCTATTTATTATTTTGAAACAGGATGATTGTATTGCAGATTTGTGCTTCATTGTATTGTTTATGTTATTTCATCTCTACCCACCTCACATATTATGTGGTAAATTTCTACAATGTAAACATGAATTACGAATTACATGAATTTAATGAATCTGCAAGAATACGATGTTCATCAATTCATCTTGTACGTTCAGAAGGTTGCCATTTTTTTCTTTCTTTATTTATTTCTTTTTTATCTTTTAAGAGTGGGTTGGGGCCTTGGGGGCATGATTAACTTCAAAGTCTATTTCTCTAATTTTACAAAGCGTCACTAACTGATCGGGTGATATATGAAAATGAGGGACTGTTTCTCTTTGGGAATTAATTTTCAATTGAATTTCTGCAACTACTCTGTCCGTTAAAATTTTGCAGGTTGCAGAGAATTCACACCCCCTGAATACCCCTGAATGCAATGTTGCTCTCGCATCTACTCGGTGTGGATGGCTGGATGCTGCAGAAGCATCCTCTTATCCACATGTCTCCAGCTAACAGTTCTGTTCCATCAGCATGTTTCCTTGTTTGGTAATTACATGGAGATATTGTGCTGCTACATGGTCAGGACTTCATTGCCATTGTTGAAGCAACAATGTTCTTCAAAGAAATAACTTACAAGGGAATGAAATGCAATCATGAGCTACTGCGCGGGGGAGACTACTAGTTGCTTTCCGAATTGGCCGGAGAGACTACCACAACATACATCAAACAGATGACATCAAGAGGTGCAGATGGACTAGCCTGCCTTTCTAAATTCCCATCTTGTAGGGCACCGGCATCGAAAGCAGTCTGGTGCTTGTATTGGAATACAAATGGAGAATAGTCAGATTTGGAACTTATAACTCTCAATGTCTTTGCAAAGGTGGTAATGTGAGTCACATCAGAGGTGGTGGGGCTACAATTTTTTTTGTGTATATATGGGATTGCTATTACGATGTATAAGTTTGGCTTTGTTATTTCTTTCTCCATCAACCTGAACTTTGTTTACATGTGTAATTTCTTCCTATACATCCTGAACTTCGGTGCAATTTGGCATTGACATTTGAGTTCTCTTTATGAAATATTGAAGTATTAGTTCTATCATCATCTCAGTTTATCTACTTATTTGAGTATATTCCACACTTCTGGTGGTGTTTTAGTTGCACATGTATTCTGTACATGGTAAAAAATGGGTAATTTAATTATATCTTACTATGTAGTTTAGCTTACCAAAATATCATGGAAACAATGCAATTCACACTTAAATGCAAAATGATCCAAACATATAAGGGAAAAAACACAAAAATCATAGGACTTTTTAAAAAATAAAAACATCTGGCAATAGACAAAGCAAACATTTAGGCCCCACCAGTACAATTCACATGCACACAGTGGTCGTACATGGGTCCAACAAATCAGTCGGATGTGAAGCAATTTCCAGTTTATAGACAAAATGTGTTGATGGTGCCATGGATGTGTTTGTGTCGTGTGTACAGTGTATGTGTGTTTAAAAGTGTGGTTCAAACTCTTAGAGCGTCGTGTCGTATAAAGTCCTAGCTTTAAGTCAACTTTTATTTAATATAAGTTTATGTCTAAACTTTATAATTATGTATCTATAAGATTGTAATACGTTATTATTAACGCTTGCATATATGTGGACAATATAGAGTTGTCTCGTATTGTGGTAGACAAGAGTCAGTTATGCACTCCATCGTCTCGTCCCTCCCCTGACGTGAACATGGTCATGGGTGCGTGAGTCGCCACCACTACGTGCTCCTTCGTATGGTATCCTTGAGCAACTACTGTCCTTGTACTTTGGGCTATGCACCCTCTGACGACTTTGTTCTGCCATCATTGATAGTCCATGTTTGTACTCCGTAGTACGTACACACTCAATCCTTTTACCACTTCTCAACTTTTATTTTGCAGCACTTGGAAGCTGGAACTCCGTAGCCGGTGTAGTTAAAGGATGAAGTAAAATGAAGAAGAGGCAGAGAGATAATCTACGACTAATATAGACGTGTAGTTCAGAAAATTTTGTTCCTTGTAATGAACTTACATAAAAGCACTATTTACCGCTGTAATGGCATCTGTGTAAAACTACCTTCTTCTACGGAGCTAGGAGTAATAATTAATTAGCTTGGCTGTGATGATAAAATTGTAAATTACGTACTCACTCCATCCTAAATTGTTTTTCTAAATACATAACTTTTGCTATGTATCTAAACATAATATATATTTAGGTGCATGTAAAAGACTACGTGGCGGTGTGAAATCTGACCGACAAGTAAATATTCTTTGTTTTGCCGTGCGTTAGATCGGATATGGCCTAACACACAATGACACAGGATGTATACTGGTTCGGGCAACGTGCCCTACGTCTAGTCGGGTCAGTCCAACGACTTTATTCCTGAGCTCAGGTGCTCAAAGTTTGCAGTTGCAGTGGGGGTACAAACGAGAGGAGGATGAGAGGGGGTGCCTGAGTCCTGACCTTATTCTCATCTCAGTGGAAGAGAGTGGCAGGAGCTCAGACGTGCGCTAAGTGTGTGAGAGTGTGAAAGCGTAAGAGTGTAAGAATGTAAGAGTGCAAGGGAACGGCCTTACAGGTCGGAAAGGATAAAAGAGTGAGTGTACGGGCGCTGCCTAGTCTTGTCGAAGCCCATGTCGTCTGGTGCGGTATAGCCTCCGTCCTCGGTCCCTGTTCTTCTCGTCAGGCCACTCTGTCATAGCGAGTAGGTTTACGGCGGTACTGTACAGGCATACGCAGGGCGTGGCACGATACGGTTCTGCGTAGCTGACTCGGGTGCTTCCTCGTTATCCGTCCCACCTGCTCCCTGGGTCCACACTGAGCGGGCGTCCCCGATCGGTTGTCCTAGTTGGCCCCGACCGAGTTGGTCGAGGGGAGCGGTATGGGTGGTACGGCGTATCCCCAGCCAGGAGAACTCGGTCGGGAGTACCCGGTCGGGAGAGCTTAGTCGGGAGAACTCATTCTGGGTCGGACTGTGGTCCCACCCCTGATTGGCTCTTTCCGACCAGGCTTCCTAGTCGGAGGAGTCAGCTGGTGGCCGGATCATGATCTCGACCTGGCTACGTGTAGCCGGCTGGCCCAGATGTGTATTGTTGCTATGCCCTTTATTGGGCCAAGTATTGCGGGAAGGCAGTCCTGTTGGGGACCCTGGGTTTACGGACCCGTCAGGAGCCCCCGAGCCCCTTGGGGGCTTTGTTGAAGCCGTGAAGGGGCTTTCGGTCGGCAGGTTGCCATTCCGTCAGGGGGAACACATAGTGGTGTTTCTTGTTTTTGTCTTGTTCGTGAAGCGGACGAGCCGCATTACGGGGTCTGGCCCCATTTCCAAGACGATAAGGATGAACTTCCAAGGGGGTTCATACTGTTACCTCATGACCCAGTACCTTCGCCTCGATTTCTGATGCCTTTTACCACGCAGTAGTCGAATACGTAGGGTAGCCGAGTAGGTTCACGCGTTCTAGCCCCCGAGTAGATATGGGTACCCAGCCCTCGAGAGGACGAGTGGCAGAGGCCGCAAGGGCACGTCAAATAGATCCTGACACCTAGCTCCCGAGGGAAGGAATAGCATGGGCCGCGGGTGCACGCCGAGTTGCGGAGGATGCTCGGCTCCCGAGAAGGAGACTTGTTTGTAGTCCGTCTTCTGTCGGGTTTGAGCGAGCGGACCTAGTGGGTCTAGCCCCCGAGCCTGCGACTAACTAAGGAGTTGGTCGGAGGCCAAGCACTTTGGTACCCCTTTGACCAGAAGTGAGTCAAGTGGACACTAGCGCCCTTCTCCCGAGGAGGGGATCTGTTGCTAGTCCGGCCTCCACCGGGTGCGCTCAAGCGCACCCGGTGGGTGTAGCCCCCGAGCCTGCGGCCGACTGGAGAGTCGATCGGAAGCTGAGCACTTGGTACTCTTTTTTGAGGTCATGGACTTTGGTGTCCCTGTCAGTCGGGATGAGGTGGTCCTTAGTGCGAATTGGGGCGCTTACTCTTGTGCATTCCGATCGTGACCTATGTCGTCGGTCATGTTCCCGAGTCAGGAACTGACGGCCCAAGCCCCTAAGGCCCGTCGGGCTCGGTCTGCATCGGTCGAGTTTTCATGCATCGGTCGACCGGAGGGGCTGAGCTAACGCTGCTTGCCTCGATAGCTCGAGTGACGTGCTCGGTGAGCTCGCTAATGGGCATGTCCGAGTGGAATCCAGGTCTTTTGTTCGTAACGGGGTTGGCATAGCCCTCATGTGGCATTCCACTGCTCCTTAACCCTCCTCCCGGTAGATGCCCGAGCTGTTCCGGAGACCGACTCAGGTGGCCCGCTAGCCTCCCCTCGATGGAGATTCTATGGGCATGGATCGAGGTCAGAATCGAATGAGAAGGTTGAGATGATCCCGTCCACTTCTGAGCGGGTCAGGCGAAGGCCGCTGGGGCTCCATCCGCATTTTCCCCCTAGCTCTGTGTGGCGGAACACCTCGGATTAACTCAACTAAAGCACGGTTAAGTCGCTTAACACGTGATCCACATGCCTTAATCAAGTTAACTCGTTGTGCCATCGGATTTCATCTGATTTAACCACTTAACAGGATCGAGTTAGCATAACCCACCGAAGGTGAGTGGTTCCAGAGAATACAACAGATCCACCATTGGTTTAATAGTGTATTACATACTAGTCGAAATCAGAGTTTTACAGAGGTTAAAAGAAAAACACAACCACGAGAAGGAAGGCATGCGCAAGTTTCGGAAGATGGGTTCATGCTCCGGGGCTTGCCTTCAAGCGGAGGGGAGGGAAACTGGTCTTCAGCTCGGGTTGCTTCGGCTTCTGGTATTGGCAGCTCTGCTACAACTCTGTCTTCAGGCGTCGGGTGTAGCTCGTAGAGGCCGTCAGCGAGAAGCAACTCTACACGGATGCAAAATGCAGGAGTTAGCGTATAGACGGTTATTTCAACAACACTTGCAAGTTTAAGCTCAGACACTTGTAGCAAAGCTATAGAAAAAGTGGGGGAAGTTCAACTTTAGTTGGTGGAGAACAGGATAGAAGGGTCGGATGGGGATAACTGATGATCTGACCCTTTAACTTAAGGAATAACTATGCCGGGATCCTCAGACTTAACACAGAGACGTCCCCAATAATTTGCACAGATACCCTTAGGTCAAGGAAAAAGATACAGCCGAGCCCTCGGACGAGGCGGATAAGGGTTGGCGAACAGACAGGGTCGGGCGAGACGGAAAAAGGGGTCAGGCGAACCGGAAAGGGGTCGGCAGCTTACCTTAGGTCTATAGGTGAAGCTTTGGGGTCGGGAAGGAACATGCTTGGCGGAAAGACTTAAGCACTAAGGCTTGGGCGGCGGCGAGGTTTGACGGTGCTCTGGCGGCGGCGGATCTTCTTGTGAGTGACAAGAGAGCTCTAGCACAGCGCGGAGGAGCAGACAGCTGGGTGGATTGGGGAGAAGTGGGTCTGAGCGGAGAAGGGAACTTTTCAAGAGCTCAGCGGGAGTGCTCAAGTGCTCTCAGGGTATGGCGGCGAAACAACGATGGCGAAGGAACTCCGGTGGGACTCTGGCATTCCCTTTTTATAGTGGCGCGGAAGAGAGAGGTTTCGAGCAGCACGGAGACCGGGAAGAAAAGGATGGAGTACGCTGCCATGGCGGCGATTGAGCGGCGATGGGAGGCGGGATAGGACCTTGGAGATAGAGTCTTCGGCCATTGGGCTCTGGAGACAAGGCGGCGCAGGCGCGGTTTTGCTAGGATTTAGATTTGGTGGAGGCGCGCGTGGTCTGGTCGCGTCGAGCGGTGGATTTGACTGGCGTGATAGGGAGAAAGGCGCTGCCAGCGAGGTTGCAGTAGGCGAAGTGACAGGGCGAGCGGCGGCGCGGGCGAGCGCAAAACAGCGGCATTGCCAGGGCACATCACTGGCGAGGTGAGAAAAGGAGCTGTCGCTGCCGGAGTCGTAGTTGGCGAGGGAGGTATCGTCGTGGAGTGAGCTCGTGGGCGGTGCCACTGTGGAGAGGCGGCGGAAAAACCGGAAGGCATCGGGTCTTGCAGCCGGGGATCCGGCGAGATGATGGGCGCGGGTCGCGAGGCGGTCTGACGCAGCAGCGGCAAGATTCTGCCACGGCGGCGACGGGGCACCTTGGCGCGGCTGGCGAGGGCGCGAGCGAGACGGGGCAACGTAGAAAGGGTTGCAGGGGGCTTCCGCTGCGATTGGGGAGGAGGGCGTGTTAATCCATCCTGTTGCGGCTGGCGACTGGGCGAAGCGGCGGGCGTCGGAGGGATCAAGCCACGCGGTGGGGGAGCTCTGAAGCGGGCACATGCTGCTCGGGCGCGTCTGCCTCGGGAGGTCCGGGAAAGATTTTGAGCCCACCAGTCAGTCTCGGTTTCCCTACAGCTCCAAGATTGAAGGAACAGTGCCTTTGGGGACTCAGAAGGAACCGACGGTTTTGGTTGGGTTCTTGGGGGTCGGGACTGAGAACCGGATTTGGAGCGCTTTGCTCAAGAGAGTTGAGACAGCGGGATTTGGGACTTTCGGTTGAAGATTAACTCGGCTGAATTAATCAAGGTCGTTACACTCTGTTTAACGCGAGGCAGCCTCGAGCCCTTCGCGGGCCGACCTTCGAACCCCGATCGGTCGCAGCTCATATTGAATGAACCGCTATTCCTTCTTGACGCGACGCAAAGCAATTAAGATGCAATGGTTGCACGTATGAGATGAATGTATGATGCATGAATGGATGAATGAATGCGTGTTCGTTCACAGAGAAAGTAAGTGGGGGGCTAGTAAAGTTACCTCGGTCAGACATTCAGGCATCACCCCATTTGTGGTTTTTGCACCAGAGGGGTTAAGTTGCCATTGCTTATCTCGACAGTTCGAGCGACAGGCTCGAGGTACCCTTAACGGGTACGCCCGAGTGGAATCCGTATCCGTCGTTCGTGACGGGGTCGGCATGTCCTGCATATTAGTTTTCCATTTGTTTTTGCTTGTCTCCCATCAAATGCCCGAACCGTCTGACTGACCCAAGTGGCCTGCTAGCCTCGGTTCGACGGAGACTCTGACGGTGGGTCCCTTTGCTTTGTTCGACCGACCCGAGTGGCATGCTGTCCTCGGTTTGATGGAGGCTCTGATGGTGGGTCCCTTCGTTCCCTTGCCTCAAAAGGCGAAAGGGCGCTTGCGTGCGGTTGTGCCCTGTTTTTCACGATTTCGCTGCAATAGCAGGTGAGCTCCTCCCGGGCCATGCCCCATCGCATAGGGTCGCATCCCGTCAGTTACTTCATGTCTGCCAGGGCTCCGCGCCCCCTTCCCCATTAAATAGGGGGAGAGGCGGAGGTTTTTTAGCCCGTCCTTTCATCTTCCCCGATCGCTGCTGCTTTCTCTTCCGCCCTTCCGCCAAAACTTCCTTGTGCACTGTGGTGAGTTTCGAGAGAGAGGAGGGTCAAGGGAGAGAGTGAAAGAAGCCTTACAGATCCATTCGTCACCTCCCGTTGTGCGATGTCAAACTGGAAGTCGTCCACCGTGAAGGAGGATTTGCTGGAGGACTTCACGAGGAGGGGGTTGCTGCCGCCAAAGGCGGTTACGGGTTGGAGAGTGCCGGAGGCGGGGACCGTTGTCCCACAACCCGAGCCTGACAAGGTCATCTCCTTCCTCGCTTTCCATGAGCGTGGGCTTGGATACCCCACGCATTGGTTTCTGCGCGGGCTCCTTCACCGCTGAGGGTTGGAGTTGCAGCACCTCAACCCCAACGGGGTGCTGCATATTGCCGGTTTCGTCACCGTCTGCAAGGCATTCCTCGGGATGGAGCCGCACGTGGATAGCCGTACGCGCGAGTTGGGAGGGTGCCACCAATTATGATGCAGTGGTGCAAGCTGGGATGGACCCAAGCGTCGACCCGACTGCGACTGGGGAGCCCTCGTCCTTGTCAGTTGCGCCGCCAACCAACCCGGCCGAGGGGGAGCAATAGAATAGGGGTAGTTAATTTCTTTGTGTATGAAAGAAGTCTGCGGGGGACTGTGAGCCTCCGAGTGAACAATTTTAAGTTCGTTTGTGATCGTGATGGGGAGCTTGTCCCGCCCGTTCTTGTTTTTGCCCTTAAGCAATTTCTACTTTTCACCCTTTCCCTTTCAGACCTGCCCATTGACTGTAGGCTGCAACCTTAAGAACTCGGGCGTGGTCCACGAGGCTCAGCTGCTCATAACTGTAGCCATGGCGGGGTCCGATCAGTCTGCAAGCTAGAGCATAAGTTGCTTTTAGGGCGAATTAGAGGACGGGGTGCTCTTTCCTTCGGGCACGCCCTTTTGTTCGGGCGAGGCGCGTGATTACGCAAAAAGTAAAGAGGAGGTGGTGCCGCACCCCGGTGGAGCCTCCGAGCGACCAGGCCGAGAGTGCTCGGGTTGGGGTGCTGTAGGAGCAAGTGTTGAATGGAAAAGGACTAGTAATAGACCGAGTTAAGGAAAGAAATGACATAACTGCTCAATGTTCCGAGTATTGGTGAGGATGTTGCCGTCGCCGTCCTTCAGTCGGTAGGCGCCTGGTCGGATCACCTCGACCACCGTGTACTATCCTTCCGATGGCGGAGAAAGCTTGTGCTTATCCTTGGTTTTTTGGGTCCTCCAGAGCATGAGGTCGCTGATCTTGAGGATGGGCCCTCGTCCCGGTCTTTGCGCTTGTCCTTGCCCTTGTCCCTACTGCCGTTGAAGATCGCCCCGACCACCTCCTCGCTGGAGGCATGATTCGTAGCGATGTCGAGCAGCTCGTGGGTGGTTGGGGGCTTGACGCGGCCGAGCTTGTGGACCAGGGACTTGCATGTTGTCCTCGAGAGGAATGCGCTGACGACGTCTGCATCGATGACGTTAGGGAGGGAGTCGCATTGCTTTGAGAACCTGCGGATGTAATCCCGTAGGGACTCGTTAGGTTCCTGCTTGCAACTCTTAAGGTCCCAGGGGTTCCCAGGGCGGACGTATGTCCCCTAGAAGTTTCCTACAAAGACCTTCTTCAGTTTCGCCCAGTCGCGGATGTTGTTGGACGGAACGAACTCGAGCCACGCTCGAACGAACTCCCCTACGCAGATGGGGAGGTACTGTATAATGAAATAGTCATCATCGGCTCCTCTGGCTCGGTAGGCAAGCCGGAAGTCTTCAAGCCACACTTCGGGTTTAGTCTCCCCAATGTACTTGGTGATGTTGGTGGGCGGTCGGAAGCGCTATGGGAAAGGCGCTTTTTGGATACGGCAACCAAAGGCCCACGGTCCTGGTCTGTCTGGGCTAGGGCTCCGGTCACCGTTCCGGTTGCTCGATCGGCCGCCTCGCCTAGGGTGCACTTCTTCGCGCTTCTCGTCGGACCGGCCATGGGCCACGTCGGCTGCTCTTGCCGCCATCTGTTCAATGTCAGCGTCGTGCCGTGCCAGGCGTCGCGCGTGGATGACGCTACGCGCGTCACAGTTCAGCCCGATCTGCTCGCGCATGAGCTGACGCCGCGGCGCTTGTTCAATGTCGGCGTCGTGCCGTGCCAGGCGTCACACGTGGATGACGCTACGCGCGTCACAGTTCAGCCCGATCTGCTCGCGCATGAGCTGACGCCGCGACGCTGGTGCCGGGTCGGGCTGTGAAGCTGCTGCAGGGCTCTTCCCTACCCGACGTGCCTGCAAGGGCGAGTGGATGGAGTGGTTCGGCTAGTGCAGCCCCAACGCCCCAGTTGGGCAAGAGGTTGCGTGTCACGACGCGGAGATCTCCGCCTGCTATACGGCGGCGGTTTCCACCAGTGCCCAAAGGTTCCGGTGGATTGCCTGCTCCTGGGGGTCAGCTGGCTCGGGGAGGCTATGCAGAAGTATCACTGCGGTGGCGATGTTCTATCCGACCTGAGCGAACTGCGGGAGGTCGTCCACTCCTGCCAGGATGTTGCGTTGGACTTGGCGGGCGCGGCCTCAAGCGACACTTGCTAGGTTGCGCACGTACGGCATAGAGTGATGCGCTGGGTGCATTGGTCCGGCTGCCGCTATCGCAGCTCGTTGCCGTGCGCCTGCGCTTGCGTTAGGGCCTCCGCACGGTTTTTCGATGGGGTGTGAGTCTCAACAAACTCCACCATCTCCGAAAGCTGTTCCGGGGTGTCCGCTATGGCACACTCCCGGGACAGAGGATGGTCAAGTGCCATCATGTCGTCAATGCTGGAGCCGTCACTCTCGAGCTCCTCATCGCAGAGGTCGTGGAAGGAGGCAGGAGCATAGTCCGGTGTTCCCACGAACTCGCACAGGTGGATAGATGACGTCATGACCCTCTAGAGCCCCCATATGTATACGTCCACGGGGGACGCAAGACCGAAGGGGAGCCAACCACATGGCCAACATGGTAGGGACAACGGAGCTCCTCCGGAGAGCTGGTTGAAAGTGTTAGCCAGTGAATACATGATAGTATCCACGTCATTCATCATGTGGTTCGTGCCCAGCATGGGCTTGATGCGGAGCGCAAGTGCCTCCATGTCGAGGTCGTCGAGCGGCTCGTGGACGACGATGTGAGCCACCTTTTCCGGGGATGCCAGGGAAGTCGTCTCCTCGCGGAGGCGGAGTACACCGAGTTGATCGGTGATGAAGTCCAGACTTCCAAAGCGAAAGGCCTAGGACGGCACGAAGACGGGTGGAACCCACGTCCCACCGAGGGTGGGTGCAGGAAACTCTAGCGAGCCGAAGCGAATCGTATCGCTCCAGCCCTCCATGCCGAAGATGGCGGTGAGGTGGGCCATCCGATGACCTGCAAAACGCGAACGCAACGCCGCCTTCCCCACGGACGGCGCCAACTATCAGTGCGAAATTTGGCTGACAAGTAAATATTTATAGTTTTGCCGTGCGTTAGATCGGATGTGGCCTATCACACAATGGCACAGGATGTAAACTGATTCGGGCAACGCGCCCTACGTCCAGTCGGGTTCAGTTGGTCGATTTTATTCCTGAGCCCAGGTGCTTAAAGTTTGCAGTGGAGGTATAAACAAGAGGATGAGAGTGGGTGCTTGAGTCCTGACCTTGTTCTCGTCTCAGTGGAAAAGAGTGGCAGGAGCTCCGACGTGCGCTAAGTGTGTGAGAGTGTGAAAACGTAAGAGTGTAAGAACGTAAGAGTGCATAAGTCGTAGAGGCGGAGGTTCTGTCTCCTTTTATAGTACAAGGGAACGGCCTTATAGATCGGAAAGGATAAGAGAGTGAGTGTACAGGCGCTGCCTAATCTTGTCAAAGCCCACGTCGTCTGGTGCGGTATGACCTCCGTCCTCGGTTCCTGTTTCCTTGTCAGGCCACTCCGTCGTAGCGAGTAGGTTTATGACGGTACTGTACATACATGAGCAGGGCGTGGCACTGTACGGTTCTACGTAAGGTCGGCTGACCCGGGTGCTTCCTCGTTATCTGTCCCACCTGCTCCTTGGGCCCACACTGAGCGGGCGTTCCCGGTCGGTTGTCCCAGTCGGCCCCGAATGAGTCGGTTGGGGGGAGCAGTATGGGTGGTACAACGTATCCCCAGCCGGGAGGACTCGGTCGGGAGTACCCAGTCGGGAGAGCTCGGTCGGGGTCGGACTGTGATCCAACTCCTGATTGGCTCTTTCCGACCAAGTTTCTGTTCGGAGGAGTCGGCTCGGCCCAGCTACGTATAGCTGGGCTGACGTGTATTGTTGCTGTGTACTTTGTTAGGCCAAGTGTCGTGGGTAGGTAGTTCCGTTGGGGATTCCGGATCTATGGACCCGTCACTATGTATAAAAAAATAAAAAAATAAAAAAGAATAGTAATTTAGGATGGAGGGAGCAGCATTTTAGCGTGGATTGTGGAACTGTTGCACAAGGAAACGTGGCCGGTACTCCAACCTGCCAGAAAAACTGAAATGCAATGAGATTTACCGGTAATAAGTACAAAATCAAGTAAGGTGGCGACACAGAATCTTCATAATAGTTTTAAGTACACCAAGTTTCGTTTCCTAATCTGTATTCTTCCTTCCCTTTTGGTTGTCCCTTTCCTCTGTGCTTTACTCTCCTCCTGTCCCCCTCCCTCCTGTGCGGCGGTGCCCATCGCAATAAAAATAAAAATCAATAAGAGAGAGAGAGAGGAGAGAGCAACACCGGCTGCTTAATCTCTTCTTCTCCCCGGCTTATCTCCAAGGGCGCATCTCCAGAAGCGGGAGGGAGGAGCGGAGCGGCGAATTCTTGTTTTTGCGCAGGATGTCTTCTCCAAGCAAGCGCCGGGAGATGGACCTCATGAAGCTGTGAGGATCCTGGGGGTGTTTCAGTGATTTTCCTTTGGGATTTCGATGGGGATTTCCTTGATCTGTGTTTCTGTTGCCTGTTGATGGCTGCAGGATGATGAGCGACTACAAGGTGGAGATGGTGAACGATGGGATGCAGGAGTTCTTTGTTGAATTCCGTGGGCCTAACGAAAGTACGGATTTTGGCGCAGGAGGCCGATTTGATTCCATCTCTTTCGTCGATGATTGTGTAGCTTCTGATTTCTAATCTAGATAAATTGAAGAGCGAGTTTTCAGGAAGCTGAGTTTTTCTTGATCATTGTGGGCTTGTGGCCTTTAGCTTCCATTGATGTAGCTCTGAGGACAGCTATAATCAGATCCCCAATTTAACCTGTTGCTGAGCTGCTTTTGCTTTCTGTATTGCCATTAGTATCTGAATGATGTACTTGAAGCGTCAGTCTTGTTCCGCATTAGTAGTGATTTAGGATGATCAGCAACACTATCTGAAGGATGCTTTGTTGAATTTAATAGGCATTTATCAAGGAGGCGTGTGGAGGATTAGAGTAGAATTGCCAGATGCATATCCATACAAATCCCCATCGATTGGTTTCATCAATAAGATATATCACCCAAATGTGGATGAAATGTGAGTACCTTGGACTCCATGATCTGTTGATTTGTCAATTCAAACCACAATAACAGTCTAGTTACTAACCACTTCTGGATCAATGTGAACTGTAGGTCTGGTTCAGTTTGTTTGGATGTCATCAACCAAACATGGAGCCCAATGTTTGGTAATAATCGATCCTTCCATTGCATTTGCTTGTATAGACATCCAGTTAATTTTTTAGTTTTTTTAAAAAAGACATCCAGTTAATTTTCTCTGTTCTGCACAACTGGAGCCCCAGTTGCTTTGTACTCTGTTGCAAGAGGGTCAGGTTTAAATATCTATGTGCGATGTTTTGCAGACCTTGTCAATGTATTTGAGGTCTTCCTTCCACAACTTCTACTATATCCGAATCCTTCTGATCCATTGAATGGAGATGCAGCTGCATTGATGATGCGTGATCGGCCTGCTTATGAACAAAAAGTGAAAGGTAAGAAGGTTACACATTGTCTGTTTATTAGTACCTTTATTGCAACCTGCTTGGAGATTACATAAAATATTTAACAATGGCACTAAGCTGAGATGCAGTCGTACTGAATTTTCGTTGCAGTTTGCACCAGTAGAATGAGTCAATCCATCTTCTATACATGGCAGTCTTGTAATTCTGACTAATCAATTTGATCTTCCACGCTATGTTTGTTTAGTGAACAACCCATCTTATGTGATAAATACAAGTTCAAGAATACTTCCAGACAGGTTTTTAAGTTCTTACCAAAAGCCTTCCTAGAATATTGGTTATTATAGGCGCTCATTGGGTTCACCATATATAAGTAAATACAACTGTTAGGTTCTAGTAAATATTCTTGACTAGAGCAGTTTTATTGAGTAAGGCCTTGTTGGAAATTGCTTATAGGTTTTGAGCTCGGCATGTGGTTTGAGTGGACTTCGAATCTGTAAGCTGATAAAATTGTTTAGTTGCCAATGTAAGAAAATCCCTGTGTCAGGATGGGAGTTGGCACAGGATGGGCTGTTTCTTATTGATGCGGTCATGGGGACAATGCAAACAAACAGGGTTTATTGGTTGCAATGTGGATGTCCTCCATATCCACAAGAAATCCTGAAAATATTGTAGAATATGAATATATATCTTCAATTGGAATTCTCTGGTGGGGAAGTTCCATGGACCTGCCAGCACGTACCACGTGTTCTGGTGTTAAGAGCTTAATTATCCCTGTCCTTTAGAGTTCCATTTCATTCACTGAATTAACTTATCATGATGCTATGGAGCTGTTCCTCTACTAGAATGTAGTTCCTTAGCCATTTTGTTTTTTTATTGAATCCTAGTCTCTTCCTCAGTACTCAAGAGATGAGTTTTCATTGACCATGTTTCTGCAGAATACTGCGAAAAATACGCCAAACCAGAGGATGCTGGGGTAGTCCCAGAAGACAAGTCTAGCGATGAAGAGCTAAGTGAAGAAGAAGATGACTCTGGTGATGAGGAGATCCTTGGGAAACCAGATCCATAGTCAAGTTGGAACCTATATCTCTGGTTGATCAGCACACAATGTTTATTGCAGCAACTGCAATGAAACAGTCTCTGAACCCTTCCCGTGCAGTCTGAATGTCGTGTAAATAAACTGCAGTGTCATGTTCCCTAATGTTGTTTCCATCCTCAAATTGACCAATTCGATGTCCAGCAGCACTAGTTTGCCCCCAAGTACCATGATGTGCAGATTTCTGCATTGGAATTGGCCGATTGTTTCAATATCTGCGCAATTGTTCACAAGCAAATACCCCAATAATTCAGATGATGTTGGGATTGCTGGCGTACACATTTTCAATCTGTGCAGAGCTTCTTCACCCTCCTTGAGACATTGACTGACAATGAAATCCTGAATTGTTGGCTAGCCTGGTGGTATATGAATAAAAAGTACTCCGTACATCATAAGTGGTGGTGTGGATGCAAATTCTCCGAAGATTTTAATTCTTTTGGATTAGCAATGCGATTTAAGAACTACTTATAAGGTTTTATAAGCAAAATCCTCATGGCTTCCATGCAACTCGGAGATGGAATCAAGCCACATGGAGGAACACGCAACAGATTTGACTTGATCAAGCCGTTTGCGTCGTGCGCGATAGTGATTTGGTTTGCCACGCTTGTGCCGTTGGCCGCCCAAACCACACCAGTCCTCACATGGCGAGATTGGCGTGGCAAGGCGCACTCGCCGCCGCCTTCCTCCTCCTGTGCGCGGCCGCGGGGGTGGCGCTGGGGGCGAAGCGGGTGCCCATCCCTGACGACCTGCGGGACGTGGTGGACGACGAGGAGGACGACGAATGGCGCAACTGGGGCGCGAGCCATTCGCGGGGGCCGAACCGCGGCGACGGCCCGCCGCCTGACCTGTCACGGATGGATCCGGCCGCCCTCCAGGCCGAGCTCCTCCGCGGCCAAACCGGGCCCTCGTTCGGCTTCGTCAAGCTCCGCCCCGGCACTCCTCGCTCACGGGTGCGGATCCCTCGATCGCCGCCACGGCCGCGCGCTCGTTGCCTCGTTTGACCATGGCATTATTTTTTTTCCCAGGAGGATGTGGTGGGGATTGCAACGAGGTGGAGCAATGTGCTGCGGACCGGATCGGTAGAGGCCAAATTCGTTGCTGTTGATTTTGGGACGCTCATGTTCACCATGGAGAGAGGGCATGACATTCTAGAGGTTGGGGCTTGCTTCCTTTGGATTGATCTTCTTCTTTCTTTCTTTCTTTTTTCTGAACAATGCTGGGCTTGACGATAAAGTGGGGTAGTACCGTGGTCTTACGACCTAAATAATGCTACCCTTGATCTGACCAGTTCACCTCAAGGATTAGGCCTTGAGAAAATGTGATCAATTTACTGGAACGCTCTCGTTCACGTTGAGGCTCCACTGGTTCAAAAGTGTAATTAGTAGGGTAAGGTGAGGATGGGCTAATATACTTCAACTCTACCCTTTTAAATGGGATTGTGATGTAAACTGGAAGTGGACTGCAACTAGTTTTACCTGAAATTTGTGCTAGCCATGTTTCAAAAGTGGCTCCTTTTGGCTTTTGATGAGACCATATTTGTACCAGTTCATCCAAAAGTTTAATTTCTAAGGAAACTTAAGTAGTATGCATTATCAGCATCTGCCACAGATCATTAGCTGAATAAGTGTTTATGCTTATCTATGGCCATGGAGTAAAAATTTTATATACGGATACTAAAGGGAATAGTAACAAGTCTACAAATGTCTACTGATCTCACGGTTCTATTTATATTTGCATCTAGAATGGACCTATTTTTTTTTAGAATGTACCATTTTTCCGCTACAATCTTATTGTGATAACTCAATGGTAGTGACTAAGCATCACAATTGTTATACCAGAATAAGTAACAGACGTGATTATCTTTATACCATTGGGATCGAGGTGTTTTCCCAGAATTGCATCAGTTGCCATTTTCATAGCATAGGATGTGAATTGAGGCCTCAGACTACCGGAAAACGTGATTGTGCAATAACCCATTCAGTTAAGCATGATCTTTGCTGTTGGATTTTCTGATTCTGTTCTTTTCATTTTATTTGTTCCAGCTGAAAGAGTTTATCTTGAGCCAAGCTGAGGCCTACGAGTTTAAGATTGGTGATCAGATTTTCCGCAGACCTGGAGACCCACCCCTGGACCAAGTTCTTGAGAAGCTAAAGAAACAGAAGAGTCATAAATCAAAAGATGAACTGTAGTAGATTCATTTGCTAAATCGTACTGCATGCCTTGTAACACAAGTTCCTTGGCCTATTCGTTCATACTTGTTTTACAATTTCGCTTGAGTGGCCGTTTTACATTTTACAATCTTGGACGATCACAAGTAGTCCTCTTTGGTAGAAGGGTTCTCTTCCTTTTTTTTCTTATTTTTTTGTGGAGGGCTAGAACGGTTCTCTTCTTCTAAATGCTCTGTGTCACTGCTCGAGTATTGTAACCACCATGCTTTTGCCATCCATTTTGAGTGAAAGAATGCGGTCGTCCTTGATGCTAGACGTTGCCCGTTGTTTTCTCTTGCTGTTTTGTCAGTTCATTTGTTGCTGTCTGTGTCTGGCGTAGTATTTGTAAACTTTTGTTGAATGTGCTCAGCACACTGTGAGCGGAACTGAAGAACCAATCATTTATGAGCATCAGAAGCAACTGCCAAGATCCTCATCCAGAAACCAATAGCGACACCGACACAAGTACGTGATGCCTTTGGCTGTCTGGCGTAATCAGCGACCAACAGCGACGTCACTGCCCATCACTGAAGCCTAGTCGCGTAGAGACCGCAGGCCAACAGCGACGGCCGCCATGCCACCATTTGCCTGTCTGTCTGTCCAACGCGGTGTCTCTTGTGCAAGCCACTGCAGTGTTGAAGAACTCTGTCGCTAAACTTAGTATCATGTCTTGTTAATCCTCTGGCATACAGAAGTGCACGACACCAAGACCCTGATGGAAGTCGTCGTCGAGCTTCGACTTCCGCGAGCAGTACACCAGCGCGCTCTGCACCGAATCCTACAACAACTTCTAGGCGGTAGGCGCGCGTCCTGGACATCACCCTTGCGCAAGGCGCCGGCCGGCCTGGTGCCGCGTCCGGGCGGCGGCACGGCGTCCAAGCGCCTCCCCTCCTACCGCCTCTTGGCGTAGGTGGACTAGCCGCGCGCCTGCCCGTTCAACTTCAGGACGAGGCCGTCGGAGCCGCCGCTGTAAGAATCCGCGCCGCCGCCGTCGAACGCGCCGCTCTCCGGGCCGCGCAGCAGCGACCCGCGGAGCGGCAGATGCTGGCTCCGGCTGCCGTCGATGGTGGCTGTCTCGGAGACGGGGCGCGCGGCGTCGCACCGCGGGAGGAGGAGGTGCAGGACGGCGAGCAAGGAGATCGCCAACGTCAGAAGCTCTTCTTGCTCATGATGACTCCCATGGTTGTGGACTGCTTGGACCTTGCACTGGTTAGCACCTTTGCCGGGTACGGCGCCGGCAGCAAGTCAGGTAGGTCCCTCCGCTAGTCCGTGATCAGATCCCAGACGGTGAGGGCGCAGCCCCCGGAGACGTCCCTCTTGGGGTCCCAGCGCAGGAGAACGCGACAGCGGCGGCGGGCATATAGCGCGCGCCAGCCGCGGAGGCCGGCGGCGGGCATCTAGCACGTGCCCGGCGAGGCGTTGCAGAGGAAGGCCAGCGTGGGTGGCGCGCGGTGGCGCTCGCGGAAGCCGGGGCCCGCGACGAGCGCGGGTCCGCGGGCAGGAAGCGCGGCACCTCGACAAGCTCGAGCTCCGAGATCGACGTGACCGTGGCGAACCGCTTTGACTTGGTCATGGGATCCTAGCCGTGCGAATGGGATTCGACGGTCCAAGTTGCCTAAGGCCCGGACGGTAAATGAGATACCGTCCGGGGTGGGCGGTAAATGAAATACCGTCCACCCCGGGCGTCCAGCGCGCGCTCCCCGCTCGCCGCCGCCGTCGCGCCGCCCCGGCTTCGTCGGAGATCACGGCTTCGCGTAGATGCGCCGCGCTCCCACCGGAGGTCTTCGTCTCCGTGTCCGATGCCACAACGCCACCCGTTCCTGAGCGCCTCCTTCCGGCGCGGCGCCTTCGCACCTATACTCGCCGCGCAATGCCCGCGCACGCGCTGCGATGAACCGTGGCGCGCGCGTGTCGCCGCCGCCTCGTCGTCGCCGTGGCCCGCCGTCCTGTTCTCCTCCGAGATAACCGCCGCCGCTTTAAGGTAATCGCAGACGGTGGCCGCAGCCTCCGCGGTGCCCCTGTCCTGCTGTCCACGACAGCGCTTGACCTCAGCTTGGGCACTCTTGCTTGAACTTGACTGACACGGTGGGAGCGCATGTCTGTCTACAATGGCATATCTGCACAATACACGGAGAATCGCGTCGCCCGTACACTGCAAATGGCAAACTGATGGTTTCTTCGTGCAGATTATCAATCAGATCACAATCAGCAACACGCATGGATGGCGGACTGGCGGTGAACAGTCCGTTGCGTGCTGTCAAAATTCCAATCAGAAATGGGGCCGGAAGAGAAGTTAAACGACGCATCTAATGTTCAGAAAACGCTCCAGCTAATGTCGCCCGACTAAATGATCATCTTCTTGGGACTAACGTAACGTTCCTGTATACCTGATTTCAATCCGTGCATGATGTACATTTGACCCGGAACCTTTCAGATCTCTGAAGTCTTACTGCTCTATACCCTTATCAGTGTCTGCATGTTACTCATTCTTCTTTTCCTGTTCAAGGCTAATGTTCAGGAACAGGTGCAGGCTAACGCATCAAAACATAGAGCAGCATTACCCATTATTCTTTCCCTTCTAACTCTACGGTACAGGTGGCTGATCATATCAGTAAAACAACTACTGTAAAGTGAGCTGAACTTTTGCTCACACAGAGATTTACTCGCAAAGCATTAGAGCACCAGCACTTTGCCTACACATGTATTCTGAAGCATCAGAAAGAGCAAAGGTTGACAAACAAAACTTTGACTGTTCTGAATGCTTAAAACTGCAACAAAGTGTAACATGCTGTCTGCTGCATCTCATGACCTGAAATAAAGATGATACGCACGCAGCAGTCGGGGTGATCGCCGTCGCCCGCGCAGAGCAACGCGGCGGCGTTCTGGCGGTACGGGTACGGCGGCGCTGGCAGTAAGTCAGGTAGGTGAGGAAGAGGGCGCAGCAGGACGCGACCGTGGCGGAGGCTGGTCGGTTGCGCTCGCCAGGAGCGGAGGCCGGCCGGGACGGAGCCGGGGCGAGCGGAAAGTGGAGACGGGGACGAAGTGCGTGCCGGGCCAGGCGTCGCAGGGGAAGCTGAGGATGGGCGGCGCGCGGTGGGGCTCGCGGAACGGGCGGCGGAAGCCGGTCGGGGCCCGCGACGAGAGTATGGTCGGCGGACGGGAAGCGCGGCACCTCGACATGCTCGAGCTTCTCTCCCGTCGTGCGGTCGTGGCGATCCGCTTTGACTTAGCCTCGAGCTCCTGGCCTCGCGAATGGGATCCGACGGTCCAGATGGCCTAAACCCCGGACGGTAAATGAAATACCGTCCACCCCGAGTGTCCGGCGCGCGCTCGCCGCCGCCGTCGCGCCCTGCTTCGTCGGAGATCACGGCTTCGCGTCGATGCGCCGCGCTCCCACCGGAGGTCGTCGTCTCCTTGTCCGAGGCTATAACGCCACCAGTGCCTGAGCAAATCCTTCCGGCGCGGCGCCTTAGCACATATACTCGCCGCGAAATGCCCCACGCACGCGCGGCCCGCGTGTCGCCGCCGCCTCGTCGTCGCCGTGGTCCGCCGTCCTGTTCTCCTCCTAGGTAACCGGCGCCGCTTTGAGGGCCTTGCCGGCGGTGTCCGCGGCCTCTGACATGACCCTGTCTGAAACAGCGCGTGACCTCATCTTGGGCACTCTCTGCTGGAGCTTCACTGACACGGCCGGTGCGCGTGTCTGTCTGCAGTAGCATCTCTGCACGAAACATGTAGGATCGCATCGCCCCTACGCTGTAAACGTCATCGTGATGGTTTCTTTGTGCAGTGCAGGTTATCAATCATATTACAATTGTCAGTTCATCTGTTGCTGTCTGGCGTAGTATTTGTAATTTTTGTTGATTGTGCTTTGCACACTGTGAGCCGAACTGAAGAACCAATCATCTTTGAGCGTCGCAGAAACAAACTACAAACATCCTCATCCAGAGACCAATAGCGACGCAAGTACGTGATGCCTTTGGCTGTCTGGCGTAATCAGCGACCAACAGCGACGTCACTGCCCATCACTGAAGCCTAGTCGCGTAAAGACCGCAGGCCAACAGCGACGGCCGCCATGCCACCATCTGCCTGTATGTCTGTCTGTCCAACGCGGTGTCTCTTGTGCAAGCCACTGCACCCTGGCCACCCATTTTGCCCCTCGGCTGGCTGGGCCGGCCACGATCACGAGGAGGCTTGAGATACCCGCAACCCGCCTATATCCGAACAATCCCCAGCTCCACATCCGCGTCGTCGTCACAACTCACAAGAGAACACTGTTCCTTAAGGCAGAAGGCGAAGTATAGCGGGATAGATCCTCGGAGCCCACCCCTTTTGTGCGGCACCGCAGAATTAATCAGGGATCAGAGAAAGATACGGGCGCCCGATTAGAAATATCTCAGGCTCTCAGCAGAACGTTCTCTGAGTGGCACGTATCTAATCCTCCTGCATTCTGGACCACACGGCCCTGTGCCGTGACGCCGCCATGCCGGTGGCGTTCGCAGCTGGCGAAACGCTCGGGCAGACGCAACGCAACCCGCGCGTCCGGATTTCCCGGTGCATCCACAGCCACCCTCATGCACGTCGCGGTCGCGCCCATGGCTCGCCACGCGGGCAGCCACGGGCAAGCAACGAACGGGGAGCGCGGGGCCGGGCCGGGGGTGGGTGCCCACTTGCCACGACCCGACGGGCGGATGGCGTGGCTGCTGTGACATTCCAGTACGTGCGCGTGTCGTCTGCTGGCCTCGCGTAGACGCGCGGCCACGGCGGCGGTTTTCTTTTCTCCCGTTGAGTGCTGGCCAACCTCTTGTGCTTCCTTCCAAGCTTCCGCCTAATCGCAGAGGTCTAGATAGCGGGTGGCGAGCTGGAGATTGAACGGGGAGACTTGTCTTCGCGCCCAAGGCCGGTTTCCACGTCGAGATCGATCGACAGATATCTTGGACGGAGCCGGCCGCGCGCCCGGGCCTTATAAGCTCTCTCTCCGCCCCCCTGGCTCTCCTCACTTTGACTGGAAAGAAACACGGGTCGGATCGATCGAGCTACAGGAAACTGAACGCTCGCACTTTGCCTTGCCGAGGAGAAGGAAGGAGCTTATTGGATCGATCGAATTCGTCGTCGGCCTCGATCGATCGGCAGCTTGCATTGGTCGATCGATGGGCGTCGCGTTCGGGTGCTTCGGACTCGGAGGAGGGTGCGTGCCGCGCGACGGAGATCACGGCCAGCAAGGTATGCATTGCATCCGTGTATGTACATTACATTGATGCATTTTAGTGTGAACTGAATGATCATGTCGTTCCTACATTGATATAGGATAATGCATGCGCACCTGTCGATTAATCGTACAATGTCTGATCATGCTATCATCACCGCGCGCACGTGCTTTGAATTCGTGCGGTTGCGTCCGTGCGTGCATGCGTGTAGCGACACGCCAAAAAAAGGACCAGCCGCAAAACATCCGTAAACGATGCATGTTGTCGCTTCGCTTTGACACATAGCAAAATGCACAATCTTGTTTACATCATCCATCATTTCTGCATTATTAAGAAACTTAAGAAATTATAAACCCACCCCGTATATAAAGACCCTGCGTGCACATGCATACCCATTCACGAAACCTTGTGGACTACTGGATCATAGAATGGGTGGTAATAACATGCTCAAGTGTTTCGGAGCTTGCATCCATCACCATCATCGCCAAGGTAGCTGCGCTGCGGACATCCATCCATGATGCGTGTTTCGTCTAACTAGCTTCTTTGCTTCATTAAGGTCTCGTGACCCATACACATTTAGTGGATGTCCAAGAACTCTGTCGCTAACCTTTAGTCTCATGTCTTGTTGCTCTGGCATGCACAGCAGTGCACGATCCCAAGCCGCTGATGACGCCGTCGTCGAGCTTCGACTTCCGCGAGGAGTACACCAGCGCGTTCCGCACCGAGTCCTACAACGACTTCTGGGCGCGCGTCCTGGACATCACCCTCGCGCACGGCGCCGGGCTGGTGCCTCGCCCGGGCGCCACCGGCACGGCGTCCAAGCGCCTCCCCTCCTACCGCCTCTTCGCCGAGCACCTCCTCGAGCCTGACCAGCGCGCCGTCCGCGCGGCCCTCGCCTCGGCCCGCAAGGGCCGCCTCCACCCTGGCGTGCGCGACCTTCTCGCCGCCTACTACAACGAGACGGCCAGCGCCTCCTTCCTGTGCAGCCACCTCCTCAAGGACATCGAGCAGATCCGCCTCCGCTACCGCCCGCTCAAGAACACGCTCCGAAAGCTCGCCCGCGACGTCGGCGTGTCCAGCCTCGCCGACGTCTCCGCCGCCCTCGGCCAGCCGTTCACCGCGCTGGCCGTGTCGCAGGGCAAGCTCCGCCAGGTGCAGCTCAGCTCCGCCGACCTCCTCAAGAGCCTGGACTCCAGCAGGAAGAAGGCGCGCCTCCGGATCAAGACCCTCGCCCGCCTCAGACAGGCGCTCTCGGTCTCGCTCATCACGGTCGTCGCCGCCGTGGCCGTCGTCGGCGCCTTCATCGGCGTGCATATCCTGGCCGCGTTCGCGGCCTTCCCGATGATCATGTCGCCGGCGTGGCTGGGCCTCTTCTCCGGCCGGACGGTGCGGCGAGCTCTGGTGCAGCTGGAGGCTGCGGCCAAGGGCACATACATACTGAACAGGGACATGGACACCATAAGCCGGCTCGTGGCGCGGGTGCGCGACGAGGGGGAGCACATGCTCGCGCTGCTGCAGCTGTGCGTGGAGCACCGCGCGCTGGCCGGCGAGAAGGGAAGGCTGGTGCAGGAGGTGTTGAAGCAGCTGTGCAAGAACGAGGAGAACTTTAGGCAGCAGCTGGACGAGCTGGAGGAGCACCTCTTCCTGTGCTTCATGACCATCAACAAGGCTAGGAGCATGGTGATGAACTTCATGGCTGCCGCGGAGCAGAGTTCCGGCTGACCACGAGAAAGACAAATTTGTGCGTGTAGAATGTAGAACAGCGTGTACATACATGCATACTAGTTTTTATTTTTCAGTACAGAAAAAAAGAAAAAAAAGATAGGCAAAGAATTCTCAACACAGGCCTTTCCGCTTTTGTTTGATTTTTTTCCTACCCATAAACAGCATATTAAACATTCGGAATAATAGCCTGATCTAGTCTAGGGTTTAAATACCCAGCATACATTGAATTTCAATATAGTGAAGCGGAAACAATATCCACTCAATTTTTCTGGAGCTATGAGTACAATATTAAAGTGCAACCGCTGGGGTCACTACTAAGTATGCTGAATACAATAATAGCCTGATTTTGGGTTTTACTACCCTGCAAATGCTGAATACCAGTATTGTGAAACTGAACCAATAGCCACTCTAAGAATTTTTCAAGAGCTCAGAATACAAATACCCCAGTGCAATCACAGGAACTTTGTTCATTCACTACTAATATGTACTTATGCCTTTACAGAACATATGACACGATGCAAATGGCCCATGATGGGAGTTTTCCACTTGATTGTCTAAAAAACCAAGCCGCTTACATAAGTACATAACAGCAGAATGGTGAACAGAAGGAACTGTAGACAAAACTGGTGCCAAAACTTGTAAGGCTCAAATTTCGATCTACACTTCTACTATCATATCATAAATGGCAATTGAGCAGTTTATGTTATAAATGAATTTTCATCCATGTAGTAGGGAGCCAAATCAAACAGGTGAAATTCTCCCTTCAGGCATCTTTCTCTCCACTTGGCCAATCTTTGAGGGTGGCCAAATGATGTGGGTCACCCTCCCCTGAATTAGACCTATGGGAATCTGAAAAAAAACAGCACAAAAAATATTAAGTACCAACGCAGCATACTTTATATTAACAAATGATATTGGTTTCTTATAATTATTGTGAGTTTATTCACTTTTGCGGCTCAAAGTAGCCAAGAACAAACTGTGCGCCCAATTTAAGCTTTCTCGCCAACCCCTATATCAACTTGTTGATTGGACCAATGACAAATGAACTGAACCATAGTGTCTATCTAAACAAGCACACTACAAATATTGTTGGTAGCAGTTTTAATGCTTTATGATTCAATAATTCCCATGCTTGGCAATCAATAAAACAATATGTTCAGAACACAGACTAAACCAAGTTTGTTGCCTGTTTTTTCCTGATGTAAGATCAAAATAGAGCTATATAAACAGGAAGACAGTTCTGCAAGTTGTTAAGCCTTTACTGTTCTCATCAAGTATAAAAGTGTGTGATCCTGACCTCAGGTGCACTAACATGATTGCTTGTTGTGAACTTCTGATATAGGTTGTCTTGACTGTCACACTTTTTTGCTTTGTTTTCATTTGTCAGTTTCTGCTTTTTTTTGTATCTAGTTTGTGCAGTTTTGTCCATTGTCCGCAGTGTCCATAGGAATTTGATTTTCAGCAAAAAAGATGCAACAAGGAATAAGAGATAATTTACCATTTTGTAATAATCTTAAGTATTGTAGTTTGATATTAACTATGCATATTTGAATGTTGTAATGTATAATATGATATAGCATTATTCAAAGAGATACCAGCAAGGGCAAGCATGAATGAATTTTGTATGTTCTGGTGTGTTTGGTTATCTGCTGCCCTCTATCACCTAATGGTTAATCTAGCCCCAGATACTCCATATGCACATTCTAGGCACCCAGTCTCCATTTAAAATGATGGGTAAGTATCTCAGAACTTGACCAGAGCACTCCCATGAGTTTCAAATTTTATAACAAGAAGTTAAGCCTCAAATTCTTTGCATAAGTACCAGTGCTGGGCGGTTTGCTACAGCCTCCATAGATTTCAGATCCACAAGCGTATTAAGAATACTGCCCCTCACGATTGAAGTACGAAAAAAATCCAACCATGAAACAAAAAGTTCCCTAACCTGTCAAAATTCGATACTAAACAAGAACACTGAATGCATTAATAATTTTCATTCAACCAACTTGTACATTATTAACCCAGACAAGGGTACAGATGCAGGTTTGGAGAAGAAGCAACTTACTGGGCCAAATGCTCGAGAATCCCAACTACGAGCAGCATTATCACCTTCAACCCAGCAATGCCCTTCTGGGATCTTAGTAACCTTAGGGGACCCAGGGAGCTGTATCCACTCACCAGGAAGTGCAATCAATCTCTTCACAAACAACTCCTTATGATTGCTAGGGCACCTGCAGACCACACAAGGAACGATCAGACTCGACTCTCGAGACATGGAACAAGTTAGCGCATCAATCTTTTTGTGGAATTGCCCCCATCCTTACTTGAACAAAACCACATCACCATGTGAGAACTTGTACTTCTCAAGGCATCTTCTTTCTGCTAAAACGAAATCACCTGGTTCCAACACCCTGGTCAGCACAAACGAGAAGACAAACTACTTGAATAGGGAAGAATGAACCAACTGTCCATGACAGCTTGATATGTACAAATTGAAATCACAATACCCTGTAAGACACTGTTGGCTGCTGTGAAGGTAGGATACATAGATTCACCAGTCACCGAGACGAATGTCACACAACGATCGGAAATGGTGACGCCAAGTAGAACTGCCATTACATTCTTCTTGGCAGTTGACCAAATATGGTTGTAGATTCCCATATCCAAGTACCCAACTATCCAGGCAGTCATAAAGATAGCAACAGTAAGTGAAAATACTGAATAAACACCAGTACATCAATAACTGGGCAGCTAAGACAATGAACGGCGTATACAAGAAATGTGTGGAAGCAGAAATTCCTCCGGCGGATTTAACTTGGAGCATGTGAAATCAATCAAGACTTACCAAGAAATGGGGGTAAGGTTGGTACGGGTGGGTTTCCACTGATCCAGCGGAGGGACGAGAAGATTTAGCGCTGGAAATTCGGAGAAGCAACTGCACTCTTGTACAGTTATATTACGGGGTAGATCGAGGATGCTTCCGAAGAGGCGCCCGAGAAGAACGGTGGGATGCTGCCGTCGTCGTCGGCGGCGGCGGCGCGGGCGCGGGGGTTTGGTTTGGGTTGGGCCTGTTCAGTCGGAGAAGGCAGTGCGCGCCCTAGTCGAAAAGAAAAGGCAAAGCAGCCGTCCGATCGCGCATCAACGGTGTAAATTAAAGCCCGTTTACTGGGGACTGGTGAGGGCGTGAGGCTGGGGGTTGGTACGGGTCTGGCTCCAGCCGAGCTGAGCCGAGGGAGGACCCAACTGTGCATTAGGTCGGCTCCGACTCCGACCCGCAGCCGGCCCTGCCCACAGACATCGCCCCCTGCCACCGTCGGCGGCGGCGACTGACCCCCGTAGCAAGGCGCCACCGCCACGCTTCGCCCCTGTCGCGCCGCGCGGCCACTTTCTGCGGCTGCTCTACCCCAGGCGAAACCTCCCATCTCGTCACGGTAAGCACCACTTCTATCACCGGGCGTCCGCGCCCTGTATCCGTGCTCTTGGATTCGACGAAATCTGGCTTCGCACGGGCTTCTGTAGTAGGGTTTTTGCGTTTCAAATAACGAAATTTTGGGTTCGTCACTGGTCCGCCATGCTGTTGCTTACAGCTTAAGTCACGGCCATGGATTTTGATTAGGGTTTATAATATGGTTTAGCGTCAGCAAAGTCTTGTTATCGGTGCCTGTCTCAGGAATAGGGTTTTGCGTCTCGGTAGAATGTGTTATTAGTGGCTTAAAGCGGAGCTGATGATCAGTTTGCAGCAGCGGGTGGTAGGCTAGAGAATGCCGTGGATCCTCAAGTCACAAATGTGCAAATTATCCATTTGTCCGGATTTGATCTGGTTTTAATTGGGTTTCATTTTTCTGAGTCTGTGACCTCTGTTCTATGTTTTAGTATGGGATATTTGATGCTATAGTGATTTTGATACTGTTATTAGAAGGATTGTGGAATTTAGTTCCATGATATATGAAAAGTTATGGTGTCAATTACTCATTGCTGTGTTTATTGAACTTGTTGCCAGTCAATTGTATACAAGTTTCTTGTTTTCCCCAATGCCATTTTTAGATTTTTATCTTATATTACAGATTCATCCATTACTTCCAACTCGTTATAGTTAGGATTCCCTTTTATAGTATAGCAGCATAGCAGACGTCTGTGGTTCCTTTTTGGAGTTCCATTGTACTATTGGAATTTGTATGCTTATTGCTACTACTAATGCTTAATGTGCAGCAAATTTATATTAGAGACTTCCTTTCGATTGCAGACCTTGTTCTGCAGTTCTATTATAACAAGTTCAACTGTGGAATGCTTATTTCCTTTTGCTATTGTCTACCTCAATTTGATATTGTTTATCATTCTTTTGTGTATAGATACCTCAAGTTTCTAGCTACCTGACTGTATGCAGTAGGAACTACGATGGATGGGTCTGAGTCTAGTAGAGGTCGCAGCAAGCAGGAAGTTGAGGAAAATGTTAATACAAGGAGCAGTTGGAAGGAGGAACATGAAAATCAGGAGAATGCAGATAGCAGAAAGTATTCTGACAGATCCAGAAAACATGGATATGAATATGAAGTTGGGCATCAGGATGATGATAGGATGATCACACCTTCAAATGATAGGAATGAATCAATGAGGAACTCAGATAGAAGCTCAGGCCTGGCCTGCAGTGCTGACGAAGACATCTATAATGTGAGAAAGGACTCACGATCACCCAAACTTCCAAGGAGAAGCCCTGATGATTCCAAGGATAGGGACTATGATAGAAGGAGGGGAAGAGAGGACAAGAATGAATGGGAACCTTCAAGAAGATTTAGCCCCGATGCTTCTGCTAGGAGTTCCGAGAGGAGGGAGGGTAGCAGGGAGAAGCAACAACGGGACCAAGAGGAAAAGGCTTCAGTCAGGAGGACAGATGAGGTTTATGCTGATGAAAGTGGTGGTTCTCTTAGGGTTGACACAAGAGAAGCCCAAAGGGATGATAAATCAGACAGAGGGAGGGACAGAAGTTGGAATGAGAAAGCCCGAGATCTTGAAGGGTCTAAGGATTATGGTAGGAACAGTCAGTTGCGAGATCCTAAGGAGGCAAATGATGCTGAATGGAGAAATGCACAGGAAAGGCTAGATGGTGGGAATTTCCATGGCCGAGGTGGGTACCGGAGAGATTCTAGGGGTAGATCTGAAAGTGTTAGAGGTCCCTCAACCTATGGGAATCGATATGACAATTCTGATTCCATAGAGATTCGGCCTAATAGTAATCTTAATTTTGGAAGGGAGGGCTCTGCTTCTGGGAGAAGATTTGAAGTGGGAGCACATCGGGATTCAGTACCAGGAGGAACTGATGATAAATCCACTGATTATCCTGAATCAGATCCAAGTGGCGGCACCAGCATGGTTTCTTCATTTCCTCAACAAGGTCCAAAAGGTGATAGACCATCTAGAGGAGGAAGGGGGAGGCCAAATGGAAGGGATTCTCAAAGAATTGGAGTTCCAATGCCAATCATGCCTCCTCCATTTGGTCCTCTCGGCCTGCCACCAGGACCAATGCAGCATATGGGACCAAATATTCCGCATTCCCCAGGTCCTCCTCTTCTACCTGGCGTCTTCATGCCGCCATTTCCAGGACCTCTTGTGTGGCCTGGAGCACGAGGTGTTGATGTGAATATGCTTTCTGTTCCTCCCAACCTTCCCATGCCTCCTCCAGTTGCTGCTGAACATAGGTTTACACCAAATGTGGGAGCTGGTTCTGGTCATAATATTCACTTAAATCAAATAGACACTGGGTTAGGTGCTCCAACAGATGTATCAGGATTGGGTTACAATCATATGGGCCCGCAAAGCCGTGACATGCTCCATGATAAACCAGGTTGGACGCCACATAGGAACAGTGGACCAAACAGAAAAGCTCCTTCAAGGGGTGAACAAAATGATTACTCACAGAACTTTGTGGACACTGGCATGCGGCCTCAAAATTTCATTAGAGAACTGGATCTTACAAGCGTAGCAGAGGACTATCCAAAGTTGAGAGAACTCATACAGAGGAAGGATGAAATCGTTGCGAAGTCAGCTTCACCGCCAATGTATTACAAGTGTGACCTGCGGGAACATGTTCTTTCTCCAGAATTTTTTGGTACCAAGTTCGATGTTATTCTTGTGGATCCTCCATGGGAGGAGTATGCCCATCGTGCACCAGGAATCACAGATCACATAGAATATTGGAATGCTGAGGAGATTATGAATTTGAAGATTGAGGTTATTCCCGTTTCTTTCTTCAAACCTTTCTCTTTTGGGGGTTCACTTATGCTGCAGAATTAACTTGTCAAAATGTATTTTTGAATCAACAGGCTATTGCAGATACACCCTCCTTTGTGTTCCTTTGGGTTGGCGATGGTGTAGGCCTTGAACAGGGTCGTCAATGTCTAAAGAAGGTAGTATAGCTGCTATTTTTTTACTTTTAACTAGCTGGTTGCCCGTGCTGTGCATCATATTTCCATTAAAAAGCATATAGAATTCTAGGCTCTAACTATTTGATTACATATAAAATTAAGCCACAAAGGAACCACATATGTATAAAATGGAAGGCCCTCTATGCATTATCTTACACACATAGGTACACACAATTGCCCAGAAGATCCATATGTAGAACCAACCACTACTATCACTAACTGTGCTTTCTACAGAAGTAAAGATACTTGCACAATTATTCTTTTTGTAATGACATCCCTTTTGGGGGGTGGGAGATTGAAATCAGTTTACAGGAGGGCGACCTGGCTGCTATAGTCGATCTGCTAAACTTTACCCATGATGTGCTTCATTCATGCATTTTGCCCTCTGAGGGAAGGCATAGCAATATAAACAATGTTCTATGCTTTCATTTCATCTAGATATGTCTTTAAATTTAGAGCTGTTGATGAAATGCTGCATTAACTAATATATGATGATCCTGACTGACTTTTTCTATTTTCAGTGGGGATTTCGTAGGTGTGAGGATGTTTGTTGGGTGAAAACGAACAAGAAAAATGCAACACCAAGTCTGCGGCATGACTCACATACATTGTTGCAGCATTCAAAGGTAATGTTGTAGTTAACTAGTATGTGTTGTATCATTGTGCTGCCTTGTTTATATTTTTTTGGAAAACATGCCACGCTTATATTCTCTTATCCCTGTATTCTCTGTCCGTCTTATGAAGTATATACTCTTTCCATGTGCAGGAGCATTGCTTGATGGGCATAAAAGGAACAGTGCGTCGTAGCACGGATGGTCACGTCATCCATGCAAATATTGACACAGATATAATTATAGCTGAAGAACCAACTGATGGTATTGTTTTCTTAGGTTTTATATGATCTTTATTCCTGTTCTTCGTATATGCTTGTGATATACTATTTGCTTTATGACCAAGGGTTATCATTTTCAATGATGGGGTGCATAAACTCAATAAACTTAACTTCTCCAAATTTTCTGTTCTGTTTTCGTTGCTGCGATGGTATGAATATTCCGGTTTGGTCCACCAAAATGTAGTACTGTTTTGTAAATTTGGCTTGGTTGGCAAAAACATATTTGTCTTGGCTTTTTAGGAATTTGGGATTTACAAATTATGTGAAGCAAATTGTTCGTTGCTACCATTTCCTCTGGGACATGCTTAGTTGTTCATGGTGAGCTTGGTGTCTTTTGATCTACAATAATCAGAATTGTGATTAAAAAAATGAAACTAGATCATATATTATTGACTTTACTCAAACACCTATAGCAAGTATACCAGTAGGTCTGCATCTCTTAGTGGTAATATCACTAAGCCCTTATTGTAATAATCAAATTGTATGCATGATTGTGAATTATTTTTTTCATTTTTTTTCGTATGGTTGATCTTAATGTGTTCTCTTCTGTAGGTTCAACAAAAAAGCCTGAGGACATGTATAGGATCATTGAGCATTTTGCTCTTGGAAGGAGGCGGCTTGAACTCTTTGGCGAGGATCATAACATCCGTCCAGGCTGGCTTACTCTTGGGAAAAATTTATCTTACTCGAACTTCAACAAAGAGGTATAGCTGGACATACAACATCATGAATATACTTACACACGCAAGCCTTTCTATGCCATCAGCTCCGCAGATCTTTTTACATAGTCTCTGTTATGATTTCTCTCTTGCAGACATATATTAGGAATTTTGCGGACAAGGATGGAAAAGTATGGCAAGGAGGTGGTGGTCGAAACCCTCCCCCAGAGGCTCCTCACCTTGTTGTGACAACTCCGGAGATCGAAAGCCTGAGGCCCAAGTCACCCCCAGCAAAGAACTAGCAGCTGTGGTCAATTTTGCAGAGCTGGCTACATTTTTGAAACTGTAGCTTTAACGCTGTTGAAGGTCCAGCTGAGGCCTTGTGAATTTTCCGTCCGCACAATTAAAATTTTTCCGACGGCTCAGTCTGGAGCAACTATCTGTGATGGAAAATACGATTCACTTTCTCCTATTGGTGTTCTTTTAATGCGTCCAATACTTTTATGCTCCTCCTTGTTGCTTCAAGGTTGCAGCCAGTATATTTGTTCTTGCTGCATGCCAAGCCCCTCAGAATAGTAAGGTTGATTCTAAATTCGGATGCTCCCATTGTGTCTGTCGCATCGTGCAAGAAACAGAAATTGTCTATGCCAGTTTTGCAAATCGTTTCTGGAACCCTGCCTACCCTGCCTACCTGATTGATACTAAGATGGAGCCATGGATAACTATCCGTGGTATAGAAAAACCATTTTTATTACGGTGTTATATTTGGAAGGAATTCTCTCGAGACATGCACGCGTACGCTTTCAGACAGGCGCCGATTTGACAAACCCGGGATACTGACGATAGTTTCAGACTAAACAACTCGGCAAGGCGCTAACCTGATTAGCTAGCATTACGTTACAGCATATGTGCAACGACAGCACTGCCTTGTCCTTTTTATCGGCCGCAACGAAGTGGAATACCAACCGTGTGACGCACGAGTCGTTCTCGCCCAGAAGCCAAACCGGACCGTCTCGCCGCCGGATGATTGCAATGCATCTTTTTTTGAAATGGTTTACGCGTTGTCCCTGCCGATGGAATCTTGCAGGGGATGGAGATTTTGCCGCGTGATTCGAGGGCCACGACGCACGCTCCCATTGCGGGCCTCCATCAGCTTCGTTTTGGCCTGGCCCCAAGCTAAATTATTCGCCGAATCTGCTGCTGCTTGTTTGTTGTACTACTACACTAATTAGGTGAATTTGTACTACTACACATTTTGCTTGGAGACGATAGGCTTCAATGAATTGTCTGGAATTATTATCTTGTGTGTCTCTTGTCCTCTCATGTCGCTGTTGTGTCCTGTACTCCTGTTCTTGTCAGCCCTTTGCTTAGGATCTTAGCAACATTACCACTTGGCCGCGATATCCCTTCCGAGACAAATCCTCTATTAATGGCTACAGCGACGGATAAAGCGTAGAAATCCGGCCATCCATCCACTCATCATCCCTTCCTCTGCAACACACAAGTCAATACTTGGATATATCTTGGTTTAAAAAAATACTTGTATATATACAAATATTCCAGCTGCACGCACAACACACGGCTGTACAGTACAGCCAACGTCTCTGTCCCGCTTTTCACCGTGTCTGTCCTCTCCCTCGTCTGCACTACGCTGTCAGCCATCAAGGAAAATCACAGTGGCACACTTACTCGGGCATTGACCTCAGCCTGCAGGGTGAAAACGATGGCGCCGTGCCGGGTTAACCTCTTCACAGGATCTGAAACGGCTGCTTGATCCTGATGGAGAAAGAAGAAAGCACGGCACACAGTTTGCACGCTGTAGCCTGAAACAACCCTCAGGAAAACGTGCTACTGACCCATCGCCGTTCAGACGTGCATGCAAATTATTTCGCGAGGCGATTGATGGATGGCGCGCTGCACCTTCCAGGAGCCGAGTTGGTCGGAGAGAGCGCGGCGCAGGACACGATCGGACGGCCTGGACACGAGAGAATGGACGTGTTTTTTGTTGGGTTTCTCTTCTCCGGTGTCCCGCTCCGTCGGCTTCGCGGCGGGTTGTTGGGGTTGGGTTCGGTGTGACGCGCTCCGGATTCTGACGCGCGCGGGTCAGGTGAGGTAGCCGGCCAGGGCTTCCCAAATTTGTCAGGGAATCGTACCAGCTGGGTGTCGGGTTCGAAAGAACCGGCAGGGTGAAGGCTACCACCAGCCGCTGCTGCTGCTCCACAAGATTTCAGCGTCAGGCGGTCAGTGTATCACTGATGGATGGACGCACGTACAGTGAGCTGGGCTCCTGAAGAATCATGAGCCTGCCTGGCTGAAAACAGCTCGCATCGCGTCCTGCTCTGCTCCTGTGCGCGCGTGTTCGATCGAGAGAAAAAGGAAGCATAGTATTTACTAACGGTAGTAGGTAATGGATGTGTGGATCGATGGAAATGTACAGATAGCCTTGACATTTGCGGCCACATCTTGCAAAAATATCTTCTCAACACTAAGGTTGCACTGGACTGAAACGTGAACTGGGTGTGCATATCTATCTAGCTTGCTGGATAGAGGGAATGGCGTGTTCTAACTAACCAAGCTAGCTAGTTCACTTCGCGTACTACATACAGACTAGGCCGGCACAAAGTTCCAAGAGATAGGATGTGTAGGGTGTAGGTCGAGTACCCATAGCGTACAATCTCATGCATAATCAAATCCGGTAACACTAACCATGGAAATTAACTTCGGGAGGATCTGATGCATTCCCACGTTTGTCAATTGTCAAAGAACCCTAATGATGAAAAACGTACTATACTACTCACTGCCGAACAAATTAAGGAAGACCATCGACCGATCAGCTAGCTAGCTGAAAAATGCATCCAAACAAGCTGCTTTTGTCAATGCCTGCTGTTACAGCTTGACTCGATCAGTCGTCTTATCGTCCAGAGTAGCTTAAATTAAAGTACGGCAGCAAGTCAACAAGTGAGGCCATCACACAGGTAACGATGAACCGCTTTATCTTGTACGTACATCGGTACATGTACATCACCCAGCAGGTGCCACGCATACCACGATCCCAAAAACCCTACTACACGTCGTACGTACGCGAGCAACAGTGTCCATGCATGTATCCATCGATCTCAACATCTGGGAAATGCTTGTGTGGTCGTCTGTGCTCATGGTCCAAAGTCCAAGCCGTAGCCTTCAACCGATCCCTAGCGGGAGATGATTGAGCAGCGACCATTCCACTGCTGCTGCTGGGGAAAGCATCCTCAGTATCGGTTTCTAATCCCCTTTTATTACTGGTTGTACAACCGGTATTGCTACTTCGGTACTAAAGGGTACTAGTACCGGGTCAAATAATCGGTACTACAGGATATTAGAAAAAATAAAAAAAGAAATCCGGCCGGCCGCCTGGCCCTGCATCCCGCTGGGTGCACCCGGCTGCGCCGCCACCGCGCCTCGTCGGCGCCGGCTACCCCTCCCCCGCGACCCGCATCCCACTGGTCGCACCTCGCTGCCCCGCTGCCGCCCCGCCGCCTGCCGACATCTGTGGCCCCGCCGGATCCGGCCGGCCGCACCTCGCTGCCCCGTCGGTCTGGCAGCCGCCAGAGCCTGGAGCGCCGGAGCTTAGGCACGGTAGGAGGGAAGGGAGGGGAGGGGAGGTGCGGGGGAGGGAGAGGGGCGTGGTGGCGCCGCCGCCGTCAGCCCCGGAGCAAAAAAGAAAAAAGAAAATACCTATGCCCCGCGCGTCGCCGCGTCCGGCCTGCAGCAGGCCCCTGCACCCCGCCGCCTCCGGCTGGCCGCTGCTCCCCCGCGCGCTGCTGCACCCCCGCACGTCACCGCTTCCTTGCTGTCGCTCCTCATTGCCCTGCACCTCGCCGCGCTGCCACTACTCACTGCCAGTGAGGGACGAGCAGAGGGGGAAGGGGAGGGGCAGCAGAGCTGGCTGGCGATTGAGCAGAGATTGGGGGAGCGAGAGAGGAGGGGGCGAGGCCTGCGGCGGGAGAGGGGGCGGCTGGGGAGAAGAGAGAAGGGGAAGAGATAAGTGTGAGAGAAGAGGAGATAAGTTTGAGAGAGAAGAGATAAGGAGGCGGGTGGGCAGTTAGTACCGGTTGGGAGCTACAACCGATACTAAAGGTTGCACATTAGTACCGGGCTCAGGCACATTAGTACCGGGTGGATGGGTGACCTTTAGTACCGGTTGGAGCCAACCGATATTAAAGGGGTCACGGGAGGCTCTTAGGGAACTAGCCGTTAGACACGGTACTAATGCTCACATTAGTACCGAGTCAAAAATCAACCGATACTAAGGGCCAGAACCAATGCTCAGTTTTCCAGCCAGCGATTTGAAAGTGAAGCCGCAGCATATGATGGAGTGCTGGGAGAGCGAGAGCATTACATGTGCTGATAGATGGTGTGAATGGAGGGAAGACTTCGCAGGGAGCTAGCGAGCTAGCTGCATGCCGTCGAAATCGATCGGAGGACCATGGTTTCGTGGCGTGCAATTATTTTGGCGAGGCGACTTGTGAACGCATTCAATGCGCGGGCACCATCTACTCCCAGTATAGCTAGCTTATCGACGACGTGCATCAGTGCCTGGCTGCAACTGGCATGCTGTACGCACTTGCAAATCGTAACGCTGACAATTCGGTGTACTAAGTGTATCTACATCTATATATATCGGTAGTAGGTCGAATAGGAGTATAAGACACATCAATTACATCGTACAGCCAACAGAATTGGTGTGATATATAACACGTGAGTACGTGACAACAAAGACAACCACTCTGTCGTCTGAAATTGCAAGGGTGGTTATTTCAATTCTTTAGAAAAAAGGAGCAACCATTATTCTACTGCCACATAATTTTTGCGATACAAGGTTGATGCTAATAGATTTATATTTTAAAAAATACTTTCTTACAAATACACATTTATATTGTGTAAACAACATATTAATAGAGTAATTGTTGGATATAAATAACTATCTTACTAGAACATGAAGCTTCAATCATGTTCTGAAGTCAAGAGCAGTTAAAACGGAGGAAAAACTGCAGTACACGACGAGGCCGTGGACGAAATCATGCAGCTGCTTTTTCAGTGCTGAGGTGATATCCAAATACACGCATTGAAACTCGTGGGGACGAGCATCCATAAATGCCTTCCCACCTGGACAAGCACGCGACCTCGTCCGCTTGCCCTTGATCCTACCGAATTATTTTTTTATTTTAACCCTTTTACATCTAAAATTTTGAAAATAACCCCACCCAATCTAAATTACCAAAAATTAGCGCTTTTGGTCGCGCTAAAAGACATGGTGCGACTTATAACAGAGTCACGCCATATGCAATGGTGTGACTAAAATACCACAATAAAATACCACAATGGTGCGGTCACGCCAGCATGTATGGCGTGACCAGCGTCGAGCTGGTTGCAGGTTGCTAGCATGTGTAGTAAGTGCAAAAAAAATCAGTTCACTTAACCTTATTTCCTTTTATACTTTAATTAGCTAATCAGCACTTAAATTCTCCAAACTTGGTAGACATAATACATAAAGTATACATGTTCCATTTTAAGTGCTTGCACTCCAAAATATGATGTAAATAATGAAAAATCCTATTTCAAAATAGTCTAAGAGTTATTGTTTCCCAAGTGGCTGAAATGTCTGTGTTGTGGATATGTTATCAAATAGCCATGTTGAGGGGTGTGGATTTTTGGATTTTGGCCAAACACTCCAAATTTGGACAACATGAAAGTTGGAGTAGAAATTATACACATTGTCATAGAAAGATTATGGTTCAACGATCTAGAGCAATGAGAGTTCAAAGATCAAGTCCAAGGTTGCAAATTATCCCATTTTCAGCCTCGACGGGAAATCTCACCGAGTCCTGGAAACAGTGATAACTATGCTTCTTTGGATTATGTTTTAAAAAGATTTCATGTATCAACTTTAGTTCACCTGAAAATTGAGTAGGAATATCGGGATTTGGGAAGTTAAGAAGGACCAAAATGGAGACTTGATTATTTATTTTGGAGCCTAAAGTTTGAACTTATCACTATTTTTAACCATGACAGGATATCACCGAAACTCTGAAGCTAAGCTCGAGATCACTTAACCTATTTATAAATTGGATACTTCATTTTATACACCATATTTAGAGTACCAACACTTAAAATGGAATATATACACTCCATGCATTATACCTGACAAGTTTGAAGAATTTATGATCTCATTAGCTAATTAAAATATAGAAGGAAATAAGGCTACTTAGAAAAAGGCTAGCAAGGAGCTTGTCATGCCATACTTTGGCGTGACTGACCGTCACACCACGCAACTTGGCACGTCAGCCCCACGTGGTGGCCGCGCCATCGTGGGATTTTAGTCACACCATTGCATGTGACGTGACTCTGTTATAAGTCGTGCCACGGCTTTTGGCACGACCAAAAGCGCTAGTTTTTGCTAATTTAGATTGGGAGAGGTTATTTTAAAATTTTAGATTTAAAAGGGTTAAAATAAAAAAATTCTGATTCTACCGGGGTCGGAATGGATAGAATTTAATTTGGTCAGGGATCCATACTGCCAATAATCATACAACTTGGAGCACTTTGTTTTGGAGCTACAGTACTACTAGAACTCGAGGGCAGTCGCAATGGCAGTCATCTCCATGATCGCACCGTGAGAACTCGAGGGCAGTGCACATGCCGGTGTTGGCGGATTCACATTCAGAACTTTCAGATGATGAGGTTCCGGCATGAACGAAGGGATTGGGCAAAAGCAGTAAGGGGAAGCAGGGTTGGAGCTAGAAAGTCATTTTTCCGTTTTTTTTTGGGAGGGCGCAATTTTTCTTCAAAATTTGATCAAATTCAAAAATTTAAAGGACCATGACTAAAGAAGGCAGATTCTGAAATACTTCTGGAAATATAAGGTTCATGTTAATAATAGATTCATCATGAAATACACTTTCACAATATATATATACAGCAGTCATTTCTATTTAAAACAACAGTACAGTTTTTACACATATTTTTTGAGCAAATGTTTTTATAAAATATTTGCACAGTTAAATTGACACATAAGAGATCGCGTCGATGATGTCTAGATGAACTTATATTAATGATCAAGATGAGCTATTAGGAAAGCGGGGGAGCATACACGAAGCGAAACAGAATCTAGTTGAGATGGTGCCAATAGCAAATATTTAGATATGCACACTGAGGCATCGATCCCTACTAAAATTATCAGATAAAGAGCAAACAAAATTTCCTACATTTAGCATATCCAATCAATCGATCGTCTATATCATAGAGCAATCATCAGAGCCGTCGAGATGACCCATTTGAGCTCATTACGACAAGACCGAAGAAAGGAAAATAAACCTATCAACTTCTTCTAGTACGTACTACAAAAAAAAGTTTGTTTAACATTTGTATCGTTTAAGCAAGAGCAACAGCTAGCATGATTGAAGCTTCCTTGCTTTTTGCCGTTGCGGAGATGACGTGGTGCTTAATGTGCTAATTAACATTGGACAGCAAAGATTGTTAGATTATCACAATCTCATCAGCTCCCTCCTCCTCCTCTGCCTTCGTTCGCACGCCTTCGTTCGTACTTGGAACCTAGGATACACATACACGCATCTATGCTGTGCCTATGCGTGCGTCAACCGATCAAAATTCAGCAAATAATTAATACCGGGACATGATTAGCAACGATTATAAAGACATTTTACTGCATTGATCCTTCTCTCTGCCAGCCGGTCAAATATCCAATCCGAACGAACGTCGTTGATCTGATGCAGTGCCATCATGCTCGCTTTACGGGGAAAAAAGCGCAGCCATCCACCAGTTCATGTTCATCCATGGATAGATTCTGCCGCAATGCAGGCACGGATTATCCTTCCTCATCCATAGCATTAAGATGGTCATCTTCCCCATTATCTAAAAAAAAAAGATGGTCATCTTCCCCGGCCGGCCCTGTTCATCGGCTCTTCCAGTTGAACAGTCCCGGGTCCCCCACCAAACACAAAGCGATAATCCAACGCGATTAGTTAGGTAAACCACGCGTTGTTAAACCTTAATGAGCCCGCCTGACTTTTTTTACCCGCACCACGTACCCAGGGTCGCAACGCACGCATACGACCGGCCGACGGCGACACGGCTGCGGATGGATTGGGCGGACGGCGACGAGCCAACCGTCCTGGCTCGTCCCCGGCGAGAAAGGGATCGGATTCATACGAGCTAGTAGCTCTTAAGCTGTGGTGCTGCTGCTGCGAATGAAGCTGCGGCGTCGCTGTCGGCGTTAACAGGGCCGTGGACCGGTGGCGTCCGTACCTACAGAGATCGCGCCCCGGCGGCAGATCGATTCATGGAGCTGCTGGCATTAGAAAAAAGAGCGCGGGCGCGGCGAGCCTTTGGTGGCCGCACACGTACGTCGCCCGCCCCGCCGCGCCGCTTATTTAAGCCCGGCGTCGTCTGCCTCACTTCACCACCACCACCAAGCAGCCGCAGCCATCCACCGGCCTACCAGCGCAGCGCTGGACGTATATAAACAAGCCTGGCCGCCTCGTACCAACTACGAAGCAGGTAGGCGCGCGCACGACAGATTGAGCACCGTGCGCTCGCCAGCACAAGAGAGTTTGGTGCCGTGTTGGGCGGCATCGGTCGGCCGGCCGGCGGCCATCATATCGGAGGATAGTCAGCAAGGCGCAAGCTGAAGGGCCGGCTGCTACGCGGAATCGGGGCATTGTGTAAGTTCCTTCTGTATATCTCAACTCCTACTTCGTCCGATCCTTGCTGGTTCTTGCTTTGCTTTCAGGCATGAATGGTAAGATAGGGATGTGTTATGTGACATGATATATAGCAAGGTGCACTTGCCGCCGGCCTGCTAGGTTTGTATGCATTTGTATCCGTGAGAAGGAACGCTTTCATAACGTACATATACACGTACGCGTACCTACCTTTCTTTTATTTGACCTCGTATATGTGTGTAGTACTCCGCAGCTTCAGCCTTCAATCTCTTTCATCAGTCTATCCCCTGAACCGATCGTCATCAGAGTAGATGATGGTGATCTCGAATTTGAAGCCGGCCGGTCTGATAAGTACAAAGTACTAGTAACTGGAGTAGCCAAAGAAGCGAGCGAGGAGTAGTGCACATGTTTCGAATCCAGCGTACGTACACAGCAAGCAGTCGTCGCGGCTGGACTGAAACGCTCATGTGTGCATACGCGCTTGACTGTACTCGGTGCGCACATATACGTACGTCTCGGTATGTGCATGCGCGAACAAGTTGCAGCACTACATGACATATCCTGAACTAAAGCCAGATCGCACTAGTATAGATCGTACATGCAGTATAAATAGTTGCAGCACTAGAGTAGGAGTAGTTCATAGTGGAGACTGGAGAGACATGGGTGCAGTACTGGAGCCGGCACTACCAGAACAACATGCACGGGTCGATCGCCAGCAACTTGGGACGGGATCACGGGGACACGCACACGCATACGGCATACATGTCGCCAGGGCCAGGGCAATGAGCTAGCGCCCGGGCAGAACTTGTTGGAAGCACGAGTACTTCAACATCCCCGGCTCCCTGTCATCAGTGAATTTTCGATCCAAATGGGGGCACCAATCATCCATTCACAATATTTGACAAGACAGCTCGAAGATTTTGTGCACAAAAAAAGAAGAAGAAAACAGCATCAGCCACAGGTACAGTAACAGTGCAAAAAATCAACACCATTTTTTACGTTTTTTTTTCTGTCAACACGGGATCACTGCGGTGGTAGCTAGGTAGGTAGGCGTAGTTATTTTGAGGAGAATCAGAAGGCATCGATGATGTGTCCTGGGCGGGCGGAGCAACCGTGACAGGCAGCAGATCGAAATCGAACCGAAGCTTATCCCTGAAACAAGTTGACAACCCGGGCCTTTTTTCGCGGTGTTCCTTGAAGCTGCTGCTGCGAGTCTGCAACGATCAACTTTTTATAGCTCCCAAAGCGACGGCCACGAAGAAACCTGACACCATCTTATCCTATCCCCCTCTCTCTTTCCCAGCATGTGATTGATTGCACGGACGCGGGCCTCAGTTGGGCCAAAAGCCCGGACTTGGTGGACGGCTGGAGGTTGGTGTCGGTCGCAGGCTGATCCGATCGAACGGTGATGCGTAGCCCTGATGCTGGCTGTTGTGCTGCAGCAACTTGCGGTACTTGTAGGTGAATTGTCCCGGTCTGATGTCGTTAGGGCACTTATGAAACACACCACATGACCTTGTCTTCAAATCAAATCAGACGACGCGCGCGGGCGATTGAATTTGACGCCGCCGCCCTAGCTATCTGGGGGATGGAGGCATCAAGCTCTGCATCTCGTCTCTGATCGATCACTGTTCTAGCTAGGTTTACTGGCATGCAGTGAAGCCACAGGACAGTAGGCTATCTAGCTGGTCGGCGTTGCTGACATGCAAGTTCAGGGCTTGCATCGGTGGCCACTTGCCAGTGTTTTCTCTTTCAGTTCATGGGTCTGGCACTTCCAAGTTTCCAGCAGTGTAGTGTGCCACTAGGCTCCGTGCTCTGCCTTTTGTTTAGACAGGGTAGGTCATGTGCCCAAGCTAAATTATTTTTTTTCCTTCATCTGATCTGTGGCTGTCCACAAGTTTATTGACACGTGGCTCCGCTCTTTGCCACTATTGAGACTGCAAATCTCTTTAAAAAAAATACAAGCAGATGACAGAAGGCACCATCTGAGGGAGCACTGTTACTAGTGGACACTGTACTGGGTCTAACCGCACTTTTAAGACCTCATCACAGCTGATGCCACTAACGTCAACCCATCCCTGTCAGTCAGTGCAACCGACGCTTGATGATGAGCTAGACTAGAAATAAAGCTTCGTTTCAAGTGCCGGAATTTTCTCTTATTCCTGTAGGAGTGGATCATATTTTTCTTCTTTTCCAAGCATATGTCCTTATAACTATGACAGGTTCCTTGTACAGCTCCTACCAAAATCTAAAATTGATCATTGTCCATAGAAATCCTATTTTTATTACACCGAAAACGTGTCGCATAGGGTGGTAATGGATCATGGCCCCATATCTTCTTCACAATCCAATTCAGCCCTACGTTCAAAATCATATCATATTATGTGATCCGATCTTTATTGAGCCTGATCCTTTACCTCTCCTAAGTAGTAGGAGTACTCCTATTTCCTCGTAATCCCAATATCTCCTTTTTATTCTCCAGAAAAGATTTTTCATAATTGCATTTATTCCCCGGACCGGATATATACCGGGGGACGTAAAGCAATCGATATTGATAGCTGCCCTCTAGTTTTGTCGCTTCAACCGGACGCGTTTTCTTGGATCTGAAGAAATGGGCACCATCAGCAGGAATCCAATTCAAACATCAGTCAGCTGGGCAAACTCCCACGCGCTAAATTCCAAATCTGAAACATCAAAAATCTGGGTTCCGTCTCTAATCGTAGTTCTCTCAGGAACCGAATAACGGATTCACTAGCACGGGAAAAGGAAAAATGCTAGGTGTACTCTGATGACAACAGCTCCATACGAAAATTGAACCAGTACCCAACACAAATTCGACCGTTACTTTCCATGACATGCCCCTTTTAGAAGTCGACCAAAGTTTGGTGATGTGAGGGCATTTTGCATGGCAAATCTATTAGTAGTCTCCTTATCCATATTGCAATGTATAGTTTCAATAGAAAATGGTCTTCAGAAATTATTTTTTATGTTTATTTTCTCATACAATATATTCTCAAACTTAGGATTTTGCACCAGAAAAACACCCGATCCTATATCCCGAAAAGAGTCGCGAGAGCAACATGAACTTTTTTTATGTTTGCGACGCTCAATCTTGTCCCAACTTACTAAAAAGATTGTTCACGATACAAAAAGAAGAGCAATTCCTTCGACAAGAAAGCTAAATAGGCTATCCATGAATTAATCCAGTTTATTAGATGCACTTTGATCCACGAATTAAAAAAAGGTTATCCAGGTACAACCTGTCCATATAACGTTCAAGTATAGTCGGAGGCAGTAGCGAATTATGTTTCTATACTTAGGGTATGTTTGTTTTCCTCCTAAATTATATAAGTTGGATTATGGTCCAAGGGTAGGAGGATAAAAAATCATCACGGGACCGCTAGAGGATCACAAATAATCTGAAATACGCTAGTCTTGGATAGCTTATTTCAAATTATACATGATCCCAAAGTAATATTTTACCATAGTACCCATGACCCATAATCCAACTTATTATAATCCTAAATAAACATGGCCTTACAAGATCAGAGAACAAACATATCCTCTAGACGAAAATAATCACCCATTACCCAAAAAACGGGAGCTCCGGCTGAGTACGCGTAGTAAAATGCCATCCTAGAGCCCCACTGCATGTGGGACCCTTGACCCAAGTCCACCACATCCCGTGAAAGCGGAGGAGGCACTGCCCTCCCCCACACGCCCGCCCACACGGCTCCCATGGCGACGCGCCCCTATTTAGCCGCCCCCACCTCCATGCCTCCATGCCCACCACCGCCACTTTATTCTCCCCTCCGCTTCCACCAATCCACCACCTCGTCCTCCTCCTCCTCTAGCAGCCTGGCAGCACTGTGGACTAGCCGCCCTCCCATCCGATCCCCTACTCGAAGGTGAGCAGCCCTGCGCCCATGCCAAATTTCTCTCGCAATCCGATCGTAGCGTAGCACACAAATACCCCTTCTTGATACCGGTGCCTTGCGTGGATTTGTGCCGGATCTTCTGTCTTCGGTAAGGCCGGCTCTAATCCACTGCAAAACCAGTTTGATCTGCACCGAAATCTTGTAGGGGGCATGTAGGGTTCTAGTGTTTTACCTGCTTGTTCTAGTCGTAGCAGCAGCTGTCCAAAATCTTGGGATCCTTTTGGCTTTATTTGTACTGACTGTGTGAAAGCTCTGTATTGATAAAGGCTTTTTTTTCTCTCGCTTGAATTGTTGCAGGATACACCGTGAGTAGGCGTGATGGTGCTTGATACCAATACGTGTTCCCCGTTTTCGTGCAGTCTAACATCGTTTCATGCTAAATCGCATTAGTTTAATGGGACGAATACACTACTTCATTTGAGATCATTGCACATCCTTTAAGATTTTATTCTCTTTTCTTTTTTTAGCAATATTACTTTCTAGCTCTTTGGTTTATGTCCAACATTTTTGTGTCTGCTCCAATTTTGCAGGGTCTTGAGTTAATTGGTTGGGCAAGGAGGTGGTTGATTCCAGCAGGACCCTTCTCGTGAGCCTAGTCTGACCGGCCTTGGTATTTGGGGGTTGTTCTGTACTCTCTTTAATTTGTGAGTTGTGACAGGTTCTTGAAGTGCAATTGTTAGAGTTTTAGTTGTAGCAGAAGAGAGAATTTGCTAATATGGCGTTGGCAGGGACTTCCAAAGTAGTGCTGGGATGTATCGCCTTTGGGATTTTCTGGGTGATGGCTGTCTTCCCCACTGTCCCGTTCATGCCTGTTGGACGGACGGCTGGGTCCCTCCTTGGTGCTATGCTAATGGTCCTGTTCCGTGTCATCTCCCCGGAGGACGCATATGCTGCAATTGACCTCCCGATCATCGGCCTGCTCTTTGGGACAATGGTCGTCAGCATCTTCCTTGAGAGGGCTGACATGTTTAAGTACCTCGGTAACCTGCTCTCATGGAAGAGCAGAGGTAGCAAGGACCTGCTCTTCCGAGTTTGCATTGTGTCTGCCTTTGCAAGCGCACTTTTCACCAATGACACATGCTGTGTCGTGCTCACTGAATTCATCCTCAAGGTTGCTAGGCAGAACAACCTACCACCACAGCCTTTCCTTCTGGCCCTTGCCACTAGTTCAAACATCGGCTCTGCTGCGACGCCGATTGGTAACCCTCAGAACCTTGTCATAGCAGTGGAGAGTGGGATTTCATTTGGTCAGTTCCTGCTAGGAGTTTTCCCAGCAATGATTGTTGGGGTTCTGACAAATGCTGCTATCCTCCTTTTGTACTTCTGGAAATACCTGTCTGTGGAGAAGGATCAGGAAGGTGGGCAACCAGAAGGGCCAGAGGTTGTTGCCGACGATGAGGTTACCTCACATCGGTTCACACCGGCTAGAATGTCACATGTTTCTTCCCTGAATCCAGATGATGTGGATTGCATAAGTGAACCAATCATCAGGAGCAACAGTGTCAGTACCAGTGTGAATGAGAACCTGAGGAGCAGAAGCATCAATTCTGAGGCTGACATTCAACTCGCCATCAAGTCTCTGCGGGCATCGAGCATGTCACACGAGATGGTAGAGGTCTCGACGGTTCCTGATAGGAGAGATGAAGGTGCATCCTCAAGGAAGTTCACTAGAACTGCTAGCCAACAAAGGAGTGTGATAATAGAGGACCTGCCACCCTCCCCTGACACCAATGGGGAAAAGGACAAAGAAGCTGAAGTTGCAGAGAAAAGGTGGAAAATTCTTGTGTGGAAGACTGCTGTTTATCTTATAACTCTCGGTATGCTCATTGCACTTCTAATGGGGCTTAACATGTCCTGGACTGCAATTACTGCAGCTCTTGTTCTTCTGGCACTTGATTTTACAGATGCACAGGCTTGCCTTGAGAAGGTATGTTCCTCAAATTTTGATCAATGCTTAGAGAGTTGATACTTTTCTTAGCATGAATGATGATCATCTTCTTGACTTGCAGGTGTCATACTCATTGCTGATCTTTTTCTGCGGGATGTTTATCACGGTTGATGGTTTCAACAAAACTGGCATCCCGAACACATTATGGGAGTTAGTGGAACCATATTCACGAATTGATAGTGCCAAAGGTGTTGCACTTCTTGCGGTGGTGATTCTTATCCTTTCAAATGTGGCCTCAAATGTTCCCACAGGTACTTTTTCTCAAATTGATTTCTTTTGGGCACTATTGGAAATTTTATGAACACGGCCATCTGTAATCATTTAATACTTTATAACATATATGCTATTTTGTTTAAGAAATCTGTTATATTGGTATTTTAGAGGCTGTGTGCTCATATGGCCTTCTGGTCTCTCTGTTCTTTTCTGGTGCCTAGCATGATTAAAGGAACTGGAATATTACTCTAGCATTTGGTGCGCAAAACTGAAATTTGTACATCATTTGCAAAATTTGTACAGAATTAAACTGAATTGCCACAACAATTCATGATCCACAAAGAGGAACACTGACTTTAGTAAGACTTAAAATATTTGTAGTGCTTTATCAGAGTACTTTCTGTGCTGTAAAACATTCAATCCTGAGCCTATATTTGTGGAAAGTAATCATGGAAGTTATATTGTTCTCACAGAAATAGGTTTGAAGGCACTTAATTTATCCAAACCAGAGATCTATATATTATACTGAACTGAGCAACTTATGGTCTTTTAGTCTGTACTGTACTTCAGAACTCAGAAGTTTGCGAGAGTAATTAGATCCAGCATGTTCATCCTATATCGGAACTTTTCTTTTCTTTTTTCAGTATTGTTGCTCGGTACAAGAGTGGCTGCATCAGCTGCCGCAATTTCTCATGGTTCAGAGAGGAAGGCCTGGCTCATTCTTGCATGGGTCAGCACCGTGGCTGGGAACCTCACCCTCTTGGGTTCCGCCGCGAATCTGATCGTGTGCGAGCAGGCCAGGCGAGCCCAGTTCTTCGGCTACAATCTCACCTTCTGGAGCCACCTCCGATTCGGGGTGCCATCGACCATCATAGTCACGGCGATCGGGCTGCTCATCGTCATCAGTTACTGAAGTCAGCTGAAGGCAGGCGATAGTGTACGAGAAGCAGAACGGATAAATCCATCCAATAAGAAATCACATGTAAAATAGGCTTGTAACTCTCGTGTGTGTGTCAGTATGTGTATGTCTCCGTCTGTGTTCTTGCTCATTTGGCGCTGCTAGCAGACTGCAGATAGCTGACCGTGTAGCCTGCATTTTCATTCCTGAACGGATGTTGCAAATAGGGTTAATGAAGAACGGTATGATAATCTGATTGCTGATTTTGTGTTCTAGATGCTTAACCGTGAGTTTCTCCAAGCTTGTGTTTCGATTTCTGGAGCAAAGCGTTTAAATAGTTCGTTTCCGAAGCTGAAACTCTGTTAACTTCTGCTTTCAAATAAAAAATCCGAAAGTGAAGTTTGGGCAAAAATTGGAAGCAGCCCATCACCTCATTGGGCTTATTGTGCCCAACAGCTATAACTTTCGCCCACCCACCACTAAGCCTAGGCCCAGCGGAGAGATCCTTTGCAGTTCGCCCATTCCCGCCGCCGCCGCCGCCATCGTCAACGCCGACAGGTCCACGAGCGCGGCGCCCGCGGCGAGAGGATCATCCTTCTCCGCCGCGATAGAAGTGGACGCGGAGAGGCCTCAGTTCGAGCCTTCTTCGAGGCGCTGATGCCAAGCGAGATGAACGGCGGGAGGCCCCAATCCCGGAAGTAGCCAGTGCCGATCCACCGGTTCGCGCCGCTGTAGAGGTGTCGGATGGAGAATTGGAGATATACACTCCCGTCAACGGGCACATGAAAATCGACATCCGCATGAACCTTAAGGTGCGTGGCGTGACCTTGTGATTTGTGCTTGTGCTTTTTTATTTGAGCGTGAAAAGCGTCTGGAGTTGTGGTTATCCTTGCATCATGGATTATATGAGTCTGCAAATCCTTAATTGTCGATTAGACAACTGTTCGTGTAATTTTGTAGGATGATATCCCAACGTAGAAGGTGCATATTTGACGAATGCTCATATAAGCTGAAGTATAGAACCAGCATTGTAGATGATGGTGTGCTGTTGTTATTATGAGGATGGAATTTGTGGACGGGCTGATAAATTCGATCAGTGTTGGAGTATCTGTGCTGAAGGGATAAAATTCAGTAGTATAATGGATCCAGCTTTGCTGCGAATCCGAAACAAGTAGTGCAAAAAATAATTCTAATTGTGGATCCCTTCAATCACTTCTGCCTGTCATGAACATAGTTATTCAGTAAGGGGTTCCAACTTCATTTTTAAAATGAGCAAGCACAAATATTCGAAAGGATAGCTCAGTACTTGTTCACAAATACCATCAATCATTATTTTGATCTTCATAGATATGCATGACAACAGAACCTTATATTTTGAATAATGAAAATACTTTCTTTGTTGAATTGTTGTGAGCTGTCATGACGCTTTGGTTCCATGGATTCCTGTATTATCCCCTTGTTTTTTTTGTTTTAAGTGACGATATCACCAATGCTTGCAAGCCTAGACCTCCTGACTACTGTTTCCTGAACGAATTGTCATTATTTTATTTCGTATTCCTTAACCGCTCTGCTGTATGATTAGGCCATTTCCTACGAAGCAAACCCATTAAAACAATAACTATTTCGTCTACCTCAGGCAGGAAGGGCAGAGCTGAAAACAAGCAAGGCACACCTGACGTGAGCAACCTGCAGAAATGCTTGGACTTCTTCGTGCATGCATTCATGCTTGGATTCGGCATTCGGATGCCATCGCCTTACGACCTTTACGTGGATTCATTCGAGGTAAAAGGACGTGAAGAGGCTCCGAGGGGAAGGTAGGCAAGACCAAGTATATGCCGTCGAGGACTCGACCAGGCCAGGACGCGGACTGTTATCACGGACACGGAGATCCATATCCTTGGGTCCTTTCAACATTGTGATCGATGCCGTCCAACCGTTGCTAGCCGCGCCGCCCAAGTCCCTCGCCGGGAGGCCGCATCCCCTGGGATTCTACGGCCCGGCCGGAATTGGGCGCGGGGCTTGTCATGTGCGTGAACAAAAACAGCACCTATGTTTCATACTTACAAATCACAAAACGTCCAATGATTTAACAACAAAGTACTTGCAGCAGCAAACTTACTAGAATACCAATTCTCATCATCTCATCTCAACATATCAAAGAACACACGTATGCCTCTCATGCCAACTCATCGGCACAATCAACCACTTCACATATGGATCAATAGCAAGTAAGATGGTGACTGAATCAACACATATGGCAAGAAAAATACCAAATCAATAGTAGACACCAAGATTCATGTGGAAACCCCTTGCGGGAAAAAACCACGAGCGGCGGCAAGCAATCCACTATATGAAGAAGCAATACAAGAGGTGGGAACCAACAAGGTGGGAAGCTCCAAATCCCCCACGGATTTCACTTTCTATTGGATGGATTTGGTGGATCTAAACCTCTCCTCTCCTTAACCCTAACTCTCGTCCAAGGTGGAAGAACGTAACAGAATACTTTGTTCCTATTCGAGTTGGGCTGCCCCTTAAAATGGCAAACTTGTAAAGAGGCTCCAAAGTTGCAAATTGTCACAACCAGCCCCAATTTCAATATACAATATGTATAGGCAATGCTTGCCATAACAAATGAGCTAATGGGCTTCCAAATTGATGAAATTAGGAGCTGGACATCAGGCACAGGGTTGGCAAAGCTTCGCGCGCGTGCACGCACGCCCATTGGATGGAATTGGCACTTGGCAGATCAGTGAACGTCCTGTTCGCTGCCGTACGTAGCTAGCTGTGTGACCGCGTCTGTGTGCACGGCGTGCATGCATGTGCATGGCACGCATCGGTTCAATTATTTGCACCGTCAAGTACTTGCATTGGTTCTTTCTGCATGCAGTAAATCACTCAACGCCCAAGGCGAAAAATGGCCCCTCGGCCGAGTTGGTCGTGTCATTTTCTTCTTCTTTAGCACCAAGGGGACAGGGTGACGTGTTGCCTGATCATCATCGACCCGGCGGTCGTTGCAACATCGATCAAAGCCTACGAAAAGGGTCCACTTTGCATGCTACAAACGTTGACTGGGGGGCAAGGAGAGAAGAGGCAGGAAAGTACCCAGCTCAGAGCTTGACGCATCTGATTTATTTTCAGTCGGTTGCGTAGCTTATATGTTCATCGTATAGATTTCTGAAACAACAAGTAATTTTCCAGATAAGAAATAAACGAGAACATATAAATGCATGATAGAATCTATGGGACCAAGTATTTTCTTAAGTGTTTGAAAACAAGATAGATTTCACCGTCAATCTATGTGATAGTAGCGCGCGGAACAATCACGACACGGGTGGAGTACGTATACACTGGAAGGATAGCCACAAGATATGGCATGACATACGCCAGGAGTAATAGCAGGGAAAATAATCGTAATAAGCAAATCACCGTCTAATACTAGTTTGTTTCTCTAGATCAACAGCAACCACCATAATACGTAAGTAGCTGGTTGTTGATCTTGATCCAAGATCCTAAGACGGTGATCGAGCAAATAAATTGTTTTCATGCACTTGAAAAATAGCAAAAATCAAAGGCCTACTACCAATATTGGTTGTGAACAAAACAATCAGCGGAAACAATACATAGGATGATGGATGCCGAGATATACGGAGGAAATCATCAACATCTTTGCACACAGCTTAATATCTCAACTTCATATTATTGATGACAGTAGTCAACGCATTGAGGAAACCGGGTAACAAAGGAGTAGCGCGCTACAACACCAATTAACTAATTATTAGCGGTACAAAAGAAGAACACCAAGGTTTATACCACATATCACACCACTTCGATCATAAACCCCTGGATATTGGTACAGATACCCAAGAACACAAGGTTCATCCCCCTATCTTCATCCACGTACCCGTCATCAAGATACACTACCACCCCCAGATCAGACCAGAACAATTGCCAAAGGATACAAGTTGCCCTACCTTAGTAGAGAGGTAAAAACACGCCGCCGTCGACGACGCCGAGGCCACGGCCGCGGCCGTCACTCCTCAACGAGGGGAGTAGCCGCCGTCATCTCCATGGCCACGAGCCCACGCCCCCACCCTATAGGCGTCGTCCGAAGCGCAGCCACCCGTTGCCGAGACACACGCACGCTCCAGAATAAGAACACGGCCACGCACCATGACATAAGCCTGTAGATCTTTGCGTGTGCTGCTTGGATAATGTGTGGAGCTCGCGTTCCCCCCTGCCGCCGCCCTGGGCGTACGTGGGCTTAAGAGGGGGAGGAGAGGGAGCTCCCATTGGGCGCTTTTATTTGGACGCTTCGCTGCCTCTTTGAGGATCCGAGGGGGCTTTCTGCAGAAACGTTTTTTCTAATGCCAAAAAGCTCCTCGCCTACGCCTATGCTACCTAAATCCTCGCGGTTTTGCGCCGAACAACAACAATTTCTCACGAACCACGATCTGGTCCAGATTCCGGAGCAAGCAACAGCTCCAGCTTTGCCTACCTGTTAAAGCAAAGCGAGGAGCACCAGCGTAAAGTGATGACCACACGGGAGTGTGCACATGACCTGAAGAAGCGTTGCCGGTGGCTTGCATGCAATTGTTGAGGAGGTGAGGGTGCGGACGCGCAATCTGCCCGGGGGCGGGGCTGCGTGCCTTCCGTCCCGTGCCTGTGCAGCGGCGGGGTATCTTCCGGCGGATATGCGGCGAGCATTAGCGCTTTCTCGGGGTGATGCCACCAACTGCAACTTTGGCGTGGCTTTCGGTCTTTAATTTTTGCGGCACTTTCCCCCGGCGCCCACATGAGCGCGGGCGGCATCTCGGGGATATCCGACGCGAGGTGCCGTGCCCCCGGCAGCGCGGGTGCGTTCGTGTTCCTCCTCCTCTGGGTGCCCCGGCCGGCCCAGAGTGCTTTTTGGTGATCGATGTTGGGGAGGAGCACAGCCAGTTCGTGTTGCCATAGTGTCATCATCAGCATCCAGTGCTCGGCTCTTTGCCAAAGTGATGACAAGTGCTCGAAATCTTCGCGAGATCGCCGAGAGATCGATCGATGCATGGTGGAGGCAGCCTGATGAAGAGCTATACGGGTTTTTGGGGTGTCATGGCCCATGAGGGGAGGCTGTGGAGCTACAGTTTTGCGATGGGTCGAGCCATCAGTGTCCTCAGTTGCTTTTGTACTTCCTTTTGGAGGAAGTCAATGTGTACGCCACTAGTAGGTACGATGTGATGTATTGTACATCACAATCATGACTGACCGATGTGTGCCAGCATTTGCTCGCGGGAAGGGAAATGATGGTATCAACTATATTTTATGTAGTTCAATTTTTGACGTGGCTTCATTAGAGCATTGAGTTTTGGGTTGGTGATGAGCAGGAGGTAGCACAGTAGTAATGTACCATGTAATTTGTAGAGAGATCAGGGGGAAAACCAAGGTTCAGCTGGTCAGATAATGAAATTTCTGTATGATTTACTAACGTCTATCAGTAATTTTATAAACAATAACCGAAGTGACATTGTTTAATGGTAGGATAATAACGTGCGAAATCTGAGCTCAACCCAAGGTAATGAATATTCTTGTTCAACTATAATACACAAAAGCACCAGTGGTCTAGTGGTAGAATAGTACCCTGCCACGGTACAGACCCGGGTTCGATTCCCGGCTGGTGCAACTGTTTTTTCCAAATCGTTCTGATTTTCTTTTATGCCGGTCAAGTTCAGCAATTATTCCTTCTATCTTCATGTGCTACGGCTTCTGATATCGAGCGAACATATCTTGTTTGAATCATAATATTTGTTGCAAATTTCTTTTTGGTTGGTGATTGCACAAACTCGCTATTAGGAAGTGAAGCTGAAAGTTCAGATGAGCTTTGCTGTCTGCAGGTTAGATGCTAGACGAAAATGTTTTGGTGTGATTACACAAACAAAAGGTAAGACGCTTCCAGAAATATTTTGCCACACAAAGAAACGGGATATGAAATATTACACCACATCGATTGAAGGTGCATATTCAACACATGTTACATCAAAGGAAATTCAATAAATAATCATCAAACTGCGAGGGGTTGCTGTACAGGTGTAGGGAAGATCTATAGACATGGCAACTGAATTTGTATCTCTACAGTTCATATCTTCAAGGGAAGAACAACAATATACACAAGCATGTACAACTTGAATACTGTACATATACAAGTAAATTTATAAGAGTGGTCTGGCTTCTGTCACCTCTATTGCTCTACGTGCACATCATTCGGACTTCCTCCTGTTCTTCCTGAAGTTCCGATGGTGCCTTAGTATCAGAATCACCACTCTGCGAATTGCGTGACGATTCTGCTCGATCAAATCGTGAAATCATTGACCTCAGCATGTTAGACCTCTTTATAAGAATGCCCAGCGCAGAAGATGCTGCCGCCCGAACAATTGCGTCTGGTGATTGGCTCATTCTACCTACCAACGTAGCAAACACCTTGACACAAAAGAATGTTAATCAGTTCATCAAGAACTAACAGTAAATAAACCACCAGAATCTAGTATTAATACCTGGGAGAAATAAGGGGCGATGAAGCGTTGATCATCCAAAAAGGATAGCATGCAACTCACCAAACAAACTGCATTTGCTCTTATGACTGGCCAAGGTGCATCAAATGCCTAAACCAAGCAAAAACAAGAGTTGGGTTTGCTTCAGTAGTCTCTTAGTGTACAACCTCTCATGTAGGGAATTCTCTCTCTCAAAAAAAAAAAAACTCCAGCAACTAAAAGTTGGCTGTCTATTAATTAAGTAGATATAGGCACCCAAATGAGTTGATTAAGAGTCAAACCTGGGTGGTAGGAATATACACCTCACACCTATCTCCCACCAGCTGAGCTAGGCTCACTTCCTAATGTACAACTAAAAAGAAAACTGTACCTGTATAGCAGATTCTAGGTAGCTGTCAACTCTGGCAGGAGACAGTCGGCAAAGTTGTCTTGCTAAGTCCTTAATGAAGTCCTCATAATCAGAACTGTAGGGAGAAAAGCACTGAAAATGTCACTTAAAAAAACAACAAATCACAAAACAAATAGCTAGGAAAGTTCAAAACAAACCGGCGATCAGAAGTAAAATACTGCTTGCTGAGGAGCAAAGATAAACCATCTACTTCCATCAATGGGGCAAGGAGCTGAAATGTGTTCTGTTTTGACAAAACAATGAATGGTAACATATGCAAGTTGAAGCAAATGTCTGGTAAGGGGAACGTAGTGACTATATACCCGACATGCAAGACGAACACTTAGGTCATCATCGTGAAGATGGAGGATCAAACGGGGAAGGGTTGCATGTATCTGCATTAGGCATAAGAAAACAAGTAACAGTAAAAGGCACATGATGCGCGCATCAAATTGTAAAAACTATCTAGTTTGTACTTCCCAAAAATTAACACAATAAGAAAATCAAGTGTCATGGATGGCACAACTTTATGTAACATTTTTAAGTTTGTAATTGCCTTGACATTTTATATGGTCTCTAGTCTCCACAACCGCATCCTGTGAAGGTAAGCACTATAATGCAACTAAAGTGGAAGCTGTATGCTACCTGCTCAATGAAAGCAGTCCGCTGCAAGCCTACACCATAGGCACTTAAAGCACCATAAGCTGCAAATGCATTGGACCTCATCTTTGTATTCATCGAAACCTGTTACACAACAGTTGCAGAATAGGTTAAGCCATGAGCTGTCAATTTCAAAGAACAAAATTATAAATAAGCATACCACCTGAGTGTTTTTCGCTAAAAACTAAAACACATGATAAATTTAAATAACAAAAAAGCTCCAAAAGGAACATCAGTGAATTGTGATTTACTTGTGCAACATGCAAAATGTTGAAGTTTCCATTAACCATAGAGAACTACAACAGTCATCTTGCATCACCAAAACCTTATATAAGAAATATCTGAAAATTTTAAATACCAAAAGCTTGAGGATTCTTTGAACAGAGATCAACCCAAAAATTCATGAAGCACTTAGGTTGCATGTACCTGTTATTGGTTAGTACAAAAAAAAAGATAAAATCTAAGGCAGTGCTCTGGTCTTGACAATATTGCCAGCTAACACCAGAGCAAGTGCTACATGCTAGATGGGTGGATGCTATTATGTGCAGACATTATGGTTCCAAATTATTCCCTCCATTTTTAAATATATACGAGCTAATTAGGGGTCCTAAACGTCATATGTTTAAAAACAGAGGGAGTGCATATTCACTTTAATTCCACATTATCTCACAGATACATCAACACTCTGGTACAGTATAATCCCTGCACTCCCTAAATTATGCTATTAAAACAGTAAAACAAAAACGCTAGTTCTGGATGGTGACCTGGAGATTCCGCAGCCTTATTAAGAGATTTATTAAGATGGGATCAACAGCATCTTGCTCTGACAAATTAAGAACCTGAAACCAGTGCATGCTTTTAAATATTCTGTTAATACTGATAAAAATAGAATTACATTAAAAATAAGAACTCACAGTTAACAAGCATTGGACAGCAGTTAATTGAACAGATTCATTGGGGTCTTCAAGTAGTGCTAATATAACTCCTAAAACTTGCTGGATGTATTTAAGCATGTGGCTGTCAGGAATCTGAAAGAGAACAAAAAAGCAGATCTCATGGTTCACTCAGCAATTAGACTACGTTAGTGTACTAGCCGTAAAGCCATACAATTTGCGGGAAAGAAAACGCAGGATCTGATAAGTAGACAAAATAACATAGATAGGTGAATGATTGTGAAAGAAGAAAATAGAAACACCTTCAACTCTATCTTAGTGAAGCAACATCCAACCTATATTACTCAAATAACAAAACAGTATCTAATGAGAGAACAGGTATCCATGCTTTATTCAAATGATAACCTGCACAAGTCCACGCAAACAGAGACTCCTGACAGTCGGTGAATCATCAGAGACATGCTGACACAATTCCTCAACCAATTGTTCAAGCAACGTAGGTTCTTTTTCACTGCACAAGTAAGCAGCAAAAGTTATCAGTGAGTTTATTGGTGTGGGAAATAAAAAGACAAACTTGTTTTCAGTCCCATGCAAAATGTAACCCTGATCCTAAATATGAAACCAGAAACTAAACATACCAGAGGTGCAGAGAGCATTTCCAGATTCAATTAAATTAGAGAAAGGAGCACTATTGTAAACTAGGGAGTTATTCGATTACATGTGGCGTATAAATTCTGATAGTGCAGCAGCAGCAGCCTCCCTTTCAGCCCTCTGATTTCTGTTCAGAGCTTTACTCAAGATAACACAAGTTGGCAGAACCTGCGGTAATAATATACAAACATCAACGGTGCCACTGAAACATATATAAGGATCCTCTAGAATCAAGAAAATACCTCTTTTGGTCGTTTTACTGAGGAACTACATGCAACCTCTTGAACAAGATCAATCCACTTCTCCTTCTCAGTTTGTTCTCCATCTCGAGCAAATATCTATCAATGGTAGGTATCTTACATAGTCAGAAATCAGAATTGATTCACATATTTGGCAAGAAAAAAACAATTAAGAAAAAGCACCTTTCCCATTTCTACATCACCGACACACTCACAAAATGACTGAAATGCAATTAACAACGATCTGCAGAATATTGCGCCACCCAAAAAAGACGTCCTTCAGTTCACAAATAGTCTTGATGTATTAAGTTACAAGCTATAAATGGTTTAATTGTTACCGCAGAAGTTCATTTCGGCCCAACTCTGCAAGACCATGAAGACTCCCCAGTTTTAGTATAAGGCCAGCAAGAACGGAAGGGTAACTTTTCTCAACTGCTTGTTTCCCAATCTTCCCACCACCTCTGTAATGTTAGAATATTAAGCATGTAAAATTGGCAGATGGAAAGGTGGCCACCATCAGTCAACATCAACAGTCAGCCATCAAAATGGTGAGTGGTGAACAATACCTCATAAATGCATTGACAGCAAACATAGTTGCTTGTAGAATACAGTCGTCAGCTGATGACTCAGAGGTGGTTTCTCCCTTCTCTGAACTGTTTATTGTGACAGGTTCTTTATGAAGTATAGATAAGGTGTACTCCAAGAAGAGAAGTGCAAGCTCCTTATGCTGGGAAAATGCCTGAAATGGAGGCCAAACGATCAAATACACAATAAGAAGTGTAACTCCATGGTTCATGAAGCTAAATTCTGCTAAGTTTTCAGGTAATAGAAATTATAGATTATTTAGCAGAAAAAGCAACGTAATTCAACTGCCATCCTATAGACTTTTAAAGCCTATTATTACATTTACAGTGCAAGTATAAACAATGTAGTAAATCATGACATACCTAAACCAGGTTGATCCTGGTCTTACAGACAATTGTAGGTAGTATTTTTTTTAAAAAAAAAGTTAATTGTAAACTATGTTCATTTAACTAAACCGAAGGACGAAAACTCGATTGTCAGTACATGATGGTTCTAAATTTTGAATAATGTGTTCTTATTTTTTTCATACCAACACAATGCTCAATAATTTGTGCATTTCTGAGCATGGAATCTAGTGCGGTAAACTAATTATAGGTTTAAAAAAATCAAATGCTAATTAGCATATTTCAGATTGTAACACTCTATACATCACTTTGTAAGTCATGAATAGACACAATTACGTGGTAATAGGCCCTTTAGTCCATTATCTTAGCTATGATGCTAGTTCAAACTTGCAAATACCAGAGTAGACAATCAGGCAGGATTATCAACTACTTCCATGAATAAATATTCTGTTGCACAACTTAATATCGCAGTAATGCATAATTAAATGAAACAAAGATAATATATTAATGCATGACTATAGTATTAATACATATTCAATTAGTTCTTAACACATGGTACTAGTAACTTGCAGAATACAAGCACAAAGGCACCACCCAGTACTCACATAAAAAACATCCTGTATGGCCCAGCCTCCACGAATCCTTGGTATGTCTTTTGTACAAATATCTCTTCCAGCCACAGATAGAACCTCATCAAAGACCACAATGTGATTGGTGTTTTCTGCTAGGCATGATATCTATCTCAAATTAAGGTGAAAGCAGCTTAAGGTATAATCATAAACCGGAATATTGATATTGAAAAGGTAAACCATATGCATGATCAATAAAATCAATGATGGATACAGCATTCAAAACCTCTTGGCGTGAGTGCTTGTCAGTAAGAGAAACAGCAGATGAGAGTAAAGATTGAGTTGTCCTATAACATCAAAAATAGGATCATAGAAATATTAGATTCTTGCAAAGAAGAAAAAGAGGCGCATTGCACTGTGCTAATACTTAGATCAACAAGACAACTACCTGAAAAAGATGCAATTAAGAAAATTACATCACATATTCACATCATCAAAATAGTCTGTCTACGCAAATTGCCATGTCACTTTATCAACATGACCACAGAATAATCCTCTTTGGTGTCATTCTTTTGCTGGATATATCTTTGTGATTTATATGGCCTCTCTAGAAATTGTCTACAGCAGCCCTACTCTGGTAAATGTGGTGCCATGGCACCCTAAAGCTACTGTTGTATGCATATCCCTCTATATCCTCAACTGAAACATAGGGGCGATTGGAATTTCCCAGCTAGAGATCTTATTTTGCAAACACGTGTTTTCTAGTGTCATCTAGCATTAGCTATCTATTAGGATGCATATTCTGTTAATAAACTAATTTCATCTTTCATAAACTATCTATTATTATCTTTTGAAATGTTAGTGAATTAAAATCATCTTTCATAAACTAACCTCGAGACATCAGCTTCACGTAGTTCCTTGCCTCTTCTTGTAATAAACATGATAATAGCTTGAATGGAAGCATCTGCTGATTGTTTTACTTTATCACATGTTGCCAACGTACAAGAGTGTAGCAAGATAACCAGCTAAGCAAGTAGACAGATATGTTAATAGCGACCATGGCATTGTACAACTTCCACTTAAATTGAATTAAATTAGTTACCTCATCCTTTGATAATAGAATACACACTGAGGAAACAACCCTCTGAAATACTTCTGTCTGGTCAACAGATGCCTCCTGAGAATAATATAAACATAACCTCAACAAGTTGCTCGTTGAAGTGCATTGAACAGATTGTAAAGTAACACATCATCATACTTACCCTTCTGACGACAGAGACTAACTCCTCAAGGGAGGACAAAGCACTATACGAGGATTCCAGATCAATATCATTAGCATATGCCTTCTGCTTCGGAAGTGACAATGAAATGTTGAAGAAAAGTGCAATGATCTACGAGAAAAAGGATCATATGATCAAAACAACTTGATGTGCTCAATTTCAACGTAAGATGAAAACTTTAAACAATTCGGTTATACATTATGCATGACAGTGTCTTCTGCAAACATAGCTATTTCACAGTATAATCATACAGCACATGCCAAAATGGAAAACTGCACTTTGGGCGGAAGGGCAGAAACATACTGTAACAAACAATACAATGCAACTAGCTTTGTTTGCACAAACCTGAATTGCAGCTTTCCTAACTTCAGCATCTGTATCTGCACAACGAGGAAGGTATGCCATTGTCCTCTCTCCCAAGCTTAAAGAATCTCGACTAGGCAACACAAATGCAGCTGCCATAAAATTAAAGGCATCTTACACAGAGATGATATCATACACTTATAAAAGCAATCTAAGAAGACCATTAAACATACACGGCAAACTTGATAAGCTCCTAGTCCCTCCTTGATCAATTTGTTTGTTCATTGTGAAAGTTGGATAGGAGCCCAATGCACCGAATCCACCAGAACAAAGATTGCGGAACTTTATTAGCACCTCCTGTACAGCAACGCATCCTCTTCTTCTTTGGTGTTCCAAAGATGACGATACATATGGATCAAGCTGCCTAAGAATATGCAACAACTGCTCTGCTCGACTTCGACCATCTTCACCACTGACAAAGGGAATATAAGGTAGGTGATAGGGATTAAGGAGAATACAAACATGAGATGTACTAGAATGTATTGGCTGAAACAAACACGATCAAGCTGCCCAGGATTCCAGGAACTAATATGTTGCCTATTACAGGTACTTACAACCCTTTCTAGCATATATCTACTTCACCTCATGTTATTTCAAAACATTAAAGTCAATCCTTTGTGCCTAATTAGTCGCAGCTGACCCGTACTGAAGAACTAAACACAATTGTTAGACAGTTACTGCAACAGAACTTGTGGAAATTACCTATACTCCCTCACTTGCAACATGTCTACTGAGGAAATGAACGATGTTGTTCTTGTAATATTTCAACTCACCGTAACAGGTTTAAAGCTGTTAATAAGGTCAAGTAGTTATAGTATGCCATTTAAGAGTACAACTGGCCCGATTGAAAGTTTGGTGCTTCCTTGGTCTGTTTAAATGGTAGGCTAGGACTTATATTTTCAAACTAACGCAGTATACACAAGAAACCAGATATTCTCACAACACAAGAAGACACAACTAATGGTAGAGAAAAATTGGCCTTTCATGAAAGACGTAGCAAGTAGCACTAAAAAAATGAAAATACAGAAGAAATTCAAAGAATAATAAGAAATATTATTTAAATAGAGAAATAATACAATTGAAATATAAGTTTACAGCATTACCTTGTAAGCAAAATGGCACCTAACAGAATAATGAGGTTTGCTATGAGACTCTCAACAATGCTTGAGGGCTCTGTTGGCAATGCAAAAAAACCTAATGTTGCCTGAAAGTGGAATAAAAAACAAGTCAAAACAATACCATTATTGTTCAAGTAGTAGACAGACCATTAGAAAAGTTTTGCGGTGTTGCAACATAGCCATGCAGACCTTCATGACACGGTTTCTTGTTTCCATAGGTAATCTTGGTTCTAGTGAAACCAGAGTAGTACAGGCACTTAAAGCAACACTCTGCATATGTATGAATAATTTAGAAAAGGGTACAAAAAAGTTCTAAACTTGAACCAGAAACTGTATTGTTACATAGTGAACAGAAGTGAAAGAAATATAATTCGTTCTACATATGGAAAGAAAGAAGGGTCCAAATTTGAGCAAATACCTGAGTGTGCAAAAGCTCAGAGTTGAAATCAGTGAGATCATCACTTTGATCCCTACCCATTAGAGTTAAAACGTACTCCAGCAACTGATCTCTTCGTTTCAGTGGGAATGAGATTCCCATTTCAGCAGCGCTAATAACAGCTCGGCCTAAACAATAAGACTGATCACATACGATACAGCGAAACGTACATAACCATGAAGTAAATATTGTAAATGCAGAAAATTAGCTGCTGCTATATGAAAATTGGTACCATTCCCATTGTACTAAGATTGCATAGAATAACTTGGTTATGCTATATGGTTACATGATATTTAGAATTACAGATAGCTTAATTCAGCTGGCACTATCTTACACCTACCCACCACCTCAAGGGTCAGGACAAACTTTTTTTTTATGCACCCATACATCACCCAGCACTCAAGTGTGAATTGGTATGTGCATTTGATATGACCCCTCATAAGCAAACCAATCTCATCTGCCAAATACGCATGAAGGTCTCGAATCCAAAGGAAAAGTGGGGTACAAAAAATATGTCAATGTGAGCCTTGATCTTTTGTGGCCAGGGTCGATGCACCTCATTACCTACACTATAGAGGATGCCTCAGTATGCTTGCTGCTCCATGTTTCTACTTAAATTTCAAATGGTGTAGCACAAATCTCAGTGCTCAATGGAGTGGATATGAGCAAGGCAGATTTGTTAGGATGTTCCCCTACTGTTCTCAGGAAATAAAAATATATTTTGAATGAAAAATGGAATAACGGATTGATGCACAAACATTGAATATTAGTATCAAAGGTATAAAAGAGATCATATTCTGTGTGCAAATCTATCAAATGCAAACTGCCAATTAAATTTATCATGGGAGTAATAGAGAACAGCAAATGATCAAATAGTGTACCGAACCATTTACAATGGAAACATCTATACTCTCTTAGTATTAGTTTTGCCTTGGAAAGCTTTTAAGTTAATTCTCAACTCAGTCATAAATCAGGGGAATCGGACATTTTGCTTACACTTCTTTTCGACAATATTTTTGCATAATGTATTCATGTAGTGAAACAATTACCAAAACCTGGCAGGAATACATGGGAATTCTTAATATCACAATGAGATTCCAGGTATTTTTGCCAATGCTTGTTTCTAACCAGATTTCTAAAAATTAAGATGAACAGTCATTATGACGTACATAAAAATGGATAAACAAAATACATAAAAAAACAGAGTTGAAGACTACAAAAGCCATTGCAATAAACAAATAGAAAAAGACTTGTAGAGCAATAAAGGTATTTGTCTATGCTATCAAAAGTAAATTCACAGAACATATATCTACCAGCTGAAAAGTTTATAGTGAAACTAAGATACGATTTGCAGCCATGTCATAAAGGAAATCACCTAAAAGGTCGATTGCAGTAATCACAGCTTGCTTTGCAGTAGGATGCTGAACATGAAGCAACCTTCCAAGCATATTAGTCCCCTGAGTACAAGAGAATGGTATTCATTAAGCTAAAAAACGAAATAAACCATATTTGAATATTCTATTGACGAGATACAAGGATACAGAGGTGATTTAGTTAAAGTGTCTAAAAATACAACAGTGTAAAATCTGGTCAACACTAAATATAATGTACAGTAAATAAAAATGGCCATAGACATGGCAGATGCCATATTGGTGGATGGAAATTTGGGTTCAAAATTCAAATAAAGGCAAAAGATTGACAGACTATTTGTGTACCATTCAAAATAGTGTTAAGACTGAACAAAACAATTTTTTTATGGAGTGCTTGAGTTGGTCTCAAATGCATGCGTATAATATTATCCATCAGATTGGTCGTGTAAGAAAAAATTTGTTTATAAGTGGGATAACATACCACAAGTGCATTGATTCTGGCTTCAATAACAGTTGATGGAGCATATCTTGCAGCATAGCCATACATCAAAGCCAATGCTGCATACGTGTCATCCACATCATCCACCTTTGCACCAAATGAGAAAAATGAGAGGAACCTGCAGAATTGGATGTCATAAACTCATCAATAATCTGAACCAACTGGATACATGACCTGCAAAAACGAACTACAAGCTACAATAGTGCCTTCATATCCACTTTTGAAAGGTCTAGCCTCCATTTCTGTTTCTTCAAATACAAGATGGGATATGGAATGAAGTATTACAAAAATGAGGCAGACTAATACCAGATAACTGAGTTAAGAACAAAGTACAGGATCCCATTTGGGCACAACATTGGCCACAGGAGTGTACATGTGAAGCAACACAATCGTAGTGTTGGTACAGCTTATGAATTGCAGCTAAACATGACTGGCGCTGAGAAGAGCACAATAGATAGGTCTCTCCTACCAAAAAGATAATATAAGTACCTCTGGAGAGCACTTTGCCCTGCGTTATCTAGTATGTTCTTCAGTTTTTCCAACACTGTATCCAAATGAGAAGCTGCAACCTGCAAGGGAGACTTTAGAGCTGAAAGCTCCAAAATAAGCCCAAAATAAAGGGCTTCACAATGGCACCTTACCAGCCCGATGCCTTGTGCAAGTCCAAGGCGATTAATAGGAATAGACATGCTTGAGTGTCTACACATCCAATCAATCTTCTCGCTGACATAGATCCTATCATCAACCTTCTGAAGAAGCATTCCTAAGCATCTGCAAATGAAAAAGGGTAAAGCAATGCCAGTTTGCAGCCTCATTTTCATGTAGATTCTATAACATGTCAGTCAATATCATCAGTGAAGGATAGCATGGGGTCCTGACTCTGCAGCATCTGGCAAAATTAACTACAACAAAGGGTAGAATCTATGCTGGTAATCGGACATGTTGCACTGGATTGGTATCATGTGAACGGTTAAACTTGCTATTTTGTACCTCAAATCATTCATGTAAATCTTGTATACATGCTTAATCATATCAGTCCCTTTTTTGTTTCAAATATCAGATCATTTGATGTCAATGCAGAATTAATTATTCAGATAACACTTAATGCTTTATTAATAATGTCAGATAGGTTAACCATGTCAACCGAAAACCAGCATAAACAGTTTAGTGTGTTGGATTTTGACAGATCTAGCACAATGATTAACAAGTGCCAAAGGACGAATGTACAGAATCTAATGTGAAACGATGAGATGCCAATTCACTCTGATGTAGAAGTGCTCCAAAAAAATCTGACAGAAGAGCACTTAATGATCCATCTACTGAGCTCCAAATATATAATAGCAGAAACTTCTTTGCTTATTCTTTTTCTATGGTATTGCATTAAGTTGGCATAAGGATGGCCCTACCACATTATTGACTGATTGTACAAAAGGCAAGTAGATCTTGAAGCAGTTGGCTTATTTAAGAGTTAAATTAGCTCTCTCTGAAGGAACCACACGAAATACAAAAAAGAGACTGCAGTCTCAACAAAATGAAGAGCACCACACAAAATACAAAAAAGAGACTGCAGTCTCAACAAAATGAAGAGCATGTGGCACATGTTCAGAATATTTTGTATGCATCGAAACCAAAAGCATAGCTTCCATAACATAGACAACATGGCACCTAGTAAGGTACCCTAGAACAGCATTGATTTAATTGTACCTGTGCAGCAAAGCAGCGTGTCCATCAGATATACCATACAGATCATACTGTCGTGCAAATGCATCACCCAAAGAAATGACCCACTCACTGTCATTCACAACATCCAAAGATTCTGATAAAAACTGAAAGATGACAGAAGATTAGTTCTCCAGGGAAGATAGTATATCATCTGAATACTTACCAAAAAAACAGAGAGACAAGTTCTAAATATATAGATTCTTCGTATTATAAAGATTGACATAGTATAGCAAATCGAAGTATCAAACACAAATGAAAGGCCTACAATGTCCATGGAACCATTACAGACCTGCACTGCAACCCTTATGAGAATGTGGTGATAGCATTTGTCCAAATTGGGAATAAGTTCCTTAAAACATGCACCACCCCAAGGCTCCATGAATAACAAATACACAATGACAGTAATGACAAAAAATTGGCCATTTGAACACTGTACGCCGTCATTTTTTCCTCGTATTTTTGTTTTGCCCAACCTCTTAACAAAATTTGACTAAAGCATCTAGCACTACAACGTTATCATGATTCTAGCTGCTAGCAGCACACTTGTAAGCTCCTTGTTACAACATGAATATCATCTGAACCAACAAAAATAAGATACTTACATTTATTATCATGTCATCCCATATTTCCTGGTATGTGCTATCTTGCTTTAGGTCTTCAGGATCACTGATGTAAGCTTTCATCTTAGGGACCTAATACTTGCCAAAAGATACTTTTTGTAAGCCTCTTTAACAGCAGGATGACGGAAATGAACTTTTAAATCTCTTTTGTTTTTAGGGTGCATTATACAAATAACTCAAGCACAGCACAAGTATCATATGAAATACCGGGTACGGCCAGGATTTGCAAATAGAACTTTATTTGGGGGATTTAACATTAAAAATGAAAGAATCAAAACTTTAAGATATGAATGCTGCAAGATATATAGAAAATATAACTTCATCCTTAATACTTTACTTTCTGTTCTAACAAAAGAATGGTAATTAATAGAAAACTGGAATAAACATGCAGTCTTCATGTTCTAACAATACTGGACAGTTAAGTGCTATACCTCATCTTGCCAAAATAATGAAAGGTTTCTGGGGAAAAGTGGACCCAAGTAGCACAGAACCTACAAGATACAAAGGCAAAGTGAACGCGGATATAAACAATATCTTAGGGTTGTTTCTTTCAATCAGCAATCTTCATGAGCCCAAAGAGTAGAAAATGTTACAAATATAATCGCTTATTGCAATGACAAGCAAGCATTCAGAAATGCCCAAGTATCCTATAGTACAGATACCAGAGTAAAGCAAACAGTATCAGAATCCCATCAAAAAGGCAAATAACAGCAGGTAAACCTATCACTCACCCAGTACTTCAGCTATTCTAGCGCTTTCGCGGAGTAACCTTTTTTCATACTAAAATAATGTCTCATCCCCCATATGAGTATAATGTCTGTAAAAGCTAAGAGTGCTAGATAATATAAAAAATGGATGAACACAAAGTCACCAGGACTAAAAAGGACATGCCCAAAAACAGTTGTCAAGATCATCCATTGAAATCTTATTTTAAATTGGTAAGCGGACAAACCGTCAGGATCTGGGTGGCCAGTTGGCCCCTAGCAAGTGGATTATGCAGAAGCACAACCAAACGAGCAAACAAGTCCTGCATAAAGCACGTCATCATGAGAAATAACTAGCTAATTGATGAAAAGATTTATTATAAGATAAAAGCCATCAGAGAACAAGCAAGCTACCTCAGGATTGGGGGTTTCATTCGAGGCGTTAAATTCAGTATATAGTGGGTTTGTCTGTGACAATTTATGCCTACACAATTCAGTTATGCATTTGCAGACCTGCAGATATCTCCATGTTAATCATATCTAGAACATAAAGTGTGAACGGTACAGTTTTTATTCACAGCAAACATAAAGCTCTGCAAAGTCTTTGTATGAGTGTACCAAATGCTCACCGTAGCTACTGCACCCATATACTTCTTCGGGATTATCAACTTCAAGATGAATGGCCATAGAACAAGCTGGAAAATAGGAAAATTAAAGTGCAATATTTATTTAACTATGATGAACATGATTTGCATAAATTACAAATTATTTGAAGCCAGCTAAGCAAACTGATTTCCTGATTCAATGAGCATAATGCAAAGAGCTTTTACCTCCATTTCAGGAATGGTGATCGCTAATAAAAGTAGGCCCTTTTCACATACAGTTCTTAGTTCTGATAAGCCAGCAAGGCTTACTTTCATCTGACAAATGGAAGTAGAATACTAGAATTAGAACACGTATCATCCTAAAGCAGTGACCCTTAACAATTAATTAAATAACACATAATCTAAAATAAATACAACCTCAAATCTTTTGTCCTGGAAGTAGTCATTTTTCAGAGTGCCGAGATCATTTAGATCTTCATCAGTTATAGCACTATGCTGCACCAGGAACTCAACTGCCAGCTCAGCAGGGGGTCCACTTAAATAGCAGTGTGAAGCCATAACAACAATTAGCTGTACGCAATTCAAGTAATGTCAAAAAAATGAAAAAATGGATACAAAAAAAAAACAGAAATCAGTATCATATATACTATTGCATGTATCAAGCATTAAATGAGGATTGGCCATAATAAATATTTGTAATCCAACTCTGCTTCATGCAAACAAAAATGACTAATTCCACAAAAAATTTACATTGAATGCATTACCTCAGCTAGCGCCATACGTATGGCCAAGCTCTGGTGCTCTAAAAGAGATTTCATGATTTCAACCAGTGGTGCTTGTTTAGTATGCCATGATTCCAACAATCTATAAATAGATCATAGGAGTTGTCACAAACAGTTTTAAAAGCAGGCACAGAGCAAGAAAGATCAATGGATAGACGGACAAATAGAGAACCTGGGCAATAGGTGTTTTATTGTGCTAAGCGCCCCAACAATAGATGCTTCATCTTTTGACTTGCATTTCTGTATAGCAATAGACAGTAGCAAAAATAATATTATTCTACACAAGCCTATCTTGTGCAAACTTGAAATTGTCATGAAACATGGAAAAATACTTACATTCAAAAGGAACATGCAAAGATCCTCAGGATATGCTAAACCAATTACCAAAAAGCAATGCTGGAGTTCATTGTATGTCTGCGAGCAGATGAATTGAAACATGAGAATCTCTATAGACAGCAGTATGCATATATTACACAGCAATGCAAATGTTTACAGGAAAAATTGTATGGAAACTTTGCTTAAAAATTAGACAATAACACGGTCTCACAGAAATACTGGAGAAACACTGTATCTTCATCATTTATACTTAGCAAGTGCTAAAAAAACTTTATTTTTTCAGCCCTTCAATTGTCCTTTCTACTAGTCACATTGATATGGCTAGTTGATTGGATAAGAGTACAATAGCAGATCGGCAGATACCTACTCGCCCGCCCTGGGAGGCTCTGAGTTTAAGGTCTGTCTCTGCTTGATTCTAATCTATGGCGCCTATGGCCCTTATATACTGAGCCAGCCAACAACTCTTATCTGACTAGGATTCTTATCTCTAATCTGATTCTGTTACAAATCTTAACTAACTAGGAATCTAATCCTTATCTGATTCTAACTAATCTGCTGAGCCAGGAGTGGCTGGCCCTTTGTTCCTTCGGTGGAACTTCTTGCCAAAGAAGTTGTCCACAACACTTCCGCCCCCCTGACAGAAAAGCTCGTCCTTGAGCTTGAAATCAGGGTAACTTTCCTTGAACTGGTCCAGCGGCTCCCAGGTTGCATCAGCAGCATCACGACCCGCCCATTGCACCAGAAGGTCCCAAGACGAGGCTGTAGGCTTAGCGCGCACCACTTTCTCTGGAACAGGAACGGCACAGCCATGAACCACAGGCGGCAGTGACACAATCTGCGCAGGGACAGGGCCCTGGTGTTTCTTCAGGAAGGCTACATGGAAAACATCATGAATCCGAGCCTTGGGTGGCAGTCGAAGACGATAGGCCACCTGCCCAATACGTTCGACCACCTGAAATGGCCCATAGAAGCGTGGAGCAAGCTTTGCATTAGTCTTGTCAGTGATGGCCACCGCCGAGCGTTGATGCAGGCGCAACCAGGCCCACTCGCCCACTTCAAATTCCAGCGCCCGGTGATGCTTATCATGCGAGGCCTTCATATAATCCTGAGCCTGAAGAAGACGCTACCAAATTTCCGCCAAAAACTCGTCGCGCTGGATGAGTTGTTTGTCCAACGCGACAACACGCGCCAAGCCTGGCTGGTAAGACAACAGGGAAGGCGGATCACGGCCAAACACCATGCGGAACGGCATGCTCTGCAGGGCGGATTGATAGGAGGTGTTGTAGCAGTATTCCGCCCAAGGTAACCATCGTAGCCAACTGCGAGGTCGATCACCGGCCAAACAGCGAAGATACACCCCCAAGACCCGATCAGTCACCTCCGATTGGCCATCTGTTTGGGGCCTGAAAGCTGAACTCAAGCGCAGCTTGACACCGGCAAGGCTGAAAAGCTCCTTCCACAATGCACTGGTGAACACCGGACCACGGTCACTGACAATATTGCAAGGAAGGCCATGGAGACGAACGATGCCATCAAAGAAGGCATGAGCCACTGACAGGGCGGTGTAGGGATGACCCAATGCAATGAAGTGCGCCATCTTGGAGAACCGGTCGACCACCGTGAGGACAACTGACCGGCCGCCCACCTTGGGAAATCCCTCAACAAAATCCATAGCAATGTCGCTCCAAACTGACTGGGGAATGTCCAATGGCTGCAGCAATCCTGCTGGATGGAGATGTTCTGACTTGTTTCGCTGACAGACAGCATAGCCCCGGACATAGTCGTGTACCAACTTGGGTGCATGCGGACTGTAAAAGGAAGCGCGCAGCCGATGGAGTGTTTTCTGGGTACCTTCATGGCCAGCGCCATGGGCGGCAGCAAGGAGTTGTGGCCACAGGACAGAAGAATCAGGAACAAAAATTCGGCCCCGATGCATGACGAACCCATCAACAACAGACCATGCCACCCCTGCTGTACCATCCGCAATTTCCTGTTTCTTGGCCTGCACCTCCGGCAAGGATGATGCCTCCTACCGGAATTCTTCGAACAGAGCAAACTCCGGGCGAGATACGGCGTGGACTTGGCTGGTCAGTTCCTGTTCATCCCGGTGAGACAAGGCATCTACAGCGGCGTTCTGTTTCCCAGGCTTATATTCAACTTGGAAGCTGTAGCCAAATAGCTTGCTGACCCATGTATGCTGCAGAATTGTGGACAAGCGCTGATCAAGTAAATGCTTCAAGCTGCAGTGATCTGTGCGAATGATGAACTCCCTGACCCAAAGATATGGCCGCCAATGCCTTACTGCCTGGACCAACCCAATTAACTCCCGTTCATATGTCGCGAGTTTAGCACGCTGAGGGGTGACCGTCTTGCTGAAGAAAGCTATTGGCCCTGCGCCCTGATGCAACACAGCTCCAAAACCAGACCCGGACGCGTCACAGTCCACAATGAAGGGCTCATCAAAATTGGGTAGCTGCAGGACTGGTCCCATCGTGAGGGCGGCCTTGAGTGCCTCAAAAGCCGCTGTTGCCTCCGAAATCCACACAAAAGCATCCTTCTTCAGTAGTGTCGTCAATGGGGCAGCAATGAGGCCATAATTGGCAATGAACCAGCGATAGTACCCGGTGAGCCCAAGAAAACCCCACAGCGCCTTGACAGGTCGAGGACGGGGCCAAGCTTGGACAGCCAAAATCTTTTCGGTATCCATGGCCACGGCGTCGTCGGCAATGACAGCCCAAATAATGCACCCGGCGTTCCCCAAGAAGGCACTTGGACCGCTTGAGGACGAGGCCGTGCTCGCGGAGGACGGAGAACACGGCGCGGACATGCTGCAGGTGCTCAGTCCAGGATCTGCTATAAATCAATATGTCGTCGAAGAAGACGAGAATGCATCGGCGGAGGAACGGCCGGAGAACATCATTCATCAGCGCCTGGAACGTGGCTGGCGCATTCATGAGGCCAAACGGTATGACCAGGAACTCGAAGTGGCCATGGTGGGTGCGGAATGCCGTCTTCGCAATATCGTCGGGGTGCATCCGCACTTGGTGATAGCCGCTGCGGAGATCGAGCTTGGTGAAGAAAATAGCGCCCTTGAGCTCGTCCAGGAGCTCCTCCACCACCGGAATTGGGAACTTGTCGTGGATGGTCTTGAGGTTGAGGGCGCAGTAGTCAACACAGAAGCGCCATGTACCGTCCCCCTTGCGCACCAAAAGCACCGGTGAAGAGAAAGCTGACGTGCTGGGACGGATGATCCCTTGCTTGAGCATGGCCTGGCATTGGCCTCAATCTCATCCTTCAGAAGCTGCGGGTAGCGGTAGGGGCGTACCACCACTGGAGAAGTCGCCGGAAGGAGATGAATGCGGTGGTCAAAGGCGAGCGGCGGCGGCAGCCCTGACGGCGTGGCGAACAGATCAGCAAACTCTTCAAGCAACAGCCCAAGCAGGTCCGAGGACTGAGCGACGGCTAGCCGTGGAGAGGGCCGGCCATTGACCCCGAACCACTTGACGCGATGATCCTGGCGCCAGAACGCCATGGACAGCCGTGTGAAGTCCCAGAGGATGGGCCCCAAGGTGCGAAGCCAGTTGCAACCCAGGACGAGCTTGTAGCCGTCAAGCGGGATGACGAACAAGTTGATGTAGAACTCCTCCTGGCCGATGTGGACGACGACGTTCTGGTAGACGCCGGCGGATGGAACGCGGTCGCCGTTGGCGACGCCGACAGTGAGGCCTTGGCTAGCCTCTAGGGTAAGCCCAAGCGGGGCGGCGGTGCCTGCGGCGATGAACGACGGTGGCAAGCTGCAAGGTGGAGCTCGTCTGTATGCTCGTGATGGCGTTGTGGGAGATCGTCGGCTCATCCTCAGCGGAACCCTCCGAAGCGTCGTCGTCACCTTCCAACTCCATCCAGTAGATGCCCTTCATAGAGCACTGCTTGGCGTGCTCGCACGAGAACTTCTCCGGGCAGTTTGAAACAGAGCCCCTTGAGGTGACGCTATGCCATCTCCTCCGGTGTCAGACGCGTGAAACGAGCGCCTGGTGGAGCCGCCAGCTTGACTGGAGCACCTAGAGTCGATGACGCCACACTAGAAGCTGGCGGTGTCGCAAGAGGCCGAGGCGGAGTAGAGGAGAACGATCCAGTGCGGCCAGAAGGGCGCGACGGGCGCACCAGGGAGCAAGTGCCATCGTCAACCACCTAGGTGTGGCGCTCGTAGGCACGCGCCAGCACCATGGCGTCTTCCAACGTCTCGGGCTTATGCATCTCCACATCAATGCTCATGGGCTGAAGGAGGCCGGCGGAGAAGATGGCGATCTACTGCTGCTCGGTGACGCCCTCGCATCGCACCAGGAGTTTGAGGAACTGCTCCTGGTAGTCGTCGATGGAGCCCGTGCGGCGAAGATGGGCCAGCTCGCCGAGGGGGTTGCTGCGCACCGGTGGTCCAAACCTCTTGTTGACGCCCTCAACGAAAGCCGGCCACGTGGGGACGCCGCGATTCTTCTCCAGGCGGTAGTACCACTTCTCCAGGCATTCCATGGCATGCCTCCCCCGTGGATTCCTTTTTCTGGGGCGTGCCTGCGACCGCTGCGAGTCCCGAAGCATACATGCACGCCCTCTTGTTGACGCCCTCACACTTGTGAAGCCAACCCAGGGGATCGTCAAAGCCGTCGTACTTGGGGAAGCGGAGCTTGTGCACTGGCGGCGGCAGCAGCCCATACTTCCCGTCACCCCCAGATGAGGAATCAGAGGCGTCGAAGCGGCCGTTCTTCTTCAGAAGCTGAATCTGGACGTTGCTGATGGATGAGGCGAGGCGGCCCTGCTCCTGGCGGACGATGCCCAGCTCCCTGTCCAGTTTCATGCTGATCTCATTCATCTTGGTGATCATCTTGGCAACAGCGTCATCGAACACAGCCTGGGTGACGAAAGAATCGCCGACCTTTGCGGTGGAAACCGCGGGTTTGGCGGCGCGCAAGGGAAAGTTGGGGCGTGGTGGAGCTGTGATTGGCAGCAGACAGAAACCAAGGAAGGTCCCAGCTGATACCAGAGATGATATGGCTAGTTGATTGGATAAGAGTACAATAGCAGATCGGCAGATACCTACTCGCCCTCCCTAGGAGGCTCTGAGTTTAAGGTCTGTCTCTGGTTGATTCTAATCTATGGCGCCTATGGCCCTTATATACTGAGCCAGCCATCAACTCTTATCTGACAAGGATTCTTATCTCTAATCTGATTCTGTTACAAATCTTAACTAACTAGGAATCTAATCCTTATCTGATTCTAACTAATCTGCCGAGCCAGGAGTGGCTGGCCCTTTGTTCCTTCGGTGGAACTTCTTGCCAAAGAAGTTGTCCACAACACACATTTACATGTGGCATTATTGATTTGAAATAATCCAATAAAAACTAAGAAGTTAATGGATATAACAAAAAAAACAGCCAGAAGACAGCTACCTTCAATCCCTTTGAAACATAATGCTCATCTTTGCTGTTATTGACAGATACTAACGGAAGAAGCGTAACTAAGATAACAGTAAGCTCCTGCAACACAAGAAACAACAGACACAGAGTGATAGATTATTATGCTCGGCGTACATTTATAATTTATATCATATCTTCGTGCTGGATATTTCGTGGAGTAATACGATCCATGAGTTATAAACGTATGGAAGTGACAGGACAGAGCATAAACATTTAAATAAAGGTTACATTTGTTTGTTGAGGGATGGAGAGATTGCTAGAATATGATCTGATCATGTGGTCAATGTTCATAATCTGAAATCTAAAACCAAAATGCAGATCCACTAATTTGTAGCGATAAAAATATGCAACCTCAGCTCATTGTGACCCAGGCAATGCCATTGTATCAAAATATACTGAATATTTTCATTTTTAACCATGTGTATCATGTGAACAGTGCCGTGTAGTTCTGTAGCAGCATCTTCGATAGCAGCACGGAACAGCATTAGCTTGTCATGGTTGCGATATGTTAAAAAGGAAAAGGGGAAAAACTAATAATATATTTAAAAAATAAGTGAAGAAACCATGTCTTAAGCATGTTCTTGATTTACCTCGAAATCAAGTAAAGGAGGGCCACTTTCAGACAACAATGATGCATTAAGAAGGTTATGAAGACTGTGAGACGCAACAAAAGCAACTTCTGGATCTTTCCTACATCTACAAGAAAACAAGAGAAGAAATTAACGTCTGGGGAAACTTGGAAAACATCTTCAGGGAATATACAAAATAGAACACATACAGATCCAACATTGTTGGTATAATCCTTGGCAGTGCTGATTTCAACTGTGACCTAGTGACCAGACCAACCATTTCTCCCAAAGCCTCCACAGAGGACGAACGCACCTGGTGAGAATATTAACAAAACAATCAGCAGTATTAGCAGTCAATTTGAACAAGCAGCATAAATTTGGCATACGAAAGAAATGAATATTCTACAAGAACAGTGCACTAAACCACTAACATTGCAACGTTCCAACAAACTATAGCAACTTTACAGCAGCCTGGAGTTAAGTTATCAGCATTCTCTCCCCTTCTCTAGTTCTAATACTCCTATCAGTTGAGACACTACATTGTTTCCAAGGTGTATGAAAAAAACAAGCCAAAAACAAAACAATCAAGTCAGAGCCAAGGCTCACACGTACCTTTAGATCACGTGAACCCATCCATACTTTTATAAGTAATTCAAACACTGAATTCATAAAAGACCTGTCATTGAAATATTAGATATGTGCTATACCAACTTCCATTACCTCCAAAAACAAGTTTTAACAAACTGAAAGCTTACATAACATCAGTATCAAAAGGACGCTCTGAGGGGGCATCTCCTAGGTACTGCCATGCGGCCTGGCACCAACACTTAAATGCTGGAAAAGGGAGTTTTCTAAATCTTTTCAAGTTTCCAGAAACATTGAAGAGAATTACTGATGAATTCAGGAGCCATAGCAGTACCATTGGCAAAAACAGGCCGTTGGCCATCTCGTACATTTCCTAGGATTGGTAAAACACGCAGAAGCACGTCCTTTAACCGTGGGGTGAACTGCAAGGCTTCAAAGAAACAAGCACATGTTGCAAATTCAGAAGTCCAACTCAATCAGATGGAAATTAAATTAGCAAAATGTGATTAACCTTCAGCTGACGCAAAATGTGCAAGTATCTGTAACATGGCTGGCAAAGCAGAAGTTGGTCCAGAGAAGTGAAGAAATATTTCCTCCATCATCTACAAAATGTTAGGGACAAAAATTGCTATTATTGAAATGCTGAACTACTAGTGAAGATTAACGAGTAACTAGCACACAGGACCAACATAAACACAGGAGTTCTATTTTCCATGAAACAGGGAACACATGACCAATGCATGGGGAACAATACACTCCCACATTTCCATTGAGAATGTAATCAATTTCTGGTGGTCATCCAAGATAGCAACTGACTCTCCTTAGCAGAAAGACCTCTCGTTTTAGAGAACTTAGAGTGCAGACTTTGAAAAGAGTTTTGATGTACACATTTATAAACCCTAATGTGAACAGAGAATTATCAGAAGACTGACCCTGCAGAACATGGAATGTGGCTACTAGAAAATCTTAAAGTTATAGGCTAGCGAACCATAGGAAACTAGAAATCTTGCCATTAGAGCTTCTTGTTGAATTGATGTTATAGTTATACCAAACGTTTGGTTTTACTATACCAACGCAAACTATGCAACCAAAATAACATTTCATCTTTTAAAGAATCATTCAATGTAATATCCTCCAATAAAGTGAAAAGGATGGCTCCTGCTAGATGACACATTAGCGTTGAAAAGTGCAAACCTTGGATGTGTTGGATCAGATACTACCAGTGTTATGCTCTTCCAATAACCGAAATATACAACAAACACCTTCAGTTTCCTTTCACATTGCTTCTTCTCCAGTCAAGATGTCATCTATTAAATAGCAGGCTCTATGACATCATCGATAGAGATAGATGGGACTATTGGTTTTTTTCCCAACAACTAAGGCCATTTGATTATGTTTATAACCCAAATTTGTCTTGCAGTGTCATTTGTTAGCAAAAAATTTTCCATTACTGAGTAACAAAACCTTTTTAGGTGTTATTGAGTAAATTACCACTGCGACTTGTGTCCCCTTAAGTAAACATGCATACATAATGTTAAATCATACACAATTTATCTAATAGTTGTCTCCACTAACAAAAGGGATGATGGTTGAGAAATGGCATACCAAGTCTGGATCATGTGAACCTATGGCAACAAGAAGATTAGCAGCTGCTCTTTGCCAATCAACATTGAATTCCTGTTCACCAAAAAACAACAATTTAGAGCTAAACAAAGATAGGCAGGTGAAACAAGAAAATAGCGTAAGTATGAAGAAAGAAAAACAAAACAATGAATCATTGTCATTAATGTTTGCCTAGGATAGCCCACGCCATCACTGTGTAGCATTATTAACGTTCATAACCATGATAAGAACAAAGTTTTTTTTATAGTACTTCTCAACATCACATTGCAAACCTGAAACCATTTTCACAAAACTAACTATTCAAATCCCAACAACATGTAATAACCAGCTGTTGCAAAAGTAATTCCTTGGGATTCAGGAAACACCTCGATAAAAAAGACAATAGCTATTTTAAGGTCTCTTTAGCCTAGTTTAAACTTCAGGTTATTTGGCTTATAAGCTTAGAAAAGAACTAGTCAATCTGGTTATTTCTGGGGTTAAATGTACACGCTAAGCATGATACAGAGAGAAACTAAATGAATTATCAGATAAAGTGCTGCACTGCATGCTATGATCAAATCTGGGAAATTAATTTGTTTATTTCATCCTAACTCAATTATCCCACTGTTTAATGACCTTCAGGTTTCAGGAACTATATAGTGAGTGCATTAAGATGAATTGGTTGTGTCTTACCATATCTGATTCACCTCTATACATTACGTAGATGTCAATGAATTTTATGTTGTTTTGTCTTTCTGTTGCTATGACTTGACGTTAGATTAACGTGCTTCCATCAAATATTCATAAAGGTATGCAGATCCTCATGGGCGACGAGCGTGTTCTCCCATCATGAGATGATCGTCCAGTCACCCGTGGTCGTTCATCCAACTGACTCTCCTGTCCCAGGTCGATAGCGGCCTGCAAGGCCGCTCTTCCACACCGACTCACAAAGGGCAAGAACACCGACCATCTTCAAGCAACGAGACTGATGTGACCACCCCATGCCGAACACTGTGAGTGCATCTTTTGGTCTGCCCATGCTGGTTGTGAATGACTGGAGGTGCATGGCTGACTAATGCAAAGCGTGCTTGGCTGAATAATGCAGTGCTTAGCGCTCATATAATTAGAACAGTTAACATTCAAAATTTCTGGCCGACCAGCTTGTTGGTTGTGTCAATAATCTCAACCAATGTGTGCATACATTATCTGGTAGGCATTGTGAATCTTCAGGTTGTGGTGTGGCAACGGTATGCAATGTGAGTTATCAAAAAAACAAATAGTTGTCGGATAAATTGTATGTACAGATTAACATAAGGGGAAATGCCGGTATGCAGTTATCTCTGAAATGCCACTCCTGCCTGTGGTTCTGAAAATGCATTGAGGTAATTGGTATGTGGAGCTAGCCTGCATATGCAGAGCTGCCCTGCTCTTGCCTCTTTCAGGTATCCAAGTTATTGTAAAACAAGCTTCTATTTTTCAGTCTGATTTGGCCGGGTGGTACATTTTAGTCTCCTCAAACTGTGGGTACATTTACATGAAAAACGTGCTTAGCATGAATTTCAGTATCCTGACGTATTGGAAAGACAATGATAACAAGTAATCTTTAAAGGATCGTGATACCATTTATTTAGTCCACTATAGCACCTATAGCTAGCAAATTTCCTGTAGCATAGCTTAACATGCTGGAAAATTAGTGCTACTACTAAAGAGTTTTGGGTGCTAAGATTATAATGCCAGACAATCACTTGTAATTGGTCAGTATATGCTTAGACTGAAGTGGTAATTGCTGATTTTGTATTGAGGCCGGAGGGATTTTTAGCTACATTCTTGAATGCATTGAATGCTGAATGTATTGCAATATAAATGTTTTCTAGCCCGTAGCAACGCACGGGCACGATCCTAGTCAGATAAAGTGCTGCACTGCATGCTATGATCAAATCTTGGAAGTTCAACCTAATTCTGAATATTGTGAAGTTTAAAATGCAAATGATATGACTACGACATAGAGTTGAAGTATCTAATAGCCTAATAAACTGTAATGCTCAAATCTTCTTGCTACCGTACAATCAGTTTATAATCGACCCATTCTTATTTTCATATCATACTGTTATGATAGCAATTAGTTTCATTTCTCCAATAGTTCATCAATCATCAGCCTAATGTAAATATACAGAAAAATCAAAGAACATTATCGTAAATGTAGCTGTTCTTTTCTTTCTTCTTCCATAATATCCATGATCCCCGTTCCGTTCAAAAATCAAAATTACAAGGTGTGCAGGTATTTTACGATTCAAACTTTTGACTAACAATTAGGATAACTATATATGAGTTTGGTGATACAAAAGTGGTACAATTAGATTTGTATTTCAATGTACATTTATATGGTTGTGATGTCTGAGTTAGTAAATGTGCTATATAAGAGAAATTTGTGGTCAAGGTTCCATTTAGAAGACCATGCCAAGTAAAATTATGCCTCGTAAAAATGAAAAGAGGGAGTATTATGCTACTAACTGGATGTGAGTGTGATATGCTTAGCAATCCTCACAATGTTCTGTACAGTTGTGCAAATTGGTGCTGGAAATGAAGGCATTAGTTTCCAGCTCATTGTCTAGCATTGAGCTCAAATACGCAAGGAGAGAGATTGACAGTATCTGGTACCTTTGAGCTAACAATCTCTGCAGTTGCAATCTTCGCGATTTTGCGAAGGAACTCACGCTCAGCATCTGAGTTGTCGAGGGCCCTCACGGCGGAAGCCATCACGAGAAAAACCCCAGCCATGTTCCCAAACCGCTGCATTCCACAAAAACCAAAACCAATTCACACTCCCCCAAATAATTCAAAAAATCGAAGAAGCAAATTTCAACTGAGAGGCTGATGAACGCACCCGACGTCCGCCTCGTGAGACGGTGGCGCAGCAGTCGAGGACGAGCATCGGGTTCCTGCACCCAACAAGCAACGAATTTCACCGAGCTGCTTCACACGGAAGGATGGAAGAGAAGAGAGCGGGCGGCGCACGGGAGAACGAATACGACCACTTACAGAGGCGCGATGTCGCAGAGGGCAGCAAGCGCGGCGTCACGGGCGACCAGGGAGTCGTCGGCGAGGGAGGCGACGAGGACCTGCACGGCCTCTGGAATGGGGGCAGGGGCGGGTGAGGAGGACCGAAGAGCGGGCGGAGGGGAGTAAGGGGAGATGATAGGTCACCTAGGGCGGCGGCCGACGCCGCGGCGGCGGAGGAGGCCATCGTAGCGGCCGCCGCGGGGAGATCCGCGGCGACAGCCGAGAGGGGAGGGAGGGAGGGAGGAAGGCGACGGACAGCTCAGAACGGCGCGAGTCCGAGAGGGCGTGCCACGACGCGAGGAGGTGAGGTCATGTGGGCGGGCAGGGCGGCAGGCGGCGCTGTGGTGGTGGGGTCGCGAAGGAAGCTGACGAGGAGAAAAGGAAGGACCGGAGAAAAGGAAGGACGCGTGGTGGAAGGAATGTCGGCTTGAACTGATCGTCGTTCAGGACTTGTTTTGGGTTTTGTTTCTGCTCACCTTCCTTCTGGGCTCTGGCACTGGCAGTGGCTCAGCTCGGTTCTTCGTCGGTTTCAAAATTTTCTAGCTTTATTTGTCCAATTTTATTCCATGGATAATGGATTGTTCAGTACTTTGTTGAAGCCTTGAAGGTACCATGATTCTTTGTTAGAACATATAGAAGGGTAATGATACGTATTTACTCGAGTTGAGAATCAGTATGTGTGAGGATAGTGATTTGGAATCCTCGGCAGTTTTTTTTTTAACTTCTAAATGAGTTGCTGGCAAATGAGTGCTGTTCGCCGCACATAGCTTACTGTCACCTCTTCACGAATCGCATTCGTAAACGACAATAGGCAAAGGGTGGTATCCTGAAGCTTATCTACAGCTAATACTTTATCTAACCATGTGGCCTGCGTGCTTTAAGTTCGCAAAATAAACTGATAAATCCATCTCGAGTCTCGACAGTCCTCGCCTTACCATCTGACATCAAACGCAATAAAGTGCAGCCAACGGGTCAACTGCGCATGCTGATGATGCCTGCACCGCGCCCAGAATCCCAGATCAAACTGCCAATCTGCAACCACTAAGGACAATATTGTTCATGAAACGATCCTTAAATCAGTTTACACTTCCGGTTTCTGGTTAACTAGTTTTCTCGCGAAAGAAAGAGAAAAAACGAGTACGTGGGCACAAATGACAGTTCAGATGCTATCATCTTCATTGTGACTGTGAATGCTCGATTTACAATCTTCAGAACTCGTACAGCTGAAGAACAGCAATAGAAAACGGCAATACCTAATTTCAACAGATTCAACATACAGAAATTGTCGTGAGTGACATTCAGGCAGGATTGCTATACAACATAGTGAGTTCAACGAACAAACTATCATGCCTACTGGAGGCACTGTGCAGCTTCATATTTCGCCAGTGCCAAGTGGTTTCCTTGAAGAATCACCAGAAGCCCAAGCTTGGTAGTCTTTAACAAGCTGAAACGACAAAAAAGAAAATAAATTTGTAGAGAAATATAGAAATGTTGCTCACAACCACCTACGACTCAACATATTTACATCTGGCAAATAAACATGTCTTCCTCATAAATGGCTATTTAAGTCAGCTAGTTCATGACAGGGATCATGGACAGCAAGTACAACTAAAAACTGAATCATTCAGTGGACTGTGAATATAGATGAGTCTGGCAGAAAGAAATACTACAAGTAAAATAGAGCCTTGACCTGATAGGATTCTGTTTGGGGGAAAAATGAAAAATAGTTCAATTTAGAATAAAGTGAGAGGTAATTTGCAGATACAACTTCGTCTCAAATATACATAGACCAAACCATCCTTGACTTGCTTAACAATTCACCTAAAGTTGTTATACAAAAGAAACATGTACTGCAGCTTGGAAGAAAAAGTGAAGGCTGAAATGAAGAAAACGTTAATAAACAAATAGCTATAGCACGTCAAATAAAACAAAACCAACCTGATTCAGAAACCTTGGAAGCATGACTCCGAGCAACTGCTCAAGCACTTGTCTGCCGCTTGACTCAATGGCTGTAACTGGTATTGCTCGAAATGGAAAAGGTATATCGATTGTGACCTGAAGATTATCATAATAAGCTGATTGTGTATAACTCAATAATGATTCAGTGGGAATTTGAGAGTACAGTACCTCTATTGTAGTATCTGATGTAAGCTGTTGAAGGGTCGAACCTTGCAAAGTGCTACTGCAGAAAACCCTATTCACCATAGAAGCTGCATCCCACAGCAAATCATGTCAATGATATCCTGGAACAAGGGGTTAAATAATTTATCTTAGACTATGAAAAGAAAATCACTATGAATAATATGGATTAAAGTCTACTAGAAGAGCTAAGTTGGCCATGCAAATCCTTGTTAGAGTATATTTAGTAGTTGTAGATATACGTATCGCAGACTGCCATATGTATCCGGGGGAGCCTTGCCCCCAAGTCTCTGTACTCTATATATACCAACCGAGGCCTCAATGAAATACAATCCATCTATTATACGCAATCTATTCTTCCTACATGGTATCACGAGTTTAGATTCTAATTCTCGGTGACAAACCCTAGCCGCCGCTCGCTTCCGCACCGCGCGCCCCCAGGGAGATCAATCTCCGCCGGGGGCAGCGCCACAGTTTTTTCGACGGATCCGTTGATCCGTCTTCTTCAAGCGTCAGTCAAGCAGCACATCTAATTTTCTCCGTTGAGCCGTGCTGCCGTCGTCCATGCTTTGCCGTGGGCCGTGCCGCGCCGTGGCTACTGGACGTGTATGTGGCGTGTCGCATGCCGTGACTAGGCCAAGCGCCGCTGTGCCATCGCTCCCGGTCGCCGCGCCATGGCCATGTCGGGTCCCCACGGGACTCGATCTGCTGGCCAACATGCCACTCCAGTAGGCCCGCATTGCCTTCTGCGGTTGTGCCTCTGTGCAAGGCGTGTGCTGGCCTCTGCTCGGCCTCTGCTGGCCAGCCTAGCCTGTCTTCCCCCTCCCTCTCTCTTTCCTGTACACGATTGACCACGGGAAAAAGAGGAGAAGGGTCCATACGGAGTCAGGCTAGGAGCACCTACAAGCTCTACACGGAGAATTGTTGCTGTTGTACCTTTTTCTTTTGCCCGATCTTTGATTGCGTCGCCCGCCGCCATACCAATTCCGCTCACCTCTACTTCGACATCGGCGTCGACTTCACCAGCTCCTGCCCCGTCTCCGACTGTGCAGCTTGGCGAGATGGACGGCGCCCTAGGGGACACCCGTGTGCACCGCCCTCCTCGCTGCTTCGTCCGCATGTCGACCTCCATCGGCTCGTCGTCGCCTCCACTGATCGGGACGCCTCCGACGACTTCGCCCATCGTCGTCTCGCCTCGCGCATACTCGGTCTGATCAGCCGATGTGCGTAATCCACCCAACTCCCGTGACGTTCATCCTCGTATTGCGCGCCTCTTCCCCGAGTATGGAGGGCTGCCGCTGCATCGCCTCTTCGGGCAGCAGTGGCGCCACCCGTGGTCTCCTTCGCCGTTGCATCCTTACCGCCGCCGACCACATCAACGACCTCGTCGTCGACTACGAGTCGCTGAGCCTTGCGCGCATGGTCTTCATCAGGCTATTCGAGTTCTTCATCGTCTCCTTCGAGCTCCGCCGCCGCGTCATCCAGATCATCAGGCCTTGCATCAGATCGTCCGGGTCTACCTCCTCGCTTCGTCCAGCACCACCTCGTCGCCAGTGTCGCCGTCTAATCTCCACCTCGTTCGTCTACTCTAGCAACCGCGAGCTACATCGGCATCTTCTACCTCGCCATTCTTTTGCGCCTGCGACCGCCGTGGAGGCCTTCTCTGCTGGTCCCTCAGACAACGGCACCTGGTTGTGCACTATCCCTTGCACGTCCGGTATTGGCAACGCCAGTGCGTGCCATCGTCCCCGATGCGTTCCCGGGCCTGGCAAACCCGGGAATGTCTTGCCCGATGGCTTGACTGCATTGACTTTGGCATTGACCCCCCCCCCCCCTCTACGATTGCCTCGACGCGTCACCATCTTCATCTTTGGCGTCTTCCCCTACGCGCCACCATCCTCACGGCGCCTCCTCGTGCGCCCGCGGTTTCATGTGCGGCTCCCTCATCTTCAGCAACCTCAACAGCTACGTCGAGCACGGCTACTCTAAGCACGGCATCCTCGACCACAGCTACTCGTCCTCATGCTCGGCTACCTCGACATCGGCACAAAGGGCTATCATCTGCATGAGTTACTCCCCAATTTTCTCTTCAGTTGCAGCATCCGCACCGCACCGACGTTATCACTAAGGGGGGATGTCAGTCCGTCGGCTTTTGCCTTCGGCTTCTTCTTTAGTCTCACCGTCGCAATGCTCCCGCTGTGATTGCGGGGGGATATTAGAGTATATTTGGTAGTTGTAGATATACGTATCGTAGACTGCCATATGTATCCGGAGGAGCCTTGCCCCCCAAAAAAGTCTTTGTACTCTATATATACCGGCCCAAGCCTCAATGCAATACAATCCATCTATTATACGCAATCTATTCTTCCTACAATCCTTGGTTATGTCACTACAACCAAATTCGCCTCTCTCTGTCTATCCAAACCATATGAACTTCTCAACAAATTATTGAGTTAAAGAAGTTATGCAGCACAAGAAAAGTATGTATATCACAAAAACGATTTAGAATCAATAACAACATTGTCAAGAAGTTAGCTAATATCTACTAGGATATAGCCAAAGTATTATGTTTACTTTTTTTGCCCTTTCTAAAATAAGCAGAAAAGGGTACCTTCAGGCCTATGCAGAAAGATTAAACTTTAATTTTTCATGGGTCCAGTGGTAAGGTCACAAAGACTGCCATAGTAGGATGAAAATTTATAAGAGGAAACAGAGCAGCAGTTTAACAATGACTTTACAGCTTATCAGCAAATGGAATAGGAAGGATATTCTTTTCAAACAAAATTTTGGGGTTCATCAATTTTGCTGTTATCACATCAGTTAAAGATTGGCCATTACTAAAAACAGAAATCAATGTGCTGTGAGCATCATAATCAAAACATTGTAAGCATTGTTTCAAACTACAGTTTTTGTGAGTGGATTCCCAGTTTATATTTCATACAATTGTGGCCAAGCTCGTACTCAGCAATTTAGCATCCACCACTTTATCAAACATGGAATGAAAATAGCAGCTACTTTGAGCATTTATTAGTTCATTATTTAGGCCAGTCTCAATGCATAGTTTCATCACACTGTTACCAAGATTGACATGTCATCTTTTCAATGAAATGAAACTATCACTCTCAGTGCATAGTTTCATTGCACAGTTTCATAGACAACCTGTAGCATTTAATTTTTACGTGGAGTTATGATCATATGTGTCTTGCGATGAAACTATAACATCCTCAGTGCAAGTTTTATTGGGTTTCATGGAACTAAGTAAGGTGGGTTTCATGGGGATGAAACTCCCCTCTCCTCTCTCCTCATAATTAGGTTGCCACACCAGTAAAACTGCTGAAGTGGCATATGATTTAATGCCCATGAAACTCTCCATGACACCCCGCTGAGACTAGCCTCAGGACTCCTGTCGACTGAGCCAATGACTAACAACGAGCAGCAATCCGGCAAGTAAAGTCGAACAGCCGAAACAACACTAATGTCAAGAACGAACCTAACCTGAGAACTTATCATTCTGCGCCTCCACAAGTGGCGATCCCTCCAGCTGCAAGCAAACCCAAATAAGCGTATCAACGAAACCCATTATTTAGCGAGCGGATTATTTGGGTCAAAATAAACAACTGCCGCCATTATTGAAGCATGACGGTACCTTACAGGAGAGGAGGCGAATACAGCAGCCGTTGGGCTCCTCGTCGACGCGGACGAGCAGGACGGGGCAGACCTCAAGCGCGAAGAAGCGGAAGCGGTATACGTAGCATCGGAAGGTAGAGTCGTCGACGCGCTCGATGCGCTCCGCGTCCAGCACCGAGTACTGGCTCGCCGGCAAGCTCATGTACTCCGCTGCAGCAGCAAGCAGACACATATCTCAATCGAACAAGGCGACCATGAAGTTTGGGGAGAGCAAGGGAGGAAGGCTCTGAGTACCGAGGGGGCGGGCTAGCTGCTGGACGGAGACGGACTCTGAGCGGCGGGCGACGAACCGCGCCTTGGGGGCGGACGAAGAGGAGGAGACGGCGGATGACGACGACGACGACGACTGCGAGGAGGCGCGGACGACGGCGCGGGAGCGGCGGAACGCGGCGGGGACCGGGGGCGGCGAGCGGAGGGACGCAGCCATTTGGGCGCGCGCTGTGTGACTGTGTCGCGTGCGTGGCCGGCGTCGGTCGCCGGTGAGTGGCTGCGGGCGGTTGCTTCCCCCGGGGGACCGTGCTGAGCTAGGAAATGGAGGTCTCGATCTTCTTGCTCATTGGACGGATAAGATGGAGTGGGAAGGGGATCTAGCGTTATGATGGAGTGGACCTCGCGACTCCAAGTTCCAGGGTGGGCCAGGGGACCTGTCATTGTCAAATTTCCGTAGCTTGCTGGAGGAGGATGGGGCCGGAGCCCGGAAGCGTAGGACACGAGTCATGCAAGTTCTCACGTGTTTTAGTAAAGTTTTATCTTTTTCAAAATCCAGTGTTGACGTATGCTCCACCCACCCGCTTCAAACTAGAGGATCATAGGCGCCTCTGTAACAAAGTGTTGAACCTGATGTTTATCACCACCTCCGCTTACCATAGCTCGGTTCTCAACCGAGATTTAGAGGGGTTTGTCGTATTGAATATTTAGATAGAAGGTTTGAACATGAGCTAATTATAAACCAATTGCACAGATGGAGGATAATTCGCTAGATGAATCTATTAAGCCTAATTAGTACACGATTTGGCAATGTGATGCTATAGTAAATATGTGCTAATCATGAATTAAATAGGCTTAATAGATTCGTCTCGCGAATTAACCTCCATCTATATAATTGGTTTTGTAATTAGTTTATGTTTAATACTTCTAATTAGTATCTAAACATTCGATCTGATAGGGACTAAATTTTAGTCCGTGTAACCAAACACCTCCTTAATAATGGTCATGTGTGTTTCTCATCGCAGATTGTGATCGATTGAATCTGCAAATATAGAGAACATATTATTATATGGTACTCCCTCAACTTTAAATTATAAAACATTTTTAAAATATATAACTTTTATTATGCATCTAAATATATTAATATAATCCTTTTTCACATAGTAGGTTTTAGTGATGAAACGAGCTTGTGGTGCTAAGATAGGATATCAATAAAATCACAATTGAACTGGAGGATAAAACGGAGGGAGCAGTAAGCTAGCTCTTGAATTGCTATAAAACTTGTGAGAACCAAATTCATATCTGAACCAATGATTCGGAGAGTTTTTTATCCAATGGATAATATATGCAAAATTATGTTTCCGCTTTACATCGCTACATCCTACTGCCTATTATACACAAATTGGTATTGAGCTTTATATCCGGTAAAAAGTTACATTCCCTAGCTAGGCGGCCTAGGTTACACGTTACAGAAATGAACATGTGATGTCGCTACACCAGATGCTCGCAAAAATTTTAATCAATGTCAGCGTGCACGTAATCTACGAATACAAAATTCTTCTGGAGATCATGGAATGCGTATGCTAGAGCAGCGCTGACCAAAGCAGCTGCACCAATCAATATTCTGAGCTGAACTTCAGCAGGAATCCCTGCGGTAGCACAGCACACTACTGTCGCTCCCATGAAGACCTTCTGCAGAGTCTGGAATGCATCATATGCTCCTTTGCAAGATGAGCATTTCAATGTGTGCTGCTCGTATCTGTCTAGCATCTGCATGACACAAAGCCAATCATAAGAATACAAGAATTAATGGAATGCAAAAACACAACTGACGTAAATTAGGTAGATGATATGGTTTCAGATTCACTGGGTATTAGAGAAAACAGAAGGTAAACTTTGCTGTTCTAGACTTCTAGTAAAATGGAACCATTACAGTTAAGCAAATATTCTTGGATGCCTAACCGTAAGAGTAGTCCGATGCTAGCAACTTTCCAAAGAGATTTGAAATCTATCACTGAATTTTGCCCATTCTATTAAGCAGGTTGCAGTGAAGACACCAGTACATATGACAGATGCTAATTCAAAACATAGATTGTCTATTATAAAGATGAAGTGTGCTAACAACGAAGACATGATGTCACATTCTGCCCAGAAAGAAAAAACATACAAGTAAGAAAAGGATAATTGCAATCAATTTTTAATGCGTAGTCGTGTAGAGTATTAAGTATGTAAGCAAAACAAATCCTTGACCACCAAAAGGATTGCCATGTTAAGTCTGAAGGCAAAAAAAAAAACTGAGATTCCTAGGTAACCCAGATAACTTTTACCTCGCGCTTTGAAAGGACAGTGGAAGGCAATGTTTCTTGGCTAGCATTTCCAAACCACTCAGGTTGGCTATTGCCAAATTTCCTTAGCCATGTCCGGAATGCTAAAACAAATCGGTCAGCCTGAGTGGGTGTGAATGTGATCTTTGTGTACTGCTGGTTAACATCTGCAGAAGATTCCTTGGATGCAGCTAAGAAAATCTTCTCCTGGCCTTGAAGAACGATCATATCACCATCATAGACCAAATTTGAAGTCCAATGTTCATACCATCGAGGAACAAGCTGCACCAAAAATACGAAAAAGCAAAGAGAAAAGGAAGGTATCAGGATTTGACTGTAAACATATAAATTCAAATATGGTGAAACAATAAAGTCCGTCAATAATAAATGTTTACAGTAGGGACCTTCCATGTTGTTTCCCCACAAAAGTATGACAAGAAGTTCATTTAAACAGTTAAAAAGGAAAAATATCAAGCATAAGATAACGTTGACAGCATAACCAGAAAATAAAGCACAAGGGAAACACTATACAAGCATGTACCTGCCACCATGCTTTTCCTGGCATTGTAAACTGGAAAAAGTTCCGAGCACTGCAGACAATAGAACGAGTCTTCCCTGGGGCCATTGGAATGTTAAACGAGCAAATCCATATGACCCATTTCTGGTCTCCAAAAATGGGTAACTTTGTGTCTATCTCTATTCTGCACAAACCGGCCAACAAAGTTCAGAACCATGCAACAACTGAATTGCTGACCGATAAATAAGAACCACTACACCACAATGATGGCAAGTGAAACAATAAAAAGGATGGGAAAGACAACCAGGCACTTTGCTGAAACTTACTTGTTTAATGCATAGCATGGGGCCTCAAAAGTTGCAGTGATGCGAGGATTACCGGAATTTGCCCCTGAGTAACCCCAGGCACCACTTGATTCCATCTTGAATGTCAGAGGCCTGGCCCTATCTCTCCGTCCAGTAACCTATGAGAGGAGTAAGGAGTTAAGCTCTGAAACATGAGTAGATTGGCTGAAACCATGCATCTCCAGAAAACAAAGTATATCATTTGTCAGCAAATGACAGACAGATAGCCTAGTTAAGTCAATCCAGTTATTTACTGTCCATTCAGAATAAGCAAGTAGCAGAAGTAAATAGAACAAACTATTATGCAATAAAATATCAGTATATTCATAGTTAAGGTGCAACAATTAGTTAATATTTCACACTGGCAACAGGAAAAGATAAGAGGTCAGACTCAGATCATTCCACATTTTTTCCCATCAGAAGCCATTTCTAAGGAATTCAATGTATTACTTAAACTAAATTGAGTTGGGTTTTATTGGCAAACTAAATACTCCCTCCATTCCAAATTATAAGTCATTCCAAGAATCTTGGAGAGTCAAAGCATCTCAAGTTTGACCAAAATTATAGAGAAAATTATAAAGATTACGACATCAAACAGGTATACTATGAAAATATAATTGATGAAGAATCTAATGATACTTAGTTGACATCATAAATGTTATTATATTATCATACAAATTTGGTCAAACTTGATATACTTTGACTCTCCAAGATTCTTGGAATGACTTATAATTTGGGATGGAGGGAGTACAATTTATTACAATAAAAATGTATTTCCTCAAATCACAATCTTTCAACTGCAAATTAATCACGAGTCATGACTAAGCATGAGGTTCCAATGTGGTCAGCAACTAAGGTGGTGTTTGGTTAGCTAAAATGTAACGTAATCTGATTAATGAAGATAACGAATCCCATTACATATGTTTGGTTGCGGTGGTTTGTAATCAATTGACACTGTAATCGAATCTCTTACCTAAATAATATAATATCTATACAAGCTTGTTACCCCTCCTCCCCCATCGTAATCAGATACAACACCCACACCGTAATCTGATTACGTTACTAGAGTGCAACCAAACAAAGAGGGTAATCACCCATTCCGCCGCCAAAAACACTGTAATCTGATTCCCTTTGCGTTTACGTTACCTTTGCACGAACCAAACACTATCTAAACATTCTCAAACAAAGACTCCGTAATAAGTTACCTTGTGGTGAGCAAATTCTATATGAGACGGATCAGAGACGTTCTCCATCAACGTATCATAACCATAGTACAAGTCTCTCTGGATCGTCACCGTGGAGAAGGCCGGGTCATCAAACTCTTTCGGCAACCTGAAACCAAAGCAAGATCAAATTTAGTCACAGGAATGCAGAACCTAATTCAATCGATAGCCATTGTTACAAGCCAGACTCTACGCACATTGGAGGCTTGGTGGCAGTGGCTTTCTCCCACCCATTCTCGTCGGGCCACACGAAGAGCAGCCCTTGGGAGACAAGGGTGGGGAATTTGGTTGCGCATGCCTTCGGCGACTGCACCGCCCGGGCCTCGGGACCCTCGGGCATGGCCTGCGGGATCCTGGTGCAGGCGCCGGAGCCGTCGAATGACCAGCCGTGGTACGAGCACTGCAAGCACCCCGTCTCATCGATCCTCCCCTCCTGCAAGGATATCGGATCAAAATTAGTCCGATACGAGGATGGGATCGGATAGGACACAGATGATGCGTGGAAGAGATGCGGTCACCATACCGAGAGCGGGGCAAGGCGGTGGGGGCAGCGGTCATCGAGCGCGACCCACTCGCCGGACTTGGGGTCCTTCCAGATGACGAGGTCGCGGTTGAGGAGCTGGAACGGGGTGGGGCGGCTGGGGTCGAGGTCCTCGACGAGGGAGACCGGGTACCAGTGATCCCTCCACGAGAACTTCTCCCCGGAGTCGGGCGCCGACGTGCTCGGCTCCGCCTGCTCCGCCGCCTCCCCGGGGGCGGACGGCGGCGCCGCCACGCGCAAGCGGGTGCGAGGACGGCCCACGCCGCGGGCGGCGTGGTGGCGGGAGGCCGAGGCCAAGGCCGAGGGGAGGGCGTGGAGCCGCGGCGGCCTCGGTGTGACGAGGAGGGAGGGGGTTGGGATCGTCGCGCGCATTTTCGCCGACTCGTGTCAAGCGGAGAGGTTTTGGCTTCGCGTCGGAGGTCCTCGCCGCGCCGGGTTTTATGCGCCTGCGGTCGCTGTGGATGGGTGGGAGCACTCAAGCAGTGCAGTGCTTCTAGACTCGGCAAGAACAGAGTTCTGGCACGCCAAGGGGAGAAACCTCCTGTTTTTGGCGGAAAAAAACAGTGGCTGGTCGAGAATTTTCTCACGTTCTCACCGCCGAGAAGTGAACAAGAGCTGAAGAACTACTGCCACGACTAGAGGGAGTACACTTTACAAACGGGGAGGAGGGGGTGTGAGGTTGCGTGACGGCAGGGGAGGGAGGGAGGCGAGGATGGAAGATATGCGGGAGCACGCATGGCTTTTTGCGGCGTTCGTGTGGTGGAGCTTTGGCCAGCCAGCCAGCCCCCGACCGGGACACGAACGCGAGCCGAGGGCCCGAGACCTGACCGGCGAGAACGACACAAACCGACCCGCGGTGGCGCATCCCGCCCATTGTTTGCAGCACCAGACAAACGAACACTGAACCTCGAATCTGAAACGTTCGACAACTACCAGGCTTCACAGAACGATTCAAATCAAATTTAATTGCGATTTGGTTCATGCAACCTGCATACCAACTGCTCGTCAGGGAAAATGACAGCTGCTACACGGTATCAGAAATACCGACATCATCAGCGCCGCGAAATTATCACAAATCCATTCCATATCACACAGTGCAACAGAAAAATAAACAAAAAATCACCTTCCACTTAGCATCATAGTCGCTAAACCAAAACTAGTACGCATCAGCATCAGACAAGCAATCATCATTCATCAGGACTTTTGCCTCCTCACGCCCCCACAATCACTGCCAACATTCCAGGGCCCATTTCACTATAGCTAGATGTTAATGTTTATACAATGTTTGAAATGCATAATTTTCACACAAACTATGTAGGGCAAGTCATTCATCACATATGCACTTCAAAAACGCATACGGAGCACACAAGGAATCATCTTGCAATCTCTTAGCTGCTAGACAAGCACCGAAGTTCATAGACAAACATAAGCACAACCAGATCATCACATAACAGATTAATTAGCCCAGTACTACAAACCAGAATAACACCATCAGGAACAGGAATGTAAACCAGAATCGCAACACATGGTAGTGTAATTAAGAGTACTCATCATAACACAGCCTAGTACATGCCAGTTCCTTCATAGGCATTTCAACGAACACAAAGTGGACACCACCAAGACCAGTCACTTGATTCCAACCAACAGGAGGAGAAATTAATCGGAAGCATAGCGACGCCCCTTTTAGAGAGGAAAAGGGGCTTATGGTTTAAACACTCCAAACCCACGGTCGCCGCCTCCCTCACCGGAGGGCTCACTTGGGCAGCATCTGCGCCGCCGCTGCGGCAGCAGCCTCCTGCTGCTGCTGGTAGTTGAGCGGGCGGCGGAACAGCATGATGTGCGGCTCCGGCCGGTGGATCGCGTAGTGCACCCACCCGCGGCTCTGCTGAACGCCGATCGCACGCCACTCGTTCTGAAAAAAAAAAGAAAATTCCCAACAAAACCCCAACATTAGACCACCAAGACAGCGGGGCAAGAAGGCGATCTACACGAATGCAGGTGAAATTCTTCGCGTTTACCTCGGAGAGGAGGCGGTTCTTGGGGAGAAGCTTGGCGACCTCGGGCGGGAGGACGACGTGCCTGCGCCGGACAAAGGGGATCGGGTTAGGGTTTTGCCAACCACGGCAAGCCAAAGAGATGGAAAGGGGGCGAAGATCAGGAAGCTAGGGTTTCCCATCTACCTGTACTCGTAGGTGTCGTCAAAGTACTTCTCGGAGTACTGGATCTGGCCCATGTCCACCACCACTTCTCGATCAACCTCTCTACAGAAAAATCCCCAAAATTTCAGCGGAAAACCCCAAAAAGACAACCGAATCGCGCAGCAACCAGAACAAAACCACGATTCACAGGTTAACATTCCTCAGGAAACACGAGAAATCGACGGATTTGGAGGGAGGCGGCGCGCATACCTCGGAGCGGAGCGGAGCGGAGCGGATGCGGTTGGTGCGAGGAGCTGAGACAAGAGCCGCAGCGAAAGGAGCGTCTTGGAGGAGACGGTGGTGGTGGGATGGGTTTGGGGAGCGTATTTAAAAAGGAAACGGAGGGCCGCGACCGTTGGTGCGGAGATGGACGGGCGAGATGGCCCCGGGCGGATAGGGCAAGTAGTCGTTGCGGATCGCCACCGCCGGATTCAAGGGCGGCGTCGGCTGGACTCGCGTTCAAATCAGCGGAAACGTGTTGAGAACGTGGATGGGAGGGAGTTTTGAATTTTGAAATCGAGGACTGGCGCGAGTAAAATACTACTATAGTTGATTTGCCCGTTGTTCCTACTGCTCCACGAACTCGAATATGATTCCTGCCATAAAGGTTTACAAGATTTGAGATGGGAATGAAGTTCTTTGGTGCCGTTACCCGTTAGTATCTTCCACAGGAAGCAACCTACAGTCCTGCACTCCTACACACTCCAACGTTCTGAGAAACTTCCGCAAGAAGCCAGAAAGGAGGCAGAAAGACCTTCAAAATCCGGTCTTCAGTCTGGGCCCAGTCCATCAGCATGTGTGATAGAGAAGTTCCGCATGCACCGGCCCAATTTGCCTGTCCCAGACTGCTGCTGTCGCTTCAGCGGTTCAGCCCAAAGCCTTCATTTGGGCCGAGCCTGCGCATAACGCTCTGCCTCCGCTCACACAACCGAGACAGGGAAGTTCTGCAACATTTTCTTCGTGAAAACTAGCGAAAGAACAAAAAATGAGGCAAAAAAACTTGCGTTTTATCAATCGCACAAAGCTTTAAGAGGAACGATGCGGCTGCGACGCATCAGAAATCGTGAAGCGAATCCTGGGACGAAGCCAATCAGAGCCAAGTGTGAGGGGCAGTAAACAAACTGACAAATGATGGCATTTCATTTTATTTCTCTCTTTCGTAATATACTTCACGAATGGAGGTTTTAGTTTCATCAAAGTCTAAAGAAGTGTCGTGCCGTGCCAATTCATGTGATCCTTATATTAACCCAAAAGGGAAAAGAGCAATGTCCATTTTTCTCTCCAAGGATTCTTTACATTTTCCGTGATGGCAACAGAGGGCCTAATGCTTGTTAGTTTACAGGTAGACTTGGTACTGCAAGCCCGCAACCTACCCGAGTTGCCTCAATTCTTTTTCTGGAGGACGAATTGCCACATGAATTTGTTAATGTCCCCACAAGCTAAGTGCTCCAGCTCACGAAGCACATCCAAATATTTGACCAGGAGTGCCAGCTCATAATTCGCGGGAATTTGCAAGTTTTCAAGCTTGATCAGGGCATTCTAAATCTCTAATACACAGTCGATGGATATCAAAAATTATCGTTCCCTACCAGATCAAGCTTGGCAGAGAGGCAAATCGATTCTCCCGGATAAAATGGGCTCCACGTCCAGCAAGGCAACGACTACGATGAGGTCGACTGCTACTGCTCAAGCATGTTAGGATCGATCTGCGATGGGATCAGGCGATATTGAAGCATCGTCTTGCCTGCTGTGATGTCCACTGATCCACAAGCAAAGGCAGAACAACCCATGTTTTACCAGTTAACAACAAGATGCTTATCTTAACCCTAGTAGGGCTCTGATAGTAGAAAGTCTTGATGACGTTTGCGCTGTTAGAGCTGGATGTATGCAAAATTCCAAGCTTACTGTATATAGTGCATACATGCAGCCACCACTAAATTGGCATATGCTTTTAGCAGTTCCGGTGACTGGTGGTGCAGATCTGAAAGGTTCTGCAACGTGGTGATGCATGTGATGAGGCGCAGCAGCATCATACGGACGGCAGCAACAGGGGCAGGAAGGAAACAAAAAGCCGCAGAATAGTGGAGCAGCAGCCGCTGCTTAAAGAAATCTTGTGGATATGGATGTGCCTCTGCTAATTAGTATACGAGTAGTGGTCAAGATAATTCTAATGTAATTAGAGGCTCTCCTAATCCTCGCAAAAAAGAAAGCAGTTCTCTCCTAATCATGGAGCTCAGCTCGTAGTAGTAGCAGACTACTCCAGGTCGTACTCATCATCAGACATCAGTGCAGCAGTATTAGGGGTGTTTAGATACTGGTACCAAACTTTAGCAATGATGTTCAGATGCCTAAACATGAGCTAATTATAAAATTAATTGTAGAACCTGTGCTAATTCGTGAGACGATTTTATTAAACTAATTAATTCATTATTAAGTAAATGGGTACTGTAGCATCACATTATCAACTCATGGACTAATTGAGCTTAATAGATTCGTCTAGCGAATTAGACTCCATCTGTGCAATTAATTTTATAATTAGTCTATATTTAATACTCCTAATTAGCATCAAACATTCAATGTAACACGTGCTAAACTTCAGCTTACGGTGTTCCCTTAGTGTGCCCGGCGCATGGAGCACACGGACGGAGGCTTCGAGAGCCCCAGGGGATCGAGAGGATGCCGCCCGTGGCGCCCCCAACGGCGAGCAGGGCAGACGACGTGTCCCCATCGTACGAGCCGAGTAGGCAGCGAAGACATGGAGTGGACATGATGGTTGTTTTTGTCCACGGCCGGTGCCGCTGCCGCTGCCGGAGTGGGCGAGTGGCGCGTTGAACCATCTCATCGTATTCGCCGTCCTTGAAGTAACTCTGGCTTGATCCTTGATGTGTGGTGCTGTGCATATATCCTGAGAAGAACCTCGAAGGCACGATGCTCTCGTTTCAAGGAGATTAGACAAAAAGATATCTCCTTTGGACTCTGCAGGTATCTTTCAAAAAGATCATTTTTGAATGAGACAGATAACGAGAGTGAGCAGGACAACTCATACAAAGGAACGGCCCTGTAGAAACCTGAAAAAAATTGCGAAAGGAAAACAAAATACAGCTAGGTATTTATAATTCGCACAATTTCGTATGATAGTTTTCGGAGGTCGCCGATACAGCTAAATTGGTCGAAAACATCTTGTAGCAGCTGCAGGAGGAAGATAAATATGGATCACTAGCCTCATCAGCATCGTGGAGCACATGTTGTGATGGCAACGAGCGCAGGAACAGAAGCGACGACTCCAGCCACGCACGGCCAACCCCGTGTTCCATCGCCACCGGCTCACCGCCGCAGCGCCAGAGACACCGGATGGAGAGGGACCAATCCGCTGATCCCGGCGGCCCAATTAGCAGCGAGGGGTCACGTCGGCGGCGCCTCCTAATCCACACGAGCCACGAACGCTGCCTGCCTGCACGCGTGGCTCGCTGACAGCACCCCGGGCGGCGCTTTGCCTGAGCTGGCGCCGCAAGCGACTCAGCCACGAAAGTGGAAACGCTCCCCCGGTCGCTGTCTCGCCACAGCGCTGGAATCATTGCAGACCCCAGCATCCGAGCTTACGAGAGGGTTAACAAAAGTAGAGCGTACCTCCTGTGGACAACGTTGTTACCGACCATGACGCCGCGAAAAAGAAAATAAAATACATTTATTCATCTGCCAGAGAATAACACAAATAGTAAGAGGGATGGTCGAAATTTTCATCTGAAAATATTTCCTTTTCCTATTTGATGATCTATCTAGAGAAAAAAAGCTTCTCTTGTACTCCTTTTTTTTAAAAAAAGTTTCTCTTGTTCTTCTTCCCAGGATTCTTTATGTTATCATATCTTATCACCCATTCGCCTCTATCTGTACCATTTCCTCGTCGATCTCCCGAACTACAGAGCAACGCTATTCTTGTACATATAAAATACTCTTAACTTTTTTTAGAAATCACAAGCACACTCGCTTGACATCTAGAAACTTCATCGCACAGGAAAACCAGCAAGCGGCGCAAAATATGACAACTCCGGCTGTAGGTGTCACAGTGTCACGCTCAAACAGCTCATTTCGCCGCTAAAAAATTTGGCCCTCGCGTTCCACCGGGGATGAGCGCTCCAACCGGATAGGCGCGGGGAGACCGGCCACTCCCGGTGGCCCTGCCCGGCCGCGGCAGGCCCCCCAGCGCCTGTGTATATATACCACCTCCATGGCATCTCTTCCTCACCACCGCATCTCATCCTCCAAGCACAGTCGTCTTCTTCTGTGGTTAGAGAGTGAGAGAGCTAGAGGGCAGTGAAAATGCCGATCAACAGGATCGCCGTCGGGAGCCATGAGGAGGTGTACCACCCGGGTGCCCTCAAGGCGGCGTTCGCTGAGTTCATCTCCACCCTCATCTTCGTCTTCGCCGGCCAGGGCTCCGGCATGGCCTTCAGTGAGTGCCCTCCTCGCAACACGCGTCCTCATCTCGCTTACCAGTCCTCAGTATCTTGATATCTTCCACTCACTCGCACAATACTGACTAGAACATAATAACATAGATAATCTGATTGGTTAGTCTGTACGGTAAATCAGGGATGTACTAGCACAAAATTAAGTTCATGGTCGTTCTCTGATGAGTTCGTCACTGAAATGAAGAAAAGATGAGGTCCTTTTCTTTGGCAGAACCTTTTTTGTTTAACACAAGGTGTTACTAGAAGCTCAGAGAAGTTCTTTTTTAAAAAAGTCAAAAGTGAGGGGAAGGGAAGTCTTTTAGGTGACATGATTAGTGCAAATGGCATGTTTAGCCCTGTGATCATGCAGTAGAGCAGTAGAGGAATCCTGGGCAGAATCAGTACCTTCTATTCAGTCTTTGCAGAGCCTCCATGTGCTGCTTCTGCCAAGAACTAGCATAATCCTCTACTGACACGTTTTGCATCCCAGAAAAAGGAACATACTTATTAGTAAACAGGCTAGTGTAAAAAGTGAAAGTAGTAAATAAAACCACTCAAATCAAGCATAAGGCAGTGAAAAAAAATCCTGAGCAGTTTTTACTTGCTTGTCAGTATCTGAGCGTGTTACGTGGTGGACGAGTCACCTGGTGGTCAGATCTGACTTGTGTTACTAATCACCCCGTGCTCCCCTCTCGCAGGCAAGCTGTCCCCCGGCGGCTCGACCCCCACGGGCCTGATCGCCGCGGCTATTGCCCACGCCTTCGCCCTGTTCGTGGCCGTGTCCGTCGGCGCCAACATCTCCGGCGGCCACGTGAACCCCGCCGTGACCTTCGGCGCCTTCGTCGGCGGCAACATCACCCTCTTCCGCGGCATCCTGTACTGGATCGCCCAGCTGCTGGGCTCCACCGTGGCGTGCTTCCTCCTCCGCTTCTCCACCGGCGGACTCCCCACCGGCACCTTCGGCCTGACCGGCATCTCCGTGTGGGAGGCCCTGGTCCTCGAGATCGTGATGACCTTCGGCCTCGTGTACACCGTGTACGCGACCGCCGTGGACCCGAAGAAGGGCAGCCTGGGCACCATCGCCCCCATCGCCATCGGCTTCATCGTGGGCGCCAACATCCTGGTCGGCGGCGCCTTCGACGGCGCGTCCATGAACCCCGCCGTGTCCTTCGGCCCCGCCCTCGTCAGCTGGTCCTGGGGATACCAGTGGGTGTACTGGGTCGGCCCTCTCATCGGCGGCGGCCTCGCCGGCGTCATCTACGAGGTGCTCTTCATCTCCCACACCCACGAGCAGCTACCCACCACCGACTACTAAGCTGAGGCTTCGGTAGCCGCCGTCGACGACGTCGCGCGCAGCGGCCGGTTCCGTCCGTTTGATCAGTGCTCGCCGCCGTTTGATTAGTTTTCTCGCATCGCGTGCTTTGCATCGCCGCCCATCATCATCACCGTGTAGTCATGAACCGAACTCCGCCGCTGCGCCCGCTCGCATGGTTTGCTTCGATCAGTCGCATCAAGTTGGAACTGTAATCACCGCCGTGAATTCCGGACCCAGTTTGCTTCTCTAAAATTTGTGCATTTGGCCGCGAGTATTTATCATCCAAGTACCCACGTAGTAGCTATCTCTATGATCTCTACTCGATGTCTCCATGTCATATGCTTGAGGATCTGCGACGATTTTGTTCGAATCGGGATGATTTCGACTGGGAATCGTCGTCGTCGATGATCCGCGGGGAGGTGGCGCGGCGCCGAGGCGTGCAGCGCAATAATGCGGCGGCATGTGCGGCCGGACGGGGTGGTACGCGCGCCACGTCGGAGTGGGGGCAGTAGTGATAAGGCTGACCTGTGCTTGTCGGCCTGACCGGGCTCGTGTTGCATGCGTCGCGACGCGGGACGGACAGACGTGCAGTCCGCCGCGTACCATAAGCACGCGAGCTTGAAACCCCCCCCCCCCCCCCCCCCCTGCTCAGTTACTAGTAGCGATACCTGTAGTAGATGCGTGCGTGCGTGGACACTGGACAGTGAACACTAATGCAGGATGCCAGGCCTGGTCCTCCATGCCAGGCATCTGGCGTGGGTGGTTGGCAATGGCAATGGCATGGCATATTATGATCCGATCAAGCCACAGTGTGCAGACTACAGAGCCGTGTGCAAGCTTACGTAGTGGTGTCTCGTGCAAATTTTTGAAGTGGTAACAAGTACTGTTAAGTGTTAACATCCTTGTGGTGTATTGGTGGCACTTGGTGGTTGTTAGCTACTGAAACTAGCAGGGACCAAAAACTATAGCTCGGCTCAGATCAGCATCAAGCAACAACTCCGTCGAGCCGGACGCAGCTTTCAGGTTCTCCTCCGGGTCCGCGGAATATGCCTCCCCACGGGCTCCTACAAGAGGCAGGCAGGGTACAGTGGCTGGTCGCGGCGCCGGCGAGATGCGTCCAGAGGCCTCGTGCCGCTTTCTGCCAGCCTGACGCCTGCCCCACGACTAACTCCGAGACGACAGACAAGAGCAGATACTGCACCCCCACGCCCATCGGTCACCTTCTCTCATCTTCTCTTATCCTTAATCGGCCTTAACTATCTCCTAACTACCGTTGGTTCCCTGCCATAAACTAAGGACCCGGTGAGGTTGTTGCGCTTGTGCCACATGTACGTGCATGTAGAAAGCTAAGTCAACGAGTTTGTCCCTTGTGCCGCGCCTGTGAGGCCGCAGTTTCCGTAAGGGCAAGTAAGCGGTCTCATAGGTCGTCTCAGGCAGTGCCACGTAGGATTTTTGATGATGTGGAGGAGAGAGAGCGAGGAGAGAGAAAGAGGTCTTCGCGAAACAACCACCTCATGAGCTAAATTGTAGGACTATGAGACAACTTAACAACTATTGTACGAGTTATTGTTGACATGCAACTCATAATATTTTATTTTTCTTATACATAGATTAAGAAATTATATACCACTATCAGACAACTTATAGGACAACCCATTGTACGGATTGCCTGTTGAATCGTCTCAAGATTACGTGTCAATACATGAGACCGCCTATTAGACGACACCAATACACTTGTCCTAACATCCTTCTTGCGCATGTGGTTAGAAAGTTAAACCAGAGTGTGGAGCTGGTCCGATCAGGGTGGACCGCAAAAATGTCTTGTTTTCTTATCTTCTTGTGTGTTGCACTTATTAGGCGCCCACACACCACGCATAATTCAGATTTCGATACATGCAAAATCATGCCAGCCTGAGCTTGTTTGGAATCTCGGGCAGAATGGTATGTTGATATGATCCTCGCTAGCTAAGCTTGTCCGGGAATTATTAGCCTCCTAACCAATGAGGGAGGCTCTCCCACGTTTGGATATTTTTGTAGGAGGCTTGCAGGACCACATCAATCATTGCCTCTGCATAGCAAAGCATAGCCCAGCATCATCTCCTTCTCAAGCTGTCCTTGCTTGGCTACCTCACCACTCGATCGAGACCCGCTCGAATCGGTGTGTGTTGGTATGAAGCTGATTTCTAGAGTCTTCGACCTTGACAGTGCTAGCTTCTTTTTGGCGGGAATAGCTTTCCGTCGACAAATCGAGATGTGATCGATGGCAAATGAGGCTCGATTGAGATGGGATCAGTCACACGCATCGCAAAGTACGTTGACGAGGCGATGGCGCGAGACCGAAACGTAACAGTACTCGCCCTGATTCACGTTGGCGTCCGGGAGAAGAGGAGTAGAGGAAACGAGTGGCTCCGAGCCGCCCTCGGCGACGAGTCGCTCTCGCGCGGCGCTGGCTCTGATTTGCTCCCGCGCACCGGCCGCCCCGGTCCGCCTGGGCTCCCGACCCATCGGCCTCACCATTTCCTGATGGCCCGCCGCCACCGTGCGCGTGACGGCCAGAACCAACGAACAACCCCTCTGAAACCTGACGAGAGTCTAGGATTTTCACGCGCCCGGGCCGCTCTGGTGTTTTGAGCGATTTGCCACTGGAAACGCCTGGGACGAACGCGCTGCGCTCGCGCTAGTACGAGTGCTCGTTTTAGCAACAACCCTTGCGGAGACGTTGGACCAACCAGGTAATGGCTTGCAACGGATATGGAGGGTGTCGTTATCTTGCATTCAGAGTCCCTCGATCTGCTTACCAAGATACGAAGATATTATGTGATGGCAGAAAAACAGAACCGGAGACGATATCCGTGTATTTATTAGTACTATATATCGGGTGATTCATATGATGGACCGATGGAGGCAACCACGGAATTCGCATGGATGGATAAAGGTCCACAACTATTCTATGTTCCCTGTAACATTCCCTCGGTCATTTCCCCCCCTCCTGTGGATATATTAGTACGGCAGGTTAGCCCTGCCAGTGGTAACGTAAGGGTAACCACTTGAAGCACCACCCTGAATCAGAATACCTCCGATGCAAATATATCGAATACTTTTTTTTTTTGAACTGGAAGGTATATGGATCACATGTCCTGCTGGCCAAGCCACTGGCAAATTTCATCTGACCGCTGGCACCTCGCCGGTTACTAGTCCAGCACACCGGGGCACCGGGCGATCGAGAGGTGTTTGCCAAGCTAAAATTTAGCAAGGCAGTAAGAAAATTAAGGTCTAATAGAGTTGTTATCCGGCTCTCTATCCCATCGGACTTGTCAAACTTTTCTTCACACTTGTCAAACTTGGCAAGCCTTTGGCAAGTCAATCTGCCTTGCCAAAATGTAGGTCCCATGGACAATAATTGTCAGAATGGAGAGGCTCTTGTAGTGCGAAATGGAGATGCTGTTGCAATGCGAAATGAAGAGTGTATATTTTTAGAGAGGAACCTGATTGTTGGGAGTTGGAGAGGAGGAAATGAATAGTCTGTTGGAATGAGAAAATCAATATGGAGAGGAATCTTTTTACCGACTTGAATAGAGAGTTAAATGAAGAAAAAAAACTGAATAGTCTGTTGGAGATACTCTTATGTACGTGCAATTGCCACTCAACTGGGCCCGATGGCCATTAGACCCACACGGCAGTGATCGAGTCTCTCTGCAGTTACTGAGACTCGTCGTGTTCTTCACCACATGGATGATGCAGCAACCAGCAGCTCTACCGCCCTTGCCTGAGACGACCGGGCTCGCATGCGCCGCTGGACCAGTGGATCCCGCTCCCGCGCCGGGGCATCCGCGGAAATTATGGGCGGACCAGCGTGGCCGCAAGGCCCACACCCGCATGGCCATCCATGATTCCCTGCCCCGATGCTGCAGATCACTGTCCAAACACAGGCGTCGCCATAATTCTGCCGCCTACTCCGGGAGGGCCCTCCTGATCGGACCTGGCCTCGGTGAAATCTGGACCTGTTCGGTAGAACGGGGAAACGACAGTGCAGAATCAGCACAGCACTGACTGCTGAATTGCTGATGCATCAGCCAGGTCACTGTTCTCTTGGCATGTACAAATGGATCCTGACCTTTCTTGCGTTGCGTCGCGGCAACTTGGCTGCTAGCCATGGCCAGACGGCCATTTGGGCGTTTTTTGCTTGGAGCTTTCCTGTCCCTTCAGTTTTGGCTAAATGCTCCTTTTCTTGTATGCAGGCTAGTGCATTTGCAAAAGCGGTTTCGTGGCGACGCTCCATTTGCCTAGGAGTGATTTGATGAGCAAGGAACGAGTCGCATATCAGTCACCTTGCCCCTCAATTCAGTGGACAAGCAGGCTGTTTCTTTTCTATGTTTGGATGATTTGGTATCAAATTTCCAGAGAACGAATGAAGATGACAAAGTTTGATTGGGGAAAATTAGTTAAAGATCACCATATTCGGAAAATACCATTGAAAGTTCATCGTCCCGTAAAATAGCATTGAAAGAATGAACCGTTATCTTAAACTACCATTCTATCACTTTTGCAGTTAACGCCGTCCATTCGTCCGTCCAAGCACTTGCTTGTTGCTGGATGACTTCCTCCGCATCGAAACGGCCATGGTAGCTTCCGCCCGGCGCTGTACAGGCCGACACGCGCGCTGCCCTGCGGAGACCCCGCGAGGCTGGCGTCCCGGCCGCACATCGGCTCGCAAGTCGCGCTCGTCGTTCGCGGCCGCCATGCACTCCGTGTTTGGCAAGGTCCTGGCTTCCGCGACATTCGCCCGTTCTCCTCTCTCTAGCAACCGGTTAGCTTGTTCATCACTCTCTTCCACATTCCAGTGTTCTAGCAGTGTGATTACCTGCGGCCGTGGTGTGGTCGAGGGCATGCGCGGAGGTAGAGCGCGAGTGTCAGGTCCGGCATTTCATCGAACACCCTAGTGTTGGTGCAGAGAGATAGAAAGAAGGGGGAGCTCGGGTGCAGAGGAGCTGTAGTTGGGTGATAAATTCTTGCTACTTGATGTGCCGCCGTCTAAAGCTACGCTCGTGTGAGGCTGCGCCGGCGTCAGCTGCCAGCCACAGAAGCAAGTCAATGACTACGAGGCCCACGCCGAGCTTGCCGACGCACGCGCGCAGCATGCGCCCCTCACCGTGGTCCCTTGGGTCAGGTCGCAACACTCTAGTTGCAGCTAGTTCCGCGACACTCGCGGCTGCGGTGGCCGTGTAGAGCTTCGAGCTTCGCCGCAGATCCGTGTCGAGCTTTCAGCTTCGCAGGGGAGGTCACGACGTAGAGGCAGCCTCAAGTCCTCAACGTGGGCGGAGGCGCAGATGCGGCGCCAGCCTCGCGGCCTCGCCCGTAGCGCAGCACGGCCCACGTCTCGGGCAGGAGCGCGGCGAGCGCGGCCAGCACCTGGCGGAAGTTGCCATGGCCGTTCGGGAGGCCGAGAAAGTTGCGTTTGGATGTACGGACAGACGGCGTGAATGGCAGGCGTGACGGAGTGGTAGTTTAAAGTAACGGTTCCTCCTTAGATGCTATTTCACATAATGACAAATTTTTTATGGTATTTTTCAGATATGATATCTTTCGATGCTATAGAATTAATTTTCCCATCGATTTTTCCCGCACAATGGCCAACAACTGCGTTCTGCGCACCCCATGGGTTTCTTGCTGAATGAGTGGATGATCTCAGTCCTTTGAAACGGAGTATGTTCAGGCGACTAAGACGAATCAGAAGGTACGCAATCATCCACTGGACGAGGCCTCGATGCGAGGGTTAGGGTCAACTTGATCCGGTGAAAGATACGAGATCGTCCTTTCCAGGGCTCGTCCGTGCAAAAAGAAATGGTGGATGCATGCATCGGTTCGTCAGATGCATTTCTCTGGGACAGGGAGGCCATATGCTTGTCATGTCGTTGCTCACAAGAACCAGCAACACACAGTTGGTGAAAAGCGAAAGGGGAGGCAAAGTGCATGAAGCCATGAGCAAACGCAACCATCATGTGAATCGTGCCAATGCGTGCCGAGTTGAAATATCACGTAAATGAAATCCGACTCACTGCTCGACAGCAACACGCAGCCGCTGTAGCTTGGAGTCAATGATCTCTATCGTCAGGTAGCCAAGTGATCCTGGAAAAGAATCATACTCATTAGAGGGAGAAAGCATCAAATGCAGATGTGCCATAAAGCCTCAAACTCAGAGAAAACTGAACAAAGAGTAAATCACTCCAGTTTTGATAACTGAAGGCAATTTCACAGCTCAAACAAACTGGACATGTTAAACTCCATCCAGTTGAGACAAGAACCGACTGTACATTCAGCACATGGATCAGTCAGCTTGATACTTCACATGGTTGCAGAGCTTCCATAGCTAACTACAAGCCCTGAATTATGTACCCGCATACACTTCCACACATACAATTAAGGAAGTGATCAGCTGGATGGATCTCACTGCAAGCAGCAAACCAAATTGCCACGTCAGGAAACGGGAAAAACAAGGCCTTTCTTTTGTACAGACCAATTCACACCAAAACCTCGTGGTTAATTCTCCCTTTACTCGGATTGGTTGCGCCATTTGAGCATTTAGATACAACTCATCTACATCCCAATTCAAGGGCAGCTAAAACCTAAGATACCATGAGCAGCTTGCATACAATAACCGGTGGATCTACTGACAGCATCCTCCACTTTGGTTTGCATTCTCCTGCTTCTGCTTCAGAGTGTTCCTCTTGACAACTGAAGAACCTTCCTCCAAGAGGCTTGGAACCTCAAGAATCTGCATTAGATCAGCACAAGGAATTTACATTTCCCAAAAGTGGCAGCACCGTTGCACCATTGCACCAACAATGAAGAGGTAACAAAGACAATTTCCACCAACAAGTAAATGATGTACTGCAAAACACTGTTTAAGCAAAATGATAATCTGACATTCAACATACTAATCAGACTGCATACTTGTATCTTGCTTAAAATTGAGTAAAATGATTGTTTTTAATAAAAATACTACATATTCAGAAGGAGCTAAATGAGATTCCTAGCACACTGTTGATAATCAAATAAATAACTCTTCAAGCATTGGAGCTTTTCCTCTGGGAGTACATCAGAAGAACTGCGTTGCATAAAGTCATGAATCCAGCAAACAAATGATACATTATTAAGGATTAAGGCACATAATCTGTGGGTTTCTTCAAACAATACCGTGGGCAGAAAGCAGTGCATCTCCGTGCTTCAAAGATATAGCGCATGCACCCATGTGTTTATGCGGCATAACCAACATTTTTTTATATGAAAACGGTACTCTATGTAACTGAAGACATAAGCAAAGCACAAGCAACCATGTGCAGAGCTTGCACAGTGCACTTGCATCCATAAGGAATAATTATACCACATCTAGTCAAATCATCTGGGAGGTTCCCTTAAGTATGTTCCTTGTTGGTGCAACAGTGCTGCCCAGTGCCATACATAAGTTATGCACAATTAATTGGTTGATCGAAACTCAGCAGGTGAGAAACTAAGACTTCATATTCCTACATGAAACATTATGATCCATAACAAATAAACAAACGAGTCATCCCTGAGAAATGGAAAAAATTCTGATAAAAGAGAAGGCAGAGAAGAAAAGAGAAAATATTTGTTCAGAACAACGCAGATCATTGATTCTTCTTACTACCCCTTAAAATTGGACCTCCATTGATTATGCAAACTTGGAGGTATAAAGTCACAGCTCCTCAAGTTTAGGTACTCAATACTAGACCTACGCTCTGTGCAAATTCGGGGACCTATGGTGCACACTGATCCTAAAAGAACACAGGAATGGATAACCAGTCACTGCAAATACGGTGATTACTACTGCAATGAGCATATCCGACGAATGTCACAAGCAATAGCAAATTTAGAAATCCAACCATTTCAGGAAGAAACATCTGATAACAGAAACAAATGAAGTTAAATCGCTGCAACAGGAGTAATTCTACATTTTCCAGAACCTGGCAATAGGATGGTTGGATAACAGGTCATCTGTTGTATTTGATAAAGGAATGCTAAATGCCAAAAGGATGCAATTCAGAAGCATATGGCCATAATAGCTTTGCCTTTTTTATGAAAGAGTAAGGTTTTATTGCACTAGATACTAGTGCACATAATTGATTCATAAATCATAATTTTACAAGTCTACCGGAATTCTTAGAAGGTGAATCTTGAAAGGTATCAAGGGCCAAGATGTAAGCTTTTGGTATTAAGTATCTTTCTGGTTTGTGCAGATATACCTTTAATGCAAGCTCTTCAAAACATTTCTCCACGTTCTCTCTTGTTTTGGCACTACTTTCGAGAAACAGACAGCCGTATTCTTGTGCTAAGGCAAGACCTTCTTCTCTTGTCACCACTCTGTCCTCATCCTACAAGGTAGAATCATCAACCTTTGTCACTTCATCTTGTATACTGATTCTTTCAAAAAGTGTAATGTTGCCCCAATGGTGCATAAGTCATATGGTTTTATTACCCAATACTACCAACATTCTATTATTACAACAAATGTTACCTACTGGGATAGGTAGAACAATAAAAAACTTTCGCTTACTGAAAGGGAACAGTGTTTACATGAAATAAGAATGATTTATGAAGAGGAAAATGTATACCTTGTCCACTTTATTTCCAACAAGCATTTTGACGCAATCTTTATTTGTTGAGTGCATCTCTATTTCCTTGGTCCACACATCAGCCAAATTCGTGAAACTCTCCCTCTTGGTGACGTCGTAAACTATCAGAAGTTAACATTCTTTTAAGTCATCATGCAACATTTTGGTTTCGCAGAATAAAATAACGATGGTTATAAGGTTCAAACACATTAATGATTCCTTGGATTTTCATTGCTACTGATCATAATATTGCATTTAAGCGCTGATCTTGAAAAGTTAAACCACATCCAATTCCCTAAATATAGCCACCAAATGCTTAGTTGACACATTATCGAAGTGAGGTGCCACCCAAGCTGTAAGACAAATTTAATAGTCTGGCGATGACCGATGACATGGAAAAGTTTACAGTGCTCCTATAAGAAAATATTTACATGAATCAACGTTAGGAATGGGCTGTTTACAAGGTTTTTTTTATGGTCTTGTTTGCAAGCTAAGCTATAGCTAATCAGGAATAGTATCACTTATCACAATACTGGAAAGGATCCACCCATATGCTGGCTAACATTGAAGTTCAAGACAAGAGCTCAAGTTGAGATGTTCGGCAAATAAATTTGTGGTACAAAGTCACTGAGATTTGGCACCGAAAGATCCTAGATAGCAACATATTTTGAGGGATCCCCTTGAAATTTGATAGTCTTGTCAGTTACATATATATTAACCATAGTAATTGCACGAGATCAGAGTGTGCACAAAATTTGAGCGGTAAACATGATCTAGCATTTTATGGCACAATTTAATCATGTGACTAACCTAAACAGACAATAAACTTACTGGAAAATGGGCATAAAAACACTCTAAACTCTAACTTCAGAAATGATAAATGGTTGAAGCTTTTTAATCAGTGATGCACTGTGCACTGTTGTATATGTATCTTGAGAGAGATCAAGTTACCTAGAATGATCCCATGAGCACCCCTGTAGTAAGAACTGGTAATTGTCCTAAACCTCTCCTGGCCAGCTGCAAAATCAGTGAAATAAAATATCTGTAGAGAACTTGAATAGGATAAGATCGACAATCAATACATCCATAATATCAGGATGCTTTGAAAAGAAAGAAACGGTTGCCCTTGCTGCACAAGGTAGCAACTAACAAACATGTTAGGACCATTATCAGAAACAGGAACAAAACTTACCAGTGTCCCATATTGTCAGTTTCAGTTTCTTCCCACCCACAGTAAGAAATTTGATTTTAAAATCCACCCCTGCCAAAAAGTAAAAAGGAAAACTAAATTCAGAAAAGCAGAACAAAAAGATCAGGGGCTGCTATGACTGGACTACCTTTATGGCTAAAAATGTACTGTCATGTGAAGGGGCTTTTCTAGCAAGGTAGTTTGTGCTACACCTTTTAAAGAGCATCAATTGAACTGTGTTGTATTCTGGACTATTTACCAGATGTTTAAGGAGTAACCACAACTTGTATTGATAGGATAAACATGTAGCTGTTAGGAAAAAAGAATTAGGGATCGCTTTTTTCTTCAAACTACTTAAGTGAAAAACCATACGCTCTACTGTATTCTGAGTGAAGATATAGGAGGTTTGCCTGCATTATCAACTTCAAAAGCATTTTGGCTTTTTTTTAATCCATGTGGGAAAAAACCCCATCAGACATGCATTTCAACCTTGTTCACAATTCATGCTTTTGGAAACTACAGGAGATAATCCATCCCGAGGAGCATTTAGAAGCAATTGGTTATTTTTCTTGTCAGCTAGTGATCAAGTCATTATCAGACTCGCAAAAAAAAACAAGTCATTATCAGACTTCTGTTCTATAATCCCCACTGTTTTCCTCATTATTACTAGCCCCTGAAAACGGAGCAGATTTGTATGCTTGGTTGATGGTTCCACCCAGACCATACTTTCAAAGTTCCAACTTAGATACCCGCACTTGTTCCTCTAAATGGATCAGTGGAAACACAGATGCAGGTGGAACCAGCAAGCAGTATATTAGCCTTGTTTTATGTTGTGCACAATAACACAGAAAAGCTACCTCCACAGATGGATGTTTCAGTGTGTGGTGATCCCTCTACCCCCCGTCCCGAAATAAAATTGAAATAGCTATTCACAACGAACGCAAACACATTACATTATTCTGTAAGCAGCGACACGCCCCAACAGTAACCTCCTGATCTACGCTTGAGACAAAACATGCTGCTGTCGTGTTCTCTAATCGGGACAAGCAAGGAAGCGACCGTGCTTCTTACAGGGGTCACGCAACGGCGAGATCCATGGGGGGGGGGGGGGGGGCAGGAACGACGGAGGAGCCGACGCGCACGTACCTATGGTGGGCGTGATGTCCTCGTCGATGTGGGCCGCGGAGACGAAGCTGACGAGGAGGCTGCTCTTGCCGACAGCCGAGTCCCCGATGAGCAGGACCTTGAAGGAGCAGTCGTAGCTGCTCGCCGGCGACGACGCCATGCCTCCGACGACAGCGCGGTGACCAGAGAGCTTGGATCGAATCGCGGGCGAAGCAAAGCAAAGCACCCGGGAATGGCGGGGGCGGGTGGGTTGGTGCAGGAAGGGGAAGGTGGCCGAACGCCGATAGGAATAAAGGGAGGGAGAGGGAGGGGAAGGGATCGATCGATGGCGGAAGGGAAGGCGAAGCGAAACGCGAAAGCGAAACGGGGGTGGCGGGCGAGGGGAGCGGCGTCAGGTGGACTCCTTTCAGTTACGGTTGACGCCTAGGCGGAGGGAGCCGGGCGGGCTGCGTGGCGGACAGCGGCGCGGGGCAAAGGGCCACATGGCGCGCGCCGGGGGTGGTGGGGCACTGGAGCCGTCGAGCGGATCGCCGCGCCGCGCAGTCTCGCCCGCGCTTCGGTGCTTGTCCTGGCGTGGCGCCACCGCGCGGCGCGACGTCGCGAGAGGCTGCGGTCTGCGGGCGCGGCGGCCGACCGAGCTGGGCGGCCGCAACGGAATACGCTCCGAATGTCCCAAGGACGCGAGTGTTCTGCGTGCCGCGCCGCGCCGCGATGCCCGGATGCGCCACGTTCCGATACGGGGTACGACGGCGGCGCCTGTGGCATGTGGGAGTGGAGTGCCGCATTGTCTCACTCGGCCACCGCCCCGCTCGGCACCGGGCTAGCCGCTAGTCACGGACTCACGGGGACGTGGGCAAACGGCCGAGCAGGAATCTGCTGCAGAACTCGAGTGTTCGTCGCGGCAGGACACCGATCAATCGGGGTCGATGTCTAATCTAACCCCAGGAGTCCAGGACATCGATCAAAGTTTGATCCGAGCCAGTATTAATTTTCTTGCGCAAGTTAATAACCTTCTCTCTCTTCTTCAGGCGAAACCATTTTTGCAAGCAGACATCACTTATGAGCTGAAAGCGAAAAGCAGCTTAGTGGCCCATCATGTCGATAACCCAATACGAGAAGGGCCGAGCATATACAATTCCACTATTCCAGGCACAGCAACGCAAACGACGGTGAGGTCAACTAGCTGTTCTCTGGGGAAGGAGATCAGGAGAGTACATGGACGCTGTCTACAGGCCTATAGCTTATTGATCACACCAGCTCCTGTGCAGCATGGTTTATTTGCTTCCGGTTTCCCTCTTGGCTTGTTCTCAAACTCTGGAGCATGCAGCTGGACCGCCCCTCGTCTGCCGGGTGTTGTAGGAACTGCAACCCGGGCACTTGTGCGCCAAAATGTGGAACTGCACGTTCGATGTCATTCCACAATCGTTGCAGAGGATCCATATCTGAAGGGGAAAAGGGCCGAACAAAACTGATGAGCACGGCTGGTTGATCTGAAAGAAGAACCCAAGGGGACAGAGAGCCTCCTCTCTCTGAGAAGGAAGTGCCCTTACCATCTTCTTCTGACAAATTGCCGGCATCGGGGAGGCTGCAACCTGAACGAGGGGTCACTTGGATGGTGCTATATTACATTACGAGATAAGCTGCGTCATGGAGGGCAGGAAGCTGTACCTCTTGATCAAGCTTTCGCCATATGTCAGACATGTCGCAAGCAGACCTCAAGCAAACCGGGCACGAGAACCTGGGAAAATCGGCAGGTTGGCGTCGTAGTACATCAGGTTTCGGAAATGCATCAGGTAAGTCCTTGTCTGAAGTGGAGCGGGGGCTTACTGCTGATGGGCTCTCATCTCGTACAGGCATTGCAGATGAATCGTGTGTCCACAATGGAGCACGCTGACAGCTTTCGTCGAGTCGAATAGATACTGTGTGTGATAGAAACTGGTTAGGGATGATTTATCTGCACAGTTTGTAGAGTACTAAAGACGCTCTCTTTGAAAAAAAAAACATTCTTTTGCGAAGATTTTTGGATTACGAATGTTCACCTCAAAGCATACAGGGCAGTTATGATGCATTGCTCCGTCCACGCAACGATGAGAATCCTTCAGCTGATAGGTATAGCAACATCCTATCATAGAACCAGCCCCACAAATAGTACACAATTTAATATGAACATTAAATCAGGACTTGTCAAAATGCTTAGTTCAAACCAATTGTACCGCATTTCCCACAGTGATAGAAGTTCTCTGCACCACCAGTTCTGTAAAATAATGATAGCTTAAGACTGATAGGAGAAAACAAAAGGCGAATATTTCAGAAAGCTTGTTGCGTCTATGCAGATGTTACACTACTTGCCTACATATGCCACATCCATCACAGTGAAATTGGTTCTTTGATACCTGAAACACCAGGGAAGAAATACTTCTGAAATGGCATATTCAAAATAGCTTCTGTTTTTTCATCAACTTGACAGAATTCAAATTATAAGCTTACATCGTCATCAAAGAAGTTGCATTTTGCACAGAAGTATTTACCAAAACATGCTCCACAATTTGAACAATCTTGATGTACCTGTCAACAAAGGAAATGATTTCCATGTGATGCACAGCTGACGCTGACGGCACCTGAAAAACACTATTCCTGCTTTGTCTGGTGCACTTACATCCTGTTCTTTATTGCAGAGAGAGCAGATAACCTGTCATGTCCAAGAGAAAAGGTAGAGTAGTAGGAGTAATATCACTATATATGCCAGAGGAGTGATTCAGACGATTTAGAGTGCAAACAAAGGGACAGTGATTGATAATTCCATATCCATAATCCAAATGTGTCGAAGAACAAACTATATCTGTATCTACTCGTGCAAATTGGTTTACGCTAGGCTTACACCATATTATTTTTTGGTTTATAATGCGAATATAGGTTGTTTTGCAGTCTCCTTTAGTAGACCAGGCTAAGAACCATGTCACTGACCAGCTTGATCTCGTGGCGAGGAACCACGTGGCGTTCGTGGTTATTGACCTCCAGTGAATCCTGCAAAGAGGAAATCAGGCCAACACGACAGAGGGTGAATGACACTTGAATTCTGCATGAATCAACTCGAAACAGAGCAGAATTCAGCGAATACAGTGCGAAGTCCTGACCTTGGCTTCATTGTGACAGTGCCTGCAATCAAATATCTCGCCGCAGCACGGCGCCCTTATCTTGCATTTCCTCTTGTAGTGCACGCACCTGGCGTCCAGGGGAACAAATAAACAAGAAAGAAAATGATCGCAAGCAACTTAAATGGATCGATCGCAGAGAAAGAGAACAGAGCCATGAGAACGTTGGGGGTTACCCGTATTGCACTGGGCCGGTGTCCGCGTCCATTCCGTGCTGCCTTTTCCTCTCTGTTTTACCTCAGACAAAAGGTTCGCCAACAAATTCCAAGCTCTGCTTCTCTTCGGTCTTCTCGGAGCTTCACCTTGTCTGCGTCAACTTCACGACCGCGTCGTCGGCGTCGCCGAGCACCAAGCACGAGATGGATGAGACACTGAAGGAAGACGAGCAGAGAGAGAGAGAGAGATAGAAGGAGAGGCGCCGGGGCAGAGCAGAGCGGGAGCAGCCGTTCGCACCTCCACCGCTCGAGAAGCCGGAGAGAAAGAAACAACAAAATAAAGCCATGTCCGTGCGTGCGCACAAGGTCACACGATTCACGAACACTTTGCAGGCACACGAGGCACCGTCCCACGCGCAACGCAACGATAATTCCACCCGTACCTGCGTGACCACCGGCCTAGCACGAGCAGGGGCGGCGGCACCGACGCGTCCCCCGCCCAGGCGGTTCCTTGCTCTTCGGTGAAGGCTTCCCGAGCCGCCGTGCCGCCGAGAGGGACGTGCTGCCAATGTCACTCCGCACGCACGGCACGGCAGACAAGGTGAAGCTTTAAATAGGCAGGCGTGCAAGGTTTGCCTCGGCGCCTCAAAGAAACAGCGGGGGCGTTGCGGTTGCGTCGCTTTTGGTGGGGCTTGACCTTTATGTGACGCAGTAATATAAAGAGAGTACGGGAAGTGGCCGCGCGCGCGGGTACCAGGGAGACGGGCACCTCCGTGCTAACATGCAAACACTTAACCAAAGATTATCTCATACATTATGGGCACCTTTGACCATGCTTTATCTTGAGCATCACTGTTCTTAGCCAGTCTTTTTCCTCGCCGAGAGAAGCAACTCTTTGCTTTCGGGCAGCGGAAGCGACGTGCACGTACGTTTTCTCTCGTAGAGCTAGAGGCAGCTTCATCTTAATCAACACACGAGCGGCCTAATTAAGCTTTATTTTGACCCGCGAACCAACGGATCCAAATCTACCGCCAGGTCCTGAGAACGTGCACTTGACATGCTCTCGGACCAACTCGATAAGCTTTTGCGATTTGTTAACCCTGTTCTAGGTCATAGATTGGAGACGGCGTGAAAGGAATGCGTTGCCCGCCTCGCATTTCCCTTGTCCTCGTGTTACTTGAGACTATATCCAATGTTTGACTGACCGGCTCAAAGAGTTGAGGCACGAGGCATTTCAAATTCGATCAAGCTGGTGCCGGTTTCACCGTAAACAATTAACGCGGGTTGCAGGGTGGCTTGTGGGTAAACCAAACTTGACAGCGCCATATCATGGTGAGAATAGACAGGAGGAATATAAATCGTAAGAGCGCACAGTAGATCAAGATGGACCAAAGTTTCTGTAAAACAGTATGTATTTGTTGTGCCCACCGTTATTACCTGAAAAAAATGTGTGCCATTTCAAAAATGATTGCAATGGACAAAGGTCATAATATTTAATATTACTATTTTTTTCTAAAAAAAATATAGGATTTCAGCTCTAATAAAATCATATCGACATCACAACAATCTCGATGCCCACAATCACCTCGGCTCGTCAAAGTCGAACAAACCGTTAGTCTCGTAAGAGTCCACTTGCTGGAAAAACTTGAAAAATATTCCATTGAGTTATTTCGGTTGCCAAATGTTATTGTGGTTCTCTAGGTTAATCTTGTATTGAGAACATGATTTTTATACAGGAAGTTAATCGGATTATAAGCCAGTTTATTTTTCTCTGCTCAAGCATCTTAGTTCATGTCATCTCATGGAATCGCTTACAAACTGTCAATAGCATAGCTTGTTAGAAATTAGAATTAGTGAATTAGGAGGTGTTTGGATCCTGGAGCTAAAGTTTAGTCCGTGTCACATCGGATATTCGGATGTTAATTAGAAGGACTAAACATGAGCTAATTACAAAACTAATTGCAGAACCCCCAGGCTAAATCACGAGACGAATCTATTAGACCTAATTAATCCATCATTAGCGAATGTTTACTGTAACACCATATTGTCAAATTATGGACTAATTAGGCTTAATAGATTCGTCTCGCGATTTAGCCTAGGGTTGTGAAATTGGTTTTTTAATTAGCTTATGCTTAATACTCCTAATTAGTGTCCAAATATTCGACGTGACAGGAGCTAAAGTTTAGCTCGGGGATCCAAACACCCTCTTACCCTAGATTCTGGAATGTTATCAAACAAGTCTTTGAACGGCATGAGCTTGCATCAAATTTGTGCTAATATTATGCCAATGGTTCAATTTGCCACGCACATTTTCCTCTTGTTAGTTGCGAAAAAAGGAAAAAAAAATGACATCTACATGGCACTGGTGAATATATCCTCCTTGGACACGATATCGGCCATCAGTTTTCGATCCAACGCTGTGGGTTCATGCACAATACAGTTTCCACCGTGATGCTTTTTTGCGACCGTGGTCACCCGGCTGCGGGCTAGGTTTTTTTCCGCCCAAGCTTGTAGCCCTCGACCCAAAGCCGCCGCCAAGAGGGTTTCTCTTTTGCTCACCATCTCGGAGTCGGACGCTCGCCGGCCCAATCCCAAGCAGTCCTCGCCGCAGATGGCAGTTCCCGGCGGCCGCAACGGCCTCAGGAACGACGACGACGACATCGCTGAGCACGCCGAGGCCTTCGGTGGCGTCTCCGATGACGAGGAGGTGCCTCCCCACCTCCGCGCCCTCGCCAACGCCGCCCAGACCGGTGACGTCGCCGCGCTCCTTGCCGCCCTCGGTACTGGCTTGATCCGGCCCGTTCTCTTGCGATCCTTGAATACTGGAAAACTTCTAGGGCTCTGTGGACACTTGATTAGATTTGTGTACCCGTTTTTGCATAGGTTGTTTATTATGGACGCGTAGTTTAGGAATTTCAAGTTGCTGAGTTGTGCTTCCGGAATCACATCGCATTCGTGAAATTGCATTTATTTTCACTACTCAGGTCGCAGTTTGCGTGGTATAGCTTCAAATTTGGTGCTTTTTTTGTACAGTTCGCTTACTGCTGTATGAGTGTATAGCCTGATAGCCATGTGGCATGTACAGACGTGGATGAGGCTTGTGCGTGCAAATTTCCCAATGTGTCTATGTGGACCAGCTTGTGTGTTGCCTGAATTTTCTCAAATGCTGCATATCATTGCTGCGATGAATGAGTTTGAGATGAGCCTTTGGGGCTTGGGAAATGCACTTCTGTTCATTTGTTTGTGTTCCATGACTATTCATCTTTGGGTTATCTCAGAGGTCAGAGCAAAATGCTATTGTGGTTCCACAGCACTTGAATTGAATGCAGCTCTGCATATAGAAGCGCTACATGGTTACATGCTTAGTGTAATGCTGGGGAAGCTAAGCATACCTCTCTCTCTCTCTCTCTCTCTCTCTCTCTTATCATACTAACATCCTATCCAGGGAAAAAATTGCAGCTTCGTTTTGTGCGAGTGTGCGACTAAAATTGCATTTATATTTGAAGGGTCCTTGCCGTTGGTTTAGGTTCTTTGCCAGCCAATAAAAATGTTGAACGGGTATAGCTTGTTTGTGTATCTATTGCCTTGATGTTTGTTATGTACTTGTTTGGTTGACATGCTATAGGCATCTCCATGGACTTCTTTTTATCGTCTCTGTTGGATAGCTCTGGTTCTTATTTTGTTTTGTTCGATCTCTGTATGCTTTGCTTCAGAACTTCCACGAATGCATGATTAGTCCTGATTCGGTCATTTAATATCTCTCCATCTACCCTCTTAACATAATATTATACTGTTATAATTTTCAGATGGTCAAATCTCACCATTTGAGTTACCATGCTATATATATGCTAAACATCAGAGTGTGTCAGTACATGTTAGCTGTATTTATTCAGAAGTCTTGTTCCTAAATCCAATGTATTCCTACACTCAACTTTCCTTCGCTGTATCAAAGTTGGCTGCTCTGTCTTCTAGTGTTTTCATCCATTTACTTAAGTGTACATGGCAACAGAAAAAAATCTGTGTATATTTGGTTCTTACTGTCTGTGGAGCTCTTCACTTAGACTGGAATGTTTTTTATTTATGCAGATAATCATGATGGCAGTATTGATGTTCCAGTTGAAGATGGTGATACTTTGCTTCACCTGGCATGCTTATACGGTCATCTCCCTTGTGTGCAGGTTGCATTTTTATCTTGTTTCTTGCTCCCTTCAATTGTTGATTTGATTTGTAACTAACTGTGGCCACCTTGTCAGCTACTGTTGGAACGTGGAGCTAGCTTGGAATGCAAAGATGAAGAAGGTGCAATCCCTCTTCACGATGCTTGTGCTGGAGGTATGTATTTGTGGACATACAAGGATCTCCATGCTTGTAGTCATCATGCTATTTTGTTTTCTTATTGAGCTATATTTTTGGGGTACAGGCTTCACTGAGATGGTCCAATATATTCTGAACTTTGCTGCTAACAAGGATGGTTGCGTAGTGCGAATGCTCAACACTGTGGATTCTGAAGGCGATACAGTAAATTCGTGAACCTTTCCATCATTTCCGACTGATATTTTCAGTTATACACCATCAACATGAAAATTAAAATTCTGCATCTACCTTATGCAGCCGCTCCACCATGCTGCTAGAGGGGAACATTTGGATGTTGTCAAGCTTTTGCTCGAGGCCGGGGCATCCCCCAAGAAGGAGAACACGTATGGGCAGACACCCGCTGATATGGCTGACCAAGACACTGAAGTCCGAGGCCTGTTGACTGCCAAGCAAATTGAGGCAAGCACACACATGAGTGATGATTAAGTCTGTGGAATCCTTAGTTGAAACTGGTAGTGTGGAGTAGTAGTCGTAATATACCGCTGTCTTATCCGCTATCCAATCTTCATCAAACCTGGAGTAATATTGTAGCCAGAATTTTAATGGAGGGATTAGTTACATGATCGATGCTCCTTTTCCATATTGTTGCATTATATGAAAGATATATTTGAACACCCGTTGATTTTGTTGTTGTATTCCTTGATTGTTCCACAGCGTCTTCTAAGTTTCTTTGAGAACGAAATATATTTCTTACACCATGACTAAAGTTGAATTGCTTTGTACTTACTGGAATGTAACTAAGTCGTAATGGGTTAGATTAAATTGATTTCAAGTAATGTGATGTGTGATTCATAAGATTACAGATTAGTAGATTACTGCTTGGACTGTTGCTTGGTGGAAATAGTTATCATTTTGGTAGGAACTTGTGGGTCGCAATAGGTATCATCCATCGGAAATGCTCCCGGAGGCCGGAGCGCGTCCGATCTGCCAGTTGCAGTTCCGAAGCAAGTCAAATGAAAGCGCGTTTTCTCTGTGCAGCTCCGATGGCGTCTCGCCGTCTCGGACACAGTTTCTCGTATAGGAGGGTTGGAGCCAGAGTCGGAGTCGGCCCCCGTTGGCGTCGTTATAACGCGAACAATCCATCGACAAATGATCGCGTCCCGCATCTCTTCCGTTCACCCTCCCTTCCACCACCTTGTCACCGACTTTAGGTCGCCACTCTCCCGATCGCGATCATGGCGGCGGTGCACCAGCGCCTCTCCTTCCCGGTCGCTCCACCCCATCCGCGCCGGGGCAGCCACGGTCCTCGCCGCGACATTCCGCCGCAGGTCTGCCGCTACTGGAAGTCCGGTCACTGCAGCCGGAACCCCTGCCGGTTCCTCCATGCGGACGTGCCCCCGCCGCCGGCGCGGACAGCTAAGAAGCCCAGCAACACCTGGGTCAACCCGTCCTGCGTCGCCAAGCCCAAGCTTCCAGTAGATGCGGTGCCGCCGCCGCCGTCGGTGCTGCCACCCAAGCGCCTCTGCGGCGGCGAGGAGCTCGCGGGTTGGTGCGTCGGCGACGGCTTCCGTGGCGTCGCGCAGCTCAAGGGTCACGCCAAGGCGGTCACCGGCGTCGCTGTGCCGGAAGGGTCTGGCAAGCTATTCTCCGGCAGCATGGACGGCACTGTGCGCGTCTGGGACGGCAGCACCGGGCAGTGCGTCCACGTCGCGCCGATGCAAGAAGGGGAGGTGGCGAGCCTGGTTTCCGTCGGCCCGTGGGTGGTCGTCGGGGTGCGCGGCGCCGTCAAGGCCCTCCACACCGGAACCGGGAAGGAGCTCCTTCTGCGAGGACCCGCTGCCTCCACGCTGGTCACCGCCTTGCTCGTCGAGGACGACGAGCACCTCTTCGCCGGCACGGAGGACGGCGTCATCTACATGTGGAGGATGAACCAAGCCCAGCAATGCTTGGACGAGGTCGCCGCGTTCCGGGGGCACGAGAAGGCCGTGGCATCGCTGGCGCAAGGAAAGGGCAGGCTTAACACCGGCTCGGCAGACGGCAGCATTAGGGCCTGGGACCTCGAGAGCCGCCGGTGCGTCTGCACCCTCGCCGCCCACGCCTCGGCAGTGATCGCGTTGCTGTGCTGGGAACAGTTCCTGCTCTCGTCGTCCGATGACGGCACCGTTATGGTCTGGCGCGCGAAGCCGGACCGCGACGACCTCGACCTCGAGGTGCACTACGTCCACAGCGAAGGGGAACGCGTGGCCGCCATCGATGGAACGTACGATCCGGACAAGAAGCCCGTCCTGATGGTGTCGCGCGGCGATGGCGTTGTGCGTGTCTACGACCTCCCGTCGATGAAGAACAGAGGGCAGATTCGCTGCAGCGGCGAGGCCAGGACCGTATACCTCAGGTCGCCCGGCGTCGTCTTCACCGGAGATGCGTCCGGCGAGGTCAGAGTGGTGAAGTGGACGCCACGCGCTGAAGCTGAAGCATTAATTATTTGAAAGTTTGGACTGCACCTGTGCATGATCTTTTGAGGCGATCAATCACTGCTGCCAATTTTGCTTGTAAGCCGGTGTGTATGTAAGACCCAGCAAGTTGATCCTCTGCTTGTTACTGTCTTAATAAGAAACAACAGAGATGTTACGGTTATTTTTTGACTTTGTGACGGTTTTTTTTTAAGTGTAACGGGGGGGGGGGGGGGGGGGGGGGGGGGGGGGAGAGAAGAGTCCCCACCAAATTTCATTCATAGGAGCTTATTGCAAGCTCATTAAACCCACTAGTTCAGCAATTTTACAAACTTTGTGACGTTAGAACACCACATTGCTGAATTGCTGATAATGGATGCGATGGCTATCCTTTTTTCTGGCCCCAGCTAACTCCGTTGTGCTTGCCTATGGGCTTTTTTGACCCACAGTATGCGCCAGATGTTCTCTAAGAGAGCGAATTGTTTTCCTTTTTTCCCTTGTATAGAACTGGAAAGACGACGGTCGACGGCTAGTGCTACTGTTACAAGAGAAGCAACACTCATCCTCTCAGTCTCAGCGAGTAAGAGAGGAGCACAACTCTAAAGCAGTAACGCATAAACACAACAACAAAATGTACTTCAATATCCTTTCGACCAGGTTGTTGAGTTAGCTTTTGCTCTGAGCGATGTGATCAGATAAAATTGTCTCGGTGGCGCTGGCAGCGAGTTTTCGCCACCACCTCTTGCATTTGCATTTACATTGTAAGAGTTCTTGCCATCCAAATCCCAGCCAACTTTTGCGTGATGTGATCAGATACATTATCTTGGAGGAAGGGTAGAAGACTAGAAGTTAGTTTTTGCCACCACTACCTTACGATCTGTTACCACCACCTACGTTTGCAGAATTGCTACGTGTGGAGTAGGCATGGGCTGACAGTCGAGTCCCTGCGCGTTTGGCTGATGGCAGCAGCCGAAAGTGAGATTCGACCACAGTGGCTCGTTAAAAAGTTCACCAAACACAGACACGTCTGAAGTGGACGGTGCTAGTTGACGTTATTACCAGTTTGCTACTAACCCCTTGTCCGGTTGTTGGTGGCAAATTGGCAAGAAGATGCTCCGACCGTGATCACTGTCTCACTGATCACCACCGATCGCGGTAATTTCTCTGATTTGTTATCGATTACAGTTCTGCTGCGTGAGTTGTAAGCGCAGCAGGACGACGCGCCGGCCTGCCTGCCATGCACGACCCTGCCCGGGTGACCCGAGGTCCGGGCAAATTAGCGGGGCAGCGAGGTCTCTGTCGGTCGTGGTGGTCGTCGGCACGAAGCGCTCCAGTTTCGTTCACACGGCTGCAACCTGCAGGGCGCAGGCAGCTGTACCTGGCTCGAACCTTCCATTTCTCCGGTCTCCTCCGCCCGTGAAGACCACGACAACCAACCGCGCGCGGCAGCTGAAGAGAATTAACGTGACCATCGCCTCTTTTGGTTTGGTGCGACCGCTGTTTCACGTGATCCCGGCCGGCCATATTCCACGGGACGGACACCAGTGGCAAGGTCCCAGCACGATCCTTGGTCGATAAGCAGCCCTTCTCCTACCACACTGAGCTAAACAATGTCTTAAAATGGCAATCGCTCTGGAGCTTTGTGATTGTTCCCCTTAAGGCCGTCTCTTTGCTCTTACGCGGTCTATCAAAAAAAATTTACCATAATTTGTGCAAAAGATCCCATAAAAAGTGAGGTAGCATTTCGTTTGACCGGCAAGAACGCATCCCGTTCCCTCCGCAGAAAAGGCCAAGCAAATTCATCCGCGCGCACACGGAAGCAACTCAAATCCTACCGAACTGTGGACCCCAACCCACCTGTCAGTGGCGATAAGCAACATGAATTTATAACTGACAGGTGGTCCCGGGGCCCGCACCTCCTACCACGTGCGGCCCTTTCTCAGTTCCTTTCTGCCGTACTACTCCATTTTAAACTATTTTTTCCGTCTCTAATTTCCGCTCATTTTTGGCCATTTATTATTCCTTCAACGATCTCGGCCGCCTCCTCTTCCCCCTTCCGTTCCGTTGGCGTTTGATCCTTCGCACCAGATTGCTGCGACCCTCCGAATTCCCATTTCGCGGTTGAGAGCTTCGATCTCTTGCGCGCATGGAGGAGCCCTCCGGCGAGGCCACCGCCTCGCTGGCACCGGAGCCGCGCGGGCGGGCGGATGAGGACGGGAGGTCGCCGCGGGAACCGCCGGAGCCGCGCAGGCGGGCGGATGAGGACGGGAGGTCGCCGCGGGAACCGGCGTTCGAGGACGCAATGGAGGAGGCGTCGACCGCCTCCGCGTCGCCGGTCGCGTGCCGCGAGGGCGATAGCGAGGCCGCCGCGGAGGCCTCGCCGTCTTCGTCGCCCTCAGCGTGGAGATCGCAGGGCGACGGGCCGGCCGCTGCGGAGGAAGTGGAAACGTACGACTCGCCTTCGGCTTCATCATCGGGGTGCGCGGCGATGGAGGGGGAGGAGTCCCCGTCGGTTGTTGAATCGCGAGAGGAGCCGGGGAGCGTGGATACGGGAAGCGCCGCGTCTCCCTCGGAGCAGCTCGCGAGAGGAGCGGAGGAGCATGAGAGTCCGATGGCCACGCCAAGGGCAGGATCGCCGTTGAGGGAGGAGACGGAGTCGAGTATGCACTCGGCGCCATCGTCCCCGGCGCGCTCAGCCACGTCGACGTCGTCTTCGCCGCTGTCGCAGATCAAGCAGCAGGCGCGGCATGTTCGAACAGGCAGCTTCCAGCGGTTCCGGCAGCAGATGCAGCGCGCTTGGAAGTGGGGGCCGATTGGAGGCGGAGGAGGCGGAGAGAGGAGCCCCAGGGAACAGTTGCTGCGGACGTCTCTGAACATTGAGGCCATGGCGAATCAGAAGCGGCAGTGGTATCAAATCCACTCCAAGGCGCAGGTATAGAGCTCACCTTTTTGCTCAATCGTAGGTATGATAATTGTGCATTTGTATGCCAACTTTTCCTTAGTGGGATGACTCAAGACTAATTTTAAAACTAAAGGGATAAATTAGTGCAAATAGCTTGCGAGTTTGAGCTTTGCCTTGAAATTGGCAGAATAGTTTTCAAAAAAAAATAAATTGGCAGAATACATAAGTTCTTATTGGTGCCATTTCGTAGTTGCTCATTGTTTAGCTTCCTATTCTGACAGAGTTTGCATAACACTGTTTTAGCTTCCAATGCTCATCGTTTAGCTCCTCTTGCAGTGTTTTGATATGTATGCAGTATCAAGTTGCCCTTGTCAATAAGCTATTTCTTCCATCTCTGCAGGATCACTGGCAATATAAGGAACCAGCATCGCTCTTTGAACATTTTTTTGTAGTTGGTCTCCACTCTTATGCAAATGTTGGAGTAATTGAGGATGCTTTTGCGAAAAAGAAAGCTTGGGAATCTAATGTAGCACGCTCAGAGATAGTAGATCTTAGAAAAATCCAGTATCATGGACCTATTCCATCAATGGAACCCCAGGTATGCTGCTTTGATCTTGAGAGATAAATGTCTTCCAGTTTCAGATGCAGTAGTGTTATCTATGTTATTTTGTGGTACCAAACTTTAGTTCAAGTGCACTTGCCTTTAGATGCCACCATAACCTTAGGTGATTTTTGAAGTTGATTAGGTTGTGGTCCATAATAATAGGTGCTTTTATTTTTTCGAAGACTATACAGCGGGAGAGGCCCCCGCTGTGGTAAGATATATTAAAAGGGTAAAATAAACTGTACAAGGACAAAAGTCCAAAGGGCACCGCAATGCCCGAAAAGGAAAAAAGACTTCAGAAAGACCTCAAAGGAGGCTAAGAGCTATGGCTAAAACTAATGCTGTACATTGGTGACCCATGAGAGGAAATCCTGTTTTTTTGCTTTCCTTGATTCTGTGAGCTTGAAGTCTTGCCTCATCTACAAATCTAGATAACCAGTCTCTAACTGTTGGCCTTTTTCCTTTACAGATGAGGCTGTTTTTATTTTGTTGTCTAGGTGCTTTTATTTTGTTGTCAGGTAGCTGAGAATTGCGACATTTTTGTTTTTGTTTCTAAATATTTGATCCTTAAGTGTGATAGCACATCACAAAAACGTCTATAGACGATTTTTTCCTGATGTTCAGGTACTAATTAGTAAGACTGAAATACTGCATGTATTCATGATGCATGCAAATTTGCTGGTCTGTGGGCATGATTATATACAAATATTTTAGTTTATTGAGTAAAAAGGAATTCCATGGATCATCACTAGTTCACGTTACTTTGTTGTTATCATTGTACATTGTTGATTCCCTTTATGTGTATGGCAATGCTTATAGAGCACCTGTACTATCTGCAGTATTGTAAAATCTATAGGCATACAGTATCACTTATTTGAAGAAAATGAATTCGTCCTTTTTGCATTAGATGCCGCTTGTGTTCAGATTTGTATTTTTCTGACAGATGCAGACTATCCCTATGGTAAAAAACGTACAACTTTATTTATGGGAGGGAGGGATTCAACAGCTAGTTCTACTCAATTCAGTTGAGCAGAAAAAGCTTACTATGGTGCTTTTATTGACTCTTCATGCTTAAGCCTTCTTTTAGGAGTAAATCATGAAATAAGGGTTGAACACAAATTTCATAGTAACATCTGAGTTTCTCAATTACAAATTTAATTCTAGTTGTCAGTAAAGTTGCCTTTTAGCACCTCCATCTGATCTCATGTTGAAGTCCTTCTCCCGTGCCCTAGTATTTAGTTTCCATCTGGTGAAACCTAGCTAGACATGCTTGAATACAGACAGTTCTGATTTCATGGTCTTCCAGGGCATCAATCTCGTATATTATGCTTGTACACAGGAAAGTGTATCCTTATTTGGACCTTTTCTTTCTCAAGTACGCAGGATAGCTGTGTATCATTGCATTAAGATGAATCCTTATTTGGACCTAGGGCCTTGGCCTCTAGACTGATTTGCTTGTTTTGATAAATGATATTTAGAATAATTTTTATTATTACTTTTGCATAGACTTACAAATTGTAAAATTCTGTCCAATATAAGGCTGACAAGTGGAACCAGAGCCACATGTTGGTGACATTGGATATTAGTTCTGAACTTAGTGATCCTTGTGATGGTAGTGAGTAGTGACCATTATCACTCTATCTTGTATATTCCTTTCTTACTCTTTTTTCTTTGAGAAAAACTGATCCAATTTTAACTTACTTGCAGATTCTTTTCAAGTATCCACCTGGAAAGAGAGCGGAAGTTAGGGAGAATGATTTGCCCTCATTTTGTTTTCCTGAAGGTGTAAAGGTTAGTTACATATTAATTTCTTGGGTGTATCGGTGTATGAATAGTTTTCCAACTCTTTTACATGCCATGATGTGTTCATTGAGCTATCTGAAGATGTTGTTGATCCACCTTCTAGTGGAATTTTCTTTTAATGTTAGTTTTCACAATGTGTTCAGTAAAGGGTAATGTGATGAGCCCGCATGTTGCAATTCTTTTCTCAGAATCCGAGTAATGTATTTCTAAGTAAACTAGCTGTTACTAGTAGCATTAAATACTATTTCTATACAACAGTGCTTGTCCATTATTGTGGGGACTTTGCATATGATTGCATATATAAGCTGTGGTGCTATTTCTTTATAGAAAAAGGGACTAGCCACTCTCTGTCCTCACTTCATGATAATATTGATGGCAGCTGGTGTTCTGCTACCTACTTACATGGATGTTTTTGTTCATGTATTAATTAGCTTTAGAAACCCTCTTATTGATCCCCCCCCACACGGTTCCATTTAGTACTTTATTTTGTATTCCAAATTTCTTCTTTCCTTTGCCTTTTGTTCTGTTATGATACGTTCCACAGCAATTTTTATGATTCTTCTCTAATTTAAAATTTCAGGCTCGCTTAATAGAGAGGACTCCATCCATGAGTGACCTGAATGAAATGATATTTGGGCAGGTGAGAATTAATTCTAGCAGGATTCATAAAACATCCTGGAGTCCTGGTTATTGGTGGTTGTCTGTTTTACTGGCCGCCAGTGGTATTTAATAAACCAATTTAGGCTTTAGGCTTGTGTTGAGCTAATGACTAATGACAATTCTGCCTAAATTTTACATCCCCCCTCCTCCCCTGCAAACAAAAGTATACTCCACAGCATTCTTTTGATAAAATACATGAAGAAAAATAGCATTTGCTGTTCAAAGAACAATCTAACAGCTAGAATATATCCTTTGGAATGTAATGCTCATGTGGAGAACTAGCATTCCTGATTTTTATCACTGAATGAGTGTACTTCTTCTGCCCTATTGCACATGAGATTCCAGCTTGAGAGTGTCAATTTTCGTACCTTTTTTTTCTCAATTGCCATACTTACTAGAAGTTGCCATGTCAATTGTTTGATTAAATTTCACAAACCTACCAATATTTTGGGCTTATAGTCACAATTCTACACATTTTGTACCCATTTCACAAATCCACCACTATTTTGAGCTAGTTCCTCACAGAACAGCAACTTTGTGACTTCATGACGGACCAAGCCCTGTCAGGGATAAATTCATGAATGGGCTTGGCCCACATATTAACTTCCATGAATATGTTGCTGACATCAGTGGCGGAGCTTGAACAGAGAAGTAGAGGGGCAGCACTAAATAAATCCTCAGTATCACTGAATAGTAGCTGAATCAATGGAGATTTTAGTTTGGCGGGGGGGGGGGGGGGGGGGGGGGTGGCATGGTCCACCCTAGCCACAACTAACCTCCGCCACTGGCTGACATGTGGGCCCAACTGTTTGTTGTAGTTCTATGATAAGCCATCCCAAAATGGTGGTTGATTTATAAAATGGGCACAAAATGTTGTAGGTTTGTGACTATTATCCTCAAATAGTGGTAGGTTAGCAGTATTTCAATTTTCAACTTTCTAACTTATACAATGATTTTTACATAGGAACATTTGTCTCGAGATGATCTGTCTTTTATCTTCTCCCTTAAGGTTTGTTTATCTCTTCCTTTCCTGGATGTTAGTACTTAGTTCCAGATTATTCCAGTTACTATGTACTGATATTGCATTTTCCTATCTACAAGCTTGTGAGTCTTATTACAACTCTCCTTTGATGTTTTTTATGGCTGTTTATGAACCAGGTATCAGACAATGCACCACTATATGGTGTTTGTCTGCATGTCCAGGAGATAGTTCAAAAGGCACCAGGTATACTAGGCGCGGTCTCACCCCTAAACCCCACTTCCTATAAGCCAAGTCGTTTCTTGGTTTCTGCACCACGTTGTTACTGTTTACTCACAAAGGTACCCTTTTTTGAGCTACACTATGAGATGTTAAACAGGTTTGTTTTCGGATCTAACATATATTTAATATATTTTGATCTGATATTTCTTCAATTCAGTTCTAAGGATATGTTGGTGTGTCTATTCTATGGACAGCATAATTGCACAGGAGAGGCTTGACAGGATAACACAGTTTGCTAGTGAAATTGCTCTAGCTGAACCAGTTCCTCGTTCTGTGAAAGAACAAGATGGAGTAAAAGGGGATTTTGATTCCTCAAATGGGATTCCATACATTGACTGGACAGAATATGCTGTACCTGCCAACAGTATATCAGGTCTCATTTCTTCATCCGGTGTTCCATCAGAAAGGGACATGCCTTCATATTTGTTCAGGAGCTGCGGACCTAATTCTCCTGAAAGTATATCTGCTAGTGAGATTTCAGATTCTAGTTATGTCAGAGAAGTTGATAAGGAGGGAAGGCATAGTTTCCAGCAATATGAAGACTGTCTATCGGAGAACTTGGAATCCCGGTGTGATAGCTTTGGGAGGGAAAATTACATACATGATAATGGACAAACTTCCCCAGATCTTCTGTCCATGCACTCTCCTATCTCTAGAAGATTAGAGCGTGCACAGAGCGTGGAGTCTTTTTTAGACAGGTAAACCTGAAAACAAAGATTTCCTGCTATTGTGAAGTGCAATTTGGCATTAATCATGTCTGGTAGGAATTATGTGAAATTAAATCTGCTCTTTCTCTGAAACTGTTACTGATTATGGTAGAATACATATTGTTGTGAACGGTGACACGTCTTGTATGACAGTTCAGTCAAAGTTGCTGGGTCAGATGACGAAGATGAAGTAAGTTTGAAGCATGAAATGATTGTTGATGATGAAAAAGTTATAGGATGGGCTAAGGTTTGTCATACATATTCAAGCTTCACAAATACTACCAGATGGCTCTGGTTCTTATTGATCATATACATAATGTATTATTTTAGGCACACAATAATGAGCCTCTACAAATTGTTTGTGGTTACCATGCTCTTCCTCTGCCACCTCGTGGTGGTGAACTTGTATTCTGCCCCCTTGAACATCTCCAACCTGTGAAATACTCCCGGGCAGGATTATCCTTGTTGGGTTTTGAGGAGACAATTTTAGACAATGGTTTGACTTTGGCAGAAACAAATAAGGTAGATGCTTTGCCTATCGCAACTGTATTCTTAGTATTGTTCCCCTACTTCCCTAATCATGAAATTTGATTGTAGGTCAATGCACGTTTGGCGGCTGCAGAAGAAGCTCTTGCATTATCGATATGGACTACAGCTACACTTTGTCGTGCTCTATCTCTGGAAAGTGTATGTTATATTACTACCAGTTTTTCAGTTAATGGTAACATTATGGAAGGCTTTAATACTATTATTATGTTAAAACAAATACCCCCTCTGTCCTGAACTATAAAGCATTCTTGCTATGTACCTAGACGAGTACTTGCAGATACATAGCCAGAATGGACAGAGGGAGTATTACGCTACGAAGACTAAAATAAATCCTGTAAAAGGGTTCACAAAACACAACAAAATGGAAGCAGCCCATTGATTCAGCACTGAATTGAAACAAGTACAATCTCAGCCTTATACAGCTCAAATAATAGTCACGATCAAGAAATTCTGATAGCTAATAAAGATAACTACTTCTTGGGCGATACAAGGATTCAGATTTAAGTATTTTGTTCTTTTGGAAAGAATATTAAATGTATATATTCTTGAACTCAGGATTTCTTATATGGGCAGAAACTTTGCTCTTCAATTGCTAGGATTATCTTAGTCGAGACCTTTTCTCAAGATTATCCAAGTCCTTTACGCTTTAGCATGCACTTGTTCTTTTTAATCTACAGGTTAGCTCTTGAACTACCAAAAATGGTAGCTTTTGCTGTGTAAAATGTAGGTAATTACCACTGCGCTGAATATAGGTCCCATCTTTGCACTTCTGCTTGTTTGATCAATTACTACCCCATTTTAAGACCACCCATCTCGTATCGAGGGACATTCTAGTTGGTGGAATAATAACAAGTTGTATCTCTCTGACTTATTTTTCTTCTTCTGACAAGACCCCCTCTCTATTGGTAGGCGTACACTGACTGCACATTATACAAGTGATACTATCTTGGTTTGTTTATTTCCGCATAAATTTATTATTTTCTCCTGAAGGTGCTAGGATTATTTGCTGGAGTTCTGCTGGAGAAGCAAACTGTGGTAATATGCCCAAATCTGGTATGGTTTTATTTCAGCGTTGTAACAATGTTCTTTGGTCTCATGCTATCCTTCTTCCCGCTGATACTAGCACTTATATCAAATGCTTAACTGCAGGGTGTCCTGTCCGCAATTGTTTTATCAATTATACCAATGATAAGGCCATTCCAGTGGCAAAGTTTGTTACTTCCCGTAAGTTTTACTATTTCCTGTAAGATTGAAGTTTCTATCTTAAAACAGACCAAATCAGGTGGAACTAGGCGGGTGGCTTTTATTAAGAAAAAAATAAGCATCCAAATTTGCCTCTTAATAACTGCATTAATTCCATTTTCTAGGAATACTGTATTAGTAACTGTAGTTTACTTGGGTATTGGATCACAAAAACTTGACCTTTTGATCTTCTTGGTTTTGCATTTTGCCATGTTTTTTGAGGGGATCACACTGCTCATATTTATTGAATCATATCATTTGCCATAAGCTTAAAATTGTCTGTCTTTATGTGACTATATAATTATATAAACCTGTGAGTATTATATCGCCCGATCTAATTTTTTAAGAGTTGTCTATGTATTTATTTTTATCTTCATGTTTCTATCAGTTTGTAGATGAATCTTTTCAGCAATTAGAATAGACTACTGCATGAACTAGGGGATTTCTAGAGTTGCTCAGTAGGTGTGTTGTTTCTTTTTTTAAAACTTATAGAATGGCAGGCCTGGCTTAGTACTGGGGTATATCCACTTGTATCCTGGAGGTTCTGTGTTCGAATCAGCCTCCTTTGCAGACATGGTCAGGCTGCCTAGAATCCCCCTTCCCAGAACCCACCTAATGTGGGAGCTTTCATCAGCACTGGGTACGCCTGTTATGACAGCTTATTGCATAACACAGTGTCTCACAAATATTTTGTTGAAGTAATGTAATTGCAAATTGTGAAACATTAGTCCTTTAGGTTTACTCAATGCATCAGCTCATATTGCGATCAAATTAGCTCATTTTGTGTCTTGCTTTTCAGGTTCTACCAAGGAAATTGATTGATTTTCTTGATGCCCCTGTACCTTTCATTGTAAGCTTCTCTGGCCCTTGAAGCTCATTTGTTTGGTTGCTATTCTTTATTTAATTTACAGTGACCATAGTTGTCAAATTTTAGTAATTTTGAACTATATTATCATTGATTCTCAGTAATCGCTGAAGTGCGAATGATAATCCAATTTCTTCTATAGGCTGGTGTACAACATAAACCCCCTGATATCAAGATGAAAGGATCTAGTCTTGTCAGAATCAATGTACAGAAAGATCAGGCAAGTATTACATGCTATTTGCTTTTAGTGAAAAGACATCTTGAGAAGGAACGTCTAAACTTTTTTGGTCAAGCAGAATCTTGGTTTTGCTCTATGCTTGTGGATTGTGTTCTTAATACAATATTGTTGGTATGTAAATGTGTGCAAATCAAAAGTAAAATCAACTGAATGTGATTAGGGAAAGTAGAGACTAGGGGTAGATTTTCCCACTAGTGTCCTTTTACTTCAGCCAATCATGAATCTATTGGTGCGAGATTATGTGGTGTTATTGTCTGAAAAGATTCAAGGTAAATGTTATTTTTGTTTAAAAATACACAGGTGAAGGCATGTTCATTGCCTCAACTTCCACGTTACAAGGAGCTTGTTTCTGATCTCGGTCCAATTCATGCCAGACTATCGTGTGAGAATGCTTTGGCTAAGAGGCATCCCATCTATAAATGCAATGAAGTTCAGGTGCTAATTTATCGCACTGTGTGGATGTATCGTATTTTTTAAACTATTCATTCTTGAGAAAAAGTTGTCTCTGCACTTGATCATTTAAACTTCTCTTGATTGTCCAAGCAAGTTTTTGAATGATAAACATGCATATGGATATCATTGCAGGCTGAAGCAGCTTGGCAGTTCTTAAATGTAATGAGATCCTACTTGGAATCACTTTGCTCTGACTTGCGCTTTCATACCATCACAAATGTTCAGTCCAACAATGACAGGGTTAGCAATGCCAAAATTGTTCTTTACACTTGGCAATGATGCTGCTTGTCACTTATTGGAAAAATCATAAAATCTAATGAGTAATGTTGCTCTTCTGTATGATCAGGTTTCTTTGCTTCTGAAAGACAGTTTCATTGATTCGTTCCCCTCAAAAGATCACCCATTTGTAAAGGTACTTGTCTATTTGTTTTACACAGCGGATTCCTATGTTTATTTTCTTTAAAAAAACACATACTTGATGAAACTAGCAAACATTAAATTGGTAATTCAGAGTATGCCCCATAGAGTTCCTTCTGGTCGAGATGCAAAGCATCAAAACATAAACTAAGCCTCATTGATTGTAATTTTCTTGTTGAAACTCCAATGAATCTATGACCCTATCACACTATGCATGTATTCAATGGAACTGGCTTTTTTTTATGCTGCTGTGTGTCACTATTTTGCCTGCATATCCTCATAATTGTTAACATTGTGCAGCTCTTTGTGGAGACACAGATGTTTTCTGTTCTATCAGATTCTCGACTGTACAGTTTTGAAAATGAACGGACATAATGGCATTGTTCAAGCTGGAGATCAAACACAGTGATCCTCCCTGTCCTTGTTGTGTCTGCTTCCTGGTGCTATTTTTACATGTCATTCCAATGTTCTGGCAATGGGAGGATAAAAACAAGGGACATAGGCGAAGTGTGGATGATGTGAAGTCACGGCAGTTAAAAGGTTCTGTTAGAAATATCCAGGCATGTCTGCGATGTAAGAATACTCTGTACTGTCAGGTTATAGGAAACTGATGCAACCTGGTCTTCTAAACGGGATGAGGTACATATGGTGTGGAAGAAAAAAAGAAATGCTGAATATAGTTGGGGCTTCTGTTCCAGTTATCGTTTTTCTTTGTAATACTAATGAGCGCATATAGTGAAAAGAAGAACCATGTATATAGGATGAGCTTATTCATTGTAGTTCGTGTCCCTGATTGAATTCTGTAAATTATGATTTCAGTTACTGATGCACAAGAACGGGGATAAGTTTTGGTGTGCGTTCTGCAGTTAGGGTGAGTTACTTTCAAGGCCAATTGATTGTAAAGCACTTCAATGAATGGTATGACCGGATCTGCCTATCATCACGGCAACAAGTTTTGGTGGTTTACTATTCTTCAAAGGCATTTGAAAAGGGTGTTTGAATGAATAGATATGTTTGGTTTGATGGACGATTCTATTTCTCATGTTTGTACTAGTAACATGCATATGCGGAATGAGGTGGGGATAGACCAAAGTCATTTCATTTTTCAAACCAAATAAGAATCTGAGATGACTTCATGAACTCGATCATGTAACTCACACTGCAAAATCCATTGCCAACAGGTGCCCTAAAGTAGAAAAAACACGTAGACACCCTAGTGCAACCTCCGTCTATAAGTTCATATTCATTTTTTGAAACGAGGATAAGTTCATATTCATGGCAAAAACTAAACAGTTGTGTTGTTATAAATCCGGCCAGCTGCTTGGCCGGCGTAGCATGAGAACTGAAGAAGATATAACAGCCTCGGCTCCGCCGAACGGCCCAAACGGCCCGCTGTTTCGGTTCAGAATACTTCCTTTTCGAAAGGACTAAAACGAGAGCCGATGGCTAGGACAGCAAGCAAGGGCACAAGTAGCATGAAATCTAGTAATATCTGCAGCGGTCGTGCAACGGTCTGTTAACCTCTCACCCAACCTTTGGGCAATCACAACTGCGGCATGACTGATCGTGACAACGCACACGGATCATCATCATTGGACTACAGCCTGGTGATCAATGGAAATCAAAGTGATGTCATCTGATTCTCATCCAAACTCGAGCTTCACATTCTTATCTGGTTCCAAACCTTTGCTGTTTTAGGAGCGGGAGACCATGCCAGGTCACGCAAGCAAGGACGAACAGACTAGGAGATGGCAACCAGGGATCCAACGCGCTGGGCATGCGTTCGGCCATGTTGCCCCAGGCAGCAACCTCTTCTTGTAACAAGAAAAAAGATGAGAAAAATTCCTTCCCCTCAAGGCCTGAAACCTCTCCTCCAATGCACGCAAGAAATCGGCCGTGTCAACGTGCACAGAAATGCGCTTCTAAATATCTGCACCTGCGCGTGCGTGCATATAAATAGTCGGCACATGCTACTGTGATAAGCAAGCCCAGCAGACTCGTGTCAGTGTGTCACTAGCAAAGCTCTGTCAAGATAAGAACAGTTCTTGACAAGAACAGAGCGGTAATCCGCAATGGATCGTCGCGTGAGCCTGGCCACCCGGAGCGTGCGCGTGCAGATCCCCGACCAGCTGCCGACGCTGTTCGAACCGCAGAAGGCGGTGATGACCCCGCACATCCGCGCGAGCACCGACGACGACGACGCGGCGCCGCCGGAGCGCAGGCTCACCGTGCTGGCGCTCCAGCTCGCGTTGCTCGAGAAGGCGGCCAGCCGGCTGGGCACGCTTGGCTTCATCTGGGCCACCGTCGTCCTCCTCGGCGGCTTCGCCATCACCCTGGGCCAGACCGACTTCTGGTGCGTCACCGCGCTGCTGCTGGTGGAGGGCGCCCGCATCCTGGGCCGCAGCCACGAGCTGGAGTGGCAGCACGAGGCCACGGGCCGCGCGCCCCCCGTCTCCTGGGCCGCCGGCCGCGTCTTCCACTGGCTGCAGCTGCTCTCCGCCTCCGCCTGCGTCGCGCTCTCCCTCGTCCGCCTCGCACACCAGCACTACGGCGGCAGCCCGGAGGCCCGCACCAACCGCCGCTCCGCGCTCGACATCTTTTACGGCCTCGCGCTCGCCGAGGCCCTGCTCTTCCTCCTCGAGAAGGCGCTGTGGCAGTGGAGGCTCGGCTACCACCGCCTCCTCGAGCGCGTCGCCGTCGAGTGCCACCTCGCTACCGCCTGCGGCACCGTCGCCGTCCGCCGCTTCTTCTACGACTCCTACTCGCGCTGCCTCAACGGCAGCATCTTCGACGGCCTGCACATGGACCTCGTGTCCTACGCCGACGACCTGCTCACCGCGGGCTCGCACGACGAGCAGCGCCTCGGCGCCAACATCCTCGTGGCGCTCGTCGAGTCTGACCGCTTCGCCGACGCCACGCTCCGCAGGATCGGCACGTCCGCGCCCACCGTCGAGCGCCTCATCGAGATGCTCAGCTGGAAGAACGCGTCGGAGAAGGACGTGCGCCGCTCCGCCGCGGTCGTCGTGTTCATGCTCACGGGGAGGAAGCTCAACGCGCTCCGCGTCACCCGCATCCCCGGAGGGATCGAGTCCGTGGCATCCTTGCTGTACGCCGACCTCGACGAGCTCAACCTCCTCGGGCTGTCCATCCTCAACAAGCTCGCGCACGACCACGACAACTGCGACAAGATCGGCAAGACCAGGGGCCTTCTCGACAAGATCATCTCGTACTCGAGCATAGCCAGCGGGCCGGCGGCGGCGGCGCCGCCGACAGACACGCGACTCAAGGCAGTGAAGCAGTCGCTCCGAGTTGTGAAGAGGCTGGCGACCACGACGGGGACCACCGGAAAGCTACTTCGTGGGGAGCTCTCTGACATCGTGTTCACGGTGAGTAACATCAGGGAGGTGCTGCAGCAGCACGACGAGAAGGACATGTCAGAGCTGCACCTGCTGGCGATCGAGATTCTGACGAGCCTCGCCATGGATGAGGAGGCGAGGGAGATGATCGGCGGGACGGGGGGTGTGGTCAGCGTGCTCCTCGCGATGTTCTTGCCGGGAAAGGATGCCGCAGCGCCCGACCGGCGGAAGGACGCGGTCCGGGTGGAGGCCGGCGAGGCTCTGGCGATGCTGGCGCTCGACAGCCGGGCGAACTGCGGCGCGATCATCACGGCGTGCGGCGGCGGGGTGGCGCGGCTCATCGAGGCGCTGGGTGATCCCGTCGTCATCATCGGCGCCGCAAGGATCCTGCGCAACCTGTGCACCTACGCCGGCGAAGAGTGGCAGCTCGCACTGAGAGGAGTCACCGCCGGCGCCACCAAGGTAAGTAGTTTCTGTCCACTGATCTGTGCATGTGTATCGTCGCAGCTGGAGGTCATTGGCCAACCATTCCCTGAATCTCTTTCCCGATGACTCGAGCAGGTGCTGCGAAATATCATGGTGGAGAAGACCAAGCTCCTCAACATCTCCCTCAGCCTGGCGGCGCAGATGCTCCGGTTCATGGAGCCCGGGGAGCTCCGGGGGACCCTCGCCGCGGCGGGCGTCACGGAGGCGGCGCTGGCGCGGACGCTGGTGCTGGTCCTGCGGGAGTACGGCCGCCCGTCCTTGGTGGTGCCGCGCATCCGGTTGTACACGCTCGAGCTCGCCATCGCGCTGATGCGGTCGGAGGAGGACGCGCGGTTCGTGGCGCTCTTCGTGGAGCTCGGGCTGGAGGGCGAGCTAAGGCGCGTCGCGGAGACCACCTCCGGGCTCGAGTGCTTCAACGTCTTCTCCGGCAGTGTCGGGCTCAACCGCCGCGCCGTCGGTGTCTGCTCGCTCGTCGAGACCGCCAGGGAGCTGATGAGGCGAGGCTGACACGTCACAAATCCTCATCTTCTACGCTGAAAAAGCGAGCAGCCACGGCCGGTGTCTCCCCTGCTCCAGTCATATACTTCGGGGTGCATTGTGAATTTGTGATTTATCCACTTTGATTCCACGGTATTTGCATATGTAGTATCTCTCTGTGTCTCATGCGTATTGTTTCTGTTAATTCTGTATCACTTTTTTTTAAACGTAAATGGCATGAGCTCTGCCGCATCTTATAAGAAGAATAGAAGTTTCAGTACAGATTACATGTCTTGTTATTTATATGATTGACAAATTACAGCTCATCACTCTTAACATGAGTTGATACAACATCTGCATTATTCGATCATAGGAGCTCCACACGCCGCTTGGCGCAGACCAATCTCATCTTTGATGAGGTAGAATACTTGCAACGTAGAGCATTATTTTCCCTCGAATATTCTTCTATTACGCTCTTTCCAAAGATTCCATGTGGTGTAGATGATCACCGCAGCAGTTCGGCGTTTCTTTTCCTTGGCAACAGCAGCAATGGACATACACCACCAGTCCTGCAATTCCATATCACTTTGTGGAACCTGGACAAGTTCATTAGCCCAGTTAGCGACTTTGCTCCATACTTGTAGTGAAAATGTGCACCTGATACACATGTGTACTGCTGATTCAACATCAGTCTGGCATAGTGGACATATAGGATTACATGGCCAATTCCTAGCTTGAAGTCTGTCAGACGTCAACAATCTGTTCTGCATGAGCAACCAAGCGAAGAACCTGTGTTTACCCTTTGTCAGTGCCTTCCAGATCGCTTGCGGCTTGAATTGGCAGTAAGATCCTGCAAATTGGGCGAGGTATGCACTCTTTGCAGTGTATTGGCCGTCAATCGACCATCTCCATACAATTTCGTCAGGCATATCAGTAAGGACCACGTCCTGGACAAGATCCCAGAGCTCGATAAATTCAGCCATTTCATTTACAAATTGCATTCTCCATAGGCCTCTAGTCCAGCTCTGATCCTGAAGCTCCTCCTGCACTGATATGTTTTTACGCCATGCCAACTGGTACAGATTTGGTGCTATATCCCTAGGGGCTTTGCCATTAAGCCAGGAAGAGTTCCAAAATTGTGCCTTTTGTCCATTCCCCACCGTAACTGAGGTACTAGCTCTGAACAATTGCAAGTCAATGTCTGTCACCGGTGCTTCCCCTCCTGTGAGCACAGTTCTATCTGGCTCCTTCCATTCAAACCACACCCACCGCAGCCTTAATGCTCTGCTGAAGTTCTCCAAGTTTAAGGCCCCCAGGCCACCCATCTTCTTTGACTTTGGCACATTAGGCCATGCAACTAGACAGTGCCCCCCATTTACTGTTTCAGCCCCTTTCCATAGGAAAGCTTTTCTTATCTTGTCAATTTTCTTAATTGTTCAGGATTTTGGGTTGAAAACTGTGAGGAAATATGTTGGTATGGCTGACAGAACTGTGTTCAACAATGTCAGGCGTCCAGCCCTGTTAAGTAATCTTCCCTTCCAGGAGGGTAATCTAGCAGCAACTCTGTCAATTAGTGGTTGTATATCAACCCGCCTTAGTGCTCTCGTGTGAAGAGGTAACCCAAGATATGTGCAAGAAAAAGACTTCACTGGACAGTGGAAATTATGCAAGATGTGCTCAAGGTTGATCCCATCACACTGGATTGGGTAGATGGCACTTTTGCTGAGATTTGTGATCAGTCCTGAAGCCAAGCCAAAGTCATTTAGAACCTCCCTGACAACTGCAATCTCTTCATTGTTTGGTTTCAGAAAAAGGGCAACGTCATCTGCATATATGTTGAGCCTTGTTCTAGCTGTTCTATGTTGGATTGGGGATAGCATTCCTTGGGCCTAATTCTGTATCACTGGATTCCTTGTTGTGTGAAAGTGAAATAAATATATTATGGGTACATTCTGTGTGTGCGCGCGCGCTTGTTTGATTCTACTTCCGTCCAGAAGTTCAAAAGGTTTATATATGCTTTTGAGAAAAAATAATTAATCCACAATATAAACCCAAAAAACGTTTCGAACAGCAGCATTTCATCTAGACATAATGTAAAATGGGAAACCGCGATATTATCGTTGTTAGAGTACTGCTCAACGGAAATCGTCGAAAGAAACTCAAATTGATATATGGATATAAATCATGTAGTTGCTTATTCTTTTTCAAAATGTTTATGAAATATGAATGCAGAACGGAAAACCGCAAGCCTAGGTAAGACGCATATGGTCGGTGCACCAGAACGAGGTGTTACTGTTCTGACGAGCTGCCTGACCTCAGCCTGGATGATATCAGCAGCTAGCAGCAACTTCCTTTTTTTTTTAAAAAAAAAAGGAAAACAGCAGACGAGGGTTTTGCCAGGCATATATAAATAGAGAAGAGCTAGCAGTCAGCAAACGCCTGATTTTTCGAGAGAGAACAAGTTGTGCACTTGTTCGTCTTGCTCCACAGACGAGGATCGGCAGTCTGGTTTGATCGATTATTGTGCCCCGAACGGGAGAATTTGCCATGGTCAACCGAAGGCGCTATCGAGGAGGCGCTCCATGGCGAGCACGGACGAGCCCTTCACCTCGTCGTCCGCTCCGCCGACACCTACCGCCGCGCGCGCCAACTGCTTGAGCTCCGCGGCCTTCCGCCGCATGTCCCTGGCCTTCTCGCCGTCCCCGAGCACCGCCTCCACGACGTCCCTCACGTGCTCCCACCCCTTGCCCAGCCCGCCGAACACCCTCCCGGACGCCACCTCGACGCCGACGCCGAGCTCCTCCAGCAAGCGGACGTCGAACACCTGGTCGGCGATGAGCGGCCACCCCACCACCGGCACGCCGTGCCACAGGCTCTCCAGCACCGAGTTCCACCCGCAGTGGCTCAGGAACGCGCCCGTCGACGCGTGCGCCAGGATCGCCACCTGCGGCGCCCACCGCCGCACCACCACGCCCCGCCCCGCCGCCGCGGCGCGGTCCTCGAACCCATCGGGGAGCCACTCAGCGCGGAACGCCTCCGCCCCGTCGAACTCCGCCGGCGGCCGCACCGCCCAGATGAACGGCCGCCCGCTGGCCTCCAGCCCCCGCGCCAGCTCCATCATCTGCGACGCCGGGATCGTGTTCTGCGACCCGAACGACACGTACAGCACGGACGCCGGCGGCTTGGAGTCCAGGAACTTGATGATGCGGGCGTCTTCGTCCCGTGCGTCATCCGAAGGTGCTCGTGTTCGGCCGCCGATGAGGGGACCGACGGCGAACGTCGGCAGCCCGGAGAGCTTCCGGATGAGGTGGAGACCTTTCGGCTCGATCTCTTCCGAGGTGTTGATGACGAGACCGCCCGAGTGGCGGAAGTGGAGGCTGATCATCCGGCACAGGTACGCCAACATGGGGTTCGTCGCGTGGTCCTCCGTGACGATCACGTTCAGGAACTCCGTGTACCGGACGCGCACGTCGGGGAAGTCGTGCAGCGCCTGCTCGTCGCTGGGGCCGACGGGGCGCGGGAACGTCGGCGGGCGGAGCCAGATGGAGAAGGTGACGGCGGAGGCGTAGGCGCCGGAGGTGAGGAACACGCGGTGCCGGACGCCAAGCGCGCGGGCGCTCTCGGCCGTCCAGCCCAGGAAGATGTCCGCGAGGACACACACGTTCTCGCGCCCTTGTCTCCCCGCGACCTCCGCCACGAGCTCCTCGAACGACGGCCGGAGCAGCTCCGTGGCGCGGTAGAAGGCGGGGAAGGCACGCAGTGGGACGGCGTCGGCGCTCTCGGCGTCGGGAGGAAGGCCATGGTCCGACGGCGAGAACGGCAGCTCGGCGAAGCCGATGGACGATCCGGCCGGTACCGCACGCTGGAGGTTGGCCACGTTGCGGGGCGTGCTGACGATTGTGACCTCGAGACGGCGCTGGCCGCTGCCGCCACGCTGCCCGAGGCTCTCGAGGCGCTTGGCCAGGTTGAGGAACGGGATGAGGTGGCCTTGCGCCAGGAACGGGAAGAGGAGGAGGTGGCCGGCGCCGCGGCCGCCGCGCTCTTGCTCGTGACCCATGGCGGGCGGACAGGGCGAGGGTGAGCAGCTTGTCCTAGTGTGGAACAGGCTTGGTATGCTTTGTTGAGTCTGTTACATCCTTACAGGCTGACTACGTGTATATAGACACGCACCCATGACGTCGCCTGTGCCGTTTGGCGCTTGCGTGCTCCCTATGCTGTTACGCTTGGCGTTTGTGCGGTGCAGCGTGGCAAAATGCCAAACTGCCAATGGTCTGAGATGCACTCGTGCAGTTTGCACGTACGAAGAACTCTCTGAAATTTTGGATTATATATGCACTATCTATTGCTAACGCAGAAAATCCGATTGTTCGGTCAGGTGGTAAAAACAAGACACGCCAAGCCATGATAAGTTATGCCTACGAGCGACTTCGTCGATGCCGTAAATTACGCGCAGATGGCACTGTCAGTCTTGACCTAGCTAGCCTGTGTAGATCTTTTCAGGTTCAGTTGGTCCTACCGTCCCTGTTCCGATCTGGTTGTCTTCTGATATATAGTGACATTCCCGGGCAAACTCTAGGTTGAATGATCGAATGACATTAACCTGAAGATTTTAGCTACATATATTACCTCAACCTTTTTTAGGCTCCCAAGTGGTTTCGTCTCCACTCTCCAGCATACCACAGATTGTTGTGTTGTTGCTTAATCGTGCAACATTTCAGCTTATATGGCTGACTTATCTGAGTGGGCAAGTAATTAACGCCTATGTTAACACAAAACGCCAACTAGCGTGGATTCAGCGCAACTGCACAGGGTTAGAGAAAGAATTGCGCGGAACATGATGCACCATATTGCAAGGCAAACACGTACCTGAAGATTGTTGTAAATTACAATCATCAATCCCATATACATTGTTGGGAATAAAAGCTCCGGTATGACAGCCTTTCAGCAAGGAACTTAGCAACTTTTGTGGCTGCAGGCCCTGGTCTAAGAACATCCAGGTTACCTGAAACATCGCATGGACTGTCATGCCCAACACCTATACACCATCCTCCTGTAACGAGCTCTCCAGGCAGGCGGTGTAAAATTTCCGCATCAATGTGATCGAGAACAGGATCATCCTTGGGAAATCTAGTCCCAAAGGCTGCACCACTTTCGGTCATATTTTCTACATCAGCCATAGTCAGTAGGCGTGGCTCATTCTTGGAAGGTGCATCCCACGTTGAATAGTGCAGGTCATGGTTAACTACAGTCCTGTTGAATTCAGGGGAGTTGCAAAGAACTGTCTGGAAATACTTCCTGTGTGGCAAGGGCATGTTAGTGTAGTACATCAGCAGAGTTCTTGGCAGATTATCCATGCCAACGATACAATATTCAATGAATTTCCGAGAAAGGATAACAGACGAAGAGCCTGCAAGGAAGAAGTAGACATATATAAAAACAGCTTAAACTACCAACATAACTGATGAGAAGCAGGTCAAGAAGCAATAAACAATTATGCATAGCAGCTATATAGTGGTCAATGTCATTTAATGAATAAGTAGAAGATTTCTTTGCTGATTTATGTTTTGGAATCCTTACACTAAAAATTTTGCACCCAGGCGTGGGACTGCCACACCAGTCTTGGCATACTTAGGATACAGTGGGGCACTTTTCAAACCATAAGACTAAATTCCAGTGTTATGTGTCAGAAGCCAAAAAAACTTATCTTAAAAGACGATACCCAATATCTATAGACAGTAGCATTCTGGTAAGGTTTTGTAGAGAAGAGAAGTTGCTTAGATTTGAACAAAGAAAAACACCACCAGAACAAACTCAAATACACAAGCAATATATGGAAAATTAGAAAAGTACAGAACATTTCGTGTCAAGGGAATAAATATATGTTAGTTAACAATGCCATCAAACATAGCGTATAATTAATGGCAGTAGTTGAAGTCTTGCAGAAATTGGTGGGTTTCACTTACTTCTGCCACTTATCCCAAGGCCTTAGGGTCATACAGTTCCAAAAACTGGCCGTAACCCAAGTACACCAAGGCACGTATGACATTCCAAACCGTGTAATCATTTTGTCGTCCACAGTGACTAGTCAACGAAATTTTAGCAACTAGGGCAGAGTGGCACTGCAGGTGGGATTGCCACACCAGTCTTAGTGTGCTTAGGATAGGGCAGGGCGTTTTTCAAATCATACAACCATGAATTCCAGGGTTGCACGGCACAAAGGCAAGACATTTAATCTTAAAAGCATGATATACAATGTCCATAAACAGTAGCATTTTGTTAAGGTCTTGTAGAGAATAGAAAAATTGCTTAGATTTGAAACTAAAAAATAACAAGACAAGAAAAAACTCAAATACACAAGCATATATGGATTACAAGAAAAGTAATGGGCATTTTGTGTCAAGGGAACACATAAATTGTAGTTGATGATAGCATTGAACATAGCATATAGTTCAGAAGAACTCCAGATTTTATGGTTCTAGTTGAAGTCTTGCGGAAAGTGGTGGGTTTCCTGACTTATATTACTTAGCCCAAGGTCATGGTCATACAGTTCTAAAACCCGGCCATAACCCAAGTACACCAAGCCAGTATGACATTCCGACTCACATCATCATTTTGTCGTCCACATTGGCTAGTCACCAAAATTTAGCGACTAGGACAGAGCATCGCAGCAGGTGGGACTACCACACCAGTCTTGGCATTCTTAGGATACAGTGGGGCATTTTTCAAACCATAAAACCATAAACTCCAAGTTTACTTGCCACGAGCCAAGAAATATAATCTTAAAAGCTGAATACTCAGTATCTATAGAAAGTAGCATTCTGGTAAGTTCTTGTAAAGAAGAGAAAAGTTGCTTAGATTCAGACTTAAAAAAATAACAACACCAGAAAAAACTCAGATACACAAGCAATATACTGAAAATAAGAAAAGTATGGAACATTTTGTGTCAATGGAATATATAGTTAATGATGGCACCAAACATAGAGAATATTTCAGAAGAATTCCAGGTTCTATGGTTGTAGTTCAAGTCTTGCAGAAATTGGTGGATTTCCTGACTTATAGTACACAGCCCAAGGTCTTATGGTGATACAGCTCTATAACGCGGTCGTAACCCAAGTACCCCAAGCCAGGTATGACGATCCAACCTGCCTCATCATCTTGACATCCGCATACTAGTCACCAAAATTTTAGTGACTAGGACACAGTAGCGCTGCAGGTGGGATTGCCACACCATTCTTGGTGTACTTGGGATAGGGTGGTGCATTTTTTAAAACCATACAACCAAAATATATACTTATGTGGCACAAGCCAAGAAATTCAATCTTAAAAGCATGACACTCAATATCTATAGGCAGATCACAGAAGCATTCTGTTAAGGTCTTGTAGAGAAGAGAAAAGTTGCTTATATTTGAAACTAAAAAAAATAACACCAGAAGAAAAAACTTAAATTTGGATGTTCACCCTTCAAATCATAACTTAAGTGAATAAGTGGTCACAGTTTAATTCAATAAAAATATTAAGAAGATAAAGGATCTTGGTAGCTAACAAGGATGTTCAAGCAGAACCTTGGCTATCTTAGCTGTAATCAATAGAATACGAATGTAAGAAAGTAAACTGGTAATACACAACCATGCCCACCACCAAAAGGCTTGCTGGCTGGTAGGTGTAAGAGCGGTAATGTCCACATCTTCATTTACTTATAGTTATGGACAATACAAACTTAAGACCATTACTCGGTGAACAATTTATTGATGTCATTTCCAGATGATAAACCTAAATATCTCTTATGTATATTTGCAGCAAAGTTTTAAAAAGATGATGGCAAGCATTCTAGGTGACAACGAGCTAGTCTATTTTTTCCATGTTCACGAAAGCATATGCTCCACTTTAATAATCCTATAACATGCATCGGACCAATAAACCCATCACACATTATATAGTTAGAGATTTTCACCAATATTCAGGATCAACTGTCCATCACTTGAACATTAGCATCAAAAGGCATTTCATTTTTATTGTTCTAACATTATACAAGCCAATACTCCCTCACCTGTAAATAGTTTATAAGCATTTGGTAGATCACGCTTTTGGGTGGCATAAAAAATGTCATTCCTGGATGAGAGATATAGACCAGGATCAACAATAATTGGCCTTATTTGTCTTGACCTGGATGCAGAGACAGACAATGTCAATAACTTCCCACCCTAAATTCGAAAGAGAGAAACTAGAAATTAAAAAAATGATGAAATGCCCTTACTCCTTCCAACCAATGTAGCTGGTATGTTGAATGAAGTTGAGATCCTTTGGTAGGTATGATAAAACATGCAGAAGATCTGCAAACAATTTGAAAATCAAGTTACATTCATAAATTAATACCTCTCCACTAGCTGTCCACAGTTTATGTGGAAGCACAGAATGAAGCAGCTGCTACTATCCTGACCATTTTCTAACTATGAGCTATTACAAAACCATTAGATTAAAGTAGCAAGTTCCAGCAGGTTTGACCTCAATACATAAATTCAATGTGATGTTCATAGTACTCAACTAGGCAATACAACATAAGGTTAGAAAACTTAATCTGCTACCCATGCTCAACAAAAACCAATTCTCTCCACACCATGCAAAAGCAAAACACTGGTTGACTGAGAACAAAATATTCTAAATGGGACAAATTCGTTTACCGTTCTCACATAATATTTGCACTATTCCACACAACAAAAAAAATTGCAAAGTGCTTTAGATTACTTTATTTGCAGGGTTGGAAAGCAGAAAATAGCGGCCGGGTGTAAACCTAACTATGTTACAGAAAATATAAACTTATTTCCAGACTCTAACGTGACACTCGTTGGAAGTATTGATTAGTTACAAGACTAACTTGCGTATGCCAATTTTTTGAAAGAGATGAAGTGACATTTTTTTTCTAGGTTAACAGGCATAAGATAATACGAAAACACAACAGTAATTATATAGTTCGCAAACTTGTTCCTTTGGAGACCACAACCAAAAAAGGCATTGTATTCCTTAAAGGCAGCCCAGCCCCATTGTTTTAATTTTTTTTATCTATTTCCATTCTGATGCATTTAGGATGATAATCCGAAAGGGGACTGTTGTGTAGCAATAAACTGATTCACCTGTTTATAATGGTGAATCCAGAGTTCCAGACAGATCTATCAATGCTAAACACCCTACCAAAGCTAATTCTCTCCATGCTCAACAAAAACCAATTCTCTCCAGACCGATGCAAAAGGAAAGCATTGGTTGACTGAGAACAAAATATTCTAAATGGGACAAATCCGTTTACCATTCGCACATAATATTTACAATATTCCACACAACAAAAATTTTGCAAACTGCTTTAGACTACTTTACTTGCAGGGGTTGGAGAGCAGAAAATAGTGGCCAGGTGTAAATCTAGCTATGTTACAGAACTTATTTCCAGACTCTAATGTGACACTCGTTGGAAGTGTTGATTCAGTTACAAGACTAACTCCTCACTACCCAATACTCTCTGGAATTTAGATGGTATATCGAGTCCATTTCCAAACTTGTTTTTTGAAAGAGATGGAGTGGCATTTTTTTCTAGGTAAACTGGCTACTGGCATAAGATAATACGAAAATTTGAAAGCACAACAGTAATTATACAGTTCGCGAACTTGTTCCTTTGGAGACCACAACCGAAAAAGGCATTATATATTCATTAAAGGCAGCCTAGCCCCATTATTTTAATTTTTTCTATTTCCATTCTAATGCATTTAGGACGATAATCCGAAAGGGGACTGTTGTGTAGCAATAAACTGATTCACCTGTCTATAATAGTAAACCCAGAGTTCCAGACAGATCTATCAATGATAAACACAAACACCCTACCCAAGCTACATTTCATTCAAACATTTAGGTCAATCAAAAACAAAGTAGACATAGACGAATACTCTTCTAATTACCGAAATACCTAGATCTATTAAGAATACCTAAACCATGCTAGCGTCTATCACATCACATGCACCAAAAGGTATTCGAATAGCTGCAGAGAGGAATCACCATCGGGTGTGACGAGCGGGTAGTCCGCGGCGTCGAGGTGCACGAACCAGTCCCATCCCTGGCCGATCCTCAGCAGCAGCGCGGCGCCGTGCAGCGTGGCGGCGAGCGCGGACGCGCCGCGCGGGTTGGCGAACCCGGGGTCCCCGACGACATGTACGTTGTCGTGGCCGGGTGCTGCCCGCGCCTTCCGCGCGAGCCACTCTCGATCGGCGGGCGAGGCGGCGCGGTCGAGCAGGAGGAGGTAGGTGTTGCGCGGGTGGTACGTGGCGAGGAGCAGCCGCTGGAGGCGGTCGGCGTCGCCCGCGGATCCCGTGAGGAGGAACGCGAGCGTCGGCGGGGCCGGGCCGGCGGAGGAGACGGCCGCGGCGGTGGTCGGGAGCGGCGCGAGGCGGGGCGGCGGCGGCGGCGGCGGCGAGGGGGCGGGGGAGGAGGAGGAGGAGGAGAGGTGCAGGAGCAGAAGCAGGAGGAGGGAAGCGAGGAGGAGGCAGGGGAGCGGGCGGGAGTCCTTGGGGAAGACGCTGAGCGGCAGGGCGGAGGGCGCGGCCGGCGCGGCGGGTTGCATTTGGGGGGGGAGGATAAATTCCTGGGCTGGTGCTCTCTGCTCCGCGCGGCGGGGGAGGGAGGGAGCGAGGGATCTCGCGCGGACGGGGAAGAGAGGAAAGTCTGACGAGTTTGGTGAGCGGCTGGTGCACTGGCGTGAAACTGATGAGACTCGGGCTCTGTCCTTCGTTTGGTGCATATGATCTTTCGGTGAGTTTGGCATCAGTCCTTTACGTGCAAAACCCGAAATCTAAACAAAGCTCCTTTTTCTTCCCTTGGGTTCAAAACCCTTTTCTCTTGCATGAAATATTATCTGTGTCTATATTTTGTTTCTCATGGTTCAAAATATTTGCTCGGTTTAATTTCCATTCCTAATCAGATGATAGTGCGTGCCTAGGAACAGGTTGATTTACTGCATTTGCTTGATAAACAAACTTTGCTTTGGTTAAATTTTGCATCCATTGTGCATGAAATATTCACTTGCTTAATTTTGCATCCTAAGCTAAAAATCAAATGGTACGACTTTGTCAGTTCCAACCATCAAGAAGATTGTATGATACTAGGTCGGCGTTGTTTTTATACATATTTACAGTTTTTTTTATTGAAAGCTTTAACTGGATTTATATGTTCCATCATTGTCTCTGTATGGTACGAAGGCATTAGTTGTTGGAAAAGGCTAATACTAGTGTTGCATTCTATGTAATCTGAAAAGAAAAATATCCACTGGACAATTTCGTTATGCCAAGCAAAGCAAAATATATGTGTACCCCGACATTATTATTTAGGAGGCATGGAAACCTAGTCCAAAGTTCTTCCACCGGACAATGGAAGTCGACCCGGTGATGTCCTGGCAGTGGCAGTGCACAATCCTCAATCCAAACGGTGGCGAGCCCACCCCCGCATCCACATGCCCCTCGGCCGTACCTCTTCTGCCGCCATAAAGACCCCCCTTTGATCCGAGCACTGCTCGCAAAAGTAATGTCAGTGCCGTCCGGCCGTGCGCTGCAACGACGGCGAGCCTGCCCCCTACAGCCAGAATCCTCCGTTCGCTAGGCGTAGTATCCTTGACACTGACTGGTGTTGCTCGCGATGCAACGCCGTGTGAGGATGCAGCAACAAGGTTTTGCCTAGTTTGGACTAGACAGCCTTCCTGGCTTCGGCAGGCCACGAGAGCAGGTTGCCACTTCCGGGAAAGAAGAATGGTGACATGGATGAGTGTGATCTGCCGGCCTCAATCACGGCGAAATGGAAGGAAACCCCGTCAAAATCGTATGATCCAGCGGCATCTAGCCCGGCGAGTGGCGGACATGTCACTCTCCGTATGATGCCGAGCCCCATGCTCTCTGATTGACGACTCCCCTAGGCTAGCAGGAACAGGCGACCTGATAAAGCCCTTATCCCCATTTGAGTCTGACAGACACAGCTTAAGCTTATCACCATGAGTCACTTACAGCAGCTGCTGGGCTGCAGGAAATTTGATCACGATGGCGCTCTCTTCTCACCGCTGCAGATGCTTTGAACCTCTAATCCTACTGTCCTAACAAAACTAGCGGAATTGCAAAACGAAACTACGCGGATAAGGATGCAGCGAGGGTAATCATGATCGATCTCCAATCATCTCCATCCTCCATCGGCGACGAAGCAGGGACCGTTTCTCGCTCGGTCGGAGGCGGTTGCTGCCGTCACTTGCTCTGGTCGGAGGAGGCGGCGGCGCGCGCCGCGGCGCGCTCGGCGCGGCGGGCCCTGGCGCCGGCGCGGATGCCCCCGGCGGCGGCCTCCTCCTCCACGTGGCGGCGCATCTCCAGGACGCGGCGGTGGGAGTTGGAGTGCAGCAGCGGGGAGAAGGTGGGGCTGTTGATGGGGCGGTACTCCGGGAAGAGCCGCCCGGACTTGAACCGCACGCCGCACGCGTTGCACAGCGTGCTGGGCCCGGCGGGGCCCTGCCGCCACTGCGGCGTCTCCTCCGACCCGCAGTGCGTGCACCGGCGCCGCGGCGCCGCACCGCCGGCGGGCGGGGGCGCCGGGGGCAGCACCGGCGGGAGGCTCCACGGCGCCGTCACCCGCCGCCGCCGCCGCAGCCCCTTGGTCCTCGGACCCACCACATGGGGCAGCGCCTCCAGGCGGCCCAGCCCGGCCGACGGACGCGACGGCGCCGCCTCCGCCACCACCTCCGCCGCCATGGTCTCCACCGAAGGGAACGCGTCCATATTCGAGAGCCACTCCAACTCCTCCTCTTCCTCGGGCCCCTGGCCCCCTCCGACCGCCGCCAACTCCAACCCCTGCAAGAACCACCCCCAAGAAAGGGAAAAAAAATTCAGCGCCCATATCGCAAACGCAACCTCCGCGGCAGCCATAGGAGAAACGAGACAGCTACCGCGTGGTCAAAGAAGGCATTCAAGCTGGCGTCCGCGCCGCCGCCGAGCTCGTCAGGCACCGCCGCCGCCGCCGGGTTCTCGTCTGCCGCTCCGCCCCCCGCCATGGTCGCCGCCGCCGTCACGGCACAGGGATAAAGAAATGGAATTTTTTATTCGATTACTTGAACACTTCTAATCGAGATGATCCGGGGGCCTTTTATCATCTGCCTTTCGAACCCTTTTTTGGGAGGTTTTTGTTCCGACCTCAGCGGTTTCACAAGTTGAAGCAAGCGAGATTTTTGTCCGGGTTCTTGAGATGATGCTAGAAATCCATAGGTTTTAACGAGGGTAATAACCCCATGGCGTTCACGTGGGGGTGGGGTGGCTCTTAAGTCTCCGTGCTGGCACTGTGGCTAGGGGCGATTTGGATTTGTTCGGCTGCTTAAAACGTCCGGGTTAACAAGGGTCCTCCTCCATTAGGGTTTGCTTCAGGGTTAAGCACACGCCGCGGAGAAGAACCAGAAACGGAAGGGAGATGAGCCTGCTGTCTCCCATTCAAGCCGCGGCGGCGCATGCATTTCGTGAGATGAGGTCCAAGCTTTTTTCACACCGATACAATCATAATACAACTGTATCCGTATCCCAGTTTTTAAGATGAGATGTTCACGGCTTCGGAAAAAAAAAAGATGAGATTTTCACGGATGGGAAGCTGTTTCCCATGTCGCAAGTCATTTCAAAAAATTGCCAAATGCAACTGGGTTGCGAAATTCTTGCACCGCTTATTCTCGCGCTCTCTTTTGTGTGAAAACAAAATAGAATTTGCTGCGAATCCTTAAACAGTTTAGTGGTGTGGAAATGGCAACTTCTTATACATTCATAAGAGGGTAAGTGTGCTAAGAAGCTAATAGAAGTTGATGATCCGGAATTTTTTAGTGCAAACTGAGAGACAAAAATTGCCGTAGCAAAACAGGGTTTTACTAATCATCATTCATCTTTTGTTATTGTTAACTGATCACTAACCAGCATAAATTGGTGTAGTTACTCAATCATTAGGAGAATTGCGTGTCAATTAATGTACTACTCTCAGTTCCTTAAAAGTAACAAAAACAAACTTCTGTTTAGGTTACGTAAGTGGTTCACATAAGCGAGATAAACGTGTGACTACACGGTTTTTTATGTGGAGGAAACATGCGTGCTAGTAGGAAGAAAAATGTATCATCTAAAAAATAATGGAAAACGTGTTTAAACCGTTTGTAGAGTAACCGTAAGTTACTTTATTATTATTGATGATTTATGCCACTAAATCAGCATCTATCTTTGTACCATATGACAAAACAACTTAAAATATTGTATTTAGAAGTTTCCACATGATGAAACCACTTCATTTAAAAGTTTCCACTCAATTAAGCTTCAACATAAGTATTTAAGCCAATCTTATATTGACATACTATGCACATCTATACAACTCTGCACTCGAAAAGAGAGCGTGGTCTATATGCCTTCCGCTGGCACACTAGCAAAACTGTCCCGTTGCTCCGTCCGTCCGGTGACTGGTGAGAATGAAAAACCTGTGGCTGACGATATGGCTGCTCTGCCCCAATGGGGGAACGTGGCTGCGGAAAGCCGCGTAAACATCGGTCATGGGCTGTAAACACATGGAAGTTTCTTTCATTTGCCGCGCGTAAACAAACATGGCCTCATGGGCTCCAAACATGCTGCTGCATTGGTTGGGCTGTCACTGATCATACTAGGCCTTGGTCCGCTTCGTTGGACGGAAATCATCTGCTCGTCGCGTTCTCTCTCTCGGCGGCGTAAACGGCTATGTTGTTTGGGAATTTTTTTATTTTTATATTTATTTTTTTTACGATTTTGCAAAAATAAATGTCGGATAAAAAAATCGCAGATATAGACTTATACAGCTGGATGAAATTTCAAACGTCGGTAACTAACTCAAAAAATAATTAAAATTGTTACCGCCGTTTGAACTGATAGTAGCTTACGTATCATGTGACGTGGCAGGGGGCTTAGAGGTTACCGCTTGTTGAAACAGCTATAACCGTTTGAAACGGCGGTAAGTGCCCACCCCCCTTCTTCGCCGACCACGCAGCCAATATCGACAGCTAGCCTCATTGTTGGAGATGGAGACGCCTATAGCCATTTCAACTTCGTGTAATTTTTTATTTCGTAACATTTTTCTTAGTTATAAAAATATATAAAGTTAGATTGGAATTACTAAATATTTGAATATATCATTATTGGTTTGAATATGAAATTCCAAATTTGAGAGAGAGAGAGCTTCGAGAAAATATTGGAAATTGAATTACTTCCCGACCATGGAACGATAGCTACTTCTAACAAAATTACAACACATGAAAATAAAATTCTTGCACAACATACGAACACCAATGACTCTAGACTAAACAATGGATTGCAGTGGCATGTGCGGCACGGATGGCTATCCTAAACATGTGTCGTTGCTATACTTAACACGCCTTAGGTAATTGAAATAGTCGAGGATAGAGCCATCTCTACTTTCTAGTAGAACTATCTTTGCGAGAGCTTGGAGAGCCCAGCCTCATAGCATCCAGCACTCCCAGAGGAAGACGGTGATGGTGGATGATCCTTGTTGTGGTGGTAGAGGCACTTGCACCATGGATCGATACAAATTGGGTCACCTGCGATGTTAACCGCCCAAGGATTTGCATCAACTTTGGCTTAAAGATCCTCCACCCTACGCTTGAGGTCAAAGATCTTGCACTTGAGGTAGTGGATGCACTCTTGCATTGGCTCAGGAAGTGGAGGATCGACCCACTTTGCATAGCGGCAGTTTCCTTGATCGAGATAAGACTGAACATGATGTTAGTTTGTAGCGCGAAAAAGTTAGCAAGAGTAAGGAAGTAATAGCATGACTCACCAAGCCATATGGGCATCGAAAGAAATGTCGGCTTCCATCACCGTAGCCATCAAATAGCTGCACGATGCAAGCCACGCCATGGTGACACATTAGCCACGCATCATGGTGGTCATCATAAGGCCTAAGGCAGTTTGGAGGGGTGTAGTTAGCCCTATCTATAGAGGGAAGTCGACGAGGGGTTTCTCATACTCCGTTGGGTCAAAAGAACCTGACCAAGTGACGGTGGGAATAAGAGCATCCCCTTCTCCCACAACCTCTCCCTCTTGCGGATGCCATTATTCTTCCTCCTACTCAGTGGTGTGGAAGGATACGGGAGAGAGAGGTCCATATAAAGAGTGTTGATATGAAGATGCACCGTGCCCCATTTGTCCAGTGCCCTGTCGTGTTCAATCATCCTAAAAAAGTTTAGATATAGTCTTTGCAGGTGCAGAGACGTAGGGCTCAGTGTGGACTCCCATCTACCTGAGAAGGCTCACGTTTAGGGTCCTTGTAGTCTATTGTGTAGGTTTTTCAGTGACGGTTCACTTCAACAGTGGATTAGCACTATTTGGTACTGTACTGGCAGCAGAGCGGTATATTGGCAATAGGGTGGAATCTAAGTACTTAAAGCATCGAGACGAAATGTTATCACAGTACAAATAACAGTACAATGGCATGTGAGGCACCCAACATGACAAACCTAAAGAGCACCTTGCCTAGGATAAAATGACTTAGGTAATGTAAATTGGTGGATCACAACTAATGTTCTACTGGATAAACCAGCAAAGTTTCCCCATCCTCACTTTTTTGGAGGAACATTCTCCATCCTCCTTCTTCATGTTTTTATTATCGCTCTTTTTCCTGGAGGAGTTGCACCTGACAAGTTTTGAATTCTTCCTCCTGTCATTTTAGTGTTGCCTCTCGAACACCTAACTGCTCGCGTCGCGTCTGCAGTTCATCCTCCTTACCCTTCAAATGGATCTGTTGTTGGTGGATACATCGCTCTTGCTTAAGTCTAGCAAGATGTGCCGCCTCTCGAGCCTCTGTATGCCTAGCATAGTATTGGCCTTTGGTCCACTGGGATTATGCCCACCTCCCCTAAAGGCCTAGTGTCAATCCATTCCGTAAATGTGCAAGCCTGCATGTTGATTCGTGATTAGTTCTAGATAATGATACATAGAAAACATATTTAAAATTTTTATGAACGGGCGGACCTTGAAATCATCGTCAATATCGGGACACTTGGAGTACCTATACCCCTTCTTTTCCCGAGGCAATCGATCCTCCCATACTTGCAACCACGCACGGAAGCCGTAGTGGCATTTGGGGCGCTCATTCTATGGTGAAATCCCATTTTATTCATCCTTCCACAATGACATTTCTTAGAGGGACAAGCAACCTCACTATAAGCGTTGCATTCGGGTTCGACAGTGGTAGTAGTGCGTTTGAACGTTGCCTGGACGTCTGTTATATAGAACGCTAGTTACGTGGTCCCATCATGGTAAAGGAAAAGAACATGCGTGTACATAATAGTCCGCACTGACCTACATAATATAGTCTGCAAAGGAGCATACATTATAGTCTACAGCATCGTACACATCATAGCCTGCACCAGCCTACAAAAAGATAAAGAAGGCCCTATGGACTAAATGCATCCTCGCTTGTGACGCACAGCACCAGCACCACGTCTCGCGGCCCGCTGCGCTACTCTGGTCTGCAGCTGGTCATACATAAAGGACTCTGGAGGGGCAACCTCGCGAGCCGGACGTCCTGGTGCGTCCGCAACTGGTGTCGTGAACTCCTAGGTGGAGCCTTGTGTCGAAGGCACTAGCGCTTTACCCAACTGCAAAGGACCTATCTCCTCAGCGTTGTAGCTGAATAAGGACTCCACCTAGTTTGTACTCGTCCTCTACATATCGTCCTCTATGGACTCGTCATTGGTCCCTCCGTAGCCTGTGTACGATGTGATCGAGCCAAGAAGTGTTATTTTCAATTTCTATCCATATTAGTAATCGAATAGAATGCATGCATTAATGACACACCTATGTTGTCCACACAGAGGCCACGGGAAGACGGTCCTTCTGCACTAAGTCCTCTGAAGTGTTGCGACACTGTATCATGAAATTATAAGTTAGTACAATCAATTAGATTAGAATTGGTGAATGGAAAATGAGAAAGTAAGGAAATACATACTTGTGGGGGTGAAAGACTGTGGACCCGACGCATAAGTGGAAGGACCTGATCGAGCTGCTACCCAAGATGGTGCACGTGGAGGAGTACACACCCTGGGGGAGGCTACATGTGCCTATGCTGCAGAAGATGACTCATGGTACGTTGGCCGTGTGGGTGCAGCAGAAGACGAACCGGGGTGCTGCGTAGGTAGTTCAAAGACGAACTGGGGTAGGCAGCCCGTGGTGGAAGTAGAACATCAACGTCACCACCACGGTAGTTGACGGCCCGCCAAAACCTAGCACACATGGCCGTGTCTTCCTGTACATCGACTCGTGCTCATGCGGGTTCATGTGCATGTAGTTCTCCGCACCTGTCCACGCCATCGCCTCAATTGCTACAATAATGTAGTATTGACGACAATTACGTAGTTCAAGTTAGGCATAAAATAATCACACCTACATTCCAAAAAACTATATAAAGTTATACACGACATCAATAGACATTATTACTAAATGTTATTAATTTCAACTAACCCAAAAACACCTGCATTCTTAATAACTATATAAAATTATAATTTGTGCATTGCCAGTAATATTAATCTTAAAGTTATCTAAATATATCATCAAATTAATTTTACTTTACCTTGTCAATATACACGACATCAAGAGAGATCATTACTAAATATTAATAAATTTAACAAACTCTAATCACACCTACATTCCAAAAAACTATATAAAGTTATACACGACATGAACAAACATTATTACTAAATGTTATTAATTTGAACTAACCCCAAAAACACCTACATTATGAATCACTATATAAAATTATAACTCGTGCATTGCCAATAATATTAATCTTAAAGTTATCTAAATAAATCAATAAACTAAATTTACTTTGACCAAAATAACTAAGCTAAATTTACTATACCGACAAACTAATATTTGTCTATGTCTTGTAAGTACACCTAGATTTAATATAATAATTAACACTACACCATTTATAAATCATATCGACTACTACATCTACTAACTACAAGTTAAGATAAACTGCGAGATTTCAAATAATATCTGAAGTGAAGCGCAGATCCGGCAGATCTTCGCTTCAATCCGGCAGATCTTCGCTTCAATCTCCACCCTCCTCCCCTCCCTCTCTTCTCCTCTCCTCTCCTATCCTCCCTCGCTTTCTCTTCTCTTCTCCCCGAATGAACCGACGTGCTCCTCTAGCCCGGCCCCGGCCTTTCTTCGTGTTTTAAAGGTCACCTACCGCCGACTAATCTGGTGGGATCTTCCCGCTCCCGGTGTTTGAATCGGCGGAAGGCTGTTACCACCGCTTCATCCGGCGGTAACCATCTACCGCCGTTTCATCCAGTGGTAAGTCTGTGCGCTCCTATGCCGCCAGGATTCCGCGTGCTGCTCACCGTTCTAGACGGCGGTAAGCGGTTTTGCCCCGCTGCCTCCTGACCTGGCGCCACGGTGTCGCAGGGTTGCTGACGTGGTGCCCCGTTTTCGATTTTTTTATTCGTCGCACAGGTACCGCCGGCTGAAACTGCGGTAACTTTTTTTACCGCCGGTTGAAACAGCTACCGTTTCATCCAGCGGCACACGTATATATTTGCTAATTTTTCGTCCGCTATTTATTTCTGCAAAATTATAAATATATATATATATATATATATATATATATAAATTCGTTGTTTGGTGGCCTTCTACCTTCTTTCGTGCGTGGTCCAAGAAAGCCGAAGGGCCCGCTCGTCATCAGAGAGAGTGTCTGTCCATCGGCTTGGGTTCCAGCGGAAAAAATTGGTGGTGGCCCCCGCCGAGGCCGTGCAGTCGTTCGGCGCGTGTTGCCGAGCGGCGACCATGAAACAGGTGCGGGCAGGGGCCGAGGTGAACCGCGAAGCGATCGTGCCAAGGACTTGCACGCGGCAGAACGCGATCCAGCGTGTTTGCCTACTCTTGGCGCGCGCTTGGCCCCCGCAGCCCCACGCCGCGTGCAAGCACAGGTGCCGGCGCGCCCCAGTGGAATTGGGACGATGACGTGTTCCCTTTTGCCATGCTCTGCTCCACTGGTCGCGCACTGCTGCGTGCTCCGACTCCAACTGCCAGTCCGGTGTCGGTACCGAATACCCAGGGAGGGACAGGTGTGCGTACGCGCTGGTGATTACACCACCAAATTGTTGACGACCAAAATTGACAGATCTGAACAGACCGATCACAAAACCGATCAGACCGTTCTGACCAAAGTCTCCAAAATATAAATTGGACTTGATCATTGTGTAGCTCTCGTTGAGTAGATCAAAATGCATATGTAAAATGTCCGATTTGAAGTTTGGATGAGAGAGTTATGACCTCGGAAAGATCTGCACCTAGGAAAACGGTCAAACCGGTTTGCCAGGGCGGTCAGACCGGTTTGGTCTGTATAGTCTGAGTTAGGAATTGTATTTTGACACGTGATTTATTAGGGTTTCGACTTCTAATGGGGCAAGAGCTCCCCTCACTGTCACAGCCGATTGAGGGTATCCAATCGATCAAAAACATTATCAATCTACTATTTTTGCCTTTTTACCTTTTCTCTTTGCCGTAACTTTTTCAATCCCCATCTGCTGTTCTTCTTTCGTCTCTATGACGTCTAAGGACATTCTAGGTGGCCTACCGACCCTAAAACAACCCAAGGTGCATCTGCCCTGACGGAGTCCCTCCCGGGCAAGCGTTCGTTGGTTTTCTTCACCGTGCTCGTCGACCAACTTGGTCTGACCGGCTACCCATACCGGTCTAACCGGCCCGCATAGAGGAGCTGAAGGAACCCTCTGTCAACACAAACCATGTGCTTAAACGAGTTTAATTACGGGTGGCAATGTGCAATCATCCATCGGGGCTTGGGAGCCGGCCCGAGCCTCTGTCTCTCCAGCGCTCTCCAGTCTCCACCGAGCATTCCATCTCACGGTCTAGTGCACACCAAGTTGGCACTGTTCCCCCAAAAAAAATCATCCAGGCTTTCACCACCGAACATATATTCTCTCCTCCGGATACGCTAGTTCCTACGCTGCATCGCGATTACTTTAATCCATACACCGGGGTGCCTAATAGCCAAACAAGAGGGCTCACAGCCATCGCTGCAAGTGTTTGTACGTACGCTGTCCCGCCGTTTAACTTTAGCCTACGAGCGAGGGGCTTCTCACATTGCCAGTTATTCAGAAATTAGCAAAAAGCATTATGCCTGCATGTGCCATTGCAGCACGAAAGTGCATAGGAAATGTGCCAGCCTGCAACCACTAAATCCTGCACGATCCTCTTATGTTGGCTATTGAACTGCAACTTGTTTACTGATAACAAACTTGGTTTCTTCACGCCACATTACATCCATCAAAACTCGAATTTCCAGAGAGGAGCAATGTTGGGACGTGCTCTTGTTCAATGATAGAGATGCACGAGAGGGAGTATCAAGAGTGCGTCCTCTCCAGCGCCATGTGGGTTAATCTAAACACCCAGGAAAACCCATCCAGAGACGCGTAATAATGCCACAATAATGGCTGAATAATCCACCCTCCTCCTAGGGAATTTCAGAGGCTGGAGCAACACAAAGCGAGGGGCAACTTCACATGGCCCCCATCTTAGCCCCACGCTGGCCCTCTCGCCATGGGAGAATTAACAAAGAGGGGGGAGGAGAGGCAGGCGAGCGCGACCGTGGAGGCCATGTGTGCCTGCATGTGGGCTAGCGAAGCGGAGGTTACCGAGTTGGAAGGGAGGCTAATCGCTTGCCATTTGCAGTTGGTGGCCGCATCTTGCATGATTGCCATTGCTTGCCTTGCAGCTAGTATGGTTCAGGTACCTTCTTGCCGCCTCCATCTTTCCCTGCACCATCACAATGCTTGGCAGAATGGCAGTTGGCCTTGGCCTCGTCCCTGTATGACACTATGTTAGAAAAAAAATGCATCTTAATTTACGACTGAATGATACTCTGCGAGAAAATAGAAGTGCCATATCAAAGGAATTAGCTATGTTTACACGATATTTGATTACTGAACTCGCTGAAACTTGAACTTGAACTTGTGAAACTGAAATCAGATGTAAGAGTGACAATTCTTGGCAGTCACCGGAGCTGGATGGTGTGAAATGCAGCGTGCATGTTTAGGTAAGAGGATCCATCGGTGTATCATGTTCATGTTCGCCGGCAGCCAGGTGGGTCCAATAATGGCAGCCCATCTGTAACATGGGAAGGTTCTGAGAGGAAGCCAGGGTGGGCGAGTAATTGGAGTTAGGGAACGAGGGATCATGTTATTTGTTGCGTAATTGAACTACAAAGGGGGAGGATTAGTTGTGCAGGATAGTGCACTTGATAAAGTGGAAACAGTTGAGTCAGTTGGAGCTGACTTTTTGAAGGGAGGACAAGGGTCCTGTTGCTGCCTGTACTTTTCAGGGCTTGTTTATAACCTGGATGTTCCCCAGAGCAAAATAATGGCTGCTAGACGGCAACTTTTTACATGTCTAGCTACAGGATGAAGGATGACTAGTACTCTAGCTAGTAGTATGGTGCTAGTAGCTACAGGATGAAGGATGACTATAACCTGGCTTGTTTAATCTTCTTGCATTGTTCTTGCAGTTTCTTTCCACTTTGATTCATCCTCAAAATGTTATGGACTTGTGCCAAAAGCCCAAAACTGTTTGATGCAATCATAATTGACATACAAGTATTACAGACAGCGTAATGCTGATTTCAGTGCAGGAGTAAGAGTAACCCAGATACCCAGTTGCTATTTGCAAAACCCAAAGTAAATCAGCAAATTTTATCAGCATAATTAAAATGATTCAGCAATTGCCCATTCCAAGAACGAGAGATTGATATTTTATATTGCAGGTGTGTAACATCAAAGCAAGTCATCCGAGCTAGACTCCCCAAGCACACAAAAGGAGGCAGCTCATGAAAAGGAATAGACGACATGATGACGCTGATTGAAGTTCTTGGACTTGCTTGGGTGCTAGCTTTGCTTCATCATGTAACACCTGTTACTGCATTAGTAATTTACTCCTAGTGCTTCGTCATGCCAGATTTCCAGGATTCAGATCTTTCCGGAGAGGACCATTTACGATAAACTTTACAAGATAAAATACTGCTCTGTTCATGCAGATAACAGCCGTCTCATTCGTAGGAACGTTGTTGAGTGTGACAATTGAAATTATATGGAACTTATCTAAAGCAGCTACCACTAATTAGTGCACACGCTAAAAATAAATACATAGAAATATGCAAAAAAGAAAGAGGCTAATCTAATGAAGGCTGGCTAATTAATCAAGTATTTGCATACTGTATAACCAGTATTTGGAAGACGCACGAAAAGATCAAATCAATACCTAGGTGTCAAACAGTATTTTAATCTCTCTTTTTTTTTGCGAATTCTTCTTTTCTTAAATACTGTTTATGAAAACAAAAGTGTCGAAGTGCAGGACAATGTCTTATTAAAGGTAAAGATTCCCTAAAATTGACAATGTAGCACACCTGTGTGCTACAGGAAACTAAAGCCTGATGTCCTCAAGAATCTAATCAATAAGAGAGAATAGGGCTTTCATGTGCTGGAAATAATTTAGCCTGGTCAAGTTGTGCATATGCTTCTGTACCTTTATCGTTCAATGACTAACTAAAAAAAAATCCTAAATCTGATGTCCTTCCATGCCACCTTTTTTTCAATCGTTTGCAAATATGTGCAATTTCGCTTGAAAACTTTTACAGCTCAGATATAACAGGGCAAGTTTGCAACAAGTGAAGCCTTGTATAACGTGCTTTTTCATTAGGTGGTGCAGAAATATTTCTCGGAGAGGTACCTGTAAAAAGTTCACACCACTGTTGTGGCGTTGAAAGAAACAGGCCACAGATTACTGCATATAATGCGTTATGAATCACTGAAATGGCTCTGCAATGGATCGTTACAACCTCAGTATCATCGCTGATTAATTGATTTAGAATAAAGCGTGATTCTTTGTTACCAGCAGGACAGCAGGCAAGCCTAACCAGAAAAGGATAGAAGATTCCTGCTCACTTTTCACTCCTTGTAAGCTTGTATCAGAAATTTAAAAACATGTCCTACTGATGACACCTGGAGCAGAATCTTACAGTGCCTATAGATTTCCAACCTGCAAGGATCACTGACACAAGTTCCATTGTACATGCAAGATGAGATTAAAGTACAAGGTTCAGAATCAGTGATTTGTTAAACACCCACAGCACGCTTGCTGCTCTTCCTATGTAGCTTTGCCTCCTTTGAGTAGTACATTATACTAACCCAGAGGCAACTAAAGTAATCTTGGCGTTAACCATGCCTGCCAGAACTCACATTGTTCAGATTGGAAGTGTAGAATGTGGATGACAACGCTTGTTCAGATTTGTTTTTCCAAAGCTCCGATCGAGTTTCGTTTCAGATCTTAATTTCCTCCGAAATGTTGATAGAATTGGTTTGTTGCCAATATCAGTATTTGAAATGTTGATAGAATTGGTTTGTTCCAAATTCAGGACATAATATAACTACTTTATTACGTACCAGTAATGTCTCATTATGAAATTTTAAAAAATTGAATAATCACCAAACTCAAATTCCGTAAAATAATAATTGCTGAAAATTCGGGGGTGTACTTCAGATCTTCAGCAGAACACAGTACTCCAATTCAACAGCATTCGTAGCTGAAAAACAACTATGCCTGCAAGAACACAGTAGGGAATAAACTCCAATGGAAGCCCCCATGTTCTGTGTTACACAATCATTGCAATCCCCTTTGTTTAACCCAGCAAGACAAATTTCTCTCTCCAATGACGAGTGACCAATCTGCCTTTCACACATTCCCTTCACCACATGGGCCATGTCTCCCCAAGCTCTCAATAATTCCAAGAGCATTTCCAGCCTATGTCCATGCCTCCTCCCAACCTTTACACTCTCATACCAAGCTGTTCTTGTGCTATCCCCAGGCCCCACAGAGGCTACTGAACCATGTACCTAACACTACAGCAACACAGCAGTATACCAATGCAGTAGCATGCCACCATGCAGTATTTTTTTTAATCACCCAATCCCTCTCCAAAGACATAAATTAGTCCATTAATCTGATCCTAATCATAGACATGGACACAGGCTATATACTTTCCTGCAAGTTTCCCTCCATTTCTCTATTGCTTCAAACACGGCAATGAAAACACAATACTGCTAGTGAAGGAGAGCAGGAGACGACGGCAGAGGAGTGAAGGAGAAGGGAAGAACTGAAGAACCGAGTATGACAAGTGCTACACCAAGGCTTGGTAGCACTTCAGACTTGTTCTTCCCTTTATCCTTCTCCTTGGCCCTCCTGTGCTGCATTGCCGTGTCCAATGCCACCGGCGACGAGGCCGCGGCGTTGCTTGCCATCAAGGCGTCGCTCGTCGACCCCTTGGGGAAGCTCGGGAGCTGGAATTCGGCGTCGGGCTCGTCACATTGTACCTGGGATTGTGTGCGGTGCAATGCCCGGGGCGTGGTCACCGGCCTCAACCTCGCCGGCATGAACCTGAGCGGCACCATCCCCGACGACATCCTCGGCCTCACTGGCCTCACCTCGATCGTCCTGCAGAGCAATGCATTCGAGCACGAGCTGCCGCAGGCGCTCGTGTCCATCCCGACGCTCCAGGAGCTCGACGTCAGCGACAACAACTTCGCCGGCCACTTCCCCGTCGGCCTCGGTGCATGCGCCTCATTGACATACCTCAACGCGTCGGGAAACAATTTCGCCGGCCCGCTCCCCGCCGACATCGCCAATGCCTCCGCGCTCGAGACGCTCGACTTCAGGGGTGGCTACTTCTCCGGCACGATCCCGAAGTCCTACGGCAAGCTCCGGAAGCTCAAGTTCTTGGGCCTCTCCGGCAACAACCTCGGCGGCGCTCTTCCAGCCGAGCTGTTCGACATGTCGGCATTGGAGCAGCTGCTCATTGGCTACAATGAGTTCTCCGGCGCCATCCCGGCCGCAATTGGCAAGCTTGCCAACCTCCAGTATCTCGACCTGGCGATCGGCAAATTGGAGGGGCCCATCCCGCCGGAGCTCGGCCGGCTGCCGTACCTCAACACCGTCTACCTCTACAAGAACAACATCGGCGGCCCGATTCCCAAGGAGCTCGGCAACCTCACCTCCCTCGTCATGCTCGACGTCTCCGACAACGCGCTCACCGGCACCATCCCGGCGGAGCTCGGGCACCTCACTAACCTGCAGCTGCTCAACCTCATGTGCAACAGGCTCAAGGGCGGCATCCCGGCGGGCATCGGCGAGCTCCCCAAGCTGGAGGTGTTGGAGCTGTGGAACAACTCCCTCACCGGCCCGTTGCCGCCGTCGCTCGGCAGCGCGCAGCCGCTGCAGTGGCTGGACGTGTCGACGAACGCGTTGTCCGGGCCGGTGCCCGCCGGACTCTGCGACAGCGGCAACCTGACCAAGCTGATCCTGTTCAATAATGTCTTCACAGGCCCGATCCCGGCGGGCCTGACCACGTGCTCGTCGCTTGTCCGCGTGCGCGCGCACAACAACCGGCTCAACGGCACGGTGCCCGCGGGGCTCGGGCGGCTCCCGCGGCTGCAGCGTCTCGAGCTCGCCGGCAACGAGCTGTCCGGGGAGATCCCAGACGACCTGGCGCTCTCGACTTCGCTCTCCTTCATCGACCTCTCGCACAACCAGCTCCGGTCCGCGCTGCCGTCGAACATCCTGTCCATCCCGACGCTCCAGACGTTCGCTGCCGCCGACAACGAGCTGACCGGCGGCGTGCCAGACGAGATCGGCGACTGCCCGTCGCTCTCCGCGCTCGACCTCTCCAGCAACCGGCTTTCGGGCGCGATTCCGGCTAGCCTCGCGTCGTGCCAGAGGCTTGTCTCTCTAAGCCTCCGGAGCAACCAGTTCACCGGTCAGATCCCGGGGGCGATCGCCAAGATGTCGACATTGTCTGTGCTCGATCTCTCCAACAACTTCTTCTCCGGCGAGATACCCAGCAACTTCGGCACCTCACCGGCACTCGAAATGCTCAACCTGGCGTACAACAACCTCACGGGCCCCGTGCCAACGACGGGTCTTCTGAGGACAATCAACCCCGACGACCTCGCCGGGAACCCGGGCCTGTGCGGTGGCGTCCTGCCGCCGTGCGGGTCTAGCTCCCTGCGGGCTTCTTCGTCTGAGACGTCTGGCCTCCGGCGATCACACATGAAGCACATCGCCGCCGGGTGGGCGATCGGAATCTCGGCCTTGATCGTCGCGTGCGGCGTCGTCTTTATCGGCAAGCAGCTGTACCAGCGGTGGTACGTCAATGGCGGGTGCTGCGACGACGCCGCCCTCGAGGAAGACGGGAGCGGTTCATGGCCGTGGCGGCTCACGGCGTTCCAGCGGCTGAGCTTCACCAGCGCCGAGGTGCTCGCCTGCATCAAGGAGGACAACATCGTGGGGATGGGCGGCACGGGGGTGGTCTACCGCGCCGACATGCCGCGGCACCACGCCGTCGTCGCCGTCAAGAAGCTGTGGCGCGCGGCCGGGTGCCCCGAGGAGGCCGCCACGGCCGACGGGCGGCAGGACGTAGAGGCCGGCGGCGAGTTCGCCGCCGAGGTGAAGCTCCTCGGGCGGCTCCGGCACCGCAACGTGGTGCGCATGCTGGGCTACGTGAGCAACAACCTGGACACCATGGTGCTGTACGAGTACATGGTGAACGGCAGCCTGTGGGAAGCGCTGCACGGGCGGGGGAAGGGTAAGATGCTGGTGGACTGGGTGTCGCGGTACAACGTCGCGGCGGGCGTCGCCGCCGGGCTCGCGTACCTCCACCACGACTGCCGGCCGCCGGTCATCCACCGCGACGTCAAGTCCAGCAACGTCCTCCTCGACACCAACATGGACGCCAAGATCGCCGACTTCGGCCTCGCCCGCGTCATGGTGCGCGCCCACGAGACCGTGTCCGTCGTCGCCGGCTCGTACGGCTACATCGCGCCAGGTCAGTAGCAATTGCCACAACATGAACAGCAAGTTAGCCTCGACGCGCTCGTACTGATTTTAATCTGCTGGTTACAGAGTACGGGTACACGCTGAAGGTGGACCAGAAGAGCGACATCTACAGCTTCGGGGTGGTCCTGATGGAACTCCTCACGGGGCGGCGGCCGATCGAGCCGGAGTACGGCGACAGCACGGACATCGTCGGGTGGATCAGGGAGCGGCTGCGCAGCAACAGCGGCGTGGAGGACCTGCTCGACGCCGGCGTCGGCGGCCGCGTCGACCACGTCCGGGAAGAGATGCTGCTGGTGCTGCGCATCGCGGTGCTGTGCACGGCCAAGTCCCCCAAGGACCGGCCCACGATGAGGGACGTGGTGACCATGCTCGGCGAGGCCAAGCCGCGCCGCAAGAGCAGCAGCGCCACGGTGGCCGCCACCGTCGTGGACAAGGACAAGCCGGTGTTCACGACCTCACCGGACTCCGGTTACCTATAGATGAGCCCGTGACCAAAGACGACTCTGGCGTTAGCGGATTTGTATGTTCTGTATGTAGTTCATGCCACTGTACAATCTTTTACATAGTTTTGATTCATACTTTGGTTATGTTTAGAGGGAAAGGAGATTAATGTAACCAATGTTTATACTTTTACAATTTTAGGATGTAAAGCAATTGGTCCCTTTGAATAATAGAAAAACCATTTTAGATTACAAGCCGATAACACTTACTGCGCTCTGTTGCTGTTGGTGGACGCTGGGTCTCGGGCTCTCGTCGTCCCGCCACAAGAAAACATGCTCGCTCCATCAGACAGTCTGCAGCTTTTTCTCCTTTCCTTCGCTTTTATTTTTGAGGGGGCATAACTCTTTATTCATCAACAGAGTTATAAGAGTTACAAACACTTGAAATGGATTTAACAGCCAAACTTGCTTACCAATCTCAGCATAAATCATATTCAGAGTATCCACATTGGAATGCATGTTTTCATGAACAAAATCAGCAGTGTCAAACTGCACTGTTGTAGTCTTTTATGGGGAAGAAGGTCCGCTAGATGGGCTGTAACACGGTGGCTCTGTTCTCCTACGGGCTCAGCCCATTATTCTTTTTAGGAAACGGCCCATTGTTCTCTACAGGCCTCTTGGGTTGTCACGGTCAGTATTCTACAATTACAGCCCGTTCTCTTATCACGATGCCCGTGCAAAGTTACAAGTTAAAGAATCAAGCTGCGACAGGGAGCTGCTGCTTTTCCACTGTACACCTGTTAAGCATCACGCTAAAACACCTCCTGAAGAAGATAGAAAAGAGCGGTGGGATAATATATCAGTCAACAGCATAGTGACATAGTTCTCCTGTTCCTCCTAATTTACGGACTTGAAGCAAACACTATATATATCACAAAACCTCTTAAAAACATATCCAGATTCAAGGTTAGAGCCAAACTTGGATCAGTAAGGAATGTTAAAAGCAAATGATTGGCCTAAAAGAACTACCATGCACAATAGAATAATAATCCTTACGCTTTATGCCGTCAGTTCTCAGTTGGATCCATGCTTTCAGATGACACCATCCCTTGCTTTGCATGGGTCCAAATTCGAGTCACAAACATCGGAACAATGCCGTGCTTTTTGGTGCCAAACTTCAGCAGCAACCTGCCAACATGGAGGACATTATTGCCTTTACTAGCTTGCGATGCCGACGGCCATGTGGCCTTTTTGACTTGAGTCTTGAGCTCCTCCACCGACCGATGACTGGTTGTTCATCAGCAACAGACCCTGAAATTCCTCATGAAAGGAGACGGGGCACCTGAAATTTTTGGTACCAAAAATGTGCTCAAGGATTCTGCGCAAATTTGCATATATTAAAAATAACAATACTAGGAAAATAATCATTTGCTGCAAGAACAAACAATATGTAACATCATGCATCTATTTGCAGAGCAAGAGTACAGTCCATGGCATGAGGAAGATAGACACAGAAGGAGGAGGACGGCAGTCAACATGAAAGTTGAAAGGTGTGCCTAGCTAGTACTCCTGAATAAATGAACACACTAGATTCTTCTAGACAGTGAAACCTTCAACAATCCTTACACAGAAATTTCGGTAAAAACAATTTTCACAGAAAGCATGCCGTCGTCAATTCATCATCTGTAGAAATTGATTGCCAGTAGTGTACAGTACCAACTTCAAATAAACCAACCCACATTTATATCAGCAAGGACCACATTGAAGAGAAAAGAAGAAACAGATGACCGACAGTTAACACGTCACCCGACAAACCAACAGCAAATACTGCACTATGGGTAAATAGAGAATTAAAATTCAAAATACCATATCCTTGTCAGTGGTCCATGTCGAAGAGAATTAAGGTAATATTGCCATTATACATGGCAAATACATGTACTCCTAGGCAACTCACGGGATACTGTATTTCAGCTGTTGTAACTATTTCTTTGAAGTAAGATTGCGTGTAGTAACTTTTAGTAGAGGAAGTTCAGAGATGATGTACCTGAGGTTTAGGATCATATTTTCTTCTACTTCGTCCTTCACTCCTGACATCTGGGAGCCATCATGTGCTCGTTGACGAACCACACATTGACAAAGAAGAGTTAAAAGTTTGTACCCAGCTTATTTGAAAGAAGGGGCGTCTTGGTGAAACAAATTCAATTCACAGCAAGATAACGGGAACTTATATATGCTTCTGATTCTTCAGTTAGATGAAAGCATAATTTGACGAAAAGAGATAGTTTCAGATGAGCTGTGGTCCAACATGGTCACATAGATCTTGCATGATCCAAGCAGGCAAAAGAACTCGTCAACAAATGATGGAATTTTGCCCACTCTTTCCACTTACCAGTCCCAATTAATAAGATCAAGTCATCAGTACTTACAGAACTAGCATAGAATCATCAATCTGAGAACACTACAGGCAGGCCCCTAGTCCTGTTAAAGATTAATAAGAATAAAAAAACACAGGCTGGCAAAATTATAAGATAAATAGTGATATAAGTTACTACAAACAAACAAGAAATGAGCTGCCATTTTGTAAGCAGAGTTATCTCAAATCTCATGTTTGCAAAACACTTCCTTCTAACTGAACATCAGAGCATCTTGTATGAGGAAATTTGTCTCCATGTGTCCCTCTTTGATTGATTACATACTAACTGAACATATGAACAGACTGTAATAGTGTATCCACAGATCCAAGACATAGCTCTAAACACGACAAAAAAGGTAATACAATAACAAAATCGATATACCTCTAAATCCTGTAAGAGCTTACAAAGGATTATTGAGCAAAAACATCAAAAACAAAAATTAGTGTGGAAAATGGTATTTATAAAGGTAAGCAAAGGGTGTGTGCCAAATTTCCCCGAAGCATTTTTGGTGGAATGGCTTCGTACAACTGTAGGGTGAACTAGATCATCAGTGATGCTCATGATCACCATAACTACTGGATCTTGACCTATGTGCAATGTATTTGCATCACAGCATCATCAGAGAGTGTAGCTAACTCTGCCCCCTTTATCACATCTCCAAGATGATATGGCTTGTGGTTTAATTCTGTCCTCTTTGTTCACTTTTCCAAGAATTCTTGGCAGCTTCAGCAGATGAACTGCTAGAATCTCCACCTTTTTCTTTGGGTTTTGAGAAGAATGGATCCCATTCGTGAGGTCCAATTGTGTGCTGTCCATCTTCTAACAGACTATACTTCCAGCTATTCTCTTCAATAAAATCTTTATCTTCGTGGCCTGCGATGATATCTCTTCTCAACTTCGTCACTTTGTTAATGATTGCCTCTATGGAAACATCAAATGCATCTTTCAAGGTTTCCAGTTTCGATCTTGGATCAGCATATATCACCCTTGGTATTAGATTGATGACCTCCTCTCTCATGTTCTTGACCACATCTGGGTGAAAACTTTTTAGCCTCTCCTCAATGCTGGCATTTCTCGTACGGATGTCATCTTCAGGGATGAAGACAGAGTACCTTGTATAGTTCTTTGGAAGATGCCATGTATATTGGACGTACGCTGAACCAGGATGGAAGAAAACAGGTATGCAGCCAGCCAACATGGAGTCAAAGGCAGATCTTCTTGTGTAGGAGTCACCCTGAGGCTGCAAGCAGAACAAAGAACTCTGAAACATTTTCATGACTGTGCTCGGGGAGTGGCACTTGCTCTCCCCAAGGTCACACTCCAGCAATTTACAAACACTTGAGCTCCTGCATTGATCTATGAGTTGTCCCCTGATGGACATTGGATCACCAGGACGTGGAGCGCCTGCAAACGAGAAGAGCCATGGGCGTTCCAAGCTCCTCATTCTATCCTGCCAAAGGAAGACATCAGCATCCTTGGCAGGGTGGAAGTATGTAGGATATGGTATTCCAAAATCATTTGAATTCCACGGGCTCGACTCCACCACAAGCATCGACATGTTCTTTGCAGCCGGCAAGAAAAGCAGCTTGCTGCCCCAATCCGACTCTTCCTCCGTCAGCCTTCTGAAATCCCAAGTGATCCTCCCTGCGACCAAGAAATGGTCACGCCCACCCATCACATTCCACTCAGGCTTCTTCATCAACCAATCCACCAAATCAAGCGACGCGGCGTCCCTCGTCGAGATATTATAACCCCAGAGATATCTTGCGATATCGAAGCCAGCATAGAATGGCACAAACACCGCAGCGGCAATGGACGAGTCCTTGGTCAGGCACTTGTACTGCTTCATCCTGTTGCCGAAGATAACATCCACGGAAAATTGGTTGGTGCCATACCACCCGGTGCTGGAGAAGACACCCTCATCGTCGCTCAACGGCGGGCCAAGCCCATCGTTGCTCATGAACCTGCACATGTTGGTCCAGACGCTGAGCTTCTCGCAGTCCCGGAGCATGTCCTCGTTGAACCGCGGCGGCAGCTCGTGCACGTAGATGTACCGGCCGCCGCACGGGTCGCTCTTGTTCTCCGCCGTCTTGAGCGCCCGCTCGAACGGGTACGACACCGCCACCTTGGGCGGCGGCTCCTCCTGGCGGGCTCCGGCGGCGGGCTTCACCTCCTCCTCCTCCTCCTCGGGGGGCGCGACAGAAGGCGGCGGCTCCGACGCACGCGCGGGCGGCGCGAGGGGCAGGTCGAGGCGGTCGGCGCCGTCAGGTAAGGGGAGCTGGAGGCGGGCGCGGGCAATGCGCACCTCGGCGGCCTGCGCCGCGGAGGCGTCGGGCTCGTTGGAGACGACGGCGAAATGGAAGTAGAAGATAAGTACCCAGAACATGGCGCAGAGCGTGGCGAGGAAGCAGAGGCGCGAAGACGCCGGCTTCCCGCCGCCCTTCTCCATGTCGTCGTGGTGGGACGGCAGGACCGGGCGCCGCCTCATGGAGGGCCGCCGCGCCCGCGCCAACACCACAAGTCCACCACCACCCACGCACCGACAGCTTGAAATCACCGCCCGGCGCCCGAACCACGCCACATCAACGACACCGGCGGAACGCCGATTGCACCCAGAACAAGCGGCGGAATTGGGGTCGGATTGGCGACCGGGCGCGGAGAAACCGGATCGGCGGATCGCGCGAGAGGAGGGACTGAGGGAGGGAGGGAAGGGGAGCGGAACGGAGGGGGAAAAGGGAGGTTTTGGTTTGGCTTTACGGGGGGCCGGACCGCCCGGACGGAGGCTTATGACGAGCGCACAAGGCTTTCGTTAGCGGCCGGCGTGGGATTTTGTATCTTTCCTCGGATTTGGAGGGGTTTGAACACGGGCGGTTTATTATTGCCGGAGGAGGGTGATGGCGTTGTGGGGGCCGGGAGAGGGCGGAGTGGGGACGGAGGCGGGGTAGACGTGGCGCCTGGCCGCCTTGGGTTGCCGCGGAGGTGGGGCAGTAGTGGCGTGCGCGTAGCCGTGGCCGCGCTGGATGTGGCGGTGGCAAGGGGGACGGCAGGACGCAACGAATATGTGCGCGCGCAGCACAGGTGGAAGTGTCAAGTGTGTAGGTGCAGAGATTACCCGAACTGTTAAATTTTGCAGTCACCTGCGTGAATCTCTTCACTGATTATACTGTCTTGTCTACTAGTGGTCCACAGCTGTGACATGCGAACCAGCTCATGTTCTGCGACGAAATGTGCCACCAGAAATTGGCCTATAAGATAGAGACTTCCCATACTGGGGGCTGAAATTTCAGGACAACGACAAGGCTTGCAATTGCAAGGTGGTGGAGTCATAGACGAAGGGCAAGTGTCAAACAGTGTTTGCCACTGGAACGGCGAGCGGAGTTTACCCGCGAGCGCGAGACGCGAGATAGCAAATCTCCTGAATTTTAGTGAACGCCTTTTATGCGTGGTTTTGTTGCGTCAAGCTTGATTTAGGTGGATTGTGGTTCAACAGGATCGTCGGAACGTTGGTGAGGTGCAGACCCGACACCTCTTTCATGACCCTTCTCATGCGCTGACCACCGAACTCAATTAATGGAGCACAATGCATGTATAGTTTAGCAGCATCTGTAGGTTGTGGCCGTCATGTTAGTGACAACTGACAACAAACTCTCCAAAAAAAGTGCTTTCGTCGTTAAACATTGCAAATTGCACCCGAACACATACGCATGACGCATCATCAAGTTGACCTAGAAATTAAGCAAAATAAAATGTATGGAGTACGAATTAGTAGTACTATAGTAGACTTTCACGTTTCACCGACCTACATTCTGTCTCGGACTTTGTCGTACGAAGAAAAGAACAATTGATCGCTTTTTTATCATTGCCGCTGCGCTTTGTTTACACCTGTTTCAGGGCGGCAAACAGGCGAGCCGGTCACATGGATCCAAGGGACAGGTGCGCGGAAACCACAGGCTCCGCGAGGCCGAGGCGACCGACAAATAAACGGGATCGGGACGCGGCCGGCGCTCCCCACGCAGACAAACGTGCGGACGCCGGCGGGTCCGTCGGTGGCCCGTCCTCACAGCCGCGTGGCAGCGGTCGCGAGGCCCGCAGGCGGTGACGCGCCGGCCGGCCGCAGGAGGCTGGACTGGAGCCCAGGAGGAGCAGGGCAGAGGTCACGCCCACGCCGTGCCGGATCCGCCGCACCAGATCCCGAAAGGAAATGGGGGCAAACACAACGCTGTTCTGCCGACACTGGCGCTGATGATTCCCGTTTTTTTTTTTCAAGTTGAAATATGCCTTGGTCTATCTGTGACGAGCGATTGACTCGATGATTTTGAGATTTTTCTGATTGAGTCCATATTTTATATGTGCATGATTATACTAGCGACTAACCGGAAGTGTTGTGTTCTGTGTGCTGTGGTGTTGTGTGTAAAACATATCTTATGTGTTGTGTCTCTTAGCTTGTGATGTGCACGTGTTGAATGTGACATGGTGGTCGGCGGCATGAGGTGAAGGTCAAGCGAAAGGTTCGTGCCGATGTATTAGGGCTGTGAAGGGTAGACACGAGTAGACTTGTACCAAGGGACCTGAGAAGTCCGGGCGGGGTCACGGATGATCCACATGGTGCACGGAAGAGCAAGAGTACACTGGGATGAAGACGGTGTCGGTCGAGTCAAGCAGGATGGAGGTGAGTTGAGTAGGCGTCTTCAGAGCCGGGAGTGAAGGACTTGGAGGCGTTGAAAGCTTAGTGGAGGCCGGACACGCGTCGAAATCGGTGAATCATGTCGTGCGAGGTGTGCAACACGCCTGGCGGGGCGTGCGAGAGGGTTCGAGCGGTTTGGCCTCAAAACAGGGGCGAGTCTGATGCGGCCGGACAGCGTCGAGTCGGAGTACGCGTGGCACCATCACGAAGCTTGCGTCGAAGCTAAGTGAAGTCGTGAAGGTGCCGAGTGCGTTCAATGTGTTGGACGGTTTTACCTGCTGTGTATTTGTTTTGCATGCTTCGTGTATATCAGATGCGTAAGATGAACTATCTCGAGTGAAATGTCTCTTTCGCACTACAGTAATAGATGATGAGGCAATCATTGCATATTGTTTTAGGTTACTGCTTGAGCATTGCTTTCAAGCATTGCTTATTAGCTTTTGTCGGTCAGCAGCTTGGCTGCTTGTTTTGGTCTCTGTTCTTGAGCAGTTGTTAGTCTCTTGATTAGTTCAGTTCGCAGTAACTTCTTGTGCCTCCTGCTAGCTCTAGTTCTTAAGCTTTTGCTAGTCTACTAGACTGTACAACTGCTTCTCTGAAGTAATGCTTTTAACTGTTAATTCCATCATCTTAAATGGTGGTTTTAGTAGTGCAGCAGCAAGGTCTTATGAGCGGCTCTTTTCCTTTTCATTCAATTTGTTTCCGTCACGCTTTGAGCTATTCTAATCGTTTGTGCCTCCTTCTAGCTCTAGTTATTAAGCTTTTGCTGGTCTACTGAACTGTACAACTGCTTCTTTGAAGTAATGCTTTTAACTGTTAATTCCACCATGCTTCAACGGTGGTTTTAGCAGTGCAGCAGTAAGTTCTTGTGAGCGGCTCTTTTCCTGTTCATTCAATTTGCTTCCGCTACACTTTGAGCTATTCTAATCGTTTCTAGAATGAGTTTGTCATGAATTGACTTGTATCATCTCGGTGATTAGAAACGAGGTGTGTTTGGAGTGGCAATCGGGATATAGACCTTGTTCTCGGAGAGAATTTTAAAGGTTCCCATTCACCCCCCTCTAGTCACCCGTCCCGAGTCTTCAGTTTTTGGTTTTTTTGAAAGAACGATGCACAAGATCGTACGTGTTTCGTTGATATAGTAGAAAAGTACAAGACTAGTAGTCTTGGGAGGTCATAGGCATGAAAAGTAAAAGAAAAGAAAAAAAACTCGCCCGGTTGTATTGGAACATCAACGCAGGTAACCACTCAACTCAAAACTGTCACTCCCGGCTGGTTGGATTGGGATATCAACACGACCTCCCGACTCCAGTCACCACGACGGCACCCACCAACATTTTTTGGTCTGGGGTAGAGTAGAGTAGTTTAGCTTTCTTCAGCACCGAATTTTTTGGCCCCGGTGCAAGGCCTGCCGCGCTTGACCCGGGTCGGGTCCGTCCCGGTCGGGGAGGCCCGTCGTAAACCGGGAGGGGAGTTTTTTTTTTAAAAGCCATAAAAGGCATGTGGGCCCCGGAGTTCCAAGGGGCAAATGACGTGTTGGTAAATTTCAAACTGCTGTACCCAATTTGATTGTTTTGGACCGAGCTGCTAATGCTCTTTGTCTTGTGCCATGCAAATGGCCCCTACCGAAGGATGCAAGTCTTTGTTTCATCGGATGAACGTCGCGATCGGCAAGATACCGGGCATGATGACGAAACGAGAACCGGAGGAGTTACTAGGTTGATCAAAGCTCCAGAGTCCAGAAGATAATCAGAGGACACCGTAGCATAGCGTCCATGACGCATTGACGCATCGCGCTGCGCATCTGCTCCCCCATGCGGCCATCTTCCCCCATCATTTCGGGTCCCCGGGCGGGACTGTCCCCTGGCCTGATGGAGCCCCAAAGCATTTATCATCTTCGGATATCCGTGGCATCTCATGGCTCCGTAGTGGGCCTCACGTACGTGGGTACCGGGACGTCTCCCATGTGTCTGCGACTCGTGGAGACTGTAGAGCAAGTCTCTGGGTTGAGGGTTGCCCTAATTGCACGGAGAGCCGCCATTTGTCAACCCTGCAACCTCCAAATGATGGTAAGGTTTAGGAGCATAAAAAAGTGTCATCAGTCAGGTGCGGACCTACCGGAAACGGGAAAAACAATGGCACTAGGCGACGTGTGTTGGGTGCACGATCACCGGCGCGCCTATGGGCTAATGGCAGCGACTTCAAAGCCACAGGCCGGGCCATGTTAGCGTGTCGAGGCGCGACAGAGATGTCTTCAGATTTACTGCTGCTTGACGGGATTCTAGATAGGATGTTGCTACTGGCTCGTACTACTTGTATGTAAACTATGTAACCAGTGCCGCCTCGAGATTTGGTTGCAGAGATGCCCCTCGGTCCCCGTTTAATTTTCTTTTGATTGGAGATGCTCATGAATCCTGATGGTTTTGGTACTTTTGCCTCCTATATATACCTCCACGCACCAAGCTCGATTGATCAGGTGTCAACCTGCTCATCCAGCAGCCTTAGATTCAAAGAGGTATTTGTAATTTTTTTAGCTAATTGTTCTTTTGGCGGTAAAGTGTTCCTTTTTTAGCTAATTGTTTGTAGTAACTCGTTTAGCTCGACTGGATCCTCTCTTTTTCAGTTAGCATAATAGACAGCTCTCCCCGTCGTTTTTTTTACCTAAACATGTACCGTAACTGCAGGATGAGAAGCAAATCCTGACCACATTATTCACTACTACCAATTAAACAAACGTTGATATATGGTTACCACTGTAAGACAACTGCTAGACCGATAGCATCACTGCAGCCAGCCAGCAAAGCCTGCTGCGGTGTGTGGTTCAAATCCTATTGCTCACAGCCGTGACTCATCTGCGTTAAAACTGTTGCCAAACAGTAAAGCAACCCATCGCATCACAGCTTTTCTTTTTAGCGAAAGGCAGGAGCTTATTCATTGCTCGAAACATTTTTACATGTAGATCAATGATACATTGTAGGCTCCAGCATCCGATCCATACATGGCGAAGTGGACTGAAAGAACAGGCTAGCTTTTGCTTTGCTGTAAATTATGAGCAACACTATTTGATTTCCTGCATTCGTGACTGGAACTCCACATGCTTGAAGCTTTCTCGTCTGGACCTAAACTCCTCCAGGACTGCCTGCCATGTACTTGCACTTTGGTTTTCCTTTCATGCTATTAATTACCTCTAGGACGCATTTCTATTCGCGAGTGTGTATGTTTTTATCTTACCCCAAGCGGCCTGTAATTATTTTTTCCCATCTAGGAACATCTACTTTTTAATATAATTGACAGCTCTCCTGCTGGTTCGTTTAAAACAAATTAATTACCTCTAGGGCAATCTGAGGCCACACGGAAAAACTGTTCATGTCGAAGTTTTGCGCTAAACACATAGCTTTGCTCGCTGATCCCGGCTGGCTAACCACCCAAACTGTTCCCTTGATACCAAACCCTGAAACCCAAGCTTTGCTCGCGTGACTGCTCCATCAACACTCAACTTTGCTCGCAGACTCGTAGCAGCAGGCTCCTGGTAATCAGACACATCCGCCGCTTCTTCAAGCTTGGACAAGTACGAGTGGACGAAATGGAAGGTTGAGAGCGGGGTTTGAAACACATCGCTAGGAATCACATCAGGAACGCGCGCTAAAAATAAGAAAATTGACAACATCACAGCTCACAGGATACAAGCAGCGGGCCTGTTTGCCGAACGGTTGGTGGGCTTTTCGCGCCGCATGTACGCGTGGATGATGATGGGTGGGCAGTATTGGTTTGGGCCAAAAATAGGCATTCACGGTCCGTCCTCCGCAATGGACCAGCAGTGAGCGGATCTGTTTGCCGAACGATTGGGCTCCTAAATCCAGCAAAAACAGGACTAAAAAGATCGGGCCTGCTGCGTGCGTATTGAAATGAAGTGCACTGGGCCTAGTGGACTTATTTGGCATCGAAGCCTTGCTATACTACCGAAGTGAACCGGGCCCAGTGGACTCCCTATTTCCGCTAGCAAAGTAGTCTGCGCTGCCATCGTCATGGACTATGCACCGGTCTCTGCGGTTTACGGACGAGAATGAAAGGTGACTCACGATTCACGATCTAATTATTAGCTAGCTGTAGGTTTTTACAGAATCCAAAATTTGCTTCATCCATTCAAAGCCAGTGTCAGTGGTACAGCACGCCTCTGCAGACTGCGACAGAAATACACTGAAACCTCAAGAGCGAGCATCGCGTCCTATACCCGTCATCGGACATTCGATCTCCTTTCCCCCTTTTTTCTCAATGTGCTAATGCATTTCTATCAGCTGATAATCTCTCCCCAGCTAATTTTCCGATCTAACTTTGCTGAGCACTTCCGCCGCCCATCTCCTCCCTCAGCTTGTTGACCCTGGCGACGATCGCCTCCACCGTCACGTCCACGGCGTCCCTGAGCGTCTCCAGCCTCGACCTCGGGTCCGCGTACACCAGCCTCGGAATCAGCCCGATCACGGTCTCCGTCATCCGCTCCGCGACCTCCGGCGGGATCCTCCGGAGCGTCTCCTCGATGCTGACGTTGCCTGCGCGCACGTCGGCCTCGGGGATGAGCACCGAGTACGTCTCGTGCGCCTCCGGGAGGTGCCACCTGTACTGCGTGTGCGCCGAGTCCGGGTGGAAGAACACCGGCACGCAGCCGGCCATGATGGCGTCGAACGCCGACCGCCGCGTCATCGTGTCCCCCGTCGGCTGCAGGCAGAAGCGCGTGCCCTGGAACACGCGCATGAAGGTGCTCGGGATGAGGCAGTTCCGCTCGTTCTTCCGGCACTGGACCAGCTTGCAGAAGCTCGACGACCCGCATTGCCGGATGAGGTGGTGCCGGATCGAGTAGGGGTCGTTCCGCGCGCCGCCGGCGAAGGAGAAGAGCCACCGGCGCTTCATGGCGCGCATCCGCCGCTGCCACTCGAGGATCTGGGCGTCCTTGGCCGGGTGGAAGTAGGTCGGGTACGGTATGGCGAAGTCGAAGTCCGTCCACGGGAGCTTCTCGACGAAGAGCACCGTCATGTTCTGCACGGCGGGGAGGTGGAGGAGCTTGCTCCCCCACTCGGAGTCGCTTTCCGGCTGCCTCTGGTGGTCGTACGCCGTCCTCCCGGACAGGAAGAAGTGGTCGCGGCCGCCCATGGCGCGCCACTCGGGCCGGCGCGTTAGCCATTCGACGAGGTCGAGCGACAGGGCGTCCTTCTCCTTGGCCGTGGAGTTGACGCCCCACAGGTGCTGCACGATGTCGAAGCCGGCGTAGAACGGCACGAAGACAGCGGCGGCGCGGGAGGGGTCGTCGGTGAGGCAGTCGTACTGCTGGACGCGGCGGTGGAAGATGATGTCGAGGCCGAAGTGGTCCGTGGCGTACCAGCCCTTGTCGGCGAACACGCCGTCCGCGTTGTCCACCGGCTCGCCGAGGCCGCCATTCTCGAGGTACCCGCACATGTTGTGCCACGGGTACCAGTGGGCGCAGTTGGCGAGGATGTCCGCGTTGAACCGCGGCGGCAGGTCGTGGATGTACACGTACCGCCCGCGGCAGGCGGCGTCGTCGCCGCCGCGCGGGCGCCGCTCCGCCACCGCCGTATGGAGCGCGCCAACGCTGGTTGACCCGATCTTCTTGAGCTGCTGCTGTTGCCGGAGTAGGAAACGCTGCCCGTCCTCGGCGCCATCGGACGGGACGGCGACGATGGACGCGTGCGGCGCGCTCACCAGCGGGGCGCGGAACACGGCGAGGTGGAAGTAGACCATGAGGAGCCACGAAAGGGCGGCGAGCAGGAGGAGGCGTGGCAGCCACCGCTTACCGCCGTGGGCGCCGGTCTTCTCCATGCTTACTGCTAGTCTGCTACGCCGTGTCGTCGAGTTCCTCGGGTGAGCTTATTAGAGTATAGTGTAAGCATGCGGAAACCGGAAATGACAACACATGTGCAGGAGAAGGCTAGTGTCTGTACAGTGCAGACCAGTTGTGAAGAATCGAATGGAATCGCGCGTCAGGAACCGGAGACTGCACGAGCCACGAATCATCGGACCCCCAATCGAAGACGAGGCAAATAAGGAAAAAAAGAATGCGTCTGCCGACGGATCTAATGCAAGATCGTACTGATCTGATGGAGCGGAACACGGAGAGGAATGGAGAGGAGATCCGCGCGTCGGCGTCGCACTGGAGTCATCGGCCAGCGACGACTCGCTTGCCGCCATGGTCAGCATCGCGAGGGCTGCACTGCACATGGGTTCGGGGCAGTCGCGCTACTTGAGGAGTTGACGCGGGGGTTAAAAAATTCCATTAGCGGATCGTGGATCAAGGTTAATAATGGCTTAGCATTAATCAGGCCTGCTCAGTCCTCGGGGCGCGCGCCATCGAGCGTTGCATCGCCGGCCGGGCCGCGTGTTGCTGAAGCAATGGAAGAAGAACGGAGTGCTCCGACGCGCGACAGCAGCATGCACCGTGCAAGAGAACTACAGAAGCATTTGGATCGAATGGCAAGTTACAAGGTTCAGTATACAAAATCAGGCGCTTTCTGCGACAGTAGTCTCATCAGACGTTTGGGCCCTGTTTGGATTGAAGGATATCAAAGGGAAATCATAAGAATCCCAAAATGGATGAAAGGAAGATAAATAAGCGTTAAGAATGGAGGAAGCGGCGATTCATTTCCTTAGGAATACTGTAGCCAGATGCTCATGTCATAGGAATGAGAACATCCATTCTAATATCTTGTTTTTCATTTCCTTGGCTGAAGCCCGAGGCAAAGCGCGTGTAGAAGAGTGAAAGAACAAGCCAGGCAACATAGCGACTAGCAAGAACTTTGGTTGTTCCTTGGTCGCCAACCGTTTCGTCCTCATGCAAATCGGTCTCGAACGCAATTGTTGCTGGGACCCAGGACTACCGCTCTTTTCCGGCGTTGGTCTCCTCATGACGCACTTCAGCACCCGCCTGCCCTCCCCCCCCCCCCCCCCCCCCCCCCGGCACCAGATGCTAAAACAGAGAGAGAGATGCATTTGCAATCCACAGCTTGTTGCATGGTTACTAGCAAATGCTATTCCTCGCTCGAGTGATTTGATGCTGATCCTCACTCGATTTTAATTCAACCTAGCTGAAGGTTGGATTCGAGCTCTAGCAAGTCGGCAAGTAGCTTCGACGAGATTAGGGGTTCAAGGTTTATGGGTTTGGGTTTTCGGAATTGGGAGCTCACCGGCATCCCGCAACCTTAGAGGGAAGGCCCGGTAAAGGTGGCGGGCGCACGGCGGTGAGGCATGACGACAATGTTACTGCCGGCCGAGCAGTGGAGGAGGTCGGTTGGGCTGGGCCAGGACGTGGGCAACGATGGTGGTGTCTGATTTGGTAGCCCGTCAGTCCACCAGGGGGTTACCCAAGTGGTTGATTTGTAGGCGAGGGCGATTGTGAAACCAAGAACTCGAAGGTGATCACGAGAACACGAGGGACACGAGGATTTTAGACAGGTTCGGACCTTCGGAGAGTAATACCCTACGTCCTGTGTGCGTGGATTGTATTGCCGATATGAGATAAGATGCCCTCAGGAAGCTCCCTTGGCCGTCTTATATAGGTTGACGATATAGGGTTACAAGTCGGTTTGAATCTAATCTATTCGGTAGTTACATGGAAATTAATCTGAGTTGGACCACAATACGCTTTCCATGATATCTGGGCAGATTTGGACTGTCTTCTTGCCTTGACGTGTACTCCAAGCAACTTCATGTCCTTGGCCCGCACGCCCTGGTTGGGCGGGCCTACTTGTCAGGTTCGGCTAGTATCCTGATCGGTAGTAACCCATAGGGTACCCATATCCCTTATGTGGTGATAGCTAGCACGGTGATGCAGTGAGACCCTAGCCCGTCTGTGGCAGAGTGGAGGCACATGAGGCGGTGATAGGGGCAAGGGAGCTCGGGGAGAAGAAAAAAGGCTTCGGTACCTGAAGGTTGAAGATGATAGAGAGATGTCGGATGTTCATCCAACTGCTGAAAAATTCAGGTGAGGAGGATCGTTGTTTCACTCATGTGACACATGAATTTTTTTTCTTTATGAGTCTAGTTTAAATTAAGTTTCCTCCTATGTTCCAAACACCTAATCTTTCTTTATTTTGCCATATCATTTTTTTACTATTCATGTGTCTTTCAGTTCCTATATTTTTCATTCATTTTGTTCCAAACAAGATGTAAGGTTGACCATATACTACAAGATTACATGGACTCCGGTATTTTGACGATTCTCTTAAGTTTGCCATTCTAATTTTTTGGTGCATATGTTTTTCTCCCTCGGACATGTTTCATATTGTCTTTTATGTGTTAATTTTTTATATTTAAAAACTACATGAGTGAAGTTGTGTGGAAATATAAATTTCATAAATGGAAAATCGCATGCTTCCTCGTGCATCAGGTCTATCTTTGTCTGCGAGCGCATCAGAATCGGCCATTTTTAATGGGAGTTTCATACTTATTTAATAGAGTATCGTGATAGCATTTTTTAACGTGGCAAAGAGTTAACGAAGAGATTGGTAAATTGAGTTCATGTATACACTATTTTCAAAATTGTTTGTGTCTTGTATGTGACCAAGGAAACAACAATGAATAAATTAATGCATTATATAAAGTTCTCTCAACTACGAATTAAATAGTTTTTTTTTGCTTATGTGGTATTTTGAAAGGGGATTGCTAAATCATGTGTGAGTATTTCTTACCTTCCCACACCTGAATTTTCTTCTCTCCCTGTATAGCTGAGATTCACCATCTCCGGCAAAATTCAAATCGTCTTCCACTTCTCCGGTGAGCTCTGGCGAGGACAAGGAGTTAGGATTCGGGTTAGATGTTGGGGGTTTGGGTTTCAAACTTCGGCAAGCTTTTCTCTTGGAATCTTTGGGCATAGAGGGATGGTCGAGGAGGAAGGTGGGTCCGGTGGTGGTTGCAGTTGGTGGGCGGGAGGCGAGGCGGCGGGGATACTGCCAGCCGGGTGGTGGAGGATATCTGGTGGGGTGAGGTGGGGCAGGAGGAGCTCATCCCAATAGGTTAGCATGAGGAGGGTGGGGGCGGGGAGTGCTGCAGGGAGCTGTCACCAATAAAAACTGGCTGCCTTGAGGTAGAAGAGGATTAGGTGGAGAAAAAACGCGTGGAGTGTTGAATCTTCATCCTATAGCTACAAAATTCGAGTGTGCAGGGTTGTCAAAGCACTCGGGCACCACCTAGACAGCCACTTTTGAAAATATGAAATCCCTCATTGAAAATGGCCTTAGGGACGTGGTAATTTAATCGGTTGTTAATTTTTGAAAACTCAGCATTTGAACTGGCTGTAGACATACTCCTAGTTCGTCGAATAAGAAAACGTTTCGCGACCTCGAGTGCTCAATTTGGGACTGAAAACTCAGCTGAACCCAATATACGATATAGAACAATAATGTGTAACATTGTACTCACCCAATTAATGTGTAAACGACTAATCTCGTGAACTGATTCGACTATCCAGCATTTCCCCCCCTTTTTACACTGTCAGCGTTAGCGGCGTCCCTGAATCCATTGTTTAAGCGTCATCATTATTCTGGAAACGACGGATTTAGGCCCGAACCTCGACTCCGTCGAGACGTACAGGTTCGGCGGGTCCTCGCTGACCGGCCGGCCACTGTCCACGTACTCACCTTTCTTGATCCGCGCCACCGTGTCGAGGACCCCCTCGACGGCGACGTCGAACGCGTCCTTGATGGTCTCCAGCCTCGACCTGGGGTCGGCGTACAAAACCCTCGGGATGAGCTTGATCACCTCCTCCCGCATCCTCTCCACCGTGTCCGGCGGGATCGCCCGGAGCACGGCCTCGATGCTGACGTTGCGCCGCCGGACGTCGGCGTCTGGGATGTACACGGAGTAGTTGAGGTGGTCCTTGGGGAGGTGCCACCGGTACTGCTTGTACGCCGACGCCGTGTGGAAGAACACCGGGATGCACCCGGCCACCATGGAGTCGAACACCGACCGCCGCGTGCACGAGTCCCCCGGCGGCTGCAGGCAGAAGGTCGCCTTCTGGAACAGCCGCATGATGTCGCCGGGGGCGTGGCACTGGGGGCTTCCGGGGGCGCGCGCGCACGCAAGCAGGGCGCACGCGCTGGACGCCTTGCACTGCGCGATGACGTGATCCCGGATCCGGATGTCCATTCGAACGTCCGGCCGCGGCGCGCCCACGAACGCCATGAGCCACTCCCGCCGCTGGCCGCGCACCCTGTCCTGCCACCGGAGCACGTCGGCGTCGGACCTGGGGTGGAAGTAGGTCGGGTACGGCACGGAGTAGTCGTTGCTGTGCAGGAACGTGGACTCGAGCACAAGCACCGACATGTTCCGGCCGGCCGGCATGGCGAGGAGGTCGTTGCCCCAGTCCGGGTCCACGTTGTTGCTCCTCCGGAAGTCCCACCCCGTCCGGCCGGCGACGAGGAAGTGGTCGCGTCCCCCCATGCGCCGCCACTGGGGACGCGCCATGAGCCACTCCGCCAGGTCCACGGACGCGGCGTCCCTGGTGGTGTTGTCGTAGCCCCAGTGGTAGCGGGCGAAGTCGAAGCCGGCGTAGAACGGGACGAACACGGCGTTGGCCACGGCCGAGTGGTTGGTGAGGCACTCGTACTGCCTCATCCGGTTGTGGAAGATGAAGTCGAGCGCGAACTGGTGCGTGCCGTACCACCCGGCCTCGCCGGTGATGACGCCGTCGGCGCGGTCGGCGAGCGGCCGGCCGAGGCCGGCGTTGCTCACGAACCCGCACATGTCGCCCCAGTGGTCCTCGGTCTTGCGGCAGTCGCGGATGATGTCAGCGTTGAAGCGCGGCGGCAGGTCGTGCACGTAGACGTACCGGCCCCGGCACGGGTCGGCGCTGTCGGCGCCATGGCTCACCTCCTCCACCTCCACCGCGGCGCTGAGCACGGAGAATTGCAAGTAGAGGAACAGGGTCCATGCTATCACGGCGAGGATGGCGAGGAGCCGCAGCGGCGGCAGCGCGCTCGCCGCGGCCTTCTCCACTCCCTTCGCTCCGCCGACTGCCCGGCGCGACCGAACGCCGCCGCCTTTCGCTGCAGTTTTGGACAGCTGCAGGCGAATCAAGAAGCATTGATATAATCCGGGGAAAAGGCAAAGAGAAACAACTCGTGCTGATGATGAAGTGCATTTCAAGCATGGTATGACCAATTCGAAACGGAAGTAGGCTCAGCCAAGATCAGAGGAAGGGAATTGAGATGTCTCTCACCAGTTGTATGATGGAGTTAGCCACGCTTAGTTGCATGCTGAAGTGTAGCTAGAATCATGCACAGTATACTATAGCGAAGGATCACTCTGGAGTCTGGACTGGATGATCAATTCCAGTTGAGGAACTGAGGATGACGAAGGAATAAGGATGCAGTCTTTACAAATGCAGACGAGTGACGAACTACACACCCTATGAATGGCCTACACCCGTGCTCTGAAGTTTCTGGAATTCAACGGGAATACCGATGCAGATCAGTCAGCTTTCCTGTGCAGACTGCAGAGGCGGGCCGCGGTTCGGAGCAGCGTTGACAGCGGAGTGGCATTAACTGCAAGATTGTTTAAGGATTTTTAATCGTCCGATTGTTCGGGTAATTATTTTGATAATTGATTGGTCAATGGTAACACTTGTGCACTCCCTCGTATAGTATGTACATCGGCTACGTACTGTATGAACTTGCACGATGGCAGTTTCTGCACAAGTGCACATGCGTGCTACTCGAAGGTCCATTTTGTGCTCCTTCTGTACATTAAATAGGCCTGGTTTGGTTCCATTTGCTTATTTTTAAGCAAGTGTCACATTAATGTTTAGATACTAATTAGGAGTATTAAACGTAGACTATTTACAAAATCCATTACATAAGTGGAGGCTAAACGGCGAGACGAATCTATTAAGCCTAATTAGTCCATGATTTGACAATATGTTGCTACAGTAAACATTTGCTAATGATGGATTAATTAGGCTTAATAGGTTCGTCTCGCTGTTTAACCTCCACTTATGTAATGGGTTTTGTAAATAGCCTACGTTTAATACTCCTAATTAGTATCTAAATATTGATGTGACACTTGCTTAAAAATAAGCAAAGGAACCAAACGCCCCCTAATTATTCCGCTGTTCTACTGGATCGTTAGGTCCACCGGTTGCTAGTTTTACATTAGGGGGGATCGTTGACCAACTTTATTCTTTTTCATTTTTCTTGTTAGGAGATGGTCATTAGGTCCTGTACGTGCTGCAGTACACATGGCAATCTGACATGAGTCTATTTTTTCACTAGAGACTTGCGCCGACCATGTCATGAACAGAGATCTACTTGCAGGCTTTCAAAGTTTGCTATACATAGCATCCCTTGCCATTTGCTGCTGTACGCTTTGACGTTAAAAAAAAATACTGTTACAAAAGTTGAATATGCTTAGCAAATAACAAAATAGGAGTATGTTAATAGCACTAGGGATCCCATAGTATACTACTGTGACAATGCTAATTCACAGTGGCTAATTAAGAGAGCGTACATTTCTATCTGTAGGCTGTAGCTAGGCCTACGCACGTTCCTCCTCTCCACAAATTTCGCATAGCTTTCTGACAATGGCTTTCGTAAACAAAGCGTCGATCTCTTAGAGCGCTCTCACCATTGCATATTTCTGCTAGCAACTTGCTTGTCACCAAGCAGGACGTTGAGCTTGAGCACGAGACGAAGACGACGTTAGGCCGAACGGGCTGATAGATAGTAAGGCCCATTAGTATTTAATTTTGTGGTTCAGGCCCATTGTCCGCCGCCTCCACCGCAACGACAAGCCCAAACTTTTATTGAAGTAAATAGCAAGCCCAAACTAAGAAATACTTTCTCAGTCCAATTAATAGTGGATGGAGCGCGGATGACTAACGGAAGAGGCGGGAAACGGCAAAACCAGCCAGCAGCCACGCGCCGTCCCGGGGGTGCCAGAGCGAGCGAGCAATGGAGGTCGACGGCGGCGGCGTGCCGGTGGGGAGGCGTGGCGACCTGGAGTCCCTCCTAGAGACGATCAAATCCTCCGAGGTACGCCATCATCTCCTTCGCTTCTCGTCGAGGCGCCGATTTCGCGGTTCCGCTTCGTCCGTTCCGTCCCGCCCATTCCCCTCCCCCTAGGGTTTGATTTGGTCCAGGCCGCCATGAATTCGCGGTGGTGCCCTGATTGGTTACGCGCTCGTGAAACTTGGAATTAATTGGATTGCCAATCAATAGACGCTAGCAAACGCGTTTTGCGTGGGTGGATGTGAGTAGTGTTTTCCGAGCTCATTTGGTAAGCTCCCCATTTGTATTGGAGGTCTCATGTCTTATTGTTGTGATGCTAGTTAGCGATTAATTGTTCTGTTCATTTTTATTTGCTTTCAGAGTTCAGACATTGCGTTTTTCTTCTGAAACAGCGAATGTCATGTTAATATGAGGCTTAATATGACGTTTGTGCAATGAAGTCAATTGCAGCATGCTAACTTTATATCGATTTTTAACAGGTGCTGGAGAATAGAATTGCCCTTATCAACCAACTCGAGAGTTCCTTTGAGTATTCTCCAGATGATCTGAGCCTAATACTTGACAGTCTTACTGTATCCTTGTCCCCCTTGATTATTATTTCATTTAATTCTTTAGCCTTTACTATTTGCAAATAGAGATCAGATGACAAGTCTCACCACCTAGAAGCTGCTGCTGATTCAGTTAGTCCTAGTTGATGCTCTGAGCATTTGCTGTTACTGTGCTTCGGTGTATTACCTTCACAGCATTTTAGGTATCTTGGGATGATTCTGGATGTTCAGGTGTATTGCACTGCGTGCTACACAAGTCAATTTTGCAGGTTGCTCTGAAGTGCTCATGTATAGATACGACTGATTGTCTGGGGCAATTTCTTGCTCTTATTTCAAAGGTAATTTTTACATTTTTTAAGTGGAGTTCGTTAGGGACCTTGGGAGGTGTTTGCCAACTGTAGTGGCTATCTGCAATCTTGTTCAACCAATGAAACCAAATTTAATTGCTCGTATATCTATACTAGGCCAGCTCATGGTGTGGGAAGCATCTCCTGTGGTCTGTCGAATCTATTGAGGAATCTGAAGAGGTCCAAGAGGAAGAACACTCCAGAATTCTCCCAGAGGTCATTTGAAATGTGGAACTGTGCCTTTGACATTGCTTAAATTGTTTGTGTTAATTTGATGGATTATAACAATATATATTGATATATAATCTGCTACCCCTTTCCTCTGCCCTTCTTCTGTAAGGTTGTAGCCTAAAGCAGACCATATATCCATACATGTTTATGATATAAACTGAAATCTTATACCAATGCTCGTGTATTATTTGTGATTCCACTTTATTTCCAGAGTTCCAGAAGAAATCACTATTAAAGACAGTGGATGGTAGAACCTTGCAATTAGCACATGCCAAGTTTCTTTGTAGCTATCACTGTGGGTTATACAGTACATATCATATAACTTATTGACAGAAAGTTGCATTACGACATGAATTTAGTTACAACAGAACTTGTGGACAGAATCTTTGTAAGGCAAAATAAGTGTCTATAAGCAAAAGTTGAAGCTAATTGTATAGTAGGACTATAAATTTTCACATCTCTTCACTAACTTGGCCATTTTGCTTTTATACTTCATGTTACTATATCTGGAGTGCCACTGCATCCTTGATTCATTTCTGGTATCCTTCTCATGAGAAATCTAATAGAAACTCAACTTCTGAACTCCAGATAATTTCAATGGCCTTAAATATCTCGATCAAGCTCCTTCCTTCCGCGGCGAAATGCATTACTCTAGATATGGTGCACACTACCGGTGATTTTATTTCAGAGTTGCTAAGTCTGACGGAAAGCTCAATAGTTGACAACAAGGTAAACTTTTATCTAGTACAGTGGTAGAATTAACTTGTTGAAATGGCAAAGCCAGTGGCAAACTGGCAATATATCCTGTATAAGTCAAAAATCAATTTACTGAGAAAGAATTCTTTTAAACTCTTTCGCTAATCAGTTCTTTAGCAGAAGTATTGGCATATATGTGTATGATTTCAGCCACACTTTGCCTAATCTTGTATTATACTCCCTCCGTCCAAATTACTATTCGTTTTGGCTTTTCTAGATACATCACTTTTGCTATGTATCTAGACATAGTATATATCTAGGTGCATATCAAAAGGAATGTATCTAGAAAAGCCAAAACGAACAGTAATTTGGGATGGAGGGAGTATTAGGTAATTGTATGTGTTATCTTTTCATAGATATTCTCCCCTTTCCTAAGAGTAGTGCGCTGCTTATTAGAGTTAAATTTGTTACCATTCATTTGATGCCCATATTCAAATTACTTACATATCTTTTAGCAATTTCAAATGGGATATTACATGGAATATTGGAAATTCATCATTGTAATGAACTTCCTAATCCTTAGTCTTGATATATCTTATCAGCATACTCTGATCATATGAATATGAGATAGTGGCGTTCTTTTCAAACTCTTGCCGTGTTAATGTTGCAGAAATGATGTCATTGTATATCTCTCTGATGGATATATGGTCACAGAAAATTCATGGAGCTGCACCGGATATCGCTAGGGCTGCCCCTGTTTTTCTAGATGAAACAACCAAGCTGTGCCGGGCATACTCTGAGGCTGCAAAAGCAGATAACTGCAAAATGAGCATACCTGATGAAGATACTACTGTGAAACACATTGAACAAGGTCTTGCTAGTGATGTGACCAGGATTACATCATCCACTATTCAGACTTTGTGTAAATTGGGAACCTATGCAGCATCCGGTGGTGGAAGCCAGGTGACTTTGCTGAATGTATCATGGAAGGGTGTAGTCTCCTTACTGCAAAATGGTAAAGGAATGATTGAAGAAAAAATAAATGTCAGAGAAATCATCCTAACCCTTCTCTCTCTGTCCATAGAATCTCTGAGAGTTGCTGCCGAAACATGGTGCACACCGTTACCAGAAGCCATTGGTACCTCTGAAGCCAGAAGGGCATTCCTACCAATCAAGTTTTTCTTGATAAATGCTGTAAGGATTTGTTCGGCATATCCATCTGAAGCGATGATTATACACAAGAATATAATCAGGTGTGCACTAGTGATCACATCCGCAAGCATTTTATTCAGCAAGAAGCCACAATTGAAAGCAGCAAATGAGGCACTTGTTGAGTTGTTGGAGCCAACTTTATTTGTTTTACTAGATACACTTATGAAGTCATCTGAAGTAACACCAGATTCCAAATGTCAGCTTGCACGTTATTTTTTTGAAAACGAAGAAGCTAATAGTTCAGATCACATGAGACAAGCTAATCAGATAGAGATAAATTTGGCTTCATTGGATTGCATTTTCTCTACGGATTCAGATGTTGATCATAGAAATAGAGCACTTTTACCTGCTGAGTTAGTTGTGTTTTTGCACCTTCTCAATGCTTCCTCGTGGTTGACAGAAGAGGTGGTAATTGAGTTATCTAAAAAGCTACAAACTCTTCTTAATATCTTAACTTCAGAAGACATCTACTCATATGTCCTTGGCTTCGACATCCCTGCCTTATATGGTGCAGACCATTCTCCTGCAGTAGTTTGGCAACCTGTGTATACTTCTCTCATACAAGCCTTGAAGACTTTTATGATTTCTGCTGTTGCCTCGAGTGCTGCTTGGAATGAGCTGGAAGCTTTCTTACTTGAAAACCTTTTCCATCCCCATTTCCTTTGTTTGGAAATCATTACAGAACTATGGTGTTTCTTCATGCGTTACGCTGAAACTGAGACTTCAATTAATATGGTTAGTCAACTATTCCTCCTGTTACAAACTGTGGCATCACCAGAGGAAGTTCTTGTGCCTCTCAGTACTTTGCGGAAGGTTGCACGTTCATTGTGCATAATCTTGAGCTATGCATCTTCTGCAACTGTTGATCAAGTATATACATGTGTGCTGAATGATGAAAACTCTTCCAAGTCCTCGATCTTACACTTAGCATTGCTGATGGAAGGTTTTCCTTTCGATTCATTATCTGGTGGTATAAAGGAGCTTGCTGTGAAGAAAATGTTTACCTCTTTTGCTGGTTACCTGGAGAACTACTCCAAGAATCATCGAGCAATCAATGCTCCACCTTCTAGCTGGGGTGTGATAGGATTTCCTGTACATGCTCTAGCCTCTGTGTTGCAGCGTTGGTAAGTCCTTTCCCTTACTGGTAGCATTTTTCAGTCTGATGATGATGGCTTTCTTTTACATCTGTACTGTCTTTTTCACAGCGAGATAAAGGATGTTGGTATCGTAGACGAGAAGAGCATCGCCGCTATGTTTAAGTTCACCATCTCTCTCATAAACATGTATGGAACTGCACCAGATAGTGTTAAGGATCACCTTGCCAAGCACATTAGCTCCATGTTGGATATTATCTCAAACACGAGGCATCTCTGCGCATTCAGTGAGATGGAGAAGTTGACTTTGCAGTTGCACACTCTGTTCTTGTCCACTTCAGATAACTCAAATGCAGTGCTGTCTCAATGCAAACCATCGATGGCTTCCTTCATGGCAATTCTTGGTCACTTGAACGTTACTGAAGATGACGCTAACGAACTTTGTTCTGCAATGTGGGATCTGTATCATCTCCTGCTGAAGGAACGGCACTGGGCACTCATTCACCTTGTAATGGGTTCCTTTGGGTACTTTGCTGCCCGCACATCCTTTACACAACTCTGGAAATTTGTTCCTGGAGATGCTGCCCTTTCATACAATGCAAGCACAGGGACGAGCATAGAAGAGAACGGATTCATGCTGGAGCTGAGGGCTTATCTTCAGAAAGAGGCTGCCTTGCACACTGACAGATGGTCTGAAGAGCAACTCCGGTTCCTAGTTTCAGAGGGGAGATCGCTGAAGAAACTGGTTGAAGCTTATTCTGAAATAACAGTTGTCTCTGAGCCTGAGAAAGTGGTGATTACGAAGGATGCCAGCACGAGGAAGAGGAAGGTGCCGGATGGAATCTGCGAAGGGATGCTGTTGCTGCAGAATGGTCTCAAGGTTATGCGAGGCGCCTTTGATGAAGCGGATTCTGCAGAGCTGAAGGATAGGTTTGCTGCACACTTGTCTCGCCTTGAGGATGCAGTTTCCCAGATTGCTACTTTGTCTGACGAAATCTGATATGGAAGCGTACCGTCTCAGATGGCATTCGTTGCCGTGCTGTAAGAATGAACTCCCCTGTAAATGTGATTGAAAAACAAATACATGTCGACTGGTGCATTTCAATTTGCTGCAAATCGTTCACTGGTTCTAGATAGGCGAAATTGTGAAGATGCAGACAGTGTAACACAGGGGATGGATCATGCATGTTTGACATGCATGTCGGAATGTTGCAAGCAGGTGTACGCGAGATCTTTTGTATAAGTAACCACACAACAATTTTTTACTGCTTTCATAATTCGTACGCCCCGCAGACACAAATACATACTTGCAGTTACAGCATCATATGATCCATGAGACGCGAACACTGCACGCATGCACCGATATGACAGGTTCGAAACAACCAACTCAGGCTATTGCTCGAGTACAAGTGCAACCACGAGAAACGCAAGGCTTGCCACTACTTAAGCAAGATGGACGGTGATCCTCAGCAGCGTCTCCGCGCCGTCGGTGACGTGCTGGCCGGAGGCGATGAGCGGACGCACCTCGGCGAACCCGCAGGCGCCCTTGAACTTGCCGGTGCCGCCGGTGATGGACAGCCGGCACAGCGGCGTGCCCACCTTGTACACCCCGAAGAAGTTGATGGTGTCCCCGTACTCGCCGCCCTCCATCATGGCCGTGAACGCCATCATCTGCGACGACCCGTCGGCGGAGCTCGCCACGTACACGCCCTGCGCGCGCCCCAGCGGCTGCGCGCCGAGGTCCGGCCCGCTCGTCAGCACGTCGTCGATGACGGTGATCGTGCCGAACCCGAGGCTGAGCCCGTCGGGGCCGAGCTGCACCTGCGCCGGGGCCGCCGCGGCCGCGGCGCCGCTCCCGGGCTGCAGGAACCCTGCGCCGGACAGGCCGGTGTCCAGCGGGATGCCGTTGTTGCCGTTCACCGTCGGCACCTGCCCGTTGGCGTTGGGGATCGCCACGCCGTTCCGGGGCGCGCTGAAGCCGATGGGGCGCGCGAAGGGGACCTGCCCGTTGTAGATGTTGCCGAGCAAGCCCGTGATGGGCCGCGCCGTCGGGCTCGAGCCGCCCAGGATGTCGTGCATGTAGAGTTCCAGCGGCGCGTCCGGGCCGCCGACACCGCCGGCGCTGCCTGACTGCGGGTTTGTCGCGGCGACCGCGGCGCCGGTCGTTGCCGCGGCAGGTATCTGCGCGTGGACGGCGGCGGCGTGGAGCGTGGCGATGAGGAGGACGGTGAGAGGAACGGCTGGTGATGGGAAGCTCAACATCTTGGGGTTTTGTTGGTTGGATTGGACGTGCTCGTTTCTGGAGCTCAGCTGTGTATATTTCTATGTGTTTCTTGGTGGTTAAACGATTGGTAAGAGAAGGTTTTTATACATGTTGTCATGTTGAAGGATGTTTGCATGCAAGTATGCATCTGAAGGCATGAACGAGTGAAGTAGTTGTGTGTTCTTCCCAGAACATCTGGAGCAAGAGTGAAGCAGTTGAGTTGTGAGGAACTGAAGTGGGTCTACCTGAACCAACAACCCTGAAATAGTAGCCGGTCTCATATATCAAATAAGGAAACACTGAAATAATAGCTGCGAAAAACATGCTGGCTTCAACGGCCTGGTGAGACGCTGAATGCTGAAGCTTACTCGTCCAAAAGCACTTGTCAGTTGTCACTTTGTCAGTGACAGCGATCTCAGAAACTGGAATCCTTGCGGAGATTAAAAGGCCGTCGTGATTGGTGTCTGCTCCCGTGCTCCGTATGGCAATCTAGATAAAGTCTGAAGTGAAGATGCATAACTTCGCTAGCAAGGAAATTTTGACATGACCAGGATTAGTCAAATGCATGCCAGCATGACAATGAACACCCCTTATCTGTCATGTGCGAAACTTTGATCTCAATGTGCGACTATACTTGCAGCAAAGAGGCCGTATGTGTTTGATCGATTCGTTTAATAAAACATGTTGCGAAGAGAGCCCCATGTATAAGAATGATGGGAAGTGGTTAAGGAAGAAAAACACACGTCGAAGTGACACGAAAAAGAACCTCTCAAGAGATAACACAATTTGTTAAGCTAATCTGTTTGTCAAACATCAAATACGCTTTGAGAGCAGTTTGAGAAATACGGACATAACAATACCCATGAACTAGCTTACTAGCAGTGAGTCTTCTGGCTCAGCTCTTCATCTGTGTACATTTTGGTTTAGTTAGTAAAATCTCAAATTTGATAGTAAAACTTGCCAACTCAGGATCATGTTTTCTTGAGATCAACACTGACCCTAATTTAGATATACAACAAG